>NC_058082.1:73203313-74696901 GCF_014858855.1 Bufo gargarizans | reverse complement strand
ATTTCATAATTTAGTGGTTTCTGCTATATCAGAGCTATTTGAAATCTATCCCTAAAAGGGTATATAATATTCAAGGTGCACATTGGGTCATTCAGAATAACTTCACACACACCCGCTACTGTGTATTTCCAAGTCTAATTCTGGCACTAAACCCATACCTGTCACCCAGCGCCTAAATACTAGGCCTCAAATTTATATCCCGCTAAATCTGTCCCTAGTGCTGTAGCTGGGCGAGTTATTTAGTGTCCGTTCAAGCACATTTCTTGTTCTGGGTTGAAATACAATTCCCAATTTAGCAATTTCATAATTTAGTGGTTTCTGCTATATCAGAGCTATTTGAAATCTATCCCTAAAAGGGTATATAATATTCAAGGTGCACATTGGGTCATTCAGAATAACTTCACACACACCCGCTACTGTGTATTTCCAAGTCTAATTCTGGCACTAAACCCATACCTGTCACCCAGCGCCTAAATACTAGGCCTCAAATTTATATCCCGCTAAATCTGTCCCTAGTGCTGTAGCTGGGCGAGTTATTTAGTGTCCGTTCAAGCACATTTCTTGTTCTGGGTTGAAATACAATTCCCAATTTAGCAATTTCATAATTTAGTGGTTTCTGCTATATCAGAGCTATTTGAAATCTATCCCTAAAAGGGTATATAATATTCAAGGTGCACATTGGGTCATTCAGAATAACTTCACACACACCCGCTACTGTGTATTTCCAAGTCTAATTCTGGCACTAAACCCATACCTGTCACCCAGCGCCTAAATACTAGGCCTCAAATTTATATCCCGCTAAATCTGTCCCTAGTGCTGTAGCTGGGCGAGTTATTTAGTGTCCGTTCAAGCACATTTCTTGTTCTGGGTTGAAATACAATTCCCAATTTAGCAATTTCATAATTTAGTGGTTTCTGCTATATCAGAGCTATTTGAAATCTATCCCTAAAAGGGTATATAATATTCAAGGTGCACATTGGGTCATTCAGAATAACTTCACACACACCCGCTACTGTGTATTTCCAAGTCTAATTCTGGCACTAAACCCATACCTGTCACCCAGCGCCTAAATACTAGGCCTCAAATTTATATCCCGCTAAATCTGTCCCTAGTGCTGTAGCTGGGCGAGTTATTTAGTGTCCGTTCAAGCACATTTCTTGTTCTGGGTTGAAATACAATTCCCAATTTAGCAATTTCATAATTTAGTGGTTTCTGCTATATCAGAGCTATTTGAAATCTATCCCTAAAAGGGTATATAATATTCAAGGTGCACATTGGGTCATTCAGAATAACTTCACACACACCCGCTACTGTGTATTTCCAAGTCTAATTCTGGCACTAAACCCATACCTGTCACCCAGCGCCTAAATACTAGGCCTCAAATTTATATCCCGCTAAATCTGTCCCTAGTGCTGTAGCTGGGCGAGTTATTTAGTGTCCGTTCAAGCACATTTCTTGTTCTGGGTTGAAATACAATTCCCAATTTAGCAATTTCATAATTTAGTGGTTTCTGCTATATCAGAGCTATTTGAAATCTATCCCTAAAAGGGTATATAATATTCAAGGTGCACATTGGGTCATTCAGAATAACTTCACACACACGCTTCTGTGCATTTCCAAGTCTAATTCTGTCACTAAATCCATACCGGTCACCCAGCGCCTAAATACTAGGCCTCAAATTTATATCCCGCTGAATTTGAATACAATACATTGGGCCAAATAATATATTTGTTGTTGTGGTGAACCATAACAATGAGAAAAACATCTAGTAAGGGACGCGGACGTGGACATGGTCGTGGTGGTGTTAGTGGACCCTCTGGTGCTGGGAGAGGACGTGGCCGTTCTGCCACATCCACACGTCCTAGTGTACCAACTACCTCAGGTCCCAGTAGCCGCCAGAATTTACAGCGATATATGGTGGGGCCCAATGCCGTTCTAAGGATGGTAAGGCCTGAGCAGGTACAGGCATTAGTCAATTGGGTGGCCGACAGTGGATCCAGCACGTTCACATTATCTCCCACCCAGTCTTCTGCAGAAAGCGCACAGATGGCGCCTGAAAACCAACCCCATCAGTCTGTCACATCACCCCCATGCATACCAGGGAAACTGTCTCAGCCTCAAGTTATGCAGCAGTCTCTTATGCTGTTTGAAGACTCCGCTGGCAGGGTTTCCCAAGGGCATCCACCTAGCCCTTCCCCAGCGGTGAAAGACATAGAATGCACTGACGCACAACCACTTATGTTTCCTGATGATGAGGACATGGGAATACCACCTCAGCATGTCTCTGATGATGACGAAACACAGGTGCCAACTGCTGCGTCTTTCTGCAGTGTGCAGACTGAACAGGAGGTCAGGGATCAAGACTGGGTGGAAGACGATGCAGGGGACGATGAGGTCCTAGACCCCACATGGAATGAAGGTCGTGCCACTGACTTTCACAGTTCGGAGGAAGAGGCAGTGGTGAGACCGAGCCAACAGCGTAGCAAAAGAGGGAGCAGTGGGCAAAAGCAGAACACCCGCCGCCAAGAGACTCCGCCTGCTACTGACCGCCGCCATCTGGGACCGAGCACCCCAAAGGCAGCTTCAAGGAGTTCCCTGGCATGGCACTTCTTCAAACAATGTGCTGACGACAAGACCCGAGTGGTTTGCACGCTGTGCCATCAGAGCCTGAAGCGAGGCATTAACGTTCTGAACCTGAGCACAACCTGCATGACCAGGCACCTGCATGCAAAGCATGAACTGCAGTGGAGTAAACACCTTAAAACCAAGGAAGTCACTCAGGCTCCCCCTGCTACCTCTTCTGCTGCTGCCGCCTCGGCCTATTCTGCTGCTGCCGCCTCGGCCTCTTCCTCCGCCTCTGGAGGAACGTTGGCACCTGCCGCCCAGCAAACAGGGGATGTACCACCAACACCACCACCACCACCTCCGTCACCAAGCGTCTCAACCATGTCACACGCCAGCGTTCAGCTCTCCATCTCACAAACATTTGATAGAAAGCGTAAATTCCCACCTAGCCACCCTCGATCCCTGGCCCTGAATGCCAGCATTTCTAAACTACTGGCCTATGAAATGCTGTCATTTAGGCTGGTGGACACAGACAGCTTCAAACAGCTCATGTCGCTTGCTGTCCCACAGTATGTTGTTCCCAGCCGGCACTACTTCTCCAAGAGAGCCGTGCCTTCCCTGCACAACCAAGTATCCGATAAAATCAAGTGTGCACTGCGCAACGCCATCTGTGGCAAGGTCCACCTAACCACAGATACGTGGACCAGTAAGCACGGCCAGGGACGCTATATCTCCCTAACTGCACACTGGGTAAATGTAGTGGCAGCTGGGCCCCAGGCGGAGAGCTGTTTGGCGCACGTCCTTCCGCCGCCAAGGATCGCAGGGCAACATTCTTTGCCTCCTGTTGCCACCTCCTCCTTCTCGGCTTCCTCCTCCTCTTCTTCCACCTGCTCATCCAGTCAGCCACACACCTTCACCACCAACTTCAGCACAGCCCGGGGTAAACGTCAGCAGGCCATTCTGAAACTCATATGTTTGGGGGACAGGCCCCACACCGCACAGGAGTTGTGGCGGGGTATAGAACAACAGACCGACGAGTGGTTGCTGCCGGTGAGCCTCAAGCCCGGCCTGGTGGTGTGTGATAATGGGCGAAATCTCGTTGCAGCTCTGGGACTAGCCAATTTGACGCACATCCCTTGCTTGGCGCATGTGCTGAATTTGGTGGTGCAGAAGTTCATTCACAACTACCCCGACATGTCAGAGCTGCTGCATAAAGTGCGGGCCGTCTGTTCGCGCTTCCGGCGTTCACATCCTGCTGCTGCTCGCCTGTCTGCGCTACAGCGTAACTTCGGCCTTCCCGCTCACCGCCTCATATGCGACGTGCCCACCAGGTGGAACTCCACCTTGCACATGCTGGACAGACTGTGCGAGCAGCAGCAGGCCATAGTGGAGTTTCAGCTGCAGCACGCACGGGTCAGTCGCACTACAGAACAGCACCACTTCACCACCAATGACTGGGCCTCCATGCGAGACCTGTGTGCCCTGTTGCGCTGTTTCGAGTACTCCACCAACATGGCCAGTGGCGATGACACCGTTATCAGCGTTACAATACCACTTCTATGTCTCCTTGAGAAAACACTTAGGGCGATGATGGAAGAGGAGGTGGCCCAGGAGGAGGAGGAGGAGGAAGAGGGGTCATTTTTAGCACTTTCAGGCCAGTCTCTTCGAAGTGACTCAGAGGGAGGTTTTTGGCAACAGCAGAGGCCAGGTACAAATGTGGCCAGCCAGGGCCCACTACTGGAGGACGAGGAGGATGAGGAGGAGGTGGAGGAGGATGAGGATGAAGCATGGTCACAGCGGGGTGGCACCCAACGCAGCTCGGGTCCATCACTGGTGCGTGGCTGGGGGGAAAGGCAGGACGATGACGATACGCCTCCCACAGAGGACAGCTTGTCCTTACCCCTGGGCAGCCTGGCACACATGAGCGACTACATGCTGCAGTGCCTGCGCAACGACAGCAGAGTTGCCCACATTTTAACCTGTGCGGACTACTGGGTTGCCACCCTGCTGGATCCACGCTACAAAGACAATGTGCCCACCTTACTTCCTGCACTGGAGCGTGATAGGAAGATGCGCGAGTACAAGCGCACGTTGGTAGACGCGCTACTGAGAGCATTCCCAAATGTCACAGGGGAACAAGTGGAAGCCCAAGGCCAAGGCAGAGGAGGAGCAAGAGGTCGCCAAGGCAGCTGTGTCACGGCCAGCTCCTCTGAGGGCAGGGTTAGCATGGCAGAGATGTGGAAAACTTTTGTCAACACGCCACAGCTAACTGCACCACCACCTGATACGCAACGTGTTAGCAGGAGGCAACATTTCACTAACATGGTGGAACAGTACGTGTGCACACCCCTCCACGTACTGACTGATGGTTCGGCCCCATTCAACTTCTGGGTCTCTAAATTGTCCACGTGGCCAGAGCTAGCCTTTTATGCCTTGGAGGTGCTGGCCTGCCCGGCAGCCAGCGTTTTGTCTGAACGTGTATTCAGCACGGCAGGGGGCGTCATTACAGACAAACGCAGCCGCCTGTCTACAGCCAATGTGGACAAGCTGACGTTCATAAAAATGAACCAGGCATGGATCCCACAGGACCTGTCCGTCCCTTGTCCAGATTAGACATTAACTACCTCCCCATAACCATATATTATTGGACTCCAGGGCACTTCCTCATTCAATCCTATTTTTATTTTCATTTTACCATTATATTGCGAGGCTACCCAAAGTTGAATGAACCTCTCCTCTGCCTGTGTGCTAGGCCTAAATATATGCCAATGGACTGTTGCAGTGGTGGGTGACGTGAAGCCTCATTCTCTGCTATGACATGCAGACTAATTCTCTGCTGACATGAAGACAGATTCTCTGTTACGGGACCTCCCTCCTCTGCCTGGGTGCTGGGCCTAAATATATGCCAATGGACTGTTGCAGTGGTGGGTGACGTGAAGCCTGATTCTCTGCTATGACATGCAGACTAATTCTCTGCTGACATGAAGACAGATTCTCTGTTACGGGACCTCTCTCCTCTGCCTGTGTGTGTGCTGGGCCTAAATATATGCCAATGGACTGTTGCAGTGGTGGCTGACGTGAAGCCTCATTCTCTGCTATGACATGCAGACTAATTCTCTGCTGACATGAAGCCAGATTGTCTGTTACGGGACCTCTCTCCTCTGCCTGTGTGTGTGCTGGGCCTAAATATATGCCAATGGACTGTTGCAGTGGTGGCTGACGTGAAGCCTCATTCTCTGCTATGACATGCAGACTGATTCTCTGCTGACATGAAGCCAGATTCTCTGTTACGGGACCTCTCTCCTCTGCCTGTGTGTGTGCTGGGCCTAAATATATGCCAATGGACTGTTGCAGTGGTGGCTGACGTGAAGCCTCATTCTCTGCTATGACATGCAGACTAATTCTCTGCTGACATGAAGACAGATTCTCTGTTACGGGACCTCCCTCCTCTGCCTGGGTGCTGGGCCTAAATATATGCCAATGGACTGTTGCAGTGGTGGCTGACGTGAAGCCTCATTCTCTGCTATGACATGCAGACTAATTCTCTGCTGACATGAAGACAGATTCTCTGTTACGGGACCTCCCTCCTCTGCCTGGGTGCTGGGCCTAAATATATGCCAATGGACTGTTGCAGTGGTGGCTGACGTGAAGCCTCATTCTCTGCTATGACATGCAGACTAATTCTCTGCTGACATGAAGACAGATTCTCTGTTACGGGACCTCCCTCCTCTGCCTGGGTGCTGGGCCTAAATATATGCCAATGGACTGTTGCAGTGGTGGGTGACGTGAAGCCTCATTCTCTGCTATGACATGCAGACTGATTCTCTGCTGACATGAAGCCAGATTGTCTGTTACGGGACCTCCCTCCTCTGCCTGGGTGCTGGGCCTAAATATATGCCAATGGACTGTTGCAGTGGTGGCTGACGTGAAGCCTCATTCTCTGCTATGACATGCAGACTAATTCTCTGCTGACATGAAGACAGATTCTCTGTTACGGGACCTCCCTCCTCTGCCTGGGTGCTGGGCCTAAATATATGCCAATGGGCTGTTGCAGTGGTGGCTGACGTGAAGCCTCATTCTCTGCTATGACATGCAGACTAATTCTCTGCTGACATGAAGACAGATTCTCTGTTACGGGACCTCCCTCCTCTGCCTGGGTGCTGGGCCTAAATATATGCCAATGGACTGTTGCAGTGGTGGCTGACGTGAAGCCTCATTCTCTGCTATGACATGCAGACTGATTCTCTGCTGTCATGAAGCCAGATTGTCTGTTACGGGACCTCTCTGCTCTGCCTGTGTGCTAGGCCTAAATATATGCCAATGGACTGTTGCAGTGGTGGGTGACGTGAAGCCTCATTCTCTGCTATGACATGCAGACTGATTCTCTGCTGACATGAAGCCAGATTGTCTGTTACGGGACCTCTCTCCTCTGCCTGTGTGCTAGGCCTAAATATATGCCAATGGACTGTTGCAGTGGTGGCTGACGTGAAGCCTCATTCTCTGCTATGACATGCAGACTAATTCTCTGCTGACATGAAGCCAGATTGTCTGTTACGGGACCTCTCTCCTCTGCCTGGGTGCTGGGCCTAAATTTATGACAATGGACTGTTGCAGTGGTGGCTGACGTGAAGCCTGATTCTCTGCTATGACATGCAGACTGATTCTCTGCTGACATGAAGCCAGATCCTCTGTTACGGGACCTCTCTCCTCTGCCTGTGTGTGTGCTGGGCCTAAATATATGCCAATGGACTGTTGCAGTGGTGGCTGACGTGAAGCCTCATTCTCTGCTATGACATGCAGACTGATTCTCTGCTGACATGAAGCCAGATTCTCTGTTACGGGACCTCTCTCCTCTGCCTGTGTGTGTGCTGGGCCTAAATATATGCCAATGGACTGTTGCAGTGGTGGCTGACGTGAAGCCTCATTCTCTGCTATGACATGCAGACTAATTCTCTGCTGACATGAAGACAGATTCTCTGTTACGGGACCTCCCTCCTCTGCCTGGGTGCTGGGCCTAAATATATGCCAATGGACTGTTGCAGTGGTGGCTGACGTGAAGCCTCATTCTCTGCTATGACATGCAGACTAATTCTCTGCTGACATGAAGACAGATTCTCTGTTATGGGACCTCTCTCCTCTGCCTGGGTGCCGGGGCCTAAATATCTGAGAATGGACTGTTCCAGTGGTGGGTGACGGGAAGCCAGATTCTCTGCTATGGAACCTCTCTCCAATTGATTTTGGTTAATTTTTATTTATTTAATTTTTATTTTAATTCATTTCCCTATCCACATTTGTTTGCAGGGGATTTACCTACATGTTGCTGCCTTTTGCAGCCCTCTAGCTCTTTCCTGGGCTGTTTTACAGCCTTTTTAGTGCCGAAAAGTTCGGGTCCCCATTGACTTCAATGGGGTTCGGGTTCGGGACGAAGTTCGGATCGGGTTCGGATCCCGAACCCGAACATTTCCGGGATGTTCGGCCGAACTTCTCGAACCCGAACATCCAGGTGTTCGCTCAACTCTACCTTAGACCAACAACACAATGATTTTTTGTGCAGTTTTCACAGTACCCCCTCAGACAGACACTTATTGTAGTGACATCCACTTTTAATATTGCCTCTTGTCTGATGACACCTGCTGAATAATATTTCCACGTTCACAGTCTTCTCTAAGTAGTGACCAGCTGCGGGCCCTAAATAATCACAGACAAGTATTAAATGACAAGCGGCAGGCGCAGATCCAGGCTGACTTCAGGAAGGCCATTGAATCCTCGGAGCAGGAACCTGGTGGCAGTGCGCGGAGGGACGTTACTCCAGTATGGAAGATTCGGATTGTGGATTACAAAGACCATGACTGCACCTCTGGTTTGTTTTCTGTCACCCCATGATTTTATTTGAATATTTTAGAAATTCCAGAATACCTTGCAGTCCTCCCCCCACCCCCAGAAACAGATTGTATAATTTTTTTAAAATGTCCTATATAAGAGCTTGTCATCACAACAGTGCCTCTTTCTATTGAAGTTGGCCTGGAAGTCACAAGCTCTGGTCCGCCATAGATTTCCCTGCAGGGGAGTGAAGTATTACAGGCCAGTCATTCAAATGATATTCATCTGTTTGCATCGGTTCTCTACATTGGTACCAAATGAAGAACCCCCCACTTCATGATGTCCATGTAGATAATTATAAGGGAACTTTAATAAGTTTTGTTTATCTGGACCTCTTCAGTTTACTGGTTGTGAGTGACTGAAAGGAGTTCTCCAAGAGGTGATTTTTGTTTTTGCAAATATGAGTAAAATAAAATGAAATATTCTCATCTCTTGCATATCTGCTCCTGCTGGCCACTCTCGCATGTCCACACCATCCCTGGCTCACAGCTACTGAGCATGTAGTTACATAGTGAATTTGCAGATACTCCGAACCAAGCATGATAAGGATACAGCCGAAATTGCGACAAGTCTTAGGCTGCGTTCACATCTCCAGTGAACGTTTTTGGGATCTGGCATTGCTGAATTCTACAGATCACCACCGGATCCCTGTTGACTATAATGGGATCTAGTGGTGATGCGGCCACTTTCCAGCATAAATGCCAGGTTTCGGCTGGAAAAATACCACAGGATGCAGCGTTTTTTTAGCTGGCATTTGTGCAGGATCAGGCATGCTATAGATTTGAACGCGGCCTTAACCATTTGCAGAGGACCCTACAAAACTGCAGCAAGGAACTTTCTGAGGTTATTAAAAAATATCTGCTTCCATGTTATAGTGCAGTAAATGACCAGTGAAATCTGCAGGCTGCACCATAAATATCAGAGCTCTGATGGACACTTTAACATTGTGAAATGTAAGTTTTATATCCCTTTAACAGCCTACATGTTAAACATATGGCGACCATTACCTGATGTAGTGTCACTGCTAAAGGAAGGAGGACGTTTCAAGATATATCAGCTGGCAGCTTCCCAGTCAAAGGGAAAATCGGACACTGCTGCGGTGCAGCTGACCGCCACCAAGAAGACACAGTTCCAGCAGTTGCAGGTGAGGGGGCTGGGAGATGAGCTGTTGCTGAGTGGTTATATCCGGCATGTACTGACTGCGAGATGATTATTATCAGCCCCTACAGCACCTTGAGCAGATTTACACCGACAGACAAGTGACACCGATCAGTCACTTCCTGGAGCCTCATTTCACAGCTGCATACGGAGAAGTGGATGTGGTGGGACTGGTGGTCTCCACACAACAAAAACCAGGTATACCGTAATCACACAAAAATAAAATGATGACCCAGATGTCTTTTATTCAGTCCTGGAATTTTACAAAAGTTAAACATCCTTTTAAAAAATTAACTGTAGTATTGAATGGGTGTTTTTCTGTCCGTGGAAAGCTGAAGAATACAACTCTCAAATGTCTTAGGTGCCGCTCCGTTGGTTTATATGTCGGATGAGACATGTAATGTTGTGGCGTTAAAGTTCTATACGGATCTCGGACAGCTGGCCTTGGAAGAGCTCACCAGACCACACACTTTCATCTCTGCTGCTAACCTTCGCTGGAGGTCAGAGTACGTGTCTGGAGTTCCTACAGTGTTTGCTGGAGACCTGTCCTTTGTTACGGCGAATCCCAAAGAGCATCATCTACAAAAAGCTATTCAAAAACTGCGTCAGTCCATAGAGGTAAATACAAGGAAGAGATTTAAAGGGAACTCTGTATTATAAATGCCTCGAGGGGCATTAAGGGGTTGTCAGAAGCAAATAAGAACTCTTGTAAATGGTCTAAAATAAAGGATCAATACTCACCCCTTTTCTCCCCGGCGTCTTCCGGTGCTGTGCTCTGGCCTTCCTACTGCTCGCGTCATCTTCATGGCTGCAGTGGTGACGTTCCAGGTCACTGCTAAGGCCGTGATTGGCTGCATCGGTGACCTATGTACAAGGTACATCACCGCTGCAGCCAGGAAAACAAACAGCAGCAAGGGGGAAAAGGGATGCATATTGTTTCTTTTGTTATTTTAGACCATTTACAGGGGCGGCCTGAGTTTTTATTTAAAACTTGGAAAATCCATGTAACAGTCTTGATCTAAATCATAGATGACATAAAACCTCTCCCAGCGTTATCTCCTTCTCCCTTCCATTCAGATTCTCTTCAGGGTGCATTCACGCTACATTTGCAGTCCAGTTTTGGCGTGTGTGTCAGCATCAAATGTATCCAGAGAACCTCCACCCAAAAGTGTCCTTTTGGCCTCCCGGTTTTCATTGTGTATCAAATAACCTAGTTAACTACATTTATACCAATGCATCAAGTCAAAAAGTACCCTTAGTCCAGCTCTGTGACCTAACATCTGTTGTATATGAATGTCATGCTAATGTGACTTTCATGCACACAAGAAAGCTGAGATTCCTCCATTTTGAAGCTGGAAAGTAAAACTCTGAAATGCAGGCACATTTTTGATGTATTTGTTTTTTAGCAGCTTTTTCTGGCCTAAACGCTTACAAGAGACATACCCCATAGCAATTGGAGTGGATTTTGGAATAATCGGCTTCTTATACTCGTGACGCACCACTTCCTGAATTGCTTTTGAAAGCAGCGACATAAAAATAATCCAGAACTGGACACTTTAGGCCCAGTTTGCTGCATATTTTGCTGTGCGAATATGGTCTGAAACCACTATGGAACATGGCCACCTGTCTTATAGTGCACAACACGAATCAGGCACATGTGTATTGCCGCAGGGGATACAGTGCAGAGTTTCATATGCAGAGATACTACAGTATAAACGGATGGGACTGGGAAATCAAAACTGATTTCAAGTCATTAGGAATATACAAAAGTAACCTAAACATTGACGGAACAAGGGATTCCCAACCAGTCTGCCCAAGCTGGTATTTGCCCAGCCTAAAGCTACTTATCTTCTGCGATCTAACTGTTATTCTAAGCTGACTGTACCTGCGCTCGTCAGATCGCAGAAGATAAGCAGCTTTAGGCTGGGCAAGTACCAGCTTGGGAGACTGGTTGGGAATCCCTGGTTCCAGTAACCGAAACATCTCTATACGTTCAGTCTGTTCCAGAATTTTGCAAAGAAATGGAGAACAAACTGATGAACGTCCTGCAAGCTCAAAACCCACAGGACAGAGCGTCTTTAGCGTGCTGCAGTGTGGATCCGCGCTCTCATCTAGTAGCAGGAAGCAGATGTTCTGTAAGTTAAGATTTTTGGTTTGTTGTTTTTATTTTTTTTCATACTGTAGGTTTTTTTTTCACACTGTACCATTTCTCAGATAACCGTGTGAATGAATGGTTCACCTCAGTAATACGGCAGAAATAGGTATGGGGAATGCATACATACTGGTGAAAAGGTGACATTTGTTACTGCCCAGTAAATATAGGGAATAACATAGCAATGTGTGTTTCCATAATGAATCCACACAAAACTGCAGTCTGCCGAATATTACTTGTCAGGAGTTCCATATAACATCTTCACTCTGACCATTGTAGGTGGTTGATGAGACCACCATTGTCTCTCAGGGTGGCATTAACCACTACATGTCTAAAGAGATACTTCTGCTCACAGTTACACTGTAACAGAGAAGACATGAAGTAGATCGATGGATGCCGCCTGCACACTTCAAGCGCTTACTAGGATTATCAGTTGTGTGAGATGGAGTTGCCAATAATCAGACGACTTGTCTTAAATTTATCAAAATGTTATGGCATGATATATTTGCTCGTTTTGTTAACCGGTTAAGGACAGCCCGTCATACATAGGTCCTTAACACCTTAAAGGGGTTGTCCAAGTTATATTTATTGATGACCTATCCTCAGGATAGGTCATCAATATCAGATCGGAGGGGGTCTGACACCCGGCACCCCCTCCGATCAGCTGTTTGAAGAGAAGGCGCGCGCGGTGTCAGCGCTGCCTCCTCTTCACTGTTTACCTTCTAGCCGTTGCATCTGCAGTGGTGAGCAGGTGTAATTACACCCAAGCCGTCCCATTCATTTCAATAGGAAGGCTTGGGTATAATTACACCTGCTCACCACTGCAGATGCAACGGCTAGAAGGTAAACAGTGAAGAGGAGGCAGCGGTGACACCGCGCGCGTCTCCTCTTCAAACAGCTGATCGGAGGGGGTGCCGGGTGTCGGACCCCCTCCGATCTGATATTGATGACCTATCCTGAGGATAGGTCATCAATAAATATAACTTTGACAACCCCTTTAAGTATTGTGTATAAATACCCGCAGATGTGATAACGATGACCTATCCTGAAAATAAGTCATCATTACCTTATCCAGGATAACCCCTTTAACTTTCTCTAGATGATAAATGCCATTTGATGAAGTGAGACAACCTCTTGAAGGGCCAAAACAAACTGGTCACTAAGGGGTTAATAAATCCCCCTCCCCACACGGTTTGGTTTTTCTATGTGATGTTGATTATTGAATCTCATTTTTTTCAATTAGACACCAGGGCCAAAAATCAATAATCTCCAAATGAAACCCGTGTCGACACCTGCTGGAAGCAATACAGTTTTGAACACAAGTATGGAATTCGACCCGAAGACCTGCAAGAAGATGAAAGGATTGGATTATCTGAGTCGAATACCATCCCCTGCCCCCCTAACTCCAGTGGGGACAATACTATCGCCTTCAATACAAAGGGCATTTCGGCCTCCTCGGAGCTTACACAAAGAAGATCGAACATGTGCAAAGACCACTCCAAATCCAGACTCTAGTACCCCAGGTAAACTAGAAGGAGGGTTCGTTGCAGATGAAGAGCTGGCCATGATTAATACACAAGCTCTTGTATCGGGATTAGAAGGGGGCGGCAAACTGACTTCTGAACGGGACATTCAGAAGAAGATAACCCCCAACGTCAACTGTCCAGAAAGTGGAAAGGCCCAGGTGACTGAAGAAGAACCTCAGGTGCCTTACCAGAGACGACTGTGCAGGAAAAGAAAGCAGAAGCCCTGAAAGTGTAATAATATAACGGGACGTGGGGAAAAGAGGGACGGAGTCTGTATATATGTTTAATATGTTTAATAATCTGTACAGTTATTTATAAAAAGTTCTCTGTAAAATCTGGTTTCTTATAAAAAAAAAATCTATGAAAGTACAAGAAAGGAAAGGAGCATTTGTAGACACAGAATCAAAGATGACATAACACATAATAAAGATGCTGTTAATTAGGAAAGATTCGCAGGGAACGACTACATTGGTCAAAAAACTGCAACAAGTGGAGCTGAGCTATAGTACAAAGCAGGACCCCCTATAATTATACACTGAAACCGCCTTTCTTAAATGTAGCTGTCCAACATACTGTTTTCAAGTGTTCACCATTTCAAGACCTCTGCTTACTTTCATAAAATGGAAAAAAAAAATGTAAGGTGTTTGTTACAGTGTATCAGTGAGGGTACAAACCATCAGATGCAGATACACTGTATGAACACCTCACTTGTGAGAGGGCATTCAGCTCCTGCATATAAACAAGACTGTTTCAATTCATTGACTGCAAACAGACCTTAAATATAGTGAGAACTTGATGCACAAAGTGCTTTTATAAAAGTTTCCATCGTACAGTGACTAATGGTCCTGACAATGTTTGTAGAAATACCAGTCCCAGTAACTGACCTGAGCAAAGGCTCTTTCCTCGGGTGATCGTGTCTGGGCAGCAGATCGTCCTGTACAAAACAGGGATCTGCTGACCGGACACACTGAGACTCTATGGGGACAAGCGATTGTACAGATAGGACTCCGGCAGAGCAAACTTAAAGGGCATCTGTCAGCAGATTTGTACGGCCTCGTTTGGAGATCCAGCAGGCTGACCGGTGCAGTGAGGTCCGGCAGTGATCTGGTAATCCGTTGCATGGCCCTCTCCACTTTGATTGTCAGGACCAGGTGTGAACATGGTTTCACTGCCTGGTCCTGTCAATCAAAGTACAGAGGACGCGGCAGTTGCAGAGAGAGCAGAGCCTCTAGGTGTAATGACAACGCCCCTGTTGCTCCTAGAGGATCATTTGCATATAATGAAACATCACTTTTCTCAGCAATGCGGACACATATGAATATGGGACCAACACAGATGCCTTCAGCTGCCAAGCGCACATGTAACAGGTCAGCCAGTGTCATAGGGACAAATCTGCTGACTGAATATTTATCATTTTAAGGTAAGAAAAATCTATAAAAGTAGCAAAAAATACATTATTATTTACATTCTGTGAATTTTCTTTTATAAAATGAGATTTCTTTTTAATTGGATCATACAGGTCAGCTCCAAACCATGTTAATATATTAACAGTGTGTATCTGATCTGGTAGAGCCGCATAGATGTACACAAGTGAAAAATGACTTTTCCCGAGAAGTGAGCCCACTGCCAGCATGGAAGGGGTGTAATGACAGCACTCAGAACATTAGGTAACAAAGAGACATATAATATAAAAATTTAAAAAATTGGAAAAAAAATAGTTTTTACACCGTGCCAAAAATGTCCCCCAGGCCCAACGCGCATCACTAACTAAAAGTACACATGTATATTGTAACAACAAATCTAAGGTGTGCACAACCCAGTGCGGTTAGTAAAAATGTATTTTACTGGGGGAGGGGGGGGGGGGATCACATCTGAGAGGGGCTCCTTAATGCCACACGTGCTGCCTGGACCTATAGATGCAGCTATGTTCCCCATTATTTGGACACTATCACTGTATTATTTGAGAACAGGTTCCGCCCATACAAGTTAAGGCCAAGCCTGTTTTACAAATGGGATAAAGCCGGGAGAGGCTAGTATTTCAGATATTGCACATACTAGTCCTCACCGGTTATTGTTATGATGTATGATTGGGGATTCTCTGCACTCACTGATTAGTACGCACTACTGGAACTTGAAAACTTTTTGACACCCATTTATTTGCACATTTAACGTCTGATATTTAAGATATAAAACACCTGTATTGTAATAAGGCACCACAGAAGACTTGTAGTATTTTCACTGAGGTGTATCACAGTGCAAATCTAAAAAAAAACTAAAAGATACAAAAAAAGAAAAGAAAGTTATGCCTCAGTATACCCACCAATCGCCACAGCAGCGAGGCTCCACCGTACCTCTGACTTTATAGGGGCTTTTATTTCTGTTGGAAAGTTCCATCACATGCTGTATTACCCTCCCCCTTCACACATAAACTTGGTTGTCTATTTTTTTTTTCAAACGCATGTAAACAAAAAATCATAAAAAAAGTGTAAAAAAAATGCTATAAAAAAAAAAAAAGTTATTATCTATAAGCATGTCCCTGTGTATATGTGTCCATAAGTGTTCCCAGGGCTGTGGAGTCGGTGAGGCAAACTGCCTTCTACTTTCAGTCCAGGGTTGGAGTTTTTATATTTCAACCAACTCTGACTGCTCAAAACAGACCCACAGCCCTGATGGTTTTTGGTCTTTTCTGTGTTTAAAGGGGTTATCCCAGGAAAGCCACTATGCTCCGCGGTACTTGGAAATGTAATGGAAGTGAATGGAGAGACCCCGCGCATACGCAGCCACCTCGACGTACACTGCAGTCTACAAACGGGACTTCTTCAAGATAGATGGGGGTCCCAGAGGTGACACCCACATCTGTTGGACTTGTGTGGCATATCCACTGAACATGCCATATAAGTCCCAGATGGGAATACCCCTTTAAGCATTGAAATCACAAAGGAATAGTAAAGTAATGGAATGTAAGTTACTGCCTGCTTATAGTGAAGTTAAAGGAGTATTCCTATTCCCACAGGATATGCCATGAATGCCTAATAGTAGAGGGTCCCCTCAGCCATTCATAGTGGCGGCAAGACTAGGCCCTGTTCTCAAGATAAGTACAGGTTCCAGAGATGGGACCCACAGCTATTAGACATTTATGGTGTATCCTGTGGATAATGCCATACATGCTGAGATGGAAAAATGGATTTTTTGTACTCACCGTAAAATCCTTTTCTCGTAGTAGGCATTGGGGGACACAGCACCATGGGTATATGCCCAGCTGCCACTAGGAGGCTGACACTAGAAACAAAAAAGTGTTGGCTCCACCCAGGTGGGCTATACCCCTCTGCTAGAGCCAGAACAACTCAGTCAGTACCAAAAGCAGTAGGAACGCCACACCTGAACCAAAAAGAAACGGAGTGCCAACAAGTCTTGAACTGGGGAACCCGACAACCACAAGCAAACGCCGGAACCACGAACAAGAACAAATGCTCCAAGGAAAGGGAGGGATCTGTGTCCCCCAATGCCTACTACGAGAAAAGGATTTTACGGTGAGTACAAAAAATCCATTTTTCTCGTGCGTGGCATTGGGGGACACAGCACCATGGGACGTCCCAAAGCAGTCCCTGAGGGAGGGAAGAAGATCGCCAGACGGCAACCTAAAGCACCGCTGCCTGCAGAACCTTACGCCCCAGGCTGGCATCAGCAGAAGCCAGGGAATGAATGTGGTAGAATTTAGCAAAAGTGTGAACTGACGCCCAGGTGGCGGCCCGGCAAAGCTGGGCAGCCGAAGCCTGATGACGCACCGCCCAGGAAGCTCCGACTGCCCTAGTCGAATGAGCGGTCAACCTGGAAGGGGGAGCGCGACCCTTCGCGGCGTAGGCCTCCTTGACAGCCGACCGAACCCAGCGAGAGATGGTGGCCTTGGAGGCAGGCAGACCTTTACGAGGACCCGCCGGAACCAGGAAAAGAGAATCCGAACGACGGAAGGGTTCC
Source organism: Bufo gargarizans (assembly GCF_014858855.1). Taxonomy (NCBI): domain Eukaryota; kingdom Metazoa; phylum Chordata; class Amphibia; order Anura; family Bufonidae; genus Bufo; species Bufo gargarizans. Next base: position 74,679,645 of record NC_058082.1, on the reverse strand, counting down.
GTGAGGCGAAGGTACCAGCGGAGAGCCCGAACAACATCCAGGCAATGGAGAGACTTCTCCCGAGGGTGAGAAGGATTAGGGCAGAAGGAAGGAAGGATAATCTCCTCATTGATGTGAAACGGGGTGACAACCTTAGGGAGAAAAGAAGGAACGGGACGCAAAACGACCTTGTCCCGATGGAACACCAGAAAAGGCGACCGGCAGGAAAGCGCCGCCAGTTCGGAAACCCGACGGATAGAGGTGATAGCCACAAGGAAGGCAACCTTAAATGACACAAACGACAGAGAGATGTCTGCCAAGGGCTCAAAAGGAGAGGACTGAAGAGCATCAAGAACAAGATTCAGGTCCCACGGCTCCACCGGAGGACGAAAAGGAGGGGCTCGGCGAGCGACACCCTGCAGAAAAGTCTTAACCTGAGCCCGCGTGGCCACAGAACGTTGAAAAAGGACCGAAAGGGCAGAAATCTGCCCCCTGAGAGAAGCCAGGCGAAGCCCCTTATCAAAACCAGCCTGAAGAAAGGCCAGAATATTAGGGACCGAAAAAAGGAGAGGACGAGAACGTGCGGACTCGCACCAAGCAAAATACGCCCTCCAGGTCCGATAGTAAATACGGGCCGACTGGGGCTTCCGAGCGCGAAGCATCGTCTGAACGACAGAGTCCGAGAGACCACGGGCCTTCAGGATCGCGGTCTCAACAGCCACGCCGTCAAACGAAGCTGCGGTAAATTCGGGTGGAACAGAGGGCCCTGCGAAAGGAGATCGCGACGCAGGGGAAGACGCCATGGAACGTCGGCGAGCAGGAACACGAGATCTGCGTACCACGCCCTGCGGGGCCAATCTGGGGCCACCAGAATCGCCGGCACCCGGGCCGCCTTGAGACGCTTGAGCACTCGAGGCAGAAGAGGGATGGGCGGAAAGAGATACAGAAGGTCGAACTGGGACCAAGGCAGAACCAGGGCATCGACCGCAAGAGCTTGCGGATCCCTGGACCGCGCAACATAGCGCGGAAGTCTGTGATTCAGGCGAGACGCGAAGAGATCCACGTCCGGAACTCCCCACCGGAGACACAGTTGATGAAACACTTCCGGGTGGAGAGACCATTCGCCCGGGTCGACGAGCTGACGACTGAGAAAGTCTGCCGCCCAATTGTCGACCCCGGGAATGTGGACGGCGGAGAGAACGGGAACGTGTTCCTCCGCCCATCGCAGGATCTGAGAGGCCTCTCGCAGGGCCATCACGCTCCTGGTGCCCCCCTGATGATTCAGATAAGCCACGGCGGTGGAGTTGTCCGTTTGAATCCGGATCGGGAGGCCGCGCAGACGGGAAGTCCAGTGCGACAGTGCTAAGAAAATCGCCCTGAGTTCGAGAACGTTGATCTGCAGGGAAGATTCCTGAACAGACCACAGACCCTGAACCGTGAGGGACTCGAACACCGCTCCCCATCCCGAGAGGCTGGCATCGGTCGTGATCACGCGCCAACTGGGGGGGAGGAAGGACCGGCCCAGGGACACCGTCCGGGGAAGCAACCACCAGGAGAGATCCAGACAAACCTGAGGAGGGAGACGAACGAGGCGCTCGAGACCCTCCGGGGACTTGTCCCACCTGGACAGGATGAACATCTGCAGGTCCCGAGAGTGGAATTGGGAATAAGGAATGGCTTCGAATGAGGCCACCATCCTCCCCAGGACGCGCATACACGTCCTGATGGTCAGAGAGGACGGCCTGCGGAGAAGATGTACCCCCGCATGAAGAGAAGACACCTTCTCCGGGGGAAGGAACACCCGCCCGAGGCGAGTATCGAACAGCATTCCCAGAAAGAGCATCTTCTGGCGTGGGACAAGGGAGGACTTGGAGTGGTTGACAAGCCACCCGAACCGAGCAAGAGCCGAGAGGGTGATGCTCAGGCTGGACAGATTGTCCTCGGGAGACGGGGCCCGAATCAGAAGGTCGTCCAGGTAAGGCACCAGGGCGACCCCCCTGGCACGAAGAAGAGCCACTAGGGGAGCTAACACCTTGGTGAAAACCCTTGGTGCGGAGGCCAGACCGAAGGGAAGGGCTACAAATTGGAAATGAAGCGAACCCACCGCGAAGCGAAGGAACCTTTGATGGGAGAGGGCGATGGGAACGTGGAGATAGGCATCCTGAATGTCGACCGACGACAGGAACTCGCCCAACTCCAGGGAGGCGATCACGGACCGGAGGGACTCCATGCGGAAATGACGGACCCGGACAAACCGATTGAGCGCCTTCAGATCCAGGATAGGACGGAGTGAGCCGTCCTTTTTGGGGACGGTGAACAGGTTCGAGTAGAAGCCCCGAAAACGTTCTGACTCTGGAACCGGAACGATGACCCCCAGAGCGCGCAGGGAATGAATGGCCTGAAAAAAACTGTCTGCCCGGGCGGGAGACATGGGGGGGGACGTCAAGAAGAACCGACTGGGTGGGAGGTCGGTGAATTCGATTTTGTACCCCGAAGAGACCACCTCGAGAACCCAAGCGTCTTCTACGTTTGCCCGCCAAACGTCCCGAAAGACGAGCAGGCGCCCTCCCACCATGACGGGGATCGAGTCATGCTGAAGGAGGCTTAGTGGGCTGGGGACGAGCGGGCTTGGGTTTGGCGTGCCAAGAGGGCCTGGACTTGAAGGAAGGCCTGGAAGGCTTCTTGTCAGATCGGGCAGGAGGGGCCCGAAAGGACCGAAAGGACTGCGTCCGGGAGGACGATCCGGGGAAACGACGGCGGCGAGGCTGATTCTGAGGAAGAAGAGAACTCTTACCTCCAGTGGCCTCGGAGATGAGCTCCTCTAAGCGTTTCCCAAAGAGCTTTCCACCAAGAAAGGGAAGAGAGATAAGAGCCTTCTTAGAGGCGGCGTCCGCCGCCCAGGAACGAAGCCAGATGGTGCGGCGGATAGCCACAGAGTTGGCGGCCGCGCGCCCAGAGCGGCGAGCCGATTCCATAGAGGCGTCACAAAGAAACTTGGAGGCCTGATAGATCTGGGAGGCAAGCACTGCCAAGTCCCCCTGCTCAGAGTCAGCAGGTAAAGCACGGAGAAGCTGCTTTGCCCAAACGGCGCATGCCTTGGCGACCCAAGAGGCGGCAAACGCAGGACGGATGGCGGCGCCCGCTGCGATGAAAACGGACTTGGCCAAGGAGTCGACCCGTTTATCAGCGGGATCCGACAAGGAAGCCGCATCAGCCAGGGGAAGCGTAGTAGCCTTCGCCAGACGAGCGACCTGAGGATCCACCAGGGGGGGCATCGTCCAGAGATTGACCGAATCCTCAGAGAAAGGATAAGGAACATCAGAAGCCTTGGTGAGATGAAGGCGCCGATCAGGGTGACGCCATTCCCTGGCAAGGAGAGCGTCCAGATCCTCGTGATTGGGAAAAACCACAGTGGACCGCTTAGAGCGTCGGAAGGACACTGCCTCCATGGAGGAGGACGAGGGGACATCCTGCACGTGGAGTGCGTCCCGCACGGCTCTGATGAGATCCTGCACTGCTGCCGACATCGCCGAACACCGCTCAGATTCAGAATCTGAAGCGGAGGAGTCCCCAGGAGCGGCGGAAGCGGCTGAAGAAGAAATCTCACCGGACTCAGACCTAGCCGGGGAGTGATCCGGGGAAACTGAGGAGGAGTGAGACCCAGCCGAGACCGTACGTGGTCGTTTGCGGGACCGAGAGCCGGAGCGAGGCTGGGAACTGTCGCCAGGCGTATCACCAGCGGTAGAGGCCCTGCCAGAGGCGGCCGCAATCTGGGCAGGGAGACTGTCCAGAGACTGCGCCAGGGATTGGGAGAGGCTAGCAAGGCTACCTATGGCCTGGGACAGGGTAGCAGCCCATTCCGGGAGAACCGACAAGGTAGAGGCCGCAGGAGCGGACTGGGCGGGCCCGGGGGTGAGGCACTGCACACAGAGGGACGTAGGCTGGCCGCATGGGAACTTCCTGCTACACACAGAGCAGGCGTAATGAGTGGAAATGGCGGCAGGGGGAGTGGGGGCCTGACCAGAGGAAGACATGATGGCCTCTCGGTGGTGGAACCTGAAAAGAAGAGGAAGGAGTCAGCCAGAGGCTGCCTACCACGACCAATGGTGCTGTGTCCCAGAAAAAACCGAAGCTGGAGGATCCGGAGCGCACAGAGTGAGGACGCACGCGGCCGCACAGCTCAGGCAGAAGAGAGAGAGAGCGTCCGGCAGAAGAACCGCCCCCCTAGCAGCCCGCGCTGGCGCAGGATTGGGCGGAAAGAAGAGAGGCCTCCGGAGGAACGCCCACAAGGGGAGAGGCAGAGAGGAAGCCCGGGAAGCCCAGGAGGCGGAGACGACGCCCGCCCACGTGACCGCGGCCTAGGCCAGGCAAAAGCCGCGGCCTCTAGTATGCCAGGGTGCCGCCGGAGGAGAAAAGCGCCGCCGCCGGCAGGCCCCCGCCCGCCAGCGCAGGGGGCGGAAGCGGCTAACAAACAGCCAGCGCCGAGGGAGGCAGAGGAGGGGACACAGCCACCGAGGTAGGGAGAGCGAGGGCCGAAACCGGCCGTCTTAAAGGGGCCGACACCATTAAAAAAGGCTCCAGAATGGCGACCCCCCTGAGAGGAGAGCGGGGGAGACCCCAAGAAGGAGAGGTGCCCCCCCCCAAAGGCCCAGCTTACTAAGTGGAGGTGGGGGGGTGGGGGAGGGGGTTGGGGCTGAAGCACATACTCACCCTCCGATTAGTTCAGGCGCAGCATGACCACCCCCTCGGCGGACTCAACACGGAAACCGTGGGTCCGCCGGAATCCACTGCGGAAGCAGGTCACGTTGGGGACTGGGTGGCTGCAAGGTACCGAGTACGCGCCCGCAGGGGGACAACTAAGGTGGAACACGATGGAGCCGCCCCTGCTACCTGTAGAGGAAAAAATTAAAAGAAATAAAAATAAAAATAAAAGATAAAAAATTAGCAGAAAAAGGACCTGCTAGCAGGTCATGTCTGCCTCCTACGGACACTAGAACTAGACTGAGTTGTTCTGGCTCTAGCAGAGGGGTATAGCCCACCTGGGTGGAGCCAACACTTTTTTGTTTCTAGTGTCAGCCTCCTAGTGGCAGCTGGGCATATACCCATGGTGCTGTGTCCCCCAATGCCACGCACGAGAAATACCCTTTAATGATGGACACCTATAATGGCTCAGACTTACTAATGCTGTAGGTGTAAACTTGGATTTATCACAGTAGCTGAGGCTGGATAGCAAATGTGGTGCAGGGACCCTAGTTGCGCCACTTATTAGACCGATCTGAGGCCCAAACACACAAGTAAACCTGGGCCAATGTGTATGAAGTTCAAAAGTGGAAATCTCTGGACCCCCAGGCTTTCCCCATGGGAGCTCCTGAGCCGTAGAGAGAGTAATGTAAGACCTATGAATACCTACCTCCAGGTCTGGTGAGCAGGAATGAGTGCTTGTTGGGGGTACTACCTGGCTAGGACACCAAGCCTCCTGCTGTTGTGGATGTTAAGGGCCATTAAATATGGGCTTTCCTTAGGGTGATGTCGGTTTGCCTCTATCTTCTGTTTCTCCTCTGCATCATGTTTTAGTTTGGCTTTTCTGCACGGAGGACCATTTGGAAGGTGACATTGTGCTGATAAGCGTCTTTCATGTGTTGGATCTTTTCTCTGGGGACTCCGTGGCTATTCCTTCTAAACGCAGAGAAAGCAAATTATCAGCCCCGAGAATCTGTACTTGTGATGCACGGCTTTATTAATAAATTATGTGTACATCCAGAAGGCAAAACCCGGACTTTACTCTCAGGTCAGAGGTTTATCCAAATGTAAAGCTGGCCGTATACATCTAATAACTATGGGATGGACAGCTATTTCACCTGACTCCACTGTACACATGCACCCTAAGCCTGGCTACATACATGTGTGGCTGATAGGCGCTACTCCTAGCAGCTCATCTCTGGGAACAAAGGACGTGGTTTAGCATTCCTCATCCATCTTTAATTGGCTGAGAGTTGGCTGTCTCTGGCGAAATCAGCAGATGGGACCGGCTTTTATGTGTATGTAATGTGGGCTGGACTCCTAACACTTTTGATACAGGAGATCAGAATATCGGACATTGCAGACTTTTGGGCAGTTCTTTAGCGAACAGTAGACTGCTTGGACTGAGATCATGACTAGGTGTGAACTGGTCTTCAGCCTCTGCATGTAAACAATCATCTTGCAGATTCATTGAAAAAGCTCAGTATTAGGGATCAGTGATGGCCAGTTCGCAGTGTTCGCCCGCGAACACATTCGATCATGCGAACACATGCGATCTGCAGGAGCTCCGTACAGTATTAGAATGTATTGGCTCCGATGAGCCGAAGTTATTGGTTCGGTTTTTCGGGAAATGTTTTTTTACAGTACAAATTAATTTATGAAGTTATTACGCAGTCTCCATACAGTATTGGAACAAAGTTTTATGCAAATCGACTTCGGATGTTTCATCTGAGGTCGATTCGCTCATCCCGACTCAGTATGTTAGAAAGCTGCAAAAGTTTTATTATAGAGTGTCTGCTGTTCATACCTCCAAGCTAAGCTGATGGCCCCTACTGAAATCAATGGGGAGGATTTATCAAGAGGGGAAGTTTTAAAGTCTGCATTGTCATAATTTACACCAAACTGATGAAATGTTGCACAATGTTTGATCCATTTGATGCATCTTATGCCGCTTTCTATGCCGCCCCTTTGCAAACTGTCGCCAATCCGATACTTTTCTCAGGAGATACACTTTAAGTTTACATTACCTGCATTGCTCAGTCTATATTGGTTGTTTTATAGTAACAGTGTCCGCACAGTGTTACCCCTGGATTATACAGTATACAGGTGCATCTCCAAAAATTAGAACATCATTGAAAAGTTAATTTATTTCAGTAATTGTTTCAAAAAGTGAAACTCATATATAGATTCATTACACACAGAGTGATCGATTTTTTTTTTTTTTTTTAACATTTTTATTGATTTATCAAAATCATGTAACAATCAATAAAGTTGTCTTATGTTTAAACAGAGTTGCATTGTCTGTCATTGAATCATATACAGAACACATGAGAATATAAACATTGTCAATAGACAACCTATTTATATGAGACTGAAATATAATCCCAAGGGATACAAGATAATAATAAAAGAAGTAAACATTAAGTAACGAGCAAAAAAAAAAAAAACGGGGGTGGGGGAGAGTGATCTATTTCAAGTGTTTATTTCTTTAAATGTGGATGATTATGGCTTACAGCTAATGAAAACCCAAAAGTCAGTATCTCAGAAAATTAGAATACTATATAAGACCAATTAAAAAATAAGTATGTACAGTATATGCACTTAATACTTGGTCAGGGCTCAATTTGCATGAATTATCAATGCGGCATGGCATGGAGGAGATCAGCCTGTGGCACTGATGAGGTGTTTGATAGCGGCCTTCTCCCCGTCTGCATTGTTGGGTCTGGTGTCTCATCTTCCTTTTGACAATACCCCATAGATTTTCTATGGTGGTTTAGGTCAGATGAGTTTGCTGGCCAGTCAAGCACAGTGATACCGTAGTTATTAAACCAGGTATTGGTACATTTGGCAGTGTGGGCAGGTGCCAGGTCCTGCTTGAAAATGGAATCAGCGTCTCCATAAACCTTGTCAGCAGAGGGAAGCATGAAGTGCTCTACAATCTCCTGGTAGACGGCTGCGCTGACTTTGGACTTGATATAACATAGTGGACCGACACCATCACTGACTGTGGAAACTTCACACTGGACCTCAAGCAACTTGGATTGTGTTCCTCTCCACTCTTCCTCCAGACTCTGGGACCCTTATTTCCAAATGAAATGCAAAATTTACTTTCACCTGAAAACAGGACTTTGAACCGCTGAGCAACAGTCCAGTCCTTTTTCCCCTGAGCCCAGGTAAGACACTTCTGACGTGGTCTCCGGGTCATGAGTGGCCTGACACAAGGAATGCGATAGTTGTAGCCCATGTCTTGAATACGTCTGTGTTTAGTGGCTCTTGATGCAGTGACTTCAGCCACAGTCCACTCCTTGTAAACCTCCCCCAAATTCTTAACAATCCTTTCAAGGCTGCAGTTATCCCTGGAGCTTGTGCACTTTTTTTCTACCACACTTTTTCTTTCTCAACTTTTCACTAATATGCTTGGATACAGTAATCTGTGAACAGCCAGCTTCTTTACCAATGACCTTTTGTGGCTTACCCTCCTTGTGGAGGGTGTCAATGACTGTCTCCTGGACAACTGTCAAGTCAGCAGTCTTCCCCATGATTGTGTAGCCTACTGAACCAGACTGAGGGACCATTTAAAGGCTTAGGAAACCTTAGCAGATGTTTTGTGTTGATTAGCTGATAAGGGTGTGACACCATGACTCTACAATATTGAACTTTTTCACAATATTCTAATTCTCTAAGATACTGAATTTTGGGTTTTCATTAGCTGTCATGTAGATCACTCTGTATGTAATGAATCTATCAGGTTCTGAAATTCGTTCACGCTTCGTTTACTGGTAAAAGGTGAATTGCGTTATGGATTCCGTTACCACGGACTATAACGCAATTCTATGCCGGAATGCCTTTAGAGGCATTCAGTCATAACAGAAGTCTATGGGCTGCAAAACGAATCCGTCCCGTTTCCGTTATGCAGGAGAGGACTCCCCTGCATAACGGAACGGATCCGTTTTGCAGCCCATAGACTTCTATTATGACAGAATGCCTCTAAAGGCATTCCGGCATAGAATTGCGTTATTGTCCGTGGTAACGAAATCCATAACTTAATTCGCCTTTTACCAGTAAACGAAGCGTGAACGAATTTCAAAATATGAAATTCGGTCATCTCTATATATAATATATGAGATTCACTTTTTTTATTGAATTACTGAAATAAATTTACTTTTCGTTAATATTCTAATTTATTGAGATGCACCTGTATAGTCTCGGCACCAGTCGAGAGTAGGATGGTAATCATCCTCATTTAATGCTTTTCTGGAGGGTTCAAGAGGATGATGGATTACGTGAACCTACATTAAATTTAATTAAACACCCAAATGGAAGCGCTGCGCTTTAGACATGTTGTTGCTCCGGTTTGTTACTCTGCTATAAAACCAGTGGTAAGAGGTTATACAACATATTTATATGGCATTTCTCACATTACATACCTGGCTAGCTCTCGTACATTGAACTTCCAGTGTGTGTTCGGTTCCAGGAATATAACTCCATATCCGTTCTCAAGGGCCTGATAACACAATGTATGAGGACAAGAATTACAGACATACTACACCATACCACCAGCAACCAGGTTCCGTTGTTTTTTTTCCCAGTTTTTTATTTGGATCTGTAGACACAATTTCCATTAGGCCAGGATCTTCGTTTCATTTTAGCACAAGCCAAAAAGTGTGTTAACATGTTACTTGCAGATTTTGTCACAAATATGCCCCAAATCTCACCCTTTGCGTTCCAGAGGGCCAATTTTGCACCGAAAATCGAAACAATTAACATGCTGCAGAATTCTAAAATTCACACCGTGTACTTGAGATTTTGATCTCCTCTAAACAGCTAACACTGTATTAGGCCGAATGCACACGACTGTTGTTCACGCCGGTGAGCGGTCCGTGGAACCGCGGCCTGGATTCCTGCCGAGTGCAGGAGCGCACGGCGTCATGGGTTGCTATGACGCCGTGCGCTCCCTGCTGCCGCCACAGTACAGTAATACACTGGTATGATCTATACCAGTGTATTACTGTATTGCGGTGGCAGCAGGGAGCGCACGGCGTCATAGCAACCCATGACGCCGTGCGCTCCTGCACTCGGCAGGAATCCAGGCCGCGGTTCCACGGACCGCTCACGGCCGTGAACAATGGCCGTGTGCATTCGGCCTTACACTGCTGATTTTCCACATAAAAATCCACATGTAATATGCTCCATGTGCAAGTACTCTAAGGCCTCTTGCACACGAATGTATGCTGCCCGTGCTGCGGACAGCAAATTGCGGTCCACAATGCACAGGCACCGACTTGAATGGGGTCTGCGATTCGTCAGTTCCGCAAAAAGATAGGACAAATGCTATCTTTTTGTGGAAGGAAAGCACTCTGTAGTGCTTCCGTTCCGCACCGCATGTCCGGATTTGCAGGCCCATTGAAGAGAATGGGTCTGCATCCGCAATACGGCCACAGGGGAAACACGGATGTGTGCAAGAGGCCTAAGACTGATGTAACAGCAAAGCCAGAAGTAGATCCAGCAGGAAGTAGTTGTTTTCTATTTCTTATTCCTTTTCAATCCGCTTCTGGCGTTAGAATTAAAAAAAATGCTGTAAAAAGCTGTGTGTGACACCACCCTAATAGAGGAAAAGTGATATAAAAAAACGCAGATTCATAGGACCATGGTCGGCCCAGAAGACACGGTCCATTTGTTAGGCCTCTTTCACACTGGTGTGTGCGGCCGTTGCCATATTGCGGACAGCATTTGCGGATCCGCAAAACACGGGTGGCGTTCCGTGGAAATTACGCATCACGGATGCGAACCCATTCACTTGAATGGGTCCGCAAATCTGGAGATGCGGAATGGTGCGGAATGGAACTACACGCTACGGAAGCACTATCGTTTCGCAAAAAGATAGAACATTTCCTATCTTTTTGCGGAACGGCCGGATCGCGGACCCATTCAAGTGAATGGGTCCGCGATCCGCTGTGGCTGCCCCACGGACTGTGCTCATGTATTGCAGCCCGCATTTTGTGGGCAGCAATACGGCATCGTACTCGCATCATGATGGGAATACACTGCAATAGCTTTGTGATTACTATGTTACAGTCAGTTTGGGTCAGGGGTGCTACAGTCTGCCCAGGAGATGCGGACAACACATGGACCGTGTTTTCTGGGCAGAGTTCTGACTTCTTTCCCCTCTGACATTGAAGGGCTTAGTATTTTAGAACCAATTTTTTACATTTTCAAAACCAATTCAGTTATGAAGTCAGTTTGTAGGGCTTACACAAAGAAACCACCCAATAAATTACCTCAATTTAGAAACTACACCCCTCAAATTATTCAAAACTGATTTAACCCTTTAGGTGTGCCACGGGAATGAAAGCAAAATGGAGGTGAAATTTAAGAGTGTCATTATTTGTGCATATTTTCCTGTAACAGCAAACAAACCTCAATATAATGGGGTCTGTCAGGTTCTGGTGTGAATACCAGCATTTTGCTGCATGCAGTGGTATTTCACCCTTTATTTTTTCCTGAAAACATCTGCCGCAGAGGTGCATATGGCCTTGGCTGTATTTAGATGGTATAAATGCTGAGAAGATAAAGTTTCCTTACCATGGCTGCATAAGGCTTCATATGCCAGGCCAGAATGTTGGTGTTATCTATGATAATCGGAGTCCTCCCTCTGGTCATTGCTTTGCGTGCTAGAAAGAAAAAGATTTTCTAAAAACAAACTTATGCATACAGCACTGGACACTTCCACAGTGCTCCCTTCAGCTAATGGCCTTTATCATGTAGAGAAAGTTAGTACAAGGCACTTACTAATGTATTGTGATTGTCCATATTCCCTCCTTTCCTGGCTTGATTCATTTTTTCCATCACATTATACACTGCTCGTTTCCATGGTTATGACCACCCAGCAAATCCAGCGGTGGTGGTCATGTTTGTACACTATAGAAAAAAGCAGCGGCTCATATGCACTCCCATGGTCCCATGCTTTTTCCTATAGTGGGCAAGCACAGCCTCCTCTGCTCGATGGATCCAGCCAGCAAAGGAAGCAATATGAACAATCACAATACATTAGTAAGTGCCTTGTATTAACTCTCTCTACATGATAAATGCCCTTAGTTGAAGTCAGACAACCCCTTTAAATACTTTTGTGTTAAAAAAGACAAACGAATTATGGCAGTGATACCTTGATTAGTCAATAAAGGTATTACTGCTATAATATTTCTGTCTTTTTTTTTATACAAAAGTATTTAAAGGGGTTATTATCGAACCCCTATAATGCCTGGGCACCTCATACAGGTTATACTTATCCCTCTCCCCGGCACCCGCATTGCTCCTGATGCCCGCCCGCAAAGCCACCGCTGCATCTCCCTAGCACACAGATCCATGACGGGTTGGCTCTTTCCCGTCGCCGGATGTTTTGATCCGTGCGACCGGGAGATGCGGTGGCTGTGCAGTAATTAGGAGTGACACAGGTGCTGGGGAACGGGGTAAGTATAACCTTTATGAGCTTCCTGCGCATTTTGGGGGGCATTATAGGGGATGGATAACCCCTTTAACATCACATAGATTTTGGCTATATATCTCCATAATGCTTTACACAGGACAAATTAGGTTTGGTACAGCGTTAGGCAAAAGCCTGTGAGAGTTTACAATCTATATGGAATAGAGGTAAAATGAGTAAGCAGCTCCAGTGGAAGACGTATTGGAGGCTCCTAATGGAACCTCTGCCGCAGATGTGAGCCTAGCCCCAGTCCTCCCTGGGACTGCCTCTGATGGTTATGGAGAGAAGTCTGTAGTAAACAGAAGGGGCATAATCTGTTATAGTGGTAACACACATGGACATCAAGGTATGAACACCCACAATGTGGGCCACATGTGCAGCACATGGTCAGGTGGAGGACTGAACGGTGCCGACTCATATCATGCAGAGGAGTGACACGATAAAGAACCAGCCAAAGCCCCCATAATGGAGATCGGCGGTATACAGGACATTGTGTACATATAATAGGGGGTCACCTCTCTTCTGATTCCACTTGTGAGCATCTTGCAGTAGATCAGGATCGTAGATGTAGGTCCCATCTTCCATTAAGAAATAGTCATCCGTGCTAAACACAACCGCGCTGGGAAAATCTCTCTTCAGCTTCCTGAAAATGGAAAACAGGAAAAGAACTCGGCAAGAATGTCTTGTAGATAAAACCATGCGACTGCCATACATCATGTCCAACATCTTATTCTCTCACCCTTATCATCCAGCGTCCATTACATTACCTCCCAGCCTCAGCCCTATACATCTGACAAGCATTACCAGCCAGGTCTTCAACTATACGGATGGCGGCTCTTAGCCCCAGAAACGCACCGAGATGCTGCAGAATTTCTTCTAGAGATGTGCATCATTCAATCCTAAATATTTGTTACATTGTACATATGACCATATTTTATATTTAACTTCTGCCTGCATCCTCCTCCTACTGAAATTAAAGGGGTTCTCCAGGCTTTTAATATTGATGACCTATCCATCAGATCGGAGGGGGTCCAACACCCAGCACCCCCGCCGTTCAGCTGTGTAAAGGAAAGGCGCGCTCAGTGCCGTCTCCGGTCTCCCTGCTAGTCATAGGAGTAGCGAGCAGGAAGAGAGAAGGGAGACGGCGCACTTTCATACAGCTGATCGGTGGGGGTTCTAGGTGTAGGACCCCTGCCGATCTGATACTGATGACCTATCCTGAAGACAGGTCAATAATATTAAAATCCTGGACAAACCCTTTACAGAAAAGCCTAAGCAGAGGAATTTTTATTGATGGTTCATAGGACTCATATTGCAGAAATTTTTCTGTGACTAAAAATCAGTTCCATTGACCTGAAAGGGGCCTCTGGAAATCCATGTGCTTGCCACCAAAACTACAGAATTTAGAAGAATGCTGCTGAATTTCAATTGCAGAAAATTTCTGCCACAAAATGCGCAGTGTGCAAAGGCACCCCACCCTTTGGGAATAAGGAGCGCTCTGCAGCACAAGTGACTGCACATTGTAGAGAAAGGCTCCACAAAGGCCATAAGGCTCTTCCGGGGGGGGGGGGGATAATTTTATCCACCACTGTTTGCCAGGAAAGTTTCGTTAAAAAAAAAAGGGGCATCATTTTTTGGTTTTCGGCCACTCTCACTGCTTAAAAGGAAGGAGCGTTGCCTCCCACTGCCCAGAAAATGAGGGTTGATTTCTGGCACACTGAAGGCGGGGAGGCCCTCTGGCATGACACACCACTCTTGATAAGTTCTCCCCTAGTTTTCACTGGCTGTGGCTCCTGGTTGGGGGACAGGACACTCCACTCATGTCCTGGGTAGAAAAAACTGAATGAAAAACCTAATCAAAATGCAAACTATGAACTGGGCCTAATGAAAACCTCTATCCTGTGTGTGCACAGAGCTGCCAGTAGAGTAATACACCTCATCTGTGGCACAGTGTCAAGTGTATAGAGTGCCGGCTGCCTGGCACTGCCCCAGATGGTATCTGCATTCTCACAAGCTGCTAAATGAAATATTCAGCTCAGTATCTGACAATCAGCATGGAATGATAATGCGGATGTTCAGTGTCACATTAGGAGATGCTTTCTCCTCTCTCATTAGAGTGCCCTGTGTACTGGAGGGGACGGGACAGCCTCGGGCTTTTCTAGCTAATACTAAGTAAATAATTATACAGGAAACCTACCAGTGTTCTACCAACACACGATATACAGGACACCAATCTGATTCAGACCACTAAAGGGGATATCCAAGACTGAATGGCCCCCCACTACAATACCCTGGCTCACGTTTTGGCTTTCCGTTTGTGAGATCCGTTCAGGGCTCTCACAAGCGGTCCAAAACGGATCAGTTTTGCCCTAATGCATTCTGCCTCCGTTCTGTCTCCATTCCGCTTTGGAGGCGGACACCAAAACGCTGCCTGCATTTTGTATTATCAGGGATTTTTAAAATGGGTTTTGGACTGAAAATAGCTCATTTCTTATCCTGGCCTGCCATCTGGTGGCCAAAATAAGAATTGCAGCATGAACACTATCAGCCTTGTCACCGAGGCTGATAGTGTTCAGCGCAACTACCGATGCCCCCATTGGCCGCGGGTTTTTGTGCATTTAGATGCCATGATCTCACCTGATCACGGCATCTAAAGCCTTTAATTACCGCGATCGGCATTATTGCTGGTCACAGTAATTAGCCACAGGTCTCTGCTGTTTGAAACAGCAGAACTTGCCGGCCATGACGCCCGCTGCACGTGCAAGCTATGCCATGTTCGCACATCACTCCAGCGCCGTACATGTACGACACTGGTAGCGAATGGGTTAATGGGGTTTTCCAGGACTTATACAGTATCTCACAAAACTGAGTACACCCCTCACATTTTTGTAACTATTTTATAATATCTTTTAATGAGACAACACTGAAGATATGACACTTTGATACAATGTAAAGTAGTCCGTGTACAACTTGTATAACAGTGTAAATTTGGTGTGACCTCAAAATAACTCCACACACAGCTAGGGCTGCAGCTATCGATTATTTTAGTAATCAAGACACTGCCGACACTCCAGAGATCTTCCATCCTCTTCTTCACGAGCTGCACTGGGACCTGACGTCACACAGCATCAGGTCATAGTGCGCGCTGTGTCCTGACGGTGTGTGTACGTCAGGATCCAGTGCAGTGCTGTGCGGGCAGGCAGGGGGTGACCATGGAGCGTGAGTAATAGCAAGCGCTTCACTCACACTCCAGGGTCACATGGCACAAACGAATCATTGATGCAAAAAATTTGCATTGAGGATTTTTTTTTGTGTCGAGTTAATCAATTAATTCGAGTAACCGTTTCAGCCCTACACACAGCCATTAAGTCTAAACCGCTGGCAACAAAAGTGAGTACACCTGTAAGTGAAAATGGCCAAGATTGTGCCCAACTAGCCATTTTCCGTCCCCAGTGTCATGTAACTCGTTAGTGTTACAAGGTCTCAGGTGTGTAAAATGTGATGATATGGCTCTCACGCTCTCTCATACTGGTCACTGGAAGTTTAACATGGCACCTCATGGCAAAGAACTCTCTGAGGATCTGAAAAAAAGAATTGTTGCTCTACATAAAGATGGCCGAGGCTATAAGAAGATGGTCAACACACTGAAACTGAGCCGCAGCATGGTGGCCAAGACCATACAGTGGTTTAACAAGAACAGGCCTCGCCATGGTCCACCAAAGAAGTTGAGTGCACATGCTCAACGTCGTATCCAGAGGTTGTCTTTTCAAAATAGACGTACGAGTGCTGCCAGCATTGCTGCAGAGGTTAAAGGGGTTGGTGGTCAGCCTGTCAGTGCCATACACTGCATCACATTGGTCTGCATGGCTGTCGTCCCAGAAGGAAGCCTCTTCTAAAGATGATGCACAAGAAAGCCTGCAAATAGTTTGCTGACGACAAGCAGACATGGATTACTGGAACCATGTCCTGTAGTCTGATGAGACCAAGATAAACTTATTTGGTTCAGATGGTGTTAAGCGTGTGTGGTGGCAACCAGGTGAGGAGTACAAAGACAAGTCTGTCTTGCCTACTGTCAAGCATGGTGGTGGCAGTGTCATGGTTTGGGGCTGTATGAGTGCTGCCGGCTGTGGGGAGCTACAGTTCATTGAGGGAACCATGAATGCTAACATGTACTGTGACTGTGACATACTGAAGCAGAGCAGGATTCCTTCCCTTTGGAAACTGGGCCACAGGGCAGTATTCCAGCATGATGATGACCACAGACACACCTCCAAGACGACCACTGCCTTGCTAAAGAAACAGAGGGCAATGGTGCTGGACTGGCCAAGCATGTCTCCAGACCTAAACCCTATTGAGCATCTGTGGGCATGCTCAAATGGAAGGTGGAGGAGCACAAGGTCTCTAACATCCACCAGCTCCGTGATGTCATCATGAAGGAGTGGAAGAGGATTCCAGTGGCAACCTGTGAAGCTCAAGTGAACTCCATTCCCAGGAGAGTTAGGGCAGTGCTGGGAAATAATGGTGGCCACAGAAAATATTGACACTTTGGGCACAGTTTGGCCGTTTTCACTTAGGGGTGTACCCACTTCTGTTGCCAGCGGTTTAGACATTAATGGCTGTGTGTGGAGTTATTTTGAGGTCACACCAAATTTACACCATTATACAAGTTGTACACGGACTACTTTACACTGATCACTATCAAAGTGTCATATCTTCAGTGTTGTCCCATGAAAATATAGAATAAAATATTTAGAAAAAATATCACGGATCAGTTTTGTCCCCATTCATTGTCAGGATGCATTTTGTTGCATTTTTTTACACCACACCACTTCAAGCGGATCCAGCATGAAAATCAATGTAAGTCAATGGTGCTGGATCCTTTTTTTTTTTTTTTTTTTTAGGGGAAAAAAATGGATCCAGCACCCATTGACTTACATTGATTTTCATACCGGATCCGGTTTGTTCAGTTTTGATCTAATACAACCGGATTCGGACAAAATGGATGCATCCGGATGTATTAAAGGGAGTCTTTCACCGAATATGACCATTACAGAGCACTCAGATCAGGTTCTCCCTTACTTTCCCCAGATTACTATGGTACCTTTCATATTGCCGTCCAGTTTTATACCATATGGTAGTTAGGCCCTGAAGGTGCCCAGGGGCGGCGTTCATGCGGCCGGTGCCCAGGCCCCTCTGCTCTTTGCTTACCAAACCCCTCTTCTTTCACCCCTCTCGCCCGCCCTTGTTTAATCTGATTAACTCCTCCTCTCCGTCTGAAATCCCATAGAAGTGAATGGGGCTTGCGTGAAAAACAGAAGGCGTCCAGAGGCAACGCGTTTTTCAGAGATGGTTGCTAAGAGATGTAAATTGTTATTTTTCACACGTCAAAAATGCATGCAATCCGGACTGAAAAAAACACACTCACACACAACGCAGTCGCGAAAAAAACTGATTGAACTTGCGTGCAAAATCATCCGTTTTTCCCCAGATCAGATCCTGACAGATCCGTATCGCTCAAAATGAGTCGGCTCAAAACAATACGGATTGGCTCAGGGTGCGTTCAGTGAAACTCGCACCATTTCACAAGAAAGTTCAGTCGGTTTTGTCTGTGATTGCCTTTTTTTTTCCCTCGCGGGTGCAATGCGTTTTGATGCGTTTATTCACGCGCGTGAAAAATAAATAAATTAAAGGTTTACAAACAACATCTCCTACCAACCATTAGTGAAAGGCATTGCACCTGTCTGCGAATGCAATACGCTTGTCACTGAAGCCCCATTCACTTCTATGGGGCCAGGGCTGCGTGAAAAACACAGAATAAGGGCTCGTCCACACAAACGTATTTTGCGTTCCGTATATGGAACCATTCATTTCAATGGGTCTGCAAAAGATGCGGAGAGCACTCTGTGTGCTGTCCGCATCCGTTGCTCTGCAAAAATTATGAGTCCTGTCCTATTCTTGTCCGTTTTGCGGACAAGAATAGGCATTTCTCCGATTTTTGCGGATCCGCTACATGCACACGAACGTTGTTTGTTTCCGTGTCCGTTCTGTTTTTTATGCGGATAGGATGCGGACCCATTCATTTCAATGGGTCCGCAAAAAACGCAGACAGCTTACCGTGTGACAGCGGGCTTATTCCCCGCATATGGGCTCTCGCGCTCCATTCGTTCTCTATTGGACTGAAAGACAGAGCTGAGCGCTGCACTCCGCTGTCTCCAGCAGTCCCATAGAGAATGAGTGGAGTGGCAGAGTGCATGCTCCACCTTCCGCTTCATGGGATGGGTGAGGGTCCCTGGGTTCGGACCCCCAAAGATCCATTCAACTCTATACCACTGCCGTACAATTGCTCGACTATTCCCCGCACAGAGCTGACTGGAGGGGTAGTGCACACACTGGGGTTGCACGGACCTCCAATCTCATAACCAGGGGGCCCCCCCAAGGGTCAGACATCCTGCGCACATCCTTATAAGCCGTCTTAAAGGGGCTTCCAGGCTTTTTCAATTATGACCTCAGGATAGGTCATCAATACAGAAGACTGGACAACCCGTTTCAGGGGCTGCCACATGACGTATTTTAGGGGATGTGTCTTTTTGAAAGCCATAAAAATTCATGTTTTTACAAGCTTTTTTTGGGGTGGTATTGTTAGTCACACAAGGTTTTTCTGCGTGTTTTGCAGGCTTTTGCCACAGCAAAAAACAAAAACTTTTTGGTGTTTTTTTTTCCTTCAGATATTAAATCAGCATCTATGGGAATTTATTTTGCTACTGGCGTTTCTGCTCATTAGGTGGTGGATTTTGCAGCAAGATGGAGCTCGGTTTTCTTTTAGGTGTTTTTTTATGTGTAAGGGTCCATTCACACGTCTGTGTGTGTTTTGCGGACCGCACATCGCCGGCACTTAATAGAAAATGCCTAATCTTGTCCGCAATTGCGGACAAGAATAGGACATGTTCTATATTTTTCGGGATTGGAATTGCGGACCTGGAAGTGCGGAAATGAATGGGTCCGCAATTCCGTTCCGCAGAAATGTGGAACGAAATTGCGGATGTGTGAATAGACCCTAATTCTCCACACTGAAAAACTCCAAGAAAAAAAGTATAGCAGTCAAAACCACTGGGAAAGATTTATCAAACTGGAAAAGTAGAACTGGCTTAGCCCATAGCAACCAATCAGATTCCACCTTTCATTTTTCACAGCTCCTTTGGAAAATAAAAGGTGGAATCTAATTGGTTGCTATGGGCAACTAAGGCCTCTTCCACACTTGCGTTGTCCGGATCCGGCGTGTACTCCACTTGCCGGAATTACACGCCGGATCCGGAAAAAGGCAAGTGAACTGAAAGCATTTGAAGACGGATCCGTCTTCAAAATGCTTTCAGTGTTACTATGGCAGCCAGGGCGCTATTAAAGTCCTGGTTGCCATAGTAGGAGCGGGGGAGCGGTATACTTACCGTCCGTGCGGCTCCCGGGGCGCTCCAGAATGACGTCAGAGCGCCCCATGCGCATGGATGACGTGCCATGCGAACACGTGATTCATGCGCTTGGGGCGCCCTGACGTCACTCTGGAGCGCCCCGGGAGCCGCACGGACGGTAAGTATGCTGCTCCCCCGCTCCCCACTACACTTTACCATGGCTGCCAGGACTTTAGCGTCTCGGCAGCCATGGTAACCATTCAGAAAAAGCTAAACGTCGGATCCGGCAATGCGCCAAAACAACGTTTAGCTTAAGGCCGGATCCGGATCAATGCCTTTCAATGGGCATTCATTCCGGATCCGGCCTTGCGGCAAGTCTTCAGGATTTTTTGCCGGAGCAAAAAGCGCAGCATGAGGCGGTATTTTCTCCGGCCAAAAAACGTTCCGGTCCGGAACTGAAGACATCCTGATGCATCCTGAACGGATTTCACTCCATTCAGAATGCATTAGGATAAAACTGATCAGGATTCTTCCGGCATAGAGCCCCGACGACGGAACTCTATGCCGGAAGACAATAACGCAAGTGTGAAAGAGCCCTAAGCCAGTTCTACTTTACACCAGTTTGATAACTGACCCCCATGGTGTGCAAAAAAACTAAGACACGCAGTTGTGTATTTTCATCCGTGAACTATCCACAAGTTAAAAATTCACGTGTACATTTACACGACCGTATTTGTTTTGCAGTCCGCAAAATACTGATGACGTCCTTTTGGCATCCATTTTTGTAACAAAGCCTATCCTTGTCCGCAAAACAGACAGGAATAGGACACGGTCTATATTATTTGTGGTATTATTGTGGCAGCTACAGAACGGACATATGGATGCGGACAGCACACGGTCCAAAATAAACAGGTCCGCATCCAATCTGCCCAAAAAAATAAGTAAAAAACGGACACGGAAACAAAAGTTTGTGTGAATGTAGCCTTAGTCACAGTCACGCAGGACATAAAATCCGTAGTCATAATGTGGAGGCGCTGCTTTCATCTGCACTGTACACTGTGGGTCGCCAGGATAGCCCTAGTACCGCCTCCCCACTGCTAGAGCCTTTGGGTCCTCCTTTGTCAACATCCGGATTGACACCACTGCTGGCCGCTGCAGTCACCTGCCCCTCCCCCTTTAGGTCATGTCAGTTGGTCACTGCTGCAGCCAGGCATTGGCTGCAGCAGTGTCAAACCAGATGAGGACCCAATTAAGGCAACAGACTCCAAAGGAGCCAGCGGTGGGGAGAAGGTAAGTATGCAGGGCTGCCCTGCCCAGGAGGGAGGGTTTGCAACAAAAAAATAAAAAATCCCAATGGTGGCCATCCCCTTTAAGGTGGCCCACAGGGGGAAGCAGCCTCCCTCATACTACCTGGCCAGGCTGCTCTTCCCGGAGCCCGGCAGCCCCCGCAGCAGGTAGATGTGCCTGGTGAACCTGGAGGGCGGAGGAGCGGGACTGTGGCGGGGCTGAGCCGGGGGTCTGTGGTGAGGCTGCCGGTGGGGGCGCCGCTCGTCCAGGCGCAGATTTCCGAAGGAGCTGATGAGCCGCTCTGCCATACTGCCCCCGCTCCTTCCTGTGTCGGCGGCCGGGGAGGTATCGGGGCGGTCTCATAGCGGGAGGGGATCCGCGGTGTGAGGAGGACACAGAGACCTGATGGTCTGAGTGTACTACTTCTGTGCGGTCACCCCTCTTTAGTGGTAATAGTACTGACCTGTATGGGGCGTACCATCCTGCAAAGCAGGGGAGGGGGGAAAAACTATTACTGGTGCCATGCAAAGTACAGGCAGTAGTTGTTTTGCTTTCACTTCCTATAAGGCCGGAGCGGACAGAGCTGGAATCTGAGGGGAGTCCGACACCTCATTCTTAGAACTAATAACACTGCTTGTTGTCAGCCCTACAAGGCTACATTTACACAGTGTCCGAAAAATCTGGTTGTGATCCGTGTGCTCTCCGGATTTATTTGCGGACCCCATTGACATGGAGGCTGCGGCGCCCCTGTGCTTTGCATCACAGCTCAGCCCCATTTAATCCATTAGGACTAAGGAGTACCCATGTGATATCAGAGCATGACGTCACCACAGCTTCAAACAGCTGATTGGTGGTGGTGCTGGATCAGACCCTAACTGACCTATCCTGAAGACAGGACATCAAATGCCCAGGAAACCCCTTTAACCCCTTAAGGACACAGCCCTATTTCACCTTAAGGACCAGGCCATTTTTTGCAAATCTGACCACTGTCACTTTAAGTGCTGATAACTTTAAAACGCTTTGACTTACCCAGGCCGTTCTGAGATTGTTTTTTCGTCGCATATTGTACTTCATGACACTGCTAAAATTGGGTCAAAAAAGTTAATTTTTTTGCATAAAAAAATACCATATTTACCAAAAATTTTGAAAAATTTGCAAATTTCAAAGTTTCAGTTTCTCTACTTCTGTAATACATAGTAATACCCCCAAAAATTGTGATGACTTTACATTCCCCATATGTCTACTTCATGTTTGTAGCATTTTGGGAATGATATTTTATTTTTTGGGGATGTTACAAGGCTTAGAAGTTTAGAAGCAAATTTTGAAATTTTCGGAAATCTTCAAAATCCCACTTTTTATGGACCAGTTCAGGTTTGAAGTCACTTTGTGAGGCTTACATAATAGAAACCACCCAAAAATGACCCCATTCTATAAACTACACCCCTCAAGGTATTCAAAACTGTTTTTACAAACTTTGTTAACCCTTTAGGTCTTCCACAACACTTCATGGCAAATGGACATACATTTTTAGAATTTAGATTTTTTGGAAAATTTTCCAATATAATAAATTTTTTCCTGGAAAAAAACAAGGGTTAACTGCCAAACAAAACTCAAAATGGGTTGCCCTGATTCTGTAGTTTGCAGAAACACCCCATATGTGGTCGTAAACTACTGTTTGGCCGAACGGGAGGACATAGAAGGAGGGGAACACCATATGGGTTTTGGAAGGCAGATTTGGCAGGACTGGTTTTGTTTATACCATGTCCCATTTGAAGCCCCCCGTTGCACCCCTAGAATAGAAATTTCAAAAAAGTGACTCCATCTAAGAAAGTACACCCCTCAAGGTATTCAAAACTGGGTTTACAAACTTTGTTAACCCTTTAGGTGTTCCACAAGAGTTATTGGCAGATGGAGAAACAATTTAGAAATTTCTATTTTTTGGAAAATTTTCCAATATAATCAATTTTTTCCAGGAGTAAAACAAGGGTTAACTGCCAAACAAAACTCAATATGGGTTGCCCTGATTCTGTAGTTTGCAAAAACACCCCATATGTGGTCGTAAACTACTGTTTGGCCGAACGGGAGGACATAGAAGGAGGGGAACACCATATGGGTTTTGGAAGGCAGATTTTGCAGGACTGGTTTTGTTTATACCATGTCCCATTTGAAGCCCCCTGTTGTACCCCTAGAATAAAAATTTCAAAAAAGTGACTCCATCTAAGAAAGTACATCCCTCAAGGTATTCAAAACTGGGTTTACAAACTTTGTTAACCCTTTAGGTGTTCCATAAGAGTTAATGGCAGATGGAGAAACAATTTAGAAATTTCTATTTTTTGGAAAATTTTCCATTTTAACCCATTTTTTCCAGCAATAAAGTAAGGGTTAACAGCCAAACAAAACTCAATATGAGTTGCCCTGATTCTGTAGTTTGCAAAAACACCCCATATGTGGTCGTAAACTACTGTTTGGCCAAACGGGAGCACGTAGAAAGAGGGGAACACCATATGGGTTTTGGAAGGCAGATTTGGCAGGACTGGTTTTGTTTATACCATGTCCCATTTGAAGCCCCCTGTTGCACCCCTAGAATAGAAATTTCAAAAAAGTGACTCCATCTAAGAAAGTACACCCCTCAAGGTATTCAAAACTGGGTTTACAAACTTTGTTAACCCTTTAGGTGTTCCACAAGAGTTAATGGCAGATGGAGAAACAATTTAGAAATTTCTATTTTTTGGAAAATTTTCCATTTTAACCCTTACTTTATTACTGAAAAAAATGGGTTAACAGCCAAACAAAACTCAAAATGGGTTGCCCTGATTCTGTAGTTTGCAGAAACACCCCAAATGTGGTCGTAAACTACTATTTGGCTAAACGGCAGGACATAGAAGAAGGGGAACGCCATATGGTTTTTGGAAGGCAGATTTTGCTGGACTGGTTTATTTACACCATGTACCCTTTCAAGCCCCCTGATGCACCCCTAGAGTAGAAACTCCATAAAAGTGACCCCATCTAGGAAACTACGGGATAAGGTGGTTGTTGATTTGGGACTATTTTAGGGGTAAATATGATTTTTGGTTGCTCTATATTACACTTTTTTGAGGCAAGGTAACAAAAAAATTAAATTCTAAAATTTTTCTACATTTGCTATTTAGTTTTGTGGAACACCTAAAGGGTTAACAAAGTTTATAAAGTAACTTTTGAATACCTTGAGGGGTGTAGTTTCTTAGATGGGGTCACTTTTTTGGAGTTTCTAGTCTAGGCTACATCAGGGGAGGCTTCTAATGGGACATGGTGTCAAAAAAAAAAACTGTCCATCAAAATCTGCCTTCCAGAAACCATATGGAGTTCCCTTCGTTCTATGCCCTGCCGTGCGGCTATATAGCCATTTACGACCACATATGGGGTGTTTCTGCAAACTACAGAATCAGGGCCATAAATATTGAGTTTTTTTTGGCTGTTAACCCTTGCTTTATTACTGGAAAAAAAGGATTCAAATGGAAATTTTGCCCAAAAATGGGTGTTTTGGCACCGTTTTTATTTTATATTTTTAACACCGTTCATCCGAGGGGTTTGGTCAAATGTTATTTTTATAGCGACGACTTTTACGCACGCGACGATGCCCAATATGTATGGCTCTCAGACTTTGGAGACACTAAGCAGGCATCCTAAAACTGCGGCCCTTCAGATGTTGTAAAACTACAATTCCCACCATGCCCTGCTGATGGCTGTAGGTTGTCTGGGCATGCTGGGAGTTATAGTTTTACAACATCTGGAGGGCCGCAGTTTGAGGATGCCTGCACTAAAACTAATATTTTTTTGGGGAAAAAAAATTGTTTCTGTGTCTCCAAAGTCTGAGAGCCATAGTGTTTTATGTTCTCTAGGGGACTGTTGGAGATTATAAAAATTTAGTACTCCATGGAAGTGTGATACTCCCTGAAGCAATCGATAATGCAGAGGCCCGGATGATCGGGGCAAGTGTCACACTGAGTAGTGGTGTCCTTCCGTATCCCCCTCTTGTGACACACTCTGCATCTTTTTTGGGTTCGTCCCTTCTTTCCAGTATGGGGGACCACACCTGGAAAGTGTTGGCCAGGGACGATCCGGGCGCCTCCAGTTCCCGAGGTACTCCAGCCTGCTCTTTCCCGGTCCGAAAAGATCAGGTCTTTGAGGACTGCCTCATAGAATTGGAGGAATGTCCCTGTGCTGCCAGCGCTTCGGGATAGTACAAAAGAGTTGTACATGGCAACCTGCACCATGTAGACCGCAACTTTTTTGTACCATGCCCGGGTTTTGCGCATGGCATTATATGGCTTGAGGACTTGATCAGAGAGATCAACTCCTCCCATATACCGATTGTAGGCGACGATACAATCGGGCTTGAGGACCGTTGCCGTGGTACCTCGCACAGAGACTGGGGTGGTGCTGTTACCGTGGATTGTGGACAGCATAAGGACATCCCTCTTGTCCTTATACCTGACCAGCAACAGGTTTCCACTGGTAAGTGCACGGGTCTCACCCCTGGGGATAGGTACCTGGAGGGGGTGGGCAGGGAGGCCGCGTTGATTTTTCCGCACGGTCCCACAAGCGAACGTGGATCTGGCGGCAAGGGACCTGAACAAGGGAATGCTGGTATAAAAGTTGTCCACGTACAAGTGGTAACCCTTATCCAGCAGTGGGTACATAAGGTCCCACACGAGTTTCCCGGTAACACCCAGAGTGGGGGGACATTCTGGTGGTTGAATCCGGGAATCTCGCCCCTCGTACACACGAAATTTGTAAGTGTACCCTGAGGTACTCTCACAAATTTTGTATAGCTTCACGCCATACCTCGCCCGCTTTGTGGGAATGTATTGGCGGAAACTGAGTCTCCCCTTGAACGCAACGAGAGACTCATCAACCGCGACCTCCCTTCCAGGTACGTAGGCCTGCTGAAATGTGGCCCCAAAGTGATCGATGACCGGCCGTATCTTGTACAGCCGGTCATAGGCAGGATCACTTCGGGGGGGACATGCTGCATTATCGGAATAATGCAGACATTTCCGGATGGCCTCAAACCGGGAGCGTGTCATGGCCGTACTGTACAGTGGGGGGGGCTGGTGGTGGGGGGGATGCGGGGGGGGCAAGTAGCAGGAGGGTCTGGGGTCTGGTAGCTGAAAAAAAAAAGTTTGGAATAAATGTGATTATTTTTTTTTTTTCTAACTTTTCCCTTCTATCCCTGCCTAAAGGTGCCTCTCCCTCACTGACCCTAACCTACCTGGGTGGCGATGGGTGCAGGAGGGTGATGGATGGCGATTAGGGGGACACAGGAGCTGGTGCTGGACGATGCTGCCGGGTGCTCGTGCAGAACAGGAAGAGGAGGGGAGAGAGGAGCGCAGGAAGTTTGAATCTCGCGCCTCTCTCCCCTGCACCAATCAGCACCCTGGACAGCGGCGTTCAGCACCAGGGCCAGCTCCGCCTCTGCAAATCCTCGGACTGCGATTGGTGGTGTAAAATTACGCCACCGATCGCAGTCTTTTTCCGGTTCATCGGGTCACAGGACACCCGAATGGACTGGAAACGCAGAAAACCGCAGGTCTGAATTGACCTGCGGTTTTCTGCGATCGTCGATGCGGGGGGGTCAAATGACCCCCCCCCCTGCATTGTTACAGGATGCCGGCTGAATGATTTCAGCCGGCATCCCGTTCCGATTAACCCCCGCGGCGCCGGCATCGCTATTTAAAGCCATGACGTACCGGTACGTCATGTGTCCTTAAGGACTCGGGGAACATGCCGTACCGGTACGTCATGTGTCCTTAAGGGGTTAACCCCGTTTTCGCTTTTCACTCCCCGCCTTCCCATAGTCCTAACTTCTTTATTTTTCCATTCACGTAGCCTTATATGAGGGCTCATTTTTTGCAGGACAAGTTGTACTTTCTAAAGGCACCATTTACGGTTGCATAACATGTAGTAGGAAGCGGGGAAAAAATTCCAAATTGGGTAGAATTGGGGAAAAAAAAACTCAATTCTGATAAAGGTTTTTTATTTTTGTAGCTTTGTGTACAGGGCTATGTGAGAGCATTTTTTGCGGGACGATCTGTTCTTTTCACCGATACCAATTTGAAGTGTGTGCAACTTTTTGATCACTTTTTATATAAAAAAAAAAAGATTGGTTAGTTGAAGTGACAAAAAATGGCAAATTGGCTGTTTTTATTTTATTTTTCCCATTTACGCCATTAATATTGTTATATTTGAATTGTATAGGCATTTTCGCACGCGGCGAATGCACATGATGTTTATTATTTTTATTGGTTAAGTATTTTTTATTTTAAGGAAAGGGGAGTGATTTGAACTTTGAGGGGTTTGTAAAAACGTTTTGATCGCATACATGTGCCGTGAGGCTTTGCTATTTAAAATAGCAGAAACCCTGTGGCTATGGCGCCCTCTGCACGTGCAAGCGGGCGCTATGTTTAGGGACCGGACTTCTGCCGTACATATACGGCGGAGGCCCTACATAACGCATCATTGACGAAATCCCGCGCCTGCGCCGTTCACTTCTGTCTTCAGCGAAGGCGCAGTGAGTTAAGGCCGCTCTCCTGATGCCGGCTTCCTCACTGTGACGTAGTCCGCGCAGGCGCAGTGAGGGATCCGGCACCAGGAGCGCATCATTCACTCACTGCGCCGAAGACAGAAGTGAACGGCGCAGGCGCGGGATTTCGTCAACGATGCGGTGGACCGTGGCATCAATCAAGAGGAGCTGGGCGGGATAAAGGGTGAGTAGACGGAGCCTCTAGGTGCTAATTGTACGCCCACATAGCATATTATAAAAGTGCTTATTTTATCAGAACGGCTGCAGGGAGAAATGTTAGAAGCATACTGTTATGTAGTGCTGACATTAGCGCATCGCTATATCGGTCAGCTACATAACGGTATTTCTGGTGGTAGAAACCCTTTAAGGCCTCCTTCACATCTCTGCTTGCAGAACAGCCTGCCGGATTCTCTACTTTACCACTGGATACCTATTGGCTGCAATAGGGTACAGTAGTGATCTGGTGGATTTCCAGCAAAAATGCCAGGTTCCGGACAGACATAAACTGCTGCATACAACGGCTTTCTTCCAGCCCAGCACTGCAGTCAATAGGGATCTGTTGGTGAAGTGACGCATCTGGCGGGCTGCTCTGTGCCAGAACAGGCTGCCGGATCCATGAACGGAGATGTGAGCGAGGCCTTAATGGTGCCATTAGAAAGTACAATCTGTCCAACAAAAAACAAGCCCTCATACGGCTTATGTGAACAGACAAATCAATAAGTTATGGTTCCTGCCTAGCAGGAAGTAAAAAAAAAAAAAAACGTTTAATGGCTCACAACAAGAATCAGGAGAAGATAACGCTGGAGCAGCTCGGCAAACACTGTTGATTGAGCCAAGGACAACTACAGATCAGTAATGTGCATATCCTCACACCAGGTGACTTGCCTGTGTAGTTCGGCAGAGCTGTGGCTTGTCTACTCCAAGGGACTTGAGAATTGATAAATTGTCCTACAGTGATGGTTAACCTCAGGCACTCCAGCTGTGGTGAAACTACAACTCCCAGCATGCTCCGTTCATTTCTGTGGAGTTCTACGAACAGCCTTGGGAGTTGTAGTTTTACCACAGCTGGAGTGCCAGAGGTTAGCCATCACAGGAATTGGTCATCGGTATCAGATGGGCAGGAATTGCACTCTTGGCACCTCCGCTGATGAGCTGCACCACAACCACAAAGCTCTCGTTTTCCACGCCGGCTGCTCCGATATGTGGTCTCTGAGCTGCACATAAGTGCACACACTGGAGCAGTATCACCTGCCCAGGCTGAATCTCCTTACCTGGCTGTCCTGACCAAGGATCGGGCGCCCCCTGCTGGAAGCATTACAGCAGCGTCTCTGTGTGTTATATGGCACAACCTGTAAACCCAGCCTTAGGATAGGCCATGTATCTGTGGGGGCCCCCATTAAAGGGGATGTCCGGATTCAGAGCTGAACCTGGACATATCCCCTTTTTCACTCTGGCAACCCCTCTAAGATGAGCATTGGAGCATTTTCATTAGATCGGGTGACATACCGGGCTATGCCTAGCAGTGAGCCTGGTGATGTCACCAGCACTAATGGGCGGGCTTTAGCGCTGCCCTAGCCTGTGAAAGCCTGCCTATTAATGCTGGTGACGTCACCGGCTAGGCGGAAATATAAACATACAGCGCAGGGCAAAGGAGAGCATCGGAGCACGATATCCTGCAATGCTCATGTCATAGGGGCTGTCTGGGTGAAAAAGGGGATATGTCTAGGTTAAGTCCTGTATCCAGACAACCCCTTTTAGTCAGGAGAGTGAAGAAGCAGGTATGCTGGCTGGAGTTTCCTGCCCCTTTATTACCCGGATCAGTAATATCCATACTAAAGTATCTGTGCCCGGTACTGCAGCTCAGCCAAGTGAACAGCGCCAATTTACATTCTATGGGGGGAATTTATCACACCCTACATCCGGCTTCAAAAAATGCACAAAATAGGGGTTTTGCAACTTTTTTTTCGTGGTCACATGCACAAAACTTTTTTTTACATTACGTCGGTGTGGTTATCTATGGTAATTAGTTTCAGGAATTTTTGAAAGTTGTAAACTGACTCTAGTGGATGGGTGACGTATGAAAACTGGTTTAGCATTTGTAGACAGTGTTAGCTTTAGGGCTCATGCACACAAACTTTTTGTTCATTTTGTGCAGGTCAGATACAGACCCATTCACTTCAATAGGGTCGCAAAAGGTGCGGACAGCCTGCCATGCGCTGTCCGCATCCGGATGTCCGTTCTGCAACACCCTCAAAAAGATAGAACATGTCCTATTCTTGTCCATTTCACCACGGTGCCAGCAGCTCTGCTTCGTGCTTGTGACCAACTAATTTCTTGTATAGACACGGGACCAGTACTGGTGGCTGGTGGCTGGTGGCTGGTGGCTCAGCTCCCTTCTCACTCATGGCCAGTGCGTAGACATAGAAGAGGACTGGCTGAGCCATTCAACCAGCCCCTTCACCCACAGTCATGATCACGAGACCATATCCACCTACGCTAGTTAACAAATATAGCCATCTTCTTTGCCGGGCACAGATGCGAATCTTCTTGCTTTCCAAATTTGGCAAGTGATCATTAAAGTCTCCAATTTTCCAGCACGTTATCACTTGTGATACTTTTATCAGTCCAGATTTTGCCAAACCTGGCATAAACTGCTTAAAAAACGTGGGCCTATGACCCGAATTCTCATGAGGGCAATTATAGGGTTTGTCCCGGACACTTTAAAGTCTCGAAGAGAGATGAAATAACAGAAGATTTACTTGATGTTTCCAGTGGTCTCTGCTGGGGTGCGGCCACACCGTCAGGTTTCCTGATGCAGTTTTGGAAGCCAAAACCAGAGTAATTCAAAAAAGAAGAGAAGTTGTATCTGTCCTTTATAGTTTCTCTCCTTTTACGATTCACTCCTGATTTTGTTTCAAATTCCTTTTTATTGAAATAAGCAAATATGTTCCTATGGCTCAATAATCGGGTTGGTGGAATATTCTTGAACATGAAATACAACATATTTTAGTTTTTCGGTCACTTGGATAAATATAAATGTAAGACATTAGCGTCAGCATTGTATGAAAATTCAGGAGCCAACGCCTCCGGCTAGTTTGGAGGCATTTGGGGTAAGTGATTCGGGGTAAGTGATATACTTCTCTAGAGGTGTAGGTCCTGCTGTAGACATCGCGATCCATTGTTTGTATTTTAAGTTAGTCAGACAGACAGTCTGGTGCAAGCGTGGGTACCATCTCTTTCCACGCCTCCCAAATTTTGTGGTAATTATTGCGTGAAGCAATATAACGGAGTTCTTCCATACGGGAGATTTGAGTGATCTTGTGGATTCAATGAGATATTGGGGGGGTGTTTGTGTCTCTCCAAAAGAGCGGTATCATTGCCTTTGTAGCAACAACTAAGGTAGTCCAGAGCTTCCTGTTAAATCGTGGTGGGAACCCTGGTGATAGGCCTAAGAAAATAAGTTGTGGGGCAACCGGACAAGCTTTGTTTATGATCTCCCCAACCCCTTGCCAAAAAGGTTTTATGGCTGCGCACTCCCACCAGATGTGTGTATATGTTCCTGCCCCGGAGAGACATCTCCAGCATTGATTCGGTATGGCGTTATTTATCTTGTGTAACGTCACTGGGGTCTTGTACCATCTGCTCAGCAACTTGTAGTTGGTCTCTTGTAACCTTATGCAACGGGAGGGACCACAGCTATATTTGGGATATTTCCGGGGGAGTAAGGTTCCGTCCTAGATCTTGTTCCCATGGCTTAAAGGGGTTTTCTCATCTCAGACAATGTGATATGCCCCCATTGTCTTATAGGTGCGGGACCTAGCACTGGGACCTGCACCTATATCGAGAACGGAGCCCCGAAAGTGAAGGCAGCACATGCGCAGCCGCTCTCCATTAATTTCTATGGGGCTGCCGAAAATACCCGAGCGCTGGCTCGGCTATTGCCATCTACCCCATAGAAATGAATGGGAGCATGGGCCGCGCATGCGCGGCACGCTCCCATTCACTTCTATGAGAGAGGCGGGGATTAGCGCTTGGTGGTGGAGGGACCCCGGAGAAACTGGGGTCCCTCCAGCCACAGATCTCCCCGCTCCGTTCTTGATATAGGTGCGGGTCCCAGCGGTGGGACCCGCACCTATCAGACAATGGGGGCATATCCTAGTGATATGCTCCCATTGTCCAAGATGGGAATACCCCTTTAATCTAAGGAAGTTGAGAATTTGGGGGGAGCATGATCAGTTCCCTGTATATTTTTTAAATAAGCTTAGGAATTGGGGAACCCACAGAGTAAAGCCGTTCCACCCATGTAAGTTCCTGTGGTAAGGGGCCTAATTTTAGAAACGTTTTGAAGCCCGGAGCTCTCCGGTTATATGTTAATTGTGTCAAGGTAGCAGAAAGTCGCAGATCATGCAAAGTTAGGAGGTCTGGTAGTGTGCCATCTACCAATATGTCTCCTATCTTCCTTGTGTTCAGGCTTCTTTGTAACGGTAGATAAGAGGATGTGTACGGGTGGTAATACCCATAAGATCTCCCAGGTCAATGAAAGGGGAGGGGGTGGACCAGATGTGGGCAGCTTTGTATTGAGATTCCCATACCCGGAGTGTTGCCTTGGTGATGGTGTTTAGAGTGGGAGGTGGCTGTTTGCCGATTTGAAGAAGTAAAGGGCCTTGTGTGAGAGGGGAAACCCACTACTACTTCCTTTTTTTGTCATCTGGAACCTGTCCACCATTCTGGCTAAGTGTGTTGTTTGATAGTGTAGCTCTACATCAGTCAGTCCTATTCCTCCGGTTCTCTTAGGTTTCGTTAGAGTTTTATGAGCCAGTCTATGGCTAGATTTCCACCAAAGGAATTGTAAGATTTTTTTTTGGGCTCTTAGCCAGGAAAGACCGCGGGAGATGTATTTGTAATAAGTACAATAATTTTGGTACTACCATCATTTTGAGTAAGTTAGCACAACAGAACCATGAAATATATAGGATCTTCCAGCTGTCTATTATTGATGAAGCTTGCGCCAGTAAGGGGGTATAGTTAAGGGAGAACCATCTCCCAGGATTGGCAGAGATATTGAGGCCCAAATATTTAATAGACGTGGACACCCAAGGGAAAGGGGGGTTCGTTGCTGCTTTGACGACTGTTCTATCAGAGCAGGTAACATTGAGTGCCAAAGATTTTGCAGGGTTGATCTTAAATTTAGAGAGATCATGGAAAGAGGAGAAAATGTGGTGCAATATCAGGAAGGAAACATCTGGCTTGGACGTAATTAATAATAGGTCATCGGCATATGCCGCCGTGAAATGCGTTTGGTTTCTGACTGCGATTCCTATTATGTCCGGGTGTTGTCTGATGTGTTGGATAAGCGTCTCTATAGTATGGACGAAAAGTAGGGGTGAAAGGGAACAACCTTGGCGGGTCCTGTTCGATATTTTGAATGAGGGGGATAATGACCCATTAACCCTTACTTATGCTGTGGGATCAGCGTATAGTGCCATTACTCGGGAGATGAAAAGTGGAGGTAACCCAAATTTTGTTAGGGTTTGGGACATATAGGTCCAGTTCACCCGGTCAAATGCTTTTTCTGCATCAGTAGAGAGGAAAGCCAGACCGGGCGAACTGGATCAGTTGCAGGACCCGTAGCGTATTATCCTTGCCCTCTCTCCCTTTCACAAATCAGACTTGTTCTGCATTTACTAAGCTCGGTAGGAGTGATTTCAATCGGTTTGTTAGTAATTTTGCATACATTTTAATATCCAGTGAGATAGGGCGGTAGCTGCTACAAAATGAGGGATCCTTTCCATCTTTAGGTAATATTGTAATATGAGCGTCTAAGGATTGTGTAGGAAAGTTAACTCCATCCCCTAGTGAGTTGGATGTTTTTAACATTGGAGGGAGCAGGATCTCTTTAAAGGATGTGTAGTATTGGATTGGTAACCCATCTGGGCCTGGACTTTTGCCCTGTGGAGATGACGCAATGTGAATTGTTTGTCTAGCTTCAATTGCTGGGAGGTAGTCAGTGAGGGCAAAGATAATTTGTCTAGGAACGCTGCTATATCTTCTTTACGCAAGGCTTTTATATATTGAGGTAAAAAAGAGAGGTAAGGGACGGCTCACCTCTGGTTTAAGATGGCAAGGTGCACCAAACGGATGTTGTACCCAATCACCAAAAAACAATAGTATTAAAATAGAATGGGCACTCATATCTAGTTCGCAAGGTAGGCAAAGCGACTCAAGTGATATATTAATTTATTGATAGCGATATAATTAAGCAGGTATACATCAACAATACACAATTGATATTATAAACCTAAACAGAGCTATATTCCCTAAATCAACATAAATTGATAAAACTTGCATAAAATATGATAAAATGTGCATATATCTATCCTACCTTGCGAACTAGATATGAGTGCCCATTCTATTTTAATTTTATATATTGAGGTTCGCTTTTCCGAATGTTATATAGATCAGCGTAGAATTGCTGAGCAATGCCTTTGGTGTCTGTGATTTGGTTGCCCGATGAAGTGGTTATATATTTTTTTTTTGTTCCTGTCTCCATTTTGCTAATAAGGCCATAAGCCTAGATCCTTTATTGCCATGTAGGTAAATTTTGTGTTGTGAGTATAGGTAGGCCTTAGCTGCTTTTAGATTAAGGAGCTGCTTTAGTGTCTCCCGTAGACTGGTGAGTTCTGCTAGAGTCTGGATGACCCGGGATTTCTTGTGAAGTCTCTGTAGTTTCGCTATATTGGACATAAGGGAATCAATTTCTTTAGTTTGGCACAGTTTAGCGTGTGTCCCATAAATTCACCCCTTATTACTGCCTTATGGGCTTCCCAAATTATGGCTGAAGGTGTGGATTCTGATGTGTTTTTGGCGAAGTAGGAAGGGAGTTCAGAATCCTACGGTTAAAAGATTAATTGTTGAGCAGGAGTTCATTTAGCCGCCAGGTGTATGCTCGCTTAGGGAGGGTCTGTATTTTTAGCCCGATTAGAACTGGTGCGTGATCTGAGATAGTTATTTGTCCTATGCGTGCCCTGGTGACCAGATGTAGATGTGGAGAGGTTACAAATAAGTAGTCTAAACGCTGGTATGTATTGTGGGGAATGGAATAGTAAGTGAAATCCCTATGAAAGGGGTACATGGCACGACATACATCTCTGGCTCCTAAGGATTGGAGAGATAGTTTTATATTTTTTAAATTCCTGAAAGATGCATGCAACCTAAGTGAGGAAAAGTCTAAGTGGGGTTCCATAGCTATGTTAAAATCCCCTCCCACTATACATATGCTCACTTCGAAAGAGTAAAATAGGCGGAGGACCCTCATTAACTATTGAGCTATGATACCTTTTAGGAACAGAAATCTGCCTTCTGGGTCTGAGATACTAGAGGATAATGTGAAGGGGACTGTCTTTTTAAAGGCAATAGAGACTCCTCTTTTACTGGAGGTAGGGTGAAACCATTGTAAGAAAAGGTTGTGTAAAAAGTGATGGTATTTTACCCTGTTAGAAGTGCGTTTCTTGAAGGATCGCAATGTCTGCGCGTAATGATCTCAGCTGCTGGAGGATCATGGACCTCTTTGTAGGAGAGTTTAGGCCAAGTGCATTCCAGGTAACTATGTGAACAGTAGACATAAGTAATGTAGGTAAACAATCTAAACCATTAACAAATGGTAGAAGAACAGTTTAACAAAGTATATTTCTAAGGATTGTTAGATCAAGGTATATGGCCCACCTCGAATCCAAGGAGGGGCGTGTACCTGTCTGAATTATGTGGTTTGTGAGCATTACTTGTTAAGCGTCTCCTCGGAAATTTGAGGGGGGTTCAGAGCCCGAGCTCCCCTCAAATAGGGGTGATTCCAGTGAGCTCTGTATAGCGCTTTTTCACCCCACAGCCAAAGGAGGCTTCTAGTGTCTTATTAATAAATCAATGAGGAAAGAAAAAAAAATATTGTAGATTAAAGGAAACAACACTCCTAATGAAACCAGTCCTCATTTTAAATTAAAGGCAGAGATACATTTCCCTCAGCTTTTGGAAGGGACTGCAGGTCTTTTCCTGGGGTTGGATCCCGACGCCACCTCCATGCCTAAGCCTCCGGGAGTCTAGGAAGATACAGTACGTCCGAGAATTAAAGCCAGGATGGGAAGGCGGCGGGATCCAAAGCCAGGGCTTCGCATACTTGATGGAGGTCCTCAGGGTTGCGGATTGTCTTGAGAGCACCGCCCAAGGAAAAGGACAGACCAAAGAGGAACAGCCATCTGTAGGGAATTTTCTTTTTTTCTTAGCAGTTCTGTGATTGGTCTGAGACGCTTGCGTTTGTTGAGTGTCATGGGGGAAAGGTCTTGATAGAGCGTGATATGAGCCCCTTCGAATGTGATGTTTTCTAGGTCTCTGGCTGATTTTAGGATAAATTCTTTATGTTGGAAGTTCTGAATTTTCCAGACTATATCTCTAGGTGGTTCTCCATCTTTTGGCAGAGTGCTCTATGGGCTCTTTCAAGAATTAGTTGCGGTGCTTCCTATTCTGGAAGTAAAGGGCGGAGAATCTCATAGCCAGTGCTTATCAAAGCTGATGGTAGGGTGTTTTCGGGAACACCACGGATCTTCAGGTTATTCCTTCTATTTCTGTTCTCTTGGTCTTCCAAGTGAGAACGAAGGGCATTAAGATGTGAATGGTAGGAGTGAAGAGCTGCTGTCGTGGCCTCCCCGAATGAAAGTATGGATGACTGGCTTGCTTCCAGATGTTCTACTCTTTGTCCTATACTCCGGACTTCGTGTTTTATATCTGAAAGGTAATTTTTAATTGGCTCAAGGGCATTTTCTATTAGTCGTTGCATGGCTGCTTGGGAAATTGAAAGAATATTTTTGGCGTTTTGAGAGTCTTCGTTGTTAGAGCTTTCTAGCACAGGGTGTTCTACAGAATCCCGGTCATTTTGGTGAGATGATTTGTCTATAGAGTGGACTCCTGGGTTTGTGCTCCCCTTCTTCCATAACTTCTCCATCTCTGGGTGCACCTTCTTAGCAGGTAAATGCAGTCTTTCTAGTTTGCCCACTTTTACCATTTTGTGTCTGAAGAGAAACAGGCGGTGATAGGACAGGTTGCACCTTTCTCTTGCGTAAAGTATAGAGTCATGAGTAGTGCTATTTTTTTAAAGTTACAGTTGCAAGAAAAAGTATGTGAACCCTTTGGAACTATATGGATTTCTGCACAAATTGGTCATAAAATGTGATCTGATCTTTATCTAAGTCACAACAATAGACAATCACAGTCTGCTTAAACTAATAACTCACAAAGAATTAAATGTTACCATGTTTTTATTGAACACACCATGTAAACATTCACAGTGCAGGTGGAAAAAGTATGTGAACTAATGACATCTCCAAGAGCTAATTGGAGTGAGGTGTCAGCCAACTGGAGTCCAATCAATGAGATGAGATTGGAGGTGTTTGTTACAGCTGCCCTGCCCTATAAAAAAAACACACACCAGTTCTGGGTTTGCTTTTCACAAGAATCATTGCCTGATGTGAATGATGCCTTGCACAAAAGAGCTCTCAGAAGACCTATGATTAAGAATTGTTGACTTGCATAAAGCTGGAAAGGGTTATAAAAGTATCTCCAAAAGCCTTGCTGTTCATCAGTCCACGGTAAGACAAATTGTCTATAAATGGAGAAAGTTCAGCACTGCTGCTACTTTCCCTAGGAGTGGCTGTCCTGTAAAGATGACTGAAAAAGCACAGTACAGACTGCTCAGAGAGGTGAAGAAGAATCCTAGAGTGTCAGCTAAAGACTTATAAAAGTATCTGGCATATGCTAACATCCCTGTTAGCAAATCTACAATACGTAAAACACTAAACAAGAATGGATTTCATGGGAGGATACCACAGAGGAAGCCACTGCTGTCCAAAAAAACCATTGCTGCATGTTTACAGTTTGCACAAGAGCACCTGGATGTTCCACAGCAGTACTGGCAAAATATTCTGTCGACAGATCAAACCAAATTGGAGTTGTTTGGAAGAAACACACAACACTATGTGTGGAGAAAAAGAGGCACAGCACACCAACATCAAAACCTCATCCCAACTATGAAGTATGGTGGTGGGGGCATCATGGTTTGGGACTGCTTTGCTGCGTCAGGGCCTGGACAGAATGCTATCATCGAATGAAAAATAAATTACCAAGTTTATCAAGACATTTTGCAGGAGAACTTAAGGCCATCTGTCCACCAGCTGAAGCTCAACAGAAGATGGGTGTTGCAACAGGACAACGACCCAAAGCATAGAAGTAAATCAACAACAGAATGGCTTAAACAGAAGAAAATACGCCTTCTGGAGTGGCCAAGTCAGAGTCCTAACCTCAACCCGATTGAGATGCTGTGGCATGACCTCAAGAAAGCGATTGACACCAGACACCCCAAGAATATTGCTGAACTGAAACAGTTCTGTAAAGAGGAATGGTCAAGAATTACTGCTGACCGTTGTGCACGTCTGATCTGCAACTACAGGAAACGTTTGGTTGAAGCTATTGCTGCCAAAGGAGGTTCAACCAGTTATTAAATCCAAGGGTTCACATACTTTTTCTACCTGCACTGTGAATGTTTACATGGTGTGTTCAATAAAAACATGGTAACATTTATTTCTTTGTGTGTTATTAGTTTAAGTAGACTGTGATTGTCTATTGTTGTGACTTAGATGAAGATCAGATCACATTTTATGACCAATTTGTGCAGAAATCCATATCATTCCAAAGGGTTCACATACTTTTTCTTGCAACTGTATATATGAAACAGGTTATTTTCACCTCCAAGTTGATGTGGTATTACCCATCCATCCCTTTGCTTATGGGGAGAGGGATGAAATAAAGATTAGGCCAAGGACCTCAGATGATCTGCTGATAAAGGTTAACTCTGGTTCAGTAGATGTTAATTGAGGGTGCAGGACCGTTGCCTTTCCAGGTGATGGTTTAGGAATAATTAAGGCTATGCCTTTCACCAGTAAATGGCCCACTTATTTGAGGATTGTGTTGCGTTGTTATTCAGTAAGCGCACGGTAGTGAGGGCGCATTAGAGGTAAAAGGTTGGGAGGAGGGGAAGGGGGGAAGTGGCAGACTACAGAATCTGGGGCCTATTTTTGTGCAGACCTTTTTATAGTACTGGAGGGGGGGGGGGGGGGGGGGGTAATTGACTACCTCCCCTGAGTGTTTGAGGGTCTTGTTGGTGGTTTTACTCACTGTACAGTTTCTCTATGGGATCCAGCTGCCTCTGTGTCTCTCTGTATGCCACATGAAGGCCCCGGATGGTGGGTTCCCGCTTTCTAAGATGGCGCCGCCGGGCACAAACAACCTCAAGTTGGAGCGGTAGGACGTGAAAGGTATGCCGGGATGCCGCCCTGTGAAAATTCTGCTTCTCCGCTGGTCTTGTGCGAGGCTTTAATGGGAAGTTACGCCTTTGTTCGCGTCGCGCTGGAAAATCTAGGCCGGGGATCTGGTTTGTCCGCTAGGCCGCAGCTGTCAGCCGGGCACCCCAGACGTCAGAGTGGGCTTCTTTCGTGGCGGGTGTGATGGGGAGGTCGGGTAGTAAGGTTTTGGGTGAGCTAGATGGTTGGGGAGAGGGTGGATGGAGAAGGATTAGATGTCGTCCACAGGAGCTGCGGTGAAGAACGTCCGCGCTACTCTGCTGCAGGCCACGCCCCCCTTCACGCCTGATTTTGGCTTAATCAGGAAACGTGACTGTGTGGTCGTACCCTTGCTGTCCTGCAGTTATGATATTGTCACCACCTGCAGCCATAGTTCATGGACAGTGATTGGCTGCAACAATCATATGCAAGTGGACGCAAATTCGTCGCTGCAGGACAGTAACAGAGACCAGTGGGTGCACCAGAGGGGTTTCCAGGTGAGTAATACCTGTAATGTGTGTTATTTTATCACATTTCTTTTGTTCTCCGAGATATTTAAATGTCCTGAACAAACCCTTTAAGTCAAGTAAATGTCTGTAAAGACCGCTCTACATTTATTTCCAGCACAGGAGACAGAAGCTATGCCATATACTGACTTTATTATCAGACTCTGTGACTTTACTTTGCTGGAAGAAGCTTGTATTTTGCCTGTAAAAAAAAAAAAAAAAAAAAAAAAAATAATACAGAAAAAAAGGTTTATGCCATTTCATAGAAAATATATTTTATTGCCGTTAGTGGTTTTCTAATGATCACCATCACATTTCAGACAGTAGCACATGGGCCAAAAGTAGCATCATTTTACTTTGTACAACCATTAAAGGGGTTGTCTCACTTCAGCAAATGGTATTTATCATGTATAGAAAGTGAATACAAGGCACTTAGTAATGTATTGTGATTGTCCATATTGCTTCCTTTACTGGCTTGTTTTTCCATGACATTATAAACAGCTTGTATCCAGGAGTTATGACCACCCTGTAATCCAGCAGCGGTGGTCGTGCTTGCACACTATAGGAAAAAGCATCAGCCTATAGCACACTCCCACAGTCCCGGACCACAAGAGAATCCAGCACTTTTTACCTATAGTATGCAAGCACGAGCCACCGCTGCTGGATTACAGGGTGGTTGTAACCCCTGGAAACGAGCAGTGTATGTGATGGAAAAATTAATCCTGCCAGCAGAGAAGGCAATGTGGACAATCACAATACATTATTAAGTGCCTTGTATTACATTTTTCTACATAAGGGTCCATCCACATGTCCGCAAAATGGGTACGCATCCATTTGGCAATTTTGCGGAACGGGTGCAGACACATTTATTTTCAATGGGGTGGAAAGTGCTGTACGCATCCGCATCCGTATTTGCAGATCCGCACTTCCGCATCCGTGCTTCTGTTTCCGCAAAAAAATAGAACATGCCCTATTCTTGTCCGCAATTGCGGACAAGATTAGGCATTTTCTATTATAGTGCCGGCGATGTGTGGTCCGCAAATTGCGGAATGCACATTGCCAGTGTCCGTGTTTTGCGGATCCGCAGAACACTTAGACGTTTGAATGGACCCTAAATGCCATTTGCTGAAGTGAGACAACGCATTTAATATTTACTTCTGATGTGTCATTAAAAGTTTTTTTTTTTTATAACTACTGACCTATCCTCAGACAGCCAGGACCCCCGCTGATCAGCTGTTGGAGAAGCCACCGGCGCTCGCAGTAGTGCCGCGGTCTCCTCTCAGTTTCTCCAAGGCCATATGATGTCATGTTCATCAGTCACGTGGCCTAGGTGCAGCGCAGCTCCATTGAAGTGAATGAGGCTGAGGTGCAATACCAATCACAGCCGCCATACAGTGTACGGAGCTGTATACCTGGTGAACATGGAGAAGGCAGAGGTGCTCCCGCAAGCGATGATGCCTTTTCAAAACAGCTGATCGGCAGGGGTCCCAGGTCTCCCCCACTGATCAGATACTGATGACCTATATGGAGGACAGGTAATCGGTTCAAAGACATTTTCACTGGTGGCAGTCCGGGCCCTAAGACAATGACACAAATCGCTTGTTGTGGTACGTCCACATCAGACACTAATCTGTATCCTCACCTTCCCAGTTTAACCCTGGGTTCAGACCTGAGCGTTCTGAAACGAGCGCTCTGTATGTGCGATTGTACCGGCGTTTACAATCGCGCATACAGAGACAAGCGAACACACATTGTCGCGCGTTCCCACTGAAGTCTATGTACGGGAACGCGCGACAAACGCCCCAAAAAAAGCTCAAGAACTTGTTTGAGTGTCGGGCATTTTACAGCGCGATTGTACGCGCTGTAAAACGCCCAGGTGAGAACCATTCCCATAGGGAAGCATTGGTTTCTCCTTGTTGAGCGTTTTTACAGCGCGTAGGAACGCGCTGTAAAACGCCCAGGTGAGAACCATTCCCATAGGGAAGCATTGGTTTCTCCTTGTTGAGCGTTTTTACAGCGCGTAGGAACGCGCTGTAAAACGCTCACGTCTGAACCCAGGGTTAAGCTACTCCAGTGGCAACGCTTGACTGGTCTGTTCCCCGCTGGTCAAGCGTCATCACAACAGCAGGGAAGTTGAATATATGGATTTTATTTTATTTTAGATGATACATTGCAACAAATCTGGAAGAAAATCTGCACAATTTGGTAAAGATGGATTTTCCTGCAGATTTACATGCTCCCAACGTCTTTTCCTGGATTCGAATAAAGCTAAGAAGCTAATGTTGTGTAACAGGAAAAAATAGGAAATACACACCTCCAATGACTTCTTCCATTTTAGATATACTCTTCTGGCCAGGTCATATCCAAGTGGTACAATTAAGTCCTTTGGTCTAGATGTATCTATTACATAAAACGGATGGGTTAGTGTCCTTTATGACAGTCCTGAACTATTAGGGTCCATTCACACGTCCGTTGTTTGTTTCCTGATCTGTTCCGTTTTTTGCCGAACAGATCTGGACCCATTCATTTTCAATGGGTCCTGAAAAAAAACGGACAGCACAATGTCAGATTTTTTTTCAGGACCCATTGAAAATGAATGGGTCCAGATCTGTTCAGCAAAAAACTGAACAGATCAGGAAAGAAACAACGGACGTGTGAATGGACCCTTAAGCAGGCAAACATAAAAAGTAATAGTGCTTTTTAAATTGCATCATTTTTGTAATTCTCCCCCAAAATTTTTTTACCTCTCCTAGCGAAATAGGCGACTGAAGTTCAGGCCCCTATTGTGCTTTAGAATCTGTATTCTCATACACCTTTGTGTATGGGAGTACGGATTCTATTGGGCTGCCCTGAGCGCTCTACAGACAGGAGCACCATAGCATATTGCTCCGCTTGCCTATGACCACGGTATCTTGGAGCGCAAAAATCTTAAAGCGCGCGCCCACAGTGGGCATCGCAGTGCACATGCCCCGGCCAAGTGAGGCAGGGCGCGGGCGCGGGATTTCACTGGGAGAGGACGCAAGAGAAGAGAAGGAAAGGCAGAGGCTGGGGCGGGGATATTAACAAAAGAGGATGAGCAGCCTGGGCTCCAAAGAAGTTAACGCTGCCCCTGGGCTCTTGCGGGCCCTCATTTACATATGAATAAAAGGCAGTTTTTGACGCAGTTGAACCGCAGAATGCAACAAAGGTATCATTTGATTCATCTAAAGTTATGCCAGAACGCTATGTGAGCGGTCTATAATGTCCAAATGTGGTGATAAGACTCCCTTTAAAAAATTGAAAAAATAAAAATTAAAAAATTAAAATCACCCCCTTTTCCCCAAAATAAAAATAAATAAATAAAAAAACATCATGGGCATCTCTGTGTGTGAAAACGAATCTAAAAATATTTATCCCATATGGCAAACAGGAAAACAGAAAAAAAAGTCAAAGTGGCCTATTTGCCATTTTTTGGTTGCTTCACCTCCCACAACAAAATGAATAAAAAGTAATGAAAAAGTCATGCACACCAGAATAGTATCAATGAAAGGATAGCCCGTAAAAAAAATTAGCCCTTACACAGCTCTGTACACTACAAAAATAGTTATAGGGGTCAGAATATGGCGATGAAATTAAAAAACTAATTTATTTCAAGTTCCCCCCCCCCCCCCCAGTATTAAAATGCAAGAAAAACTATACAAATGTGGCATCACCGTAATCATACAGACCCAGAGAATGAAAGTAACAAGTCAGTTGGATTGAACCCCATTTTTCACTGCTAGGTGGTCACGATTTGAATTTCTATATGCACCTCTGTGAAGTAACAGCTTCTTAACTAAAAAAAAAAACAACACATAACTATGGCAAAAGTCTTCTAAAATAAAATTCTATAAATCTTTACCTAATTCTATACCAGGGCTTCCAAATAATTCCACCAGCTGTCTGGCAAACTGCTCCGGTAAATAGAGTCCGGGACAAGACTGAGCCCCCGGAAGGAGACCGGAGTAACATCTCATCACTGAATTCTCATGGTCATCTAAGCATTTGGTGGGTGCTGGATAGGGTTCAACTTCACAAACCCCTTTGTATACACTTGCATCTTTAGCCGTAACACTTGCATCTCTTGGGGTCAAATCATCTTTACATTCATTATTGACCAGATTTCCTACAGGGTTCTCCTCCAGTGGATTCTGCATTGCCACCGTTGTATTGGTTTCTGTAGAAAGATTTCTTGATCCAATTGCACATTTGTGTTTCCAAGCACTTATTTGGGTTTCTGATAAGATTCTTGGATGTTGAAAAGTTGGTGCCAATTTGTAGATTCTCCTGAGGCGCTTGTGAGGTCTTGGGGTTATCTGGCCGCTTTCCACTAGAATTTTAGTACAATCGGTGCTCTGAACAGACTCCTGTTCACTTATCTCAGGTTCTAGATAAGGATCCTTGAATCTTTTGCACTCTAAGGACTTTTGCATAGATTGCCCATCTTGGTTCTCACTTCCTGTAAAGGTCAGTTGATTGAAATGTTGAGGCTTGGAACATTT
Organism: Bufo gargarizans; assembly: GCF_014858855.1. NCBI lineage: Eukaryota > Metazoa > Chordata > Amphibia > Anura > Bufonidae > Bufo > Bufo gargarizans. The sequence continues at coordinate 74,635,790 of NC_058082.1, read as the reverse complement.
TATGCCGTAGAGGTCCAGAGTGTGTCCTGCAATCAGTTTAATAAGACTACAGTACAGGTCAAGACCAGTGTTGATTATGTCTTGCCCTCTAGAATGGGGCAGGTCTGTAACGTGGAGACCTTTGGAGCATGCTTGGAGCCAGCTGAAGGAAGGTCTTACATGGTTTGTTCCTTTGCATAACACACTATCTACCACCAATGAGAGCAGAGAGGAGGATAGCAAATATCTATGTCTATGGGAAACTAGAATTCCAATCTCAGGTTTCAATGGCGTTCTAGGCTTGTCCATTAGCTCTAGGAGGTCCGACACCCTTCCAAATAATGCAGCAGTACTAAGAACTGAGCAGCGTGACAAAAATGTTGCTAGAAAATCATATAAATATCCTTCCTTTCCAGAATAATCAATCTTTACTTGCACTTTTCCAGTTCCCTCAACATCCATCAAACAATCCTGCACAATACAACCACTTCTCGGATCTTCTACCGCCAGCTTCTCCAGTCCTTCGTCCTCTTGGAGTGATAAACTTTGTTTCCTACTCACTATTTTGTTTCCATTCTTCGGATACCTTTTTCTGTGACGTTTCCCCTTTAGACCAAGTGTCCTTTAAAAGATGAACAGAGAAATACAATTTTTCTTACTTAGTCATACAATTTCTAGCATAAATTGATATAATTCATCTTCACAGCACCTAAGACTCATGAATGTAGTAAGAGAAGGGATGAGATCTGGAAAACCTATTCCTTAGACTTTTCTCATGTGTTACTTGGAGTTTTTGATGCGGTGTTGCCACAGATTTCACCCTTCCATTTAAAACGGTAAAATACGCACCAAAAATTGCAAACAATTGACAGGCTGCAGATTTCTGGTCAATTTCTGCACGGAATAAAAAAGCAAAGTGTGCATAAGATTTGTCTAATCTTGTACACTTTGCTGGTGCTGTGGTATTTCTGCACAAGAAACGTAAATGGCAACATGTACAGGTGGCCTAAGAATTACAGATAATAGAAGAACAGAACCCCACCAAACACAGAAGCAGTACATGACACCAGGTAAGTTAGACAACTTCCTTCCATGAATAGCTTAAATGGAATCTGTCACCAGGTATTTGCTGCCCTGAGAGCAGCATGAAGCAATGACTGACACCCTGACCATACGGAGGTGGGGTAGCCCATTGTTCATGAATGCCAAGAGTCCTGGCTCTTTTTGCACTGCACCTAATCAAGTCTGATTTTATGGAAACTACTGCTAGAAAACAAGTGGGCACACACCAGGGTGTTGGAGACTACCTTAAGCTGGCCAAAGTTCAGATAAAACGCTGACAAACGCTCGTTAGCGATTATCTGTCGGTTTAAATGTAACTCCAATGAACAAGCGAAACGCTCGTTCTTTGGGTAATTGGATTGTTTGTGTAGGCACCTAAATCGTCGTTTTCTGGCAGCAGATGATGCTGTGTAAACAGCTTATGCTCCCGGCAAACCATGATTCTGTATGGGTATGAGTGATGGCATTAGAGATCGCTCCTTCCCATACTGTGGAGATCTATCCTTCACTGACGAGCAGACTGCTTGCTGGGAAGGAATCACCTGCAAAACTGTTCAGTGTAAAGAGGCTTTAAAGGGGTTCTGCAGCTTTTTCTTACTGATGATCTATCCACTGGATAGATCGTCAGCATCTGATCGGCAAGGGGTCTTACAGACAGTGGCGCTGCGGCCTTCTCACCGTTTCCCGCGAGGAAGCCGCGGTTCTACTGCCAGCGACACTGTCTTCTCAAACAGCTGATCGATGGGAGTCCCACCGATCAGATGCTGATCTATCCAGAGGAAAAAGCTGGAGAACCCCTTTAAGGCAGCATAAATCTGAAGACAGATTCCCGTTAAATCTTTCAGGTCACGATTATATTGTTCTGTGTTGTGCCCTATGTCAATGCTGACTACGAAATCAAAATTAAAATCTATGATAATTTCGACATCGAAATTAAAATTTCCCTCAATGTGTTTAACATAAGAGTGGCATTTAGGAGGCATAACCCAAGGGTGCCACATAGCATTTATACTACTGGTGTCTTATGTGACAGATGGGCTTTTGGGTCCCCCCCCCCCCAGGGCCCATGTGGGATTACTACCTTTGCACTATCTATAATTACACTTAGGCCTCAAGCACACGACCGTAGTTCGGGTCCGCATCCGAGCCGCAGTTTTTGCGGCTCGGGTGCGGACACATTCACTTCAATGGGGCCGCAAAAGAGGAGGACAGCACTCTGTGTGCTGTCCGCATCCTTTGCTCAGTTCCGTGGCCCAGCAAAAAAAATATAGCCTGTCCTATTCTTGTCCGTATTGCGGACAAGAATAGGCATGTCTACAATGGACCGCCCGTTCCGTAAATTGCGGAAGGCACATGGGCGGCTTCCGTTTTTTGATGAAAGATCTCTCATTTGAGTCGAACAAACCAACCTGTGTAATCTCTGCTGAAAACTGAATTTCAAATGTTTGAATGTGATCCTGTAACATTACTAAGGCAACACTCACACTGCTCCTTCTTTAGGCTTAGCATAAAAAGTACCCTAAAGACATCAAGACAGTATGCATTATTCTATATTGAAACACTTTACTACAGTTTAATACAAAAGGATTCCAATAAAGAAAAAAAAAAAAACTTTAAAACTCTGTATACCTTTGCTTTTAATGGGAGTCAATGGGAGACGTAGGCGGCTGTAGAACACCGAGCTGCATGTCAGGTCTGTATGTCCAGCGTATATGTCACTCATGCGCAGCAAATGCCTTGTGAACCAACATTTGCATGAGGCTTGTTATAAAACTTTAATAAAATTTTCCTAAAAAGCAGGGGCGGACTGGGAACTTAAAGTGGGCCAGGAAATAAATTTAAAAAAATAAGGGTACTTTCACACTAGCGTTATTCTTTTCCGGTATTGGAATCCGGTAAAGGGTCTCAATACCAGAAAAAAATGCATCAGTTTTGTCCCAATGCATTCTGAATGGAAAGCAATCCGTTCAATATGCATCAGGATGTGTTCCATCCCTTGCACAGTATTTGACCAAAATCCTGGAACTCTACCGCACTTGCCGGATCGGGCATTAATTTCCATTGAAACTTATTAATGCCGGATTCGGTACCAAGTGTTCTGGAAATTGTCGGAACCGGTTTTCCGGTCTGTGCATGTGCAGTTCTTTCTAGTTCTTTAAAAAATAAAATAAAAAACTGGATCCGTTATTCCAGATGATACCGGAAAGACGGATCCGGTATTTAAATGCAAGTCTACTGGATCTGGATCAAAAAGATATCAGTTTGCATACAGATTTCTGGATCTGGCAGGTAGTTCCGGCAACATAACTGCCTGCCGGATTCTTGTAAAGCTAGTGTGAAAGTATCCTAAGAGTGGCCCCATGCTGTAGGCAGGGTCAAATTGGTTGAAGGCGGGTCAACACAAGTAAGAAGGGACAATAAGACAATAGAAGTAAGCGGTTCAGCAGTACATAGTGCAGCACAAGATACCGCCCCTGCATAACCAAATACCACAATGCCGCACACAACACTGCCTCAGCAGAATCAAACATCACAGTGCAGAACATAATACTGCCATCCTGAGGATGCAGTTGAATTCAGGAGGGCACCTACAGCTGCTGCCCAGATGCATAAGTACCTGATGCTCCTAGCATGTTATGTACCCGGCCGGCTGCCATAAGGAGGGCTCGGGCTCCCCCCTGGGCATCGGCTCACCAGGAAACTTCTCTGTAGGGTCTATGGCCAGTTCGCCCTGCTAAGATTCTTTACTGTAAGAGCAGTCTGACTATGCACCTTCTGCCTGAGAAAATGATGGGGAATTCATTGAAAATAATTTTAAAGAGGCCAAGATTCCTTTCTTGAGAGTAGCAAAATTACGTGTTATAGTCACCAGATTACTAGAGGAGGATCGCTGATCCAGAGATTTATTCCGATTGCCAGAAGCATTAACTGATCCAGACTGATGGTATCATAGATCCCTATGACGCTGCAAGTGCGGTTAGGGCCAAGTCACAAATCCAAAATATTCACGCAAAAAGCATTTGTATTACACTTGTGTGAACCTGCCCTTATAGCAACTATTGAGTGGCCGTGGTAAGGGTACTTTCACACTAGCGTTTTTCTTTTCCGGCATAGAATTCCGTCCTAGGGGCTCTATACCGGAAAAGAACTGATCATTTAGAATGCATAGGGATAAAACTGGAGAGCAATCCGTTCAGGATGCATCAGGATGTCTTTAGTTCAGTCTTTTTGACTGTTCAGGATGGAGATAATACCGCAGCATGCTACGGCTTTATCTCCGGCCCAAAAAACTGAACACTTGTCTGAATGCCGGATCCGGCATTTTTTCCATAGGACTGTATTAGTGCTGGATCCTGCATTAAAAATACCGCAATACCGGATCCGGACCCAAAGTGCGGACATGTGAATGGACCCTAAGACTCTGTTCACACTTTTGTTCTTTTCTGTTTATTTTTGATGACCAGAATAGTATAGAATGTTACATTATCCTAACCAGGAAAATAGATCATAAAGGGATCCATCATGGCTTCTGTATAGTATATGAAAATATAAAAAAACTCCAGTGTGAACAGTGCCAGAGTTAATTAACATATTAAAAGGGTTCCAGTCAAGTGAACAGAGCTTAGCCCCGCCCAGGCCATTGATATTAGTCGTGACGGCACTGGACCTGCGGTAAACAGCGAGAAGGCTGCAGCACTACTGCCAGAGCCACTGCCTTCTCAAACAGCTGATCGGCAGGGGTCCCGGGTGTCGGACCCCCGCCGATCAGATGCTGATGATCTATCCAGAGGATAGTTCATCCAGTTTAAAAAAACTGCAGAACCCCTTTAAACAAAGTAGAAAGGCAAAGGATATTTTTTCCCCACTTATCTCAAATATTAACAACAGATTCATGTTACTTACCTTACGAAAGGAGAAAATGCAGTAATAAACTTCTGTAAAAGTTAAAGGGGTTTTGCAACCTCCCACACTAAACTCAATTAACACCTTAAGGGTCCATTCACATATCCATGCGTGTTTTGTGGATCCGCAAAACACGGACACCGGCAATGTGCGTTCCGCATTTTGCGGACCGCACATTGCTGGCACTAATAGAATATGCCTATTCTTGTCCGCAATTGCGGACAAGAATAGGGCATGTTCTATTTTTTTTCGGGAACGGAAATGCAAACCCAGAAGCCAGTGCTCGGCTATTTTTGGCGGCCGCATAGAAATGAATGGAAAGTGGCTGCGCATGCTGTCCACATCCGTATGTCCGTTCCGTAGCCCTACAAAAAAATAGAGCATGTCCTATTTTCGTCCATTTTGCGGACAAGGATAGGCATTGCTACAATTAATGTGAAAAAAAAAAACGGATGCCAAAAGGACATCATCCGTATTTTTTGCGGATCAGTGTTTTGCGGACTGGAAAATACATACGGTCGTGTGAATGTAGCCTTAGGACCAGGCCGTTTTTATCTTAAAATTTGGCATGTGTCACTTTATGTGGTAATAACTTCAAAAAGCTTTTACTTATCCAGTCCATTCTGAGATTGTTTTCTCGTGATACACTGTCATTCATGATAGTGGAAAATTTTAGTCGATATAATTCAACTTTATTTATTAAAAAATCCAAAATTTACAAAAAAAAATTAGAATTAGAATTTCTCTGCTTTTAAGGCAGATAGTGATACATCATAAAAGAGTTATTACTTTACATTTCCCATATGTCCACTTTCATGCTTGCATTATTTTGTAAATGTAATTTTATTTTTTAGGCTCTTATAAAGGCTTTAGAATTTTAGAATCAAATTTTTTCATTTTTAAGAAAATTTCCGAAACCCACTTTAAGGGCCACTTCAGTTCTGAAGTCACTTTGTGGGGCTTACATAGTAGAAACCACCCATAAATGACCCCATTTAGAAACGACACCCCTAAAGTTATTCAAAACTGATTTTACAAAACGTTAACACTTTAGGTGTTCCAAAAGAATTAAAGGAAAAAAGATCCAATTTTTAAATTTCATTTTTTTGGCAGATTTTCCATTTTAATTCATTTAACACATCAAGGGTTAACAGCCAGAGAAAACAATATTAATTACTCTGATTCTGCGGTTTACAGAAACACCCCACGTGGTCGTAAACTGCTGTACGGGAATACGGCAGGGCGCAGAAGGAAAGGAACGCCATATGGATTTTGAAAGACAGATTTCACTGGGATAATTTTAAGTTGCCATGTCACATTTAAAGCCCCCCTGATGCACCCCTAGAGTAGAAACTCCAAAATAAAGTGACCTCATTTTAGAAACTACGGGATAAGGTTGCAGTTTTGTTGGTACTATTCTAGGGTACATATGGTTTTTGATTGCTCTATATTATACTTTTTGTGGGGCAAGGTAACAAAAAAAATAATGGCTGTTCTGGCACAGTTTTTATTTTTTGTTTTTTACGGTGTTCACCTGACAGGTTAGATCATGTGATATCTTTCTAGAGCAGGTTTTTACGGAAGCGACAATATCAAATATGTCTACTTTTATTTTGTTTCACATAATAAAACATTTAAATAAAATAAAAAATCATGTGTGTCTTTTTCTGAAAACCATATTTATTTTTATTTTTGGGGCGATTATCTTATGTAGGGGCTCCGTTTTTGTGGCATGAGGTGATGGTTTGATTAGTACTATTTTGGGGTACTTACAACTTTTTGATCGTTTTGTATTACACTTTTTGTTATGCAAGGTGAAAAAAAATAGAATTTTGTGGCACTTTATTTTTATCTTTTTTATTTTTTTATGGTTTTCACCCGACAGGTGATATTTTTATAGAGCAGTGTTGTTACGGATGCGGCGATACCCAATTTGTCTATATTTTTATATTTATTTTGGTTTTACACAACAAAAGCATTTTTGAAAAAAAATAATGTTTTTATGTCTCCATTTTCTGAAAAGCCATATCTTTTTTATATTTTGGGCGATTGTCTTAGGTAGGATCTCATTTTTTGTGGGATGAGATGACGGTCTGATTGGTATTATTTTTGGGTACATGACTTTTTGATCGCTTGGTTTTACACTTTTTGTGATAAAAGGTAACCAAAAAAGGCTTTTCTTGGCACCTTTTTTTTTTTTTTTTACGGTATTGACAGGGTGGATCATGTGATATTTTTGTAGTGCTGGTCGTCACGGAATGCGGCAATACCTAATAGTTTTTGTTTTTTCTATTTGTTACAATTTTATATGTGTATATTTATGGGAAAAGGGCTTTTTTATTGAAACACATTTTTTAGCCTTTAAAAGGCTTGGGGCTGCCATGGCCACCATCAGGTCCCTGCTACCGCAGTGCAGTTACCCGATGGATCAGGAGAGGGAGCGTGCACCTCCCATATGCCGCGGTCAGCGCTGACCGCGGCATATGAGGGGTTAATCCACCAGCATCGATGTCATCACCGAGGCTGGTGTATGCAGCAGGGGTCCGGCGGTCATAACATTGCTCCTAGAGGCTCATTTGCATATATTAAAACAATTTTTCTTAGCAATGCGGGCACATACACAGATGCCTGGGGCATATAGACATCATAGGGGAGCTCCTAAACGGAGATCTTATATTACAGAGATTACTATTCATCTGAAAAGGTCAGCAGAATAACAAACGTCCTGGGCAGCAGCTCCCACCCAAGGAAAACCAGGTGTTGCTCTGAAGAGACAACCCCTTTAATATCCATATATATGTAGCAGCTGGAACTCAGTATTTCAGCTGTAAATCCCCTGCATAAACAAAGAGGTAACATATAACTTGCTGGATACCTGTACGTATGTATTGTACTTTTACCACAATCATTAGAAGCAGACATACGGTAATACAAAGCGTTCTTCGTCCGGCACTGTGCCAAAAAAGTGGATTGGTTGACATTTCCTCACACTAGACCACTTGTTTCCACCCCACCCCCGATAAAAATCTGAAAACCTGGCCCCCATATGTGAGGGGTTTTCATACAGAAATTGTAGAAACACGCTCCACATCTGTGGTCCTTACATCCACTCAGACAAATCCCATGTACAGTTGTGTTCAAAATAATAGCAGTCAGACATCACTAACCTGATCAACCACTGTTTTTGGTAGAAATTATATTTCTACATGGCAAATAATTTACTAGCAGGTATAGTAGAGTAATAGAAACCCAACAGTCATTACATGCATGCTGCTGATTCTGTGTAATTGAATCACTAATTGAAAGGGGCATGTTCAAAATAATTGAAATGAATCGGATGGCTTGGGTGTAATTACACCTGCTCAACGCTGCAGCTGCAACGGCGAGCAAGTAAACAATGAATAGGAGGCAGCGCTGGCACGGTGCGCGCCTCCTCTTCAAACAGCTGATCGGCGGACAACCCCTTTTAGGCGATTCAAAGGAAAGCAAAATCTTCAAACATTTTTCAGTTTATATAGTGAATGTTTGTATTCTTCTTTACAAACTCAAACACTGCTGTTTTTTTAAAAATGGTCTAATATTAACTTTTCTTCCATTTTTTTTAGAGGAACAATACAAATTTGATATATGTTTTGATTTGGAATACAATGTGTAGTGTTCCCAATGCATTTGTGTGTATGGAAATAAAAACTATTGGAAGGATTTTGAGCTTTATTCACTTTTTTAACCCCTTCCCAACATATGACATAGTACGTCATGGCGGCAGGTGCGTTCCCGCATTTTGACATACTATTACGTCATGGTGATCGAACAGGCACCGGAGCGGTGCGTGACCGATCACTGCAGGGGCCCGGCAGTCCCTGATAGACGGGCCCCTGCTGTATCCGCCGGCATCATTGTAAAAGCCAATGCCTGCGGATTAACCCCTTTTATGCCGCGATCAGCGCTGTCCGCGGCATAGAGGGGATTTGCGGTGTGTAAGGGAGCCCATCGAGTCCCCGCGCTGCTGTGGCGGGGACCCGATGGGCGAGAAGGCAGCCCGATGCCTTGCACGGCATCGGGACCTGCCTTCTACGGGTGCCCAGGAGATCCAGCCCCAAGCTTGGTCTCCTAGGCAACCTTTTAGTGTATTATTCAGTGTAATACACTAACAGACAATGCATTACAATACAGATGTATTGTAATGCATTGCATTGGGGATAAGACCCCCAAAAGTAAAGTCCCAGAGTGGGACAGAAATAAAGTTAAAAAATAAAATTAAAATAAAGCTCCTTTCCCCTGATTTTATAATAAAAAATAGAAAAAAAAATAAAATAAAAATGCACACATTAGGTATTGCCACGTCCGTAACGACCGGCTCTATAAATATATCACATAATCCTCCCCGTTCTATAAACACCGTAAAAAAATAAAAATAAAAAGTTTAAAAAGAAGCCATTTTTGTCACCTTACATCACAAAAAGTGCAACACCAAGCGATCAAAAAGGCGTATGCCCCCCAAAATAGTACCAATAAAACCGGCACCTCATCCCCTACATAAGACAATCGCCCAAAAAAATAAAAAAATTATAGCTCAAAACATGGAGACAAACATTTTTTTTGTTTAAAAAATGCAGTTATTGTGAAGTGAAAAAAAAAAAAAATAAATATATATATATATATATATATATATATATATATATATATATATATAAAGTATACATATTCGGTATCGCGGGGTCCGTAAAAACCAGCTCTAAAAAAAATATCACATGACTTAACCCCTCAAGTAAACAGTAAAAAAAAAAAAGCGAAATATTGAATTTGTCACCTTACATTACAAAAATTGCAAAACAAAGCGATCAAAAAGGCGTATGCCCCCCAAAATAGTACCAAACAGTCACCTCATCCTGCAAAAAAATGAGACCCTAACTAAGACAATCGCCCAAAAAATAAAAGAAACTGACACTCAGACAATGGAGACACTAAAATATGATTATTTTTTTTTGCTTCAAAAATGCTATTATTGTCTTAAAGTGAAATAAAAAAAAGTTGATATGTTAGATATTGCCGTGTCCGTAACAACCTGCTCTATAAAAATATCACATGAACACTGTAAAAAAAAAAAAGGGCCGAAAAAAGACATTTTTTTGTCACCTAACCATTTAAAGTTCAACACCAAGCGATCAAAAAGGCCTATGTCCCCAAAATAGAACCAGTCATCTCATCCCACAAAAAATGAGCCCCTACCTAAGACAAATCGGTCAAAAAAATTATAAAAAAAATATGGCTCTCAGACTATGGAGACACTAAAACATAATTTTTTTGTTTCAAAAACGCCATTATTGTGTAAAACTTAAATAAATAAGAGAACGTATACATATTAGTTATTCCCACGTCCGTAACGACCTGCTCTATAAAAATATCACGTGACTTAACACCTAAGGTGAACGCTGTAAAAATAAATAAAAACTGTGCCAAAACAACCAATTTTATTGGTCACCTTGCCTCAAAGTGCTATAATGGGGAAAAAAAATAATCATATGTGCCCAAAAATGGTACCAATAAAAAAAACAAAAAACAAAAAACACAACTCTTCCTGCAAAAAATGAGCCCCTGCACAAGACGATCAGCAGAAAAATTCAATAAAATATGGCGCTCAGAAATTTGAGACACAAAAACATTTTCTTTTCAAAAATGCTTTATTATGTAAAACTGAAACAAAGAAAGTAGACATATTTTATATCACCGCGTCCGTTACAACCTGCTCTATAAAAATAGCACATGATCTAACCTGTCAGATGAATGTTGTAAAAAAATAAAACATAAAAACAGTGCCGAAACAGTCATTTTTTGGTAACCTTGCCTCACAAAAAACATAATATAGTGATTAAAAATCATATGTACCCAAAATAGTACCAATAAAACTCACCTTATCGCCTAGTTTCCAAAATGGGGTCACTTTTGGGAGTTTCTACTGTAAGGGTGCATCAGGGGGGCTTCAAATGGGACATGGCATCTAAAAACCAGTTCAGGTAAATCTGCCTTCCAAAAACTACACGGCGCTCCTTATCCTCTGCGCCCTTACATTATTTTACAACCACATACGGGGTGTTTCTGTAAATCTCAGAATCAGGGTAATAAATGTTGAGTTTTATTTGGCTGTTAACCCTCGATGTGTTAAAGAAAAATTTTTATTAAAATGGAAAATCTGCCAAAAAAGTGAAATTTAGAAATTTAATCTCCATTTTCCTTTCATTCTTGTGGAACACCTAAAGGGTTAACAAAGTTTGTAAAATCAGTTTTGAGTAACTAGGGGTGCAGTTTCTACAATGGGGTCATTTATGGGGGGGGGGGGGTAACCACTATGTAAGCCCCACAAAGTGACTTCAGACCTGAACTGGTCCTTAAAAAGCAGGATTTAGAAATTTTCTTAAAAACTTTCAGAATTGCTTCTAAAATTCTAAGCCTTCTAACATCCCCAAAAAATAAAATGACATTTACAAAATTATGCCAACATAAAGTATACATATGGGGAATGTTAAGTAATAAATATTTAATGAGGTATCACTTTGTTTTAAAAGCAGAGAAGTTTTATTTTTCAAAATGTGGTAAATTTTGAATTTTTTCATAAATAAAGGTGAAATATATTGACTCAAATTTATGACTGACATGAAGTACAATGTGTCACGAGAAAACAATCTGACTGGCTTGGATAAATAAAAGCGTTTGAGTTATTACCACATAAAGTGACACGTCAGATTTGCAAAAAATGGCCTGGGATAGAAGGGGTTAAACACACTGCTATTATTTTGAACACAACTGTACACTTAGCTTTTTTCTTAGGTGAGAAAATTAACCAGTGACCTGTGGATTTCGAAATCTGCAGCATGTCAATTGTTGTGTTTTAATTGTGCAGATTTCACCCTTTTCAATGGACGGCTGAGATCTCAGGAAAATCTGCATAAAAACCACACAAAAATGCATATTAATGCACACTGTTTATCGTGTTTTTATGCATATTTTCCACGCGTAAATCTGCCACCATAAGGGTATGCTTACACAGCTGATTTTTAAAAACGCGCTTAAAAAATAAAATAAATCAGCGCAGAATCCATGCAGCTTTTTTCAGCACGAAAAAACTTGTTTCTTCTTGAGGTTTTTTGGCTCTTTTTTTTAACCAATGGGTTCAATACAAAGGTGAATTTTCAGCTTGAGGTTTTTGAAGCAAATCTGCACCCAAAAAAAAGCGCTGAAAATTCACACAAAAAAACGCATGGACTTACATGAAGATGTTTTTTTTAGCTTCCTATTCATTTTTATTGAGAGATTCAGCCGTGATTCTAACCCAAGATAGGACATGCTGCTTCCTATTGAAATGAATAAGCGTTTTTTGGAGCAGATTTTGAGGCAAAAAAGCTGCAAAATCAGCATAAAAAAAGTGTAAACTGGCCCTAAGGCTCATTCAGTATAGTCCAAATGACTATGCTTAAAAAAAACAAAAAAATAAATAAAAAAAATCTGCATTTTGCATTCACATTTTCAGTGTAAAAAAAAGACATTGACTGCTTTTTACGCTTCCTATTTATTTCAATGGGAGATTTCAATTCTGCCCCAAGATAGGGCATGCCGCTTCTTTTTTACACGTTTAAAATAAAAAAGTGCTGCTTCCCATTAAAATGAATGAGGATGTTTTGAGGCATTTTTGTTTAGCAGATTTTGAGGCAGCAGCGCTTCAAGATTAGTGCCAAGCAGCATGCCGGCACCGGGGCAGAGCCTTCCATCCGCTATATCAATTTTTGTTGCGGGTCCGTGAGAGTGCCGGCTGTCAGCCCCCCACCAGTCTGATATTGATGGCCTGTTCTGAGGATAGGCCAACAATATCTTCATTCCGGAAAACCCCTTTAAACATGCATGGCAGTTTTATGCGAAACGACTTTGGATGTTTCATCCGAAGATGATTCGCTCATCTCTAGTTGTGAATAAAGCAAGGATGGGATTCATCCATTTTTGAAAGTGAACAGTAATTAGCAAGGAGGGGGAGGGGGGGTAAACAGCTGATAACACGAGAACTAGACATTTCCCATTGATGAGACCTATCACAAAGTCGCTTGTGGTCGTTTCTTCTATTGATTTATGCAAAATTGTGTGAAAGGTTAGTGACCATTTAAGAGCAGAAGCTTTAAAAGGACCTGTTGCCATTCCTCATGTGTCTGTTTTAGTAAATACTTGTATTCCCCATAATATAACAATTTTGGAGCATCTTCTTATAATTCTGTGCAGTGCTCTTCCTCTGTTATTACCCCTATAAATGACTAAAAGGGGTTGTTTTGCCTTTTATAGCAGCGGTCCCCAACCACCTGGCTGTGGACCATCTGGTTCTGGTCCGCGAGGAACACCGTTGTTGAGCAGCAAAGGCGGGAACTATTGGTTCCTGTGGCCTGCCGTTTAGCCTCACAGCCTGAAGGCTGCTAGGCCCATGTAAAGAGGGAACTACTGGGGGGCATTGTATGTAAAGAGGGAACTACTGGGGGGCATTGTATGTAAAGAGGGAACTACTGGGGGGCATTGTATGTAAAGAGGGAACTACTGGGGGGCATTGTATGTAAAGAGGGAACTACTGGGGGGCATTGTATGTAAAGAGGGAACTACTGGGGGGCATTGTATGTAAAGAGGGAACTACTGGGGGGCATTGTATGTAAAGAGGGAACTACTGGGGGGCATTGTATGTAAAGAGGGAACTACTGGGGGGCATTGTATGTAAAGAGGGAACTACTGGGGGGCATTGTATGTAAAGAGGGAACTACTGGGGGCATTGTATGTAAAGAGGGAACTACTGGGGCATTGTATGTAAGGAGGGAACTACTGGGGGGCATTGTATGTAAGGAGGGAACTACTGGGGGGCATTGTATGTAAAGAGGGAACTACTGGGGGGCATTGTATGTAAAGAGGGAACTACTGGGGGGCATTGTATGTAAAGAGGCCATTACTTGGGGGCATTATAGGTGGGGGGGGGGCATTATATCTACTGGGGCCTAAACAGGGATGATTACTAAGTAGGGGCATAAAAGGAGGCATTATTACTAAATGGGTGTGTTCAATTATGCAGAAAGAAGTTATGGTCAGGAGATGTCATCATGGTGATCTGTACAGGACTGAGGAAAAAAAAAAAAAAAGCAAAAGGAACGACTCCAACCAAAAGGGATTATTAATGACTGGGTCATGGTGTAGTGGCATTATTTGGCCTTTATGAAGTGTTATTACTGGCAATGCTGCCCACGTATTCTGTAATATGTACTTTATAGTGTTTTGTTATGTGCGTGATTAACCTCCGCATCGAACCCCCCCACGCTCAGCAGTAGGAAGCGACCGCCGTACTCGTACAAGTGCTCTCTTCTCTTCATTGTTTACCTGCCTGCTGTCGCAACTGCAGCAGTGCAATTACAACTTAGCCGTCCTATTTACTTCAATGGGATGGATCTGTAGCATTCACTTGAACAGGAAGGAGCCATCCTATTGAAAGTGAATGGGACGGCTGAGATGTTATTTGCACCTGCCTACTGCTGCAGTTGTGACGGCAAGTAGGTAAACAATGAAGAGAAGGCAGCAGTCATACGAGAGCTGTGGTCTCTTAATACAGCTGATCGGCAGGGTGCTGGGAGTCGGACCCTGCCGATCTGATATTGATGATCTACACTGAAGATTGGTCATTAATATTTAAAAAAAAAAAATTTAACAACCGGGTGTTACCATTCTCCTTGCCAGAGGGATGTGTCCTACCCAGTCTGACACTGGCAGCACTGATTGCACAGTGTCAGTGTGCAGTGTCACACCCCCACTTGGTAACGCCCAGGTTGGCAGGTTTTTTTTCATAAAAGTTGTCGTAGAGCTTTGAGAAAAGATTCTGCAGAATTGTTATTAGGAATACAGTTATGTCAGGACTGGTTGCAGATTCTCTTCAAATGCAGAAGCTTAAAAGGGGTTGTGTCACTTCAGCCGGGTAATACAAGGCACTTACTAATGTATTGTTATTATCCATATTGCTTCCTTTGCTGGCTAGATTTATCCAGCAAAGTTTCCATGATTACGACCACCCTGCAATCCAGTAGCGGTGGTCGCGCTTGCACACTATAGGAAAATGGCTGGCCTTTCTGGTGGCCGGGACCATGGGAGCGCATATAGGCTAGTGCTTTTTCCTATAGTGTGCAAGCACGGCCACCCCGATGGATTTCAGGGTGGTCGTAAACCATGGAAACAAGCAGTGTATAATGTGATGAAAAAAAATGAATCAAGCCAGCAAAGGAAGCAATATAGATAATAACAATACATTAGTGAGTGCCTTGTATTAACTTTCTCTTCATGATAAATGCTATTTGCTGAAGCGAAACAACCCATTTAAAGGGGTATTCCAGTTACAAGTTATCCTCCTATGTACTGGAATCCACAGCGAAATTGCATGAGGTACATGTGGATTTGCGCAGATTCTGCTGCAGATTTCACCTTAGGCATTGCAAAAAGTGAAATATGCAAGGGAAATCTGAAACATAAATGGACATGCTTCGGATGTAAATCTCATCCACATTGCTGGTACCGTAACATACTGCTATTTTCCACCAGCAAAATCTGAATGGAAAATCTGCAGCGTAACCGCCCCACGTGAAGATACCCCTTAAGGGTAAACTGCAGGAGATCAACGGTACTTAGAAATAATTTCCAGTTATAAATCTGCCTGGCTTAAGACATCTACGAGTCAAAAGGAATTTATTTCCAATAGGCAAAATAAATTAGTATGATACATTTTATATAATCAGCAGCAGAGGTCAGCTGTTCCTTTTTATTATTCGTGTATTTTTTTTTTTTTACAAAATAAAATTTTCAAAGTTGAAGTCTTAAAAATACTGTGCTGTTTTCTGGAACACCAGAAATAAAAAAAAGGATACTGATAAAAATGAGTGATAAAAGGGAACTTACCCTGAGAGCCGTATTAAAAAACAATTACAGAAAACAGCTTGGCCTGCACCATAAAGATCTTCTAACATAAAAATGGTAATGGCATCAAAAGCACCATCAAACACTCAAGTGTATCTGTACATTTCTAATTTAAAAAGAAAAGGAAGGAATTGGGGGAAGAGGTGCATGCACTTTTTTAGGATTGGGGGGGGGATAGGCATGCAGAAAGGATGAACTTTCCGTAAAGTATCTCCCATGGCTGTTTACTGCTGGCACAATTCTAACAGCAGCCAGTCATCTGCTATGGAATGAAGAGCTGTTATCTGAACAGTCAACAGAGGCTCCCCACCTCGGCCGGGCCTCTGGAGGTGGGTGATTAGGGCGAATACGACGGGGTTCCACTGAGTTCATGACCACAGGGACAGTCACATCATACTCGAACCGTTCCAACATCTGGGAAATCTTGTCACGTGGAACTCTGTGTTTGTTCCTCCTAAAAACAGAAGAAAAAAAAAAACGTCAACGTTCTGACCAATAGCAGAGGTGTGAATGCAGCTCTGGACTGCAATATGGGCATCATAAAATATGTAAGGAAAAGGGCTCATGCACATGAACGTGCTGTTTTTTGCGGATTCGCAAAAAACGGAAGCCGCCGGTGTGCATTCCACAATTTTCGGAACGGAACAGGAGGCCAATCATAGAAATGCCTATTCTTGTCCGCAAAATGGACAAGAAAAGGACATGTCATCATTTTTGCAGGGTCACGGAACGGAGCAACGGATGCGGACAGCACACAGAGTGCTGTCCGCATATTTTGCGGACCCATTGAAATGAATGGTTCCGTATGCGGACCCATTGAAATGAATGGTTCCGTATGCGGACCCATTGAAATGAATGGTTCCGTATACGGAACCAAAATACGGTCCCGTATACGGAACCAAAATACGGTCCGTATACGGAACCAAAATACGGTCCGTATACGGAACCAAAATACGGTCCGTATACGGAACCAAAATACGGTCCGTATACGGAACGCAAAAAACGTTTGTGTGCATGAGCTTAAAGTACTAAAAATTTTCCACAGATTCTATCTATATGTAAGTGATAAAATAGTGTCCTAAAGTGGAGATCAACCTTTTATATTGAAGCTGAACACATAGTTTTAAGTCCAGATTCACAGACCCAAAGCTATTGCAGCTTGAAGCAACTGCTGGTCATACATTATTTTCAATGGGGCCGCAAAAGACGCAGACAGCACACGATGGTTCTGTTCCACGGCCCTAGAAAAAAAATATAGAGCATGTCCTATTCTTGTCCGCCATCGTGGACAAGAATAGGCATTTTCTATATAGTGCCGGCCATGTGCGGACTGCACATGGCTGGTATTCATGTTTTGTGGACCGCAAAACACTTACGGTTGTGTGAATGCAATCCAATACGTAGCATCTAGGGATCGACCGATTATCGGAGTTGCCGATATTCAAGATTTTCGAAGCTATCGGTATCGGCATCTAACCTTGCCGATAATGCGTCCAGCGCACTATCACAGAACAGGAGCACATTGCTGTCAGCGCGCCATGTTCCCTCAGCAGCACAGGGAAGAAGGAGTCACTCTCTCCCCTCCCCCCTGTGCCGCACTGCCAATCAGGAGAGAGTGCAGGAGGACGGGCGAGCGCACTGCGCCACCAATGAAAGTTAACGACTAATACGACAGGAAGCTACGATCATCGGAAGTTAACCCCTCAGGTGCCGCACCTAAGGGGTTAACTGCTACCGCTGATCGCAGCTCCCTGTCATATAAAAAAAAAAAAAAAAAATGTTAAGTATAAATCACCCCCTTTCGCAAATTTTACATATAAAATATATAAACAATAAATAAACATATCACATATTGCCACATCCGAAAAGTCCAAACTATTAAAATTTTATTTTTATTTTTAAATCTATGTGGTGAACGCCATAACAGAATTTATTTTTATTTTTTAATGAAAATGCACAGAATATCGGTTTAAGTTACCAGTATCGGCTTTACAAAAATCAATATCGGTCGATCCCTAGTACCATCTGTTCATTAAAGTGGTACTCTGCATTCAGAATACTCATGGCTTATCAATCATCAGATCGGCGTCGGTCCACTTCTCGGACAGTAGGTAAACATTGAAGAAGGCTGCTGTTGCCACATGAGCACCGCGGCCCCTTCTAAAAGCTGATCAGCGGTGTTTATGAGAGTCAGTATCCACTAATCTGATATAGATAAGCATCCCTAAGGGTACTTTCACACTAGCGTTATTCTTTTCCGGCACTGAGTTCCATCCTAGGTGCTCTATACTGGAAAAGAACTGATAAGTTTTATCCTCATGCATTCTGAATGGAGAGCAATCTGTTCAGTATGTCTTCAATTCAGTCTTTTTGACTGTTCAGGACGGAGATAATACCGCAGCATTCAAATTGCCGCATTGACGTATCCGGTATTCCGGTCTGCGCATGCGCAGACCTTTAAAAATGTGAAAAAAATAAATACCGGATCTGTTTTGCCTGATGACACCGGAAAAACCGGATCCGGTATTGCAATGTATTTTTATGACTGATCAGGCATTTTTCAGACATGCCTGATCAGTCAGAAAAAATGATATGTGTTTGCATACAGTTTTCCTGATCAGACAGGCAGTTCAGGCAACTAAACTGCCTGCCGGAATCAAACAACCCAAGTGTGAAAGTACCCTAAGGCTAGGCCATTAATAATGTAAAGCCAGAATACCCCTTTAAGGCTACTTTCACACTTCGGCAGAGTGATTCGGCAAACGTATGCATTTTAAGACTGATCAGGATGCTGATCCGTCTTACAAATGCATCGCAAGAACGGATCCGTCTGTTTGTTTGTCATACGGACAAACTGATCCGTTACGATTTTTTTTTCACATTTTTACCGGTCTTTGCATGCACAGACCAGAAGGATGGATCCGGCATTCCGGTATTTTGAATGCCGGATCAGGCACGAATACATTCCTATTGAAAAAAATGCTGGATTCGGCATTCAGACAAGTGTTCAGTCTTTTTGGCCGGAGATAAAACTGCAGCATGCTGCGGTATTATCTCAGTCCTGAACAGTCAAAAAGACTGAACTGAAGACAGAATGCAGGGGGATATAACTGATCAGTTCTTTTCCGGTATAGAGCCCCTAGGACAGAACTCTATGCCGGAAAAGAAAAACGCTAGTGTGAAAGTACCCCAACTATGACCAGGAGTGAGTAGGAAGTGAAAACAGTCTGCACCAATAAGTCAAATTAGGCTCACCCTGGCATCACATCAATAGTGTACAATACATTATGTAGCTACAGAAGCTGGTCCGCTCTCCCTAACCCCGGTGATCAACCAGGGAAAGCTGCGTGTGACCAAAAGGGGCATGGACAGCAGTGGAGGCTGCTCTAGGACGTCCCAATAGGACACATGGACAGTGTTTTCTGTGCTATAAAGGTCTTACTTTTCCAGTTCATCAGCGTCTTGTTTCCACCAGGTATCTGGCTCCAAGAATTCAATATTGTAGCCCCTGTCTACAGCCTAAAGGTAGGGAAAAAAAAAAAAAAAGTATAAAATTGAATCTTTTCTGCTTATTCATGGATTCTCGGTTTCTTTTTGTCGAGTTCAGGATCCTCACCATCTGTACATATGGTTTCATCTCCCAGCCCTGGATATTCGTGTTATCGATAATAACAGGAGACTGTCTGTGATCCAGCGCTCTTCTGGCTGCAAAAAACAGCATTCAAAAGGTTACAGATTTTTCAAATTATAACAAATTCTAAAAGTAAAAACAGCAAGTGTCCAACCCCTTTCACTTATCCCTCTAAATGTTTTCCCATTATCATATGGAAAAATCTGTCATATAGCTGAAAGTACTAGGACCTGAAATGTCTCAACCTCTCTCCCCCCCCCCCCCCCCCACACACACACACACACACTTTAGGGCTCATGTACACAAACGTGTGCTGGCTGGGTCCGCAATATACGGCCGTGTGCGCAGCATATCAATAATGCAGACCCATTCAATTGAATGGGTCTGCGATACGGAGTGCTTCCGTGGCTTTTCGGCCCGTGCCTCCGCACTGCAAAAAAATAAAAAATATACAACATGCTCTATTTTTTGCGGTGCAGACAGATCTCGGACCCATTCAAGTGAATAGGTCTGCATCCGTCAGCGCAGGCCACACGGACATACAATTTGCGGTCCCCAATGCACAGCACGGGCATGTGTGCATGAGCCCTTAGACACAGGAACTTACAGGCAGAATAAGGAATTAATGGTCATACATTGCTCCTTTTGGCAGACCCAAAGAATGGCTGCAGGTCCTAGGTATGGCTAAAAAATGTAAAATTGGGCTGTGTACAGAACATGATTTCCACTCAAGATGTAAAAACATCCCTTTCTTAGTAAACTAAACCAAGATGCATAGACTAAATATCGCCTGACGTTTACAGCATTCAGATTTAGGGTCCATTCACACGTCCGTTTTTTCTTTCCTGATCTGTTCCGTTTTTTCAGGAACAGATCAGGACCAGATCTGGACCCATTCATTTTCAATGGGTCCTGGAAAAAATCGGACAACACAATGTGTGCTGTCCGTTTCCGTTGTTCCGTTCCGCATGTCCGTTTAAATATAAAACATGTCCTATTCTTGTCCTGAAAAATCGGATCCTGGTACAATACAAAGTCAATGGATCCGCAAAAAACGGATGACATTCGGATGTCATCCGTTTTTTGCGGATTCCGTTCCTGGAAACACATAACAAATTATTTTTTTTTTTTCTTTCAATTTTTTTTCAAAGAAATCCAAACAACTTTATTTGATTATTGAAATGTATACATGTTTCCGTTTTTTGCGGATCCGCAAAAAACGGATGACATACGGAAACATTTTCAGGAACAACGGATCCGCAAAAAACGGACCGTTTTTCAGGATGAAAAAAAACAGGACGTGTGAATGGACCCTTACCCTCAGCCACATGGTCCATAGGAACCTGTAGCCTGGATAGGATTCACTGACATCTAGAAGAGTGTGCTCTGTGACCTGTGCAAACATCATTGTGCAGGGAGGGGAGTAGATAAGATGCATGCCTTATTGTGATCTCTACCTGACATTGTAATCCTGCCTGGGATAATGAGAAAAGAGGTCTCTACAGAATACTTCATTAGCCTATTCAATGGTCAGTGTGAAAACTGCAAGGTTTCTTTTAACCTCTTCAGGATGTTCGCCGTACATGTATAGCACAGCTAGATTGGAGTTAAAGGGGTATTCCAGTTAGATTAAGTTCTTCCCTATCAACAGCATAGGGGATAACTATTAGATTGGTTGAAGTCCTACCACTGGGACTCCCACCAATCACGAGAATGGGCTCCCCGTACCCCCCCCCCCCCCCTGAAATGTATGGAACTGCCAGTCGCAACTGTGCGTGGCCACCCCATTCATTTCTATGGGAGCTCCTGAGATAACCGAGTAGACACATGGTGAATGTCAGTAACTATTTTTGAGGTATCACGATCTGTCTTCATATTTAAAAAAATAGCAGATTTTTCCTAATTTTCAGCAAATTTTGGATTTTGTTTTTATAAATAAACGGTAAAACGTTATTGGGGAGATTTATCAAAACTGGTGTAAAGTAGAACTGGCTTAGTTGCCCATAGGAACCAGATTTCACCTTTCATTTTTTCAGAGCTCTTTTGGAAAATAAAGGTGTAATGTGATTGGTTGCTATGGGCAACTAAGACAATTTTCATTTTCCTCTCCCCATCGACTCATATTTACCACTAACATGAAGTACAAGGTGTCATGAGAAAACAATGTCAGAATGGCCTGGATAAGTAAAACCATTCCAAAGTTATTACCGTATAAAGTGACATGTCAGATTTACAAAATTAGGCTGGGTCCTTAAAGGGGTATTCCCATCATAGACAATGGGGACATATCGCTAGGATATGCCCCCATTGTCTGATAGGGGGCAACGGAGAACGGAGGGGACAAGAAGAACGGAGCCGGGGAGAGTTGTGGCTGGAGGACCCCAGGTTTCCTGGGGTCCGTTCACTACCAGGCGCAGCTCCCCGCCTCTCCCATTGAAGTGAATGGGAGCACACCGCTCCCATTCATTTCTATGGGGCCTACGAAAATAGCCGAGCCAGAGCTCGTCTATTTTCAGCGGCTCTATAGAAATGAATGGAGGGCGGCTGCGTACACGCAGTGCGCCCTTCTCAAATTTCTCCGCTCCGTTCTCCTTGTAGGTGCGGGTCCCAGAGGTAGGGACATCCTAGCAATATGCCCCCATTGTCTAAGATAAGATAACCCCTTTAAGAAATAAAAATGGCAGTGTCCTGAATGGGGGTGAACATAGACACTGAAAGGGAAAACAAGAACTAAACCACCAACAATATATTAGGTTTAACCTCAAAATGTGAACAGTAGGACATTTTCTGAGGACACATTGCCTTCTTCCTCATTATCCATACGTTACTAGCATTATGTGCTGTATGCATAAGGTCTCCACATCCAATACCACGACGTCACGCACCTCTGTTCTGGTTCCAGCTATGGGCATCCCCGAGCAATTTGACATCATATGTGTATCCATTGTCCTGGCAGAAGTAATCATCAGTGCTGAGGACAATCCCATCCGGAGACTGCAGGAGCAGCGTACTGTGAAATCAGGAGTATAAAACAGCTGTGTCATGCCAGAGCCTCTACATTGCCGGGTTTAAAGGGAACCTGTCACCTCCCAAAACCATCCCTAGCCGCCAGCAGTACCTGTGTGTAGCCAGCAGTGGGTTTCTGAGGATGCCTTTCTTCCTGAAGGCAGATGCAGCAACGTTGTTTTATCCCCTGCCCGACGCGTTTCGCTCTGACTGACAGCGCTTATGCAGAGAGTTCGGCTGCCTCTGTCAGTCACAGCGAAGGGGCAGGGAAGGGGGCGCGGTTACCGTGACTTGAAGCAAGGAGGCCGCTGCCCCCGTGACTTCAAGCATGTGTGGAGAGGCGCGCCGACAGGGGATAAAACAACGTTGCTGCATCTGCCTTCAGGAAGAAAGGCATCCTCAGAAACACACTGCTGGCGGCTTGGGATGGTTTTGGGAGGTGACAGGTTCCCTTTAACCCAAAAAAATTATAAAGTTTTGCACCACATTGCTATTAGACATACGGTAAGTGAACAGATATTACAAAATGTAATGTTCTTTCTTACTGCGCCGAATACTGAACGGGACGGTGCAGGCGCGAGATTTGCACGGCAGACGGGGCCAGCAGGAGAACCAACGCTGGCCTGGCCCTGTCAATCAAGGCAGTAGGGCGTGGAAATGAGGTTGGTGAACGGAGCCAGGTGGGTATTACCAGTTTTGGGGGGGGGGGGGGGGGGGGGGGTTTGGTCTCCGACACTGGTTGCACTGATTGGATGGTGTCAGACTGTGCTGGGACACAACTGGTAAAAGCCATCGGGACCTTCACTGAACAGATCCCAGTCGATCCTTGGGACAACATAAGGGGACAGTAACCACAGGTTAGTACATTTCTTGCCAACCACTGAGGTAGATCTTACGAGAGGTTGGTTTTCCTGCTTTCTTCTGATGTGATCTGCTCCCATCTTGGACAACAAATGTGGACGCAACGCAGGACATGTGAATGCTACATAACAAGATGTAATGGCGTAATACAGCCAACGTCCAGATCTCTGGCTGCGTATAATGCCCAGCACTATCCACATTTCAATAATTTCATACAATTATTATTGGCGGTATGAATAAAGCTGTTCTCCTGCCAGTGACTAACCACAGACCAGCATGCAGCTGATCCTAAAGGAAGGCGAAATACAAAAGGTAAGACATATAAGGCTGGCTCAAACGCCACGGGATACCAAAGACAGAAGAGGATCCAGCAGGACGGAGGCTCACAAGTCTGTCCTTTTTATTTCCCATTCCTTTTGGAAGCACTTCTATGGCAAAAAACTATCAAAAATAAACTACAAAAAAAAAAAAAAAGGGGTTTTCCAGGCTTTTAATACATCAAGATCGGTGGCGGTCCGACACCTGGCACCCCCGCCGATCAGCTGAATCCTATCTGTCTATCTTTCTGCTCTCCGCCGCATGTCTAAAACAAAGCAGCAGCAAGCGGGAAGAGAGAAGGTGCCGTCTCCTCTAACAGCGGAGGTGCCGTCTCCTCTAACAGCGGAGGTGCCGTCTCCTCTAACAGCGGAGGTGCCGTCTCCTCTAACAGCGGAGGTGCCGTCTCCTCTAACAGCGGAGGTGCCGTCTCCTCTAACAGCGGAGGTGCCGTCTCCTCTAACAGCGGAGGTGCCGTCTCCTCTAACAGCGGAGGTGCCGTCTCCTCTAACAGCGGAGGTGCCGTCTCCTCTAACAGCGGAGGTGCCGTCTCCTCTAACAGCGGAGGTGCCGGGTGTCGGATCCCGTCAATCTGATATTGATGACCTATCCTGAGGATAGGTCATCAATATTAAAAGCCCGGAGAACCCCTATAATCTGCACATAGGTCCAGTTCACATGGGTTTTCTGGTGCCGATTGTGGTGCGTTTTCCACCCAGAATCAGCCCCAGAAACCGCATGCAAACACTTGCTTTTTTTTTTCCGTCTCTCCATGTGTGAAAAACAAAAAGTATGGTAAAAAAAGCAGCATGCTCTATCTTGAAGTGGGGGTGGGGGGGGGGGGGGGGGTTGGAGATGCCTTGTACGCATCCACACATTTTCTGCTCTGTTCCAGGTACCGATGACCAAACCTCAGGAAAGGTCTTCAATATCAGATCGGTGGGTGTCCAACCCCACCTCCTCACCCGTCAGGTGTTCACTGCAACCACCAGTGAACAAAGCCGGACACACAGCTCCATTCAAAGTGTAGTGGCCATGCTGGGTTACTGCAGCTCAGCTCCTTTTCACATGAGCATATCCTCAGGACTGGTCATCAATATCTGCAGTCAAAAAAACTTCACTTCCTACAGTCAGCAGGCAACAGATGCAGAGGTAAGTGAATACAGCAATACTACCACTTTGTCCCAGGTCTGGAGGCATGTTGACCCCACTGACTATATAGGCATTTCCTGGCAGTCGTCATATATCACATTCGTGCAGCCATGGGAGTGGGGAGCTGCTATCAGCGACTCCCTATAGAGACGACAGGGATGGGTTTTCACCGTCCCTGCCTTACCCATCGCTCTATACACACCCGACTCTTCTATAGATCACACATCTAGGCATTCTCAGGATACTAACCGAGCCAGCGTACTTTTACCAGAGCCAGGAACTCCTCTTAACAGCACCATTTTTCTTCTGCTTGTATCCCTGAATCTGCCAGGACATTGTTCATGTGACACATTACCACCGGTATTTGGTAATAACCGTCCACCAAACTGTCCATCTTCCTGCCTACAAAGATCATTATGCTGAAGGTCTGGCCACCTCGTTTCCCTTGTGCCTTGTGAAAATGGTTTGTCATATGGGATCCGCTGAGAGGTGAAGCTGTTTTCGGGAGGTACTGGAGATCCAAGCCATTGGGGTTGCCCATTTCTAATGTTGTAATTAAAAGTCCGAGACGGTTGAGAGGGTAGTGCATTGCTTTCTCTTGGGAAAGTCATTGGATAATTAAATCGTGGTGGTGGAGGGCCATAAGGGACTATAAAAGTAGGTGGAGGAAGAGTTTTAAACCTTGGAGGTGGCATTGCAGGTCTTGGATGATATGGAGCTTGACCACCAGAAGGAAACTGAGGTAGTGAAGGACTTTCAAAGTGTAAGTGTGGTCTTGGTCCTTCTGTAACATGGCAGGCGAGGGATGCAAAGTTTTTGCTGGGGAAAGGCCCAAATGGATGTGATATAGGCACCGGGCCATGATGATGGTTGGAAGGGTGAGTAGCTGGTGTCTCGTCAGGGTAAGGGCTGATATGTTGCTTCACATCCACATCTCTGCATGTGACCTCCTTAGTTTGCTCATCAGCTTCAAGCTCATTTAACTCTTTGTAAAACTGCCGCAGCTCGTAGTCCATTCCATCCTTGCCTTTTGATTGAGTGGCCAATTTACCCACCTCCACCGTGGCAATTTTGAAAGAAGAAGCATCTGGATGACATGTGACTTTAGGCACGGGATTTTTTTGAGGCAATGGCCGACATTGTGGTCCTATAAAAGAAGAACTGGTTCCTGAAAATGCCACGTCTGAATGATGTTCATCTTTCTCTTGTCCAGAAAGTACAAATGGATGCTGGTTGGTTCTATTGCAGTCTCGTTCATCGACATCACCTTGACCCAAGTGATACCTTCGTGAATCTGAATCATATTTTGCATCTACACCTCCTTCACTCTCACTTCTGTCTGACTGATGGTATCTTTCCTCTGAGCGGGTAAAGGGACTCCATCTCTGTGAGTCCGCTTCACGTTCCTTGCGCCAATCAGTATCTCTGCTTGCCCACGATGAAGAGTAGTCTGGCCTTGACTTTTTTAAGCAAGGTTCAATGGATGAATCGTGCACATGGTGAGTTAAGTTCTTTTCAGCATGAGGCATCTAAAAAGGAGGAATAGAGAGACAAACTTCAGAAATAAAGCTCACGATGACAGGAACTTCCAGAGATCCTATTCATACTACATATGTACAGCCACAAATAAAAGATCACATAATAAGCCTAGGTTCACAAGGAGAAGGTTTTAATAGGAGCCTCCATCGCAGATTCCTAGGCTATTTTTTACTCCTGCAGAAATGTCCTTCCCTTGTCTGCAAAACAGACAAGGATAGGACACGTTCTATTCTTTTTGCAGGGCAGTGGGAACACACATACGGACGGATGTGGACAGCACACAGGTGTACTGCCCGCATCTTTTGCGGCCCCGCTGAAGTGAATGGGTCCACATCCTATCAGCAAAAAATGCAGACTGGATGCAGACCAAAACCACGGTCGTGTGCATGAGGCTTAAGCAGTATGCACTGGTGGTTCAGCACTATTTATAGTGGACCCGTCACCTCTCCTCACATGTCTGGCTTAGGCTACTTTCACACTTGCGTTTTGGCGGTTTGTGAGATCCGTTCAGGGCTCTCACAAGCGGTCCAAAACGGATCCGTTTTGCCCTAATGCATTCTGAATGGAAAAGGATCTGCTCAGAATGCATCAGTTTGCCTCCGATCAGTCTCCATTCCGCTCTGGAGGACACAAAAACGCTGCCTGCAGCGTTTTGCCGTCTGCCTGACGAAGCCAAACGGGTTCGTCCTGGCACAAGATGTAAGTCAATGGGGACGGATCAGTTTTCTCTGACACAATAGAAAACAGATCCGTCTCCCATTGACTTTCAATAGAATTCATGACGGATCCGTCTTGGCTATGTTACAGATAATACAAACGGATCCGTTCATGATGGATGAATGCGGTTGTATTATTGTAACTGATCCGTTTTTGCAGATCCATGACGGATCCACCCAAAACGCGAGTGTGAAAGTAGCATTCGAAATATATAAGCCATTTTCTAATTTGATATTAAACGGTCCATGAAATCGGGACATCAATCAATTAGATGAAGCAGAGAATGACAATTCAGGGTCTCTGGAGGACCTGGCAATTCTGTGCATGACAAGGACCGTCTATTGAATGCCAAGGGAAACGTAATGCTTATAGGGGGCAGTGATACTGACCATTTTTGTAATATACTTTAATTACAGAAATTGTACTTTTCTGTTAGAAAAATAGCTCTAAAGTGGCCCATTTTGAGCCTTAGCGACGCTCCTCTGTCTTCTGTTTACATAGCAAAGTCAGTGTTGTGCAAGTCTCCACAGTTATGTAAACAGAAGACAGAGGAGCGTCGCTAAGGCTCAAAATGGGCCACTTTAGAGCTATTTTTCTAACAGAAAAGTACAATTTCTGTAATTAAAGTATATTACAAAAATGGTCAGTATCACTGCCCCTGTACATTACAAAAAAAAAAAAAAAAAAAAAAAAAGTTAAGCTTTAATTTCACTGTGGTGGCACCGCAGGAACATTCTACTGCCAGGATCTCTCACATACTACATGTGATTGCTGAGAACCCGGCAATGGGTCACCATGTGGTCGTCCTATTTTCAGAAACATGGAGGCATGTACAGATGTGTATTATATATATATATATATATATTATTTATTTTATTTTTTTATGACCAAGGACGACAGTTTTGTGAAAATCTCTGAAAGACTAGATTGCAACGGTATAGAAAAGCATAGCATAGCAGTTTTTTTTTTTTAACATTGGAACCTATAGGCCCTATTACACTGCATAATTTCAGGACAATTATCAGAATATCGGCTGATCGTTTATCGGCTGATCATCAATTATGGGCAGCACATCTCCCCATGTAATCAGGAATGTTCCGCAGATAATGAATAAACAGAACGAGGTAGGAACGACTTTAGTAACAATCCTTCCTCCCACATTCAGTATGCATCGCCCGTTGGAATCAGGCCGCTGAAAATGAGCACAGAGAGATGTGTTATCGTTTATCGGCGCTCACACTGGCAGAAGATCAGGCACTGTAATACCACCATACGGTTCACATGCCAATTGATGCCTAGATGGAGACATATGGTATAGGCATACCTCAGGAAAGCCTACTAACATGATGTGAACATAGTTCAGTACCCGACTAGAGGGACGGCCATACTGGACTTAGTATTAACCAATAGGCCTGACAGAACAACAGACGTGCAGGTTGGGGGAAGCCTGGAAAATAGTGACCATAAAGTAATAACCTTCCAATTATCATTCAAAAGAGCGTTTCTTCAGGGAGGAACAAAAATACCAAACTTCAAAAAAAGCTAAAATTAGCCAACTAAGAGAGGCCAAAGGCCTAACTAACTGGATAATGGCAAAGACAGGTGCACCTGTCTTTGCTATTATATTATCACATCCACATAATTGCTATCTTGTGTAGGATGTCTATTGTGGTACTTGTGGTCCGCCGCAGGCATCCTTCACTGTATGCATTTTGCTGGGGATCGCCATTAGCAACGGGCCACAAGTGCAGGATTTGCTCCCCTGTGTATATATGCACAACTGCATAAGGGTTTGAGCACTTCCTGCCTGTTTAACACCACACCGTTTTTTTCATTTGTTTTGCCTAACTGGGACAAAGTCCTCAAAAATAAAAATACAGCTATTAAATATTTTTATCTCCAATGTATTCACTGAAGAAAATAAACTGTCAGATGAAATGCAGAATGTAAAAGTAACTTCCCCATTAAAAGTGCCCTGTCTGACCCAGGAAGAAGTACAGCGGCGTCTTCAAAAGATTAAAATAGACAAATCGCCAGGGCCAGATGGCATAAAACCCTGTATCCTAAGAGAATTAAGTAATGTCATAGCCAGACCCTTTTTTCTGATATTTAACGACTTTATATTGACAGGGAGTGTTCCACAGGATTGGCGCATAGCAAATGTGGTGCCAATATTAAAAAAGGGTCCAAAAACAGAGGCCAGAAACTATAAGCCGGTAAGTTTAACATCTGTTGTGGGTAAACTGTTTGAAGGTTTTCTAAGAGATGCCATCTTGGAGCACCTCAATGAAAATAAGCAAACAACATCATATCAGCATGGCTTCATGATGGATCGGTCATGTCAAACTAATTGAATCGGTTTCTATGAGGAGGTAAGATCTAGACTTGACAGCGGCGAATCAATGGATGTCGTGTATCTGGACTTCTCCAAAGCATTTGACACTGTACCACATAAAAGGTTAGTATATAAAATGAGAATGCTCGGACTGGGAGAAAACGTCTGTATGTGGGTAAGTAACTGGCTCAGTGATAGAAAACAGAGGGTGGTTATTAATGGTACACACTCAGATTGGGTCACTGTCACTAGTGGGGTACCTCAGGGGTCAGTATTGGGCCCTATTCTCTTCAATATATTTATTAATCTTGTAGAAGGCTTGCACAGTAAAATCAATTTTCGCAGATGACCCTAAACTGTGTAAAGTAATTGACACTGAAGAGGACAGTATACTGCTACAGAGGGATCTGGATAGATTGGAGGCTTGGGAAGAGAAGTGGCAGATAAGGTTTAACACTGACAAATGTAAAGTTATGCACATGGGAAGGAATAATGCAAGTCCCCCGTACATACTCAATGGTAAAACACTGGGTAACACTAACATGGAAAAGGACCTAGGAATACAGCAAACTAAGCTGTAGAAACCAGTGTCAGGCAGCTGCTGCCAAGGCCAATAAGACAATAGGTTGCATCAAAAGGGGCATAGATGCCAGTGATGAGAACATAGTCCTGCCACTCTACAAATCACCAGTAAGAGCAATGGAGTACTGTGTACAGTTCTGGGCTCCTGTGAACAAGGCAGACATAGCAGAGCTGGGTCCAGAGGAGAGCAACTAAAGTAATAACTGGAATGGGGCAACTACAGTATCTTGAAAGATTATCAAAATTAGGGTTATTCACTTTAGAAAAAAAGACGACTGAGGGGAGATCTAATTACTATGTATAAATATATCAGGGGTCAGTACAGAGATCTCTCCCATAATCTATTTATCACCAGGACAGTGACGAGGGGACATCCTCTGCGTCTGGGGATTCTTTACGGTAAGAGCAGTGAGACTATGGAACTCTCTGCCTGAGGAGGTGGTGATGGTGAGTACAATAAAAGAGTTCAAGAGGGGCCTGGATGTATTTCTGGAGTGTAATAATATTACAGGCTATAGCTACTAGAGAGGGGTCGTTGATCCAGGGAGTTATTCTGATTGCCTGTTTGGAGTCGGGAAGGAACTTTTCCCCCTAAAGTGATGACAATTGGCTTCTACCATCCTCTGGGTCAACTTGCAGGATGACAGGCCGAACAGGATGGACAGATGTCTTTTTTCAGCCTTATAAACTATGTTATGTTACTATGTAACAAACCTTATAAAACATCATTATTACTAAAAATAAAAAGACATGTCTAGTAATAAAAAAATATTATATAAATAAACGGTAGCATGAGTACTTCTATGTGGGAGTTGACTCAGGTTGGCTTCATCAGAAGATATCGTTTGGTACGTCCTTGCGGGTGTCAGTTAAACCACCAATCATCCGTGAGCTGCCAGAGTCTACTGTAATGACCATGGCACATGGCTCCCTGTACCATGCCATACCTGCCATGACTCAAGTCACACGAGGCACCAACCTTTTTATACAGACCAATAATAGAATATTCATCTGTGAGGGTCTGGACATTGAGACCACTACCAATGACTGAAAGTGAGGGGATGCAGCGTTGTGCTGTGTGACTGCCCCTCTAGAGGTGAAGAAACCTCAGACTGTAGTTTAGGACTGGTCTACTCTTCTTCAAAATGAAACGTAAAGGAACCCAAAGTGGCAAAACCCTCTAGTGCCCAAACCACCACCCAAGTGAACATTTGACACAAAGGGGAATGATGGCCTATCGTTAGGATGCATCACAAGATCTGACCGGCGGGGGGTTTGAGAGCTGGCGCCCCCCACAGATCGGCGTTTGGAGGGGTCGCAGTGCAGAGTCTTCATAGCATACCAAGCACAGCATCGTACAATGTATATGCTGCACAGGGTAACGCAGCTCAATAGTAATTACACAAAAATGACTGAGCTGCACAAGGCAATATGACTGATGGATGTGACGTCACGGGCCAAGAAAGAGGCCGCAGCGTTTACCGTGCGCTGTCGAGAGTCGGGCACCATGATCAGGTATGGATGATCTATCACGAGGACATCACAATTTAGCTCCTGGATAACCACTTTAATGACCCCATTACAACATTGAAGTGTCGCTCCTAGCATACTCTCCTGCCTGACATGACATTAGGGGTGGAGGGACGCAGTCGCACCGCGCTGTACATTATTTAGCAGCAGTGCTTGGTATCACAGCTCAGCCCCATTCACTTCTATGGGGCTAAGCTGCTCCTGAACGTATCGTCACTGGCCTAGGAGAAGGCCGTGGCACTCACAGGAGCACTGGTGCCTTCTCAAACAGCTGATCGGTGGGGGTCTCGGGTGTCGGACCTTGCCAATCAGATACTGATGACCTATTCAGAGGATTCCCTACTACCATCCCTATTGGACCACAAGTTCAGACAGGTGAGGTTTTACATTGTTTTTCTATTTGGGCACAAGCTCTGAGGAATGGATTAGTTGTCTTCTAGGCTGGACACACCCTTTAAAGGGTTTCCATCGCCTCGTTTTGACATAATTAGCTATCAGACACTAGCGATCCGCTAGTGTCTGCTCTACCAAACAATGCTATTATAATACCTTTGTGTGCGCCGAATACAGACGCGCACGGCGCAGGCGCGAGAATTCGTACGCTGGCTCAGAGGGAGTATCGCATTCCAGAGGAGATGGGTGGGCTGGAGGGACGCGCTGGGCGGCATTTTGTGTGAGTAGACCGAGCCTCTAGGTGCTGAAAAGACGCCCCCATAGCACCTAGAGGCTCATTAGCATATCAATAAAAGTTCGTTTTTTAGGCAAAAGGCTGCACACAAAGGTATTATAATAGCATTGTTTGGTAGAGCAGACACTAGCCGATCGCTAGTGTCTGATAGCTAATTATGTCAAAACGAGGTGATAGAAATCCTTTAAAGGAGATTCTATGGAGGTTGTGGTGGTCTTTAAGGAGTGAACAGGGGCCCTGTGAACATGCCATTCATTCTCCATGGGCTGCGGCCATCTCCAGCAGTCCCACAGAGAACATAGCACACGCTCGACAGCTTCTCCATTCATTTCTGGAAAACAAGACCCCTGTTCACATGACTGGTGGGAATATCAGCCGCTCATCCCTTTTCCTGGACATAAGATACGTTTGCATCTTGATACAAAACCAGGAATAGAACTTTAAGGGCTCGTTTACACTAACGTATTTTGCGTTCCGTATACTGGCCATTTTATGCATTCCGCATACGGTCTGTATACGGAACCATTAATTTCAATGGGTCCTCAAAAGATGCGGAGAGCACTCTGTGTGCTGTCCGCATCCGTTGCTCCGTTCTGTGGCCCCGCACAATTATAAGTCCTGTCCTATTCTTGTCAGTTTTGCGGACAAGAATAGGCATTTCTATAATGGGCACGGTCGTGTGAACAAGCCCTAAGACTGTCCTCATCTAAGTTCCGCTAGGCAATATCTCACTTGTACCTGGAAAATGCCGAGTGACAACCAAGATGGCGGCCATTACAGCTCTAACACAGTCAACCACCCCGCTATCCTGAAGTCTTAAAGGCTTATCTGCCCCGTGTTCAATGATACAACCCCAGCTCCCATCAGCAATTCACAGCGACAACCACGGGGAAAATGGGATGATGGCCTTACGAGTTGTCACCCAATGTTCAAGAGTAGATAAAAGCAGAATTTGATTTTATAGCAGCATGTGATCGCGTGTGTACTGATCTACGTACATATACACCATGTATACAGACATACCGCACGTGATCGCGTGTGTACTGATCTACGTACATATACACCATGTATACAGACATACCGCACGTGATCGCGTGTGTACTGATCTACGTACATATACACCATGTATACAGACATACCGCACGTGATCGCGTGTGTACTGATCTACGTACATATACACCATGTATACAGACATACCGCACGTGATCGCGTGTGTACTGATCTACGTACATATACACCATGTATACAGACATACCGCACGTGATCGCGTGTGTACTGATCTACGTACATATACACCATGTATACAGACATACCGCACGTGATCGCGTGTGTACTGATCTACGTACATATACACCATGTATACAGACATACCGCACGTGATCGCGTGTGTACTGATCTACGTACATATACACCATGTATACAGACATACCGCACGTGATCGCGTGTGTACTGATCTACGTACATATACACCATGTATACAGACATACCGCACGTGATCGCGTGTGTACTGATCTACGTACATATACACCATGTATACAGACATACCGCACGTGATCGCGTGTGTACTGATCTACGTACATATACACCATGTATACAGACATACCGCACGTGATCGCGTGTGTACTGATCTACGTACATATACACCATGTATACAGACATACCGCACGTGATCGCGTGTGTACTGATCTACGTACATATACACCATGTATACAGACATACCGCACGTGATCGCGTGTGTACTGATCTACGTACATATACACCATGTATACAGACATACCGCACGTGATCGCGTGTGTACTGATCTACGTACATATACACCATGTATACAGACATACCGCACGTGATCGCGTGTGTACTGATCTACGTACATATACACCATGTATACAGACATACCGCACGTGATCGCGTGTGTACTGATCTACGTACATATACACCATGTATACAGACATACCGCACGTGATCGCGTGTGTACTGATCTACGTACATATACACCATGTATACAGACATACCGCACGTGATCGCGTGTGTACTGATCTACGTACATATACACCATGTATACAGACATACCGCACGTGATCGCGTGTGTACTGATCTACGTACATATACACCATGTATACAGACATACCGCACGTGATCGCGTGTGTACTGATCTACGTACATATACACCATGTATACAGACATACCGCACGTGATCGCGTGTGTACTGATCTACGTACATATACACCATGTATACAGACATACCGCACGTGATCGCGTGTGTACTGATCTACGTACATATACACCATGTATACAGACATACCGCACGTGATCGCGTGTGTACTGATCTACGTACATATACACCATGTATACAGACATACACATGTATACTGGGTTTCTATATACATATTCAGATATACACACAGTTAATATATAGAAACACATATACAGTGTTAACACATACAGCTATACATCCACCCATACTCTAGATATACGTGTGTGTGTGTGTGTGTGTATATATATATATATATATATATATATATACACACACACATACGGATATATACACTTACAATGTTTTGATATAGGTACATACAGTCCTAATGTATATACTGCTATACATACATATACACTGCAGTATAACGCACTCCTAGCAATGCCTATAATACCCGGGAGCAGATTATCGCTGTAGCCGCACCGTGTGCACATTTACCTCAGGCGAAGCGTCCAGTAAAAGGCCCGGGACCGGCCACCACATCCATATACAAGGCCCAACGCATACTACTCCATTCACGGCCGTCGCGCGGTGACGTCATCACATACGGACTAGAAGGATGCCGGGAAGTGTAGTCCTGAGGGGTCTGTGACAGCTGCGGCCACTTACTGCAGGGAATAGTGTTCTGGAGAAGTGGTGTCAAAGCCTTGAGGAGGAGGCGGCTTTCCTTTATTTATTATACATATAGACACAGGTTGAGGTCTAGTGAGCAGCAGTTCCATACACTTAGATGGCAGGCCGCTGACGCGGTAACGTGTCACCGCCTCCAGCCTCTAGAAGACCATGGGGCCCAGTGGCCCTTTTCCTATCACCCAGCTAGTCAGTAGAAGAAAGTTGTTGTTATGGACCCAGGGCTGTCTGCCCCACAGGGCTTCCCAGTGATCTCCCCAGGGGCCTGTCACGTGTAGTGTCCCCTCTGTTAGATCAGGAATGTAGTTCTGATTGGGATACGTTCACACTGGTGACGGGTTTATGGTGCTGTTTGGGATAATTCTGTTCTAAACCCTAGCTGATAAAATTCCGCAGAAATCTGGGATTTATAGGGCGTGCTGCGACATTTGCACATTCTGGTTGTTTATGGGACCAGTTACCTGCCACAGCACTACTGGGGCTGGGTGCGTTATCGCATCTTTGTATTATGTTTTTTGTTAAAAATCTGATTAAAATGTAAGCAGAATATTTCCTAACATGTTGTGTTGCCCATCCTAAAGGGGTTCTCCGGGAATAATGACTTTGTATCTAATACCTGCAGCCTGCCTCCGTAAAGAGAAGGTTCCTGTTTACCTTCTCCCAGTCCTCCATGCTGGCTCCCGCATGTTCTTGTCCCAGTCCCTGGACTGTTTACATCTGGGCATGATCATATGCTCCACTGCAGCCAATAACTGGCCTCAGCAGTGAGATGTGGCCATGCCCATGCTGTAGCGGATGTCGGAACATGGGCAGTACAGCGATGAGCGGTATACACTCCTACAGATTCTGAGGAGTCAGAGGAGGAGGATAGCCGCCTCTGAACAGAGTGAAGTGAAAGGATGAGAGAGGCCATGTTTGTCAAGTGGTAGCTCCCTAGGCCACCTAAGAGCCTCCCCATCAACTCTGTATTAGGGACATTTGCTGTGCCTGTTGTACCATCTGTAAACCCAAACCTGAGCTTCAACGTTCATAAACTTATGCCCAGAGGAGAACTTTTTATCCCTCTGTGTTCCTTCCTATGCAGTATACATGCCCAGATGGAGACTTTCTGTGAATGTGGGCAACCAATATGCTTCATACCCAGCGAGAGGCGCTATGTGCCAGAGCCTACTGTGACCAATGGAGCCATGAAGATGAGTAACCAGAGATGGACTTTCCTCGGTGACTGTCACACTTTGTCATGGACTCTGCCTTGTGCCATCACCCCATGTAACCTTCTACTCCAAATTGCTTATATCGTGCTGTTATGTTGCTACTAGGGATGAGCGAACCTGAGGTGTTCAGGTTCTGGTGGGATATAACGGAATGCCAAAGGCTGGTCTCCTGCCCATCGGAAACCAGTCGGATCCGTTATGTTGCACATAGACTTCTATTATGATGGAATGCCAGGGAGGAGACATCCGCTTTTCTCCCTGGGCGTTCCTTCTCCCTGGCTGTAGCGCTGTCCGATCGCACCGCAGAGCATCACAGCCTGGGAGAAGGTGATCTTTTTTTTCTCCCTGGCTGTGACTTTCTGCGCTGCGATTGGTCAGCGCTAGATGGAACGACCAGGGAGAAAAGCGGATGTCTCCTCCCCAGTGTTCCGATGCTATTACTTAGCATACACCGTGGGAGAATGTAACGGGGGCCACAGCGGGCGAACGGAGAGGCGCCCAGGGATAATAGTAAGTGCAGGGACATCCCCCATGTATGCCCTACATGTCCTACTAATAAAGTATGGGCCCATGAAAGGTCCTCTTTAAAGGCTTCCATTTGGCATTCCGTTATATTCTGTGATAACGGAATTTTACCATAACCCGAACCTGAAAACCTCAGAGTCGCTCATCCCTAGTTGTTACACTAATTCTGTGTGTCCTTTGCTGGTCAAAGAAGAACCAGATAGGAAATGGGTTAAATGCTACAGTAATGTAATGTGTACGTCTGCATGTATATATGTAATGTGTATGTCTGCATGTATATATGTGATGTGTATGTCTACATGTTTATATGTGATGTGTATGTCTACATGTTTATATGTAATGTGTATGTCTGCATGTATACAGTCATGTGAAAAAATTAGGACACCCTTTGAAAGCATGTGGTTTTTTGTAACATTTTTAATAAAAGGTTATTTCATCTCCGTTTCAACAATACAGAGAGATTAAAGTAATCCAACTAAACAAAGAAAACTGAAGAAAAGTCTTTTCAAGATCTTCTGTAAATGTCATTCTACAAAAATGCCTATTCTAACTGAGGAAAAAGATAGGACACCCTCACATGTATTCCCTCTTAAATTGGCTCAGATCTCACACAGGTATATCACACCAGGTGCACATAATTAGTAGATCGTTACTCTGCATGTTGAATGAGGCTTGCCCTATTTAAACCTCAGACATTTAGTTTGGTGTGCTCCTGACTGTTGAAGTGAGAGTGAGCACCATGGTGAGAGCAAAAGAGCTGTCAGAGGACTTCAGAAAAAAGATTGTAGCAGCCTATGAGTCTGGGAAGGGATTTAAAAAGATCTCAAAAGATTTTGAAATCAGCCATTCCACTGTCCGGAAGATAGTCTACAAGTGGAGGGCTTTCAAAACAACTGCCAACATGCCCAGGACTGGTCGCCCCAGCAAGTTCACCCCAAGAGCAGACCGCAAGATGCTAAAAGAGGTCTCCAAAAACCCTAAAGTGTCATCTCGAGAACTACAGCAGGCTCTGGCTACTGTTGATGTAGAAGTACATGCCTCTACAATCAGAAAGAGACTGTACAAGTTTAACTTGCATGGGAGGTGTGCAAGGAGGAAACCTTTGCTTTCCAAGAGAAACATCGAGGCCAGACTGACATTTGCCAGAGATAAAGTTGACAAAGACCAGGACTTCTGGAATAATGTTCTTTGGACAGATGAGTCCAAAATTGAATTATTTGGACACAACAGCAGAGGACATGTTTGGCGTAAACCAAACACAGCATTCCAAGAAAAGAACCTCATACCAACTGTGAAGCATGGAGGTGGAAGTGTCATGGTTTGGGGCTGCTTTGCTGCAGCAGGACCTGGTCAGCTCACCATCATAGAATCCACGATGAATTCTACTGTGTATCAGAAGGTGCTTGAAGAACATGTGAGACCATCAGTTAGAAAATTAAAGCTGAAGCGGAACTGGACCATGCAACATGACAATGACCCAAAACATACTAGTAAATCAACCAAAGATTGTCTGAAAAAGAAGAAATGGAGAGTCCTGGAATGGCCAAGTCAAAGTCCAGATTTGAATCCCATTGAGATGCTGTGGGGTGACTTGAAAAGGGCTGTACGTGCAAGAAACCCCTCAAACATCTCACAGCTGAAAAAGTTCTGCATTGAGGAGTGGGGTAAAATTTCCTCAGACCGATGTCGAAGACTGGTAGATGGCTACAAGAACCGTCTCACTGCAGTTATTTCAGCCAAAGGAGGTAACACTCGCTATTAGGGGCAAGGGTGTCCTATCTTTTTCCTCAGTTAGAATAGGCATTTTTGTAGAATGACATTTACAGAAGATCTTGAAAAGACTTTTCTTCAGTTTTCTTTGTTTAGTCGGATTACTTTAATCTCTCTGTATTGTTGAAACGGAGATGAAATAACCTTTTATTAAAAATGTTACAAAAAACCACATGCTTTCAAAGGGTGTCCTAATTTTTTCACATGACTGTATATATATACAGAATAAGAGCAGATACTGAGGATTACACCCAGTATACAGGACAGGAGAAGTGGTACTGTGCAGTGTCCGT
The DNA here is from genome assembly GCF_014858855.1 of Bufo gargarizans. Taxonomy (NCBI): domain Eukaryota; kingdom Metazoa; phylum Chordata; class Amphibia; order Anura; family Bufonidae; genus Bufo; species Bufo gargarizans. The sequence continues at coordinate 74,596,839 of NC_058082.1, read as the reverse complement.
ATATACAGAATGAGGGCAGATACTGAGGATTACACCCAGTATACAGGACAGGAGAAGTGGTACTGTGCAGTGTGTATGTCTGCATGTATATATGTAATGTGTACGTCTGCATGTATATATGTCATGTGTATGTCTACATGTTTATATGTAATGTGTATGTCTGCATGTATATATGTAATGTGTATGTCTGCATGTATATATGTAATGTGTATGTCTGCATGTATATATGTCATGTGTATGTATATATGTTATGTGTACGTCTGCATGTATATATGTAATGTGTATGTCTGCATGTATATATGTAATGTGTATGTCTGCATGTATATATGTGATGTGTATGTCTACATGTATATATGTGATGTGTATGTCTACATGTTTATATGTAATGTGTATGTCTGCATGTATATATGTAATGTGTATGTCTGCATGTATATATGTAATGTGTATGTCTGCATGTATATATGTAATGTGTATGTCTGCATGTTTATATGTAATGTGTATGTCTGCATGTATATATGTAATGTAATGTGTATGTCTACATGTATATATGTAATGTGTATGTCTGCATGTATATATGTAATGTGTATGTCTGCATGTTTATATGTAATGTGTATGTCTGCATGTATATATGTAATGTGATGTGTATGTCTACATGTATATATGTAATGTGTATGTCTGCATGTATATATGTAATCTGTATGTCTGCATGTATATATGTAATGTGTATGTCTGCATGTATATATGTGATGTGTATGTCTGCATGTATATATGTGATGTGTATGTCTGCATGTTTATATGTGATGTGTATGTATATATGTGATGTGTATGTCTGCATGTATATATGTAATGTGTATGTCTGCATGTATATATGTAATGTGTATGTATGCATGTATATATGTAATGTGTATGTCTGCATGTATATATGTAATGTGTATGTATGCATGTATATATGTAATGTGTATGTCTGCATGTATATATGTAATGTGTATGTCTGCATGTATATATGTAATGTGTATGTCTGCATGTATATATGTAATGTGTATGTATATATGTAATGTGTATGTCTGCATGTTTATATGTGATGCGTATGTCTGCATGTATAGTGAAAATTATTACCTGGAATTTTGCTTTCCATGAGTCCGAAGGCAGCACATGAAGGGTTAACAGAGTCCTATTCTCGCCCCAGGACCGCCCACCTAGATAAAGACAAGATAATTGATTGATTAATTAACAATCCTATAGGTCCCTATAAAGCACTCCCTCTGGCAAACCTCCAATGTGTATAAAAAATAGATTCAGGCAAAATGCAAAACAAAAGGATTTATTAGGGAGGGTATGTATGTGCTGCCTTCGGACTCATGGAAAGCAAAATTCCAGGTAATAATTTTCACTTTCCCCTGTCGTCCTCGGCAGCACATGAAGGGATATGCATAGATACTGAAGGGAGGGAACTACTGAACTGCTGCACTTAACACCGCGGTGCCAAAGGCTGAGCTCTTATTTTCTATGTCCAGCCGGTAGTGCTTCATGAAGGTAGATGGCGTAGACCACGATGCTGCTCTACAGATCTCTTCTAGGGAGACATGTGCTTGTTCAGCCCAAGATGTTGCTGTGGCCCTAGTTGAGTGGGCTCTAATCGGGAGAAGGAGGAGAGATACCCTCAATGGTATATGCCTCCAAGATGATAGACTTGATCCATCTTGCCAGGGAACTCTTAGATGCCTTGTGACCTTTATTAGGACCGGAGTATAGCAAAAACAGATTTTCATCTAGTCTAAAATCCTCTGTCCTTCGAAGGTAGATTTCAACCACCCTCTTGACATCCAAGGTGTGCCAGCGAGTTTGTTCTTCATCTGAGGGGTCTGGGAAAAAAACTGGTAGAAACGCTTCTCGGTTGACGTTAGCAGAAGAAGGAACTTTTGGCACAAAGGAAGGTAGAGTGCGCAGCAGAACTCCATTCGGCAAGATTCTTAAATACGGCGTCTTAACCGATAGTGCTTGTAATTCTCCGAGTCTCTTAGCCGAAGTGATGGCAATAAGAAAGAGAACTTTGCCGGAGAGCCAATTAAGTTCTGCGTCTCCTAAGGGCTCAAAGGGGGGTTCAGTCAATTTTCTGAGGACTAATGACAGATCTCAAACAGGCATAGGGTGTCTCACCACCGGTCTAAGCTTCTTAATGGCCTTGAAAAACGATTAATTAAGGGATGATGTCCGAATCTGCTTTCTGTCATGGCATTAATGGCTGTCATGTGCACTTTCAAAGTGTTCGGAGTAAGACCCTTCTGGAATCCATCTTGCAGGAACTGGAGGATAACAGGGAATGTAATATCTGAACATTCATTCTCTGAGATCCAGGATAAGAATTTCCTCCATATCCTTTCATACTTGATATTTGTAGAAGTTTTCCGGGAGGAGAGTAGCGTATTGATGACAGTGACAGACAGCCCTTTTCCTTCTAGTCTGGACCTCTCAGTCTCCAAGCTGTGAGATGAAGTTTGTTCAGATGTTGATGAAACAGGCCGTTCTGAACTAGTAAGTCGGGATAAGATGGAAGCTTCCAGTAGACTCCTCTGGATAACTGGAGTAGAAGTGGGAACCATGGCCTGCGAGGCCAAAAAGGAGCAATCAATATCGCTTGAGGTTTCTCTAGTAGGATCTTCTGCAGGACTCTTAAGATGAGGGGCACCGGAGGAAAGATGTAAACATACTGGTCCTTCCAGGTTATAGAAAAAGCGTCTACTGCTGTTGGATTCTGGAATCTGTTCAGAGAACAGAACTTGGGAAGTTTGCTGTTTCCCTTGGAGGCCATCAGATCTATAGACGGAGTACCCCATCTGGCTGTAATCTGCAGGAAGTATTTCTGATTCAGCTCCCACTCGGTTTGTCTGATCTTCCTCCGACTCAGAAGATCCGCCTGAGTATTCAACGAGCCTTTGATGTATACCGCTCTTAGATTCTGTAAGTGCCTCTCTGCTCATGCAAAGATCTTCCTGCATAATGCAAGGAGTAGAAGGCTCCGGGTGCCTCCCTGCTTGTTTATGTAAAAAACTGCAGGGAGATTGTCCGTCTGAATTAGGACTAATTGGTTCTCCAACCTTGTCCGAAAGTGCTGTAATGCCAGCTTGATTGCCTTCAACTCTCTGAAGTTCGAGGACAGCTGTCGTTCTGTGCAGGACCAAGAACCTTGAACCCAACTGTTTCCGAGATGGGCTCCCCAGCCCAGGGAGGAGGCATCCGTCGTAACCGTCACCGTAGGTGTTAGCTGGAAGGGTCTGCCCCTGGATAAATTCCTTTCCCTTAACCACCATTTCAGCTCCGTGATTGTGGAAGGTCTTAACCTGACACGGGCCGAAAGATTGTGGTTGTACTTCCAGACCTGAAGCAAGTCCTGCTGTAATTCCCGTATGTGGGCCTGAGCCCATGGAACTGCATCTATTACTGATGTCATATGACCCAGGGTTTTCATCACCCTGTGGACTGTAGGTCTGTGGCCCGCAATTAAGATCTTTATTGCTGACGTGACAGAGCTTATCCTGGCGGTCGGGAGATACAGGGTCATGGTGCAAGTGTCTATCCTGAAGCCTAGAAACGTTTTGGATGTTGCTGGCTGGATGTCGGATTTGTCCCAATTGATCAAGAAGCCCAGAGACTGAAGCAACTTGATGACTTTCAGGAGATGAGAATTCAGCAAGTCCCTGGTGGGTGCCACTATAAGCCAGTTGTCCAGGTACGGAAACACCTGCAAGGCTTGTAGGCGTAAACTTGCGACAGCAATTACGGCTAATTTCGTAAAAATTCTGGGTGCTGATGAGAGGCCGAAGGGCAGGGCTTTGAATTGGAGGTGTTTTACCCTTCCTCCAATGGCGATTGCGATCCTCAGAAAGCGTCTGGACGCGTTTTCTATTGGGACATGCAGGTAAGCGTCTCTCAAGTCGATGGATGCTAAGAAGTGACCTTCTTGAAGCAGAGACGTGATAGACCTTATATTTTCCATCTTGAAATGCACTTTTGTGATAAATTGATTCACGTAGCGGAAGTCTATGATTAGGCGCCACCTTCCCTCTGGCTTGGGGACTGGAAACACTCTGGAATACACTCCTGTTCCTTCTTGATGTTTTGGTACAGGTTCCAGAGCACCCTTTTGAATAAATTCTCTATGACCCGAGGGTCTTCTCCTTGACTTAAGAGAAACCGGTCTCTTGGACGGCGGATAAACTCCAGCGAGTAGCCTTCTCTTACGATCCTCAAGGCCCAACTGTCTGAGGAAATTTCCTGCCACGCTGCGTAGAATCGCGTAAGCCGACCTCCTACCCTTTCGCTTCTGGCGTCAGAAGTCCTCTTTGGTGGGTTTATCCTCTGGCTTCTTCCTACCCTTGTCCGATGTTTTGGCAAAATACCTTCGGTCAGATCCTCTCCTGTCCGAACGTCTGCGAAAATCGGATCTTTGAAAGCGCTGTCTTCTAAAGGGCCGAAAACTTCTGGGTTGAAATCTGCGCCTGGAAAGAGGAAATTCCAGTGCTTTATCTTCCTTATTGGTTTCCAATAGAGTGTCTAACTGCGAGCCGAACAGACGCCCTGGTTCAAATGGAAGAGAACAAAGGTTGTTCTTGGAGGGGACATCACACGACTACAATTTCAACCAGATTGCCCTCCTGATAGAGTTGGAGAGAGACATATTTTTGGCTAAGCCTTTCAGGGTATCCACGGGAAAGTCACATAGGAACTCCGCCGCGATCTTCAAAGAAGGAAGTTGCCGAAGCAGATCTTCTCTATCAACGCCATCCTCGATATCCCTTCCTAGTTGACTCAACCACACTCTCAGGGCACGGGCTACAGGCACTGCGGCCATAGACGCCTTCTTGAGGGAGGCTATATAAGAATGAAGCCGCTTTAGGAGATTATCTGCCTTTTTATCCATGGGATCCTTTAACAACGTAGAGTCGTCAGACGGAAAAAAGGACCTCTTCGCTAGTCTGGCCACTGCAGGATCGACCTTGGAAGGTGCCCCCCATTTCTCACATTCAGCAGGGTCTATTCTGTACATAGCCCTAGCTCTTCTTCCTGAATCCATCTTCCTTAATGGATGTTTCCATTCCTTCTGGATGATGGATTCAAGCACCGGATGACTGGGAAAGACACGTGCTTTCTTTTTAGGAAAGTAAAACAGGCTCCCCTCATCTTGGTCGGTATGCGTCTCCGTCTTGGATTTGATTATATGCTTCACATCCTTGATGAGACGGTTAATATCCTCTTTTCTGAACAAAAAATTTTCTTCTGTGGCTGGTTCAAGATCTGAGCTAGAACCAGAGGACACCTCCCCTTCTGAGCGAGAAGACTTCTCGGCAGACGTAGAAGGGCTAGGATCAGCCCTTTTCCTCTTATGCGTCTTCTGTCTCTTAGATTGAGACAGAAAGGATTCGAGCAAGGAGATCGATTTTTTTGTATTATCTTCAGAGATAACCTCTGGCTGAGTACAGGCTGCGCAAATGTTAGACGTATACCCCTTAGGAAGCGGTTTAATACACGTAATACATAAGGGCTGCTTCTTCTTATGTCGCTTTGCACGTCTGGGTGAGGATTCCGGGGAATGGGAAAACACCTCTAATTCACAGCTTTCACAATAATCTTCCTGGTGGTCATCAGGGAGAGGCTGGTCGCAGGATTGGCACAGCCTGTGCCTGTGCTTCCTGGATCTTTTTCCTCCTTTACTGGAATGGCTGGACATCTGGAAAGAGGAACAGATTAAATATATATATAGATCTAAGATACCACATAATAAAGCCAGAACTACTGGCTGTAATCAGTCAAGACCATAGCCTGGATCAGGGGTACCTTAGAGAAAAAAGAGTTTGACTGCCAAGGCACAAGGGCAGTAAGAGCATGGACTATACCACCTTAAATAATTTGAAATTGAATTTGCCGCCAGAATGCCGGGGGGCGGGCGCCCGCTGATGACGTCAGACGCAGCCGACGCTGCGTTCCACGATGCGTTCCACTGAGACCTGCAGGCGCCGCCATTGCCGCCCAGTGAGAAGAAGCGCTGGTATGGCATATTGCAGGCCCCGCTGCACATCCGGACCGGCACAGGAAAGGAAAAGACTCCACAGAGCAGCGCCAAGGCACCCCCATGGCTAGCTGGACTCTGAGCCTAAGCCTGGGACACCCCCCAGGCATGAGGGCTCCCAAGTGAGGTGGGCTATGGAACCTGTCCAGAATAAGGACATGAAAAAAACACATTGGAGGTTTGCCAGAGGGAGTGCTTTATAGGGACCTATAGGATTGCTAATTAATCAATTATCTTGTCTTTATCTAGGTGGGCGGTCCTGGGGCGAGAATAGGACTCTGTTAACCCTTCATGTGCTGCCGAGGACGACAGGGGAAATATGTGATGTGTATGTCTACATGTATATATGTAATGTTTATGTCTGCATGTATATATGTGATGTGTATGTCTACATGTATATATGTAATGTGTATGTCTGCATGTATATATGTGATGTGTATGTCTACATGTATATATGTAATGTGTATGTCTGCATGTTTATATGTGATGTGTATGTCTGCATATATATATGTAATGTGTATGTCTGCATGTTTATATGTAATGTGTATGTATATATGTGATGTGTATGTCTGCATGTATATATGTGATGTGTATGTCTAAATGTATATATGTAATGCGTATGTCTGCATGTATATATGTAATGTGTATGTCTGCATGTATATATGTGATGTGTATGTCTAAATGTATATATGTAATGCGTATGTCTGCATGTATATGTAATGCGTATGTCTGCATGTATATATGTAATGTGTATGTCTGCATGTATATATGTAATGTGTATGTCTGCATGTTTATATGTAATGTGTATGTATATATGTGATGTGTATGTCTGCATGTATATATGTAATGTGTATGTCTGCATGTATATATGTAATGTGTATGTCTGCATGTATATATGTGATGTGTATGTCTGCATGTATATATGTGATGTGTATGTCTGCATGTATATATGTAATGTGTATGTCTGCATGTATATATGTGATGTGTATGTCTGCATGTATATATGTAATGTGTATGTATATATGTAATGTGTATGTCTGCATGTATATATGTGATGTGTATGCCTGCATGTTTATATGTAATGTGTATGTCTGCATGTATATATGTAATGCGTATGTCTGCATGTATATATGTGATGTAATGTGTATGTCTGCATGTATATATGTAATGTGTATGTCTGCATGTATATATGTAATGTGTATGTCTGCATGTTTATATGTAATGTGTATTTCTGCATGTATATATGTAATGTGTATGTATATATGCAATGTGTATGTCTGCATGTATATATATAATGTGTATGTCTGCATGTATATATGTGATGTGTATGTCTGCATGTATATATGTAATGTGTATGTATATATGTGATGTGTATGTCTGCATGTATATATGTGATGTGTATGTCTGCATGTATATATGTGATGTGTATGTCTGCATGTATATATGTCATGTGTATGTCTGCATGTATATATGTAATGTGTATGTATATATGTGATGTGTATGTTTATATGTAATGTGTATGTCTGCATGTATATATGTAATGTGTATGTATATATGTGATGTGTATGTATATATGTAATGTGTATGTCTGCATGTATATATGTAATGTGTATGTATATATGTGATGTGTATGTCTGCATGTATATATGTGATGTGTATGTCTGCATGTATATATGTGATGTGTATGTCTGCATGTATATATGTCATGTGTATGTCTGCATGTATATATGTAATCTGTATGTCTGCATGTATATATGTAATGTGTATGTCTACATGTATATATGTAATGTGTATGTATATATGTGATGTGTATGTTTATATGTAATGTGTATGTCTGCATGTATATATGTAATGTGTATGTATATATGTGATGTGTATGTATATATGTAATGTGTATGTCTGCATGTATATATGTAATGTGTATGTATATATGTGATGTGTATGTATATATGTAATGTGTATGTCTGCCTGCTTACTTTTACCTTGTAGGTTATCTGGAGACCACAAGTCACGAGTGATTGGCTCCTGAGGCGGCTCCAAATGTTTTTTTTCTGCTACATTCAACTCTGAGGAGCTTAGCCCTTTTATTGGACTGTCTCCAGGAGTCCCATAGAGTTGGATGGGGCAGTGGCATTCATACATGACCATGACTCCATTCAAACAGGGGAACACAGCGACCCCATTCTCCTGATCGGAGGGACCCTCATCAGTGGGACGTATGCCGATCAGACACTCATCCCCTGTCTTGTGGATAACAGATAAGTGTTTGTAAGACAGCCGTTTTGCATTTCTCCTCACTTATAGCGGCTGGCCGGGAGCTGAACCAGTACTACAGCCTATTTATTCCTTAGGCCGCTTTCATATGACCGTTTTTTGCATTCCGTATACAGAACCATTTATTTCCATGGTTCCGCAAAACAAAAAAAAAGGAATGTACTTCGCATGCATTCCGTTTCCGTTTTTCTGTTCGGTTGAAAGAAAGAATATGTCCTATTATTGCCCGCAAATCACGTTCCGTGGCTCCAATCAAGTCAATGGGTCCGCAAAAAAAACTGAACCATCTATTGAAAATTTTATGCCCAGACCAATTTTTTTAATGTCATTTCTGTAAACTGTATATGCCATATGGAAAAACGGAACGGATCCGTGAAAAACAGACCGCAAAACACAGAAAAAGCCATACGGTCGTGTGAAAGAGCCCTTAATCAGTGTGGCTCCTGGCAGCCGCACCCTCACAAGCTGATGATATAGTCTAGCAATATGCTATTACTTTCTGTGATTACAGTACCCTTTTAACCCCTTGAGTACGCCACGCTACATGTACAGCAATAGAGGTTTTAAATATGGCGCCCGCTCGCGAACATAGAAGGCACCATAGCCGACGGGTCTCCGCTGTGTCAAAAAGCGGAGGCTAGTGGCTAATGTCTGCGACAGGCAATAGTGCCGATCGCATACATTTAACCCTTTAGCGTGACTATGGCATCTAAATGCCGGAAAACTGGAAGCACGCGCTTCTGGGTTAGGACCAGCTCCCCCATGCAGCGATCAGGGGAGCCATTCCTTCTCTCTTAAGCGCTGGGTCTCTCTGAAGAAACCCAGCTTATCAGAGATGCAGTTCCTATGAAAGTCTGCAGGTGGCAGGCCTCCATAGGATAACTGCGAATGAAGCCTAGGCCTCATGCACACGGCCGTTGTTGGCCAGTGCCCATATTGTGGGTCCGCAGTATACGGGCATCGGCCGTTTGTGCAGCGCATCACAAATGCAGACCTGTTCCCTTTCTGTCCATGCTCCGCACAACAATAAAGTAGTGCATGCACTACTATTTTGCAGTGCGGACTGCCGGATGCGGATCGCAGACCCCATTCAAGTGAACGTGTCCGTATTCGGTGGGCAGATGGTCGATACCTGTGCATTGCGGACTGCTATTTGGGGTCCACAGCACGGGGACAGGCCAACAGCCATGTGCATGAGGCCTTAGTCTGTAGTTCTATTCAACTACAGTCTAAGGCTACTTTCACACTGGCGTTTTGGCTTTCCGTTTCTGAGATCCGTCATGGGCTCTCACAAGCGGTCCAAAACGGATCAGTTTTACCCTTAATTCATTCTGAATGGATAAGGATCTGCTCGGAATACATCAGTTTGCCTCCGATCAGTCTCCCTTCCGCTCTGGAGGCGGACACCAAAACACTGCCTGCAGCGGTTTGCTGTCCGCTTGGCGGAACTGAGCCAAATGTTTTCTCTGACACAACCTGGCACAATAGAAAACTGATCCGTCTCCCATTGACTTTCAGTGGCGTTCATGACGGATCTGTCTTGGCTATGTTACAGATAATACAAATGGATCCGTTCATGACGGATGCATGCGGTTGTATTATTGCAATGGATCCGTTTTTGCAGATTCATGACGGATCCGCCCAAAATGCGAGTAGCCTAAGCTGAAATAAATCAGAATGTATACTGTACAATATACAGAGTGTATATTGTAACCTCCTAGTGGGGTGAAAAAAGTTAAAATATAAACATTTAAATCACCTCCTTCCCCACAATAAAAATAAAATAAAAAAAACAATCATCATGGCATCACCTTGTCCCAAAACGTCCATACTATTAAAATATAAAAATATTTATCCCATGTGGCGTAACGGAAAAAAACATCAAAATGGCTAATTCGCCATTTTTTCATCGCTTGACTTACTCAAAAAAATTGAATAAAATGTGATCAAATAGTCACACACACTCCAAAATGGTATTAATAAAAACTACAGATTGTCCATCAAAAAATGAGCCCCTACAGCTCCATAGACATAACTATAAACAAGTTATGGGAGTCAGAATATGGCGATGAAAAGAAAAAAGTGATTTTTCAGTATTAAAACACAAGAAAAACTATATAAATGTGGTATCGTACTGACCCAGAGAATAGCACAGGTCAGTTTTACCACATACGGAATGCCGTAAAAACAAAACCCATAAAACTGATGCAATTGCATTTTTCTCAAATTCCACCCCATTTGGAATTTTTTTTCCCTGCTTCTCACTAAATTGTATGCCATAGTAAATGGTGTCCTGCAAAAAAACAAGCCCTAGTAAAAAAGTTATGGCCCCGGAAAGACAGGTAAAAAAAAACGAAAATGCAAAAATTAAGCTGGAATTAATCCCTTCCTTCCCCAATACCACCAAGGTTATTACCATTAGGCTACATGCACACGACTTGCGGTCCGCAAATAGCGGATCTGTGTTTCAGTTTTTTTTACATCCACATCTGTTCCGTTTGTCCACAAATTTAGTAGGTTGTGTTTCCGTGTGTCTTCAGGTTTTGCGGTCTGCAAAAAAAACCCTGAAGGCTGTAATTCTTGAAATTTAATATAAACGGATGCAGATGACATACGGATGGCTTCCGTTGGTCATCCGCATTTTTTTACGGACCCATTGACTTCATTGGGTCCGCAAAACGTTTATTGCGGACAAGAATAGGACATGCAATACTTTTATTGCGGACAGGAAACATGGACAGCGGACGCGGAAAAAAAATGGTTGACTACACCGCAATTTTAACGGCTCAATAGAAATGCATGGGTGACCATCCGATTAACCAAAAAAAAACGGAACGGACGCAGAGAAAAACTGTTGTGTACATGTAGCCTTAATCATTTCAACACCCTAGACCACCAGGGTTAGGGCTCATACACATGACCGTATGTATTTTGCGGTCCGCATTTGGCTCCATCGCCAGGCGGACATCAAAACGCTGCAAGCAGCGTTTTGGTGTCCGCCTTCAGAGTGGAATAGAGGCTGAACGGAGGCAAACTGATGTATTCTGAGCAGACCCTTATCCATTCATAATGCATTGGGGCTGAACTGATCCGTTTAGGGCCGCTTGTGAGATCCTTGAAACGGATCTCACAGGCGGACCCAGAAACGGCAGTGTGAAAGTAGCCTCACATTGTTGGAAATTTTACGGGTGATGTGTTTTACGGGTTCATTTACAAAAATCTGCAGCAGGCACCTGGCAGGTTGTTTAAAGTAGCACGGAGGGATAAAAACCATGGACATCCTATATAAGGGGTCAGGAACCTCAGGCACTGCAGCTGTGGTGAAACTACAACTCCCAGCATGCTCCATTCATATCTATAGACGTTCTTAGAACAGATGGAGTGCCAGAGGTGGCTGATTCCTGCCCTGTGTGCTAAGACAAATAATCTCCACCCTGTTATTTTCTAGCACTCAGGGATCAGCCACCTCCGGCTCTCTAGCTGTTCTGAGACTACAACTCCCAGAATCCTCCTTTCACTTCTATAGGAGTTAAAAAAAAAAAAAACAGCCAAGCAAGTGTGCATGCTAGGAGTTGTAGTTTCACATCAGCAGGAGTGCCGAAGGTTGCTGCCACTGCTCTAGCTGTTACAAAACCACAACTCCCTTCATGCCTTGACAGCTGCAGACTATATGGGCATGATGGGAGTTGTAGCTTTGCAACAGCTGGTTGTGGAACATTGTGCTAAGCTATGTGCCTTAGGTTCATGCAGAAGGAGGAGGGATTTATGACAGCTTGTAAAGCAAACCGCAATGGCAGCTGTTAAATGTATTGCTTCCTCCACACGCTCAAAATTAGGATCATAATTAGGGACCAGCGAATCGACTTCGGATGAAACATCCGAAGTCGATTTGCATAAAACTTTGTTTTAATACTGTACGGAGCTCCGTACAGTATTGGAATGTATTGGCTCCAATGAGCCGAAGTTATTGCTTCACTTCATGTAATAACGTCATAAATTAATTTGTACTGTAAAAAAAACGGTTTCTCGTTACCTGTATTAATGGCGTCTGTTTGAACTTGTTATCAGTATAAAAAACACCTGTCCACAACCTCAAACAGTCACACTCCAAACTCCACTATGGCCAAGACCAAAGAGCTTTCAAAGGACACCAGAAACAAAATTGTAGACCTGCACCAGGCTGGGAAGACTGAATCTGCAATAGGCAAGCAGCTTGGTGTGAAGAAATCAACTGTGGGAGCAATTAGTAGAAAATGGAAGACCTACAAGACCACTGATAATCTCCCTCGATCTGGGGATCCACGCAATATCTCACCCCGTGGGGTCAAAATGATCACAAGAACGGTGAGCAAAAATCCCAGAACCACACGGGGGGACCTAGTAAATGACCTGCAGATAGCTTGGGACCAAAGTAACAAAGGCTACCATCAGTAACACACTACGCCGCCAGAGACTCAAATCCTGCAGTGCCAGACGTGTCCGCCTGCTTAAGCCAGTACATGTCCGGGCCGTCTGAAGTTTGCTAGAGAGCATTTGGATGATCCAGAAGAGGATTGGGAGAATGTCGTATGGTCAGATAAAACCAAAGTAGAACTTTTTGGTAAAAACTCAACTCGTCGTGTTTGGAGGAGAAAGAATGCTGAGTTGCATCCAACACCATACCTACTGTGAAGCATGGGGGTGGAAACATCATGCTTTGGGGCTGTTTTTCTGTAAAGGGACCAGGACGACTGATCCGTGTAAAGGAAAGATTGAATGGGGCCATGTATCATGAGATTTTGAGTGAAAACCTCCTTCCATCAGCAAGGGCATTGGAGATGAAACGTGGCTGGGTCTTTCAGCATGACAATGATCCCCAAACACACCGCCCAGGCAACGAAGGAGTAGCTTCGTAAGAAGCATTTCAAGGTCCTGGAGTGGCCTAGCCTGTCTCCAGATCTCAACCCCATAGAAAACCTTTGGAGAGAGTTGAAAGTCTGTGTTGCCCAGCGACAGCCCCAAAACATCACTGCTCTAGAGGAGATCTGCATGGAGGAATGGGCCGAAATACCAGCAACAGTGTGTGAAAACCTTGTGAAGACTTACAGAAAATGTTTGACCTCTGTCATTGCCAACAAAGGGTATATAACAAAGTATTGAGATGAACTTTTGTTATTGACCAAATACTTATTTGGTATATATTATATCCACCATCATTTGCAAATAAATTCTTAAAAAATTAGACAATGTCATTTTCTGGATTTTTTTTTCTCATTATGTCTCTCATAGTTGAGGTATACCTATGATGGAAATTACAGGCCTCTCATCTTTTTAAGTGGGAGAACTTGCACAATTTGTGGCTGACTAAATACTTGTTTGCTGTATATACTGTATATATATATACAGTACAGACCAAAAGTTTGGACACACCTTCTCATTCAAAGAGTTTTCTTTATTTTCATGACTATGAAAATTGTAGATTCACACTGAAGGCATCAAAACTATGAATTAACACATGTGGAATTATATACATAACAAAAAAGTGTGAAACAACTGAAAATATGTCATATTCTAGGTTCTTCAAAGTAGCCACCTTTTGCTTTGATTACTGCTTTGCACACTCTTGGCATTCTCTTGATGAGCTTCAAGAGGTAGTCACCTGAAATGGTTTTCACTTCACAGGTGTGCCCTGACAGGTTTAATAAGTGGGATTTCTTGCCTTATAAATGGGGTTGGGACCATCAGTTGCGTTGTGGAGAAGTCAGGTGGATACACCGCTGATAGTCCTACTGAATAGACTGTTAGAATTTGTATTATGGCAAGAAAAAAGCAGCTAAGTAAAGAAAAACGAGTGGCCATCATTACTTTAAGAAATGAAGGTCAGTCAGTCCGAAAAAAATTGGGAAAACTTTGAAAGTGTCCCGAAGTGCAGTCACAAAAACCATCAAGCGCTACAAAGAAACTGGCTCACATGCGGACCGCCCCAGGAAAGGAAGACCAAGAGTCACCTCTGCTGCGGAGGATAAGTTCATCTGAGTCACCAGCCTCAGAAATCGCAGGTTAACAGCAGCTAAGATTAGAGACCAGGTCAATGCCACACAGAGTTCTAGCAGCAGACGAATCTCTAGAACAACTGTTAAGAGGAGACTGTGTGAATCAGGCCTTCATGGTAGAATATCTGCTAGGAAACCACTGCTAAGGACAGGCAACAAGCAGAAGAGACTTGTTTGGGCTAAAGAACACAAGGAATGGACATTAGACCAGTGGAAATCTGTGCTTTGGTCTGATGAATCCAAATTTGAGATCTTTGGTTCCAACCACCGTGTCTTTGTGCGACGCAGAAAAGGTGAACGGATGGACTCTACATGCCTGGTTCCCACCGTGAAGCATGGAGGAGGAGGTGTGATGGTGTGGGGGTGCATTGCTGGTGATACTGTTGGGGATTTATTCAAAATTGAAGGCATACTGAACCAGCATGGCTACCACAGCATCTTGCAGCGGCATGCTATTCCATCCGGTTTGCGTTTAGTTGGACCATCATTTATTTTTCAACAGGACAATGACCCCAAACACACCTCCAGGCTGTGTAAGGGCTATTTGACCATGAAGGAGAGTGATGGGGTGCAGCGCCAGATGACCTGGCCTCCACAGTCACCGGACCTGAACCCAATCGAGATGGTTTGGGGTGAGCTGGACCGCAGAGTGAAGGCAAAAGGGCCAACAAGTGCTAAGCATCTCTGGGAACTCCTTCAAGACTGTTGGAAGACCATTTCAGGTGACTACCTCGTGAAGCTCATCAAGAGAATGCCAAGAGTGTGCAAAGCAGTAATCAAAGCAAAAGGTGGCTACTTTGAAGAACCTAGAATGTGACATATTTTCAGTTGTTTCACACTTTTTTGTTATGTATATGATTCCACAGGTCCGGACCAGGCACACGTCTCTTATCCGCCACACACTTATATCTCTCACTCATCCTCTTCAGATTACCCTGAATCTTTTGCCAAATAAATGACAAAGACGAGGAAAATCTCTCCTCATCAGGTAAACGAGAAGACCTGTAACGATCTAGGTTCAGGCTCGGAGTCCAGTAGCTGGAAGCAGCAATGCACAAGCAGAGATAGATGAGAGGCAGCAAGCAGATGGAAGTCAGGACAAGCGTGGGTCTATAGCCGAGGATGTCAGATAAGTGAAGGAGCACGAGCAAGCGTAGTAGGATGATACAAGCCACGGGTCGGTACACGGATGATAACGTCGATTTCCCAGGAAGCAGCAAGGAGCAAGATATTGGCAGAGAGCACAATAATCTGGCAATGAAACAGAGTCAGGACATGGCTTTTAAAGGAAGTACATGGGAGGAGCCAGGAGTTCAGAGTTCAGCAATGAACTGGGAAGCAATGTATCTAGTACAAGAGATCCGACAAGGTAACAAGTCAGAAGTGAAGGTGGCTCAGCAGACAGAGCTGCAGCCAGGTACTGAAGCATTACTGGGTTCAAATCCTGACAAGACCCCTCTCCAGAGAATGTCCCAAACTGCGGATGAAACCCATATGCACCAAAAAAAGCTGACTTACTGAGAATCAGGAGGATTGGTGTTCTTTTTTGTCCCTTGCGGAGTTTGCTTTAAATAACCGTCGCCAGGAGTCCGCTACTCCTGGCGACGGTTATTTAAAGCAAACTCCGCAAGGGACAAAAAAGAACACCAATCCTCCTGATTCTCAGTCACAAAACAGCGCAGATATGCCTTCAGATTCTGATTGATGCGCTCTGTCTGGCCATTCGACTGCGGGTGAAAAGCAGAAGAGAACGACAAGCGAGAACAGAAGGCCTTCGAGAATCTGGAAACAAACTGCGTGCCTCTATCCGAGACTATGTCTGAAGGAATGCCATGCAGTTTGACAATGTGATCAACAAATGCCTGCACCAGCGTTTTAGCATTGGGTAACCCAGGAAAAGGAATAAAATGCGCCATTTTGCTAAACCGGTTTACCACTACCAAAATCACAGCCTTCCCCGAGGAACGAGGGAGGTCCGTAATGAAGTCCATGGACAGATGTGTCCAAGGATGGGAAGGAATGGGTAACGGGAGGAGAGGACCCGATGGCCGTGAATGAGGGACCTTGGCACGAGCGCAGGTCTCGCAGGCTGCCACAAAACCCTCAACCGTCTTACGAAGAGCCGGCCACCAGAATCTCTGAGCAATGAGATCCACAGTGGCTCTGCTCCCCGGGTGCCCAGCAAGGACAGTAGCGTGATGCTCCTTAAAAACCTTGTGTCGTAAAGCGAGAGGCACAAACAACCTCCCAGGAGGACAAAGATCAGGAGCCTCTGCCTGGGCTGCCTAAACCTCTGCCTCCAAATCAGGGTAAAGAGCAGAGACGACCACCCCTTCAGCCAAAATGGGACCCGGGTCTTCAAAGTTCCCCCCTCCTGGAAAACAATGTGACAGGGCATCGGCCTTCACATTTTTAACCCCAGGGCGGAATGTGACAACACAATAAACCTGGAAAAGAATAAAGACCATCTGGCCTGTCTCGGCTTCAGACGCTTGGCTGTCTCCAAGTAGGCCAGATTCTTATGGTCGGTAAACACGGTAATAGGGTGTCTGGCTCCCTCTAGCCAATGGCCCCATTCCTCAAAAGCTAATTTGATGGCCAACAACTCCCTATCTCCCACATCGTAATTTCTCTCTGCGGAGGAGAGTTTCTTTGAGAAAAAGGCACACGGTCGCCATTTGGCAGGAGAGGGACCCTGAGACAAGACCGCACCCACACCCACCTCAGAAGCGTCCACCTCAACAATGAAAGGTAGAGAGACATCAGGTTGTACGCGCATCTACCGACCAGGAGGAAAAATCCACCCCCTTTCTAGTCATATCAGTGAGTGGCTTAACAACAGAGGAATAATTCAAAATGAACTTCCTGTAATAATTGGCAAAACCCAAAAAGAGCATCAGCGCCTTCTGATTCTCAGGAAGCTCCCAATCAAGCACCGTGCGGACCTTCTCAGGGTCCATGCGAAAACCAGAAGCGGAGAGAAGAAAACCCAGAAATTGAATTTCTGGAACCGCAAACACACATTTTTCCAGTTTAGCGTACAATTTATTCTCCCGCAGAATGAGCAAGACCTGACGTAGGTGGTCTCTATGAGTTTCGAAATATTTTTTGGCAAAAATTTTGTTACATTTCGAGTAATAACAAAAAAAGTAAAAATGTCAGCAGCAATGAAATACCACCAAATGAAAGCTCTATTAGTGAGAAGAAAAGGAGGTAAAATTAATTTGGGTGGTAAGTTGCAAGACCGAGCAATAAACGGTGAAAGTAGTGTAGTGCAGAAGTGTAAAAAGTGGCCTGGTCATTAAGGGTGTTTCAGCTAGGGGGGCTGAAGTGGTTAAAGAACCATATTTTTTCTTTAAAAAATACAAAAACTGCGGCAACAGGTGACTTCGAGGGTCGTATGTGTCCCTTTCTCAGGCTCTCAGAGATATAAGCACGCATAGCAACCCTTTCAGGTTGGGAGAGATTGTATAAATGAGATTTAGGCAGCTTGGCGCCTGGGATGAGATTAATAGGGCAATCGTACTCCCTGTGAGGGGGCAGCTCCTGGACACCACTTTCTGAAAACACATCTGAAAATTAAGAGAGAAAAGATGGTAGAGTCTTAGTAGAACCCTCTGAAAGAGACGCTGAGAGGCAATTCTCTCTGCAAAAGTCACTCCAACCATTTATTTGCCTTGCTTGCCAATCAATATTGGGGTTTTGTTTAGTGAGCCAGGGTAGCCCCAACACTAGAGGCGTAGGTAATCCGCTTAGGACGAAACATGAGACATCCTCAACATGAGCATCACCCACAGTCAAATGGATATTGTGAACTATGCCCTTTAACGATTTTTGAGAAAGTGGAGCGGAATCGATAGCAAAAACAGGTATATCTTTTCCCAAAGTGCATACCTGGAAACCATTCGTTATAGCAAATTGATTATCAATGAGATTGACAGCTGCTCCACTATCTACAAAAATCTCACATAAAATGTTCCTGCTCTCTAGCGCCACCCTGGCAGGTAGGACAAAACGGGAACTACAAGCAAACGGAAAAGCCTCAATTTCCGCATCAACCTTGCCAATGGTAAGAGATGGAAAGTTTTTAGAGGATTTTTTTCTTTTAGTTTCTTTATTACCCTCAAAATTCTCCCTGAATCTTCTAGAGGGGCAAACATTTGCCAAATGATTTATACCTCCACAACAGAAACAAACCCTGCCCTGAGAGCTGAATCTTCTACTATCAGAGGCAAGCAAACCCAGCTGCATGGTTTCCTGCTCAGAGGGGATTGAGAAAGACTGAGACCCCTGCGCACTGAATGAGACTGCCCCACTGTCCTTGGACTGAATATGACAGGAAGGAGTGATCTCTCCTCTCTCTAAGACGCCTGTCAATACGAACAGCCTGAGACATGGCAGACTGCAAGGAGGCAGGTCTCTCATGAAAGGCAAATGCATCTTTCAATCCCTCTGAAAGACCATAGCAAAATTGACTTCGGAGTGCAGCATCATTCCAACCAGTATCAGCTGCCCATCTCCGAAATTCTGAACAGTATATCTCAGCGGACTGTTTACCCTGACATAAAAGACGCAGCTTAGATTCAGCCAGAGCAATACGATCCGGGTCATCATATATCTGACCCAGGGCTGCGAAAAATTCATCCACCGATCGGAGGGGCCGTGCCCCCACCGGCAGCGAAAGGGCCCAAGACTGAGCGTTATCCCTGAGCAACGAGATGATGATCCCCACCCTCTGCTCCTCATCACCAGAGGAATGGGGAAGTAGGCAAAAATGGAGTTTGCAAGCCTCTCTAAAACAAACAAAATTCTCACTACCCCCGGAGAACGTATCCGGAAGCGAGATCTTAAGTTCAGAACAAACTCCATGAACGCAAGCTGAACCGGTCACCTGAAACTGAGATACAGTTTTACGGAGATCTGCTATCTCCAGTGAAAGACCCTGCATGCGTTCAGTCAAGAGTGAAACCGGATCCATACTTAAGACGGTTTTGGCGGTTTATAATGTCACGGATGGTGTTGCAGAAAACTAGAAGACACAAATAAAGATCCGACTGACTTGATCCCAAACTAAGGGTGAGCCCTATAAAAGCCCTAGAGCTCTCCCTGACTGCTCAGCCAATGCAAAGATCTTTATGATAGATAATTGCATGCCCTCGTACCTAGACTGTGTGACACCTGAAAACCCTATAATAGTGAGGGGACACGACCACCGGCTCCCTACACTTAATACGGAGGGAGTCAGGGTCACCTGGGATCAAGCCAACAGGAAAACACCATCCATGATATCCATGATATACTTCCATCAAAACCAGCTATAACATATAGAAGAGGTAGATCTTTAGGTGACCGTTTTGTTCATAGTCATTACACAGCCCCCAAAAAAACAGGCACTTGGCTAGATAGAAAACCCCTGGGTACGTACCGATGCGGATCATGTATAGCTTGCCCATACATATATCAAACAAAAAATTTTACAAGTCACACCACCAACAAAACCTATAATATTCGGGACTTTGCAAATTGCAAAACGACTGGGGTAGTGTATCTTTGCATTTGTTCATGTAAACTTCAGTATGTCGGCAAGACAAAACGTGAACTCAGAAGAAGAATTGGAGACCACCTTGGGGACATAAGGCACAAAAGGGACACTACTATCTCTAGACACGTGCATGATCTCCATGATGGAAATCCAAAATGTCTGAAGTTCTGCGTTGTTGAGGTCATTCGTCCATCCCCTAGAGGAGGTGACCTCGACAAGAGAATCTTACAGAAAGAGTCCGAATGGACTTACCGTCTAAAAACTGTGAGCCCCTCCGGACTCAATGAAATTCTGTCATTTAGTTGCTTTATCTGAATATGTTTGAATGGCGTTATTTCATAGTATCTAGTCTTATGTATTATTAATTCTGCCATGCTCTCATCAAAAATCTTTATACTGTCATGGTCTAATTAATATTAAACATGAGAAAATATTCTTCCTGATAACTTGATATACCTCATTGCATTGATCAAGACTATTGTCTATTATTCTTCGGACCACACAAATGAAGGTATCAGACCGCAATAGGTCTACTTTGTAATATCTACATTTCAATGGAACCTCTATCAGTTGCTAGGACTTTATTAGTCGAAAGTATTGACAATATAATGTTCTTCCCTGTTTCCATTTAGTGTTCCACACTATTCAATCCAACCCTCTTCAAAATTAAACTATATATGCTTTATATGATAGTATTATAATAAAATGTTTATTGACTATATATCTTTATATACAAAATAGTCTCTCCTCCATCTCTATATGATATTCTTCATCCTTTGCATATATTTTGCTATTTTTCCACTCTGGAGCGCATATTCTTATGCGCCTCAGCGTCCCGCATGTGTCATTTCCGGTGCATATTACATACTTCCGGTGTCCATGCGGTTCACCCTCGGCCTGCGTTCCACCGCCGGCCAATAGCAGCGGTCGGCGCACGCGACCTGACGCACTTCCGGTTTGCCCGACCGATGGTGGAACGCACGCCGCTCTTCACTCACACCATGAGGTATTTAATTCATTAAATGTTAGTTAAGTTAATTTACTTCAGCATATATATAGAGGCGCAGTTACAGAGAGTCTCTGGACTGCATTATTCAGTTGGATTTATCGCTAGAGAGCCATTGTGCTGAGGGCGATTGTGCCACATCTTTATTACTTATATCTACATCTTCCTTATTTCCCCTGATGAATCCGGTCACATTTGTATTGGAGGAAACGCGTTGGGAATTCTAAATCTTTTCATTTTTGGCTGTACAGACACTGGGAGCAACCTTTATAGGGATAGGACAATAGGGACAGCCATCGATAAGTGGGGTCGCCTCCTCTGGAGGTGATTCTCCCGCATTTAGGCGGGAGACCTCTCCGCTTTTAGGCAGAATCGTAATAGCCTGGTAGGGATATTTATCTCCCCAGCCCCTGCCGTTTCCTACCCTGCAATAGAAAAATCGTTTCATCTCAACTCCTTTTTATCAAGATCTCTGTGGACCTTCCTACTACGCCTTTTTTGTCGTGGTTCATCTCCATACAAAAATCATCAAACCGTGAGTGGGACCCCTGGTTCAAAACCGAGCATACGAGATTGCTTATTTACCCTGTGTCTTATTGTACTTAAGTCCATAGTATCTGACCTATGCAGTTATCATAATTATACACATTATTTTTGTGGGACTTATTTTTAATTAATAATTACTAAAAGTTACGTTTTAAGTAGGATAATTATTCAGTGATACATAGTTTATATTCCTACATTGTATACATATTTTCTACTGTGAACAGGAAAACACAATTAAAGGAACAGACTTATATGGGGAAACCAGCAGTTGCAGCATATAGCAGTGAGCACAATCTAGGAAGTTGTATAAACCGCAAAATGATGCAGTATGGGAGGGGATATAAAGGGATGCAATCAGTGCAACTAGATGACAGCTGAGAGAGGGAAACAAGATGACAAAACGAAACCAAAACAAAAGAACCTCAAGCAAGAGGTACTGAAGAATGTCTGTCAGGGCCTCTCAGAGATCTGGCGGTGACACAGTGAGGCGAAGACTTTTGGAAGATGGCCTGGTGTCAAGAAGGGCAGCAAAGAAGCCACTTCTCTCCAAAAAAAACACCAGGGACAGATTGATCTGCAGAAAATATGGTGAGTAGACTGCTGAGGACTGGGGCAAAGTCATATTCTCCGATGAAGCCTCTTTCCGATTGTTTGGGGCATCAGGAAAAAGGCTTGTCCGGAGAAGAAAAGGTCAGCGCTACCATCAGTCCTGTGTCATGCCAACAGTAAAGCATCCTGAGACCATTCATGTGTGGGGTTGCTTCTCATCCAAGGGAGTGGGCTCACTCACAATTTTGCCCCAAAACACAGCCATGAATAAAGAATGGTACCAAAACACCCTCCAACAGCAACTTCTTCCAACAATCCAACAACAGTTTGGTGAAGAACAATGCATTTTCCAGCACGATGGAGCACCGTGCCATAGGACAAAAGTGAAAACTAAGTGGCTCGGGGACCAAAACGTTGACATTTTGGGTCCATGGCCTGGAAACTCCCCAGATCTTAATCCCATTGAGAACTTGTGGTCAATCCTCAAGAGGCAGGTGGACAAACAAAAACCCACTAATTCTGACAAACTCCAAGAAGTGATTATGAAAGAATGGGTTGCTATCGGTCAGGAATTGGCCCAGAAGTTGATTGAGAGCATGCCCAGTTGAATTGCAGAGGTCCTGAAAAATAAGGGCCAACACTGCAAATACTGACTCTTTGCATAAATGTCATGTAATTGTCGATAAAAAGCCTTTGAAACGTATGCAGTGCGTGTAATTATATTTCACTACATTACAGAAACAACTGAAACAAAGATGTAAAAGCAGTTTAGCAGCAAACTTTGTGAAAACTAATATCTGTGTAATTCTCAAAACTTTTGGCCACGACTGTAGGTGAGTGATGCGTTCCAGGTACTGGAGACTCATTGCAAAAGAATCTAAAAGAGTGCCGGAAACAAGCAGTGCGTGCCACCATGTAAGGCCTCTTTCACACTTGCGTTGTCCGGATCCGGCGTGTACTCCATTTGCCGGAATTACACGCCGGATCCGGAAAAACGTAAGTGTACTGAAAGCATTTGAAGACGGATCCGTCTTCAAAATGCGTTCAGTGTTACTATGGCATCCAGGATGCTATTAAAGACCTGGTTGCCATAGTAGGAGTGGGGAGCGGGGGAGCGGTATACTTACAGTCCGTGCAGCTCCCGGGGCGCTCCAGAATGACGTCAGGGCGCCCCATGCGCATGGATGACGTGCCATGTGATCACGTCATCCATGCGCGTGGGGCGCCCTGACGTCACTCTGGAGCGCCCCGGGAGTCGCACGGACTGTAAGTATACCGCTCCCCACTACACTTTACCATGGCTGCCAGGACTTTAGCGTCCCGGCAGCCATGGTAACCATTCAGAAAAAGCTAAACGTCGGATCCGGCAATGCGACGAAACAACGTTTAGCTTAAGGCCGGATCCGGATCAATGCCTTTCAATGGGCATTAATTCCAGATCCGGCCTTGCGGCAAGTCTTCAGGATTTTTGGCCGGAGCAAAAAGCGCAGCATGCTGCTGTATTTTCTCCGGCCAAAAAACGTTCCGTTCCGGAACTGAAGACATCCTGATGCATTCTGAACGGATTTCACTCCATTCAGAATGCATTAGGATAAAACTGATCAGGATTCTTCCGGCATAGAGCCCCGACGACGGAACTCTATGCCGGAACAGAACAACGCAAGTGTGAAAGAGCCCTAAACCAATCATAAATAATAAAAACCTACAAAATATTGCCAGACTGCTTATAAACAAATATCACTTTATTACATATTTTTGCATATGACTTGCAAACATGATTAAGAGACATAGATGCAAGGAAAAGAAGGCGGCATCAACTGGAGGACAAACACAGCGGATAACACGTTCACAAATCGCCCATCAATATAAGCATGATTCCATTAAAGTGCAAGTGCAAACCAAATTCATTTACAATCAAAAGGACATAGAACATTTACCCATGCTGTGTCTCCTCCAGGAAGGCGCCAACCCCGACGCGTGTTTCGGCGGACCTTTGTCTGTTTTTTTTTTTTTTAAGTCATTTTTATTCAAACTATAGCTCATTATTTAAATATGCAAACTACTATAATGAGTTCCCTATATGTTTTGGATCATTTTATTATACAATATGTATAGTTTCACATGAATGGGGCGATAATTGTAATGGTTTTGGTTGGTGTGGCTGTTTTTTTTCTTTTATGTATTTTACTATTTTTCTTTTTAACTTATTTTTTTTATATATTTCTGCTGCAAAAAGACCTTGACATTTTTTATTTGGCATATTTCAATTTTTTTTCTTTTATTTGTATTTTATTTATTTTGTATTAATTTTTTTTATCATCACTTTATTTTTTATTTTATTTTTTTTGAACAATAGTTTTTATTAAGATTTACATAAAATAAAAACAAAAAAAAAATAGGTTACAATTGCATGAATACAATCACATGAATACATTCTTAGCAGAGGTATTTTTAGGCACTTGTGAAACTCCTTTTAGAAAATTAGAAATGACACATCATAAGACAGATAAACTAATACCAGTAATAAGAAATGACATCACAGGTACTTCACATAGCAAAATATTAGTGTACAGGTAACGCAACAAGATTGAAACGTTATAACCTAATAGACGCATTGGTAGGTATCTTGCACTTATTGTCGTTCAGCCACATATCCCAATTCTTTAGAAAGGTAACTTTCGAGTTCCTAGATGAAGCCCAAATTCCTTCATATAAACAACAATTATCTAGCGTTCTAAGAATTCTCTTGATATTGGGAAGATCACCAGCTTTCCAGCAGGCAGCAATTTTTAGGCGGGTAACAAATATTAGATGACTAACAATGGATCTATAATGTTGAGGGAGTTCAATAAGGCCTACCGATAAAAGAGCCATCTTAGGAGAGGGAGTGATTAGGGAGCCTGCCAGATGAGATATTAATTCAAAAATTGAGATCCATAAACAATTAACTGATGGGCAATCCCACCACATGTGTAGGTATGTACCAGAGGCATTACCACATCTCCAACATGCTTGCGACATTTCAGGAAATATTTTATTCAAGTACATAGGGGTTCTGTACCATCTATATAGTATTTTTCTCGCTCCTTCTAGATGGTCTGAGCATTTGGAAAGCTTAGATACAGAGGTGAAGGCTTCCCCCCATTCCGCTTCTGTGAGAACAGAGCCCAACTCAGAGTTCCACAAGTCCATGATGTGTTGTAAAGGATTTGTGCTAGATTCTTTTAGTAATTGATATCCTTTAGTGATACCTTTATCTAGTCTATGTGTCATATGGATCCAGTCCATTAGCGAATGGTTTTGTGAGGTAAATTGAAAATTCCTTGGGGATTGAAGTAGATGTCTTATTCTAAGATATTTATAGAAATCTGAGTTGGGGATGCTGAATTCTCTATGAAGATAAGCAAAGTCAACAAAAACTTCATTAATTCTCAATTGACCAATATCTGTAATACCGGAGGATATCCAGTTACTAATCTGAAGGTCTGGTATGGCCAATTCACATATTTCTAGAGGTAGGGAGGAGATTGAAGAAGTAACTAATTTTTCTGTTCTAGCAATGACATACCAGATGCTATAGATTGCATTCAGGGTTGATAATGAAGAGACATGTTTAATACCAAAGACCGCTGTGGCTGAGAGCCATAAGTTTAAGTCATGGGCGCCCATTATATTTTTCTCCAGTACAACCCATTTTTTAGAGGTATCATTTTTAATCAAGTATCTCATTTGATCAAGTATAGAAGAGGCATAGTAGTGTTTAATAGAAGGGGTGTTGAGTCCGCCTGTTTTAAGTGATCTTTGAAGAATGAGACCTTTCACTCTGGGTTTAAATTTCCCCCATATATGTCGGTTGAGTAAGGTTTGTAGTTTTGATAAATATCCTTTGGGAATGGCAATTGGAATATTACGAAACATATAAATAATTTTGGGTAATATCATCATTTTAATTGCCGCTATTCTCCCTAACCATGAAAGAGAGTCCATTCTTAGGTTATTTAAGGAATCATTTATCTTATTATATAGTGGCCAAAAATTAACTTTGAATAATTTGCTAGTAGGGAATGCAAGCTGAATGCCTAGGTATGTCAATGATTCTACAGCCCAGGGGTATTTGTATGAGTTGGAGATTAAGTTTTTGGTAGTTCTGGATAAACCCAGGTCAAGAATTTGGGACTTGTTGATATTAACTTTATAGAAGGACGCTTTGCCAAAATTAGTAATTATATTGTTAATAGCATTTAATGCAGTTGCAGGGTTTGATGTTAAGATTAGCACATCATCTGCAAAAAGACCTATGCGATGATCTGTGTTCCCCACCGTTAACCCTTTAATGAGAGGGGAGGATCTGATATGCTCCGCAAAGGGTTCCATTGCAAGGGCAAATATTAGAGGGGACATGGGGCACCCTTGTCTAGTTCCATTCTTAATATTGAATGGAGCAGATAAGAAACTAGATGAGTAAATAGAGGCGCTAGGGTTGGAGTATAAGGACATTACCGCAGACAGGAAAAAGTCACCAAATCCAAATTGTTTCAAGGTTGCATGAATGTATTTCCAGTGTATCCTATCAAACGCCTTCTCCGCGTCCAAGGAGAGGAGCAGAGAAGGCGTTCGTGTAGAGTGTGCTACATCTAAAAGGTCTATGAATCTCCTAGTGCCATCTGATGATTGCCTGTTGGGGACAAAACCAATTTGGTCATTAGCTATTAATGTGGGAAGGATACCAGATAATCTTTTTGCCAGAATTTTCGCAAAAATCTTTATATCTGAGTTTAGTAGCGATATAGGCCTGAAGTTAGCCGGCTTGTCTGCAGATTTACCAGGTTTGGGGAGCGTAATTATCAGTGCGTTTAACATATCTTTGGGGATCGACTCCTGTTCTGCAATTAAGTTGAAGGATCTATTCAAAAAGGGGTTTAGAATGTGTGAGAAAATTTTATAATATTCATTTGTAAGCCCGTCCGGACCAGGAGATTTATTGTTTTTGAGGGAATGTATTGCTTCAGAAATTTCCTGATGTGTGATTTTAGAGTTAAGGGATTGATTTTGGGCTGGAGTTATGGAAGGAAGTGATATACCAGTAAGAAAATCATTAATATATTCAGTAGTCGGTTGGACAATGTCAGGTGCTTTCTCCAGATTATATAAATTTTCATAATATTTGGCGAATTCCTCTGCTATATGCTTGGGATTATATAATTTTTGGTCTTGACTGTCGTATAAGAAGGGGATTCTTGATTTAATTTCTCTTTTTTTAATTCTATTAGCTAAAATTTTGGACGCTTTATTACCTTGAGAGTAGTGGTCTGAATTGACTTTGCGCAGGTGGAATTCATGTTTTTCGTGTAAATGGAGATATAAATGGTGCCTGGCTGTTTTTAATTTGCTGATAATTTTAGGGTCTAAAGAAATCTTAGAAGAATCCTCTAGGTTTTTGATATCAGCTAGTAATTTATCAAGAGTTTTCCGTCTATTCTTCTTTTGGATAGCCGCATGTTTTAACAGAACACCCCTTATAAATGCCTTGTGCGCACTCCATAATGTAATATCTGAAACCAGCTTATTGTCATTGGATTTAAAATATTCTTTTAATGAATTTTCTACTTCTGTACGAATAGAAGAATTTTGGAGTAAGGAGTTATTGAGTCTCCATGGGGAATATATTCTATTACTATACTTGTCATCCAGAGTAAGAGTGATAAACGCATGGTCAGACCACGTTATATTAGAGATTGATACTTCTAACACTTTTTGAAGGAGCCATTTATCTGATACAAAGAGGTCAATTCTAGAATAAGTATTGTGTGGGTGTGAAAAGAAAGTAAAATCTTTTTCATTAGCATGGTGAACCCTCCATATATCTAGAAGACCCTCTTGGAATAAGAAATCTCTGAGGTGTGAATTCTTTTGAGAGGGAAGAGGAGAGGGCAGCCTATCAATTGAGGAGTCAGGACACATGTTGAAGTCGCCACAAATCAATAGAGAGCCTTGCTTAGAATCCTGAGCTAATTTGACTGTACGTTTGATAAAATTGATCTGATCAGCATTAGGGGCATACAAATTAACTATTGTGTATCTAGAGTTGTTTATATCGCATATAATGATAATGTATCTGCCCTCTTCATCAATTATTGTATTATGACACTGGAAGGCAACAGAATTTTTGAAACCTATAATCACACCTTTTCTTTTATTTGAAGCTGATGAGAAAACAATGTGTGGAAAGGAGGGGTGAGAAAATCTGTAGGAGTCTTCCTTATTAAGGTGGGACTCTTGAATACAGATAATGTCAGCTCCTTGTTTCCTCACCTCATTCCAACATGCTGACCGCTTAAAAGGGCTATTAAGACCTTTAACATTTGCAGAGAAGATTTTTATACCTTTACTAGCCATATTGATTTCTAATGCAATATGCTAATATTTCTAACCTGAGATGATTAATTATTAGTGTGTGAGTGAAATAGTGAAGTACACCTATGTTACCGTAAAGAAATTGTGGGGAACGTAGATTTGAATCTTTGACTTCCTTTGTTTGAGGTAGACCTTTTTTGTGTAACCTTGTAAAACAATAAGATAAAACATGGAAAAAAAAAAGATTAATAAATAACAGAAACATAACAATGGTCTAACAGTGACCACAAGTAGTGATGTATCTCACTTAGTATGGGAGGCGTTAGGAAAACAGTGGATTAGGGAATGTGAACACAGAGATGTAATATGTGTTCTCAGAGGTAGAGCATCAGGGTGTGGAACCCCATAAGAATAGCATAATAGTAGTATAATCAAACAAGTATAACATGGAAGGATACTTATGGTATCAAAGAAACTGTCCCGCATAAGTTTCACGGAGGATTTCTTCCCACTTTGGTCCATTCTGGAGTCAGGTTAAGGTGGCTTCTATCAGAGGAAGGTCTATTAGAAGGAGAGTTCATTGCTTTGTCTCTTTCTTTGTCTTTGTCTTTGTCTTTGGCGCCCTCCGGTGGCACAGAGATGTTCCATTTAGCAAAAGCTACTGACGCTTCCTGTGGAGAAACTAGGACATTTGATGAGTTTTGGTATCTCACAATCAGCTTGACAGGGAAACCCCATTTGTAAGGAATATTGTTATCCCTTAATGCTTTGGTGTATACTTGGAACTCGCGTCTCCTGCTCAGTGTCGCTGGTGATAAGTCAGTGAATAGGAGGACATTACAAAATCTTTCAGGGATATCCGTCCTCTTTTTTTGAGCTTCTCTCATTAGGGAGTCTTTTAGGTGATAAAAGTGTATTCTGGCAAGAACATCTCTGGGAATAGAGGCTGGAAGAGCTTTGGGTTTGGGAACCCGGTGAACCCGGTCTATTATCAACTCTGGCCCTGGAGTGTCTGGCAGATATGCCACTATGAGGTCCGCAATAAAGTCCTGCAGCTGAGAGTCCAGAACACTTTCAGGAATGCCTCTGAATCTAATGTTGTTTCTTCTGGAGCGATCCTCCAGATCAGCGATTTTAAGTTTCATGGTGGCTATGTCATCTTCAACCGCATTATGATTATCAACTAGTGAGTTATGCGCTGAGACAAATTCCTCCATTTTTTCTTCCAAATGTGCGGTTCTTTCTCCTATAGCGACTATGTCTGCATGAATAACAGAGATTGTCTCTTTAAAGTCGCCATGAATAGATCGTTTTAGATCTGACAGCATGTCCTGCATTGCATTGACTGTTAAACCAGGATCTATGCCTGGTGACGCAGGGTAAGTATCAAGGGGAGGACTGTATGGCTGCTGTTCACTCACCCTCTTTTGTTTTTTAGGTTCCTGTGAAGAAGGAGAGTCGGATCCTGCTGAAGAGGGAGACCCTGGTGAACGCTGAATGAGCGCCGCTGCAGAGGACGGGCAGGGCGCTCCCTCTGTGTGGCGGGAACCGGCGCCATCTTGTGAAGACCCAGGAGCTGGATGGAAGAATGCCGTCATTTTCTGAGGCTGCGATCCCTTCTTCCTTCCTCTGGTCATCATCGGAAGGAGTACTGGAGCAAGGTCCGTTCTGGGGTAGGTAAGTATCTCCAAAATCTTTGAAATATAGCCGCTTTGTGCCGCTGTCGGAGTTCCACAGCCGGAGCTCAGGCACTATGCGACCTCTCCTCCCGGCATCCGGCCACGCCCCATTTATTTTTAAAATATATTTTTGCCACATAATATGACAGTGAACAATTTAATTTTGCACTTTTTACTTTTTCAAAAGTAAAAGTACTGGGCACTCTCGCTCTATGTGAAACCATACAGTTTATTAGCATAAAAACAGTAACATATAGTGATATATACTTGAATAAAGACGTACTATAATCAAATGGAGATGCTTAAAATACCATAAAATACTAAAACCTAAATTAATACATAAATACTAACAATAGTAACACTATATTCCTAATATCACTTATAACAATCTAATTATTCTGAGGCATAATGGAATGGGGCTCGGTATAAGATAATGTACCATCCGTCTGAGTTCTATTTTGTATGTATATTAACCGCCTCCCGACCGCTGTACGCACGGATGCGTCCGGGAGGCGGTTGATTTATTCCTCCTGGACGCATCCGCGCGTCATCTCGCGAGAGGCGAGATTTCCTGTGAACGTGCGCACACAGGCGCGCGCGTTCACAGGAACGGAAGGTAAGCGAGTGGATCTCCAGCCTGCCAGCGGCGATCGTTCGCTGGCAGGCTGGAGATGCGATTTTTTTAACCCCTAACAGGTATATTAGACGCTGTTTTGATAACAGCGTCTAATATACCTGCTACCTGGTCCTCTGGTGGTCCCTTTTGTTTGGATCGACCACCAGAGGACACAGGTAGCTGTGTAAAGTACCACCAAACACCACTACAGAAAGAAGACACCCCAAGGTATTCCGTGAGGGGCATATTGAGTCCATGAAAGATTAAAATTTTTGTCCCAAGTTAGCGGAAAGGGAGACTTTGTGAGAAAAAAATAAAAAATAATCAATTTCCGCTAACTTGTGCCAGAAAAAAAAAATTCTATGAACTCGCCATGCCCCTCATTGAATACCTTGGGGTGTCTTCTTTCCAAAATGGGGTCACATGTGGGGTAGTTATACTGCCCTGGCATTTTAGGGGCCCATATGCGTGAGAAGTAGTTTGCAATCAAAATGTGTAAAAAAAATGGCCTGTGAAATCCGAAAGGTGCTCTTTGGAATGTGGGCCCCTTTGCCCACCTTGGCTGCAAAAAAGTGTCACACATGTGGTATCGCCGTACTCAGGAGAAGTTGGGGAATGTGTTTTGGGGTGTCATTTTACATATACCCATGCTGGGTGAGAGAAATATCTTGGCAAAAGACAACATTTCCAATTTTTTTATACAAAGTTGGCATTTGACCAAGATATCTATCTCACCCAGCATGGGTATATGTAAAATGACACCCCAAAACACATTCCCCAACTTCTCCTGAGTACGGCGATACCAGATGTGTGACACTTTTTTGCAGCCTAGGTGGGCAAAGGGGCCCACATTCCAAAGAGCACCTTTTGGATTTCACCGGTAATTTTTTACAGATTTTGATTTCAAACTTCTTCTCACGCATCTGGGCCCCTAAAATGCCAGGGCAGTATAACTACCCCACAAGTGACCCCATTTTGGAAAGAAGACACCCCAAGGTATTTTGTGATGGGCATAGTGAGTTCATGGAAGTTTTTATTTTTTGTCACAAGTTAGTGGAATATGAGACTTTGTAAGAAATAAATAAATAAATAAATAAATCATCATTTTCCGCTAACTTGTGACAAAAAATAAAAAGTTCTATGAACTCACTATGCCCATCAGCGAATACCTTAGGGTGTCTACTTTCCGAAATGGGGTCATTTGTGGGGTGTTTGTACTGTCTGGGCATTGTAGAACCTCAGGAAACATGACAGGTGCTCAGAAAGTCAGAGCTGCTTCAAAAAGCAGAAATTCACATTTTTGTACCATAGTTTGTAAACGCTATAACTTTTACCCAAAGCATTTTTTTTTGCCCAAACATTTTTTTTTTATCAAAGACATGTAGAACAATAAATTTAGCGAAAAATTTATATATGGGTGTCTTTTTGTTTGCAAAATTTTACAACTGAAAGTGAAAAATGTAATTTTTTTGCAAAAAAATCGGAAAATTTGGATTAATAACAAAAAAAGTAAAAATGTCAGCAGCAATGAAATACCACCAAATGAAAGCTCTATTAGTGAGAAGAAAAGGAGGTAAAATTCATTTGGGTGGTAAGTTGCATGACCGAGCAATAAACGGTGAAAGTAGTGTAGTGCAGAAGTGTAAAAAGTGGCCTGGTCATTAAGGGTGTTTTAGCTGGGGGGTTGAAGTGGTTAATGTCCTGTGTGGATCCTATAAATTTCAGAGTTCGCGGCTCCTCTGAATGCAATGGTGATACAATATTGTATTGTGAGTCCCAGTGATTGTGTCATGGAACCATGAACCAGACGTACAACAAGAGATAAGTGGAAATAAGAAGGCTTTATTGAAAGTCAAGCTGTAAGCAAAAGTCCAAACGGATGGCTAAACCGAAGCAGGGTCTTGCGTAGACAGAGGTCAGGAACCAGAAGGCTAGTCAGACGAGGCCAGGATCAGGAACCAGCAGGGTAGTCAGACGAAGCCAGGATCAGGAACCAACGGGGTAGTCAGACGAGGCCAGGATCAGGAACCAGAAGCAGCAGCAGTCTTAGAAGCATGTGAACACAGGAGGACCAAGCAAGGAACTGAAGCCACAGACCTCCTATATATATGAGCTAGGCATCCAGCTCCTCCCAGTGGGAAGGAGAAGCCGCAGGGTGGGAGGCTACAAGAAACCCAGAAACCAAGATGGCCGCCAGCACATGTCAAACGAAGGAGAACAGTAAGAAGGTAAGACCATGACAGTACCTCCCCCTCAAGGGCCCCTCCTCCGCGGAGTAAGGAACGGTTTCTGAGGGAAGCGTGCGTGGAAGGCTCGGAGCAAAGCAGGAGCATGGACATCTGCGGAGGGAACCCAGGAACGCTCCTCTGGACCATAACCACGCCAATGGACCAAAAACTGCAACCGACCGCGGACCAGGCGTGAGTCCAGGATATTGCTCACCTCATATTCCTCACGATGCCCACTTGGACCGGACGGGGCCGAGGAACCGAGGAAGTGAAACGATTACACACCAATGGCTTCAACAGGGAGACATGAAACACGTTGGAGATCCGCATGCCAGGAGGAAGCGCAAGGGCATAGGCTACCGGGTTTACCCTGCGAAGCACTCGGAAGGGACCAACAAAGCGAGGCGCCAGCTTGGGAGTGGGCACTCAAAGGTTGAGGTTGCGGGTGGACAACCATACACGGTCTCCGACCTGGTAGGAAGGAGCGGGCGCTCGTCTGCGATCAGCCTGGAGTCTCTGGCGCTGCGCAGAGACCTCAAGGGACCTCTGGATCTGTACCCAAGAAGCACGTAGGACGGAAAGGTGATCCTCCACAGCCGGAATATCCTGGGGAGAGAATACCTCCGGTAACACGGCAGGTTGGAACCCATAATTGGCCATGAAGGGAGACGTCCCAGAGGAAGAGTTCAACGCCGTGTTCCTGGCAAACTCAGCCCAAGGCAGGAGGTTAACCCAATTGTCTTGGTGATCGGAGACATAGCAACGAAGGAATTGCTCCAAGGCCTGATTGGATCGTTCTGCGGCCCCATTGGACTGAGTGTGGTAGGCCGAGGAGAAAGAGAGATGAATCCCCAACTGGGAGCAAAAGGCGCGCCAGAACCTGGACACAAACTGACTCCCCCGATCCGACACAATCTCCTTGGGCAAACCGTGCAACCGGAAGACCTCCCTGGTGAAAATCGTGGCCAACTCTTGTGCAGAGGGTAACTTCTTGAGAGGAACACAGTGGCACATTTTGGAAAACCGATCCACAATCATGAGAATGACCGTATGGCCTCGGGATGCAGGGATGTCCACAATGAAATCCATCCCCAGGTGTGACCATGGGCGCTCCCCGGTGGCTATGGGTTGCAAAAGGCCCAACGGAAGGTGCCGAGGGGACTTACTCTGGGCACAAACGGAGCATGCCGCTACATATGCGGCGATGTCGGAACGTAGAGAAGGCCACCAGAACAGACGTGAAACAGCCCAGGACAGCTGATTCTTTCCAGGATGCCCCGCGGCCTTGGAGTTATGGTAGGTTCGCAGCAACCGAGTGCGCAACTCCTCAGGCACAAAACACCTGCCGTTGGGTCTCCCAGAGGGAGCACCAGATTGAGCCGCCAAAATCTGCTCACCCAGGGGAGAGGTCAGGCTGGTGCGAATGGCGGCCAGGATCTGATTCGGAGGTATGACCGAAGTCGGAATCGACTCCTCCCCGGACAGCTCGGAGTACTGCCGTGATAAGGCATCCGCTCTGATGTTCTTGGAACCGGGTAGGTAGGAGACCACGTAATTAAAACGTGACAAGAACAGAGCCCATCTGGCCTGACGTGGTGTCAATCTCTTGGCCTCAGAAAGGTAGGTCAGATTCTTGTGGTCCGTCAGGATGAGAACCGGAACCACCGAACCCTCGAGCAAGTGCCTCCATTCTTTAAGGGCCTGCACGATGGCCAATAACTCCCTGTCACCAATCTGATAGTTGCACTCCGCGTAAGACAGTTTCCGGGAGTAAAACCCACAAGGAAGCAGAGGACCCTCTGGTGTTCTACGCTGAGACAGAAGGGCGCCTACTCCCGTCTCAGACGCGTCCACCTCGAGGACAAAGGGCAACCCAGGGTTGGGATGCGACAGAATCGGAGCCGACACAAAGGCGGACTTTAGAGCCTCAAAAGCTCGGATGGCCTCGAGCGGCCAGACCTGGAAATTACTGCCCTTCCTGGTCAGATCCGTGAGAGGCTTGGCTAGCATAGAAAAGTCCCTGATGAACTTCCGATAATAATTGGCGAAGCCCAAAAAGCGCTGCAGGGCACGGAGACCACTGGGCTGGGGCCACTGTAAGACAGCCGAAACCTTCTCAGGATCCATGGAGAACCCCTCAGCGGAAATGATGTAACCTAAGAAGGTTACCTGGGATCGGTGAAATTCGCATTTCTCAAGCTTACCGAACAGCCTGTTCTCTCGTAACCGTTGCAACACTCGTCTGACATCCATAATGTGGGCCTCCATGGATTCAGAATATACCAAGATGTCATCCAAATAGACCACCACACACTGCTGCAACAGGTCACGGAAAACATCGTTGATGAATTCCTGGAAGACTGCGGGCGCATTGCACAACCCAAAGGGCATAACCAAGGATTCATAATGACCGGTCCTGGTGTTAAACGCGGTCTTCCACTCATCGCCCGCCTTGATCCTTACCAGGTTATATGCCGCCCTCAGGTCGAGTTTGGTAAAGACCGTGGCCCCTTTGAGGCGATCGAACAGCTCGGAAATCAAGGGTATCGGGTAAGCGTTCTTGATCGTGATGCGATTGAGACCCCTGTAATCGATGCAAGGCCTCAACTCACCGCCCTTCTTTTTCACA
Organism: Bufo gargarizans; assembly: GCF_014858855.1. NCBI lineage: Eukaryota > Metazoa > Chordata > Amphibia > Anura > Bufonidae > Bufo > Bufo gargarizans. Next base: position 74,561,320 of record NC_058082.1, on the reverse strand, counting down.
AAGAAAAATCCAGCCCCTGCCGGGGACGAGGATTTGCGAATGTGTCCGCGTGAAAGCGCCTCCCTCACGTACTCCTCCATGGCCTCATTCTCCGCTACCGACAGTGGATAGACTTTGCCACGAGGAGGAACGGCACCAGATTGTAACTCTATGGCACAATCGTATGGGCGGTGCGGAGGTAGGGCAACCGCGCGCACCTTATCGAATACATCCCGGTACTCTTCGTATTCAGGAGGCAACAGAGAGTCCGAGGAAGTACACAGCAACTTGACAGGCCCATGGATGCAACTAGCCCCACACTGCGGTGACCACGAGAGGATCTCGGCCGATCTCCAATCGAAAGTCGGATTATGCTTCTGGAGCCAGGGGTACCCCAAGACCACCGAGTAGTGTGGAGACGAAATCACCTGGAGACAGACCGACTCTCTGTGAACGGCACCAATGGCTATCCCCACTGGAAGGGTCTCATGAGTCACGTGTGGCGGCAGAAGGGGTCTGCCGTCTATCGCCTCAAGAGCCAGTGGGGAACCTCGAGGCTGCAGAGGAATGGAATTGGCGGCAGCGAACACACTATCAATGAACAAACCACCAGCACCAGAGTCCACCAACGCCTGGGTCGTCACCGAGCCCCCGACCCAGGAGAGGACAACAGTGATCAGTGGTTTGTCAACACGGGAAACCGGGGACGAGGAGACTCCACCCAAGATCTGCCCCCGACAGGATCTCAGGTGCGAGCGTTTCCCGGACGGTTCGGACATGCCAACCGAAAATGCCCACCGAGACCACAGTACATGCATCGGCCCTCGCGTCTCCGGAGTACCCTCTCCCCCTCGGACAGGCGAGCAAACCCCAGCTGCATGGGTTCACCCCCAGACGAGTCATCCCCAGGAGGCGTGGGAGGAGAGGGAGGCACGGGTGGGACAGCAAACGTAGGCGCCAATCTGTTAGAAGACCTCCGCAGGCTCTCCTTAAAGGAAGGTCTCTCCCTGAGTCTGGTGTCAATCAAAATCAGGAAAGAAATAAGAGACTCAAGCTCCACTGGTAGGTCCTTAGCTGCAACCTCATCCTTCAAGGCATCCGAGAGACCATGAGAGAAAGCAGCGACCAGAGCCTCATTATTCCAGCCCACCTCTGCTGCCAGGGTACGAAACTCAATGGCGTATTCAGCTACGGATCGTGAACCCTGTCTGATGGACATAAGGAGCTTCGCAGCAGAGGCAGCACGAGCCGGCACATCGAATACCTTCCGAAGAGAAGCAACAAAACCGGAAAACTCGGCAACAACCGGATTGTTGTTCTCCCATAAAGGGCTGGCCCAGGCCAAGGCCTTGTCCGAGAGCAGCGAGATCAAGAAGCCCACCTTTGATCTCTCAGTAGGAAAGGCATGTGGCAGCAACTCGAAATAAATGCCCACCTGGTTAAGGAAACCTCGGCACTGAGTTGGCTCTCCCCCAAAGCGCTGTGATAGGGGGGCAGAACCGGTCATACCCTGAGACACCGCAGGCGCAGCAACAGGTGTCGGGGTAGACTCTGGCGCAACAACCGGAGCGGCAGTAGGAGCGGGCCCAGGAGCGACAACCGACCCATCGGCAACGGAAGCGAAATGAGCCGTGCGTTCAAGCAGGGTTTGCAACGCCACAGCGAACCGACCCAACAGGTGATCCTGCTGATCAAGTCTGGCAACCAGCGTAGGTAGCGAGGATGGCCCTGTACCGTCAAAATTCATGGCTTGGTCCTAATGTCATGGAACCATGAACCAGACGTACAACAAGAGATAAGTGGAAATAAGAAGGCTTTATTGAAAGTCAAGCTGTAAGCAAAAGTCCAAACGGGTGGCTAAACCGAAGCAGGGTCTTGCGTAGACAGAGGTCAGGAACCAGAAGGGTAGTCAGACGAAGCCAGGATCAGGAACCAGCAGGGTAGTCAGACGAAGCCAGGATCAGGAACCAACGGGGTAGTCAGACGAGGCCAGGATCAGGAACCAGAAGCAGCAGCAGTCTTAGAAGCATGTGAACACAGGAGGACCAAGCAAGGAACTGAAGCCACAGACCTCCTATATATATGAGCTAGGCATCCAGCTCCTCCCAGTGGGAAGGAGAAGCCGCAGGGTGGGAGGCTACAAGAAACCCAGAAACCAAGATGGCCGCCAGCACATGTCAAACGAAGGAGAACAGTAAGAAGGTAAGACCATGACAGATTGTTTAAGCGGCGTCCCGCTATACTCACTGTTCAGCGGCAATCCATCCCGCTGAGTTCTTTCAATCGACAGTTTTCCTCTGCTGATGTTACGTTTCAATGTGCTGCTGTAGAAAAAACTTTAGTAGATGCCTCTGCCGTCATGTCACGAGGGTGTCAAGAGCCATGCCTGACTCCGTTATACCCGGGGTCAGGAAGTCGCAGCGGGTGGCTGCGCGCTCTATGTCTAAAGATCACGGTGTTTCTTAGTGTTTGTTTTCTGTGTTTGCCTTGCTATCCTTTTTGTCTCACTCAGGGATCCGTAGCTTCTCCTCCTCAGCTGTTTCTTGTCTGCCACTCCCAAACTCCTTATATTCTCCTCTCACACTTCTCTTGTTGCCAGTTATAGAGCTTCCTGCCTGGACATCTATGCTGACCCACTGGAGCTGAGAATCTGGTTGTTGTTCCAGAGCGCTACCCTCCGGATCCCTGTTGGGCTTTTGTTGTCTCCTGTTGTTGCCCACCTGGGATTATATGTTTAGTTTGTATTGTCTGTCCTCCCCTTGGTGTTTTCCTCTAGAGCTAGTGGTGCGGACTAGTGTTCCCACCGCCCTGTTCACTATCTAGGGCTCATCCTAGGGAAAGCCAGGGTTTTAGGCACGTGATCGGCGTACGGGTGAGGAACCCGTCTAGGGACGACAGGGCAGCCAGGTGCCAGACGCAAGGTGAGTCAGGGGTCACCACCTTCCCTCTCACTAGGGCAGGGCCTCCCTCTTTTCCTCCCTCCGTGTCACGTATGTGACAGTTACGCCGATCGTGATATTATAACTGGCCCTTATTTTTTGAGAAAAAAAAAAAATATATATATATATATATATTTAATTTTTTTTTCTCTACTTAGAATCCAATATGGATCCTATTGCTGCTTTGGCAAAACAGCTTCAAGGCCTATCTTTGGAGGTGGCAGGATTGAAGGCGTCTGTCCTCCAACAGCAGCAGCAATTGCAGCAGACCTTAAGCCCAGCGGTTGCTATGGGTAACCAGGTTTTTACAGAACCCAAGGTTGTTCTTCCTGACAGATTCTCTGGGGGAAGGGACAAATTTGTGTTGTTCCGTGAGGCCTGCAAATTATATTTTAAGCTGCGCCCTTACTCCTCAGGTAATGAAGAACAGCGGGTGGGGATTGTTATTTCCCTGCTTCAGGGGGACCCGCAATCCTGGGCGTTCTCGTTACCCCCTGGTTCCCAGGCTCTCCGGTCAGTGGAGGGATTTTTTGGGGCTTTGGGTCTCATATATGATGACCCTGACCGTGTCGCCCTGGCTGAGTCGAAGTTACGGAGACTCCTACAGGGAGATCGGCCAGCAGAGGAATATTGCTCAGAGTTCCGCAGGTGGGCTACGGATACTCAGTGGAACGACCCGGCTCTCAGGAGTCAGTTCTGCTCTGGGTTATCTGAAAGGGTTAAGGATGCGCTGGCGCTGTATGAGACCCCCCTTTCCCTTGATGCTGTTATGTCCCTTTCTATCAGGATAGATAGACGTCTTAGGGAGAGATCGAAAATTCCTGAGCAATCGGTAACCTCTCCCAAGCAGCAGTTAGTCTGTACGGACTTGGATGAGCCTATGCAGCTAGGAGGAACTTCTCGTCAGGTCCGTCCTCCTGAGGTTCGCCGTAGGTGGGGGGCTTGTTTTTTCTGTGGGGGGAAGGGTCATTTCATTAATGTCTGTCCCTCCTTTCCCAAAAACAAAAGACCGTCGGAAAACTACTAACCCCAGGCTGTGCGGAGGATGTCAGCCGGGGGGTATACGTTTCCTCCATACGAACATCTCAATTTGTGTTGCCAGCGGTTATTGTTTTTGGTGTTAAGACGGAGTCTATTTCTTTTTTTCTAGACAGTGGTGCAGGGGTAAATTTGATAGATGCCCATTTTGCCCGCACTATGGGTTTGTCTCTCTGTACGCTGCAGAGACCCATTCCCATATTCGCTATTGACTCTGCTCCTCTGTCTCAGAGAAACCTCACTCACGTTGTCCATAACTTACATCTTCGGGTAGGGGACCACCATAAGGAGCGTCTTTCATGTTACGTTCTGGAGGGCCTTCCCTCTCCTGTGGTATTGGGTCTTCCCTGGTTGGTAGCGCACAATCCAGTGGTGGATTGGCAGGCCAGGGAGATATTGGAGTGGAGTGAGCATTGCAGAGAGAATTGCTTGAATAACAATTGCTTAATCGCCTCCATAGCTTCCCTACCTACATTTATTTCGGACTTTGAGGACGTTTTTTCTGAAAAGGGTTGTCAGAAGCTACCACCCCATCGTCCTTATGATTGCCCGGTTAACCTGATTCCCGGTGCAAAATTACCCAAGTCCAGGTTGTATAATCTTTCGGGTCCCGAGAGACAAGCCATGAAAGATTATATCTCCGAGAGTCTGGCCAAGGGACACATCAGACCCTCTTCTTCACCCGTGGCTGCAGGGTTTTTCTTTGTTAAAAAGAAAGATGGGGGCCTGCGTCCTTGCCTAGATTTCCGTGAGCTAAACCGGATAACCGTCCGAGACCCATACCCTCTTCCTCTCATTCCTGACCTTTTTAATCAGATTGCGGGTGCTAGGTGGTTCTCCAAACTTGATCTTAGGGGGGCCTACAATCTGATTCGTATCAAGGAAGGGGATGAGTGGAAGACAGCTTTTAACACCCCTGAGGGGCATTACGAAAATTTAGTCATGCCTTTCGGTCTGACCAATGCCCCTGCTGTCTTCCAACATTTCGTTAATGATATTTTTAGTCATCTCATCGGCAGGTTTGTAGTCATATACCTAGATGATATCTTAATTTATTCGGCTGATCTGAAAACACATGAAGTACATGTCAGGCAAGTACTGCAGGTCCTACGGACGAATAAATTATATGCGAAAATTGAAAAATGTGTCTTCACCGTTCAGGAAATACAATTCCTGGGATATCTATTATCTGCTTCAGGTTTCCGTATGGATCCTGGGAAGGTCCAGGCAATTTTAGATTGGGATCTTCCTGAGAACCTTAAAGCTCTACAACGGTTTTTGGGTTTCGCAAATTTCTACAGAAAGTTTATTAAAAATTATTCAGTGATCGTTAAACCCCTTACTGACATGACTAGGAAGGGGACTGATTTTTCTAAATGGTCTGACGCCGCTAAAATTGCATTTTCCTCTCTAAAAGAGAGATTTACCTCGGTACCTGTTCTAATTCAACCTGATGTCTCCCAGCCTTTTATTGTTGAAGTTGATGCGTCGGAGGTGGGAGTGGGGGCTGTATTGTCTCAGGGTCCGTCTCCTGGCAAATGGCGTCCTTGCGCTTTCTTTTCCAAAAAATTATCTGCAGCAGAAAAGAACTATGATATTGGAAATAGGGAACTGTTGGCGATTAAACTGGCGTTTGAAGAGTGGCGTCACTTCTTAGAGGGAGCAATCCACCCCGTCACAGTAATTACGGATCACAAAAACCTTCTGTACCTAGAATCGGCTAAGCGTCTCACCCCTAGACAAGCTAGGTGGTCGCTATTCTTTACCAGATTTAACTTTGTAATCACCTATCGTCCTGGGGCAAAAAATACCAAGGCAGACGCATTGTCTCGTAGTTTCCCTGGAGGGGGTAATGTTAGTGATCCGGTACCTATTTTACAAAGAGGAGTGGTTGTCTCGGCTGTACACTCTGTTCTAGAGGGAAAGGTGTTAGAGGCCCAGGGGGACGCCCCGGCCTCTTGCCCCTCAGAGAAATTGTTTGTACCGTTGAACCTGCGTCTTGAGTTATTGAAGGAACATCATAATTCGGCACTTGCTGGGCACCCAGGTAGTAAAGCAACCTTGGAGCTATTGTCTCGTCGTTTTTGGTGGCCAAGGTTGCGTCAGGATGTAATAGATTTCGTGTCTACTTGTTCTACTTGTGCACGCGCGAAAGTCTCTCATACACGTCCAGCAGGGTCTTTATTGCCACTTTTCATCCCCAATAGACCATGGACACATCTATCAATGGATTTCATCACTGACTTACCTTTGTCTGCGGGTAAAACAGTTATCTTGGTAGTAGTAGACAGGTTTAGCAAAATGGTACACTTTATTGCGCTACCCGCACTTCCTAATGCTAAGACTCTTGCTCAGGTGTTTATCAGTGAAATCGTGAAGCTTCACGGGGTCCCCTCCGATGTGGTTTCGGATCGGGGAACCCAGTTTATTTCTAAGTTTTGGAAAGCTTTTTGTACCCGTTTAGGGGTACACTTATCCTTTTCCTCAGCTTTCCATCCGCAGTCGAATGGACAGACTGAGCGTACCAACCAAAACCTAGAAACATATTTAAGGTGTTTTGCGTCTGAAAACCAAGAGGTGTGGTCATCATATTTACCGTTAGCCGAGTTTGCCATAAATAACCGCCGTCAGGAATCCACTGGCAAGTCACCATTTCTTGGTGCATACGGTTTTCATCCCCAATTTTGTACTTTCAAAGAGGGGGGGTCTTCTGGGGTTCCCGAAGAGGAACGGTTTTCTTCATCTCTTTCATCGGTATGGCAGAAGGTGCAAGCTAACTTGAAAAATATGAGTGGTAAATACAAATGCATGGCCGATAAGAAACGGTCGCCAGGTCCGGACCTAGGAGTGAATGACTATGTGTGGTTGTCTACTAGGAATATTAAGTTGAAGGTTCCCTCTTGGAAACTGGGTCCTAGGTTCATTGGTCCTTATAAAATTGTAGCCGTCATTAACCCTGTGGCTTTTCGCCTGGAGCTACCTCAGACTTTTAAGATCCATAACGTCTTCCATAAGTCGTTGCTCAAGAAGTATGTTCCACCTCTAGAACCATCACCGCTGCCACCTCCTCCTGTTGTTGTGGATGGTAATCTGGAGTTTCAAATATCCAGAATTGTTGATTCTCGTCGGGTCCGCCGCTCTCTTCAGTATCTGGTGCATTGGAGGGGTTACGGTCCCGAGGAAAGAATGTGGGTTCCAGCGTCAGAGGTAAACGCCAACAGGTTGATTCAGGCTTTCCATGTCTCTCATCCGGAGAGACCTGGTCCTGAGTGTCCGGAGGCCCCTCGTGAAAGGGGGGGTACTGTCACGAGGGTGTCAAGAGCCATGCCTGACTCCGTTATACCCGGGGTCAGGAAGTCGCAGCGGGTGGCTGCGCGCTCTATGTCTAAAGATCACGGTGTTTCTTAGTGTTTGTTTTCTGTGTTTGCCTTGCTATCCTTTTTGTCTCACTCAGGGATCCGTAGCTTCTCCTCCTCAGCTGTTTCTTGTCTGCCACTCCCAAACTCCTTATATTCTCCTCTCACACTTCTCTTGTTGCCAGTTATAGAGCTTCCTGCCTGGACATCTATGCTGACCCACTGGAGCTGAGAATCTGGTTGTTGTTCCAGAGCGCTACCCTCCGGATCCCTGTTGGGCTTTTGTTGTCTCCTGTTGTGGCCCACCTGGGATTATATGTTTAGTTTGTATTGTCTGTCCTCCCCTTGGTGTTTTCCTCTAGAGCTAGTGGTGCGGACTAGTGTTCCCACCGCCCTGTTCACTATCTAGGGCTCATCCTAGGGAAAGCCAGGGTTTTAGGCACGTGATCGGCGTACGGGTGAGGAACCCGTCTAGGGACGACAGGGCAGCCAGGTGCCAGACGCAAGGTGAGTCAGGGGTCACCACCTTCCCTCTCACTAGGGCAGGGCCTCCCTCTTTTCCTCCCTCCGTGTCACGTATGTGACAGTTACGCCGATCGTGATACGTCACCCTCAGTCGCTCTAGATGCCTCTCCATTATCGCTGGGAACCGGTGTCTTACGAGCTCCTATCTGCATTCTCCAGCGCTAGTCTATGTTTGCACGTGTAAGATCTCTTGTATAATCGTGCTATGCTTTTGGTAATTAGCGCGTCAGGTCTTCGATTTTCGGAGTTAAATCGGCATCAAGTTCTTTCAGCAGATATTCTTGTAGTCCATCCAGGGGGTCTTGAGCCAAACGCATTTCGGGGCTTACTGTCGCCCCTTTCTCAGTGGTAATCAATCCCCCATGAGATCTCCCTTTACAGTCATGTGAAAAAATTAGGACACCCTTTGAAAGCATGTGGTTTTTTGTAACATTTTTAATAAAAGGTTATTTCATCTCCATTTCAACAATACAGAGAGATTAAAGTAATCCAACTAAACAAAGAAAACTGAAGAAAAGTCTTTTCAAGATCTTCTGTAAATGTCATTCTACAAAAATGCCTATTCTAACTGAGGAAAAAGATAGGACACCCTCACATGTATTCCCTCTTAAATTGGCTCAGATCTCACACAGGTATATCACACCAGGTGCACATAATTAGTAGATCGTTACTCTGCATGTTGAATGAGGCTTGCCCTATTTAAACCTCAGACATTTAGTTTGGTGTGCTCCTGACTGTTGAAGTGAGAGTGAGCACCATGGTGAGAGCAAAAGAGCTGTCAGAGGACTTCAGAAAAAAGATTGTAGCAGCCTATGAGTCTGGGAAGGGATTTAAAAAGATCTCAAAAGATTTTGAAATCAGCCATTCCACTGTCCGGAAGATAGTCTACAAGTGGAGGGCTTTCAAAACAACTGCCAACATGCCCAGGACTGGTCGCCCCAGCAAGTTCACCCCAAGAGCAGACCGCAAGATGCTAAAAGAGGTCTCCAAAAACCCTAAAGTGTCATCTCGAGAACTACAGCAGGCTCTGGCTACTGTTGATGTAGAAGTACATGCCTCTACAATCAGAAAGAGACTGTACAAGTTTAACTTGCATGGGAGGTGTGCAAGGAGGAAACCTTTGCTTTCCAAGAGAAACATCGAGGCCAGACTGACATTTGCCAGAGATAAAGTTGACAAAGACCAGGACTTCTGGAATAATGTTCTTTGGACAGATGAGTCCAAAATTGAATTATTTGGACACAACAGCAGAGGACATGTTTGGCATAAACCAAACACAGCATTCCAAGAAAAGAACCTCATACCAACTGTGAAGCATGGAGGTGGAAGTGTCATGGTTTGGGGCTGCTTTGCTGCAGCAGGACCTGGTCAGCTCACCATCATAGAATCCACAATGAATTCTACTGTGTATCAGAAGGTGCTTGAAGAACATGTGAGACCATCAGTTAGAAAATTAAAGCTGAAGCGGAACTGGACCATGCAACATGACAATGACCCAAAACATACTAGTAAATCAACCAAAGATTGGCTGAAAAAGAAGAAATGGAGAGTCCTGGAATGGCCAAGTCAAAGTCCAGATTTGAATCCCATTGAGATGCTGTGGGGTGACTTGAAAAGGGCTGTACGTGCAAGAAACCCCTCAAACATCTCACAGCTGAAAAAGTTCTGCATTGAGGAGTGGGGTAAAATTTCCTCAGACCGATGTCGAAGACTGGTAGATGGCTACAAGAACCGTCTCACTGCAGTTATTTCAGCCAAAGGAGGTAACACTCGCTATTAGGGGCAAGGGTGTCCTATCTTTTTCCTCAGTTAGAATAGGCATTTTTGTAGAATGACATTTACAGAAGATCTTGAAAAGACTTTTCTTCAGTTTTCTTTGTTTAGTCGGATTACTTTAATCTCTCTGTATTGTTGAAACGGAGATGAAATAACCTTTTATTAAAAATGTTACAAAAAACCACATGCTTTCAAAGGGTGTCCTAATTTTTTCACATGACTGTATATAGGGGTTACAAATTTGACTTCTTAGATCCGGTGTGGGTTCTTATCCTTTCCCCGAAAATCTGGTACGGATTTTCCGAATATCTGGTACGGATTTTCAAACGGAATGGTCTATTTAAAACTTGCTACAATTGTCATGTTACTTCCTTCCCAAAAACTATACAGATATTATTATCACACACATTATAAAACCATTAAAAGACATGATTCACAAATTAAGTATTAATAGCATTAGTAATCTTAAAAATCCAATTATATATAGGCTTCCATTTATGTGTTCCCTCCTCCAGATGGCACCGAAAAACGCAAACAATCCTTTTGCGGTATTAGTGCGGCTTTGGCGTGATTCCTGCCATCCCGAGGGAGTCCCAAATACATTCCTCTATTTGACCTTTCTCCATCTGTTAAGTATATCTAGACTTTTCTACACTGGGGTAAAACACAGTTTAAATCACCATTAACCCCTTAACCCCTATTGTAAGTAATTGATACATATTTTCATAAACATCCACTTTTGTATATCCCAAATAATATCTAATGAGCTTGATGCAACTTGTTCGCAGTTTATTTATACATTAAATATTCTTTTTTGTTTTGTGTTTTTTTCCCCATATTCCTTTTTATTTTAAATTTTCTTCTTTTGCAAAATAACCATATGTGGGTAGTGGGGAGTTGATTGAAAAAACATGGACATGGCAGCACATTGAACCGTAACATCAGCAGAGGAAAACTGTCGATTGAATGAACTCAGCGGGAGGCCGCTGAACAGTGAGTATAGCGGGACGCCGCTGAACAGTGAGTATAGCGGGACACCGCTGAACAGTGAGTATGGCAGGACGCCGCTGAACAGTGAGTATAGCAGGACGCCGCTGAACAGTGAGTATGGCAGGACGCCGCTGAACAGTGATTATAGCGGGACACCGCTGAACAGTGAGTATAGCGGGACGCCGCTTAAACAATCACTGGGACTCACCATACAATATTGTATCACCATTGCATTTAGAGGAGCCGCGAACTCTGAAATTTAAAGGATCCACACAGGACATTAATATACATACAAAGTAGAACTCAGACGGATGGTACATTATCTTATACCGAGCCCCATTCCATTATGCCTTATAATAATTAGATTGTTATAAGTGATATTAGGAATATAGTGTTACTATTGTTAGTATTTATGTATTAATTTAGGTTTTAGTATTTTATGGTATTTTAAGAATCTCCATTTGATTATAGTACGTCTTTATTCAAGAATATATCACTGTATGTTACTGTTTTTATGCTAATAAACTGTATGGTTTCACATAGAGCGAGAGTGCCCAGTACTTTTACTTTTGATTTTTAGCCATTCAGAGGATGGGTGAATCCTCTTTACTGTGAGCACCTCCACCTTGATTTTATCACTCCTGTGCGTCATATATTACCCTATAATTTTTACTTTTTATATATTTCTTTTAGGGCTCATGCACACAAACATATTTTCTGTCCGTGTCAATTCCGTATTTTTTGCGGACCGTATGCGGAACTATTAATTTCAATGGGTCCGCAAAAAAGACTGAAGTTTCTCTATGTGCATTCCGTTTCTGTATGTCCGTATTTCCGTTCCGCAAAAAAAGAATAGAACATGTCCTATTATTGTCCGCATTACAGACAAGGATAGAACTGTTCTATGAAGGGCCATCTGTTCCGTTCTGCAAAATACGGAATGCACATGGACGTCATCTGTATTTTTTGCGGATCTGTTTTTTGTAGGCCGCAAAATACATACTGTTGTGTGCATGAGCCCTTACTTGTATTTTATTTATTTATTTATTTTACATCTTTTTGCTATTTTTTTTAATATATATATATTATATTTTTGCAGCACTCTATGTCCCCCAAGAGGTCTTTAAAATACCTCTGGGGGACACTGACTTTTTTTTTCTCCTTTTTATCTGTATTTTTTTTATTGTGTTTTCAATGTTTTTTTTTTTTTTTACTTTTAATATATATATATATATATTTGCCACATCATTTGTCCCTAAAAAGTCAGTAAAAGTCCTTTGGGGACACAGACTTTCTTTTTCACTATTTCCACTGTAACTGGAGCATCCAAAGGAGCCCCAGTTACAAGGAAAACCAGCCTGCTGAGGGTCGCTTTGTACAGGGCAGAGCTGGTGAGGCTCTGCACTCCTCTGCCCCTGACTCTAAACTGCACAGCGCACCGCTCACCTGTGTGAGGAGAAGCGCTGATACACTGCTTCTGCCTTCTCCTCGGGTCTCATGCTGTCTCTGACAGCCGGGGATCCGTCCTGCTCCTGCTACAGTGCAGGAGCCGGAGCTTTAACCTTGCAATTGTGCGGCTCTAGGCAGAAACACAGCTGATCGCATTATCAGCTGTGTTTCTGCCCAGCAGAACAGGGGCCGCAAACCATGCATGCGGATTGTGGGCCACAGGATGTGCACCCCTGTCTGAAAGGACTATATAGAGGACTGGGGGCTATAGAGGTGTCGTACTCGGCACTGGTGTCTTTGACCAGTTACAGTGGCACTTTCTAGCAAACAGCCTCATCCCCTAGCAAAAGGATGCTTTCTTTACTCCTCCATTGGCGCCTGTTCTTCACCATGACCCTGCTGTTTTGTTCTGCTCTGGATGAGCAGCAGCATCTGGGTGTTAGGTAGTCGGCATCTAAAAATGCCATCAGGCCTGGCGGCAAGTTTAAAGTGGAATTGTCCTCTTATGCATTGCCAGTTAGGCCTCTTTCACACGGGCGTCACGGATTTGGGCCGGATGAGATGCGGGTGCGTCGCGGGAAAATGCGCGATTTTTCAGCACGCGTGCAAAACATTTTAATGCGCTTTGCACGCGTGTGAGAAAAATCGGCATGTTTGGTACCCGAACCTGGACTTCTTCACAATAGTACAATAGGGATGGAGGGGTTAAAAAATAAAATAGTTAAACTCACCTCATCCACTTGTTCGCGCAGTCCGGCTCATCTTCTTTCTTCTTCTTTGAGGACCTGGGAGGAAAAGGACCTTTGGTGACATCGCTGCGCTCATCACATGGCCCATCACCATGGATCATGTGACGGACCATGTGATGAGCGCAGTGACGTCACCACAGGTCCTTTTCCTCAAAGAAGAAGAAAGAAGATAAGCCGGGCTGCGCGAACAAGTGGATTAAGGTGAGTTAAATTATTATTATTATTTTTTAACCCCTCTATCCCTATTTTACTAAGCATTCTGTATTAAGAATGCTATTATTTTCCCTTATAACCATGTTATAAGGGAAAATAATAATGATTAGGCCCCTATCCCGATCGTCTCCTAGCAACCATGCGTGAAAATCGCACCATATCCGCACTTGCTTGCGATTTTCACGCAGCCCCATTCACTTCTAGGGGGCCTGCGTTGCGTGAAAAACACACAAAATAGAGCATGATGCGATTTTCCCGCAACGCACAAGTGATGCGGGAAAATCACCGCTCATCTGTACAGCCCTATTGAAATGAATGGGTCCAAGTTCAGTGCGGGTGCAATGCGTTCACCTCAGGCATTGCACCCGCGCGGAAATCTCGCCGTGTGAAAGAGGCCTTAATTGTAGTTAAATCCCATCCTGACTCTTATTCACTCTGTGGCATGGCCCTATTTTGTTGCTTGCTGGATTAGAGGGGTGTCAGAGGCATGGGGGGCAGGAGGTACTAAATCATTATTCTCTGGTGCCCGGGACCATGGGAGCGCACATAGGGCCGGTGCAAGGATTTTTGCCGCCCTAGGCAAGATAAAAATTGCCGCCCCCCCCTTATCAGATGATCTGCCCATATCATGTTCCACCCCTTTCTCAGCATTTAAATGAAAAGAACTGCTATGTTTCCCTTAGGGTTAATCAAGCTTCTTGTAGCTGTCTCCCTGACAGCCGCTAGAGGTGCTTCCACGATTCTCACAGTGAAAATTACAGTGGGAAGACGCGATACATAGTTTTGAATGAGAGGAGGATCGGGGAGAAGAGTTCCCAGTGTCGGCGCTGGAGAAAAGGTAAGTGGCTGAAGGGGTTTTAACCCCTTCAGCCCAGTGGGAGGGGGACACGAGGGTGCCCCACTCCTAACAGCTATATAGTGCCAGGAAAATGAGTTTGTTTCCCTGGCACTATAGTGCTCCTTTACCAGCAGTACTGCACAGTGTCTTTTCTCTGCAGGAACAGGCTATAGACACCAGTACCACTACATTAAACTGTACTGGTTCTGGGACTATAGTGTCCTTTTAGGCTCCATTCACACGCCCGCAATTTCGTTCTGCATTTTGTGGAACGGAATTGCAGACCCATTCATTCCTATGGGGCAGCACGATGTGTTGCCCGGACATGGAATTGCGGATCCGCACTTCCGGGTCCGCACTTCCGTTCCGCAAAAAAATAGAACATGTCCTATTGTTGTCCGCAATTGCGGAGAAGAACAGGCATATTCTATTAGTGCCGGCAATGTGCGGTCCGCAAAATGCTCCTGCTCCGTGTATCTGCACAACACGTTGGGGACGTGTGAATGGAGCCTTAATGTGAGGTAAATTAGTTTCCAATGTAGTATTAATAACTAAACAATTAAATAATAAACATATTGCATTGTCTACTTACCACCAGGACAATAAGATGATCTGGTCTCTGGCTGCAGTCTGGCTCTTGGTCTGGCCCTGGGGACTCCCTTGTCATTCTCTTCTCCCCCCCCCCCCTCCGTCCCTTGTCACTCTCATCCCCCCCCCCACTCCCTTGTCACTCTCACCCCCCCTCCCTTGTCACTCTCATCCCCCCCCCACTTCCTTGTCACTCTCATCCCCCCCACTCACTTGTCACTCTCATCATTCCCCTCCCCACTCCCTTGTCACTCTCCCCCCCCTCCCTTGTCACTCTCACCCCCCCCACTCCCTTGTCACTCTCATCCCCCCTCCCTTGTCACTCTCATCCCCCCCACTCCCTTGTCACTCTCATCATCCCCCCCCACTCCTTTATCACTCTCCCCCCCTCCCTTGTCACTCTCATCCCCCCCACTCCCTTGTCACTCTCATCCCCCCCACTCCCTTGTCACTCTCATCTCCCCCCCCCCCCACACTCCCTTGTCACTCTCTCCCCCCTCCCTTGTCACTCTCATCCCCCCCCACTCCCTTGTCACTCTCATCCCCCACTCCCTTGTCACTCTCATCCCCCCCACTCCCTTGTCACTCTCATCATTTCCCCCCCCCCACTCCCTTGTCACTCTCATCATTCCCCCCCCCCACTCTCTTGTCACTCTCATTCCATTCCCCCCCCCCCCCCCCTCTAATGTAGCGTGGCCGAGCTCTGTTCGGTCCGCGGTACAGGAGCATTTGTTTCCTGTACTCGGCTGGACTGAAAGGAAGTGCACACTAAGTGATTACTTCCTGTCAGTCCGGCCGGGTACAGAAAACAAAAGCTCCTGTACCGCGGAACGAACAGAGCTCGGCCACGCTACATTAGAGGCGCTTCCCTCCTGTCAGTCCCTCTCTTCGGGCAGTGCGGCAGCCGCCCGGTGCAGGGGAGGGCCCGTGGCCACCTGCCGTACTTTAAGAAAAAAAATTTGCGGCAACGCTTTTTCTTTAAAACCGCAGCTGCCTAGGTCGCCTTACAGGTGGCGCCGGCCCTGAGCGCACATAGGCGCTCA
Source organism: Bufo gargarizans (assembly GCF_014858855.1). NCBI lineage: Eukaryota > Metazoa > Chordata > Amphibia > Anura > Bufonidae > Bufo > Bufo gargarizans. The sequence continues at coordinate 74,545,837 of NC_058082.1, read as the reverse complement.
GGCGCAGCAGCTCAGCCACTTCGTATCTGCACTGCAGCGGTGGCCATAACCCCTGGATCCAAGCAGCGTATAATGAGATGGAAAAATGAATCCAGCCAGCAAAGGAGGCAATATGTACAATCACAATACACTAGTAAGTGCCTTGTATTAACTTTCCCTACATGATAAATGTAAGTTGCTGATGTGAGACAACCCCTTTAAATACACTGTAGGTTGAGCTATAACAAATCCCCCGGTATATTACACTTTGCTGCTGCAGCTATACGTAATCAGGCTTTGAAAAAATTCTTGCAGGGGTGAAAAATGCCTAGAGGAATAATGGCTGACATTTGTTTAGTCTGCTGAGCGCGTTGTCAGCCAGGCACTATGTATTGGAATTGCAGTAACATTAAATCAGTGAGCCATGTATTGTAACCGTTTCCAGACTGTAAATCACATTATAACAGCGAGGAGCCGAATGATGAGGAAGCGATTGATAAATCATACATATTTCTGCAACCTGAGGAAGTACAGTGTCTACGACAGAATCGCTATTAGCTTCCAGCCCCACTCCCAATGAGCGTAAACTATATGTCACCTATATGTAAAAGTCTATAACGGAAAGGGATCAAAATAAAAAAAAACGCAATAACAAAACCCAAAAAGCAATGAGAACATTGCTGCCTTACTTTATACTATTTCCCAAAAAGTGAAATAAAAACTGATCAAAAAGTTGTATGTACCCCAAAACAGAACCAATGATAATGACAACTCATCTCTCAAAAACAATAAGCCTACACAGCTCCATCCAGCGAAAAATAAAAAAAAGTATGGTTCTCAGAAAACAGTTGTACTGGTACCCCTGAAACTGTTAAAAAGCAACATGATGCCTGTAAACTAATCCATCAAAATCTGTGCTGCAAAAGGTGGTCTTTCCCTTCTGAACCCTGCAGTGTACCCAAACAGCAGTTTATGTCCACATTTATGGAATTTCAGTACCCAGGAGAATCCGCCTAAGAATTTAAAGGGCGTGGTGAGTCTTAGATGGCACAAGTTGGGCACAACCTTTTTGGGCACTGAAATGCCATATCTGTGGAAAAGTGCAATTAATTTCTGCAAAACACCTGTGGTGTCAAAATAATAAATAACTTGAGGGGTATAGTTTCCACTGGAGGGGTACCTGAGGGTCTCTGCAAATGTAATGTAGGCCCCAAAAACCATTTTAGCAAAATTCGTGCTCCAAAAACGTAAAGGTGATTTTCCTTTCCGAGCTCTGCCATGTGTCCATACAGCAGCTTACTTCCATATGTATGGCATTTCCATACCTAGTAGAACCTGCCTATGAATTCAAGTACTGTGATGTGAGTCTCAGATCGCCCCAGCTAACAACACAAAATATTGGGCACTGAAATTATGTAAATAAAATTCTATTTGAAACGCCTATGGGGCAAATGCACTCAGTATACCCCTCAATAAGATTCTTGAGTGGTGTAGATTCTAAAATGGGGTCACTTTATGGGAGTTTCCACTGTAGGGATACCACGGGGTCTCTTGAAACGTGATTTTAAAACCATTTCAATAAAGTCTGCCCCCCTTAAGCCATATGGCGCTTCTTCCTTTCTGAGCCCTGCAATGTGCCCATACAGCTGTTTACAGCCCCATATGGGGTGTTTCTGTAAATTGCAGAATCAGGGTAATAAATATTGAGGTTTGTTTTGCTATTAACCCTTGCTGTGTTACATTGGAAAATGGAAAATCTGTAAAAAAAAAAAAAAAGTTTCATTTTGACATTTTACCTCCAGCACAGGGGCGTAGCTATAGGGGAAGAGTCTGCTTTGGAGCCCAAACTTAGAAGGGGCGCACCCAGGATGAGGACTAGAAGATTTTATTGTCAGGGCCCCCTCAACAGTATTATAATATGACATTATCTACAGTGACACTGTAGGAAATGAATGGAGCAGTTGCCGGGCCTCGTATGAGAGAGAGCGATTTTGTCTAGCCTCAGGAGTGGGGGTGGAATGGAAGCTTTAGCTGCTTCTATCTCTGGATTTGTAGCAGCTAGAGATATGGACCTGGTCTTGTTTAAAAGCTGGCTGTCCAAAGACCACAATCACAGCACATTAGCAGGAGATATCACAGGGAATAAACGCGGTAAAATCTGCATTTACTTTCCCTTTCAGCTGCATTCACTAGATAGTGCTGTGATTCTGGTATTGGAAGCTTGGGATGCCAGCTTTCAAACAAGACAAAGCCCCTATCCCTAGCTCCCACCAATCCAGAGATTTGAGCAGCTATAGCGGCCCTCCCCCTGCTGCCTGAGCACTCGGGCGGAACTGTTAGGGTGCCTCCACACGCTACGGATTTTGTATCAGAATTTTCCGCGACTGAAAATCAGTTGCATTCATTTGAATGGGGTGGCAAGCATATGGATTTCTGCAAGCCCCATTTAGGTGAATGGAACAGATTTTTAGTCGCAGAATTTTCTGCCACAAAATTTGCAATATGTGAAGGCGCCCTTAACCCCTTAAGGACATAGGGCGTACCGGTACGCCCTATTTCCCGAGTCCTTAAGGACCAAGGGCGTACCGGTACGTCCTAACTTAAAATCTTAATTCCGGCGCCGCTGGGGTTAATCGGAACGGGATTTCGGCTGAAATCATTCAGCCGGCATCCCGTAACAACGCAGGGGGGGGTCATTTGACCCCCCCGTATCGGCGATCGCAGAAAACCGCAGGTCAATTCAGACCTGCGGTTTGCTGCGCTTTTTGCCGTTTCTGATCCCCGCGGTCCCTGACCGCGGGGATCAGAAACTTCAGAGTGCCCGAAATCAATATTGTTAACCCCCCCCTGCACCCCTGCACGATTTGATGGCGGCGGGTGGTGCAGGGGGGGTGTCGCATGCAGTGGGGGCGTTGCGGGAGGCGGGCGGTGCGGCAGGCGGGATCGCGATCCCCCGCCCGCCTCCCATTGCATAATCGTTGGTGTACAGTGGGTATACCAGGGTGCCAGCACATTGCTGGCACCCTGGTATAAACGGCTGACATCGTTGATGCGATGTCAGCCGTTTAACCCTTTCCATACAGCGGTCCGTACGGACCGCTGTATGGAAAAGGTTAACAGTAAGAGGGAGCTCCCTCCCTCTCCGATCGGGGGGCTGCTGTGCCTTTGCAGCCCCCCGATGGGAGAAGGAGAGAGCCCCCAGACAGCCCCCCCAGAACCCCGTCCTTACCCTTCCCCGTCTGCGAAGTTCTGACCATAACTGAGCAGACGGGGAAGGTTCCCATGGCAACAGGACGCCTGATCAGGCGTCCTGCTGTCCATGGTGCTGAACAGATCTGTGCTGAAAGCATAGACCTGTTCAGTGTAAGTAAAATACAGTGCAGAAACCTATATAGGTTCTGTTCTGTATTTTACAGACATCAGACCCACTGGATCTTCAAGAACCAAGTGGGTCTGGGTCAAAAAAATCAAATAAAAAGTGAAAAAAGTTAAGATAAAAAAAAAAAACATTTATCACTGAATAAAAATTAAAAAATAAAATACACTACACATATTAGGTATCGCCGCGTCCGTAACGACCTGATCTATAAAATGGTCATGTTACTTTCCCCGCACAGTGAACGCCATAAAAATAAAAAAATAAAAACTATGAGAAAATTGAAATTTTGCCCACCTTACTTCCCCAAAAAGGTAATAAAAGTGATCAAAAAAGTCGCATGTACGCCAAAATAGTACCAATCAAACCGTCATCTCATCCCGCAAAAAATGAGACCCTACTCAAGATAATCGCCCAAAAACTGAAAAAACTATGGCTCTTAGACTATGGAAACACTAAAACATGATTTTTTTTGGTTTCAAAAATAAAATCATTGTGTAAAATGTACATAAATAAAAATAAAGTATACATATTAGGTATCGCCGCGTCCGTATCGACCGGCTCTATATAAATATCACATGACCTAACCCCTCAGGTGACCACCGAAAAAAAAAAAAAAAAAAAAACCTGTGTAAAAAAAGCAATTTTTTGCCATCTTACGTCACAAAAAGTGTAATAGCAAGCGATCAAAAAGTCATATGCACCCCAAAATAGTGCCAATCAAACTGTCATCTCACCCCGCAAAAAATTAGACCCTACTCAAGATAATCACCCAAAAACTGAAAAAACTATGGCTCTTAGACTATGGAGACACTAAACAATTTTTTGGTTTTCAAAATGAAGTTATTGTATAAAACTTACATAAATAAAAAAAATTGTATACATATTAGGTATCGCCGCGTCCGTGACAACCTGCTCTATAAAATTACCACGTGATCTAACCTGTCAGATGAATGTTGTAAATAACAAAAAAAAAAAACATGCCAAAAAAGCTATTTCTTGTTACCTTGCCGCACAAAAAGTGTAATATAGAGCAACCAAAAATCATATGTACCCTAAACTAGTACCAACAATACTGCCACCCTATTCCGTACTTTCTAAAATGGGGTCACTTTTTTTGGAGTTTCTACTCTAGGGGTGCATCAGGGGGGCTTCAAATGGGACATGGTGTCAAAAAACCAGTCCAGCAAAATCTGCCTTCCAAAAACCGTATGGCATTCCTTTTCTTCTGCACCCTGCCGTGTGCCCGTACAGTAGTTTAGGACCACATATGGGGTGTTTCTGTAAACTACAGAATCAGGGCCATAAATAATGAGTTTTGTTTGGCTGTTAACCCTTGCTTTGTTACAGGAAAAAAAATATTAAAATGGAAAATCTGCCAAAAAAGTGAAATTTTGAAATTGTATCTCTATTTTCCATTGAATCTTGTGCAACACCTAAAGGGTTAACAAAGTTTGTAAAATCAGTTTTGAATACCTTGAGGGGTGTAGTTTCTTAGATGGGGTCACTTTTATGGAGTTTCTACTCTAGGGGGGCATCAGGGGGGCTCCAAATGGGACATGGTGTCAAAAAACCAGTCCAGCAAAATCTGCCTTCCAAAAACCGTATGGCATTCCTTTCCTTCTGCGCCCTGCCGTGTGCCCGTACAGTAGTTTACGACCACATATGGGGTGTTTCTGTAAACTACAGAATCAGGGCCATAAATAATGAGTTTTGTTTGGCTGTTAACCCTTGCTTTGTTACTGGAAAAAAAATATTAAAATGGAAAATCTGCCAAAAAAGTGAAATTTTGAAATTATATCTCTATTTTCCATTGAATCTTGTGCAACACCTAAAGGGTTAACAAAGTTTGTAAAATCAGTTTTGAATACCTTGAGGGGTGTAGTTTCTTAGATGGGGTCACTTTTATGGAGTTTCTACTCTAGGGGTGCATCAGGGGGGCTTCAAATGGGACATGGTGTCAAAAAAACTGTCCAGCACAATCTGGCTTCCAAAAACCATACGGCGCACCTTTCACTCTACGCCCCGCTGTGTGGCCGTACAGTAGTTTATGGCCACATATGGGGTGTTTCTGTAAACAGTAGAGTCAGGGCAATAAAGATACAGTCTTGTTTGGCTGTTAACCCTTGCTTTGTTAGTGGAAAAAATGGGTTAAAATGGAAAATTAGGCAAAAAAATGAAATTCTCAAATTTCATCCCCATTTGCCAATAACTCTTGTGCAACACCTAAAGGGTTAACGGAGTTTGTAAAATCAGTTTTGAATACCTTGAGGGGTGTAGTTTCTTAGATGGGGTCACTTTTATGGAGTTTCTACTCTAGGGGTGCATCAGGGGGCTTCAAATGGGACATGGTGTCAAAAAAACTGTCCAGCAAAATCTGGCTTCCAAAAACCATACGGCGCACCTTTCACTCTACGCCCCGCTGTGTGGCCGTACAGTAGTTTATGGCCACATATGGGGTGTTTCTGTAAACAGCAGAGTCAGGGCAATAAAGATACAGTCTTGTTTGGCTGTTAACCCTTGCTTTGTTAGTGGAAAAAATGGGTTAAAATGGAAAATTAGGCAAAAAAATGAAATTCTCAAATTTCATCCCCATTTGCCAATAACTCTTGTGCAACACCTAAAGGGTTAACGGAGTTTGTAAAATCAGTTTTGAATACCTTGAGGGGTGTAGTTTATAGAATGGGGTCATTTTTGGGCGGTTTCTATTATGTAAGCCTCGCAAAGTGACTTCAGAGCTGTAGTGGTCCCTAAAAATTGGGTTTTTGTAAATTTCTGAAAAATTTCAAGATTTGCTTCTAAACTTCTAAGCCTTGTAACATCCCCAAAAAATAAAATATCATTCCCAAAATAATTCAAACATGAAGTAGACATATGGGGAATGTTAAGTCATCACAATTTTTTGGGGTATTACTATGTATTACAGAAGTAGAGAAACTGAAACTTTGAAATTTGCTAATTTTTCCAAATTTTTGGTAAATTAGGTATTTTATTATGCAAAAAAATTAATTTTTTTGACTTTTTTTTACTAGTATCATGAAGTACAATATGTGACGAAAAAACAATCTCAGAATGGCCTGGATAAGTCAAAGCGTTTTAAAGTTATCACCACTTAAAGTGACACTGGTCAGATTTGCAAAAAATGGCCTGGTCCTTAAGGTGAAAATGAGCCCGGTCCTTAAGGGGTAAGTGGTTAAAGATCTTTTCAGAGATTTTTTTACTGATTGGTGGGAGTCTGACCACCTTTATCAGCTGTTTGAGAAGCCCTCGCAGTAGTGCCACACCCTTCTCTCAGCTCACCAAGCACATTGTATAGCAGCTGTGCTTGGTATCGCAAAACTACGAGAAGGCTATGGTGCTACGGTGGGTGCCAGTGTCTTCTCAAACAGCTTATCGGCGGGGGTCCTAGGTGTTGAACCCCCACTAATCAGATAGTAATGACCTATTCAGGTCATATATATATTTATTGACTAAAAAAGTAACGCACTCAGATAGAAATGTCAGATTGCTGAAAAACAGCATACAGATGTCTCAAGCAGATATGTAAGTGATTACAGGTGTGGACAACAGGCTCCGGACGGCCCAGACAGACCACCCGTAGAGAAGATTGTTTAATCCACGACAAGCACGAGCACCTCCCACAGTTTTGTTGTCCACCATCCAGACAGGTGGCACCTTCATTACACACCCCTGTATCTGCCCAGACGATTTCCAGACAATTAGCAAAAGGAAATTTGGTGTCATAGAATGCATTACATGTCCTGCCATTGACAACCAGCCACTATCACCTTTGTTTGCATTGGTGTAGTGTACAAGAATCCTAAACTGCTACGGACTGGAACCATATCGTCTTTAGCGACAAATCCAGGTTCTGTTTGAGGTTCAATGACAGCCGAGTTTGAGAATGGGGTCTAATCCTGCCTTTGCTGTCGAGTGACACATTGCCCCAACTGGTGGGGATCAGACACCCGGGAGATGGAACACAATAGCTCCCCACACTGTGCAGTGGCCATTCTCAGGTACAGTAGCTTTTATCCCATTAACTTGAATAGGCGCATCAGCTGCAGTACCCGAGTGTGGCCACTGCAGTCTATGGAACCGTGGTGTTCTGGCTTGATGATACACTGTTGGTTACTAACTTTTCACACAATAAATCAACAGCGACCATAAGAAACCTTGTAATATATGTTATCAGAGAGAAAGGTCTAGTTCTTCTGCTATCAGCCGTTTACCCCTTTTCTCTTTGAAAATTCTCTTGAAGATGTCCAGGATGGACCAGCTTGCTGAAGAATTAGATTACACATGTCAATACAAGTCTATGGGGAGAAATGAACAAGGAGATGGGCCATGCAAAAGAAACTGCATAAACAGTTTCTGTCTCAGCCCAAGTGCTAAACTCACATCCATGCAGGTCAGTACTTCTCTGTAATGTCCTCCATGATCTCGGGACTGCTTCTGAATGAGTAAGAGAAAGTTATGAGGCAGATTCCACAGCAGCCTGTGGAGAGGCAAGTGGAGAATGGGAGTGGTAGTAACTTTAGCAATAGAAGCTGTACAGATGATTCACACTAATGCCTCCTAGAACCATGCCGTGACAGGAGGGGGCACCCTTTCATCCCTGGGGCACACCCTGAGGTTGGGGCTGCTGCCTGGTGGTGATTATGGTGACCTTGTTGTTAGGTGTTTTGACAGGATGCGAGGCAGGGGTGTGGATGAAGTGGCGGGCATATGGTTGAGGAGTCAGTAACCAGGCTAGGGAAAATAAATATGTCTCTCTACTAAAGTGAAGGATAGGAGTAGTAGTACATCCAACAGTGTCAAAAGACAGTTCTGAGCAGTTCACAGTGCAATTCTTCCCTAATAGCAATGTATATATGTATAGCAGCAATGATGAAGATTGAGGTACTTCTGCTCCCTGTCTCTCCAATGTCTCTCTCCTAGGGCGGGCAATTTGGTTTTTCATAGATTTTTCTGTAAATCTCGGGATGAGGGGTACAGAATTTAGTTACGGCTGGCCAAACTTTCTCAAAGTGTGGAAGGGTGAGTTAGCATTGTTCCCTCTCACAGCAGTAACGGTACTTTCACACTTGCGTTGTTTGATTCCGGCAGGCAGTTCCGTTGACAAACGCATGTAATTTTTTCTGACTAATCAGGCATTTTTCAGACTAATCAGGATCCTGATCAGTCAGAAAAATGCATTGCAATACCAGATCAGTTTTTCCGGTGTCATTAGGCAAAACGGATCCGGTATTCATTTTTTTCTCATTTTTAAAGGTCTGCGTATGTGCAGACCAGAAGTACGGATCCGACATTCCGGTATTTTGAATGCGGCACTAATACATTCCTATGGAAAATGGAAAAAAATGCAGAATCCGGCATTCAGGCAAGTCTTCAGTTTTTTTTCGCCGGAGATAAAACCGTAGCATGCTACGGTTTTCGCTTTTGCCTGATCAGTCAAAATGACTGAACTGAAGACATCCGGATGCATCCTGAACGGATTACTCTCCATTCAGAATGCATGGGGATATGCCTGATCAGTTCTTTTCTGGTATAGAGCCCCTGTGACGGAACTCAGTGCCGGAAAAGAAAAACGCTAGTGTGAAAGTAGCCTAAGGTCTCTTTCTGCCGTAGACTAGTTGCTGACTGATTCCAATGCACAGCCTTGTAAATTCTGGACCTTCTATTTTCGTCTCTATCTGGAGCACTTTAATGCAGCAGCTGTTCTTTAGCTGTAGAAACCTCAGAGGTGATGATTCTCTGAGTTCAGGCCTAGTTCTGAGGAGTAAGTACATGTAGGTCCTCTCTCTTCCTCTGCTAAGCTCAGAATCTCCTACTAACTAGGGGCAGACCCAGGCCAATCTCTTACCAACCTAAAGAGGCTGTCAAAGTGTTAACCCTGACCTATCCATACAATGCTGTCAGGTGTACAATTTTACAAGTAAATTAGTACATTTCACTAAGCAATACACCAATTACACTTTTGCAGTAACCCTGTTCTGGGGTGCAGCAATTCTCCTCTACTTTCTGTGTGCAGTGGATGGAAGCTAGTCTGTACCCACCAGATCTCAATACCGGAAAACAACAACGCAAGTGTGAAAGTACCCTGACCTGCACAAGTTCTTCCAGTTTACAACAAAACACTGACACATCGGACACAAAAAAATGATCTTATTTTAACAGACTCTTCATGAATTTGCAGTCGGTTGGTGACCCTGATCGGTATGTAAGAACATGTTCTAGTATTGGGAACAAGTCACCACGTAGTACAGTGCAGGAGTTACTGGGACGAATGAGCGCATCTGGACTACCGAGAAACTACAGCACTAATATTGGATCTGGAAATACAAGATAAGGACACAGAATGTGGTTCTTTTCTCCATTCAGAGGTGCCTGAGAGGCATTGTCTGCCTTGTCTGCCGCTGATTATTTATTCTCTATACCCGTAACTGTTATCACATGCTTTATTCCTTCTGGATTATGCAAACATTTCTCAGCGCACTGTGCACACTGTATCGGATACAGAACCTGGAGAACAGGACATTAACGTGATCTGTGCCTGATAAGTCCTTGACACGTAGACAATGCAAGGAGTGCCCCCCCCCCCCGCCATCATTAAACATACTGTAAGTAACCACACAACTATTGTATTAGAGAACCCCTCTTTCTAATAGAAGCAGTAAAGCTGGGTGACCCAAAGCTGCAAAGCCTGTGGTTCGCTCACTCTGACCCATAGCTCCTCTTATTCTTCCCACGTGTTTGAAGTGCCACATTTGTAGTATCTTGAACAAAATAATATATGATTTATATTTATCTTCCTTTCCCAGCATTGATAATGAAAAAACACACCTTTATTTGAGAAAACGCATCAATACAGCATGACAAACGCAGTGACAATATAACACAAAAATATTTATTTTTATAGAATATAATCTTTAAAACGATATTAGTTGAGTAGATAACTTATTAGGTTCTAATTAATATTATCATCATTTGTGTATTTTGACTTTCCGTGGCTGATTCTTTTCCTGTTTTTGAATTCAATTTGAATCCACTCCGGATTTCACTATACGTGGAAGCACTATATAAAGGAGGGTTTAGTTACTTTGCGGGTCACCGAAACACGTCTGATTTGAAGGATACCCGCTTATCATATGATGGACTTACATTCCCTTATTTAATTCTCTTTCCATGGAAATTCTTTAACTCTATATGCAGAGCCCTCAGCACTGGATGCAATCTCCGCACTTCATCTGACAGACACGTGGTACGCCGCGATTCCAACCTCTGACTCCCAAGTGAACCGGGGATATAATACAAGCGGCTGAAACGGCTGAAAACACCCAGACAGGGATTTGGGGCCACAACGCTGAAGTGGGTAAAGACGTCGAGATAAAAAATAGTGGCGACAGTGCTGAAGTGGCTGAGAACGCAGAGACAGGTACTTACGAATATAGCGCTGCAGCCACGTGGGACGCCACTGTGAGCGCAGCAAAATTACCGTATCCCCTCTATATACATACGAGGCTATATAGATACTGGCATTGATGCCTGAAAATAACGGCACCTGTTTAAATTTGAGCCTTACATAACATCTGGGCAGTATATAAAAAGACACATCATACGTCTTTCATATATACAGAAATGTATATATGTACTGTGATTTAGCGGCTGCCTCTCCTTTGATACAGAGATATTACGTCCGGGCTTGCATATGTGAGTAGATATTGAGAGACATGATTTAGACACATAGTGGATTTATGAACTATATTGGATTATACATCTTCTAGGCTATATTGAAAAGAACCTGTTTATGCAATTGCATGAAGAATATCCTATGATATCACTACATTACCTGTCTTAAAGTATTTTTGGAAATATATCTGTCACGGTGAATTTACCATCAGGGAACTTTCCACGTATAACAACCTGTGGATTATCTTTTATCTTTTTTGCTTCTTTGTTATATAACTAACCATGTACAGTTGCAAGAAAAAGTATGTGAACCCTTTGGAATAATATGGATTTCTGCACAAATTGGTCATAAAATGTGATCTGATCTTCATCTAAGTCACAGCAATAGACAATCACAGTCTGCTTAAACTAATAACACACAAAGAATTAAATGTTACCATGTTTTTATTGAACACACTATGTAAACATTCACAGTGCAGGTGGAAAAACTATGTGAACCCCTTAGACTAATGACATCTCCAAGAACTAATTGGAGTGAGGTGTCAGCCAACTGGAGTCCAATCAATGAGATGAGATTGGAGGTGTTGGTTACAGCTGCCTTGCCCTATAAAAAACACACACCAGTTCTGGGCTTGCTTTTCACAAGAAGCATTGCCTGATGTGAATGATGCCTCGCAACAAAAGAGCTCTCAAAAGACCTACGATTAAGAATTGCTGACTTGCAAAAAGCTGGAAAGGGTTATAAAAGTATCTCCAAAAGCCTTGCTGTTCATCAGTCCACGGTAATACAAATTGTCTATAAATGGAGAAAATTCTGCACAGCCGCTACTCTCCCTAGGAGTGGCCGTCCTGTAAAGATGACTGCAAGAGCACAGCGCAGACTGCTCAATGAGGTGAAGAAGAATCCTAGAGTGTCAGCTAAAGACTCACAAAAGTCTCTGGCATATGCTAACATCCCTGATAGCGAATCTACAATACGTAAAACACTAAACAAGAATGGATTTCATGGGAAGATACCACAGAGGAAACCACTGCTGTCCAAAAAAAACATTGCTGCACGTTTACAGTTTGCACAAGAGCACCTGGATGTTCCACAGCAGTACTGGCAAAATATTCTGTGGACAGACGAAACCAAAGTTGAGTTGTTTGGAAAAAACACACAACACTATGTGTGGAGAAAAAGAGGCACAGCACACCAACATCAAAGCCTCATCCCAACTCTGAAGTATGGTGGTGGGGGCATCATGGTTTGGGGCTGCTTTGCTGCATCAGGGCCTGGACGGATTGCTATCATCGAAGGAAAAATGAATTCCCAAGTTTATCAAGACATTTTGCAGGAGAACTTAAGGCCATCTGTCCACCAGCTGAAGCTCAACAGAAGATGGGTGTTGCAACAGGACAACGACCCAAAGCATAGAAGTAAATCAACAACAGAATGGCTTAAACAGAAGAAAATACACCTTTCTGGAGTGGCCCAGTCAGAGTCCTGACCTCAACCCGATTGAGATGCTGTGGCATGACCTCAAGAAAGCGATTCACACCAGACATCCCAAGAATATTGCTGAACTGAAACAGTTCTGTAAAGAGGAATGGTCAAGAATTACTCCTGGCCGTTGTGCACGTCTGATCTGCATGACGGATCCGCCCAAAACGCGAGTGTGAAAGTAGCCTAAAACAAATGCTTACTAATTTCATGTAATTGCAGGGATTGTCTCTGGTTACCTGTATGTGAGAGAATACACATTGATCTAGGGTAGTGGGGGAGGTTATCTGCATTCTCAATCATCTTGTCTGTCTCTGGTTAGCTGTATGTGAGAGGATACACACTGCTCTGGGGTAGTGGGGGGGGGGGGTATCTACATTCTGATTGGTCTTGTCTGTCTGGTTAGCTGTATGTGAGAGAATACACACTGCTCTGGGGTAGTGGGGGAGGTTATCTGCATTCTGATTGGTCCTGCTAGTTCATGTTAGGAGAGCAAGGGGTTATGGAAAGTGAGGGAAATACAGGATGGCCTCAAGGACAGGTCAAAGATAATCACCGGAAGTGCAGCAGAGGCCATCTTCGGAAGATGCTGAAATAGAGGCACAGAGAAATAGGATTGCTAAGGAGAAATAGGATTGCTAAGGACTGAATACAGACATCAGAAAGGTAAAATTACCTGGAAAATAAAGCTTCATGAATATCTTCCCTTCAGCATCACATATGTTAGGAATTTCATTTTTGGTAGTGAAATGGCAGTTACACTTTAACAAAAAAATCCAAAGTTTGGTTCAATCAATTTTGGAATGCGGTGGAACTAGGTGCACAGTCTGTAAATATGCAAATAAAGCTACAGCATTCTCTACTAGCATAGATGACAACACTTTTAAAATTAAAAGTTTTGTAAACTGTGACACCGATCATGTCATCTATGGAATATGCTGCACCCAGGGGCGTAACTACCATAGCTGCAGACCAGGTGGTTGCTATGGGGCCCAGGGCAAGAGGGGACCCAGTCATAGTTGGGATCATCTCCTCTTCCACTGGAGGTGGAAACTGAAAGCTTGGTCAGGACTTTACCCTCTAAGGTCTCATGCACACGACCGTTGTTGTGGTCCGTTCCACAAAATGGGGTTTCGTTGTTCCGTGATCCGTTTCCGTTTTTGTTTCCGTGTGTCTTCCTCTATTTTTGGAGGACCACCAGACATAAAGGAAGGTAAAAAAAGTCTAAGACAGGTTTGCCATGGAAATGATAGGAATAAAGCGGACACGCGAACGTGGATGACAATCTTGTGTGCCTCCGTGTTTTTTAGAGGTCCCATTGACTTGAATGGGTCCGCAAACCGTTTTTCGCGGACAAGAATAGGACAGGTTATATTTTTTGGACGGACTGGAACCCCGGATCATGGACGGCAAACGGTGCACTATCTGCATTTTCAACGGCTCCATAAAAATGAATGGGTCCACATCTGAAATGCTAAAATCGGCGGAACGGACGCGGAGACAAACCATGGTCGTGTGCATGAGGGCCTAAAGGAACAACTTTTAGCAAATGAGGCAGTGGAAAAATGGCCTAAGGGTCATTGAAAAGGGTTTAGGCAGAAACCTTTCTGTCCTGTGTGGTTTGATCCTTGCTATGGGGCCCTTACTTCTCTATGTATACCACTGGCTGCACCGCATGTGAAAAATCTTATATAGGCTGCACCATTAGAAAATTAAAAACTAGAATAGCAGAACATTTATCTGACATATGCAAAGGGAAAAATAGGGCATCAGGAGCAGCCAAACTTTGTGTAGAAGAACATGCAAGTTGTTTTTGTTTTCATGGTGTGGAAAAAGTCAGTTAACTCCTTAAGGACCCCCGCCGTACATGTATGGCGCTGGTGGACGTCACTTAAGGACCAGCGCCGTACATGTACGGCGGGCTAATCGGGCAGGTGCAGGAGCTGCGCCCGCGTGATTAGCGGCACGGACCCGGCAGTCACTGACAGACGGGCCCTGCAGCATACGCCGGCATTGGTGAAAACACAGATGCCGGCATACTAACCCCTTGTATGCCGCAGTCAAAGCTGACCGCGGCATGCAGAGGGTTTGCGGAATGTACGGGTGCTCTCCGCATCTCAATCGGGTCCCCGCGCTGCAGTGGCAGGGACCCAATGGGAGAGCAGGCAAGCCTTCAATAGGCATCGGGGCTTGCCTTCTACGAAAGACTGGCTGGGTCTCACAGGCAGGCTGTTAGCATAAAAGCTGACAGCCAATGCATTACAATACAGAGACGACTGGCTCTATAAAAAAAAAAAAAAAATCACATGATCACATTTTTTGGTCACCTTAGATAACAAAAAGTGCAACACCAAACGATCAAAAAGTCATACGCACCCTAAAATAGTACCCATTAAACTATCATCTCATCTCACAAAAAATGAGCTCCTACATTAAACAATGATGACATTAAAACATGATTTTTCTTTGTTTCAAAAAAGCTATTTTGCTCTTGTAAACACCGTAAAAAAAAAAAAAAATTCAAAAAAGCCATTTCTTGTCACCTTACATCACAAAAAGTGTAATCAAAAAGTCAGACGCACCCCAAAATAGTACCAATCAAACCGTCATTTCATCCCGCAAAAAATGAAACCGTACCTAAGACAATCGCCCAAACTATGGCTCTCAGAATATGGAGACATTGAAACATGATTTTTTTTTGTTTCACAAATGCAATTATTGTGTAAAATTTTAAAAAAAAGTATACATATTAGGCATTGCCGCATCCATAACAAACTGCTATATAAAAATATCACATGACCTAACCCCTTAGGTGAACACTGTAAAAAAAAACTGTGTAAAAAAAAAAAGCCATTTTTTCTCACCTTACATCACAAAAAGTGTAATACCAAGCGATCAAAAAGTCATATGCACCCTAAAATAAAATGAGACCCTACCTAAGACAGTCACCAAAAAAAAATAATAATAATTATGGCTTTCAGAATATGGAGACACAACATTTTTTTTTCTTCAAAAATGCTTTATTATGTAAAACTGAAACAAAGTAGTCATATTTGGTATTGTCGCGTCCGTAACAACCTGCTCTATAAAAAAGCACATGACCTAACTATTTTAGGAGGTATCACTATCTTTTTTAAAAGCAGAGAAATAGAATTTTTGAAAATTGCAAATTTTTTAAAATTCTTTGTAAATTTGGTATTTTTTTATAAATAAAAATGGAATATTTTTACTCAAATTTCTAACTGTCATGAAGTACAATATGTGAAGAGAAAACAATCTCAGAATGGCTTGAATAAGTAAAAGCGTTTTAAAGTTAACACCACATATCTGTAAAGTAACACATGTCAAATTTGCAAAAAATGGCCTGGTCCTCAAGGTGAAAAATGGCAGGTTCCTGAAGGGGTTAACCACGATGAGGAGGTGACTGTCAAAAACATTCAATAGATAAGCTTTTTGGATCTGCAGTTCCACCCACTTGGCCTCAATTACAGAAGTGATTTTTTTGTATGTATATTAAATGAAGTACTATGGAGGAGATTTATCAAACTGGTGTAAAGTAAAACTGGCTTAGCTGCCTATAGCAACCAATCAGATTTCATCTTTTATTTTCCAAAAGAGCTGTGAAAAATGAAAGGTGAAATCTGATAGGCAACTAAGCCAGTTCTACTTTACATTGATAAATCTCCCTCTATGTTTGTATATCCATATATGAGAAAGTATCCACCTCCATGTTTTACCTTACTTTAAAGGGGTTGTGCAAGAATGGGGTGGTTTTTCACAAACCTTTCCATTCTGCGGGACCTGCAAAGGGAAAGGGAAGATTACTTCCCAGCACCATCTCCGTGCTCCTTCTCCCGGCCTGTGATGACATCGCTGCAGCCAATCAGAGACTGCAGTGGTTTCGGGCTTCCCTTGTGTCATGACAAATGGTGACATGGTGATAAGGGACGCCTAATACCGCCACAGCCTGTGATTGGCTGCGTTGAAGTCAACCCAGATGTTGACATTGCTGGAGCCCAGAGGAGCGTTGCAGGCCAGATGAAGAAGGAGCGGCGGGCCGGTGCTTGGAAGCAGACAAGTCATCTTCCCTTTGCAGGTCCTGCAGAATGAGGGTGTTTGCCACAACCCCGTTAAGGTATGGTTTTACAGTGCTGCCCATAATTATTCATACCCCTGGCAAATTTTGACTTAAAGTTACTTTTATTCAACCAGCAAGTAATTTTTTGACGGGAAATGACATATAATTGCAGACCAGCTTTTTGCATGTCTCCACAGGTATTTTTGCCCATTCATCTTTAGCAATGAGCTCAAAATCTTTCAGGTTGGAGGGTCTTCTTGGCATTACCCTGATCTTTAGCTTCCTCCACACATTCTCAATTGGATTCAAGTCTGGACTCTGGCTGGACCACTCCAAAACGTTAATGTTGTTGTCTGCTAACCATTTCTTCACCACTTTTGCTGTGTGTTTTGGGTCATTGTCATGCTGAAATGTCCACTGGTGCCCAAGGCCAAGTTTCTCTGCAGACTGCCTGATGTTGTCGTTGAGAATCCTCATGTATTGCTCTTTTTTCATGGTGCCGTTTACTGTGATTAGGTTCCCTGGTCCATTGGCTAAAAAACACCCCTAAAGCATTAGGTTCCCACCACCATGTTTGACAGTGGGGATGGAGTTTTTTGGGTTGAAGGCTTCTCCTTTTTTACGCCAAGTGAAGGAAAAATCATTGTGACCAAACAATAAAATTTTTGTTTCATCTGACCATAACGCAGAAGACCAGAAGTCTTCTTCTTTGTCCAGATGAGCTTTTGCAAAGGCCAAGCAAACTTTTCTGTGCCTTATCTGGAGAAGTGGGACCCAGCAGTGTGCAGTGTCCGTTGGATTGTCTGCCTTGAGACATTGCCACCAGCAGAGCCCAGATTCACCAGGATGGCCTTGGTGGTGATCCTTGGATTATTTTTCACCTCTCTAACTATCCTCCTGGCCAGCATAGGTGTCACTTTTGGCTTCCGACCACGACCTCTGAGATTTTCCACAGTGCGAAACATCTTGTATTTGTTGCTCAAATGTAAATAAAAGCTAAGAATTTTTTCCCCACAATAATGCCTCTTGTACATCGTCTTATTATCTTTTGGGAGACACCTATGTCATTTCCCGTCAAAAAATTACTTGCTGGTTGAATAAAAGTAACTTTAAGTCAAAATTTGCCAGGGGTATGAATAATTATGGGCAACTCTGTATGTACACAGGTGATTGGTCTTTGCATGTTTTTACCCAAGTGCACTATGGGTCTCACTTTGTTGTGAACAAGAAACAGCATTGTTTGAAACGCATAGAGAGAAGACCATCTACCTGTTTTTATGTGATATGACACAAATACTACTGGATTTTATTGCTGAAGTTTCTTAATTTTTCGGACATTTCACTGCCGTAGCCGACGGTTTCTTCAGTGTTCTGGGAACAGAAAACTATTTTATGTGGAATTTAAAGTGGTTAGCATACTTGGAATTTTGTTAAATACAAGCCCTACCTTTTAATATTGGCAAACCACATACTAGTGGTTTGCCAATAATTTTTTTCTCCTGGAGTGGACTGGTTACCTGATGCCACCAGCCATATGATCAATGCCAGTTTCCCTGCTTCTGACCCCTACCTCACAATCTGCTAATATATAGCTCCTGCTACATATGCTGTGCTGTTTTTCTCACTCTTTGCCTGAGTAATCGGTTCACTAGTCTAATAGTTCCTGCTAATCTTTGCCGTTTGTGATTGTCTGACTATGCACCAAACTTGTGGCTGATTCCTGGGTTCTGACCCTCCGCTGTCTGACCCGACCAGAGCTTGTTTAACAAATTTACCGTGTTGACCCTGTTCTGGCTGCCCTGACTTTTGGACTGTTTTACAGATTCACATGACCTTGTTACTGACTACAAGCTTTGTCTGCTCCCTCAGTGCTTCACACCAGTGTCGCTGACGTCTGTGGGTCAGCTGTAAACCATACCAGGACTACTCCAAGAGGTAGAGGCCTGGTGACTCACCTGTATGAAGTCCAGATGACTGCCAGGATAATGCCCTTAGGTTCAGCCCAAATTCAAACCGTATGGTTGATGCAGTGGTTCCACACCCACTGCCTGTAACATTGGCACGGAAAATAATATAAAGCATAATATATGGCCAAAATTATTTATTCAAATATGTATATATCTTGTATGAGAATATGCCATGTGCTTTATTTTTTAATTTTCAAGGTCCAGTGGCAGTTTCTAGGGGAAAAGAGGGGTGAAGGCTTCTGTGACACATTCAGTACAAGGGAAGGTCACCTTGGGAACCATGTTGGAGGAGTCTGCCATGTGGGGTCTTCCATACTGTGGAGCCCTGAAGTGGTGCAGTATATAGGTGGTGATGTACGTGTGCCACAGTGTTTAGAAGGAGGAGTTAGTGACCCAATAAAAAGTGTTCCTGACAAAATCTGGCTGGGCATATACCTATGATGGCAGAGCTAGTGATACTGCAGAACAGGTTCTGATCTACCAGAGAAAAAACAGACTGGCATCTTGGTCAGGCCACAGTACAGGGAGGCAGTAAAGCTCCTGTGCATCACAGTGAACCAAGAGGCAACTGCCAGGGTGAGATGCCTATGAGGCTAGGCTGGAGAGCGGCCTACAGAGACTGACTGAGAATGGAGGTTGTTGCTTCATCTGTAGAACCTGGTGTGAGAAGACTGGGGGACAGAGGGTAGGTGGAAGAAGGAGCCTCCATGCAAGTTGCCAAAGTGAGGAGAACTATGAAGGCAAGAAGGAAATAATGGATGCCTGTATGTCCAAAGGTCTGTGACAAGCAGCCACCAATGTTTAGACCAGCAGTTAAGTAGTGAAACCAAATATTGTGCATTTATTGTAACCACCAACCTTCTGTGCCTTCTGTGAAACAACCAAGCCTATTAAAGCTCAAAGTTTATATCAAATCGCCTACCATGTCTCCAGTGTAATTCTGGTGGTGCTATTCCACCATGGAGTGATGACCATCACACCACTCACCTTTTCTTCAGTTAACCATGTCTAGACCATCTTACAACAAATATAAGGTCCACCCTCTTTACAGAGTGCCCTATAGAGGCACCATACGGTGACACACATAGCACCTATGTATCACCGTAATATGGCAGCATAGGGATTTGTGAACCACTGTACAGGCTCCATAAACAACACTTTGCCTAAAAAGCAATGAAAAATAGCCGGAGTGCTGAAAGTAATAATTAGCTAATAAACAGTAGAATCCTTTATTTATTCACACGATGATCCGCACTGCAGCATCGTGGGCATTATTACTGCTTCACATTCGGTCTAGAGTCATTTGAGGATGTTAATACAGAACATTGTTATTTATACCTTCAAATGCACATACATAAAAGAGTCTGCAAGCCGTGTCATAAAACAAGCCTGGGGCTCGCTCGCCTCATACAGGAATATTAAACATTTCCAGCTCCACTGAAAGTAAGCCAATGGGCAGAAAATGAGAACATATATCAACGGCTGTGAGATAAAGTTTTGTAAATTTTTATAGACTACAGAATATCCTCTATATAAGACATCAATTCAACAGCAGCTCAGCTGGAAACAACAACAAAAAATCACGCAGAGCATACTTACACCACAAACTGCCATCTTTGCACCCCTGTAATAGACTATCTAGTAGTTAAAAGTGATTTCATTTCAGCAGTTTCTTAAAGGGGTTGTCCACCAAAATAATAGTCTACATTTTTTAAACCAGCACCTAGATCTGAATACTTTTGTAATTGCATGGAATTAAACATATAGATAATGAGATATTGAAATAAAATGTATCTGTATAGCGCCTCCTGCCGTTCGTTCTTTCCCTCATCTCTATGTCCACCTCACCGAGGTGGACGCACATGCTCAGTTCCATCCGTCAACTGCCACCAGGCCTATCTACTGTTAGAAGCTGTGTCGGTTACAGGGAGAAGGCTGAGACAGACAGGACAAATCTCCTGAGAGCTGTAGCAGAAAGGACACTCCCCAAGAAAAGATCATGTCCCTCGAGAAAGGACATAGCCCCTGATCCGCCAGCTTAAAATGAACATTTCAGAGCAACTGGAACAATGAATGGGGAGATCTCTCAATCCATGTAAGGTACAGAGCTGGTTCTAGTTGTGTTAGAAAGGCACTGTCACGCAGTAAATGATGTCTGATTTTCATTTTTTACATTAATCATGGGATAACCCCAAATTATTTTTGCTGCAGAGAACGGTGGGTGACAATGCATATGACTGCAGTTAGATTTCCAGTAGGCTTTATCACCAAGACTTTCTTAATCCTGAATGTCAAATCTATAGATCACAATATAACTAGGCAGACTTGTCATTCAGTGGCAGAGAAAACTGATATAACTAGCGAACAACTCAATGGAAATTTTACCTTCTTGACCAGGGTCAGTATTAGGGTGTGGCGACAAATAGCAGATCCACTGCGAAAATCAGCAGACTATTCACTATGCATCTCGCTGAAATCCACAGAGGCACAGTCCTTCTGCATGGCAAAGGCTGAAATCCATGGCACATATCTGCAACATAAATGGACATGCTGCAGATTTAAAGGCTATGTACACCTTCGGACGTAATTTTATTTTTTTATGATTGCATGTTACTTATTTTTGGCTAAATATAATTTTTTTCAATTGGCCTTTGTTAAAAATATTGAGCTGTTCTGTCACAAAGGGTTAACAGTTTTTTTTGTTTTGTTTTTTACTGTGTGACTGGTACTTTCACTTTGTGCCAGTCATCTACTAAGCCTTATCTCTAAACTACTAAGAGGTCATAAGTCACATTGTTATCAGTAAGAAAAGAACTGAGCTATAATGTCAGAGAGCGGAGATAAGGAGTCCATCAGCTCCTGGTATGATGGAAAAGACAGAACATGAAAAGGGTGCTACTAGAGCATATCAGCCCTATACAGAAAAAAGGGGCTCCATATTTTTAATAAAGACAAAGTTAAAAAATATTTTAGCTCAAAATAAGTATAATGAAATAATAAAAAAAATTGCCCCCAAAGGTGGACATAGCCTTTATTCGTATATGTGAGCATTCTGTTTGGACAAAATTCAAAGTGGGGGGCCACAGATGGTGACATAGAGTGTAGACACATTGGCCAGATATGTTGTGTATTTGCCACCGCAGTGACTGTACCCACAAAGTGGATGAGCTCTGAAGAAGAGAAAAATTGCGATGTACATGTACAGTGTCAGTTTGATACTGCTGGTATAAAATGCAGATTTCCAAGTCTATGTCACAATTTGTGGCAAATGTACTATGCAATTTCTGCTGGGTAGACGTGTCTCAGCGGTGGTACCTTAGAACTGAACCCAAGTTCAGGAAATGTTTTTTTACAGCACAAATTAATTTATGAAGTTATTACGCGAAATCTCGCACGACTTCGTAAAGCAATAACTTTTTCAATAAATTATAATACTGTACAGTGCTCCTGCTCCGTACAGTATTGAAGCGAAGTTTTATGCGTATTGACTTTGAATGTTTCATCCAAAGTCGATTCGCTCATCCCTACTTACAATGTCTCCCAGTACTAAGCTATCCCAAGGACTTACAGTAAGGGCCCATTCATAAGCCTGTAAGTGTTTTGTGGTCCGCACGTGGCCAGCCGTATGATAGAAATGCCTATTTTTGTCCACAATTGCGGACAAGAATAGCACATGCTCTTATCTTTTTTGCAGGCTGCGCAACAGAACACACGGTGTGCTGCCGGCATATTTTGAAACTCCATTTAAATATATGGGTCCGCACCCGTTCTGCAAAATTACGGAACGGATGCGGACCCATTCATACGGTCATCTGAATGAGCCATTAGATAAAAGCTGGGCAGTCACATGACCAATAATATGAAGCACATATCAACACTATGGTGATGCTAAATGGATGATGGCTCAAACGGATGATGGTCAGGTAATAATGAAGATGTAGCCAGAATGGATGATGGTGATGATGGTCAGGTAATGAAGCAGATGTAGCCCAAACAGATGATGGTAATGACGGTCAGGTAATGAAGCAGATGTAGCCAGAACGGATGATGGTCAGGTAATGAACAAACAAAATCTGACCCTAACTAAAGGCTGTAATAGACCTGCAGATAGTCGGCCAGATAATCTCTAACAAGCGTTTGTAGGAATGCTCATGATCTGCCTATGTAAAAGTGGCGCCAATTACCCAATGACGCTCGTTCATCAGCAATCGCAATTTTTACTCAGGCTAAAAAAATCATTGTTTGCCAAACAATGATTCAGTATGAGGACGAGTGATGGCATTAGCGATGGTTCCTCCCCATACTGTGAAGGAGTTTGTTCCATGTAATAGCAGCTGTCTCCTCCATTGACGAGCAGGAACTTCCTTCCCGAAAATCGTCAGCCTCATCTGCTGGTCTAATACAGGTCTAAGTCCAGGGGCAGATTGGCCATAGACCTTACAGGGAAATTTCCCGGCAGGCCGATGCCCAGGGGGCCGCCCAACCCCTTCTCTCTGCTACTGGCTAGGTACAAAATGAGCTCTAAGTGGTAATTAAACCTGTGAGAACCACACATGCTCTCCTGAATTCAACTAAGGCCCGCATCTCATCTTCTAAGCCCCTGCTCCACATTTTAGGGGTGTTTCACACGAACGAGTCCATTGCGGGTATCACGCTCCGTGTGTGAGTGTGATCCTCCGCTCTGGACTTACAGAAACACACAGCATTATCATGATTTATAATGCTATGTGTCTGTGCTTGGCCTTTTCTCCACAGAATCATATTGACATAAAGCTGTCAGTATGATTCTGTAGAAATAAGGTCAAGCAGAGACACATAGCATTATAAATCATGATAATGCCATCAGGGCTGTCTTTAATATTGATTGGACCCTGGGCAAAAATTTACTTGGGCCCCCTGGATCCCGCCTTCCCACACCATAGCAGGCAATCACGCCCTCCACCACAACACACACACAAAAAATCCACACATCTGGTAGAGTCCAGTGAATGACTGTAAATACTTCCAGTTCTGAAGACTCCAGCGGCTCAGGATCAGTGCTCTGGGCAGCTGGGCTCAGGCTGGAAGTGGGCACCGCACTGCAGGAAGGAGACCGAGGCTCGGCTCACCCTAGTGTTACAGTGCACCCCAGCACCCCACAGTATGCAGTATAGCACCCTATAGTATATAGCAACCCACAGTATGCAGTATAGCACCCTATAGTATACAGCACCCCACACTATACAGTACCCCACAGTATATAGTATAGCAGCCCACAGTATACAGCACCCCACAGTATACAACAGTATACAGTAGAGCAGTATAGCACCTCACCGTATACAGCACCCCAAACTATACATGATAAAGCACCCCACACTATACAGTACAGCAGTATAGCACTCCACACTATACATCACCCACAGTATACAGCCCCCCACAGTATACAGTACAGCAGTATAGCACTCCACAATATACAGCACCCACAGTATACAGGCCCCCCACACACTATACAGGCCCCCCACACACTATACAGGCCTCCCACACACAATACAGCCCCCCCACAGTTTACAGCCCCCCCACAGTATACAGGCCCCACACAGTATACAGGCCCCACACAGTATACAGGCCCCACACAGTATACAGGTCCCCCACAGTATACAGCCCCACACACTATACAGGCCCCCCACACACAATATACAGGCCCCACACAGTATACAGTACAGCAGTATAGCACTCCACAATATACAGCACCCACAGTATACAGTATAAAGGCCCCCACACTATACAGGCCCCCCACACACTATACAGGCCTCCCACACACTATACAGGCCCCCCCACACTATACAGGCCTCTCACACACTATACAGCCCCCCCCCACAGTATATAGCCCCCCTCCCACAGTATACAGCCCCCCCACAGTATACAGGCCCCCCACAGTATACAGGCCCCCCACAGTATACAGGCCCCACACAGTATACAGGTCCCCCACAGTATACAGCCCCACACACTATACAGGCCCCCCACACTATACAGCCCCCCCACATAATATACAGGCCCCACACAGTATACAGCCCCCCCCCATATACAGCCCCCACACAGTATACAGCCCCACACAGTATACAGCCCTACACAGTATACAGCCCCCACACAGTATAAAGGCCCTCACAGTATACAGGCCCCCCCAGTATACAGCCCCCCCCAGTATACAGCCCCCACACAGTATACAGCCCCCACACAGTATACAGCCCACCACACAGTATACAGCCCACCACACAGTATACAGCCCACCACACAGTATACAACCCCACACAATATACAGGCCCCATACAGTATACAGCCCACCACACAGTATACAGCCCACCACAGTATACAGCCCCACACAGTATACAGGCCCCACACAGTATACAGCCCCACACAGTATACAGCCCCACACAGTATACAGCACCCCACTATACAGTAGTTTACAGTATATTAGCCCCTGAGTGTCACCTTTTTCTGATATAATCTTCACAAAAAAAAGCTCCACAGTTAAGGCAAACTTCACCTGCAACACTCCTGCTAGGACCTGTGATGACCTCATAGCCATGTGACCAGTAATATTGCTAGGTTACTGGTCACATGGTGATGATGTCATTAAGGTCCTAGATCACATTCACAGCTCTAACACAGTACGATGTCGGGACTCACCCCCTGTGAAGCTGACAGCCTGACACCCGGGGCAGTGGCTAGCAGGGCTCAAGAGGCAGCTGCCTTGGGCCCCCCAGGAGCAACTGGGCCCGGGGCAGCTGCCCCTTTTGCCCCTTGGTAAAGACGGCCCTGAATGCCGTGCGCTCCTGCAAGCCCAGAGCGGAGGATCACACTCACACACGGAGCGTGATTCCTGCAATCAACTCGCTTGTGTGAAACAGCCATTAAACAGAGACAACTGGATGAGGAGAATAGAAAATGGTATCTATTGATGGCCACCACAGAGGGACAGCGTTTGGGGCAATGTATGGTTATGATTACATGGTGCTGCACTGTGGTATATGGTTCTGATGGGATGGTATATTGTGCTATGGTGTTGCTGATCCTACCTACATGTGTTGCCCTGCCTTCTATCAGTTTGGATGACAACATGGGGACACTTTTCATTTTCCTTTCCAGTTCGCCCCTGCCTCAGTCCCTCAGATTCTTTCTCTCACATTTTCCATGTGGATATTAGAGAAGAATGTAGTGAGATGTGACATGTATATGGTGTATGCGCCAAAGTGATACATCAAGTCCCTATGCTGAGAATACAGCGAACGGGAACAATAGGCTAGAACTGTCACAGACACTTCACACACCCAGGAGATAGATGCTAGGCAGCGTCCCCCCCTGCAGACTGTACTTACCGCTCCCACATCATTAGTCATAGTGGCAGCCGGCCCCTGACTGATTTCATTTCTGGCATTGCAGTGTGCCTAGCAGAATAAAACTCAATCAGGAGTGTCATGGCAGCTGCTGTATAAAGAAGACCATAGAGAGATGATTTTTAATGAATGATAACCAAAAGCAATCGGGACACTGGAAATCTGCCCCTTCGGCTAGAACACTTCTTCCTGTCTCAATATGTAAATCGTCTATGAACAATGCAAACTATAAACTAGGGGAAAATCTTATATGTGACGGGAAATAATTTTTCATGTACGTCTTCTTGGTCAGCATCCTGCAAAAAACATAATAATACTTGCCAATTTCTGGCCAGGTTATGACACCATCAAGCCTGCACATAGTACTACTCAGGGTCTTATGATGCCTACACCTAGTCATAACCTGAGGTTCCAAGGCTGAATGCAAAATCTGTGACAGGGGCACTCAAATTTACAAGATGTATATAGCACCGGTACATAGAAAACCTTGGGAAACCTGTAAGGGGTTTCCAGGATTTTTATATTAATGACCCATCCTCAGGATTGGCCATCAATATCTGATTGGTGAGGTCTCCTACACCCTGCACCCCACCAATCAGCTGTTCTGAATTAGCAACGACACCAGAAGTTGCCACTGGAACTGCACAGCAATGTCCATCATGTAGTGGATGGAGCTGGTTAGTGCAGCGCTGCTCCAATTAACCCTTTCCCGATCAGCACCATACATGTCCGGCACTGGCTGGGGCTTTAAAGATGGTGCCCCGGTCTGACTGCGATAGCTGCGAGGAGCCTGATGTTTTAAACAGCAGGCATCCAGGACTAATGTCTGCGACCGGCAGTAACGCCGATCGCAGACTTTTCACCCTTCAGATGCCGTAGTCAAATGGAACCACGACATCCGAACAAGCAAAAGGATTAAATGGTAAAAATGATTCATAACAAGTTCCTGCAGCATGGCCCCTGAAACAGAAGAACCATACTTACCTGCTCAGTTCCTGTGCACTGCCTGCACTGTTTAAATCCGGCTAGCTATGTCATTGCACCAGCCAATGATTAGATTCAGCGGTGACGTGCTGTTTGTGGCCACATCACTGCTGAAGCCAGTCATTGACTGGGGCGGTGCAGGTGAACATGCCCATGGCCTGCCAGATGTAAACAGTGATGGGACCAGAAGATGGAAAGAGCGGAGGCAGCGAGGACCACCAGAGAGGCATGAAGCAGGTAAGTATGAATCTTCTATTTCAGGGGCCATGCTGCAGGAACTTGTTAAAAAATCATTTGTACCAGAAAATCCCTTAAAAGTATATGGAATCATCGCTGTAGTGACCAGCTCCATCCACTAAACAATGAATGGAGCTGTGTAGTTCCGAAGCTACTTTGGAGCAGCTGATTGGAGGGTGTTTGGGGTGTCGGACCCCCTCTGATCAGCTATTGATGGCATATCCAAAGGATAGACCATCAATATATATATATATAAAAAAAATCCTTTAAAGTGTCCATACACATTAGTCTAAAGTTGATTTAAACCAAATTTATTTCAAACAAAATTTGTTGAAATGAAGTGCTTAAAATTCCTAGAAAAGTTCCCGGAAAGACTGTTTGTCCTTCTCCCAGTGTCATTGAACATGTATGGTCAGCCTCTGCATGGAATGTGTATGTTCTCACATACTCCTAAATCAGTCTATAAAATTGGCCATACTCTTGAGTCTGAAATAAAGAATTTAGATTGTGAGTCCCATTGGTGGGACAGTGAGCAATGGCGAGCATGAAATGAGCTAATAACTAACATCACTAACTTCAGCTATCAGCTATCTTATGTGTATTGCCAGCTCTATGGAGTCAGACTCTCTGCTAATTTACTTTTTCATAGTCTTCTTTTATTGGGAGACATCCAAGTACCCATTATCACACAACAGATAAAACAGGAAGCAGGTGGCAGAGCCCGAGCGCTTAGGGTTTTTTTATTGCAATTTTTGAAGCCAAAATGAGGAGTGGAAAGAAAGTCCAAAGGACAGATACGACTTCTTTTACTTTAATCCTTTCCTGGTTTTGGCTTCAAAAACTGCCTAAAAAAGGACCGTGTAGCTATACCCTTATTATTATTCTTATGGGGACTGGTTTGGTAGACCTTCAATATGCAAAAGTCTAGTTGTCCTTTACTGGACCCAGATGGCACAAACACGTATTTTCTCCATTCCCAGTCTCTCCAGAGCTACTGTTCCAGTTTATATTATTGTCCTGTTGAAAAACGAATTACATGTCAGAAGACATTAAGTTTGTTTTCAGGACTTGTCTGTAATGTAGACCATTCATCTTCCTATCTACCTGGGGAAGACGTTCAGTCGTTGCTACTGAAAAGGATTTCCATAGTATGAAAGGGAGTCCACCACCGGGAAATTCACTGTTCAACCAGGCACAACGCACTGTAGGGCTAGCTCGGCTGAATGTAATGATATCTTCATTCTGGAGAAAAAGTAGTTTTAATCCATATGCAAATGAGCAGTTAAGTGCACAGAGGGAGGGTCCAAAACAGTCTGTGCACCATTGCTCCTCCTTCTTCCCCTACCAGCCCCTCCCTCTCCATCTTGATAGGGCTTGATCCCTGCATAGTCCCCTTGCCTGGCCCTGTCAATAAGAAGGAGAAGGAGGGGCTGGTCATAGGTGCAAGGGTGCACAGCTTGGTGCACTTACAGATGTAGCCAATCTAAAAGGAATGGTTATCGCCTTAAAGGGCTTCTGTCAGCCCACTAAACCCTTTTTTTTTTTCCCGTTAATATTAATCCCTACACTGCAAGCTCCCTGTACATATGCTAAATATTCATTTTCGTTCAGTAGATATTGTTAAAAATCAAGTTTTATAATATGTAAATTACCTTGCTACCAGCAAGTAGGGCGGCTACTTGCTGGTAGCAGCCGCATCCTCCTCTCATCATGACGCCCCCTCCGCCGTTTGATTGACAGGGCCAGGGAACGGGTTCGTTCTCTGCTGGCCCTGTTCGAATTCAAAATATCGCGCCTGCGCCGTA
The DNA here is from genome assembly GCF_014858855.1 of Bufo gargarizans. Taxonomy (NCBI): domain Eukaryota; kingdom Metazoa; phylum Chordata; class Amphibia; order Anura; family Bufonidae; genus Bufo; species Bufo gargarizans. The sequence goes on along the minus strand of NC_058082.1, from coordinate 74,516,863 downwards.
CCTTTCTTTAATCGGTGCAGGCGCACTGAGAGGCGGCCTCTCTCCCGGCCGCTCCATCCTCAATGCGCCTGGTGTAGATGTGACGTCATCGGCGCAGGCGCATTGAGGATGGAGCGGCCGGGAGAGAGGCCGCCTCTCAGTGCGCCTGCACCGATTAAAGAAAGGTACGGCGCAGGCGCGATATTTTGAATTCGAACAGGGCCAGCAGAGAACGAACCCGTTCCCTGGCCCTGTCAATCAAACGGCGGAGGGGGCGTCATGATGAGAGGAGGATGCGGCTGCTACCAGCAAGTAGCCGCCCTACTTGCTGGTAGCAAGGTAATTTACATATTATAAAACTTGATTTTTAACAATATCTACTGAACGAAAATGAATATTTAGCTTATGTACAGGGAGCTTGCAGTGTAGGGATTAATATTAACGGAAAAAAAAAAAAGGGTTTAGTGGGCTGACAGAAGCCCTTTAAGTAAACAACGGCAAGAAAATAATAGAATTTTTCAAGGGATGTCAATGGCTTTTGTCAAGAGATAACACTGTGATGTGTGTTATCACAGTTCCTTTAAAGGCCCCGTTACACGGGCCAATAAGCCACCAGATAATCGCAAACGAGCGGTGTCTGGCGGTGTAAAAGTGCTGCCGATTACCCGATAAACAATCATTCATGCGGACAAAAAAATTGTTGTTTGCCAGCAGCAGATCGTGCTGTGTAAACAGCATTTGCTGCCGGCAAATGAGTCAGCATGGCAGGGATGGCCAACCTGAGGATCTCCAGCTGTTGCAAAACTACAACTCCCAGAATGCCCAGACTACCTACAGCTATCAGCCTACAGCAGGGCATGGTGGGAGTTGTAGTTTTACAACAGCTGGAGGGCTGCAGGCTGGCCATGCCTGCAATATGGGGACCAGTGATGGCATTAGCAATCGCTCCTCTTCATACTGTGAAGATTGCTGTATTTAAATGCAGCGGTCTCCTCTGACGAGCAGGTCCTTGTTGGGAAAAAATGCTTCCTTCCCGACAATCGCCTACTGTATCGTCTTGTGTAAAGGGACCTTTAGTTTGGCCACAACTGTAACTGCCAATAGGAACAAGATCCTTATTCTTACCAACTATCCATGGTTGGAAACCCTTGGCCTAGCCTTGGTTGGGCCCTTTCCCCTTACTGCTAAATGGTGAGAACCTGTACAGGACTCCCCTCTCCTGTGGTCCTGCCACATCGGCAATCAATGGTGCTGTAAATAGGCCAAAGGATCATGGAAATAGCGTAAAGCAAACAAACTCAGTCCTTTCATATCTTGGGAACCAATGTAAAGGATATAGCACTGCCTCTGCTGCCAGTATTCTTTTTACAACCTGAGTGGTTTCTATTGTCTATTGTTACAGGCAGCCTTTTCCAAACAGTGAACTTGAGCTTTTAATCTGTGAGGATACATAGTGAGCTCCAGCTCGTCCATCTTGCGGTCTCCAGCTTGTTTTGTACTGGCCGGGTATGGACATGGTCACCTGCACCACTGCAGCCAATGACTGGCTTTCTGCATGGGGACACGTCACCACTGAAGCCATTCATTGACTGCTGCAACGTACGAGGCCATGTCCATACCTGGCCTGAAGGAAACAAGCTGGGGACTGGAAGATAGGGGCCAGCTTGCAGGAGCGGAGCAGGTAAGTATGTCTCTTTCAATAGGTGAGGTAGGCTACCGGGATGCACTGTGTGCCCACCATTCACTTCTATGGGAGTTTAGAAAAGAGTCGAGCAATTTCCAAATTTATATTCACTACATGTGGATCTAGAATTATGTGAACTCTGGGATATATGACTTTTTGTGCAAAAATCTATATTAAGATGAAGGGGTATGTACATAAAGCTTATTCCGACCGAGACCAAATTATTCTTAATGTGAATAAAATAAAGATAAAAATCTGCGCAGATTATTCCTGTGTTTACAGTCACATATGGTGTCTGCTCCTGGCTATGAAGCCGACATACCCGTCTCTGTGGGAACAGTGCTAATATTGTCATTTCTTTCCTCGCTGCTATTCATAGACCAAGAAAAAGAAGTCAGCAATTCTCTACTGCGACAGTGTACCTGGATCAGGAGTTTCACCGACAGTTAAAGAAAAATTACAGCTAAACAGTAAGCAGCTGATATCTGCAGTGCCCTTCACCTACAGAGCATGAGCAATGAGCAAGGCGTTCTGCACTGTACGCTTGGCTTATCCCACGGGGCTGCCATCGAGAATTTCAGGGCCCCATATAGAAACCATGTGCCCCCGGCCCCACAGCCCTTCACATAGTCATAACAGCCAGGGGGGGGATTTCCTTTAATTAATTTTCAAATTGACATACATCCAAAGGCAGCATCAATATTAGGCCTCATGCACACGACCGTTGTGTGCATCCGCGTCCGTTGTTCCGATTTCCGTGATTTTCTGCAGACCCATTGACTTTCAATGGGTCCGTTGAAAACTACGAAAATGCACCGTTGTTCATCCGCGTCCGTGATTTCCTGTTCGTCAAAAAAATAAGACCTGTCCTATTTTTTTGACGAACAACGGTTCACGGACCCATTCAAGTCAATGGGTCCGTGAAAAAACACGTATGCACACAAGATTGACATCCGCATCCGTGGCCGTAGGCTACTTTCATACAGACAGATCCGAAGATCCGTCTGCATAAAAGCTTTTTCAGAGAGGGAGGGCCGCACTGGCCACCAATGAGTTAAATACAGGGGAGGGAGGGGGGGTCTGCCCCCTGCTGCCTGGCAGCACCTGATCTCTTACAGGGGGCTATGTTACGCACAATTAACCCCTCAGGTGCGGCACCTGAGGGGTTAATTGTGCTGATCACGTTCCCCTGTAAGAGATCGGGTGCTGCCAGGCAGCAGGGGGCAGTCATGTACACAGTTCTTAGTATATTCTAACTTGAAGCGTCCCCATCACTATGGGAACGCCTCTGTGTTAGAATATACTGTCGGATCTGAGTTTTGACGATCTAACTCAAATCCGATGGTATATTCTAACATAGAGGCGTTCCCATGGTGATGGGGACACTTCAAGTTAAAATATACCATCGAATTGGAGAAAACTCTGATCCTATGGTATATTAATAGGGACTCCTGACTTTACATTGAAAGTCAATGGGGGACGGATCCGTTTGCAATTGCACCATATTGTGTCAACGTCAAACGGATCCGTCCCCATTGACTTGCATTGTAAGTCAGGACAGATCCGTTTGGCTCCGCACGGCCAGGCGGACACCAAAACGACTTTTTCCTTCATGTCTGTGGATCCTCCAAGGAAGACCCACGGAAGGAAAAACGGTCACGGATCACGGAACTACGGAACCAGTTTTTGCGGACCGCATGAGGCCTCACAATACTAATATAATAACTAAAAAAATATATATATATATATATATATATGTGGCCCTCATAGTACATCGTCTCAGATATGCAGAGCAGATTCATTGCAGATCACCAAGCCTCAAAGGATGGGGGTTCATTTTCCAGTTCTTTGTGATTTGTCTCCTGGCAGCGAATCCGGCTTTTAAGCCCACCGCTGTATTACTCTTTCCCCGAACTATGCCCCTATCATGGACAATTAAAACATTTATTGGGTCAGAAGGGATTGAAATGTGCACCATTTTTTTTTACACTGTTTACCGATCACCACTATACTACGCTGGATAACCCCTTTAATATGGAGCTGGTCCCTATTATTGCAGCTAAAACAGCTTCCACTCTTCTAGGAAGGCTTTCTACAATATTTTCACATTTGTGGGAAGTGTTGTCCATTCATCCAGAAGAACATTTGTGAGATCAGGCATTGATGTTGAAGGAGAGACCTGACTTGCAAACTCTGTTCTAATTTATCCCAACAGTGGGGTTGAGGTCAGGCAAGTTCTTCCGTCCAACACGTCTTTATGGGCCTTGCTTTGTGCACGGGAACACAGTCATGCTGGAGCAGAAAAGGGCCTTCAACAAACAGAAAGTTGAAAGCATAAAATAGTCCAAAATGTCTTAGTATGATTAAGTATTAACGGGGTTGTGCACTTTGGGGGGGGGGATAGTTTTTGCAAGTTAACATCCTGGGAGAACAGACGAGCAGCTAATGCCGGGGGAAAGAAGTGAAGAACCAACACTGGGAAGCAGGTAAGTAGTCTTCCCATCGCAAGGTCTGCCCAAGCGGGGAAGGGGGGGGGGGGGGCACAAACCCTTTAAGACTGCCCCTCAAATGCACAACCACTTTAAGACTGCCTTTCACTGGGAAACCCCTGAAAAACCATCCCATAGCATTATCCCTTCTCCAAAAAACAATTACACTGCAGTTTTGAAAAGTGGATGGGACACTAGGTGATATGATAATGCATTTCAGTCCAAATTTAACATTGACACTTTTTTGAGATGTCACAAAAATTGTCAACATTTTTCTGCAGCAAAGTGGGTGGCTTAGAATAAGGAATAACATCTCAAGACATTTACTAAATATCAGCAGTTCACATCTCAGTCTAGTAAAAAAATGTATAAGGGGGGGCCTGCCTCTTAATAAATCTGATGTATCTTCTGCTGTCCGTACACCAGAAATGAAATCCACGCCAGCCAGGAGCCGTGGAAGTTTTTCTGGTGTAACATGCAACAGCTTTCTGGTTGATCAGAGAGTCGGGCGGTAAAGGCCCCGATCAATGGCCGCCTTAATCTGCCCACACCCTGTCCACTTTTTGGAAAAGAGGGTGTTGATGAAAGATAAAAAGTCACTAATTTTGTTGCACACTGGCATAGGGCTACAATAAATGAGCCAAAGATATGCAAGACATAAAAATGCACCAAACTTATGAAGCACTGTGTGACATATGATAAATTTGGCAAAAATTACAGTCTCCTGCAAAGATTTACCGCATAAATCTCCCCCAATAGACATAGTGAATTTACTAAAGACCAGCATTTCGCACACCAGTCTTAGTAAAAAAAAAAAAGCCAGCTGGAGAAAGATCCGACCAATGTAATACGGGGCCCTACACCTCTTTGAATAAATCTACTGTAGCTAGGAGCTGGAGGAGATTTCACTTATAGTTTAAACCAGTATTCTGGTGTAAAATTTTTGTACATGTGTTGGACCGATGTGGCCCCATCCCATACCACTAAGCTCTGACTACATTTTTTAAAAATAGAGAGAGTGGCAGAAGACAAAAAAAGTCACAAAATATTTTGCTCAAAATGCGTTTGTGCCACCAAGTTTTGTAACTTTTACCAAAAACCTGGCATAAAACTTTAGTAAATGACCCCCAGGGATTTCATAGTACAGTGATAATCAATGGAGATGTGTCATAGTACTGGGATGATAAATAGAGGGGAATAAAACTAAAGTAAAAAAGCACCCACCTGTTCCCTGTCGCTTCTTTCCAGCAGCGAGTGTCCGTCTCCTTCCAATGCCCAATGTATAAACTTCCATCAGTTCAACGGGGTCATGGAACTTTTTTTTACGCCGTAGAGCTGTGAGTAAATAATCCCCATTGACTTTAATTAAAGGCTACTTTCCCACTGGCATTAGCAGTAGGGTTGATCGAGCACGCTCGGCTGAACACCAGTTCGGCTCGAGCATTACTATGCTCGGCCGAAACCCACTTGTGCTCGAGTCAGTGTACTTAAATGTAATTTAGCATCTATTTCTGAAAATTTTCTGCCAGGATTTGAACTCTTAACCCCTTGTATATTAGAGGCAAGGACCTTACCCACTCAGCTATAAAGCTGAACACTAAACTGTGTCATAAAAACCTCATAGTAGTTTCTGATGTAGTGAGTAGTCCTATTCAGCAAAAGACTTATTTTATATTTCTGTGCAGGTTAACATGTAGCTTTATCGTGTAGTGGTTAACATCCTTGCCTCTAATGTACAAGGTTGGGAGTTCAAACCCCAGCAGAGACATTTCAATATATATGTTTTTAGCCATAATCCATTTACATATATTGTTATATATTTAGAATATATAATATATGTAAATATATTATGGCTAAAAACATCATTAGTAGGTTCCCACATATTATGCATTCATATATATCAGAAGTATGATTTTATCTATATCTATATATATTTTTTTGTAATTACACATTTATTTTGTGCCATACATTTTTTACAATTACTAAAAAAATATTAAATATATAAATTTAATCTCTATTTTTTAAATGTTTCTGCCAGGATTCAAACACCCAACCTTGTACATTAGAGGCATTTTTTAATTACTAAATATATATATAAATATATATATATATATATATATATATATATAATCCAGAAAATGAGTGGCACTTCAGTAGGTTAAGAGCAAGTAATTCCTTTAATCACCCATGCGGTGCCTGCCAGTGCCGCCATTTTTCTTTGATTGATATATATATATATATATATATATATATATGTTTCTGCCATGATTTGAAATCCTGTACAAGGAGTTGGGAGTTCAAATCCTGGCAGAAACATCTCCAAAATTAGATTTAAAAAGCACAGACTCCATATATGGATATAGCTGCTGTATATATGGAGTCAGAGCAGGGACTCCTAAGCCAAACTAAAGTCCCGAAACCCTCCCCTCTTCAAAGCAGGGGGTGCCTGGGGTTCACCCATTGACTTCCATTATGCTCGGTAGAACACCCAAGCATCGCAAAGTGTTGCACACGAGCACTTTGGTGCTCGATCAACACTAGTTAGCAGGGTTCGGCAGAGGAACAGCCTACCGGATCCGTACTAATGCTAGCCTATGTGTGCTGCCGGAAGTCCACTCTGGCCCCATTAACTATAATGGGGACAGGTGGGAGATGCGGTCGCAACATGCTGCAGTTTTTATCGGTTTTTATATGTTTGCCATGCTGCAGCCGGACCTCCGGACTTGTGACTTTTCTGTGAGATCCAGTTTACCAGATCTGGCATTGCTGGATTCTACCATTCACCGCTGGATCCCCATTGACTATAATTGGTGATCCAATGCTGGGTCTCGGATGGACTAATACTACATGCAGCGGTTTCTGTCTGGCATTTATGCTGAAACAGGCTACCGGAAGAGTCTTCTGGATTTAGAAATGCAAGTGTGAACGTACCCTTACGTGCCTCTGTTTTTACAGCCAAATCACAGATCTAAAAAAGCCGCGCCACAGCCAGTTGCAGACAAGTAGCACATATTTTTTTGTCGCCTGACTTTTCTGAAACTTGCTGGTGTGCAACAGTCAACGTGTAGCTCCAGCCTTTTTCACTTAGGGCTCATGCGCACGAACGTTTTTTGCGTTCAGCATACTGGCCATTTTTTAAGTTCAGTATGCGTTACTTATACTGAACCATTAATTTCAATGGGTCAGCAAAAAAAACCTGAAGTGTCTCAGTGTGCATTCCGTTTCCGTATTTCCGTTCAAAGATAGAACATGTCCTATTATTGCCCGCAAATCACGTTCCGTGGCTCTATTCAAGTAAATGGATCCACAAAAAAAAAGGAACACATACGGAATGTACTCCGTATGTCTTCTGTATCCATTCCATTTTGCGGAACCATCTATTGGAAATTTTATGCCTAGCCCAATTTTTTCTATGTAATTACTGTATATGCCATACGGAAAAACGGGACTGGAAACACTACTGAAACAAAATACTGAAACAAAAAACTGAAAAACGGATCCATTAAAAACGGCCCGCAAAATGAAAAAGCCATACGGTGGTGTGCATGAGCCCTTAGGGTGTGGCTACACGGCGACACTGGTCGCATGACGTGTTGGGGCCAAGATAGCAGACTAGTGGTGATTCCATAGAAATGAATGGGACAGCACTGCTGGATTTTTTACACTAGTGCAGCGATCACATTCATTTCTATGAGATCACCGCTACTCTGCCCACGAGATATGTCATGTGACCAATGTCGCTGTACCCTAAGGGCGCCTTCACTTGTGGCTTTTTTTGTTGCGTCTGAAAATCAGTTCTATGTATCTGAATGGTTCTTGAAGAAATCCATGTGCCAAATCTTCTCCATTCAGGTAAACGGAACTTTCTGCAACAAAATCTGCAGTGAGTGAAGGCGCCCTAAGGCCACCTGCATACGTTATGGAATACGTAAGTTTTTTCCGCATGGATTCCCGTGCAGAAAAACCACCGCGTATTACAGTATCAGCAAAGTGTATGAGATTACACTAAGATTACACTTTAAGAGGCGGATTTAACCCTTTTCAATGGAAGGGGGAGATCTGCGGCAAAACTGCATCAAACATGTGACATCCGTGTTGCATACGTTTTTTTTGCGGCTCCATTGTAACAATGCCTGTCCTTGTCTGCAAAACAGACAAGAATAGGACATGTTCTATCTTTTTTTTCGAGACTACGGAATGGACATACGGACCCCATTTTGGAAAGAAGACACCCCAAGGTATTCCGTGAGGGGCATGGCGAGTTCCTAGAATTTTTTTTCTTTTTGGCACAAGTTAGTGGAAAATGATTTTTCTTTTTTCTTACAAAGTCTCATATTCCACTAACTTGTGACAAAAAATAAAATTTTACATGAACTCGCCATGCCCCTCACAAAATACCTTGGGGTGTCTTAGTGGCCCTAATTTTAGTGGCCCTAATGCTTGAGAAGTAGTTTGAAATCCAAATGTGTAAAAAATGCCCTGTGAAATCCTAAAGGTGCTCTTTAGAATTTGGGCCCCTTTGCCCACCTAGGCTGCAAAAAAGTGTCACACATGTGGAATCGCCGAACTCAGGAGAAGTAGGGCAAAGTGTTTTGGGGTGTATTTTTACATATACCCATGCTGGGTGAGAGAAATTTCTCTCTAAAAGTCAACTTTTCCCATTTTTTTGTTGTTTTTTTCTCAAAAAGTCTCCCTTTCCGCTAACTTGAGACAAGAAGTTCAATCTTTCATGGACTCAATATGCCCCTCAGCGAATACCTTGGGGTGTCTTCTTTCCAAAATGGGGTCATTTGTGGGGTGTTTGTACTGCCCTGGCATTTGAGGGTCTCCGCAATCATTACATGTATGGCCAGCATTAGGAGTTTCTGCTATTCTTCTTATATTGGGCATACGTGTAATGAGATTTTTTTTTCCGTTCAGCCTCTGGGCTGAAAGAAAAAATGAACGGCACAGATTTCTTCATTCGCATCGATCAATGTGGATGAAAAAATCTCTGCCAAAAAAAAAAAGGAGGGGAAAGGCGTCGTATGCCCTGGCAAACCCGATAAATTTTTGTCACTGTGGCGGGGCGGGCATTAACGCCAGTGTGAAACAGGCCTAAGAGCCACATGCAAAGAGCACCTCTTATTCTGGTGAACCCAGCCAGATGAGTGCACACTGGCCCAGATGTATTATTACTGTAGATCAGGGGTGCACAACCTGCGGCCCGGGGGCCACATGCGGCCCTTGATACCATTCTGTGCGGCCCCCAACCATCTAGTAACAAACATGTATGTCTATGTCTTGTGGCTGCTCACATGTATTTTTCATGTTTACTCCCATTAGATGGGAGTCCTGGAAGTGTAACTGCACATTAATGGCATATACTGTATGTTCGATATGCCATAAATACAGTATTTCAGGTTTTTTACCCCTTTAAATTTTATTTTCGGCCCTTGACGTTGGTTCAGTCTGACAATGTGGCCCCCAACCAGAAAACGTTGTGCACCCCTGCTGTAGATGGTGTAAACTTAGACCGGCCTGGGGGAGATTGATCAAAACTGGTGCAAAGGAAAACAGGCTTAGTTGCCCATAGCGACCAATCAGATTCCCATCATATCTCCAAAACGGGGCCCCTGAAACTAACAGAGCACCGCCACCCTCTGTTCACCACTACGGGAGTTCCAAACATAGCGGAACGTGGCTCGACGACTTCAGGCAGTCCCTTAGCGGTGGCCGCACGGTGCACTCTCCATTCTCCGCTATGGGACTTCCAAAATGCCCCTGGCCGTTTTTGGAACCCCCATAGCAATGAACGGGGAGCATGCTGAGCATGTGCGGTGCCCTCTCCTTCACTTCAAGACCTATTCTGGTCATAGAAGCGGGTGCCACCTCCTATCTGACACCAATGCCGTATCTTAGAGATGCGCCAATCCCTTTAAGGGCTCATTCACACGACCATATTTTTGGGTCCGCATCCATTTCACAATTTTGCGGAACGTGTGTGGAACAATTCATTTCAATTGGGCCGCAAAAGATGCGGACAGGACACCGTGTGCTGTCCACATCCGTTGTTCCGTTTCTTGGCCCCTCATATAGAGCATGTCCTATTCTTGTCCGCAATTGCAGACAATAGGTATTTTCTATGATAGTGGCGGCACTGGCGGCCATGTGTGGTCCGCAAATTGTGAAACGCACATGGGCCGGTATCTGAGTTTTGTAAATCTGCAACTCACAGACCGCAAAACACTACGTTCGTGTGAATGCACCTAATAATGAGAGCGGCCGCCAGGAGGGCTCCAGGGGCCCACTGGGCATTAGCTCACCGGGACATTTCCCTGTAGCTCTCCCCTGGCACCATGTATGTGGTTGGTGGAGTGCACCCAGTTTTAGCTTCAATTGGGTGTTTTGTGCTGTTTTGTTAGTAGAGAACTTCCTTCGCTTTCTTCATTATGAATGGAGGAGACTATCCTTCCATATGCAGCTGTACTCCAGCCCGGGTCCTGTCACTTTGTACACAGGGTCAGCAGGAAGTCCTCCACCACGTCCGCCGTCCACCCGGCATCTGCCATACATCCCTCCGCTGACACCGACGGCAGTCCTTCACAGGCCGTGACGTCACGCAGAGGCGGGGCACCTCTCCGTTCCACCGCATGGTGGCGCTGCTCCCCTTGAGAAGTGCCTCGGGCCGCGCTCTTTCCATCGCCGTCGCCGTCGCTTCCATTGGAGCCGCCAGAGACAAATTGGCGCCATTTTGAAGCTCTGGGACCGTAACCACGGTGAGGGTGCACACGACCGGTGGAGTGAACGGAGAGGAATCGCTGGGGGTCTTTGAACAGTGACAAAGAAGGCGACTGAAGGTGAGAGGCGGCACCGGGCTGCAGTGTGGGGCGGCCTCTGAGTCTGGCGTGAGGAGCTGGTGGTCGGGAAACCGGGGCTAACGTGGATAGCGGCCCCGGTCCTGTGTGTCAGGGCTAGGGCTGTGACAGGACGGCTCTGCAGTGCTGGGGGCTGTACTGGTCGAGCACTGGTGTGTTATGGGAGGGGGTCCAGCTGCTGACCCCCCCCCCCCCCGTATATTATAGGTGGTCTATGTATTGCTATGAGGGAGCGCATTATACGCAGGGGTCTGTCCATACATGTGACATAGGTGGCTGCCCAGTGATCCCCATGGGGCTGGCTGTATATATGTGTATGGTCCCTATAGATAAGGGCTGTGTGTATAATATATATATATATATATATATATCCCTATAGGCAAGGGCTGGCTGTGTATACCTGTATATGATCCCTATAGGCAAGGGCTGGCTGTATATCTGGTATCTATATGTGTATGGTCCCTATAGATAAGGGCTGTGTGTGTGTAATATATATATATCCCTATAGGCAAGGGCTGGCTGTGTATATGTGTGTGATCCCATATAGATATGGGCTGGCTGTGTTTACCTATATGCGTGTGATCCCTATAGATATGGGCTGGCAGCGTTTACCTATATGCGTGTGATCCCATATAGATATGGGCTGGCTGCGTTTACCTATATGCTTGTGATCCCTATAGATATGGGCTGGCAGCGTTTACCTATATGCGTGTGATCCCATATAGATACGGGCTGGCAGCGTTTACCTATATGCGTGTGATCCCATATAGATATGGGCTGGCTGCGTATATCTATATGCGTGTGATCCCTATAGATATGAGCTGGCTGCGTTTACCTATGTGTGAGTGATCCCTATAGATATGAGCTGGCTGCGTTTACCTATGTGTGTGTGATCCCTATAGATATGGGCTGGCTGCGTTTACCTATATGTGTGTGTGATCCCTATAGATATGGGCTGGCTGTGTATACCTATATGCGTATGATCCCTATAGATATGGGCTGGCTGCGGTTACCTATATGCGTGTGATCCCTATAGATATGAGCTGGCTGCGGTTACCTATATGTGTGTGATCCCATATAGATATGGGCTGGCTGCGGTTACCTATATGCGTGTGATCCCATATAGATATGGGCTGGCTGCGGTTACCTATATGCGTGTGATCCCATATAGATATGGGCTGGCTGCGGTTACCTATATGCGTGTGATCCCATATAGATATGGGCTGGCTGCGGTTACCTATATGCGTGTGATCCCATATAGATATGGGCTGGCTGCGGTTACCTATATGCGTGTGATCCCATATAGATATGGGCTGGCTGCGGTTACCTATATGCGTGTGATCCCATATAGATATGGGCTGGCTGCGGTTACCTATATGCGTGTGATCCCATATAGATATGGGCTGGCTGCGGTTACCTATATGCGTGTGATCCCATATAGATATGGGCTGGCTGCGGTTACCTATATGCGTGTGATCCCATATAGATATGGGCTGGCTGCGGTTACCTATATGCGTGTGATCCCATATAGATATGGGCTGGCTGCGGTTACCTATATGCGTGTGATCCCATATAGATATGGGCTGGCTGCGGTTACCTATATGCGTGTGATCCCATATAGATATGGGCTGGCTGCGGTTACCTATATGCGTGTGATCCCATATAGATATGGGCTGGCTGCGGTTACCTATATGCGTGTGATCCCATATAGATATGGGCTGGCTGCGGTTACCTATATGCGTGTGATCCCATATAGATATGGGCTGGCTGCGGTTACCTATATGCGTGTGATCCCATATAGATATGGGCTGGCTGCGGTTACCTATATGCGTGTGATCCCATATAGATATGGGCTGGCTGCGGTTACCTATATGCGTGTGATCCCATATAGATATGGGCTGGCTGCGGTTACCTATATGCGTGTGATCCCATATAGATATGGGCTGGCTGCGGTTACCTATATGCGTGTGATCCCATATAGATATGGGCTGGCTGCGGTTACCTATATGCGTGTGATCCCATATAGATATGGGCTGGCTGCGGTTACCTATATGCGTGTGATCCCATATAGATATGGGCTGGCTGCGGTTACCTATATGCGTGTGATCCCATATAGATATGGGCTGGCTGCGGTTACCTATATGCGTGTGATCCCATATAGATATGGGCTGGCTGCGGTTACCTATATGCGTGTGATCCCATATAGATATGGGCTGGCTGCGGTTACCTATATGCGTGTGATCCCATATAGATATGGGCTGGCTGCGGTTACCTATATGCGTGTGATCCCATATAGATATGGGCTGGCTGCGGTTACCTATATGCGTGTGATCCCATATAGATATGGGCTGGCTGCGGTTACCTATATGCGTGTGATGTCCTTGGCTGGCTGCCCAGGTCTGGTTCTACCTTTTTACCTATGGGTCCCCTTCCTCCTTATGCAGAATTACACAGTGCCGGCACCCATAATCTGTCCTCTCTGGATGTGACCCCAGGGTGCAGGTTTATATGAGTAGCGTCCTGTCACATCTCTGCCGTCATCCTGTGTGTATAGTCCATTAGGCGGCTCATACTGTGTAATGACAGATCTCCTGATGACCCATAACACTAATCATTATGTCGTTAGTATGTGTGGCTCTGCTGATCATGTCCGACCGCCCGATAGAGAGAGGTTATCCTCACCTATCTGATGAGGGAGTTATCTTTGTCTATGGAATTATCCATCAAGGGATGAAAGTATTGAAAGGGGTACCCCATAGCAATGAATACATATACAGTGATCCCCCAGGATACAATGATCTTTTCTGACCCATCGTAAGTTGAAACCAGACTCAACTAACAGCGTCTCAGACGCAGATCCTACCAATCGAGGCCACTTCTCTGGTATAATAGCTGGATTAGTTGCTAGTTATCAGCTGTTCCTGACTGTTATATGTAAGGACTTGTGTTATCAGTCTTAGTTATCTGCTTATTTTTCATAAATCTTCATTTTCTCTTATCTTGGATGACATTTTGGGGCTTTGGAACCGATTACCCAAGTTACAATGGTTTCCATATACAATGGTCGTCCTGGAACCAATTAATATTGTAACGGGAGGGGCCGCTGTACTTTAGACCTGATGCACACATACATATTTTCTTTCCGTGTCCCTTCTGTTTTTTTTCGGGCCATACGCGGAACCGTTCCGCAAAAGAATAGAACATGTTCTAGTATTGTCCGCATTACGGACAAGGATAGTACTGTTCTATTAGGGGCCGACTTTTCAGTCCCGCGAAATATGGAATGCACACGGATGTCATCTGTGATTTTTGCAGACCGATAAATGCATGTGGTCGTGTGCATGAGGCCTTATAATGAGTGATGCTGTGGGCAAATCCATCCTCTGTTGGGGGTCCGTCTTCCTCGGCAGGACTGATGATGTGAAGGCCAGGGCTGAGTGATGACCACAGGGTCAGAGGCTCACGCTGCGGCTCATACAGCTGGGTCTTTCCAGCCTGTCCTGTGAGCTGCTGTTCTGGAGCCTTGAGGGGAAATTGTCGGCTAGGCTTTCACGTTAAAAGGCTTGCCTCATAAAAACAACCGCTATACATATACCGTCCATGTATTAGAGGGGTGGTCTCCTTCAGGTAATGGCACTTACTAATGTATTGTGATTGTCCATATTGCTTCCATTGCTGGCTTGAGTCATTTTCCCATCACGTTATACATCGCTCATGTCCAGGAGTTATGACCACCCTGCAATCCAGCAGTGGTGGTCGTGCTTGTACACTATAGGAAAAAGTGCCGTGGCTAGGACCGTGGGAGCTCACAGAGGCCGGTGTGTGCAGCAGCTCCCATCCCCTAATCCCTGGATATGAGCAGTGTGATAGAAAAATGAATCCGGCCAGCAGAGGTGGCAATATGGACAATCGCAATGCATTAGTAGGTGCCTTGTATAACTTTCTCTACATGATAAATGCCATTTGCTGAAGTGAGACAACCCCTTCAAGGTGCATGTGTGTCATGGGGGGGGGGTGCCCAGTTTGCCATAGAAGGGGTGGTGTTATGAGACTGGAGTGGCTTCTGTTCTTCCTTCTATTAGGATACTTTCACATTAGCGTTGTTAGAATCCGGCAAGCCGTGTACAAACTGATAGCTTGTTTTACCGGATCCGTCTCATCAAGTATCGTTCAGAATACCGGATCTGGTATTTAAATTTTTTTCGAATATCAAAAGCCCGGCGCATGCGCAGACCGGAAAACCGGATCCGGCGATGTGGCAATATCCGGACCACTTGGTACCGGATCTGGCATTAATGCATCTCTATGGAAATAAGTGTGGTATTGTTCCGGCATTTTGGCCCGAAAAAATACTGCAGCATGCTGCGGTATTTTGTCCAGTCAGATACCGTACAAGGGATGTAAGACATCCTGATGCATACTGAACGCATTGTTTTCCATTCAGAATGCATAGGGACTAAACTGATGCGTTTTTTTTTTCCTGGTATTTGGACCCTTTACCGGATTTCAATACTGGAAAAGAATAACGCTAGTGTGAAAGTACCCTTAACCACCTCCTGACTAGTGATGAGCGGCAGGGGCAATATTCGAATTCGTGATATTTCGCGAATATTTGGGCGAATATTCGCCATATATTCGAAAATTCGCGAATTCATGATCTCCAGGCATTATTTTCTTGATTGTGAAAATTCGCATAAAAATTCGCATGAACTGGTATTTTCACAAAAATCGAATATTCGCAATTACGAATATATTTTGCGAAATTCGAAATATTTGCGAATTCTTGAAGTGCCGATATTCGCGATTAAAATTCGCAATTCAAATATTCGTGCTCAACACTACTCCCGCCTAACGCAGGGATGCGTCCCGTGGGCGGCCGGGTTATTCCTCCTTCACGCATCGACGCGTTATCTCGCGAGAGCCGAGCGTTCACAGCGACGCGCAGCTGAAAAGTTGATCTACAGCCTGCCAGCAGCGATCATTCGCTGGCAGGCTGTAGATGTGATTTTTTATTTTATTTTTTAAACCCCAAAAAGGTATATTAGATGCTGTTTTGATAACAGCGTCTAATATACCTGCTACCTGGTCCTCTGGTGGTCCCTTTTGCTTGGATCGACCACCAGAGGACACAGGCAGCTCTGTAAGTAGCACCAATCACCACTACACTACACACACCCCCCCCCCCCCCCCCTGTCACTTTTTAACCCCTGATCACCCCATATAGACTCCTTGATCACCCCCCTGTAAGGCTCCATTCAGCGTCCGTATGTGTTTTGCGGATCCGCACATTGCCAGAACTATATAGAAAATGCCTTTTCTTGTCCGCAATTGCGGACAAGAATAGGACATATTCTATAGGCTTTACAAAAAAACGCAGTGTTCGCCCGATCAGGCCTGATCTTGTGCGCACACTTGCGTTCAGTCCGCCCTGCCGCAGTGACAGAATGGTCAGAACTCTGGCAACTGAAATTTAATGTGGATAAGTGCAAGATAATGCACCTGGGGCGTAAAAACTCAAGGGCAGAATATAGAATATTTGACACAGTCCTGACCTCAGTATCTGAGGAAAGGGATTTAGGAGTAATTATTTCAGAAGACTTAAAGGTGGGAAGACAATGTAATAAAGCAGCACGAAATGCCAGCAGAATGCTTGGGTGTATAGGGAGAGGTATAAGCAGTAGAAAGAGTGAAGTGCTTATGCCGCTGTACAGATCACTGGTGAGACCTCACTTGGAGTATTGTGCGCAGTACTGGAGGCCATATCTCCAGAAGGATATAGATACTCTAGAGAGAGTTCAGAGAAGAGCTACTAAACTAGTACATGGATTGCAGGATAAAACTTACCAGGAAAGGTTAAAGGACCTTAATATGTATAGCTTGGAAGAAAGAAGAGACAGAGGGGATATGATAGAAACTTTTAAATACATAAAGGGAATCAACTCGGTAAAGGAGGAGAGCATATTTAAAAGAAGAAAAACTACCACAAGAGGACACAGTTTTAAATTAGAGGGGCAAAGGTTTAAAAGTAATATCAGGAAGTATTACTTTACTGAGAGAGTAGTGGATGCATGGAATAGCCTTCCTGCAGAAGTGGTAGCTGCAAATACAGTGAAGGAGTTTAAGCATGCATGGGATAGGCATAAGGCCATCCTTCATATAAGATAGGGCCAGGGACTATTCATAGGATTCAGATATATTGGGCAGACTAGATGGGCCAAATGGTTCTTATCTGCCGACACATTCTATGTTTCTAGTGACAGAATTTTTTTTTTTCTGATCACTGCAAAAACACCGTAAAATTGCTGCGGCGCTATAAAGATCACTTTTGAGGGGCATAGCGAGTTCATATATTATTATTTTTTTGGCACAAGTTAGCGGAAATTGATTTTTTATTTTTTTTCTTACAAAGTCTCATATTCCACTAAGGCTACTTTCACACTAGCGTTCGTCGGTCCGCTCGTGAGCTCCGTTTGAAGGGGCTCACGAGCGGACCCGAACGCCTCCGTCCAGCCCTGATGCAGTCTGAATGGATGCGGATCCGCTCAGACTGCATCAGTCTGGCGGCGTTCAGCCTCCGCTCGCCTCCGCATGGACAGGCGGACAGCTGAACGCTGCTTGCAGCGTTCGGGTGTCCGCCTGGCCGTGCGGAGGCGTGCGGATCCGTTCAGACTTACAATGTAAGTCAATGGGAACGGATCCGCTTGAAGATGTCACCATATGGCTCAATCTTCAAGCGGATCCGTCCCCCATTGACTTTACATTGAAAGTCTGAACGGATCCGCGCAGGCTACTTGCGCACTTGCGAATTTTTTTAAAGTTATTAATGCAGATGGATCCGTACTGAACGGAGCCTCCGTCTGCATTAATATGATCGGATCCGTTCAGAACGGATCCGATCAAGCGCAAGTGTGAAAGTAGCCTAACTTGTGACAAAAAATAAAATCTTGCATGAACTCACCGTACCCTTCACAGAATCCAAATGCGTAAAAATGTGTTTTGGGGGGTATTTTTACATATACCCATGCTGGGTGAGAGAAATATCTCTAAATTGACAACTTTGTATAAATTTTTTTTTTTTTTTTAAGTTGTCATTTACAGAGATTTCTCACACACAGTATGGGAATATGTAAAAATACACCCCAAACCACATTGCCCTACTTCTCCTGAGTACGGCGATACCACATGTGTGACACTTTTTTGCAGCCTAGGTGCGTAAAGGGGCCGAAAGTCTGAGTACCTTTAGACTTTAGAGGGTTGCTCACAATTTAGCCCCGCCCAAAATTCCAGAACAGTAAACACACCCCACAAATGACCCCATTTCGGAAAGTAGACACCCCAAGGTATTTACTTTACTTTATCAAAGACATGTAGCACACTAAATTCTGACACAAACTTGTATAGAAATGTAATTATATTTGAACAATTTTACCAGAAAAATTTAAAAATACACTTTTTTTTGAGAAAATTGCAGTCTATTTTGATAATATCGGAAAAACGAAAAATGTCAGCAGCAATCAAATACCACAAAAAGAAAGCTGTATTTTGTGAGAAGAAAAGGAGGTAAAATTCATTTGGGTGCCAAGTTGCATGACCGAGCAATAAACCGTTAAAGTTGTGAAGTGCCGATTTGTAAAAAAGGGCCTGGTCACTGATGTTGTCTGGGATTTTCTGAAATGTGCACACAAGAAGGCAACGGTAGAAAATAAGCAAATAGCTACCGGTAGTACCATGTAACGATACATTTCTGTGATGGGTGGCTGTGGCTTACACCTGCCAAATCCGCTGTTGGCCGTGGGGTCCTGAGAGTAAGATTCAGGGCCTTTAGCTGATTGTCTTTTTCTGAAAGACGTCTCTAATGAGACCAACCTGTCAAGTGCTCCCTGAAGATGAGGTAATAATAGCTTTTTAAAGGCCCCTTTCACACAAGTGAGTTTTCCACGCAGGTTCAATGCGTGACGTGAATTTATAGCACTCGCACTGAATCCGGACCCATTCACTTCAATGGGGCTGTGCACATGAGCATTGTTTTTCACGCATCACTTGTGCGTTGCGTGAAAATCGCAGCATGTTCTATAATCAGTTTTTCACTCAGCCCTGGCCCCATAGAAGTGAATGGGCATGCGTGAATAGCGCATTGCATTCGCAAGTAAGTGCGGATGCGATACGTTTTTCACTGATGGTTGCTAGGAGATGTTTGTAAACCTTCAGGTTTTTATCGCACGTATGGAAAAACGTATCGAAAGGCATTGCACCCGCGCAGAAAAAACTGAACACAATTGCAGACAAAACTGACTGAACTTGCTTGAAAAATGGTGCGAGTTTCACTGAACGAATTCGGACCTAATCAGTCACGCTCGTGTGAAAGGGGCCTTACACTTACCAGTAGTGATGGACGAACATCGGCCAGGACTATTTGCGAACGCGATCAAATGTTTGCGAACCGCAAGTTTGCAGCGGGCCCCATTCACTTCAATGGCAGGCGAAAGCTCATATTTGCAGCCAGCAAACGCTTACTATATGTGCGCAAATAGTCCCACAACATGGACAGTGACATACCAGATGGCGACCATTGGCAAAAATTCCCACAAAAAATATGTATTTTAATCAGGGGCCATTTTTATGCGTCTTAAAGGGAAACTCTCAAAAATGTGGCCTGCTGGAGCCTAGAAAAATGTTACTGTTGCCCACGGGAGTACAGGCCCCAAACATTAGGCATTCACCGGACAGAAAACATCAAGTGATTATGTGGCTGGAGGTATATTACACGTTCATTGGATATCAATTTTATTGCAGGCCAGTTCAAGTATGTCAAATACATATGTTTAAAATAACTAAAAATATAAAATTGGATTAAAAACATGGCTCACAAAATCCCCCCCCCCCCCCTTCAAATACCCCCAAATGATAGTTAAAATTCGATAACACGTGGTCGTCACAGGTGTTTTAATTGCTCCTCGGCCCCAAACATTAAACATTCACCGGACAGAAAAGGCCTCTTAAGCCACTGTATTTACATAAGACAGGGACCATTATTTGTTGTGGATGGTGGCGTATACGTGTGGATCTGGATGTTCGGCCGAAGTTCATAAAAAAGTTTGAGTTCGGGACCTGAATTTGACCATGAACCTTATTGAAGTCAAAGGGGACCTGAACTTTGGAGCACTAAAATGGCTCTACAAAAGTCATGGAAAGGGCTAGAGGGCTGCAAAAGGCAGCAAAATGTGATTAAGAGCGTGGCAAGTGCTCTGCGATCAAATGTGGATATGGAAATTACTGGAGTAGGAGGTTGAGGAGGCGGTGGATGTAGCGGTGTAGGTGGAAGCAGCGGTGGAGGAGGTAGCCTACACTGCTTTTTGGTTTTGTTTTTTATTTACATTTTTTTTTGTTCAAATTTGGGTAGACCACAAAACATTGGGAAATTATAAAAAAATAAAACGCAGAGAAAGTGCGCTGGAGTACTACATTAGCTGGGTAAGGCCGGTATACATGTCTATTCTGCACAAGGTACGGACAAGTCCTGTGGGATCCATGCCTGGTTCATTTTAATGAACGTGAGCTTGTCCACATTGGTTGTGGACAGGCGGCTGCGCTTGTCTGTGATGACGCCCCCTGCCGTGCTAAACACACGTTAGATAATTACACTGGCTGCAGGGCAGGCCAACACCTCTAAGGCCTAAACTTGGGCCATGTGCCCAATTTGGAGACCCAGAAGTTGAAGGGGGCAGATCCGTCATTCAGTACGTGTAGGCGTGTGCACACATACTGCTCCACCATGTGGGTGAAATGCTGCCTCCTGCTAAGGCGTTCCATATCAGCTGGTGGTGCTGGTTGTTGTGGCGTGCTGACAAAGCTTTTCCACATTTCGGCCATGCTAACCCTGCCTTCTTAGATGCTGGGGGTGGCCGAGCTGCGTTGGCGACCTCTTCCTCCTCTGCCTTCACCTTGTGCTTCCACTGTGCCCCCGCTGTCAGGTGGGAATGCCACCAGCAGCGCGTCTACCAACGTGCGCTTGTACTCGCGCATCTTACGATCCAGTGACTGAATTAAAGACGGTACGTTGTCCTTGTAACGGGGATCCAGCAGCGTGGCCACCCAGTAATCGGCACAAGTTACAATGTGGGCAACTCGGCGGTCGTTGCGGAGACACTGCAGCATGTAATCGCTCATGTGTGCCAGGCTGCCCAGAGGCAACGAAAAGCTGTCCTCTGTGCTCTGCCTCCTCATCCTCCAGAACTGTGCCCTGGCTGGAAAATTGTGTACCTGGCATATGTTGGTGCAGGAACCCACCTTCGGAGCCACTTGTGAATGGCTGGCCTGAAACCCTTGTAAATGATCCCTCTTCCTCCTTCTCCTGTGCCGCATCCTCTTCCATCATTGCCCAAAGCTTTTTTTTTTTTTTTTTTTTTAAGGAGGCATAGAAGTGGGATAGTAACGCTGAGAATGGCGTCATCGGCACTGGCCATGTTGGTGGAGGACTCGAAACAGCGCAACAAGGCACACGGGTCTCGCATGGAGGCCGAGTCATTGGTGGTGAAGTGGTGCTGTTCCGCAGAGCGACTCACCCGTGTGCTGCAGCTGAAACTCCACTATCGCCTGCTGCTGCTCGCACAGTCTGGCCAGCATGTGCAAGGTGGGCACGTCTTATATGAGGCGGTGAGTGGGAAAGCCGAAGTTATGCTGCAGCGCTGACAGGCGAGCAGCAGCAGGGTGAGAACACTGAAAGCGCACACAGACGGCCCACACTGAAGGTGTTACGCTGATCGGATGAGGAGCTGGTAGAGGTTGAGGAAGCGGAGTAGGAGGAGGAAGCAACAGGAGGCAAACTGATGCGCCCTGCAATCCTCGGTGTTGGAAGGACATGCGCCAAACTGCTATCCGCCTCAGGCCCAGCCGCCACTGCATTTACCCAGTGTGCTGTTATGGAGATATAACGTCCCTGACTGTGCTTACTGGTCCACGTATCCATAGTTAGGTTGACCTTGCCACAGATGGCGTTGCACAGTGCACACTTGATTTTGTCCCCCACTTGTGCAGGGAAGGGATGGCTCGCCTGGAAAAGTAGTGGCGGCTGGGCATGACGTACTGTGGGACAGCCACCGCCATAAGGCTTTTAAAACTCTCTGTCTCCGCCAGATGGAATGACAGCATTTCTAAGGCCAGTAATTTTGAAAAGCTGGCATTCAGGGCCAGGGATCGTGGGTGGGAAGGGGGGTGCTTCCGCTCCAGTGTTTGGGAGATAGAGAGCCTAACACTTACATGGGACATTGCGGAGATGCTTGGTGACCCAGGTGGTGGTGTTGCTGGCAGATCCTCTGTTTGTGGGGAGGCAGGTGCCACTGTTACTCCAGAGGGGGATGAAGAGGCCGAAACTGCAGCAGAAGAGGACTAGCCAGGGACCTTTCTTGGTTTTTGAGGCGTCTACTCCACTGCAGCTCTTAGATGCCTGGTCATGCAGGTTGTGCTCAGGTTGAGAACGTTTATGCCTCGCTTCGGGCTCTGATTGCACAGGGTGCAAACCACTCGTGTCTTGTCGTCAGCACATTGTCTGAAGAACTGCCACGCCAGGGAACTCCTTAGAGCTGGCTTTGGTGTGCTCGGTCCCTTGGTGCGGTGGGCAGTAGCAGGCGTACTGTCTAGGGGACGGCCACTCCACTTTTGCACCCTGCTCCCTCTTTTGCTGTGCTGGTGGCTCTGTTCGACCACCGTCTTTTCCTCCGCACTACACCGGTCACTCGCCTGACCTTGATTCCATGTGGGGTCGAGGACCTCATCGTCCTCCACATCATCTTTCACCCAGTCTTCACCCCTGCCCTCCTTGTCGGTCTGCACACTTTCGAAAGCCCTTGCAGTTGGCACCTGTGTTTCGTCATCATCTGAGACGTGCTGCGGTGGTTCTCCCATCTAGTCATCCTGAAACATAAGTGGTTGGGCATCGGTGCACTCGATCTCTTCCACTTCTGGGGCAGAGCTATGTGGAAGGCCCTGGGAAACCCTGCTGCATGACTTGGGGCTCAGACTGCTTGGCTGATTTGCAAGGGGGTGAGGTGAAAGACAGATGGACATCGGCTGCAGGTGCCAACTCTGATCTTTCAGCAGGAGACTGGGTGGGAGACAATGTGAAGGAACTGGAGGCACTGTCAGCCAACCAATCTACTATGACCTGTACTTGTTCTGGCCTCACCATTTGTAGAGCCGCATTAGGCCCGACCAAATACCGCTGCAGGTTCAGTCGCCTACTCGCACCTGAGGAAGGTGTTTCACTTGTGTGTGTAGCTGGCACAGATCGACCATGTCCTCTCCCTGGAACAGGAGCTCCATCAGCAGCACCACGACCGGGTCCACGTCCCTTATTTGATGCTCTCTTCGTTCTTTGCGTTCACCCACTGAAGTAACATGGTTTATGTCAGGCAACAATGTAACCGCCAATAGTCAACAATTAAGTTCACTGAGAGTAAGGCAGTGGCGGTGTCATAAAGAGGAAAAATTTCTTGAGGTCACACAATAGTGTGACAGGCAAATTTTATACAATTACTTCACGGTCACAAAAAATGGCCAACAATGTAACAGCAGGCCGCAAATGTATTTTATGGGAAAACATTATTTTTTTTTTTTTCACCTAGGGGTGGACGATATGCGATATAAACGATATAAATTTGGCCAACGATAGAGATTTTGTATATCGCGGTAGAACATGGCATGCGCCGCTCTCGGCGCGCACCATGTAATCCTGAGTCAACACAGTGGAGAAGGAGGGAGTCCAATTAATATAGTTTATATTAGGGATCGACCAATTATCTGTTTTTACCGATATTATCGGCCGATATTCAGGATTTTTTATGATATTTCGATAACATATGGGGAACAAGGATCGCGCTGCTGACAGTGCTCTCCGTGTTCCCTCAGCAGCACAGGGGAGAAGGAAGCAGTGTCTCCCTCCCCCTGTGCTGCTGCTGCCACCAATGAGAGGAGGGAGGACAAGAGGAGGGGAGGGGCTGTGGCCACTGCGCCACCAATGAAAACTCATTTATTCATATACAGGAGGCGGGAGCTGCAGAATCACATAGCCGGCTCCTGACCTCTATGACAAGTAGCTGCGATCTGCGGTAGTTAACCCCTCAGGTGCAGCACCTGAGGTGTTAACTGCCGCGGATCGCAGCTACCGCTCATAGAGGTCTGGAGCCGGCTATGTGATTCTGCAGCCAGCTCCCGCCTCCTGTGTATGAATTAGTGAGTGGTCTTCATTGGTGGCCCAGTGCGCCCCCCCCACCCAAGCCCCCCAGTATTAATCATTGGTGGCAGTGGCCACAGGGTCCCCTCTCCCCTCCTCCTCACTGGCAGTTCTGATCGGAGCCCCAGCAGTGTAATGCTGGGCCTCCGATCGGTTACCATCGCAGCCAGGACGCTATTGAAACCCTGGCTGCCATAGTCAGCTCCCTGCTGTTGTCTGCACAAAGCATACAGCAACATGGACAGTGTGAGGTCCTATTCACCCTGTAGCGGATAGTAGATAAGTTGAAGAAATTGACCTTTTTATAATATAGACCTTCATTGTCCTGATGAAGGGGGGCTGTTCGCCCCTGAAACGCGTCGACTAAACTAGAAATTAAGATCCACTTTTACTTACATCAACCGAGTCCTGATTTCCTCTGCAGCAGCGCCGTTTCTAAAAAGGTCAATTTCTTCAACTCATCTACTATCCGCTACATCCTTAAAACAGTATCCTACGGCAACGGGTGAGGACCTTGTCAGCAGCAGCAGCAGACACCCCTGTAAGCTGGATGATCTTATACCAGCAAAAGGCTTTTACAGGTGTTGTGGCTCATCACAACCCAAAACGGTAAGCACAATCAGTGTATTTTTGGTTTTAACCTGTTAAACGGTTCTACACACGAGGCGCTGCCTCCTGTCTCTCTTTTTTTCTCTTACCTATGTCCTATTCACCCTGATAGAGATCTATCAGGGTGAATAGGACAAGGGTTCTAGTCCCTAAGGGGGCTAATAGTAAAAAAAAAAAAAAAAAAAAAAAAACACACCAAAATATTAATTATAAATGAAAAATTAAGATTTACCCAAAAAAATACACGTTAACAATGAACATTCATTTTCAGCAGATTTGTGTAGGATTTATTTTTTATTTTTTTCAAAAATGAAAATTTACAGAATATCGGTATAAATTATCGGCCTGAAAGTTCAGATTATCGGTCTCGCCCCTAAAAAATCAATACAGGTCCTTCTAAAAAAATTAGCATATTGTGATAAAGTTCATTATTTTCTGTAATGTACTGATAAACATTATACTTTCATATATTTTAGATTCATTACACACAACTGAAGTAGTTCAAGCCTTTTATTGTTTTAATATTGATGATTTTGGCATACAGCTCATGAAAACCCAAAATTCCTATCAAAAAAAATTAGCATATCATGAAAAGGTTCTCTAAACGAGCTATTAACCTAATCATCTGAATCAACTAATTAACTCTAAACACCTGCAAAAGATTCCTGAGGCTTTTAAAAACTCCCAGCCTGGTTCATTACTCAAAACCGCAATCATGGGTAAGACTGCCGACCTGACTGCTGTCCAGAAGGCCATCATTGACACCCTCAAGCAAGAGGGTAAGACACAGAAAGAAATTTCTGAACGAATAGGCTGTTCCCAGAGTGCTGTATCAAGGCACCTCAGTGGGAAGTCTGTGGGAAGGAAAAAGTGTGGCAGAAAACCCTGCACAACGAGAAGAGGTGACCGGACCCTGAGGAAGATTGTGGAGAAGGACCGATTCCAGACCTTGGGGGACCTGCGGAAGCAGTGGACTGAGTCTGGAGTAGAAACATCCAGAGCCACCGTGTACAGGCGTGTGCAGGAAATGGGCTACAGGTGCCGCATTCCCCAGGTCAAGCCACTTTTGAACCAGAAACAGCGGCAGAAGCGCCTGACCTGGGCTACAGAGAAGCAGCACTGGACTGTTGCATGTCATTCGGAAATCAAGGTGCCAGAGTCTGGAGGAAGACTGGGGAGAGGGAAATGCCAAAATGCCTGAAGTCCAGTGTCAAGTACCCACAGTCAGTGATGGTCTGGGGTGCCATGTCAGCTGCTGGTGTTGGTCCACTGTGTTTTATCAAGGGCAGGGTCAATGCAGCTAGCTATCAGGAGATTTTGGAGCACTTCATGCTTCCATCTGCTGAAAAGCTTTATGGAGATGAAGATTTCATTTTTCAGCACAACCTGGCACCTGCTCACAGTGCCAAAACCACTGGTAAATGGTTTACTGACCATGGTATTACTGTGCTCAGTTGGCCTGCCAACTCTCCTGACCTGAACCCCATAGAGAATCTGTGGGATATTGGGAAGAGAAGGTTGAGAGACGCAAGACCCAACACTCTGGATGAGCTTAAGGCCGCTATCGAAGCATCCTGGGCCTCCATAACACCTCAGCAGTGCCACAGGCTGATTGCCTCCATGCCATGCCGCATTGAAGCAGTGATTTCTGCAAAAGGATTCCCGACCAAGTATTGAGTGCATAACTGAACATAATTATTTGAAGGTTGACTTTTTTTTGTATTAAAAACACTTTTCTTTTATTGGTCGGATGAAATATGCAATTTTTTTTAGATAGGAATTTTGGGTTTTCATGAGCTGTATGCCAAAATCATCAATATTAAGGGTACTTTCACACTTGCGTTGCTTGATTCCGGCAGGCAGTTCCGTTGCCTGAACTGACTGCCTCATCAGGCAAACTGTATGCAAACGGATGTCATTTTTTCTGAATGATCAGGCATTTTTCTGACTGATCAGGATCCTGATCAGTCAGAAAAATGCCTGATCAGTCAGAAAAATGCATTGCAATACCGGATCCGTTTTTCCGGTGTCATCAGGCAAAACGGATCAGTTTTTTTTTTTTTCCCCTCATTTTTAAAGGTCTGCGCATGCGCAGACCGGAAGGACGGATCCGGCATTCCGATATTTTGAATGCCGGATCCGGCACTAATACATTCCTATGGAAAAAAATGCCGGATCCGGCATTCAGGCAAGTCTTCAGTTTTTTTCGCCGGAGATAAAACCGTAGCATGCTACGGTTTTCTCTTTTGCCTGATCAGTCAAAATGACTGAACTGAAGACATCCTGATGCAAACTGAACGGATTACTCTCCATTCAGAATGCATGGGGATATGCCTGATCAGTTATTTTCTGGTATAGAGCCCCTAGGACGGAACTCTATGCCGGAAAAGAAAAACGCAAGTGTGAAAGTACCCTAAAACAATAAAAGGCTCGAACTACTTCTTTTTTTTTTTTTTGTATATATCTTTATTTTCATTTATACAAAAAGAAACGTATACATTCCAAT
Organism: Bufo gargarizans; assembly: GCF_014858855.1. Classification (NCBI taxonomy): domain Eukaryota; kingdom Metazoa; phylum Chordata; class Amphibia; order Anura; family Bufonidae; genus Bufo; species Bufo gargarizans. Next base: position 74,489,511 of record NC_058082.1, on the reverse strand, counting down.
CACATCATAAGTTGAATATCTTCAAGTCACATGTTAAACAGTACGTTTCCATTTTTTCCTGAACAATTGTTTTAAACTATTTTTTTTCCCCCTCCCTCATTAGCCCCAATCTTTTCCTTTTCCTTTACCCTCCCCCCACCCTTATGAGATAAAAAAAAAAATTGGGTAAATCCTGCCCTAAAGCATCCATTTTTTCCAAAGATCCTCAATATTTTTTTTTGCCGTGGCCCTCCATCATTCGTTCTTCCTTAATAAAATTATCCACCATTTTCCTCCATTGTCTCACCATCGGGGGATCTGCCCCCACCCATTTCTTAAGTATAAGGAGTCTAGCTTGAAATAGCACTTTACAGAGAACCACACGTATATCTCTATTTAAATTTAGATGTTTAGTTGCCCCTAAAATGCAGATCACCGGGTCTTCCGGTATATAAACCTTCAGAATTACCTGTACTGTCTCCAAAATTTCCCTCCAATATCTAATCAACCTTGGGCATCTCCAGAAACAGTGTATTAAATCAGCATTTTCTCCCCCACATTTTGAACATGCGTCCGAAGCTCTCACACCCATTATCTTCAATAACCGTGGGGATCGGTGCAACCTACGGACTACAAAGAACTGTGAGATCTTATGTGAGCCCCTATTGGAGACCATTGAGTAACTTCTGAGGGCATCTTCCCATTTATCTTCGGTAAGGGATTGAAATTCGTCTTCCCATTTTTTTCCAGCAAGTATTAGAATTTGTTTCTTTTTGCTCTCCATCAATATCTTATATCTTCTTGCAGTTATACCACCTCTTTCCCCTTCTTTAGTAAATTTATGTATTATATCCGATTTTTCTTTTTTATATTTATCTTCTTGAAGGGCTACTTCAGTTGTGTGTAATTAATCTAAATTATATGAAAGTCTAATGTTTATCAGTACATTACAGAAAATAATGAACTTTATCACAATATGCTAATTTTTTTTAGAAGGACCTGTATTGGTCGATCCCTAGTTTATATGGCTGAATACAAACATAGCCTGCATGTGCCTGCCATATCCCATACCATGTGGTCCACCGAAATTAACCCCTCAGGTATTAACTATATTCATTGGCGCAGTGGCCACAGCCCCCCCCTCCCCCCCCCACGATTAAATCATTGGTGGCAGTGGCCCCAGGGTGGCAGCTTCTGATCGGAGCCCCAGCAGTGTAAATGCGGGGCTCAGATCGGTTACCATGGCAGCCAGGACATAATTCAAACCCTGGCTGCTATAGTCGCCTCCCTGGTGCTGTGTGCACTATACACAGGGCAGCAGAGAGAGTGTGAAGTCCTATTCACCCTAATAGAGCTCTATCAGGGTAAATAGGACAAGGGTTCTAGCACCAAAAATATAGAAAAATTAGCTAATTTCCAAATTTCTATTTCTCTACTTTTATAATGGATAGTAATACCTCAGAGAATAGTTATTACTTTACATTACCCATATGTCTACTTCATGTTTGGATCATTTTGTGAATGCTATTTTATTTTTTGGGGACGTTAGAAGGCTTAGGCTACTTTCACACTAGCGTTCGGGCGGATCCGTTCTGAACGGATCCGCCCATAATAATGCAGACGGAGGCTCCGTTCAGAACGGATCCGTCTGCATTATATTAGCAAAAAAAAGCTAAGTGTGAAAATAGCCTGGGACGGATCCGTCCAGACTTTCAATGTAAAGTCAATGGGGGACGGATCCGCTTGAAGATTGAGCCACATTGTGGCATCTTCAAACGGATCCGTCCCCATTGACTTACATTGTAAGTCTGGACGGATCCGCACGCCTCCGCACGGCCAGGCGGACACCCGAACGCTGCAAGCAGCGTTCAGCTGTCCGCCTGTCCGTGCGGAGGCGAGCGGAGGCTGAACGCCGCCAGACTGATGCAGTCTGAGCGGATCCGCCTCCATTCAGACTGCATCAGGGCTGGACGGCTGCGTTCGGGTCCGCTCGTGAGCTCCTTCAAACGGAGCTCACGAACGGAAACCCGAACGCTAGTGTGAAAGCAGCCTTAGAAGTTTAGAAGCAAATCTTGAAATTTTTCAAAGAATTTCTAAAACCCACTTTTTCAGGACCAGTTCAGGTCGGAAGTCACTTTGTGAGGCTTATATAATAGACACCACCCATAAATGGCCCCATTTTATAAACTACACCCCTCAAGGTATTCAAAACTGATTTTAGAAACTTTGTTAACCCTTTAGGTGTTCCACAAGAATTAATAGAAAATAGAGATAAAATTTCACTTTTCTGGCAGATTTTCCATTTGATTCCATTTTTTCCAGTTACAAAGCAAGGGTTAACAGCCAAAATAAACTCTATTTATGGCCCTGATTCTTTAGTTTACAGAAACACCCCATATGTGGTTGCAAACTGCTGTACGGGCACACTGCAGGGCGCAGAAGGAAAGGAATGCCATACGGTTTTTGGAAGGCAGATTTTGCACCATTTCCCATTTGAAGCCCACATGATGCACCCCTAGAGTAGAAACTAAACAAAAAAGTGACCTCATTTTAGAAACTACGGGATAGGGTGGCAGTTTTGTTGGTACTATTTTAGGGTATCTGATTTTTGGTTGCTCTATATTACACTTTTTGTGAGTCAAGGTAACAGTATTTATTTTATTTACAGCATTCATCTGACAGGTTAGGTCATGTGGTATTTTTATAGAGCAGGTTGTCACGGACGCTACACTACCAACAAATATTGTTTGTTTTAGTTTTACATAACAAAGCATAAACAAAAAAGAGAATATTCTTTATTGTCTCCACATTCTGAAAGCCATAGTTTTATTTAGTTTTTTGGGCGACTGTCTTGTGTAGGGGCAAACTTTTTTCCGGGATGAGATGACTGTTTGATTGGCACTACTTTGTGGTGTGTATGACTTTGATCGCTTGCTAATACACTTTTTGTGATCTAAGGTGACAAAAAAGGCATTTTTTTTTTTTTTTTTTTTTTACGGTATTCACCTGAGGGGATAGGTCATGTAATATTTTTATAGAGCAGGTTATTACGGACGCGGCGATACCTAATATGTATACTTTTTTTAAAACAAAAAAAAAATGTTTTAGTCTCTTTATTTTTTGGGCGATTGGGTAGTGGCTCATTTATTGCGGGATGAGGTGACTGTTAGATTGGTATTATTTTTTTGTGGGCATAAGCCTTTTTGGTCGCTTGCTGTTGTACTTTTAGGCTGGGTTCAGACCTGAGCGTTTTACAGCGCGTTCCTACGCGCTGTAAAACGCTCAACAGGCAGGAACCAATGATTCCCTATGGGAATGGTGCTCACCTGAGCTTCTTTGGGGCGTCTTGTCGCGCGTTTCCGTACATAGACTTCAGCGGGAACGCGCAACAATGGGCGTTCGCTTGTCTCTGTATGCGCGATTGCAAACACCCATACAATCGCGCATACAGAGCGCTCCATCGCGAACGCTCAGGTCTGAACCCAGCCTTAGTGATGTAAGGTGACAAAAAAATTGTTTATTTAGCACAGTTTTTATTTTCTACAGTGTTCATCCTGAGGGGTTAGGTCATGTGATATGTTTATAGAGCCGGTCGATACGGATGCTACGATGCCTAATGTCTACTTTTTTTTTTTTTTTTTTTTTTTTTTTTTTTTTTTTTTTTACAAATTTTTTTAAATTTATTTTTACTTTGGGGAAAATTACTTTTTTTTTTTTACTTGACACTTAATTTTTGGGGGGAAAACTTTATTTTTTTTTCAACTTTTTTTTCACTTTAGTTTTTGTCCCACTTTGGGACTTGAACTTTTGGGGGTCTGATCCCCTTTACAATGCATTCCAATACTTCTGCATTGGAATGCATTGGCTTTGAGTAAAACAGTGTGTATTACTCATACAGCTTCCTGCCTGTGAGATCCAGGGGGCTGGATCTCACAGGCTCTTTACCGGAAGGCAGCCCCGATGCCTAAGGAAGGCATCGTGCTGCCTTCCATCCATGCCATTGGGTAACCATTACAGCAGCTCGGGGACCCGATGGTGCCGCCGATCCCTGCTTGAATGACCCTTAAACGCTGCAAACTGCAGGTCGGAATTGACCTGTGGTTTGCCGCGATTGCCGATACGGGAGGGTCACAGGACCCCCCTCGGGATTGTCGGAGTGCCTGCTGAATGATTTCAGCAGGCACTCTGTTCCGATCACCGCCCGCTGCGTGGCAGTAATCGGAAATACACAGGGTGTATCTGTATGCCCTGTGTCCTTAAGTACCGGGACCTCAGGGCGTCCCGGTGTTCCCAAGAGGTTAAAATTATATCGCAATATAGATCTTAGGCCATATCACCCACCCCTATTTTCACCCACAGTTAAACAGCTAGATTTACTGATTTTATTTCACTATCAGATTTGCAGTGCAGGCTGCAAAGGTACTTAAAGGGGTTATCCAAGTTATATTTTTTTTTCTTTCTATGTTCCTAACTAAGCAAATGTAGCAGCTTTCCAATTAAAGGGGTTCTGCACCTTCATTTAACTGATGATCTATCCTCTGGATAGATCATCAGCTTCTGACCGGCGGGGGTCCGACACCCGAGACCCCCGCCGATCAGCTGTTTGAGAAGGCAGCGGCGCTCCAGCAGCGTCGCTGCCTTCTCACTATTTACCGCAGGGCCGCCCGCCCACTGACATCACGACTTGTATCAACTAGAGTGGGCGCGGCTAAGCTCTGTTCACTTGAATGGAGCTTAGCCGCGCCCACTCCAGGTGATACAAGTCGTGACGTCAGTGGGCGGGCGGCCCGGCGGTAAATAGTGAGAAGGCAGCGGCGCTGCTGGAGCGCCGCTGCCTTCTCAAACAGCTGATCGGCGGGGGTCCCGGGTGTCGGACCCCTGCCGGTCAGGTGCTGATGATCTATCCTGAGGATAGATCATCAGTTAAATGAAGGTGCAGAACCCCTTTAACTCACTTTATTCCCAGTGGCTGGTTTCTCAGATTTCACTGATGGTCACATGACCTGTGATGTCAGCTTCTCTCTCTGCTCTGATAAAGGTCGCTTACAAGCCTGTAAACGAGAAGTCACTGTGCTGGCCACGCCCCCTTCACTGCAGTCTACTCTCTGCTAGAATTCTTAACCCCTTCAGCTGCACAGCTCTGCAGGCAGTGAGGAAACAATACTGGGCACGGGAGAGAGAGCATTGCACAAGAAGGTAGGGGGAAGATCCTGTTTGTATTAGCATGTGTCATTATTCAGCTGGGACTTGTAGTTCTACACTTACAACATGCTGCAGAGTCTCCCAGCAGGCAGACATGTCACTCAGGGCATCTCTTGTATCCACTCTCTTAGCAGAGCAGGGGGAGGGGCAGAGATTGTTTTTATTGCATGTAATCAAATGGCCAGAAAAGAACCAGGGAAATGAGGAAATAGATATTTATTTTTTATTTTTTTTCTTTTGCATAAAACTTGCTTAGCTTTTTTTTTTTTTTTTATAACTCTGACAACCCCTTTAATGGAAAAAAATATATATTTTTTTTCACCAACAAACAGATTGATTTAACTGATTTTCTTTCACTATCACAAATGCAGTACAGGGTGCAAATGTACTTTTTAGCAAACAAAAAAAATTTAATTTGTCCCCACAGAATCTAACAGATGGATTTACTTGGATTATACTTTATAGTAGGGCTGCAACGATTAATCGATGTAATCGATTATATTCGATAACTGGATTCGTTGTCGACGAATCCAGTTATCGAATAATCGCCGATTCGTTGCTATTCGGGCGGGCGGGCGGGCGCTGCATCTTTATTTTACCTTTTTACAATGACGCTCCCGCTCCTGTAACAGCCAGGCAGAGCGGACGGCGGCGTAACGTCACTCAATCACGTGACGCGCCTGCTCCGCCTCCTTCATTCATGAAGTGGGCGGAGCAGGCGCGTCACGTGATTGAGTGACGTTACGCCGCCGTCCGCTCTGCCTGGCTGTTACAGGAGCGGGAGCGTCATTGTAAAAAGGTAAAATAAAGATGCAAGCGCCGGGGCTGTTAGGGGGAAGGGGGGTCTGTGTATAGCACTGCTATGGGGAGGGGGGAGGATCTGTGTATGGCACTGCTATGGGAAGGGGGGTCTGTGCACTGTTATGAGGAAAGGGATCTGTGCACTGTTATGCCCATAACAGTGCACATATCCCCCTCTCCATAACTACGCCGTCCACAGATCCCCCATAATAGTGTCGTCCACAGATCCCCCATAAGTGTCGTCCACAGATCCCCCATAAACGCCGTCCACAGATCCCCCATAAACGCCGTCCACAGATCCCCCATAAACGCCGTCCACAGATCCCCCATAAACGCCGTCCACAGATCCCCCATAAACGCCGTCCACAGATCCCCCATAAACGCCGTCCACAGATCCCCCATAAACGCCGTCCACAGATCCCCCATAAACGCCGTCCACAGATCCCCCATAAACGCCGTCCACAGATCCCCCATAATAGTGTCGTCCACAGATCCCCCATAAACGCCGTCCACAGATCCCCCCATAAGTGTCGTCCACAGATCCCCCCATAAGTGTCGTCCACAGATCCCCCCATAAGTGTCGTCCACAGATCCCCCATAAGTGTCGTCCACAGATCCCCCATAAGTGTCGTCCACAGATCCCCCATAAGTGTCGTCCACAGATCCCCCATAAGTGTCGTCCACAGATCCCCCCATAAGTGTCGTCCACAGATCCCCCCCATAAGTGTCGTCCACAGATCCCCCCCTAAGTGTCGTCCACAGATCCCCCCCATAAGTGTCGTCCACAGATCCCCCCCATAAGTGTCGTCCACAGATCCCCCCCCATAAGTGTCGTCCACAGATCCCCCCCCATAAGTGTCGTCCACAGATCCCCCCTTAAGTGTCGTCCACAGTTCCCCCCATAAGTGTCGTCCACAGCTCCCCCCATAAGTGTCGTCCACAGATCCCCCATAAGTGTCGTCCACAGATCCCCCATAAGTGTCGTCCACAGATCCCCCATAAGTGTCGTCCACAGATCCCCCATAAGTGTCGTCCACAGATCCCCCATAAGTGTCGTCCACAGATCCCCCATAATAGTGTCGTCCACAGATCCCCCATAATAGTGTCGTCCACAGATCCCCCATAATAGTGTCGTCCACAGATCCCCCATAAGTGTCGTCCACAGATCCCCCATAAGTGTCGTCCACAGATCCCCCATAAGTGTCGTCCACAGATCCCCCATAAGTGTCGTCCACAGATCCCCCATAAGTGTCGTCCACAGATCCCCCATAAGTGTCGTCCACAGATCCCCCATAAGTGTCGTCCACAGATCCCCCATAAGTGTCGTCCACAGATCCCCCATAAGTGTCGTCCACAATTTGTTTTAATATGGCCTTTGAACATAATTTTTCAAGTAAGATCATATAAACCTCTGTTTTGTAATTTTGTCGTTTTTCCCGATTAATCGATTAATCGTAGAAATTAATCGGCAACTAATCGATTATTCAAATAATCGTTAGCTGCAGCCCTACTTTATAGAAATAAATGTGAATGTCACCACCTGGGTCCCTAAACTCAGACGGATTTCCTATATTATTTTCTCTTCCCCTGGCACATATGCAGTGCAGGTGCACTTAAAAAATGGGTATATGTTGCCCACTGAACTAAAAGAACATTAAATTATTGTCCCTGGCACATATGCTGTGCTGGTGCACTGAACTGGCACAAAATGGCCGCTGATGCCCACCTGACTAACAGACGGATAAAACTTATTTTGAAACAAGGCCTGGAAGTGCTGCATTCTTATGGCCCCCTGTGATGCTGGTAATATGTCTACCATTTTGTGTTTGTACCGGGGGTCTAAGTACGTTGCCACCCAGTATTGGTCATTGCCCTTTATGCTTTTTATATGGTGGTCCCTCTTCAAACACTGGAGCATGAAGGCCCCCATTTGCACTAAATTGGAAGCGGTGGAGCGCCCTGGCTCCTGCTCATCGCCCAGGAGAATGTAGTAATTGGTCTCCTCCCCCCAGCCACGGACAACACCAGGGATCCCAGAAAAGTTTAAAGAGGACCTTTCACCTGGATATCGATAATCAAATTATTATACAACATTATAGTGCATCCCCCAGTGATGTCTTGGCAATTTTTCTTTTCTAAAGCACCCCCGTTCGTCCGCTATGGTCCCCATATCTTTTGGCGCCTCATATGCTAATGAGGCGACTTGGTTATACTAGGCATGGACTCCTCGGCGCGGTTATCTTCTCCCTTGCTGTGAGCTCATCTAATCAGAGTGACCTGTTCTTAGCCAGAGAGAAGGAGCTCAAGTTCTCGCGAGAATTATCCAGCGTCATCAACTTTTTACGATTGAACATTTGGGCCGTGGAAGGTGGAGTGGAGGACAAACAGAAGGGGAAGCGGCAGGACGTGGAGAACCAGGAGTTTGGCTTTGTGGGTTCTGACGACGTTGCTCCCACTGGGCTCGGTAATGGGAGGTCAGGTGCCTTCTTAAGGCGGTCATCCCTAGGCGAGTGTTGGGATTACCGTGACTTAGGCTACTTTCACACCTGCGTTAGGTGCGGATCCGTCTGGTATCTGCACAGACGGATCCGCACCTATAATGCAAACGATTGTATCTGTTCAGAACGGATCCGTTTGCATTACCATGAACAAAAAAAAAATATATATTTTCAATTGCACCATATTGTGTCAGTGAAAACGGATCCGTCCCCATTGACTTACATTGCAAGCAGCGTTTTGGTGTCCACCTCCAGAGCGAAATGGAGGCTGAACGGAGGCAAACTGATGCATTCTGAACGGATCCTTATCCATTCAGAATGCATTGGGCCTAAACTGATCCGTTTTGGGCCGTTTGTGAGAGCCTTGAAACGGATCTCACAAGCGGACCCAGAAACGCCAGTGTGAAAGTAGCCTTATGCGTTGACAGCACAGGCTGCAGATGGCAACAATATTATCAGCAGCTGACACGTTAAAAAAAAAAAAAAAACACTCTGTGGAGGCATGTGTCGGCGTCCTGGGAGCGCCAGCTGTGACCGTGCATGGTGGATGGCTCGCTCCAGATACATTTGCAGTCTGCTTTTTGCCTCCTGTGCACTGCGAGTTCTTCCTGCTTCTCCTGCCTATCTGCTGCTCCGTCTCTCCCTCTGAACTCCCCTCCTCTTCCTCTTGTGGGCACTCACGTGATGTCCATTGACACGTCATCATCATCATCATCATCATCATCACCTTCACCACCACTGACATTAGAGATTTTGGAGTAGGCACCAACAGCGGGGACCACCCTCCTTGGGCTGATCTGGGTAATGTCGTCAGACCGCTAATGCTCCGGTCCCTCTGTGACCCGGCCGGTTTTGCGCTGATGGGGCAAGCGCTGGCTACTACTGTGGGAGCGGTATTGCGTTACCACTACATACTAGGTTTCTTACTGCACAGCTCGTTCGTCAGGTGGTGGTCTCTTCTAGCACTGAATTTGGTGGCTTCTGCGGGTGGGCCCCTTTTCTGCTGGGGTATGGGACTAGCAATACAGTGTGACTCCCCTTGCCTGGCTTCCTCCTCAGGCGGAGCTTTTTTCAGAACAGTCACTTAATTCCTGGCTACTTCTGTATAGTGCCGGTCTGACGGGGAATAGGCTTAGACCTAGCCTATTCTTCTCCTGTCTTCCCCCTCTGGCTCATGGTTCATAGCCACCCCGCAGGCCTTGGTAGCTCCTACGTTACTACCTTCCCTCATCTGCATTTGCACTGGATATTCGCTTGGTGGCTCCCATTTCCACACACGCTCCGGTCCAGACCGGTAGGCTGTGCCGCCCACCACATCCCTTTTTCTACAGGGAATCCTTCCATGGTCCCGGGTGCGCTAACTATATCCACACCACAGCTGCCACCTTCGCTCCCGGGCAAGAGATCCGGAAGCATGCGGCGTGGACGCCCTGAGATCTCCTTGGTGGGAATTCTCCCCCTTTTACATGTTTTCCTCCTACCCAGGCTTCCACGGAAGATCCAGATGGAGGGCATTCCGATAACTCCTAGTCACTCCGGATCGGCCGTCACGCGTGGTACACCAACCTCGTTCTCCTTCTGGAGACGTCCCTTGGTCACTGCCGCCCAGAGACAACCTTTCTTCACAGAATCCGGTCTTAAATCGGCATTAGGGTCTTTTGGTTTGACGGCGTGGCTTTTGAAACTGCCATTCTGACGTGGAGAGGGTTTTCGGCGGACGTCATCTGCACTGATTCAGGCCAGGAAGCCCGCATCACCCAGGATCTATTATAGGACCTGGAGGTCCTTCCTGGGCTTCTGTAAGGGCCGGGACATCCCCTCACTCCGTTTTTTTTTTCTCTCCCCACGGTCCTCTCCTTGGACCTTGGTTTAGCCCTTGGTTCCTTGATGGGTCAGGTGTTGGTGCTTCTACCCTGGGGGACACAGCCTTTCCAGCGTCCTCTGGCTCCCCTGGTGCCCATGAAAACCTTCCTTCAGGGAGTGGCACATATGGTTCTTCTGTACCGTCCTCTACCATCTTGGGATCTGAACAGAGTTCTCTCAGCGCTCCAGTCTTCTCCCTTTGAGCTATTGCGGGAGATTTCAGTCCGACTCCTCTCCTAGTAGGTAGTTTTTCTTGTAACTATCACATCCATCAGACAGGTGTCCGAGTTGGGGGTGCTCTCTTGCAGAGAACCCTTCTCAGGTCTTTACAAGGATAAGGCGGTTCTCCGGCCCATTCCTTCTTTCTCCCGAAGGTGGTCTCTGACTTCCATATCTATCTATCTATGAAGAAATTCCTTCCTTCACACCCTATGGAAGGAAGTTACATTATTGGATGTTGTCAGGGCTCTGATCATTATTGGCAGCCTCCATGTGCTAAAACGTCTCAATTGGCTGTCCTGTCCCACCTGATGGATGTGTCATGGGTCAAAGTTCTGCACAATGCAAAGAATATGGCTCCGGCAGACATCGCCATATGTTCACATGTTCGGCGAACGAGCAAAGTTTGTCGCGAAACGACCGCCTGGTAAACTACATGGTCATCTCTACTCACCAGCACAGCAGGCAATTATCAGAAAGAACTGTGTTCCCAGCAATTGCCTGCTGGCCTGAGGCCATGGGTTATCATCTCCTCTATGGGAATGTGCGACTGCTACTTCGATCACTCATCCGACATTCATTTTATCCGGAAAGATCTCTGGTTACACAGGATAATCTGCTGCCCAGAGATGATGATTTCGGTGTCCACATCAGTAATGGACCCGATGAACAAGCATAAGCTCGTTTATCAGGTGATCAGTAGGGAAATTATCTGCAATGAGGGTTCACGTGAAAATTTATGCTCCAATAAAAAAAATATTTCTGGGAATAAAGACATGTAATGCCCGCAGTCTAGCTCCGTTAGAAGAAGTTTGGTGCTTACTTGCTCCCCGCCACCCCGGTCCTCCGCGCTAGCTCCCGCATTTCTATGTTCTGCTCCCCGGACTATTTACATCCAGCACTGCACGATCACATGCTCCGCTGCAGCTAATACCTGGGGCAGTCCTGTCAGTGATGGACTCCTTCCCTGTATGACTGTATTTAGAGATAGCCGACACTGATAGGACCACCCACTGGACCCATAAGCCTATAAGCTTAGGGCTCATGCACATGAACGTATTTTCTTTGTGTCCCTTCCGTGTGTTGTTTGTTTTTGTTTTTTTTGTTGGTGTTTTTGTTTTTTTGGGAACTGTATGCATAACCATTCCTTTTTAATGGGTCTGCAAAAAAACAAAAAAAACAAACAAACTGTTACTCCGTGTGCATTCCATTTCCGCATGTCTGTTCCGCAAAAAAAAAAGTGTTCTATTATTGTCCGGACAAGGATAAGACTGTTCTATTAGGTGCCAGCTGTTCTGCTCATCAAAATACGGAATGCACACGGACATCATCTGTAAAATACATTCGGTTGTGTGCATGAGCCAAATCTTTTACCCCCACAGAACTGTATATCATTCTGCTCAGCTCCCCTTGCTCCCACATAGACATGCATGCTTGCATGTCATTAGAAAAGTGAAACTTGCTGTCAGATGGATGCTAGTACTGAACGGCCGGACTTGGGTTCTCCCCATGAGCGGTGGTGCGCACGCACGGGGTGATGTCACGCACAATGGGCGCGCTTCTGGGCCTATAGCGCTTAAAACACACACGGTTGGTTATGCCCCTGCCGCCAGACTTACCAAGCGAGTGAGGACACTAGAACCAATGCGTGTCCCTGCACACAGGAGCCCAGCCATATGCATGTCTCCAGAACACTATAGTAAGTTTAATTCCCTATTGATGTGGTCATTTTTTTTAATTTAGTATTTTGGATTCTGATTGTGTTTTTTTTTTTTTTTTTTTTTTAACGTTTCAATTAGGATACCTTTTTGAGCCCTGCCATACGCACCTCTCTACATCAGTCTGTTAGCCTCAGCCCCGTGTCCCCTGACAATTTGTGGGGCTGACTCCTAAATTGATGAAACGCGGGAACACCGTTTCTTGACCGGGTGATCCCTTGTAGATAGAACACCACCTTAAAGGTTGTCTCTTAAAGCCCTCTACATCTAAACGTAATAGGGCATTCTAGGGCCTTTTGAATAAGGAAAGGTTCCGGACGGGGCCGCCCCTTTTGGGGCGATTACTCTCTGTATTAGGGGGTCATTAGGGAATACTAGACCAAGTAGGGCACCTCAGGGACAGCATTAGATCCCTTACCCCCATCGTGTCAGTTTAAGTGACTGTGAATCATATTTCATATAATTACAACAATAATCAGTGCCCAAGTGATATTCATGATTAACTTAATTAAAAACAGTAGCTGAGCATTCGTGACCTGATCGGGATCCAAGCAACACACCAGAGTCTGGCGTGGTGCAAGCACAACTGCGCCTGCGCGACTTCTCCTAGTATCGGCAGTCTTCTATGACCAGCAGGTCAGAGGTTGGGAGGTCAGGTGATCGGGATCCTCCGAGTCACGTGAGGCATAATAGTTATGTGCACTCCCCTTTCACATCACTGCTTGAAAAAGGTTCCAGTGTGTGAACCGAAATGTTGTATTTCTGGTGAATAAACATTTATGTTTTTACTGAAGGAAGTGCCGTGGGATTTTTATAGAGAGAGATATATATGTTTGTATATCCTGTGTGCATATATAAATTGTCCCAGTATATTTATCCCAATATATATGTGTGAATACAGGTAAAACTCGAAAAATTATTTGAATATTGTGCAAAAGTTCATTTATCTCAGTAATGCAACTTAAAATTAGAATTTTGTGAAAAGGTTCAATATTCTAGGCTCAAATTGTCACACTCTAGTCAGCTAATTAATCCATACCCCCTGAGCAAAGGGGACCTCAAAACACTGACTTTGGGGTTTCATAATCTGTAAGTTTTAACCCCTTAGGGACACAGCCTTATTACACCTTAGGACCAGGCCATTTTTTGCAAATCTGACCACTGTCACTTTAAGTGGTGATAACTTTAAAACGCTTTGACTTATCCAGGCCATTCTGAGATTGTTTTTTCGTCACATATTGTACTTCATGACACTGGTAAAATAAAGTTAAAAAAAATATTTTTTTTTGCATAAAAAAATGTCAAATTTACCAAAAATTGGGAAAAATTAGCAAATTTCAAAGTTTCAGTTTCTCTACTTCTGTAATACATAGTAATACCCCTAAAAATTGTGATGACTTTACATTCCCCATATGTCTACTTCATGTTTGAATTATTTTGGGAATGATATTTTATTTTCTGGGGATGTTACAAGGCTTAGAAGTTTAGAAGCAATTCTTGAAATTTTTCAGAAATTTACAAAAACCCAATTTTTAGGGACCACTACAGCTCTGAAGTCACTTTGTGAGGCTTACATAATAGAAACCACCCAAAAATGACCCCATTCTATAAACTACACCCCTCAAGGTATTCAAAACTGATTTTACAAACTTTGTTAACCCTTTAGGTGTTGCACAAGAGTTATTGGCAAATGGGGATGAAATTTGAGAATTTAATTTTATTGCCTAATTTTCCATTTTAACCAATTTTTTCCACTAACAAAGCAAGGGTTAACAGCCAAACAAGACTGTATCTTTATTGCCCTGACTCTGCCGTTTACAGAAACACCCCATATGTGGCCGTAAACTACTGTACGGCCACACAGCGGGGCGTAGAGTGAAAGGTGCGCCGTTTGGTTTTTGGAAGGCAGGTTTTGCTGGACTGGTTTTTTGACACCATGTCCCATTTGAAGCCCCCTGATGCACCCCTAGAGTAGAAACTCCATAAAAGTGACCCCATCTAAGAAACTACACCCCTCGAGGTATTCAAAACTGATTTTACAAACTTTGTTAACCCTTTAGGTGTTGCACAAGAGTTATTGGCAAATGGGGATGAAATTTGAGAATTTCATTTTTTTGCCTAATTTTCCATTTTAACCCATTTTTTCCACTAACAAAGCAAGGGTTAACAGCCAAACAAGACTGTATCTTTATTGCCCTGACTCTGCCGTTTACAGAAACACCTCATATGTGGCCATAAACTACTGTACGGCCACACAGCGGGGCGTAGAGTGAAAGGTGCGCCGTTTGGTTTTTGGAAGGCATGTTTTGCTGGACTGGTTTTTTGACACCATGTCCCATTTGAAGCCCCCCTGATGCACCCCTAGAGTAGAAACTCCATAAAAGTTACCCCATCTAAGAAACTACACCCCTCAAGGTATTCAAAACTGATTTTACAAACTTTGTTAACCCTTTAGGTGTTGCACAAGATTTAATGGAAAATAGAGATACAATTTCAAAATTTCACTTTTTTGGCAGATTTTCCATTTTAATATTTTTTTTCCAGTTACAAAGCAAGGGTTAACAGCCAAACAAAACTCATTATTTATGGCCCTGATTCTGTAGTTTACAGAAACACCCCATATGTGGTCATAAACTGCTGTATGGGCACACGGCAGGGCGCAGAAGGAAAGGAATGCCATACGGTTTTTGGAAGGCAGATTTTGCTGGACTGGTTTTTTTGACACCATGTCCCTTTTGAAGCCCCCTGATGCACCCCTAGAGTAGAAACTCCATAAAAGTGACCCCATCTAAGAAACTACACCCCTCAAGGTATACAAAACTGATTTTACAAACTTTGTTAACCCTTTAGGTGTTGCACAAGATTTAATGGAAAATAGAGATACAATTTCAAAATTTCACATTTTTGGCACATTTTCCATTTTAATATTTTTTTTCCAGTTACAAAGCAAGGGTTAACAGCCAAACAAAACTCATTATTTATGGCCCTGATTCAGTAGTTTACATCCCATATGTGGTCGTAAACTGCTGTACAGGCACACGGCAGGGCGCAGAAGGAAAGGAATGCCATACGGTTTTTGGAAGGCAGATTTTGCTGGACTGGTTTTTTTGACACCATGTCCCATTTGAAGCCCCCCTGATGCACCCCTAGAGTAGAAACTCCAAAAAAGTGACCCCATTTTAGAAACTACGGGATAGGGTGGCAGTTTTGTTGGTACAAGTTTAGGGTACATATGATTTTTGGTTGCTCTATATTACACTTTTTGTGCGGCAAGGTAACAAGAAATTGCTTTTTTGGCACCGTTTTTTTTTCTTCTTATTTACACCATTCATCTAACAGGTTAGATCATGTGCTAATTTTATAGAGCAGGTTGTCACGGACGCGGTGATACCCAATATGTATACAATTTTTTTTATTTATGTAAGTTTTACACAATAATTTCATTTTTTTTTTTTATGTTTTAGTGTCTCTATAGTCTAAGAGCCATAGTTCTTTTTCAATTTTTGGGCGATTATCTTAAGTAGGGTCTCATTTTTTGTGGGATGAGATGACGATTTTATTGGCACTATTTTGGGGTGCACATGACTTTTTGATTGCTTGCTATTACACTTTTTGTGACGGAAGATGACAAAAAATGGCTTTTTTTACACCGTTTTTATTTTTATTTTTTTACGGTGGTCATCTGAGGGGTTAGGTCATGTGATATTTTTATAGAGCCGGTCAATACGGACGCGGCGATACCTAATATGTATACTTTTTTTTATTTATGTAAGTTTTACACAATGATTTCATTTTTTAAACAAAAGAAATCATGTTTTAGTGTTTCCATAGTCTAAGAGCCATAACTTTTTCAGTTTTTGGGCGATTATCTTGGGTAGGGTATGATTTTTGCGGGATGAGATAACGGTTTGATTGTTACAATTTTGGCGTACATGCGACTTTTTTGATCACTTTTATTACCTTTTTTGGGAAGTAAGGTGGGCAAAATTCCAATTTCATCATAGTTTTTAATTTTTTATTTTTATGGCGTTCACCGTTCGGGTAAAGTAACATTACTGTTTTATAGATCAGGTCGTTACGGACGCGGCGATACCAAACATGTGTAGGGAATTTTATTTTTTTCATTTTTAATCAGTGATAAATGTGTTTTTTGATTTTTACTTTATTTTCACTTTTTCCACTTTTTTTTTTGACCCAGACCCACTTGGTTCTTGAAGATCCAGTGGGTCTGATGTCTGCATAATACAGTACTGTACTCTATATAGGGTACTGCACTGTATTTTACTTACACTGAACAGATCTATGCTTTCAGCACAGATCTGTTCAGAACCATGGACAGCAGGATGCCTGAGAAGGCGTCCTGTTGCCATGGGAACCTTCCCCGTCTGCTCAGTAGTTGCCAGAACTGCGCAGACGGGGAAGGGTAAGGACGGGGCTTGGGGGGGCTGCCTGGAAGCTCTCTCCCTCTCCATTCGGGGGGCTGCAAAGGCACAGCAGCCCCCCGATGGGAGAGGGAGGGAGCTCCCTGAGCTGTTAACCTTTTCCATACAGCGGTCCGTACGGACCGCTGTATGGAAAGGGTTAAACGGCTGACATCGCATCACCGATGTCAGCCGTTTATACCAGGGTGCCAGCAATGTGCTGGCACCCTGGTATACCCACTAGACGCCAACGATTATGCAATGGGAGGCGGGCGGGGGATCGCGATCCCGCCTACCGCACCGCCCGCAACCCTCCCCCTGCACCTCCCACCGTGTGAAAAATAACTCAGGGGTGCAGGGGGGAGGGATACTGGAAAAAAAATTAATCCTAAAGTTTCTGATCCCCGCGGTCAGGGACCGCGGGGATCAGAAACTGCAGAAATCGCAGCAAACCGCAGGTCTGAATTGACCTGCGGTTTGCCGCGATCGCCGACATGGGGGGGTCACGGGACCCCCCCGCGCATTTAGCCTAGGTGCCTGCTCAATGATTTGAGCAGGCACCGGGTTCCGATCACTGCCAGCCGCACGGCAGTGATCGAAAATGCACAGGGCGTACATGTACGCCCTGTGTCCTTAAGTACCAGGGCACAAGGGCGTACCTGTACGCCCTATGTCCTTAAGGGGTTAATCATCCAAATTATACCAAATAAAGGCTTGAAATATCTCGCTTTGCATGTAATGAGTCTATCTCATATGTTAGTTTCACCTTTTAAGTTGGATTACTGAAATATAAATTAACTTTGCACGATATTCTAATTTTTCGAGTTTCACCTGTATATAGATATGTATATATGCCCCTGTAATTTATATGCATGGCTATATATACTTTAGTGCTGTCCCCCAAGTTGTGTGATATATACACGCACACACTTATAAATGACCCCCTCAGCTGAGTAATCCCCCTACAGGCAGGGCCGGAGATGTTATGCATAACAGGGGCAGGGGAACAAAGAGCTCCCCTGCCCCCCTGTATGCCGTGTACCTCCGGAGCTGTAATTACCAGAGGTACGCGGTCACTTCAAAGGCAGGAGAATCAATGCGATCCTTGAAGCGACGGTATGCATGGGCTGGTGCTGTGATGTCATATTACCGAGGATCTTCCCCTAGGAATGAGCATTAACCCCTAGAGCATCTGACTGAATATCATTATTATAATTATTAACCCCTTCATTGTTAACCCCATTATCAATAACCCCTTCCTTACCTATACCCTGCCCTGCATTACCCCTACAATATCCCACAGCTACCCCAGCATTACTCTATACCATTATACCACCAACCCCATATCCTTTTAACCCCTGCATCACCTGGTCCCTGCATTTGCCCCTGACCCTTTCTACCCTATAGCGACAGCGTGTAGTTAGGTTTGAGTGTATATTTAGATAGATTTTGGGGTGGAATTGTAGTTGGGATTGTGTTGTGTTAGTGTAGTTGGGTATATTATAGTGCTGCATGTGGATCGCGAACCCATTCGCTTGAATTTGGCCCGGACTGCAAAAAGATAGAACAAGTTCTATTTTTGTTGTGCAGTGGAAGCATGGAACCCCATGGAAGCACTCCGTAGTGCTTCCTTGGGGTTGCGTTCCGTGCTTCCGTTTCACACCGCATCTCTGGATTTGCAGACCCATTCAAGTGAATGGGTCCACATCCGTGATGTGGAATGCACATGGCAAGTGCCCGTGTATTCCGGACCTGCTGTAAGCGGCCCGCAATACGGCTACGGGAGCACTATGGTCGTGTGAAAGAGGCCTCACTGTCCTGTATAGGATGTAAGATAACTGGCTGCAGCAGGAGCCTCCTCAGCCCTGATTGCAGGTGGGGAAAAAAATCCATAAAGGGTGCCATGACATCTTCTTCCTTATTTGTTCTTGTGATCGTGGGGGTCCCTGATGATTTTGTGGCACAACTCCTTTACAGGGAATCTGTCCCCAGTTTTATGGTGTCCTAATGAAGGGCAATGCAAACTAGTGACAGATCTCCATGCTGAATATTCATGAGCTTCTGGCTTTCAGTTAGAAAAAGCTGTAAATCATTGACAGGGGGCGGAGACAGCCAGAAGTTTCAGGACTTGTTGGTAAGTACTGGTTCTGTTAGAACCTAGCAGCAGTACATTATTAGAATGACCATTGGTATTTTGCGGTCTGCAAAATATTGATAACGCCCGTGTTGAATCCATTACCCCAGGGACACTGACTTCAATGGGTCTGTGGTCTGCATTTGCGGCCAAGAATGTTCTGTCTTTTGCGGATTTAACATACGGATGCAAAAAGGACAAGGATTTCTGTTTGCTTTTCACATCCGTATGTCTGTTCAGCAAGAGACAGAACATGTCCTATTCCTGGCCACAAATCAGTCCACTGGCCCATTGAAGTCAATGGGTCCCCCCCAAAAAAAGGATGTGTCACGGACATCATCCGTATTTTGCAAATCGCAAAAAACCTATGGTAGTGTGAATCCCCGCTAAATGGTGACTGATTCCCTTTAAGCCTCTCCGCACCAGTCGACCATTTGCTCAAGATGAAACTGCATAAAGTTAACACTCCTTTCTCTGCAGGGTTTCTACAAGAAAATTGTACAGTGAGGGCAGCTATACTTCTTGTTTAATTTTAGCATTAATTTGTGTGTTTTTTTTCTTTAGTAATGGTCGCGGCTGGTGCCGTGTGGTTACTATGGAGTCTTCCAATCCTGCCATCATTTAATGCAGGGATAAGCAACCTCTGGCACTCCAGCTGTTCTGCCACTACAACTCCACCAATCCTCCCTTCACTTGTAGGGGAGTCACAAGCACAGCTGAGTAAGTGTGCCTGCTGGGAGTTGTAGTTTCGCAGCAGCTGGAGTGCTGATCCCTGCTCTCATGGCTGCTTTCTTGTGGTGGCCAGTGGTGTTACATGTGGTTGTCTTTCTAATATTGCTGTGCTGCATAAATCAGCAGATACGTGGCATTTACAGACCTTTGAGGTTACCAGAGGTGACGTAATGACTTGTGCAGATTGCCCCGGCGCAGCCATGTTTTGCTAGAATGGGATCGATCCTTTTATGACATTGCCAGTCAGTGTGATGCCGGTCATCCACGCCTAGACTGACAGATGAGAAAATACTTCTGTTTACATGAAGCTATTTGCTTCCAGCGATAGCTGAGTGATGTACTTGCCCATCAGTCCAATAAAACAAATGAATGGAGCAGCAGGACACACGCTCGACCGTATTGAGATCCTCTGCCGTATCTTAGTACCGGAATTAACAACACAAGTGTGAAACTAGCCTTAGTAGCGTTACCGGTCCATGCCTCGCCATCTTCTATAGATATCTTTTATAGCAGGGATGCCCAATCTTGGGCCCTTCAGCTGTTTCAAAACTACAACTCCCAGTATGCTCAGACAGCCTACAACAGGGCATGATGGGAGTTGTAGTTTTACAATAGCTGGAGGGCCGCAGGTTGGGCATCACTGATTTATAGTATTAGGACGGTGACATCCATTGGGATGCCCCTTACAGCGCCATAAGGTGGTTTCTCCCCCATTTTGCTTTCGGTGCACCCTGCATCCGGCTGACTGGGCTGGAATCACAGGTTGGAGCTTCGGACTGGTCGCCGTGTTCAGTCATGCTTGTCCCCCTGCCATTATCCTGTGAGGGTCTCGGACAGCTCAGGGGCACTAGGGAGTGTAAGTGGTGAGGAGGCCTTGGTATATAGAGAACAGCCCAGGTGCTGTCATGACTGGTCAGCACATGTTCGTATGCATGAGCCCTTAGGCGTCAGAGGAATGACTTAAATAGTGAGTTTACCGCTCACATCTATCAGGAAAGAACTGGGGGCACTGTTATGGAAGCACTGTGTATGGCTCGTTTATGGGGGCCATTGCTTTAGAAGCACTGTGTATGGCTCTGTTATGGGGGCGTTGCGGTGGCAGTAGTCCTATGTAAAGTGTATGATGTCGAACAAAATTGAAATTTGTCTAAATTTGCTATTCATGCATGAATGACAGTTATAGAGTAGACTAGTAATTGTTTCCCTGCATAAATGAGGCTTAACCTCTTGCAGACACAGGGCTAAATCATTCGGCAACACCCCCCTTGTCATTCGGGTCTCCGGTGACACGATAACCCTTAATAGGATGGTGATCGGTGTTGTGATAATACACCACCAATCGCCATCCTTAGATCCTGATAGGTGGCACCTCCAGCACCCCCACGTGAGCCACTCAAAGTTCGCAGGGAAAGTTTTGAGGGGGGGGGAGAGTTTTATTTTTGGGCTTCACCCTGATCGGGTGTCTGGGGTCCACAGCACACGCAGCTTGCCGCCCCCCTCCCCCCACACTTTTTTTTTGTGTGTGCGTGTGCTGTCTGTGGCCGGCAGTCTTAGCGTCCGGCCACTTTTAGTGCATCGCCCACCCCACTGCTGATCAGCTTCGGACCGCTGATCAGCGAGTTTGAATTGTATTTATTTAATTTTTTTTTCTGTTAGGTTTAGGGTAGTGAAGCAAGCACCCATGGAACCCCCCCCCCCCCCCCACACACACGCCTCTATGGCCCGCCAGACGTTCTCAGCTGAGGAGGCATACGCCCAGCTTTCCTCAGCCTCCGAGAGCCCCAGTGAGGACAAGGATGACACCACTTTCCTCTTGTCATCCGTGTCCTCCTGATCATCTAGTGATGATGATGAGCCCCCAAGGCGGTGGAGATGCCGCCAGGCAGAGCAAGGGGACCCCTATGCCAGGGACCCTGTGGCCCACACTAGTATGAGCCGCCCGGGGGCTTGTACTAGTTTTCCGGCCCACCAGATAAGTCCACCTGAGCCCCCTACCGGTGAACTTGCATGGTGTACCTGTGCCCTTACCAGTAGAAACCTGCTGCTGGTCAGATATAAGGACAAGAGGGATGTCTTTATGCTGTACACAATTCACGGTAACTGCATCACCCCTGTCCCTGTGCGAGGTACTGCGGCAACAGTCCTCAAGCCCGATTGTATCGTGGACTACAATCGGTATATAGGAGGAGTTGATCTCTCTGATCAAGTCCTCAAGCCATATAATGTCATGCGCAAAACCCGGGCATGGTACAAAAAAAGTTGGTCTACTTGGTACAGGTTGCCATGTACAACTCTTTTGTACTATCCCGAAGCGCTGGCAGCACAGGGACATTCCTGCAGTTCTATGAGGCAGTCCTCAAGGACCTGATCTTTTCTGACCGAGAGAGCAGGCCGGAGTACCTCGGGAACTGGAGGCGCCCGGATCGTCCCTGGCCAACACTTTCCAGGTGTGGTCCCTTATACTGGAAAGAAGGGATGGACCCAAAAAAAGTGCAGTGTGTGTCACAGGAGGGGGATACAAAAGGACAGAAAGCCTATCATCTTTAGAAGTCTATTAAAACCTGCAAGATCCCAACTATCACCGCGCCATGTTTTGCCGTCCGCAAATTGCGGATCCTTGAAACGTAGATGCCACCCGTGTGCATACCATGGCTCGGATGGAGAACCAAACCACCTTTGTGTGCATGAGCTCTAATACTGATCTGCAGAAGTATTGAAGTGTCTTACAGTATACCAGTGATTGGTCTATTTGAAAATTAAGTCCTCTAATGGGACTTAAATAAAGCTAAATGATTTAATAAAAAATAATGTATTCCATAATAAAAAAAGAGGCAGAATCACCTTTTTTTTTTTTTTTTTTTTTTTTTTAATCCATTTCCAGAATTTCTGTGTTTTTTATGGAGCAGTATGGTATAGAGCAGAAGGAGCTGAGCAGATTCCATGTAGATTTGTGGGGAGGCATTCAGTGTAACTTTCCTGGCTTTTGAGTCTGGTACGTGGTCCTTATTGACCACCTTCTGAGCACGTGTGCAGAGCCGTCTGTCAGTCTCTGATTAGGACCGCCCACTGGACTCCCGAGGAGTGAAATGCAATCTTCAGTTCCTCCTGCTGTCATTTGCTTGTTCAACATGTCAGGCCCCATTTAAACACACTACACCCACTCTTTGACCATGTCTGTGAAGGTTCTCATTTATCCAGGTCATGGTATATATCTGTGAAGAATAAATCAAGGCAACTGGACGTACTGTAGATTTCTTGAAAACGTTTCACTCGTTCTTCCAACGAGCTTTCTCAATTCTGAGTGACTGTACAAAAATTCTGGGAATAAATATGGAACTGAATCCACATCTGGTAATTATACCCAGCATTGGGTCAAAGGTGTTGATTCCATTATCCTAATTGGAGTCATACAATGCTGTCTTGACACCTTTTTCTGGGAAGTCTTTATCGCCTACTGACTCAAATTAGGATAATGGAATCAACGCCTTTGACCCAATGCTGGGTATAATTACCAGATGTGGATTCAGTTCCATATTTATTCCCAGAATTTTTGTACAGTCACTCAGAATTGAGAAAGCTCATTGGAAGTGAAACGTTTTCAAGAAATCTACAGTACGTCCAGTTGCCTTGATTTATTCTTTACAGATATACTCTTTGACGATGTGATTATTTTTTTCCCCCTCATCTTTTGGCACACGATATGTGGCGCACACACAAAAGTAGAATTTTTGATCATTCACATCTACTTTTAACTTGGTTTATGTCAAAAACTGGCACTGTTTCATTGATAAAAGTGGGCATATCTACCAGAGATAGTATTCGATTTCTCCTATGAACCCAGTAGCTAATAGAGCGGAGCTGTCCTCGTACTATGCCATAGTGCAGCATACTAAGATGAGGGAGCCGCTGGAAGCTTCCTTTTGGCATTCGAGATGAAAGTTGATTTGTTCGTCAGAGTTCTTGAGGGACCTTGTATATAACTTTGGAAGGGGCGTGTGTCTGATTCATGATCCGCAGGACAAGCATGGATTGTGAATTGGGATGCATGCTTCAGACAGTAAGACTGTGTATCTCCCAGGTACTGTGCCTTGGGGAAAGTGTTCGCCCCACTGATTTCCCCTCCCCTGTTTTTGTTGCATTACAACCTGGAATTAAAAATGTATTTTGAGGGCTTTGTACCATTTGATTTACACAACGTACCTACCACTTCGAAGATGCAATATAATATTTTTTTACCTTGACTCGAACAATAACTAAGACGAGAATAAGAGTCTTGACCATTTCTAAAAACACTTTTCTTTTAGGATAGCAACACCCTGTGCCACCATGGCTCATTCGAAAACGAAGGGCAACGATGGAAAGATCACCTATCCACCAGGGGTCAAAGAGATCTCCGACAAAATTTCAAAAGAGGAAATGGTTAGACGACTTAAGGTAAGATATTGTGTTATCCTTGGAAGATGAATGTTACTGACATACGTTGTTATTTATTTACTTTTTTTCTAAAGCTAGTTTATACACACACCAAAAAATTTATGAAAAACCTTTAACGGGGTCGTCCGGGCTGCAGCCAGTCCAGCCCCCGATCGCCATGGATAGAGCTTTGTAGTTACAGTGCCTGTGTCTAGAGCTGGAGGTTAGGTCATCAAAAGTTTAGTCTTGGAGAGCCCCTTTAATAATCCAAAGCAAATTGCAAGGGTGATGGTGGAATTATTGACTGCCCTCTATTTAATGCTCCAGTCCTGTGTTAGGAGATCACTGCATACAACGCTATGAACATAGTTGGTTAAAATGTCATTACTTATCGATATTTATAACTGTACAGACGGCTGTGACTTGAAGTAATGTTGGGCTTTTCATATGTTCTCTAGATGGTTGTGAAAACCTTCATGGATATGGATCAAGACTCTGAAGAGGAGAAGGAGTGCTATCTAAACCTTGCTCTTCATCTAGCATCTGACTTCTTTTTAAAGCATCCAGATAAAGATGTCCGCTTGCTTGTAGCCTGTTGCCTTGCAGATATTTTTAGGATTTATGCCCCAGAAGCTCCATACACTTCTCCAGATAAACTGAAGGTATGTGTGTCTACATAATTTCATAGATTGAAATGTGTGAGTGACAAATAACCGCATGTCATCAAATTGGTAATGAGCGAGCTACTTCTTTCCCCTGAAAGTCCCCCCCCCCCCCATTAACCCCTTGAGTCATGGAGGATTTTTTGTTTTTGAGTTTTCATATTTTCTCCTTGACTTCCCACAGCTGTAATATTTAATTTTTTTTCTTCATTTTTCCATTTACATGGGCCTGTGTTTTGCTGACAAATTGTACTTTCGAATGGCACCAGTTAATATTGCATAGGATGTAGTGGGAAGCTGGAAAAAAAAAATCAAAATGGGGAGGAATTGGGGGGAAAAAAAAGCAATTTCGCCACCATTTTTACAGGTTTTGTCTCTTTGCCCTTTATTCTCTGGGTCAGTACGTGATTACATCAGTACCAAATTTATATAGTTTTTCTTGTGTTTTAATACTGAAAAAAATAAAAACTTTGTAAAGAAAATAATTTTTTGGTTGCTATATTCTGACCCCACCATAATTTTTTTTTTATTTTATTTTTTATTTTAGTTAGGTCTACGGTGCTGTGTGTTGGCAAAATTTTTTTGCAGAACGATCTTTAGTCTTTATTGAAACCATTTTGTAGTTGTGTGACTTTTGATAAATTATTTTTTTATTTTATTTTATTTTTAGGGTCTATTCTATTCTATTCTATTATAATGGGTCCGCATCCGTTCCGCAAAAGGACCCATTCATTCTCTATGGGGAGGAAATGGATGCGGACAGCACACAGTGTGCTGCCGATTAGATGCTGATGATCCAGAGGATAGATCATCAGTTTAAAAAACTGCAAAACCCTTTTTAAATTTGTTTGTGTGCATCGTATATGTATATTTAAAAAAATAATAATTTTTTTATGCGCTGAAATACTTTACGACATTTTTTTTCCCCTCCATAGGATATATTCATGTTCATAACACGACAGCTTAAAGGTCTTGAGGATACGAAGAGTCCTCAGTTTAATAGATACTTCTATTTGCTTGAGGTAAGTTTGCCTTGGTCAGCGTTATTGAACCTTTTGTATTTGTGGTCACTCCTGGTCCTAATCTAGCACTTCTTCCTATTTTCAGAATATTGCATGGGTGAAATCTTACAATATATGCTTTGAGTTGGAGGACAGCAATGAAATTTTCACTCAGCTGTATCGGACCTTATTTTCAGTGATAAAGTAAGTGCACATTGCACAATATACACTGTTTGATGTATTAAGCATGATATGTCAAAAATCTCTGATTTAAGTTCTAGAATCCACCCCATATGTCCGGGCCCCTCACAGAGGTTATCTTTACCTTGCTCCCGGGGACCCACGTCACTTCTCATATCGGCATGGCCGCTGCTGCCTCACCCTGTCGCTCGTTTGAGCAGCCAATAGCAGGTGGTGACGGACGACCCTCCCTAGCGTCACCCGCGATGCTAGGTAGGCTCATCACATCCTGCATTTGCTAATCCCACTGCAGTAGCTTTTCTAGACAAGTGTTAGATATGGATAAGGATTTCGTAAATGTGGTATAAAGTACTCCAAAACTGGCTGCAAATATTCTCCTCAGAATGAATCTCTCCCCCCCCCCCCCCCATTAAAGGGCTTCTACCACCAGAAATACTGTTATGTAGCTGACTGATATAGTGATGCGTAGGGCTGCAGCTAACGATTATTTCGATTATTTGAATAATCGATTAGTTGCCGATTAATTTCTACGATTAATCGGGAAAAACGACAAAATTACAAAACAGAGGTTTATATGATCTTACTTGAAAAATTATGTTCAAAGGCCATATTAAAACAAATTGTGGACGACACTATTATGGGGGATCTGTGGACGACACTATTATGGGGGATCTGTGGACGACACTATTATGGGGGATCTGTGGACGACACTATTATGGGGGATCTGTGGACGACACTATTATGGGGGATCTGTGGACGACACTATTATGGGGGATCTGTGGACGACACTATTATGGGGGATCTGTGGACGACACTTTATGGGGGATCTGTGGACGACACTATATGGGGGATCTGTGGACGACTATTATGGGGGATCTGTGGACGACACTATATGGGGGATCTGTGGACGACACTTATGGGGGATCTGTGGACGACACTATATGGGGGATCTGTGGACGACACTTATGGGGGATCTGTGGACGACACTATATGGGGGATCTGTGGACGACACTTATGGGGGATCTGTGGACGACACTTATGGGGGATCTGTGGACGACACTTTATGGGGGATCTGTGGACGACACTTATGGGGGATCTGTGGACGACACTTATGGGGGATCTGTGGACGACACTTATGGGGGATCTGTGGACGACACTTATGGGGGATCTGTGGACGACACTTATGGGGGATCTGTGGACGACACTATATGGGGGATCTGTGGACGACACTATATGGGGGATCTGTGGACGACACTATATGGGGGATCTGTGGACGACACTATGGGGGATCTGTGGACGACACTATATGGGGGATCTGTGGACGACACTATATGGGGGATCTGTGGACGACACTATTATGGGGGATCTGTGGACACTATATGGGGGATCTGTGGACGACACTTATGGGGGATCTGTGGACGACACTATTATGGGGGATCTGTGGACGACACTATGGGGGATCTGTGGACGACACTTATGGGGGATCTGTGGACGACACTTATGGGGGATCTGTGGACGACACTTATGGGGGATCTGTGGACGACACTATGGGGGATCTGTGGACGACACTTTATGGGGATCTGTGGACGACACTTATGGGGGATCTGTGGACGACACTTATGGGGGATCTGTGGACGACACTATGGGGGATCTGTGGACGACACTATATGGGGGATCTGTGGACGACACTATGGGGGATCTGTGGACGACACTATATGGGGGATCTGTGGACGACACTATATGGGGGATCTGTGGACGACACTCATGGGGATCTGTGGACGACACTCATGGGGGATCTGTGGACGACACTCATGGGGGATCTGTGGACGACACTCATGGGGGATCTGTGGACGACACTCATGGGGGATCTGTGGCGACACTCTGGGGGATCTGTGGACGACACTCATGGGGGATCTGTGGACGACACTCATGGGGGATCTGTGGACGACACTCATGGGGATCTGTGGACGACACTCATGGGGGATCTGTGGACGACACTCATGGGGGATCTGTGGACGACACTCATGGGGGATCTGTGGACGACACTCATGGGGGATCTGTGGACGACACTCATGGGGGATCTGTGGACGACACTCATGGGGGATCTGTGGACGACACTCATGGGGGATCTGTGGACGACACTCATGGGGGATCTGTGGACGACACTCATGGGGGATCTGTGGACGACACTCATGGGGGATCTGTGGACGACACTCATGGGGGATCTTATGGGGGATCGGTGGACGGCACTTATGGGGATCGTGGACTTCAACTTATGGGTGATCGTGACGGGCACTTATGTGGATCGGTGGACGGCCCTTAGTGGGGGATCAGGTGGACTGCACTTATGGGGGATCGTGGAACGGCACTTATGGTGGATCGGTGGAACGGCACTTAAGTGGATCGGTTGTACGGCAATTTATGGGGGATCCGTGGACGGCACTTAGGGGGTCGGTGACGGCAACTTATGGGGAGGGGGATCGGTGGACTGCGAGTTTTATGGGAGGGGGATCGGTGGACGGCTCAGTTATGGAGAGGGGGATTGGTGAGCGGCGCAGTTTATGGAGAGGGGATCGGTGGACGCGCAGTATGGAGAGGGACGATCGGTGGGGCGGCGCAGTTATGGAGAGGGGGATCTGTGGGCGGCGCAGTTATTGGAGAGGGGGATCTGTGGGTGGCGCAGTTATGGAGAGGGGGGATATGTGCACTGTTATGGGCATAACAGTGCACAGATCCCTTTCCTCATAACAGTGCACAGATCCATCTTCCCATAGCAGTGCCATAGACAGATCCTCCCCCCTCCCCATAGCAGTGCTATACACAGACCCCCCTTCCCATAGCAGTGCCATAGACAGATCCTCCCCTCCCCTCCCCATAACAGCCCCGATGCTTGCATCTTTATTTTACCTTTTTACAATGACGCTCCCGCTCCTGTAACAGCCAGGCAGAGCGGACGGCGGCGTAGCGTCACTCAATCACGTGACGCACCTGCTCCGCCCACTTCATGAATGAAGGAGGTGGAGCAGGCGTGTCACGTGAGTGAGTGACGTTACGCCGCCGTCCGCTCTGCCTGGCTGTTACAGGAGCGGGAGCGTCATTGTAAAAAGGTAAAATAAAGATGCAGCGACCGCCCGCCCGAATAGCAACGAATCGGCGATTATTCGATAACTGGATTCGTCGACAACGAATCCAGTTATCGAATATAATCGATTACATCGATTAATCGTTGCAGCCCTAGTGATGTGCTAATGTCAGCACTACATAACAGTGTGTTTTTTAAATTTCTCCCTGCAGCCGTTCTGATAAAATAAGCACTTTTATAATATGCTAATGACCCTCTAGGTGCTATGTGGGGGTAGAATCAGCACCTAGAGGCTCCGTCTACTCACCCTTTATACCGACCAGGTCCTCTGTTCTGCCCGCCCCGCTCCTCTTGATTGATGTCACGGTTTGCAGCATCACTGACAAAATCCCTTGCCTGCGCCGTTCACTTCTGTATTCGGCGCAGACTCAGTGAGTGAAGGCCACTCTCCTGGGCCGGCTTCCTCACTGTGGCGTAGTCCGCGCAGACGCAGTGAGGAATCCGGCACCAGGAGTGCATAATTCACTCACTGCGCCTGCGCCGAATACAGAAGTGAACTACACAGGCGTGGGATTTTGTCAGCGATGTCACGGTTCACAGCAATCAAGAGGAGCGGGCAGGAGCGGAGCCTCTAGGTGCTGATTCTACGCCTACATAGCCCCTAGAGGCTCATTAGCATATTATAAAAGTGCTTATTTTATCAGAATGGCTGCAGGGAGAAATGTAAAAAACATACTGTTATGTAGTGCTGACAGCGCTTCGCTAATGTCAGTCAGCTACATAACAGTGTTTCTGGTGGTAGAAACCCTTTAATGTATTGATAGACTTCTATGGACAGAATAGTGTCTTTGGCATAGGTTCTGGAGCTATGTATCTCTATATCATAGACTTTGAATGGAGAGGCACCGTGCATGCTTGACCACTGCTCTATACAAACCTCCTCCTCACTGCACAAGCATTACAGGAGACTTGGGATCCCTATGTCTAGTAATTGATGGGGGTCCCAGAGAATCAGACATTCATGCTCTAACCTGTGAATAGTTGATAAATGACCTTTGGGGGGGACCTCTAGGCCGTGTTCACCTATGTGCTGTGAACCTTGGGAAGCCATCTATAATTTGTTATGCAAATATTGGGGGAGATTTATCAAAAACTGGCTTAGCTGCCAACCAGATTGATCTTTACATTCTCCTAATGAGCTTCAGCAAATGAAAGGTGGAATCTGGTTGGCTGCTGTGGGCAAGTAAGCCAGTTTTCCTTTGTACCAGTTATGATAAATCTCCCCCATTCTGTCTCTTAGGATCTTGGGAAACATTGTATTTCACTTAAATTTTTAAATTTTTATCATTTCAGCAATGGCCACAATCAGAAAGTTCATATGCATATGGTGGATTTAATGAGCTCTATTATATGTGAAGGAGACACAGTGTCTCAGGAATTGCTGGACACAGTACTGGTCAATCTGATTCCAGCACACAAGGTACTGTTATTTATTTTTTAACTCTAAATGTGATTTTGTAGTATTTGGTGTCTGACAGAGCCACAGGCCTGAATCTGCAGCCTCCTCTTCCTTCAGTTTCTTTATAGACACCGCCACCTTGGTCGGCTCGGATGTGCCAGTGTCTGTATTTGGAAAAAACTATTTTAATGGTGCAGAGTGAAGTCACTCCATAGCCAAATACATTAGATGTTTTCAGTGGTGTCTGTTTTTTGGTCATTTTAGTTG
Organism: Bufo gargarizans; assembly: GCF_014858855.1. NCBI lineage: Eukaryota > Metazoa > Chordata > Amphibia > Anura > Bufonidae > Bufo > Bufo gargarizans. The sequence goes on along the minus strand of NC_058082.1, from coordinate 74,458,859 downwards.
TTAGAGAAGGCGATTCAAGACTATTTAACCTCGGATCATAAAGCTTGTGGATTATTTTGTTAGCAAAACCTTTCAGTGTCCGTTTTCCCAACCTCTTTAGGCTACTTTCACACTAGCGTTCGATCGGATCCGTTCTGAACGGGTCCGATCATATTAATGCAGACGGAGGCTCCGTTCAGTACGGATCCGTCTGCATTAATAACTTAGAAAAATTTCTAAGTGTGAAAGTAGCCTGAGCGGATCCGTTCAGACTTTCAATGTAAAGTCAATGGGGGACGGATCCGCTTGAAGATTGAGCCATATGGTGACATCTTCAAGCGGATCCGTTCCCATTGACTTACATTGTAAGTCTGAACGGATCCGCTCGCCTCCGCACGGACAGGCGGACGCTGCAAGCAGCGTTCAGCTGTCCGCCTGGCCGTGCGGAGGCGAGCGGAGCGGAGGCTGAACGCCGCCAGTGATGCAGTCTGAGCGGATCCGCTCCATTCAGACTGCATCAGGGCTGGACGGAGGCGTTCGGGTCCGCTCGTGAGCTCCTTCAAACGGAGCTCACAAACGGACCTATGAACGCTAGTGTGAAAGTAGCCTTACATGGCTAATATACATGTCCCCTGCAGTCTGTAAGAAAAGCTGTTTCTGTATTTCTCCTGCAGGTTTACCCTCGCTCCGTAAGATTGACACTAATTACAGTTTTTTTTGTTTGTTTACCTTTCAGAATCTGAACAAACAAGCCTATGATTTGGCTAAAGCTCTCCTGAAGAGAACTGCTCAGGCTATAGAGCCGTACATTACTAATGTAAGATTGGTTTAATCTAGTTTTCTGTCTGCTCCTCCTGTCTTTCATTTCTCCTTTTAGTAAATGAGAGGAAAGCTTTGTCAAAAATCTCATCATTCATTCACAACCTCGCACAGTGTGATCTCATCTTGATAGTGTAGACGGCATATAAAATCTTTATTGAGAACTGGACGCTGTTGCTTCATATTGTTTTTTAAAAAAAAAGTAATTTAGTGTATATTTGATAATGTACTCAGAAGAATTAAAGGGGTTGTGCAGGCGCCACTTCTTGGCTTGTAAAAATCGCCTGCAGTAAACTCATTCCAATCCTGCCTGCAATTATATCATTTTCCTCTGTATAGATAAGACGGGATCCACCATTCACAATAGGTGATACAAATCTTATCTATTATATCCTTGTATATATACCTCTGCACAGAACCCATGCGTAGAAAATATCCCATAGAAGTCAATGGGGTCCCCTCCTGACAATTGTGTCTATGGCCCATGGGGCTGCCGTAAAAAATAAAATAAAAATTATGCTGTGGAGAAAAGCTCGGGCAAGATGCCCCCCCCCCCCCCCCCCCCCCCCCCCCCCCCAATAATCATGTTCAGAATAGAATTTAAAAAAGAATCTGCAATTGGAAAATAATAACAGATTAGAAAAAAGGTATGTTACTATCTGATTTTGACTGGCAGATAATGTTTTTGGTGACACAATTCTCTTAAGTAAAAACTACTTATAACTCTTAAATAGAATTGTCTACTTTTTAGTTAATTTGGCTAAAAGTAAAACATTTTATTTTATTTATTTTTTTACTTTTCTGCAAGTAAAAATAATAATTTTGGGAGCCTTTACTAAGACCTGTGTATTACATGCCAGTCACAACTTGTCCTCGCTGGTGTCAGATGCACCACTTCCCCCTCCATATTTTTGGGAAAGTGGTATGGCATGTGCCAAACTTAAACTTTTTGGCACCCGTTTTCTTGTGCATAAGGGATAATAAATGCCCTGCTTCATTTTTAGTCTGTGTATTTATAAAAAGCTGATTATATTATAGTTTTTAATTTCTCCTTTTTTTTTTTGTAGTTTTTTAACCAAGTTCTCATGCTTGGTAAAACCTCCATCAGTGACTTGTCCGAACATGTGTTTGATCTGATTCTGGAGTTGTACAACATTGATAGCCATTTGCTCCTTTCTGTCTTACCTCAGTTGGAGTTTAAGCTTAAGGTACGTACCTGTCCAGATAAGCTCATCACTGCAGGGGGGGGGGGGGGGGGGGGGGGGGGGGGAGTGTAAAGAGCATCTTTCTGCTGGAATTAGAAAATTGAGGTTTTTCAAGGTTAGGAAACCATGGCTGCCTTCTTCACAGTACAGTGTCACGCCTATGCACAGGTTGTGTATGATGTTGCACCTCAGCCTCGTTCCTTCCAATGGATAAGTTTTGCATGGTTTTTGGAATTAAACAACCACAATTTTCTTAAGACTTGTTTTACATATGTGCCACAGCTCTCCGGCATGCTGTTCCCACAGAAAACAGCCTTGGTTACAGATACTGCAGCCTGCCCGCCAGACCCCATTGAGTATAATGAAATACAGAAGCTCCCCGGCAAATAGGGTTGTCGCGATACCAAAATTTTGATTTGATATCGTAAAAAAGTATTGTAATACTTAATACCATTTAATACTACATGAAAAAAATATAAACACAAAAATAACCTCGTGCGTTCAGCATTTTATGGAATGTCGCGTTCACCACGTAGGAGACATTATTTTTTTTATATTTTAATAGTTCGGGCTTTTTCAATACCAAATGTTTTTTTTAATTGTGTTTAGATTTTTATATGGAAAATTGGTAAGAGGGGGAGGAGGGTTTGGTGATTTAAACTTTTTTTTTTAACATTTAGTTTTTTTTTTTTTTTTTTTTTTTTTTATATAACTTTAGCCACCTTTTAGGGGGCTAGAAACCTTGTCCTATTCACCGTATTAGAGATCTATTAGGGTGAATAGGAATTCACACTGTCCCTGCTGCCCTGTGCTTTGAGCACACAGCAGGAGGGAGATTACCATGGCAGCCATTGAAGACTTCAGTAGCATCCTGGCTGCCATGGTAACTGATCTGAGCCCTGCGATTTCACTGCTGGGGCTCTGATCAGAAGCTGCCACTGCTGCCAATGAAAATACTGGGCCTCTGCGCCACCAATGAATATATTACTGAGGAGGAGGTGCACTGCGCCACCAATGCATATAATTTTATCCCTAAATGCAAATGTAGGTGGAGGGTGATAAATTATATTCATTGGTGTCGCAGTGTTAACTGCCCCTCCCCTCCTCCTCACTGCTATTCTCACTGGCAGCAGCCACGTCACAATTGGGAGGGAGGGACTGCCTCCTTCTCCACTGTGCTGCTGAGGAGAATATGGTGCGCGCTGAGCGCCGTGTGCCTTGCTCCCTAACAGATACTAGGCTGCGCAGCTTAGTATCAGAAAATAGTAAAACCCGGTATCGTATTGGTCCGAGTACAAAGGTATCGATAATTTGATACCTTGTGCAACCCTACTGGCAAGTATGTTGGGATTTCACCGGACAAAACTGTTTTTGTCCGGCCAATTCCCAGCATTCTCTGCCAGAACAGCCTCCCAGAGAGCTGTACCACATGTTTGAAAGTAGCCTGTAGATTGATGCTAGTGTTGAGCAAAGCAAGCTTCCAATGCATAATGCGAAGTCACTTCATTCAAAACTTTGGAATAATACTGTACAGAGATTAGTCTCCATACAGTATTAGAATGTATGGGCTCCGATGAGCTGAAGTAAGTTTTATTTGTATTTCTTTTTGGAGGTGTTACTTATCACTCTTCACTTATCAATTATCTTATACGCAGAGCAATGATAACGACGAGCGCCTGCAGGTGGTGAAACTTCTTGCAAAAATGTTTGGTGCTAAAGATTCTGAATTGGCGGCTCAGAACAAACCACTTTGGCAGTGTTACCTGGGCAGGTAAGCGTTCTTTTCTAATCTATGCACATGCTAAGTGGTGTCCTGTAATTCAGTGAAGTTTCAGTGCTCGCCTACCAAGCACACATCACTCAATAGTTTTTAGCATAAACTTTTAGTGTAAATAGCATATTTTGTCCATTGTATCTTTATTCATCGGGGGTTGCGATTAATAAGAAGTGTGTTATTGTCTGATGAGACTTTGAAATAATTTTATTCACCAGGTTTAATGATATACATGTACCTATTCGCTTGGAATGTGTCAAGTTTGCCAGCCACTGCTTAATGAACCATCCAGATTTAGCCAAGGACTTAACAGGTACTGATATCCACCTTTGCTGTTAGTGGATTCACACATGACAGAAATGTATACGATGTGCCTGTATCTGAATGGGGCTTGCAGACAAACTGCAGGGGAAAAAACTGATTTATATGCACACAATATTTTTTTTCTTTTTGTCTGAGAAGATTCAGCAACATATCTGCCATGTGTGACCAGATTATTCTTGTATTTAGTGCTTATTTTTGAAATTCCCAGACATTTTGGCTCAATGAATTTTATAACTCATGTATTTTCATTTTAGAATATCTGAAAGTGCGGTCCCATGACCCTGAGGAAGCCATTAGACATGATGTAATTGTGTCTATAGTGACTGCTGCAAAGAAAGACCTTCTTCTTGTTAACGACCATCTTCTTAATTTTGTTCGGGAAAGAACTCTAGATAAGCGGGTAAGTCGGAAACTTGTGTACATTTCTTACTGTTATTTTGTAAGACTTTAGTGATGTGTGCAACGAAAGTCATATTTGAGGGCCTAATTTTAAACTTGCACACACCGATGGAATGGGCAGTTATCAGGAACGAGTCATTTGTTCCCGATTACTACCAAAAGAAGCAATCCTTTTTATGAATTAGCGTTTGCTTGTTCATCAGGTGGTCTTTGTCACATTTACACAGAGCAAATTAAAGGGGTTGTCTCGCCTTATAAAATAGCTCCTAGAATGTCCAACTTGTCAAAAGAAGACACTTCCTAATATAGGTCCTTTAGCCAAACTTTCTCCTTTTTGGATAATTTATTAATTATTCAACACCTTTATTCACCTTGTTGTCAGGAGTGGCGCCAGACATGCCTCCGTCCTCTATAGTGGCTGGGAGCGCGCATAGGCATACAGACACACAAGCTCCCGTCCCGGCCACCTCACATCAGCACTGGTATTCTGTCTAGAACTGCTTCAGGGCATGTGCAGTATCCCTTGAGCTTTTCTACACCGCTACTTCCCCGGCAGCTCTTAGCTGCTCACGGACAGAAAGCATTACAGGCTCTGGACTCGCTCAGTAGTCCGGGATCTGTAATACACATTACTACAGCAAGCTGTCATCATGTTACTGATGACATGTAATAAACTTGCAGGGTTTGCGCTTTAGCCCTGGAAGTTTATTACACAGCAAGACAGAAGGATCGCAGCTGTCATTATCAGGGGTCTGTCGGAAGCACCGTTATCTCTATGCAAATGTAGAGATAACGGCAAGCAGCTGTGAGAGCGCGCAGGCACAGGTTTGCCTGTGCCATCAATCAAACTAGAAGTCTTCCCCCCCCCCCCTGTGTTTCCTTTCTAATAAGGGAATCAACTCGTATAAATAATATTTAAATTTTGCAGCTTTTATTAACAAAAAATAAATAAAAAACGAACTTGTGCTTAAAAGATTGGACATGATTTAAGCCTACATTATGCAGTGACATGCCGTATAGGAATGACCTCATGCCTGCTCCAGTTATTGTCTGGAACGTTCACGGCACTGGTGGTACTGTGGGTGTGGGTTGGTTATGACTACTTGAGTGTTCTTCATCAAACGAGTTTTCTGAGACTTAAATGCTGATGACCTATACTCTGGCCTTCTTGCTGCTCTCCCTAGGCTATGTGACGTCATGTTCATCTGTCACATGGCCTAGGGAAAGCACTCTGAGTCCTGTGGCCTCTTCATATGGCCTAGAAGCAGCTCAGTCCTACTGAAATGAATGGGGCTGAGCTGCAATACCAAGAACAGCTTGCAGTGCTTTGTGACCCGGTAACGAGGCGCGGTGGAGCGCCACGGCGTCTTCAAACAGCTAATCGGCGGGGTTGCTGATAATCGGACCACCGATCAGATATTGATTACCTATCCTGAGGATATGTCATCCGTACTGAACACTCGGAAAACCAATTTAAATTAAAGGTGTTGTGCCACTAATATTAATGTATCCCACCCAGCTGTAATATCACTTACCCCAAATACCATAATTTCTCGCCCATATTCATTGGGGGACACAGAAACCGTGGGTATAGCTATGTCCTCTAGGAGGTGTTGACACTAGTAAAAGCTGTTAGCTCCTCCCTTGCAGCTATACCCCCTCCAGCCTGGAGAGCGCTTGAGTTTTTTTTCTAGTGTCAATAGGAGGCAAGACCTCCCTGTTCTGCAGTATAGTTCCTGAAGATTTTTTATTTTAGTTTATTTTGTTCTTTTCTTTTAGGTGGGAAACAGTGGTCGCCTCGCCTCCCTGTTCTCCCGGGGGAGCACGCCAGCGTTGGTCAACCATGCTGCCTACTCCCCCACAAGGTGGACCAGGGCTCCCCCATCTAAGCCCCCCTTCCAGCGTCCTGCCACTACGGTGCCAGTAGCTGAAGGGGTGACCCTGCTGGAGAAGAGGAAGGGCGAAGATTTCGCACGCCGCTTCCACCTGCACATAGCCCCTGCATCAGCCGGACCAGAGAGACTAACAATGCCCTAATCGGCTATGCCCAGGAGTTTGAATCGGGGTCGTTTGGTTCCGCTTGCGGCCTGCTGGACCGCAAACTTAGTCTCAGAAGCATGCTAAGCCCGCCCCTTGTCCTCAAATGGTCTTAACCCTTCCATGCCCAGCCACCTCTTTATTCATACCTGGGGATCTACCCCCTAGTGCAGAGCTGGTAATGCTGAGAAATTTAACCCTTTCCTACCTCTTGAGGTCGGCATCTTGGTTTAAAAAAATATATAAAAAATGTGCGCCATACGGGTCCCCCTCCTCAGCCCTCACTACTCCGGGACCAACCTGTCTTGTGGTACCACACTGGGGGCGTGTCCTATATCTGATAGGGAGGACCTCGCATAGTTCCCAATCCGCCCTTCGGGGCCGTTTGTTTGATAATTTTTCACCTTCGCAATCCCATGGCTGAAGCTGAAGTATTCCCAATCCACCTTCCGGGCCGTTTGGTTGATAATTCTCCACCTGCGCAATACAGTGAAGGTTCTCCGAAGGATTCCAAATCCACCCTCCGGGGTCGTTTGGTTGATAATTCTACACCAGCGCATTCTATATAGGACCTCTGACACTCCCAGTCCACCCTCCTGGGTAGTTTGGTTGATAATTCCCCACCTGTGCAATCCAGTGGGGGACAACTGGAACTCCCAATCCACCCTATGGGGTCGTTTGATAATTCTCCACCGGCGCACTTTTATAAAGGACATCTGTTTCCCAATCCACCCTCCCGGGTCGTTTGCACGGGTGGAGAATCATCAACCAATCACCCTCCGGAGTTGTTTGATTGAATCCGGTAGACGGACTTCTAGAAGTTCCCATTCCACCCCCTTGGTAGTTTGGTTGATAAGTCCCCACATGCGCAGTCCGCAACTGCCAGGGGCAAGATTCTGAGGGGTAGACCTATGCGCTAGCGGACCACAGCAAGTCATATTTCTCTTTGAATATCTCCACACCCCCTCCCTTCCTCTCCGGGTCACGCCACACCCCCTGCAATGAATCTGAAGCAGTCTAAGATTGCGCCTGCGGTGGCCAAAAGTACTTGTCGTATGCATTACCCCCTTCCATAGGCGGAGTAATTTCACTACTTTGGGATACAGTACTGGCCTTATACATTGTTCCCTGCCATAGGTGGACTAAGTACAACACCACTGGTTTCAGTGCTGGACGTATACATTCCCCCTTCTATAAATGGCAAAATTGCATCTCCACTGGGTTCAGTACCTGCCGCATTCATTAGCCCCTTCCATAGGTGGCGCAATGACATTCTCACCAGTTACAAGGTGTGAGGTGTGCTGAAGGAATAACCCTCTTACTTTGGTGCTATTGCACTCCCATGAGGTACAGGACTCACCATATGCACTAGTTCTCGCAGTGGGCATTTACCCCCTTCATAGGTGGCGTATTTTCCCTACCACTGGCTTAAGTACTTGCCTACGCATTCCTCCTTCCAGGGTAGGGTTATTGCACCACTATTGGATACGGTCCCGACTGTCGCTCTAGCCTTCTATAGGCGGAGTGTTGCACATCACTGTGCTTCCTGCCTGCCTTACCCCCTTCAAGTGATCATCTAGCGGGGGAATAACTAAACATCTTGAGATACTGCAATTCAACTGCGCCACGGCTCTAGGTGCCTTCGCTTATTTCATGAGGGAGCGTGGCAACAGTCGGTACTCGACAGTGCCCGGTACTCTTACTCTAGTGCTATATATGAGTGCCGCCAGTGGATACGGTGGCTATTCCTTATTGTATCCTTCTGTTCTTTTGGTGCTGGTTTTGGGCATGATTATAACATCCTCTTCTTTTCAGGGGGTTTACTAGCATCACTTGTGTCCTAGAGAGACCCGCATCTCCACGGGCCACCATTGTTCCAGTCGGTCATGATAGTGTCCGCATAAATAGGTAGTGCGTACACCATTGCACATATATGGTAAGTACGTTCCAGCGAGTCAAGTGTTTTACTAACTCTTCCAGGTAGTTTGAAGGTTTGCTCTACTTAAACTGGGGCAATACGGTACGTGGCTTCTACGAATAGTCTCAGGCCTCCTCCTCAGTTTTGCGCTGGCTGCTACTGTGGGAGTGGTATTGCGTTACCACTACATACTTGGGTTCTTACTGCTCAGCGCTTTCGTCAGGTGATGGACTCTTCTAGCACTGAGTTCGGGGGCCTCTGCGGGTGACCCCCTCCTCTGCTGGGGTATGGGGCTAGCAATATAGTGCGACTCCCCTTGCCTGGCTTCCTCCTCAGGCAGAGTGTTTTTTTTTATTTTTGTTATTTTTTGCGCAGCCACTTGATCCTTGGCTACTTCTGTATAGCGCCGGTCTCTGGCGTGGAATGAGCTTGGACCTAGCCTATTCTTCTCCTGTCTTTTTTTCTCCTCTGGGTCATGGTTCATAGACACCCCGCATGCCTTGGTAGTTCCTACATTACTACCTTCCCACATCTGCATTTGCATGGGGTATTCGTTTGGTGGCCTTCCATTCCAGACACGCTCCGGTCCCGACTGGTGGGCGGTGGCGCCCTCCACATCCCTCCCTCTACAGGGACTCCTTCCATTGGTCTGGGTGTGCTAACGGTATCTACACGAAAGCTCCCCACCTTTTCTCTCCCGAGCAGTAGTTCCAGAAGCATACGGCATGGACGCCCTGATATCTCCTTGGCGGGAGTTCTTCCTCCTTAGGCCCCTTTCACACGGGCGAGTTTTCCGTGCGGGTGCGATCCGTGCGGCGAACGTATGGCACCCGCACTAAATCCTGACCCATTCATTTCTATGGGGCTGTGCACATGAGCGTTGTTTTTAACGCATCGCTTGTGCGTTGAGTGAAAATCGCAGCATGCTCTATATTGTCCGATTTCGACGTGACGCAGGCCCCATAGAAATGAATGGGGTGTGTGAAAATCGGATGGCATCCGCAAGCAAGTACGGATGCCGTGCGATTTGCACGCACGGTTGCTAGGAGACGATCGGGATGGAGACCCAATCATTATTATTTTCCCTTATAACATGGTTATAAGGGAAAATAATAGCATTCTGAATACAGAATGCATAGTAAACCAGCGCTAGAGGGGTTAAAAAAATAAAAAAAATAAAAAAAATAAAAAAAAATTTAACTCACCTTAGTCCACTTGATCGCGAAGCCCGGCATCTCCTTGTGTCTCCTCTGCTGATGAACAGGACCTGGGGTGAGCTGCTCCATTAAATATCGGTTAAGGACCTTCGATGACGTCACTCCGGTCATCACATGGTCTTTTACCATGGTGAATCACCATGGTAAAAGATCATGTGACGTACCATGTGATGACCGGAGTGACGTCATCGAAGGTCCTTAACCTGTATTTAATGGAGCAGCTCACCCCAGGTCCTGTTAACCCGCTCAGCGCAGAGGAGACACAAGGAGATGCCAGCTTCGCGATCAAGTGGACTAAGGTGAGTTACATTTTTTTTTTAATTTTTTTTTAACCCCTCTAGCGCTGGTTTACTATGCATTCTGTATTCAGAATGCTATTATTTTCCGTTATAACCATGTTATAAGGGAAAATAATACAATCTTCAGAACATCAATCCCAAGCCCGAACTTCTATGAAGAAGTTTGGGTTTGGGTACCAAACATGCGCGATTTTTCTCACGCGAGTGCAACGCATGACAATGTTTTGCACTCGCGCGGGAAAATCACGCATTTTCCCGCAACGCACCCGGCTCTTATCCGGGCCAAAAAACTGACGCCCGTGTGAAAGAGGCCTTACGTGTTTAATTATTATTATTTTTTTCCTCCTACCCAGTGTTCTACGGAGGATCAGAGGAGGGCATTCCGACAAATACTAGTTGCTCCGGATTGGCCCCGTTGCGCGTGGTTCGCCTGACCTCGTACTCCTTCAAGGAGACGTCCCTTGGTCACTGCCACTCAGACGACCACCTTTCACAGGGTCCGGTCTTAAATCAGCATTTTGGGTCTTGGTTGACGGCGTGGCTAGTGAAACCACTATTCGGATGTGGAGAGGGTTTTCGGCGGACTTCATCCACACTATGATTTAGGCCAGGAAGCCTGCACCTCCTGGGATCTATTATAGTACCTGGGGGTCCTCCTGGGCTTCTGTGAAAGCCAGGACATTCCCTCACTCTGTTTTTTCTCTCCCCACGGTCCTATCCTTTCTACAATCTTTGTACCTTCGTTTAGTCCTTAGCTCCTTGATGGGTCAGGTGTTGGCGCTTCTATCCTGGGGCAGCTTCCAGGGTCTTCTGGTGGCCATGGAAACCTTCCTTCAGGGAGTGCCACATACGGTTCCTCCGTACCATCCTTTACCGCCTTGGGATCTGTATATAGTTCTCTCAGCGTTCCAGTCTTCTCCCTTTGAGCCCTTGGTGAGATCTCCCTCCGGCTCCTGCCCTAGAAGGTAGTCTTTTTTCTTGTGGCTATCACATCCATCAGACAGGTGTCTGAGTTGGGGGCGCTCTCTTGCAGAGAACCCTTCCTGGGTCTGCACAAGGATAAGGCGGTTCTCCGGCCCATTCCTTCTTTCTCCCTAAGGTGGTCTGTCTTCCACATCAGTGAAGTTGTCATTCCTTCACTGTCCCTCTCCTTTACTCCCTAGGGGGGGGGGGGGGGGGGGGACAGCTCGGCGCAATTGCGCTTCAGCTGCACAGTTGTGTAACGCGGCTACCGGTCCTCCTTACACACATTCACAAAATGTTACCAGGTGCATACTTATGCATCGGCGGACGCTTCTTGGGCCGCATGGTCTTGCAGGCGGCAGTTTCTTAGATGCCTGCAGGGACGCTTGCTTTCTATGGGTCTGTGGCTTTTCCCTCCCCGTGGTCTGCTTTTGGACATCCCACGGTTCCTGTGTCCCCCAATGAATTTTGACGATAAAAGGAGATTTTTGTATAACTTACCAGTAAAATCTTTGTCGCTCTTCATTGGGGGACACAGCACCCACCCAGTATTGTTGTTTGGCCACAGTTGTGGCAGTTGCTGGTTAGAACCCTGTTGGGTCTTTTGGCATGGTTGGTGTTCCACGTGTTTTTAATTGGTTGGCTTGCCTCTCCTGCTGCTTGTACACAAACTGAAGCTCTCTCTCCAGGCTGGAGGGGGTATAGCTGCCAGGGGAGGAGCTAACAGCTTTATCTAGTGTCAACGCCTCCTAGAGGACATAGCTATACCCACGGTTCCTGTGTCCCCAATGAAGAGCGAGAAAGAGATTTTACTGGTAAGTTATACAAAAATCTCCTTTTTATCATAACTGCCTTTTTGTTAGACTAGGATTGCATCTTGTGGCAAATCGGTTTTGGTATTCAGTTGCTGTTGCTTCCTGCATTGGACCCTTTCATGTAGGACGTAGGAGGCGTCATTGGTAAGAACAAGGGGCGTGGTTAGTGTCACATGTTTTGCTGATGTCAGGACACATCTCACTGCCAGAAGGCAAGATGGGACAGCAGAAACGTGACAATCCAGGAAGTAGGATTCAAACACGGGGGATAAGAGGAAACTGCAAATGAGGCAAATAAAAAAAAAAAAAATAATCCAATGAAGAATGGGAGCTAGAGTAATTGATGAAAATAACATTTTGAGTCAAAAGTCGTTTATGGCACAGCCCCTTTAAAACAGAAAAATCCAGAGTGTTGGACGTTCATATACTGCCCGTTTTTACTTAGAACCAGCTATGTAACAGAACTGTCTGTCCACTTGTTTTTCTCTCATTAAACAGTGGAGAGTAAGAAAAGAAGCCATGATGGGCCTGGCTCAGATCTACAAGAAGTATGCTTTGCAGGCAGAAGCTGGTAAAGAGGCTGCAAAACAAATTTCCTGGATTAAAGATAAACTTCTTCATATTTATTATCAGAACAGCATAGATGACCGGCAAGTATATTCTTCATGTTGCTTTGTCAGAATATTTAGAAATGATTTTGTATCATTTGTAACAAATGTATTTACATTTATGTAAGAATTCTTTCTGCATTAGAAACTAGGTGAAATTGACAAAACTTAGGCCCCGTGCACTCGCTCGTATATATGTTTTGCTGTCTGCAAATCGTGTACCTGCAAGACAAGGATTCTGGCCGAGTGCATGCTGCCTTTTTTTTTTTTTTTTTCCCCTCCAGTAGAAATGTCCAAACCTAATGGATAAGAAAAGGCCATGCAGGGCTGGGCGACTGTGTGCTGCCAGCATTTTTTTCGCTGCCACATTTAAATGAATGGGTCCACTCCACACCAAAAAATACAGTTTCTCGCCCAATTTCCTTGGGGGACACAGAAGACCTTGGGTATAGCTCATCTCCGTAGGAGGCGTGACACTAAGTGAAAACTGTTAAGCCCCTCCTCCATCAGCTATACCCTCAGCCTGGAGAGAGAGACTGCCAGTTTTTGCTTAGTGTCCAAGGAGGCAAGACACTCCCTGCTCTGCAGGGCTGTTTTCTCCTTGTTTAAATTTTGATTTTTACTTTTTTTCTTTTCTTTTTGTTCCAGATCATCAGGGACAACAGAGACGCACTAGACCTCTCTGTTTCTCCCGGGGTTGAGCTGCGCCAGTGCCGGTCACCCGCACTGCTGCCTCCCCCACAGAAGGCAAGGTGGATCAGGGCAGCCCAGCTCCCCTACATCCCGCCAGCGCAAGGGTCGCCCACACGCCAAGTCCCTCTTCCAGCGTCCTGCCACTACGGTGCCAGTAGCTGAAGGGGCGACCCTGCTGGAATGGACCGAGGGTGAAGACGGCTGTGGTAAGAGTGTGGCTTCTCCAGCCCTACGTCCCCCACCCCCCACCCAATGGTCTCCTGCGTACCTGGCCCCCATACTGGGCCTCTGGACCCTTCTGTCACTGCTGAACCTAGGCTGGCCCCTGGGGTGCTGCAGGGCGACATTCTACTCCCTGCTCCCTCTCCTCCCTTCCTGGCCTCCATGGGACATTGCAGCTCCCACGCTAGCTGCAGAATGCTGCGAATAGGCAGCCACATAGCCTCCCTTCACCTATCAGCGTCCCTCCTGGGAACGCTGTACTCTTCATCCGCACAGGCACCCGGTCTCAGGGTCCCCCCCCATCCCCTTACCGATGCGCTGCTCTGGGCCGGGGGCCCGTTTCCTGACGGCGGTGCGGTGAATTTTGCAGGCTTCCCGGCCTGCTGGGCCGCACCTCCGGCGCTCCTTCCTGGCCTGCTGGGCCGCACCTCCGGCGCTCCTTCCTGGCCTGCTGGGCCGCACCTCCGGCGCTCCTTCCTGGCCTGCTGGGCCGCACCTCCGGCGCTCCTTCCTGGCCTGCTGGGCCGCACCTCCGGCGCTCCTTCCTGGCCTGCTGGGCCGCACCTCCGGCGCTCCTTCCTGGCCTGCTGGGCCGCACCTCCGGCGCTCCTTCCTGGCCTGCTGGGCCGCACCTCCGGCGCTCCTTCCTGGCCTGCTGGGCCGCACCTCCGGCGCTCCTTCCTGGCCTGCTGGGCCGCACCTCCGGCGCTCCTTCCTGGCCTGCTGGGCCGCACCTCCGGCGCTCCTTCCTGGCCTGCTGGGCCGCACCTCCGGCGCTCCTTCCTGGCCTGCTGGGCCGCACCTCCGGCGCTCCTTCCTGGCCTGCTGGGCCGCACCTCCGGCGCTCCTTCCTGGCCTGCTGGGCCGCACCTCCGGCGCTCCTTCCTGGCCTGCTGGGCCGCACCTCCGGCGCTCCTTCCTGGCCTGCTGGGCCGCACCTCCGGCGCTCCTTCCTGGCCTGCTGGGCCGCACCTCCGGCGCTCCTTCCTGGCCTGCTGGGCCGCACCTCCGGCGCTCCTTCGGCCCCCGACTGTTCTGGCCTGCGGGGTAGACTCCCGCGGCCGGCGTTTGGCTTGGCTTGAGCACGATGCTCCACCGTTTCCGGCCGGCCGTCGACGAATTCGGTCGGCCGGGCGCCGCAAGTTTTGGCCCAGGCTTCGGGCCTACTGGGCCGCATTCCGGCGCTCCACCCGGGCTCCCTGACTCTCCGGTCCGCGGGGTGGCTTCCGCGGCCGGTATGCACAGGCAGTCCACTCTCGGTTTCCTGTGCGGCCCCGGTCAGCCGGGTGCCGCAAAAAATTTAGGCCCCGGCTTCACGGCCTACTAGGCCGCAAACTTCCGGCCTCTGTTGGAGGGGGCGGGAACTTCTCCAGGCGCGAATTCTTCCCGCCTGGAGGTTCCCCGCCCCCAGGGGATCGGCGCCGCCTCCTCCCCCCTCCCCAGGTCGGATGTCTGTTAACCCTTCGGGTACCCTTTCCCTACTTCTCTAAGATGCTGGGCACCTGTATGGTGGCCCCTCTTTCTGCCTCAGAGAGGCTGTTTTATTTAGAATTAAATAAAATGGATAACTAACGGATTTCTGGTGCGCGGCCATGTGCATGAGACGCTGCAGCCTTATCTCAGTAGTGCTGCTGTATGCATGTTCCTTCCATAAGCGGCATGGTGTCGCACTCCCCGGCTGGTGCATGTTTCCCTTCTTGGGATACTGCACTCTCTCGGGCTGCGGGCTTGCCTGGTGCATGACCCCCTGCTTAGGTGGAATACTGCAATCTCACCGAATACGGTGCTGGCCATGTGCACAAGAACGCTGCACTCACTGGATTCGCTGCAGGCCATGTGCACAACCCCCTTCCATAGGCGGAATGCTGCACTCACTGGATTCGTTGCCGGTCTTGTGCATGTCCGCCTTCCATAGATGGAATCTGCACTCTCACCAGATACGTTGCTGGTCTGGTGCACGACCCCCTCCCATAGGGGAACGCTGCATTTTCACTGGATTCGCTGCCGGCCATGTGCGTGATCCCCTTCCATAGGCGAAACGCTGCACTCTCTGGATTTGATGCCGGCCATGTGCATGACCCTCTTCCATAGGCGGAATGCTGCACTCACTGGATTTGATACCGGCCATGTGCATGACCCCCTTCCATAGGTGGAATGCTGCGTTCACTGGATTCGCTGCCGGTCTTGTGCATGACCCCCTTCCATAGGCGGAATGCTGCACTCGCTGGATTCGCTGCTGGTCTTGTGCATGACCCCCTTCCATAGGCGGGATGCTGCACTCACTGGATTCGCTGCCGGTCTTGTGCATGACCCCCTTCCATAGGCGGAATACTGCACTTCATCGGTTATGGTGCTGGGCATGTGCACGGCCTCCTTCCATAGGGAAAAGCTGCACTCACACTGGATTCGTTGCCGGCCAGAAAGCACTTTCCGTAGGCGAAATTCTGCACTCACTGGATTTGCTGCCGGCCATGTACATAACCCCCTTCCATAGGCGGTATGCTGCATTCTCATTGGATTCGCCGCCGGCCTTGGGCATGCCTTCTTCCCTCAGGCGCCATGCATACACCCTCACTGACTGGGGTCGTTCTCTCGCCGGTAAGTTGCTGGCCGTGTGCATGACCCCCTTCCATGGTGGGGTGCTTGCTACTCACTGAATCCGCTGCCGGCCATATACATGTTCCCCCTTCCGTGGGCGGTGTACGGCACTCTTACTGGATTCGCTGACGGCCATGGGCAGGTCTCCTTTCCTCAGGCAACATACACACACTCTCACTGGCTGTGTTTGTTCTCTCGCCAGTATGCTGCTGGCCAGGTGCATGACCCCCATCCAATGCGGGGTGCTCGCATTCTCCCTGGTTGCAATACTGGGCATGGCTCCCCCTTCTGGGCAGCATACTGCACTCTCACCAGATTGTTGCTGGCCTCTAAGATGGGTGGAGTACTTGCACTCCCATTGGATACGGTGCTGGCCTTGTGCGTGACCACCCCTCATTCCATGGGTGGAATTTTGTATGCTCACAGGATTCACAACTGTCCTTGTATATGCTGTGCTGGACTTGTACTTGTCCCCATTCATTGGCGGAGTAGTTGTACTCTCACGAAATTCGGTGTTTGGTGGATTATTGCACTCACTTAATGCTAGGATAACCCTGTGCATGTCCCCATTTCACTAGGTGGACGTCCTGCTGGATTCTGTGTGGCCAGGTGCATGGCCCTCTTCTGGGTGGGATATGGTATGTCCTACTTCTCTGAAGTAGGTACTGGTCTTGGGCATCACACCCTTGTGGGGCGGGCTTTGCACGCTTGCTGTCTGCAATGTTTGCCAAGTACATTTCCCTCTCTTCTGGGCGGACTGCTTGCGTTCCATCGCATGCCATACTAGTCTTGTGTATATCCCCCCCTTCCGGTTGCACTTTGCACTTCCATGGATTCTGTGGGACTCTGTGGCTGGCCCTCTTCGCTGAGTGACTATTTTGCAGTGGGCGGACGCTCTTGTGCACTCTGTGCGTTGTTGGGCCGTGTATGCCTTCTCCTTCCGTAGGTGGGTTGGCTTTCTCACTGCTTACGGGGCTGCTTGTACGTATGCCTCCATTCTTCCTGCGACATACCGTTTTTCTCTTGGGATACGATGATTGCCGCCAGCCTGGCACTCTTCTCTGAAGAGATCTTTCTGTTCACCTGACCTGGTCGGGCTCTATTTGCTCTCTACTGCAGCGAGCTGGGTGGTATCCATTCTCTGTTCGGAGGGTATATTGTGTTTCCGTTGTGACGGTGTCCACCATGTTCGTTGGCCCTTCCGCCTGGGGAGTGTTCGTGGTTCCTAGATGCGTACCCATTAGTTCCCCTGTGGCATTGCTTCCCAGCGCAAGCGGTCACATGGTCGAGAGTGCTTTCTCCAGCGTCCCTCGAAGTCTACGTTGGCTCTGGCGGGATTGCGGTTCCCTCGCCTATTGCCATTCCTCCTCTTGGATGCGTTTTGGTATGAGTTCTTCCTGTTGCACCCTCCGTGCTTCAGTTTGTTTTGCTACCGGGTTCTAGCCGCTCTTTTCGAGCAGGTCGCCCAACGTCTCTTGGGTGCTCGATTACCCAGGTCCCAGGGACCTCCACTTTCGGTTCATTAGGGTATTCGCCTTCTGCGAATTGGTGAGCCGGACATCTCGGAGTAGCGGAGTTCTGCTTTTGAGCGGTCCTATGGCTTCCCTGTTGCCCACTCCTCCTTTCGGTTGGAGGTTGTCACCCGTCTTCTCAACTGTTTTTTCTCGACTGCTCTGTTTTGGCTTCCGCTGGGACAGTTTTACTCCGATGTTGCTTCTGCCCCGGCCAGGCTTCAGGGGCTGTTCCTTCGCTGCCCTCCCCTCTGGGGAGAACATGGTTGTTCATATGGATGGTTCCGGTGTTCCTTATGGCCTCATACTGTCTCCGTTGTTCGCACTGGCTGTACTAGCTGTGTGCCTGTTTACCGGGTTGCCGCATTCTGTCCTCCCGCTGGGTGCAGATTATTTTTTCCATTCTGGGCAATGGTCCTGCTTGGACTTACCTTCTCGGTAACCTGGCGGGACTACTTCTTCTGTCATGATTACCCTTCAAGTCCCCACACCGGGACTGTAGAACACCTTCCTGTGGTGGCTATAATGACAGGGACTTTCGCCTGACTTGTCCTGGCGTCTGTTGGATGCTGGCCGGGTCGCTTTCGGTTCCTTCCGTTTGCCCTTCTGCTCCCCCACTTCGTGTGGATACGGGACGGCGTTACTCGGGGGCCGACGGGACCAGTTTTACCAACCTTTTTGCCCGTGCCACTGATCTGCGCCTACTCGCATTGGGTTTCCTCCCGCCTGCCCAGACGAGTCCAGCGAGCACACTAGTGTTCGCTCCCGGCCGTGCTTCGTCCGGGTTCTGTTGTCTGACTTCGGATCTTACCTGGGGTTCTTTAGGAAGCTGGGCATTCCCCCACTCGGCCTTTCTCTTCCCATGATTCTGTCTTCTCCAGTCTGGCCTGGTCCTGCGACTGGGACTCTGTTACTTGCAGTGTCTGCAGTTTTTTTGCTTGGACATCTCCGACTCTTGTCGACGCTCGGTCTCTTGTGTTCCGGGAGGTCCGCGCTAAGGTTGACGGCTCCTGGGTGCTTTCCTCCGCTTTAACCAAATGGCTGTTGCTGAGGTTGCTGCATCAAAGGCAGGGGTTTGTTTTTGGTGTCACCGTTCATTTCACCAGAGCGGTTGGTGCCTCCGCGGCCGGAGGCATTGGGCTTCGGCCATGCCATTGTGCAGGGTGGCCACGGTCTTCCTTGCACTCCTTACCAGGTTCTCCAGAGTGCGTACTCTGGCTTCGGCGGCTGCTGCCTTGGGCCGCCTGGTTTTGCAGGCGGCATTTCCTTGCTGCCTTCGGGTGCTTCGCCTTGGTGCTGTGGTCCCTCCCCTCTTGGACTGCTTTTGAACGTCCCAAGGTCTTCTGTGTCCCCCAAGGAAATTGGGCGAGAAAACGAGATTTTTGTATAACTTACCAGTAAAATCTCTTTCTCGCTCTTTCCTTGGGGGACACAGCACCCACCCATTCATTGGTTTTTTTCTGCACGGTTTCCAAGTTTTGTTTACCCGTTGGGTAGTTGGCTTGTTGTTTCCACTTGTTGGACTTTGCCTTTTCTCACTACTTGGACACGCAACTGGCAGTCTCTCTCTCCAGGCTGAGGGTATAGCTGATGGAGGAGGGGCTTAACAGTTTTCACTTAGTGTCACGCCTCCTATGGAGATGAGCTATACCCAAGGTCTTCTGTGTCCCCCAAGGAAAGAGCGAGAAAGAGATTTTACTGGTAAGTTATACAAAAATCTCGTTTTTGTGCATGAGGCCTTAGAGGGCCTGTCACATCATATGTCTTCCTACATACTTGCATTCCCCATGTAAGAACAATTCTGTGATGTGTTTTCTTATATGCTCACCGCTCTTGCGAAAAATAGGAAGAGGGGCTTCATATTTGGTACACACATTTTATTATAATAAAAGTATATAGTGGAAAAAACCGGCACTCTACATCTATCAATAATGCTAAGGAGGCAGTATGTGGGATAGTAAGATATGTATTTATTTTTGTAAGGGTACGTTTTAGGAGTGGGAAATAAAGAGGTAGAGGTTCTAAAAATGTGGAGGTCCAAAGGATGAGGTTCTCATAAATAAAAATAACAATAAGAATGATGTTTTGCCATATACAGCGTTGCAGATACACAATACCAGAGATATGTCAAAAAATATACCAAAAAATAACAGGAGTAGCAAAAATAGCAAATATATGCAGAGTGGAGGTGTGGCACTGCAGTAATTATTAATAGCGGTTTTCACCTTCCGTGGGTACAGTGAGTAGTTGTGTCCATTTGTATGTAGTCCATAAAAATTGTCTGTCTATACCTCCGGTCTTGGTCACATAGGAGGTATATAATATGGGTAGAGCGGTGAGAAAATAAAAAGGATAAAAATATATATAAAATACAAAAATGTAAAAATATAAAATATATGTAGTAGGTCAGTCGGGTGCTGTACTTAGTGTGGCGTCCCACACATTAAGGGAACTGCACCCTGACTGTTTACCTTTCTTTGCGAGGTGTCCTGGTTGTTGGAGCAGCCTTGCTGCGCTCTGCAGTGTTTGTTTTTCCCGGTCTTCTCGGCGTGCCACGTGGATATGACGTCACTTCTTCGGTGTCTCACGTGTCTTAGCCGCACTTGGTTTTAAGTTTTACGTTGGTGGTCTTTTTTAATCCGGAGGATTCAGATGGGATTCGTTGCTCGGAAGCGCTTCCAGAATGAGGTTATTGGCAGGTTTTCAGAGGGAGGTCACCAGACGCGTTTCGAAGGACTACGCTGCCTTCTTCATCAGTGGTAGCCCTCTGACTGCCGTTGTACTGCCTTTTATGCTGCTGGTGGATCTTTCAAAGACCTGGACTGGATCTTATTTTGTATGGTCCAGACTTTTGGATGTGGTGGTTCCATCGAAAATCTGGATAAGTACTAATTAGGTATCTTCTTTTGTTTGCTGTTTTCTGTGTGTGTGTGTTTGTGCTATTGTTGGTAGTGTGATGTGTTTTGTTTTGGTTCTTTGTTGATTAATGGTTTCTGACTTAATTCTGCGGTTTTTCTCACAGTGTCTGTGTTTTCTGCGGTACCGCTGCGGCTTCTACTAATTGTGCATTTTTGTATTCTTGTATTTCTGTATTCCGGCCTGCTTGGGGACCTTAGTGTGTATTTTTTCTAGTGGGTTGTTCTTTATTGATTAATGGTCTTTAATGTGTTCTGGATTCTGTGCTTTTGATCTTGCTTGCGGTATTTTGTCCGCGTTATTTTTATTGGGAAATTTGGTATCTAGAATGTCTTGTATTGTTTTTGTTATCCTACGGTATTGCTGTGTGTTGGTGCGTTTGGTGATTATAACAATGTGTTATAATAGGTGTTGGCGGGGGGATTAGTAACGGGTGAGGTGGGTGATTGGGGTAGTGCGTTCCGTTGTGGGTGTTGGTGGGGGAAATAATTATTTGGGGGGGTTTGCTCGTTTTACTCAATTATGGTCCAGGATTTGGGTGCGGTTTTTGGGATTCATTACTCAAATTTATATGGTGTAATCCTGTGGTGCCCTTGCGTTTCTGTGGTGCGTTTTTTTTTTTTTTTCAGCAATGTGTTTAGAGGGATTTGAGGGATTGGGGGATAATTGGTGTCCAAGGGGACCTGGTGTGATTTTTGTGTTTGTGTTTTACCTACAATATTGCTGTGTTTTTACGTGATGTGTTTCTGGGGAGTGTTTTGTGGGGTAGTGATATCTAATGGGGGGTGCAGTGTATTGTGTGTTGACAGGGGTGTGTTAGGTGGTGGTGTTAGGGTAGTGTGTTATGTGATGAGTGCTGGTGGAGGAATTGGGCTCCTTATTAGTGCTACATGTGTTGTCTAATGTGGTTGTGCTCATACTTCCTCAATTTTTGATTCAAGGTTTAGATGCGGTTTTTGGGATCCAGTTTTTTTATATATATTATTGTGTGTTCCATTGGTCATGTGTGTTTGGGATTGCTGTTATGGAGTCTGGGGATCCATGTTGGGGTCTCTTATGGTGTTGCTGTGTTTGTTCATCCAATTATAGGGCTCAGTCTTGGGTTGTGTAATTTTTGTTGGCTGTTTTTGCATTTGAGATGGTGGGTTTCTCAGTCTTTTTTGGTAGTGCTTGGTGTGGGATTTCTTTTTCTGCTATTTTGTTGTGTTGGTGGGGTGACGGCCACATATCAAGTGTCGGTAGGGGTGCTGGTAGACAGCCGGACGCCTACCGCAGGTCAATTTGGGGGCAGCCACTCTGGGGATGGTTTATAAGAACCCAAATAGTTCAGCTAACAGCGTTTATAAGTCAGCGTTTAGGCCTCCTGGTATGATTGTATTGAACTCAAAGATGAATTTTGATTCAATGCGGGACATCTTGGCTATATGGTTTCCTCCTCTCCAGTCTATTTTTACATTTTCCAGTGCTACAAAGGATAGTCCTGATGGGTCTTGTTTGTGGTGTGTTTTGAAGTGTTTGGAGAGTGAGTGGGTTTCAAGGCCTTTTTTGATATTGTTTATGTGTTCTGATATTCGTTTTTTTAGGGTTCTTTTTGTTCTACCGATGTACTGTTTTTTGCAGGGGCAGGTAATGATATAGATTAAATTTGTGCTGCTGCAGGTGAGGAATTCTTTTATTTCATATTCTAGGGTTGTGGTTGTGGATTGTACTCTTTCAGTTTTTTTCTGGAATGAGGTGATTTTACAATTAGAGCATTGATTACATCTATAGAATCCTTTGAGTTTTTGCCATGTGTTTATTGTTAAATTGTGTTTTTTGTGTGGTAGTTTGACAGACGGCGCAATTTTCAGGCTTAGGTTTGGGGCCTTTGTGTATATAATGTGGGGTTTTATGGAGATGGAGGCGCCTATCGTTTTGTCCTTTTGAATGTGGTGCCAATGAGTGTTGATTTTTTCAATATTTTTGTGTTGTGTGCTGAAGGGTAATATAAGCTTTGGGGTTTCATTTGTTTGTATTTGTGTCTTTGTTTTTTTCTCGGGGTTATAGTTGAAAAAAGAGGTTCTATCTAATTTTCTTACCTTTGTAAGGGATGTCTCGATTTTGGTTAGGGGATATTCTTTTTCAATGAATTGTGCTTTTAGGGTCTCAGCCTCTTTTTCAAATATGTCGTCTTTGGTACAATTGCGTCTCAGACGTCTGAATTGGCTCTCGGGTATATTGTTGAGCCATCTTGGGAGGTGGCAGCTCGAGTAAAGGATGAAACTATTTTTTGCTGTTGGTTTGTGAAAGGTGCAGCATGTGAGTTTATTGTCTTCTACTTTGATATTTAGATCCAGGAATTCTATTTCAGTTTTGTTTATATTGGCTGTGAATTGTAGGTTTATTTGGTTATCATTTATTTCTTCCAGGAATTTTTTTAGGTCGATTTCACTTCTCTGCCAGATGAAGACTACATCGTCAATGTAGCGTTTCCATAGCACCAGATCCGTCCCCAGCCGATGCTTTATGTGATCATCCTCCCATTGTGACATGAAGAGGTTTGCATAGCTAGGGGCGAATCTGGTGCCCATGGCTGTACCCCTGATTTGTAGGTAGTAGGTGGAGTCAAAGGAGAAGTAGTTGTGTCCTAGGATTAATTCGACCCCTTCGGCTATGTAGCTTATTTGTTCTTTTTGAAATTCGTTACTTTTTTCTAGTTGTATGGTCATTGCTTCAATCCCGTGTTTGTGGTCTATTATTGTGTATAAGGATTGGACGTCTAGAGTGCCTAGGATCCAATTAGGGTTGTACTTTATGTTTTCCATTATTTTGATTATCTGTGTGCTGTCTTTGATATATGTGTTTGTTTTTTTGACAACTGGTTGAAGTAATCTGTCAATGTGTTGTGAGAGATTTGATGTGAATGATCCAATTCCGGAAATTATTGGGCGGCCTGGTGGGTTCTCTAAGCTTTTGTGAACTTTGGGTAAGCAATAAAAGATCGGAAGTCTTTGTTGTGTATTTAGGATAAATTTTGCTTCTTGTTCAAGTAGGAAATTGTTGTCTAGTCCTTTCTGGCAATACTCTTTTAATATTTGGCCATATGAATTGATGGGATCTTTATTGAGTTTTTGATATGTGGTATTATCTGATAATAGTCTGAGGCATTCCGTTTCATATTGCACTTTGTCTAGAACTACGGTTGCTCCTCCCTTGTCTGCAGGGCGGATAATAATGTCTTTCTGTATTTGTAGTTGTTTGATTGCATGGATTTCTTGATTAGATAGGTTATTTCAGATTTTTTTATGTTTTAATCGTCTGATGTCGGATTCTACGCATTTTCTAAATGTGGCTATTTCTTGGCTGATTTCTTGTCTGGGGAATTTGGTTGATTTGGGTTTTAATTCTGTGTGTTTGTGGGTTGTGGCTATTGTCATGTTTGATGTGATAGGATTCTTCATAAAATATTTTTTTAGACAAAGTTTTCTGATGAATTTCTCTATTCCAATAAATGTGTGGAATTTGTCTATTTTTGTGGTTGGGGCAAATTTCAATCCTTTGTTTAGGAGGTTCAGTTGTGGTGGGGTCAAATTTTTTGTACTGAGGTTTATTACTGTTTTATTGTCATTTTTTATTGTTGATTCTTCTAGTGTCTGTTGGGGTATCTTCTTTTTTCGTTGTCCTCTCCGTGTCTTACTCTTTCTTCTTGTGTCTGTTTGTGGTGTTGTCTCCGTGGGTTCTCTTGTCTGTAATTGTAGTTCGTGTGTTGGTGTTGTGTTTGTGGGGATTTGTAGTATTGTCGCGGTGTGTATTCTTGGTGGTGGTATTCTGGTTTGTTTCTCAGATTGTATTGGTGTGCAAAGGGAGAGGGGGGGCGTTGTGTTCTGGATGGGGAGGGGTGTGTTGTCTTCCTGGTTCGTGGTCTGTGGTGGGGGGGGGGGGGTTTTGTCTAAAAAATGCTCATTGGATAGGATTTCGAATCGGTTGGTGGTTGGAATATTATGGGTTGGTTGTATTATTACTGGTTCGTTCTGGTCTGATTGTCTGTTTCTTTCTTGTGGTGGCTTTTTTTGTGGTATGGGTATTATCAAATGTGTATCTGATTTTTTTTATTTTTCTGTCCATGATTTCTTGTTCTAATTTGTCTAAGCTTTTGCAGAGTCTATCTTGCCATGTGTTGTACTCTTCATCTTTTGGCATTTGTTCTATTGTTTCCTTTATATTTGTGATTTTTTCAGTGGTTTCGTTTAATATTTGAGTTCTTCTCTTTATGATCATTTGTGTGAGGTTGGTGGATTGGATCATCAGAAAAGTTTCCCATTCTTTGGTAAATTCTGCATTGCAGAGGTCTTGTGCTGGGAGTTTTATTAGTTGTAAGCCTTTGGGAATTTTATTGTGTTTAATACAATATTCTAGGGATTTGATTTCCCAATTTTGGCGGAGTTGTTTATGGAGTAGAGATTCTAATTCTCTAAATATTTCGGTGGTGGATCTGTCTTTGCTTATTTCAATATTTCCTGTTTCAAATGTGAATTGTTCTGCTCTGAGTCTCTTGCCCTCAGCATAATTCCAGATGTCCATTGTAAAGGGTCTGGGAGCGGCACCAATGTGGGTGATTGTAAATTTAAGGAGAGAAGGTAGGTTATTGGTGGCTCACCTGGTCAGTACAATGTGTAGGTGCTCTGGTTCTGGACTGATTCACCCAATCAGGAGGCGGTTTATAACAATAAAAGTATATAGTGGAAAAAACCGGCACTCTACATCTATCAATAATGCTAAGAAGGCAGTATGTGGGATAGTAAGATATGTATTTATTTTTGTAAGGGTACGTTTTAGGAGTGGGAAATAAAGAGGTAGAGGTTCTAAAAATGTGGAGGTCAATCCACAACCACAACCCTAGAATATGAAATAAAAGAATTCCTCACCTGCAGCAGCACAAATTTAATCTATATCATTACCTGCCCCTGCAAAAAACAGTACATCGGTAGAACAAAAAGAACCCTAAAAAAACGAATATCAGAACACATAAACAATATCAAAAAAGGCCTTGAAACCCACTCACTCTCCAAACACTTCAAAACACACCACAAACAAGACCCATCAGGACTATCCTTTGTAGCACTGGAAAATGTAAAAATAGACTGGAGAGGAGGAAACCATATAGCCAAGATGTCCCGCATTGAATCAAAATTCATCTTTGAGTTCAATACAATCATACCAGGAGGCCTAAACGCTGACTTATAAACGCTGTTAGCTGAACTATTTGGGTTCTTATAAACCATCCCCAGAGTGGCTGCCCCCAAATTGACCTGCGGTAGGCGTCCGGCTGTCTACCAGCACCCCTACCGACACTTGATATGTGGCCGTCACCCCACCAACACAACAAAATAGCAGAAAAAGAAATCCCACACCAAGCACTACCAAAAAAGACTGAGAAACCCACCATCTCAAATGCAAAAACAGCCAACAAAAATTACACAACCCAAGACTGAGCCCTATAATTGGATGAACAAACACAGCAACACCATAAGAGACCCCAACATGGATCCCCAGACTCCATAACAGCAATCCCAAACACACATGACCAATGGAACACACAATAATATATATAAAAAAACTGGATCCCAAAAACCGCATCTAAACCTTGAATCAAAAATTGAGGAAGTATGAGCACAACCACATTAGACAACACATGTAGCACTAATAAGGAGCCCAATTCCTCCACCAGCACTCATCACATAACACACTACCCTAACACCACCACCTAACACACCCCTGTCAACACACAATACACTGCACCCCCCATTAGATATCACTACCCCACAAAACACTCCCCAGAAACACATCACGTAAAAACACAGCAATATTGTAGGTAAAACACAAACACAAAAATCACACCAGGCCCCTTGGACACCAATTATCCCCCAATCCCTCAAATCCCTCTAAACACATTGCTGAAAAAAAAAAAAAAACGCACCACAGAAACGCAAGGGCACCACAGGATTACACCATATAAATTTGAGTAATGAATCCCAAAAACCGCACCCAAATCCTGGACCATAATTGAGTAAAACGAGCAAACCCCCCCAAATAATTATTTCCCCCACCAACACCCACAACGGAACGCACTACCCCAATCACCCACCTCACCCGTTACTAATCCCCCCGCCAACACCTATTATAACACATTGTTATAATCACCAAACGCACCAACACACAGCAATACCGTAGGATAACAAAAACAATACAAGACATTCTAGATACCAAATTTCCCAATAAAAATAACGCGGACAAAATACCGCAAGCAAGATCAAAAGCACAGAATCCAGAACACATTAAAGACCATTAATCAATAAAGAACAACCCACTAGAAAAAATACACACTAAGGTCCCCAAGCAGGCCGGAATACAGAAATACAAGAATACAAAAATGCACAATTAGTAGAAGCCGCAGCGGTACCGCAGAAAACACAGACACTGTGAGAAAAACCGCAGAATTAAGTCAGAAACCATTAATCAACAAAGAACCAAAACAAAACACATCACACTACCAACAATAGCACAAACACACACACACAGAAAACAGCAAACAAAAGAAGATACCTAATTAGTACTTATCCAGATTTTCGATGGAACCACCACATCCAAAAGTCTGGACCATACAAAATAAGATCCAGTCCAGGTCTTTGAAAGATCCACCAGCAGCATAAAAGGCAGTACAACGGCAGTCAGAGGGCTACCACTGATGAAGAAGGCAGCGTAGTCCTTCGAAACGCGTCTGGTGACCTCCCTCTGAAAACCTGCCAATAACCTCATTCTGGAAGCGCTTCCGAGCAACGAATCCCATCTGAATCCTCCGGATTAAAAAAGACCACCAACGTAAAACTTAAAACCAAGTGCGGCTAAGACACGTGAGACACCGAAGAAGTGACGTCATATCCACGTGGCACGCCGAGAAGACCGGGAAAACAAACACTGCAGAGCGCAGCAAGGCTGCTCCAACAACCAGGACACCTCGCAAAGAAAGGTAAACAGTCAGGGTGCAGTTCCCTTAATGTGTGGGACGCCACACTAAGTACAGCACCCGACTGACCTACTACATATATTTTTATATTTTTATATTTTTACATTTTTGTATTTTATATATATTTTTATCCTTTTTATTTTCTCACCGCTCTACCCATATATTATATACCTCCTATGTGACCAAGACCGGAGGTATAGACAGACAATTTTTATGGACTACATACAAATGGACACAACTACTCACTGTACCCACGGAAGGTGAAAACCGCTATTAAATAATTACTGCAGTGCCACACCTCCACTCTGCATATATTTGCTATTTTTGCTACTCCTGTTATTTTTTGGTATATTTTTTGACATATCTCTGGTATTGTGTATCTGCAACGCTGTATATGGCAAAACATCATTCTTATTGTTATTTTTATTTATGAGAACCTCATCCTTTGGACCTCCACATTTTTAGAACCTCTACCTCTTTATTTCCCACTCCTAAAACGTACCCTTACAAAAATAAATACATATCTTACTATCCCACATACTGCCTCCTTAGCATTATTGATAGATGTAGAGTGCCGGTTTTTTCCACTATATACTTTTATTGTTATAAACCGCCTCCTGATTGGGTGAATCAGTCCAGAACCAGAGCACCTACACATTGTACTGACCAGGTGAGCCACCAATAACCTACCTTCACACATTTTATTATGTCTGTTTTCAGGAAACGATCCCTTTTTTATAATGCTGTAATATAATGAAAGGTAGAGTCTGATGGGAACTTCTTTTTTGTTAAATAGGCTCTTGCCTCCATAGTTACAATGATGGAAAATTCAAAGGTGACCATATTTCTAGGCAGCGGGTCGTAATGTAATGCTACCTCTTGTATACTGTCTATTTTGCTTTTCTCCTGCTTGCCATTATTGTATCACCTGTAGAGCTACATAAACTTTAAAACAGTGTACATAGCTCAGTTGGAGGTTCCCTAAATCTTAAAATAAAATGTTAATTCTGTAATGTTATGTACCACGTTTTCAGACTTTATTATCCCCCCTCCTGTTTGTAGACTGCTGGTAGAACGGATTTTTGCACAGTACATGGTCCCTCACAACTTGGACACTACAGAAAGAATGAAGTGCCTATATTATCTGTACGCAACATTGGACTTAAATGCTGTCAAGTAGGTATTTTTGGTTGCAACACTGTCACTTTTTTTTTTTTCCTCCTCTTTTTCTCAGAGCTAATTAAGAAAAATAGGTATGATCAACAGTGAAATTTGTTGGCATTCTCTGGAAATAAAAGACCATTTCTGTACTGCCCACCACTGGCCTACGTAAATAGAAGATTCATACATGCCTGCTCCTGTCCTCCTCACTGGCTCCTACATATGCATGTTCTGGTCCCTGGACTGTTTGTTTGCATCCAGTGGTGCATGGTCATCATCACATGTTCCGCTGCAGCCGTTAACTGGCTTCAATGGTGATGTGCCACCTGTGGCGGGGAGCAGGTAAGTATGAATCTTCTGTTTATGGAGGCAGGCCTGCAGGCAGTACAGAAAAAGCTTTATTCCCCAAGAACCCCTTTAAAGGACATGGACACCTTGAATACATTTATTTTATAATTTTTTTTATTGCATTAATTTTACAACTAAAATAAATTTGCATTTAGGTTTCAATAAAAAAATGTTTGACTTGTGCAGCTTGCATTTAATGTAGTTTTCTCCATCCCATTCTACTAAAGACAGTTGTTGCTCTTTCTGCAGCCCTTCTCACACCTCATGAAGCAAATCTATGCTAAAATATTTTTTTTATTTATCTACTAACATTGTATTTGCCTTTTCTAAATTGAGTTTAGACTGACCTGTCAGTTGTCTGTAAGCTGCACAACCTACAAAAAGCTTCTTTTTTTTTTTTTTTTTTTATATAATTATTGCAGTTTAGTAAAGAATTGTAAACAGCCTTTTTACAGAGCAATCAATATATGTTATAGAGAATCTCTCAGCACAATGTTGGACTATTATCTGCTGAAATAAATGATTAGTACTGCAGATAATGAGTTCTGATCACGATTTTATTTTTCTACTGTCCCCCTTTCCCCGGTTGTCGGCAGTTAAAGCTGCACTGAAATACATTGTCAGGACTTCTGTGCCTGCACACAGGTGTCCGCTCCATTATGTAGGAATGGCACAGCAGTCCGGATTGTGTATTTCAGAGGAGCTTTGAAAGCTCGCATCAGGGGTACAGGGAGCAGAACTAAAAAGAAAATAGCAATCTGTACTCCTTCTGAAGTACTACTCATCTGTTACTGCAGATAATAGTCCAAGATCGTGGCGGCAGATTCCCTTTAACAGCTTGCCCCACTCCAAAACTCATTTTGTTTTCTTTCTCTGACAGAGCATTAAATGAGATGTGGAAATGTCAGAATTTGCTCAGACATCATGTAAAGGATTTGTTGGATTTGATCAAACAGCCCAAAGTAAGTATATCTGTATTTGTGTCAGTAACAGTAATTTTTTTAATTCATGAACGTGTGTAATGTGAAGGCTTTATGAGAAACGGGGACAGTTCATCATGCCCATGCTCCCGCATCTTGCTGTCCTCCACACACCTTCACATATGCACATAGGCCGTTTTCACAGGGCAGCATTTTGCATCAGTTTTGTGCCTGTTCTTGTTCTGGATCTTGCTCCTGGTTTTGGCTTGCAAATACTGATGCAAAATACTGGTGTAAAAGTGGCCTTAGGCTAGAATCACACATGCAGCTTTTAGTGAAGTTCTTTTAGTGAACAAGTGTGTGGATACAAATGAAATGGTAAAGGCTTATTTCATTTGGAAGTGTGAGGTCTTATTCCCTGAATTTTACTTTAGTGGTTTTGGACTACTGCGGTCATGTATCGGCATCAATAGGATCCTTTGGAAACAAGCACCCCCTTTATTTGGATAATAAAGAGAGGATTCATCTTCTTTATCTTTTTATACTTTGCCTTTCTTTTTCTTTAGGATACTGGTTCTTCTTGAAAATATCAAGTGGGGCTATGGAGACTTGTTTTAATGGGAATCTGTCACCACGATTCTGGACTATTATCCACAGTAATACAAGAGTAGTTCTGCACATAAGGACTCTAGATAACCTTTTTTTATATTCATATATTCCTTTATTCTCTAACTATCAGCTATAAAAGCTTACTGAAATACACAGTAAAGACTACTGTGCCATGCCAGCACAATGCAGAGGACTCGTATATGCATGTACAGCAACAATGTATGTTAGTGCAGCTTTGAATACTGATGCACTTTAAGGCTGGCAGTAGGAAAATAAAAAGTAGCAATCTGGACTCCTTATCTGCAGCAGATATTTTTTTATATTGTGGTGACAGATTCCCTATTCATGGGTAAAAAGTATTCAGAATAGCACATGTCAGCCAAACCATGTCAGAACCAGTGCTCCCCTGAGCTGCCTCCTGCACTTCTCATCCAGCCAGGACCCTGCTCTATACTGATGAGGGGCAGGTGCCCACAAAACATCTGTCTACTTATGGATCTTTATCTTTTGGGGGAATTTGTGGTTTGGCTGACATGAGCTTTTTTGTTATTTTATTTAATGTATGGTAAATTTATTGTGAAATATTTTACAATTTTGTCTTGCAGTCTGAGTCTGGGAGTAAAGCAATTTTTTCCAAAGTGATGGTCATTACCCGTAAGTCCACATATAAAATTGTCATCTTTCAGCATTGAAAGGGAACCTGTGAGCAGTCTGACATGGCTACTCATATCCCCATGAAATAACAATTGTGGAGTGTCTTTTCTTATAATTCTGGGGTGTGGTGTTCGGCTATTTATTCCTTCTAGAAACGTGAAAGTAAATTGGCAATGGAGTTACCCTTCCCTTACTCTGGCAGCACTGATTGGACAGTGTGGGTTTGCAGTGACACGCCCCCTCCTGGTAACGCCCAGTTGGCATGTTAGTCATAAATTATAGTTAGCAGTAACAGGGAGTTGTCTCCTCCTCCGTCTCCGTAGACAGTGCAGGGAACCAATGTCCCTAGTAATCCCTGATTGGGGATAGGGGCATTGCTACTGTGCACCTGCCTGTCTACACAAAGTTCCTACCCCGCAAGGGGCGGCTACCTTACCCTAAAATGGGGAGGTATCCCTAATATGCCCTAATGGGGAACTATCCTATAGGGCATATTAGTGATACCTCCCCATTTTATCCGGACAGGGCCTCCCCTTGCGGGGTAGGAACTTTGTGTAGACAGGCAGGTGCACAGTAGCAATGCCCCCATCCCCAATCAGGGATTACTAGGGACATTGGTTCCCTGCACTGTCTACAGCTCCAACTTACCAACGACCTCATTCAGCAACCGGCACATGTGTATTCCTTCCACCACACTCGGTTGGTCCCTATCAGGGTTGCGTCGGACTGGTAAGACTGTTCCATACTTTTTAAGCCATATCTTCATTGTCTGTACGTGGCGCTTTTTCTCTTAAAAAGTATACTAGTAAAAGTTATATTTCAAAGCTCCCTCATATCCATAATTGTTTTCCAAACTGCCAGTGAGAGCGCCCCTATCTAACTACCATTACTCTACACATGGTTTTTAGCAGTAACAGGAATGAAGCCACACAGAGTTCTTGGGATGCTGCTGAATTGTGTTATGGGGAATACAGTTATTTACTACAACAGACTTATCAGGACTGGTGACTGGTCCTCTCTTCAGCTGGCAAAGATTCTAAAGGTGTCTGTCTTCATCACATAAAGCTGGATTTGTCTTTCTGCACATAGTAGAATCTTTATTATTTTAAATGCATGGGAACTATTAGTAGTTGATGGAGAAACTGGTCTTTCCAACAGCAGTAGATTGAACATGTGAGTAAACATTGAGAGCTCATTCAGCAACCTACCCAGCACGTAGAAAAAATAAATAAAAATTACCTGCCACCATATTTTTTGCCCTATAAGATTTGCCTGTCCATAAGATGCACCTAGGTTTTATACTACACTGCAACTTTTATAAACTTGATTTTAACTAGTGTACTGCAGCTGTAGTTCAGTAGTTAAAATCAGTTGCGCTACAAAAAGTTGCAGTGCAGCCCTTGCCTTAGAGGAGGAAAATAGGGAGGAAAATAGGAAACAAAATATTTTTCATCAGACCCCCAATGTTCATGGGACACGCCATTCAGTCCTCGGATCGGACCCCTATGTAAATCGGCTCAGAGCAGACAAAAAGAACAAATCAAGTTTCCTTTTATGCTCCGGCTGCAGCTCCTGAGATCCAGTGGTCTTTCTGCTCTGCTGGGACCTGACGTCGCACAGCATTAGGTCACAGAGCACCGACGTCCTCGCAGATCACAGCACAGTGTGTGGAAGCATAGAGTACAGAGCCTGCGCGGGGAGCACTGCATTCACTGCTCAGCAATCCTCTTGTACTAAATGACCGTTTTCTTAATGGCTCATTGGTATTCGACTCATAAGATGCAATGACATTCCCCCCTCCCCCCTTCCACAAAGTGCGTCTTATAAGGTGAAATATACAGTAATTTAAACCTTCACGATTAATATATTACTTTGTCTTATTAGCAAGAGCTCTTCAGCGACCACCTACTTGTTGATCTACAGGGCCGGACATCTCGACCTTAGTTCTGCTCTGCTACTTCAAGTAGCCGCACTAACGCAGATGCTCTGCTTCCGCATCGGGAGCAGTGATGTTCATGTGCTACTACCCAGAAATGTAGCAGCGCATGTGCAGTCACTGCTCCAGTAGTGGAAGCAGAGCCTCTGTGCTTGCACTGCTACTTGGAGCAGTAGCATGGAACCCGAGATTGTCAGGGCCCCTCACAAGTTAAAAGCTCTTGCTACTGAAACAAAATTGATTTATTAGATTGAATCACGTATCTGTACATTTTATAGGTAGCCTGTGGACATCTGTTCTCCATACAAAATCCAATAAGCTGTTTAGTTGGTTGATCATGGTTTAGAATCTTCACACACAATCTGTTGCCAAATGTTACAGGTTTATTTGCGTAAGAAAATATCTACCATTCACAACAGCAAGGGACTTTATTTGCACTGTGTATTTAATTTGTTCTCTCTCGTCTTAGGAAACTTACCAGACCCTGGTAAAGGTCAAGACTTTTTAAAGAAGTTCACACAAGTTTTAGAAGAAGATGAAAAAATTAGAGGCCAGCTGGAGAAGCTTGTCAGTCCAACCTGTTTTTGCAAGCAGGCAGAAGTTTGCGTGGTAAGAGACCCTCTCCTTTTAAAGGGATTCTGTCACCTCCCCTAAGCCAAAAAACGATTTTAAAGCAGCCATGAAGCACAGCTTACCTGGATTAGGCTGTGCTCTTTGATCTTGAAATCCGTCCAGCAGTTACTGCAAAAAACGACTTTGATTGATATGTAAATGTGTCCTGAAGGTGCCCAGAGGGGCGTTTTTTTCTTCTTAGAGAGCCCAGTACCGCCCCTCTTTCAGTGCCCAGCCCGCCTTCCTTGTACTGTCTAACTGCCGCCTCCAGCCAAATTAATGGCAACTAGGATAATTATGTCGCAATATGTAAACGAAAGGTTAAGCTAATTCACATCTTTCTTCCCTGCAATCCTCTTGAAAACTAAAAGCGTGATATTACCAAGAAACTGGGCAATCCAAAGCAGCCAACGAATCCTTTTCTGGAAATGATGAAATTTCTGCTTGAACGGATCGCACCTGTGCACATAGACAAGGAGTCAATAAGGTAAGAAGCTGTGTATTATGGCATCTGTAATAAGTTAAGGCTTTTACTCAGGTGCAGAAATGTCCACTTTGTTAAAAAAAAAAAAGGATATTTAATCTGCTCATTAATTAGAAATTAGCATCCTTTCCTTTTGAAAGGACAGCAGGGCGCCCATAAGAATGCTGTCTTGGGGTTAAGCAGTTTTGGAGATTTATAGGCCAGAACATGTCACACTTTTTTTTTATTTTATTTTTTATATTAGGGAAATCTGACATAATCCATTGGTAGCAATTTATTAGGAACTGCCAGTCATAATCCAAAGTACTTTGGAGTAAAATGCCCCAAATGTATTAGGAGACTTTTTTTTAACCACTTCCAGACAAGGCCTAATTTAGCAAATCTGACATGTCACTATGTGGTAATAACTTTTGAACGCTTTTACTTATCCAGGCCATTCTGAGAATGTTGTTTCATGACACTTTGTACATCATGTTAATGGTAAATTTGAGTCAATATATTTCACCTTTTATTTATATATAAAAAAAAATCCAAAAGTTAACAAATATAAGAAAATTCACAGTTTTCTAAATTTTTATCTCTTTGCTTTTAAGACAGATGGTGATACCTCATAAAATACTCATTAACATTCCCCATGTGTCTACTTTATGTTGGCATTATTTTGGTAATGTTATTTTATTTTTTAGGACATTAGAAGGTTTTTTTTTAGGAATTTTAGAAGCAATTTTAGAATTTTGGGGCGGCTCCGGGTGGCGCGTGGGCTCTCCTTCTCTGTCTCTCGGTGTAAGTCCCGCGCTGGGCATCCCGGGCTGTTACTACCACTGTGTAGAGGGGATCGACGCCATGTGCGTCTTTGCAGGGGAATCCTCTGTGTGGGCAGGAGGATTCTGGAAGACACACTGCATTGCCCTTTCCTCTGCCAGTACTGGTTGCGCTTCCTGCGGTGGCTGATGCGTAGGCCGGCCTGTGGCATGGCCAGGAGGAAGCGCAGCGTGCTCTTGGAGTCGGCGTGGAGGGCGGATTTAGTGTAAGCGGAAGCGGAGTTTTAAAATTGCTCTGCAATACCAGAAATTTGACGATTGCTGGAGAATAACAAAGATGTCCCCTGCTGATGCCCCATGTAGATCTGCTGATCCCTACAAGGTCCTCAGCCTGATGTATGTACTGAGGAGCCAATGGGTCGAAGCTACCATCTATGGGATTATGACTGAACGCCTCTAAGTCAGAATACCTCCTAAACGTGACGATAATTGTCGCAATAGTATTCCTGCTCAGTTAAATAGGAACCACAGGTTCAGACATTTGGTGTTTGTGCTTGTAAAAAGCTGCTATCTCCACGCTGCACTTCCCGTGGTAGTGGAAGAGTCGTCATCATTTAAGGAAACCTTAGAACCCCCTATTAGGGATGAGGTAAATTTGGCAAAAGACCAATGTATGGCTCCCATCCGTCTACTTAAATCCAATCGGGTCAGGCCTTAACGCCTGTAAGATTCCTTACAAACAAGGTTTGTTCAGATCTAGGCAAACAGGAAGCTCTAGAATCAGAAGTATCTTCGCTTTTAGAAAAAAAAGCGTCATTATAAATATTCCGTTAGACCAGCAGGGTCCAGGACCAGCAGGAAAAACCTACTCTCCCTTGTTCCAAAAAAACAAAAACAAATGGGAAGTTCAGAAAGATCTTCAATCTGAAGGACCTAAATCACTGTCATTGAAAAAAATAAAATAAAATGATCTGCTGTAAATCTCCTTTTTCAAGACTATTACATGGTTACAGTCGATCTGGCGGATGCCTTTTATGATGTTCCTATTCACAACGAGAGTCAAAAATATCTTAGGTTCACTGTCTACATAAAAGGAGAGCTCGGTCACTTCCAGTACCAGCCTTTAACCTTCGGCCTCTCCAGTGCGCCACGTCTTTTCACAAAGATTATGGCAGATGTAGTATGTTACTTTCATTTAAAGGAATAATTGTCGTTCCCTATCTGGACTACCTTCTGATCGCAGCAGATTCCTATTCTTGTCGTCTTGGCCATCTCAGAATTGTGAAACAAACCCTTGCCTCTTTAGGATGGGTCATCAATCAAGAGAAGTCAAAACTAATTCCAAGTCAGCAAAGTTATTTCTGGGGGTACTTCTGGACACCCACCATCTATCCATCTTTTTGCCCCAAGAAAACAGATCAACCTAGTAACCCGAGTAAGAATCTTCTTTTCAAAAAAGGACGGCATCGATAAGAGACGTCATGCGCTTGCTGGGACTTTTATCATCAACAATTTCCTCTGTGAATTGGGCTCAGGCCTACACCAGGATCTTGCAATCTTTCCTTCTTTCATTTTGGGAAAAGACAGAGTTCCTTAGGAAAGAAAATAAAAATCCTACACAAAAATAAATCACTAAGTTGGTGGATGGTGGAGAAGCATCTACAATCAGAGCCCATGTTATGCAAGAAACGGTACATGGGACATGGAATCTCCAGATGTCTTTATCATCCTCAAACCTTAGGGAATTGACAGCAGTTTTACGAGCCTTCCTAAGCTTAAAACAGACTATCCAACACCACGTTAAAGTGCTTTCAGACAATACGACGACTGTGGCATATCTAAATCGTCAAGGGGGTCAAGGAGCAAGTCCTTGGCGGCGGTCTAAAAGATGATATTCAGATTGGGAGAAGAGAACCTAAAGTCCATCTCGGCGATTCTTTTAAAAGGAGAAGAAAATATTTTAGTGGATTTTCTCGGTAGACAAACCCTCAGAGAAAGAGAGTGGTCATTAAATCTATAAGTATTCAAACCCTATCTCGGAGAGATGGGGGCTTCTGACATGGATCTATTCGTGTTGAGACAGAACAGGAAGGTAGAAAATTGTATTCTATCTGCCCCAGGATAATCTAAATCAAATAGATGCTCTCTCGTTATGCATTTCCACCATTCTCTCTGATTTCAAGGGCTCTGAATATACGGGAAGAAAAGGCACAGGTTATAATGATTTGCTCCTTATTGTCCAAAGAGGTCTTGGTTCCCCTGCTTCAAACCCTTTCGGCAGGAGAA
Organism: Bufo gargarizans; assembly: GCF_014858855.1. Taxonomy (NCBI): domain Eukaryota; kingdom Metazoa; phylum Chordata; class Amphibia; order Anura; family Bufonidae; genus Bufo; species Bufo gargarizans. The sequence goes on along the minus strand of NC_058082.1, from coordinate 74,421,788 downwards.
CCCTGTATTCTGCCTCAGATTCCGGACCTCCTCCATCAAGGTCCTGCGCTTCACCCCAACATGCATCATCTACATTTAACAGCTTGGAAGTTGAATGGGACTTGTTAAAAAAAAAAAAAGAATGGGCTTTCTGAGGATGTCATATATACCCTGCTACGTAGTAGAAAGAAAATCACTTCAGAAATGGATCTGTGGACCTGGAATGCTTTTTTGTTATTTGTGGGTGGCTGTTGGGATCCTCAGAATTCTTTTAGATGTAGGCTTGATTTTAGAGTTCCTGCAATTGGTATTAGATAGGAGCTTAGAACCAGTACCTTTTAAAAGTTCAGGTCAGCTCTTAGTGCCTTTCTGGATATCAAAGTGGCAGAAATTACCCTAGTCTGTAGATTCCTTAAAGGTACAAGCAGGATCTAAACTTGGTCCTCTTGGCTCTCATGCCTATGCCCTTTGAGCCTCTTTCAGAATTATCCCTAACATTTTTTACTTTAAAAACCCACCTTTCGCATTGCCTTAACTACGGCTAGGAGGGTGGGGGAGATCCAGGCTTTTTCCTGTAAATAACCATACCTTATAGACCTGGGTGATTCTCAGGCTCTCCCCAGTTTTTCTGCAGTCCTAACAGCAGCATAAGTGGGGAGTTCTCCCCTGTGAAACTGGTAGGACAGGTGGAATTTTTATTGATTTTAAAATTGCTACCAAGACAATTAAACAATTAACCCACCCCCTATAAAGGGACGTCCGCCCTTAAAAGGGAGTCTTTCACGCCGATTGACCCTATTAACCTATTAACACACTTATGTCCACGGCATCCCCCCTATTAAAACTGTTCTTACCATTAGTTCCCTGCTAGCATCATTCGTCCAAAAAACACTTATTCCGTATGCAAATGAGACTGTGAAGGTGCCCAGGGGCGGCCTTACAACGGCCGGTGCCCAGGCCCCTGGGTCATTTTCATACCAATTCACTCCCCCTCCTCCGCGTCTGCCCACCCTTAGTCTCTTCTCTATCTTTCCTCCTACTGTCCGTAATCCCGCGCATGCGCCGATGACCGCGATATCGGCGCGTGCGCATTGAATGACCACAGTCTGGCCGGGGCATCACTGTTTACTGTGCACATGCGCCGGCCCAGGCCTAACTTACGTTCTTGCCGTGATGTTGTGATCACGGCAAGAACGTAAGTTTAGCCGGCGCATGCGCACAGTTAACTGTGATGCCCCGGCCAGACTGAGGTCATTCAATGCGCACGCGCCGATATCGCGGTCATCGGCGCATGCGCGGGATTAAGGACAGTAGGAGGAAAGATGGAGAAGAGACCAAGGGCGGGCAGACGCGGCGGATGGGCAGGCAGACCCGGAGGAGTGGGAGTGAATTGGTATGAAAATGACCCAGGGGCCTGGGCACTGGCCGTTGTAAGGCCGCCCCTGGGCACCTTCACAGCCTCATTTGCATACGGAATAAAAGTATTTTTTGGACGAATGATGCTAGCAGGAAACTAATGGTAAGAACAGTTTTAATATGGGGGATGCCGTGGACATAAGTGTGAAAGACTCCCTTTAAACCAGTGCTTTATCAGCAAGTACCCAAACAAAAATAGGGTGGGAAATTTGTGTGCTGCTGTTAGGACTAAGGGAAAACAAATTTATCGCCCATATTCATTGGGGGGACACAGGAACGTGAGTATAGCAATGTCCTCTAGGAGGTGTTGACACTAGTAAAAGCTGTTAGCTCCTCCCCTGGCAGCTATACCCCCTCCAGCCTGGAGAGAGAGCTTTAGTTTTTTCTAGTGTCAATAGGAGGCAAGACTTCCTTAGCTCCTGAAGATTATATTTTTTTTTTATCAGATAATTTTTATTTGACTTTTTTTGAAAATCACAAAAATACAAAGAAGGAAAATAGTCTGCACAGTATACATGCAACAGTTGATGACAAAAATACCATGGCATTACAAGATCGGACAAATATTTTACTTTCATGAGTACCCCGCGTACTCCAACATAGTACAAGAAGTACAGAAGATTAAGCAATCTAGTTAAAGTATACCGGTTACAGAATCGCATTTCCCATCCAATAATTTATAAACATAAGACCATCCCTCCCTACCCAACTAAAGCCCAATTCCCCCCTCCCCGTCCCCCCCCCTTACCCGAGCGATGTACTTCTACTATCTGTTTAGCAGACCTCTTCACACCCGACCTACGTAGTATTAAACACCTTCATACAGCATACATCCAGAACTAAATTGGATAGAGGAGAAAGAAAGCACACATAACCAAGAACTGTGCCTCTACCTGCCCCATAGTCCAACTAAGAAGAGAGGCTAATCCGGACACGATATCCTATATTTCTCCCAGTTATCCCATATTTTGTTAAACTTCACTACACATTTTCTTTTAACATACACACCTTTCTCCGAGCGTATTATATCTGGCATTCTAATGAGGAATTCTCCCCTAGTCGGAGTTTGAGGCCTAAGCCAAAATCTGGTTATTAGTTTCCTAGCTTGAAATGGCAGACGCTGTACTCCCAGACGGTGATGACGATTTTTGATGTCTAATATCCCGACCACACATGCTCTCGGTCCGGGCGGAACCATAATATTAAATGAGTCTTTTATTAGGGCCAGAACCGCGGACCAAAAGTTCCGGAGCTCCGCACAATCCCAGAACATGTGCAACAAGGATGCAGGGCCCTTGCCACATCTAGGACAATCCGCATCTTCCCGAACACCTATCCGGCATAAAAACTCTGGAGGAAGATTTTTTTATTTTAGTTTTATTTTTTGTCCTTCCTTTTTCAGAAGGGAAAACAGTGGTCGCCTCGCCTCCCTGTTCTCCCGGGGTTGAGTTGCTCCAGTGCCGGTCACCTGCACTGCTGCCTCCCCCACAGAAGACAAGGTGGACCAGGGCAGCCTCGCTCCCCTGCATCCCGCCAGCCAAGGGGTCACCCATCCAAGCCCCCCTTTTCCAGCGTCCTGCCACTACGGGGCCAGTAGCTGAAGGGGTGACCCTGCTGGACCAGAGGAGGGGTGAAGATGGCGGCAGGATAAGGTGAGTACACGGGAATAGGTAAGTATTAACCCTCTTCCCCCTCCCTCCCTTGTTCATTATCACTTAAGGGCCCGCTCCAAGCACACCTGCGATTTAAGGCATGCCACCTAGCTCCTGGTATCTCTAGCCAGTTTAACCCTTCCAGGGGCAGTCTCTGTTGTGGTAGCTTTCTAGTCCCCCCCCCCCCCCCTGGCATATATCTGGCATTCTAATGAGGAATTCTCCCCTAGTCGGAGTTTGAGGCCTAAGCCAAAATCTGGCTATTAGTTTCCTAGCTTGAAATGGCAGACGCTGTACTCCCAGACGGTTATGACGATTTTTGATGTCTAATATCCCGACCACACATGCTCTCGGTCCAGGCGGAACCATAATATTAAATGAGTCTTTTATTAGGGCCAGAACCGCGGACCAAAAGTTCCGGAGCTCCGCACAATCCCAGAACATGTGCAACAAGGATGCAGGGCCCTTGCCACATCTAGGACAATCCGCATCTTCCCGAACACCTATCCGGCATAAAAACTCTGGAGGAAGATTTTTTTTATTTTAGTTTATTTTTTGTCCTTCCTTTTTCAGAAGGGAAAACAGTGGTCGCCTCGCCTCCCTGTTCTCCCGGGGTTGAGTTGCTCCAGTGCCGGTCACCTGCACTGCTGCCTCCCCCACAGAAGACAAGGTGGACCAGGGCAGCCTCGCTCCCCTGCATCCCGCCAGCCAAGGGGTCACCCATCCAAGCCCCCCTTTTCCAGCGTCCTGCCACTACGGGGCCAGTAGCTGAAGGGGTGACCCTGCTGGACCAGAGGAGGGGTGAAGATGGCGGCAGGATGAGGTGAGTACACGGGAATAGGTAAGTATTAACCCTCTTCCCCCTCCCTCCCTTGTTCATTATCACTTAAGGGCCCGCTCCAAGCACACCTGCGATTTAAGGCATGCCACCTAGCTCCTGGTATCTCTAGCCAGTTTAACCCTTCCAGGGGCAGTCTCTGTTGTGGTAGCTTTCTAGTCCCCCCCCCCCCCCCCCCTTACTATGCAGGGCAGGGGCCAATCGGTTGATCAGTCCATCGGGGGTTAATGGCAATACCTGCGCCATTATACAGAAAGATGGCGTCCGACATAGTCTGATCGGCAACAATCTCTGATATTATCCACCTCCCCTGCGATGTGCCTAAGCTCGGCGACGGCAACAGAGACGGGCGGCTGCAGGGGTTGCTGAGTGGAGGGAGTTGCCTGCGGCGCAATGCCATGGAGTGAGTGACTTTTCCCTGATGGCTGTGGCTGCCGGCGGAGCATGTGGGGACAGTTCTTCTCGCCCTTCTCACCCTCCCCCAGACACCTGCGTGAGCTTCGTCACTGGTCCTCCTGTCTGCAATAACCCTTTCTGGCCGGCACCTGACGATCTGGGGCTCCTCTCTCTAGGTACAGTGCATGGGTGGAGAATTTTAACCCCTCCCTGCCGGTCATTGAGACCGGCTTCCTAGAGAAAATGTATAAAATAATAAAGAAAATGTGCGTCCATTCGGGTCCCCCTCCTCATCCGCAGGGCCACCTGGTCAGTGTGGGGCCCATGTCTAATCTCGAGTAAGGGGGATTTCTAATGGTTCCCAATCCGCCCTCCGGGGCCATTTGGTGGATGATTCTCCACATGCGCAATCCAGTGACGGACCGCTGCAGGATCCCAATCCGTCCTTTTGAGCCAATTGGTTGATGTTTCTCCACCTGCGCAATCAAGTGAAGAACACCTGCAGGATCCCAATCCGTCCTCCGGGGTCGTTTTGGTTGATGATTCTCCACCCGCGCAATCCAGTGACGGACCACTGCAGGATCCCCATCCCCCCTCCAGGGGCCGTTTGGTTGATGATTCTCCACCTGCACAATCCAGTGACGGACCGCTACAGGATCCCAATCCATCCTCCAGGGCCGTTTTCGTTGATAATTCTCCACCCTCTCAATATAGCGGAGAACCTCTGGAATTCCCAGTCCACTTTCCGGGGTCATTTGGTTGATAATTCTCCACCTTTGTACATCACGTGGAGGACAGCTGAAGCATTCCAAACCCACCCTCTGCGTCGTTTGGTTGCTAATTCTCCACCTGTGCAATTCAGGAAGGATCTCCGCAGGATTTCCAATCCGTTTTCCGGGGCCATTTGGTTGATAATTCTCCACCTGCGCCATACAGTGGAGAACCTCTGGATTCCCAATCCACCCTCCTGGGTAGTTTGGTTGATGATTCCCGACCTGGGCAATTTCAGTGGGAGGCAACTGGAACTTCCCAATCCACCCTCTGGGGTTGTTTGGTTGATAGTTCTCTGCCGGCGCAATTTTATACAGAACCCCTGTTCCCAATCCACCCTCCCGGGTCGTTGGTTGATGATTCTCGGCCGGCTCGATTTTATACAGGACCTCTGTTTCCATTCCACCCCTTGGGTGGTTTGGTTGCTAAGCCCCCTCCTACGCAGTCCGCATCTGCCAGGGGTGAGATTCTGAGGGGCAGACCTTCAGAGATAAACCTGACCTCCCATGCCGTTTAGTCAATTGGTGGTTAAAATTTTTTACCCTCATTGTGTGTTCTGAATTAAAATCTACTGCTATGACCTGGATAAGCTTGTATTATAGTTCATGCTGATTTCTAGCATAAATTATAGTAAGTCTGTCAGAATGCGAGATGCCCCACAACCTCTGGGTAATTAATGCTTATTTTTCTCATCACTTTTGAAAAGTGGCAAGAGAAGCACAAAACAGTCGTAGTTAAGCTCTGGCATTCATTTCTCCCTTTGTGTTTTTATATATTTTCATGAGATCCCTTACACTTTCCCCCCACATATTAAATGCTGTTTGATATTGCTGTTAACCTAAGTAATGAAATTCTTTAACATTCATTGTTTGACTATCAGCATATTAAATATTGTGTTGCAATATTGATGTAAATGATATTCAGTGTAAAGGGTTAAAGGGATTGTGCAGTGCCGTGAACATCAAAGCGGCAGAGGTCAGACTTCCAGCACCCCCACCTAGCCAAAGCGCAGTTACACTGCCATTACAAGCTAGATAATGTGCAGTTAAGGGCCCATTCACACGTCCGTAAGTGTATTGCAAATCCGCAATACACCCGGCCGGCATCCCAATAGAACTGCCTATACATGTTCTATTTTTTTTTCTGTAGCCACGGACCGGACGATCGGGGGCGCGCTCCGGAAATGCGGAGCGGAGAGCACATTGTGTACTCTCCGCATCCATTCCGTCCCCATAGAGAATGAATGGGTCTGCACCCGTTCTGCAATTTGCGGAGCGGTATCGGGCCCCTTATACGGACGTGTGAATGGAGCCTAAAGTGAACCAGTCACCAGTTTTATGCTGCTAGGTCCTAACAGCTCCAGTGAATGCTGATGAGTCCTGATATTCATGAGTTCACGGCTCTCTCCGTGTGTTTTCCAATTGAATCAGCCGCAGCTGGGCCGGGAAAACTAGCAGCTCATGAATATTTAGGACTCATTGCCATGCGCTACAGCTGTACAATATAAGATTTAACCAAAAAGGCTGAGCCTGTTAAAGTGACCCATCATTTTGCTAAGGGAATCTGTCACTAGTTTGTTGCACTTAAGGCAGCACAAAACTTAAGCTATTACCCTTAACCAGTCAAAATGACCCACCTCTTGCAAGTTTGAGTTCCCTTCAATCAGCTGATCGGTGGGGGAGCTGGCAGTCGGACCTCTGCCGATCTGATACTGATGACCTATCCTGATAGGTCATCGGTATCATCACACTGCACATTCCCATTAATTATACATTTTATACACCACAGAAGTATGTAAGTAGGAATAGGTTTGTTTGAGGTCTTCCGTGCACGTAGAGACAAAAGCACCCAAATGTCTAAGGTACACCTGTATCTTTATGACGAACCGTGATAGACATGTGGGTGGTAGTGAGGGACACAAGGAAGAGACACAGAGGAGAAGGAGGTCACTGGAGCCAATATGGCACCTACCTAAGAATGCATCACACATTATTATCAAAGATGCTCATGGTTGCAGTTTTTCATTTCTGGAAGTCTTACAAGGGTTGGCCAGGATTTTACAGGTGATGATCTGTCCTCAGGACAGGCCATCACTATCTGGTCAGTGGGAGTCTTACCACTGAACCCCCGCTGTTCTGCTGTATCTCCAGAAGTCTGTGCCAGAATTACACAACTCTTGAGATTAGGCCACCACTCCTAAAATCCTAGACAACCCCTCTAAGGCTATGTTCACTTTGCCGTCAGAGGTTTAGTTGATGGTCCCTGCGGATTTTACTTTATGCAGCGTCTGTCTTTCAATTTAACTGGTTGGTTGAATTACCATTCACTGTTGGCATATACTCATTTATGCTTTCTTTGAAAGTTCCCTCATTAAGCTGGTCAACAAGTCGATTGATGGCACAGTAGATGATGAAGAAGAAGGTGTGTCGACAGATCAAGCAATCAGGGCAGGCCTAGAATTACTTAAGGTAAGTAGCTCGTTTAAATAGCCTTCTATCTTATGTTATTCTGTGGGAATGTCTTATTTGACACATTGCCTGGAACTTTTTTCAACCACCCTTTCAAAAGATATACCTATGGAGAAGGCTCCGTGTTAAAGTGTGACATTATCATGACCTTCAGGGCGGTGACAGGGCCAGCCTCCCTAGATTCGCGGGTGTTGCTTGAGGGGGGGATTGTCTTTTTTTTAAAATGAAATATTTACAGTTTCATTCCATACAAGCTAAATGAATGTCATTGTGTCAGTGTATATGGCCTCAGTATTTCAATAGCACTAGTACACGGGTGTCAAACACAAGGCCCGCGGGCCGAATCCGGCCCGCCAGACCTCATCATGTGGCCCGCGTAGCCGCCGCCAGCCTTCACCTTTTATTCTCGCCTTTTTTTTTTTTAACACAAGAAAGCCGCTTTTTCAGCGCATGCGCGGCAGCCTACAAGCCAGAGAACGTCTGCCCTCTAGCGGCGCTGGCCGTTCTACACAGGAAACCTCCACTTTCAGGGGTGTGGTATTCCTATCGCCCGACGCCCGGGACATGCAGTTCTGGGCGCCGGGCAAGTAGTTTGAACAGTTGTTTAGCCCTGTGCGGGCAAGTAGCAGGGACATGTCGGTTAGGCAGTAATAGGAGCGGTCATATGCTAGCCGCGACCTGACAGCTCCTACATCTATGTCAGCCTGCCCCTGCATCGTGCATATGAGTACCGTACATATCGCTTCCTGCAGGCGGCCCCCGCTCCCCCCGGCTCCTGTATCGAAGTCTCCGCCCCACCTGCCAGCACAGGAGCGCACAGTAAGTCAGCACACTGTCTCCAGAGACTGAGTAATTGCATGGCCAAGATGGGAGAAGGAGTGAGAGACCCCACGGCCCCCTGCAGATGAGCATTCCTCCCGGAGCATGTCCATATCGCAGCTCCCGACCTGACCTGCAAGCGTTGACTGGGGTCACATAGCATTATACTGATTTATGATGCTATGTAACCCTTACAGTTCTGGAATGTGTTGGATAACACTGACAGCATTATGTCAGTGTTATCCAACACATTCCAGAACTGTAAGGGTTACATAGCATCATAAATCAGTATAATGCTATGTGACCCCAGTCAGCGCTTGCATGTCAGGCTGGGAGCTGCGATGTGGACAGGCTCCGGGAGGAACGCTCATCTGCAGGGGTGTCAGAAATAAAGGTTGTGCTGTCTGTCTTCTGAGGCTCTGGCCCTGCCTGCAATCTGCACTGCACGTGGCACTTGATAAACTATAATGTCTCCCTGTTGCCCCCATACAGTATAACGTCTCCTTGTGACTGCCCCCATACAGTATAACGTCACCTTGGGGCTGCCCCCGCACAGTATAACGTCACCCTGTGGCCCCTGCCCCCATACAGTATACAACCGTATACATCCTACAGGTACAACCGGCCCTTTGAGGGTGACCAAACTACTGATGCGGCCCCCGATGAATTTGAGTTTGACACCCCTGCACTAGTACATAGTTTACTGGTTCTCATTAGAGAGGCCTAGTGAGTGTCTGGACATTAAGGGTATGTTCAGATGGAGGATTTTGGGGTTCAGTTTGAATTGACCTGTACATTCTTTGCATTGTCTTAACCCCTTAAGGACACATGACGTATCGGTACGGCATGTTTCCCGAGTCCTTAAGGACACATGACGTACCGGTACGTCATGTGGTGTTCCGATCACTGCCGTGCGGCCGGCTGTGATCGGAACAAGGTGCCTGCTCAAATCATTGAGCAGGCACCTCGGCTAAATGCGCGGGGGGGTCCCGTGACCCCCCCATGTCCGCGATCGCAACAAACCGCAGGTCAATTCAGACCTGCGGTTTGTTGCGCTTTCTGCAGTTTCTGATCGCTGCGGTCCCTGACCGCGGCGATCAGAAACTTTAGTGTGGCGAAAATATATATTTATCACCCCCCCTGCACCTCTGAATGATTTTAGCCCGGTGGGAGGTGCAGGGGGGGTGTTGCGGGCGGTGGGGGCGGTGCGGGAGGCGGGCGGTACGGCAGGCGGGATCGCGATCCCCCGCCCGCCTCCTATTGAGTAATCGTTGGTGTACAGTGGGTATACCAGGGTGCCAGCACATTGCTGGCACCCTGGTATAAACGGCTGACATCGGTGATGCGATGTCAGCCGTTTAACCCTTTCCATACAGCGGTCCGTACGGACCGCTGTATGGAAAAAGTTAACAGTAAGAGGGAGCTCCCTCCCTCTCCGATCGGGGGGCTGCAGTGCCTTTGCAGCCCCCCGATGGAGAGGGAGAGAGCCCCCAGACAGCCCCCCCAGAGCCCCGTCCTTACCCTTCCCCGTCTGCGCAGTTCTGACCATAACTGAGCAGACGGGGAAGGTTCCCATGGCAACAGGACGCCTCTCAGGCGTCCTGCTGTCCATGGTGCTGAACAGATCTGTGCTGAAAGCATAGATCTGTTCAGTGTAAGTAAAATATAGTACAGTGCAATATATATTGTACTGTACTGTATTATACAGACATCAGACCCACTGGATCTTCAAGAACCAAGTGGGTCTGGGTCAAAAAAAAAGTGAAAAAAAGGTAAAAATCAAAAAACACATTTATCACTGATTAAAAATTAAAAAAATAAAATTCCCTACACATGTTTGGTATCGCCGCGTCCGTAACGACCTGATCTATAAAACGGTCATGTTACTTTACCCGAACGGTGAACGCCATAAAAATAAAAAATAAAAAACTATGATGAAATTGAAATTTTGTCCACCTTACTTCCCAAAAAAAGGTAATAAAAGTGATCAAAAAAGTCGCATGTACGCCAAAATTGTAACAATCAAACCGTCATCTCATCCCGCAAAAAATGAGACCCTACTTAAGATAATCGCCCAAAAACTGAAAAAACTATGGCTCTTAGACTATGGAAACACTAAAACATCATTTTTTTTGTTTCAAAAATGAAATCATTGTGTAAAACTTACATAAATAAAAAAAAGTATACATATTAGGTATCGCCGCGTCCGTATCGACCGGCTCTATAAAAATATCACATGACCTAACCCCTCAGATGACCACCGTAAAAAAATAAAAATAAAAACGGTGTAAAAAAAGCCATTTTTTTGTCATCTTACGTCACAAAAAGTGTAATAGCAAGCGATCAAAAAGTCATATGCACCCCAAAATAGTGCCAATCAAACAGTCATCTCATCCCGCAAAAAATGAGACCCTACTTAAGATAATCACCCAAAAACTGAAAAAACAATGGCTCTTAGACTATGGAGACACTAAAACATTTTTTTTGTTTTAAAAATGAAATCATTGTGTAAAACGTACATAAATAAAAAAAATTGTATACATATTAGGTATCGCCGCGTCCGTGACAACCTGCTCTATAAAATTACCACATGATCTAACCTGTCAGATGAATGTTGTAAATAAAAAAATAAAAAACGCTGCCAAAAAAGCTATTTCTTGTTACCTTGCCGCACAAAAAGTGTAATATAGAGCAACCAAAAATCATATGTACCCTAAACTAGTACCAACAAAACTGCCACCCTATCCCGTAGTTTCTAAAATGGGGTCACTTTTTTGGAGTTTCTACTCTAGGGGTGCATCAGGGGGGCTTCAAATGGGACATGGTGTAAAAAAAAACAGTCCAGCAAAACCTGCCTTCCAAAAACCGTATGGCATTCCTTTCCTTCTGCGCCCTGCCGTGTGCCCGTACAGCGGTTTACGACCACATATGGGGTGTTTCTGTAAACTACAGAATCAGGGCCATAAATAATGAGTTTTGTTTGGCTGTTAACCCTTGCTTTGTAACTGGAAAAAAAAAATTTAAAATGGAAAATCTGCCCAAAAAGTGAAATTTTGAAATTGTATCTCTATTTTCCATTAAATCTTGTGCAACACCTAAAGGGTTAACAAAGTTTGTAAAATCCGTTTTGAATACCTTGAGGGGTGTAGTTTCTTAGATGGGGTCACTTTTATGGAGTTTATAATCTGGGGGTGCATCAGGGGGGCTTCAAATGGGACTTGGTGTCAAAAAAACCGGTCCATAAAAATCAGCCCTCCAAAAAACAAACGGCGCACCTTTCCCTCTACGCCCCGCTGTGTGGCCGTACAGTAGTTTACGGCCACATATGGGGTGTTTCTGTAAACAGCAGAGTCAGGGCAATAAAGATACAGTCTTGTTTGGCTGTTAACCCTTGCTTTGTTAGTGGAAAAAATGGGTTAAAATGGAAAATTAGGCAAAAAAATGAAATTCTCAAATTTCATCGCCATTTGCCAATAACTCTTGTGCAACACCTAAAGGGTTAACGACGTATGTAAAATCAGTTTTGAATACCTTGAGGGGTGTAGTTTCTTAGATGGGGTCACTTTTAGGGAGTTTCTCCTCTAGGGGTGCATCAGGGGGCTTCAAATGGGACATGGTGTAAATAAACCAGTCCATAAAAATCAGCCTTCCAAAAACCAAACGGCGCACCTTTCACTCTACGCCCCGCTGTGTGGCCGTACAGTAGTTTACGGCCACATATTGGGTGTTTCTGTAAACGGCAGAGTCAGGGCAATAAAGATACAGTCTTGTTTGGCTGTTAACCCTTGCTTTGTTAGTGGAAAAAATGGGTTAAAATGAAAAATTAGACAAAAAAATTAAATTCTCAAATTTCCTCCCCATTTGCCAATAACTCTTGTGCAACACCTAAAGGGTTAACAACGTATTCAAAATCAGTTTTGAATACCTTGAGGGGTGTAGTTTCTTAGATGGGGTCATTTTTGGGTGGTTTCTATTATGTAAGCCTCGCAAAGTGACTTGAGACCTGAACTGGTCCCTAAAAATTGAGTTTTTGTAAATTTCTGAAAAATTTCAAGATTTGCTTCTAAACTTCTAAGCCTTATAACATCCCCAAAAAATAAAATATCATTCCCAAAATAATTCAAACATGAAGTAGACATATGGGGAATGTAAAGTCATCCAAATTTTTGGGGGTATTACTATGTATTACAGAAGTAGAGAAACTAATTCTGTAAAATTTGGTATTTTTTGGTGCAAAAAAATAATTTTTTTGACTTTATTTTACCAGTGTCATGAAGTACAATATGTGACGAAAAAACAATCTCAGAATGGCCTGGATAAGTCAAAGCGTTTTAAAGTTATCAGCACTTAAAGTGACTCTGGTCAGATTTGCAAAAAATGGCCTGGTCCTTAAGGTGAAATAGGGCTGTGTCCTTAAGGGGTTAAACAGTGTGGCCAAAATCCTCAGACACAGCCTGAACTGTAGTGTTGCTTCCCATTGAGAAAAATAGGAGGCTGATTCAGATAGAGCAAAGAATGTGTGGGTCCATTCTGGGTGCGGTTACCGCACAACCCCTCACAAAGCTGCAGCAGGAGCATGCTCACGGTTTAGCTCCATTCAGTGGACTTAAACCTAAGGCAGGTCCACATAAAAACCTAGAGCAGGTCCACATAAAAACCTAGAGCAGAAACCGCAGCACAGCGCACAAAACCCTTACTTTCAGGCAACACTCATTCCGGCCAAACTAGACCAACGAGTTTAAGGGGCTGTCCACTGCAAAACTTCTCTTTTATCATTGTGCCTCCACAATCAGACCCTCTAATTTAATATTATACTTGCACTCTGTAGTTTGGATCACTGGTCACCTGAGCTCTTTTTCCATGCGCCGTGCATTTCCACTGTCACGACCTATACTTCCATAATACTGTGCATCAGTCACTGGCCGAATGGCTTTGCACCCAGCACAACCTTTTAAGAAGCAACCACACATGAGCTAAATGTCCATGACTTGAGTGTTATAGCTGCAGCTCTGAAACTAAACACTTGCCCCTTGGGTATGGTTAGATGTCCTCCCACATATTCAAGACAAAATTTTACGTATGATCATGACAAGTAAATAAAAGCCTTAAATCACAAACACTACCATTGCATTACCAAAGATGAAGCAACACTGACAGCGATGCACGTGTCTTCTCATCCACTGTGCTTTATTTTTTATTTTTTTAAATATATTGCAACTTTTTTTTGTTGCATAAGTTGTATCCAGTATGAAGTCTGGCCTAAAGCAGGTTCGCCTATTACCACATTTAGAAGCTGTGGCCGCTTTCTCTTTAGTTTACTCTACGTTTACCCTAGATCTCAGCATACAGTCAGTCCACTTCTTCCAGCGTGTGGTTAATCTGACTTGCTGCGCCTGCAGTACTCTCAGCACTTTGATTTCAGACGCAATAATATCTCATTCATTACAATGTAGCATTTGGCTGTTACTTGTTTTTCCACAGCACCATAATCTGCCGAAATCTGATATCACCATGTATGAATATACTCTATTGCAGTCATCATCTTTGTGTGAAAGCTAGAAGCACTCCCTGGATTGTAGTCTGTGATTACGTCGCTGTATTCTCACAGATGTTCATTCTGTTTTCCTAGGTGCTGTCCTTTACACATCCCATCTCATTTCATTCAGCTGAAACCTTTGAATCCCTCTTGGCTTGTCTGAAGATGGATGATGAAAAGGTGGCTGAGGCGGCTCTGCAGATATTCAAAAACACTGGCAACAAAATTGAAGATGACTTCTCACACATTAGATCGTAAGTTCTGGGTTTGCTTTTATAGTTTGTGCTGAGAATTTTGCTCTGCTGTCTGTTTCCGCTATTTTCTAAAAAAAATAAAAAAAAAAAAAAAATTCCCAGTTTCATAGTTGTTTCTGATAGTTTCATTCTATGTCACGTTTATGTTCTATTCTTTTTTTCCTAGAGCTTTGCTTCCAGTTTTACAGCAGAAAGCTAAAAAGGGGCCTCTTCGCCAAGCTAAGTACTCTATCCACTGTATCCATGCAATATTTTCAAGTAAAGAGACCCAGTTTGCCCAAATATTTGAGGTAAGGATTAGTTACGTTCCTTATAGTAAGATATAAAAGGAAAAAAAAAAGAAAAAAGGATTTTAGACCTCTGTGGAAATGTCTGCTATGCTATTATTTCCTGCAAAATATGCTCAGCACCATACTTCTGAAAATGTTGAAATTAACTGGGTGTTTCCAATGCACTTGTTAAAAGAGCTTGCCCTGACACTGTCCCTCAATGACAATATTAGACTATGTAAAGACAAAATATTGACAAGAGCAATAGATTTACTTGGTTATCAATTTGTTCTGATTTCTAAGAGTACTAACAGAGGAAAGGCACAGTGCAGTGTTTTAAGAAAACATGCTCCATAATGATTTTTATAAGGAATGCAAGTATGTGTCTTAGAAAGTGCTGTGCGATCTATGTCCAGCATATTAAGGACCCAGTAGATTGTTGTATAGTTTTGTGGAAAAAGATGGAGTATAAGGGTACTTTCACACTAGCGTTTGTTTTCCAGTATTGAGTTCCGTAACAGGGGCTCAATACTGGAAAAAAACTGATCAGTTTTATCCTAATGCATTCTGAATGGAGAGCAATCCGTTCAGGATGCATCAGTTCAGTCCCGCTTAAGTTTTTGGGCCGGAGAAAATACAGCAGCATGCTGCAGTTTTCTCTCAGGCCAAAAATCATGAACACTTGCCGGAATACCAGATCCGGCCCCAAGTGTTCTGGCAAAACGGATCCGGTTTTGCTGTCTGTGCATGCGCAGACCTTTTAAAAATGAGAAAAAGAAAGAAATACCGGATCCGTTTTTTCTGGATGACAACCGGAAAGACGGATCCGGTATTGCAATGCATTTGTGAGACTGATCCAGATCCGTCTCACAAATGCATCCATTTGCATCCGGCTACAAAAAGCATTTACAAGCTGTGATACTTGCAAAAAGGGGTTGCTACAGGGTACTAACCTTGCAGGGTGCCCAAACTTTTGCTTCAGGCCCTTTTGCCTTTTATTGTTTTGAAAATGTACAGGCTGAAAAAAAACAAATAGTTTTTGCTTAAAATACAAAGGGACTGTTTCATCTTTAACTTTATGCCAGACGGTATTGAGGAATGAATGGGAGGCACCTATGTTCTCATGTGCTGTACATGGCTGGTGGTCGGTTATTCGTAGACTCCAGACAGTGTTTTGTCTGCACTTTCACTAGGAATGGAGACTGACCTTCATGAGCACAGACCAGTGTTACTGTTTTATGCTCCCAGTTAGTTTTGTGAGATTTTCACTTTTCAGAATAATTTATAAATTTTCCTCCTGATATTCTTGCATATAATGGTGAGTATCTTAAAAAATGACACGCATCTCTTTTTGTTTTCACATTAGCTCCAAGATCCTGGTTTATTTTATATCTCTATCCGGCAGATTTATCAAACTAGTGTAAAGTAGAACTGGCTTAGTTGCTCATAGCAACCAATCAGATTCCATCTTAAATTTTTCACAGCTCCTTTGAAAAATCAAAAGGTTGAATCTGGTTGCTATGAGCAACTAAGCCAGTTCTACTTTACACCAGTTTGATAAATCCCCCCCTGTGTGCTTTTAGGTTTAAATTTTTATTGAGGAGTGTTATTTTACTGTGTGTGTGTGTGTGTGTGTGTGTGTGTGTTTTATTTATTTATTTTTTTCTCTCCCCTCTTTAGCCATTACACAAAAGTCTTGATCCCAGTAATCCGGAGCAGCTGATTATATCCCTCATCACCATTGGTCACATAGCTCAGCTGGCACCTGATCAGTTTGCAGGCCCACTAAAGTCAATGGTGGCAAATTTTGTGGTAAAGGACTTGTTAATGACTGACAGGGTAAGTTCTATTTTATATATTCAGTTAGTGAAACTTTTCAAGAAATATCTTTTAATGGTCGCGTGGCTCTCCAGCAAAAATATAACTTCCATCTTTCCTTCCGTTGTACCCTGACAGCCAAAGGATTGTCTTCGGCTGGAGACCACTGCTCTGTAGCATTTTTAATTGTTTGTGTTTTGTAGCTTGTACCATGAATACATTTCATATCACTGAACCAGAATTGGATACAAATGAATCGAAATTTATATTGGTGAATACGTTCTAGTCTAGTTTAGGTCTAGACAGACTTTCAAGAAGCCTTTATTTTGGACAACAGATATCTTGGTAGCAGTTACATGACAAAGCTATTAAAGGGGTTCTACATGATTTTGGTATTGATGGCCTAGCCTTAGGATAAGCCATCAGTATCGGTATAAAAATCCTGGAGAGCAACTATAAGTTCATAGAAATGTAAACCCTTCCTAAAGTGGTTGAAGTCGATCATAGCCAAGCAGACTGCAAATAGAAACTTGCATATCTCAGACATTGACGGCTTATTGCTAGGATATGACATTGATGTCGGATAGGTGCAGACCCCACCCCTTTCTCCAGAACAGGACTCCAGAAGTGATGGAGAACACATTGCGCATGCACAGTGAACTCTCAATTCTCAGCTATGGGACTGCCGGAAATTGCCGAGCTCAGCTGTTTTCAGGACTCCCATGGTGTTAAATGGAGGGTGGCTGTGCTTACATGACTGCTCTCCTTTCACTTCAGGGGACCTGTTTTAGAGATGGTGGCTGTTTAGGAGAACAGCTGATCGCCCCATTTTAAGAGAGCATGTGTCTGAGGGAAACATTCCTTTAACTATAGCTAACTATATGTCAGATGCAGAACTCCTTTGTGCCTTTATTTTGTATAAGAAAATGTCTGACCTTACCTGATGTGTGTGTGTCTAGTACTGTAGACCCAGGGGTGGGACCCACTCCTGTCTGACATTGATGGCATATCCTAGTAATATGCCATTGATATCGGAGGTGGTAATGCCCCCTTTTTTTAAACTCTGTATTCATAGAAAACACATTTTTTGGCTGTCTTTTCTTTCTCATTTCAGCAGTACTATATCATTGAAAAATGACATTTTAAAATGTGCTTCTGAAGCAGTCAACACAAATGATAAAATGTTCTTTTATAGATAGGTAATCTATTGTCCGTTTACTGCTGCTGTGAGCAGAAGATGTTATGTCAAGGAAATCCTAAAATACTAGTTGTGTAATTGAGACATAATGGGGGCTTTATTTTTCTCTTGATTAGGCTAGATACCTATGCCCACAGACGAGCACTGCATTGATTAGTCTGATGCTCTATTTGGGTCACTCGCCCCTTTCCTTCTCTGGCCCGAGAGAGTTGAGCTGCACTGTCTGGGGAGGAAGGTAAAGAGCTCAGACAGGAAGTAGAATACCTGGAGTGACTTCAATAACCTATATCCAGAAAACCATCCACCTGTGTTTTGTGGGGAACAAAATACATGAAATATTCATATATAGTTAATGTGATGAAGAAAATGTTTGATGGAAGTGGTAATTTAAAGATTTCTGAGACCTGGGTGCCTGAATCTCTCCTCTCTGGCAAATCCTTTTAAATACTGTATTACAATTATAGAACGCCTGACACTGACTCTAAATCCGTAATTTGTTGATACTCCCCCTCATTCCCCCAGTATATACCCATAAACCGGGCGAGGAATGCATAGAGGACTTCTGGAGTCTTCTAAATGCATTCATTGGTTGGTTTGCTTCCACACAGTAGGGGAATGGCAATGACTATAGACATACAAATTACTGACCTGGTGTCAGGTGTTCTATACGTGTATTACTGTACTTATTAGGGTCTGATTCCCTCTATGAGCCATAATGTGGAGCCTCTGTATGCGCTGCTCCCATTCTCTCACTCTCTAGCCGTCGCTTGTACAATGTGTCTCCTGCAGCAGCCTCTGCAAGGGTAATGACTGACCGGCATAAGGACTTTTCCTGGCTGCTGAGATGATCTGCTCATTACCCCATTTTGAAAACTATGTATGTCTCTGAGGAAACGACTCCTTTAGCTATAGCTAAGGCTACTTTCACACTTGCGTTCAAGTCTAGAATTATAGAAACATTTCATTTCAGACGCCTGGGTTACTTCAGTCCCTTGTTGTCGTTAACATTTTCGTGCACTGTCTGTTTTGCTCATTAGTTTCCTGGCCGGAAGACCACTAAGCTCTGGGTTCCTGATGAAGAGGTTTCACAAGAGACACTGGTTAAGGTGACTAAATTGTGTTTTGATAATAGGCTACTATTTTGTGTATGCAGCTGCTGTGTAGATGTGTCTCCATGGTTACAGACTACAAACAAGCCTTGCTGTGTAGTCTGATCCTGCATTCATGTGTTGCCTCCCTGCACCTATCCTCTTTCTTGAAAATCTAATATGTATTCAGTGTCTGTGTAGAATGCCCATTGCCTAAAGAGAAATGTAAAACTGCAAAAAATATTAACTCCACTAAATATTGCGGAAAAATAATCAAGCTTTTCTGTTTTTTTTTTTTAATTTTTGTTCATGTAGATTCAAGGAATTAAGTTGATGGTGCGTTGGTTAGTGGGAATGAAAAATAACCATAGTAAATCTGGGACTTCTACATTACGGCTTTTAACGGCTATTTTACATGCTGATGGAGATTTAACAGAACATGGAAAATTAAGGTGAATGTTCCCAAACATATATATATATCTCTACATATACATCTATATACATATATACATTTTTGAAAAACAAATTTTAAAGGGCATCTGTCAGCAGAATAGTACCTATATTACTATTCAGCGCAAGCACAGTACAGAAGAGAACTGCTGGTGAGCCTCTTTCCTGTGCTGTGCCAGATACTGAAGAGCACCGTGTGGTGTGTGGACACGCATGTACATGGGACTAACACAAGTCCTCAGCTGCCAAGTGCACATGTAACAGGTCAGCCAGTGTCATAGGTACAAATCTGCTGACAGATGCTCTATAAAGGAAGTAAAAATTTTTTCATAACGTTTAGCAAATGAGCTTCTTCTGATTAGAACATGCAGTTGTGAGCCACAGTAAGACATTACTGAATGTTTCTAGTACTCTCCCCTGCTAGTTCTAACTTGTTCATGTGTCTTCATTTAGTAAACCGGACATGTCACGTCTCCGACTAGCAGCCGGGTCTGCAATTGTGAAACTAGCACAGGAGCCATGTTACCATGAAATCATTACCCTAGAACAATACCAGCTTTGTGCCCTCGTGGTCAATGTAAGTATTTTCCAGAACTGCGTCCATATGTCACTAATTCTCAATAAATCTACAAAGCAATGCTTATCTGGGACCGTTCAAATTTTTTCCATTAGAGTAATGACTGCGATGATGACCAGTTTTTAAACATACCCCAATAGCTTATTGGGATTTGGGTTTTCCAAGATTGTTTTAGTTCTGGTATTTGACAGCAACAAGTTACCTCAGACTATGCTATTCCTGGAGGAAAAATACCAGAAGGATGAAATATTGTGACAAAGACCACATAATATTCTATCCATCTAATTATTACATAAAAGCTTTTGTAATACAGGGAGCTCATGCTTATGGGTGTGCTGGATCCTTGAGGGAAAGCGCTTCTTCAATCTTACTTTTTCATTGACTGCTGCCAATTTATAGAAGTGTATGTATATGGAGGTTGCAAGGATTCATTGTCTGTTTCTGCCGTGTTTGTTGTTGCTGCGCTAGGAAAGCTTTCAATGTACACGCTAAGCATGCTCATTAGTGCTCCATTAGTCAGGCGATAAAAAAGAAAAAAAATCTGTTATTTGGCCTCTGGTCAGTAACTATAGAAGAAAGACAATGGAATAGCATAGTAGACTGTTCCATTCAGCGGAGTCCTGTAAAGGTGTATGTACATTAAAGGGGTTGTCTGAACCTGGACATAGCCACATTTTCGCCCAGACAGGCTCTGATGCTCTCCCTTGCGCTGTATCGGCAGGGTAAGGGTTTCTTTGTTTTTACAATGCTAGGCTGTTTTACAGGCTAGGGCAGCTCTAAAGCCTGCCCATTACTGCTGGTGGCATCACTGGGCTCACTGCTGGGCAGAAGCCTCTGCCTAACTTTCCCTACATTGAGAGCTTTTACCGGCAATAGTGCAGCCTGAACATAGCTCTGCCCACCCATAGACTTGCACAATCGGTTGAGTATTCAGTGGGAAGCACCTCTGGCTGTGACTTTAGAGGGTTTGTTGAAATCAAACATGCCTGATTAGTCTTTGTCCGTAACATCTACCAGTCAAGTGGAGTCAGAGCACCACCATACACATTAGATAGGTTGGCTGATGCCACCTTACTTATATTGTGTTAAAGGGTACCTGTCACCACGTTCTGACATATAAAACTAAATGTACCTTAATGTTTACCCTGATAGTTCCCAGCGATCGATCCATAATCTTCTCAGAACTAACCTGTCCTATTTTATCGCCATATAATGCTTTCCTGCCGTTATGCTCATTAGCATAAACAATTCCTTCCCTCACACCATCATAGCCTATTTCCCTCCCCCTAGACTTTGACAGCAAATTTCAGCTACCTTAGTGTATGTCCCCGCACCCTCACGCCACTACGTACGGAAGTAAATAAGGAGTGTCAGTGTGCATTACGGAGGGTAGCGATTTTTTTTATACTTACACAACGTAGTTTTGCCTGAAATGAATACAGCGCATGAGCGAGATTTTATCTGTAGGGGCCTTTCTTAGGCAGAGCTGAGGCGCTTCACTCAGAAAAAATATGACTCCGGTCAAGCATGTAAGATATGACTCTTTCTGTTAATTAGCATAAAAGGCGGGAAAGCGTTATAGGCGATTAAAATAGGACTGGTTAGTCCTGAGAAGATTATGGATCGATCGCTGGGAACTATCAGGGTAAACATTAAGGTACATTTGGTTTTAGATGTCAGAACATGGTGACTGGTCCTTTTAAGCACCTTAAAAGTATATGTATGTGTTTTCCAACAGATCACCTTGTATTCATCATTGTGGTTTTTTTTTGCTCTTAGGATGAATGTTACCAGGTCAGACAGCTGTTTGCCCAAAAGCTACACAAAGGCTTGTCTAGATTAAGGCTTCCACTTGAATATATGGCAATTTGTGCCCTATGTGCTAAAGATCCTGTGAAAGAGAGGCGAGCACACGCCAGGCAGTGTCTGGTGAAGAACATTAATGTCAGACGAGAGTATCTGAAGCAGCACGCGGCAGTAAGTGGTAAGTTGGAACGCTGCATATCCTCCTACATTATCAGCTGCTTAGTATTTAGTGAGCCTGTTCCATACACTTTGGGGACAGTGCGCTCCTAGAACCTATAACGAAGTGTTTAATTATTGGGTAGCACAGTGGCTCGGTGATTATACTGCAATTACTGGGGTCCTAGGTTCGAATCTGACCAACAGCAAAATCTACATGCAGTTTGTATGTTCTCCCCGTATTTGCGTGCTTTACCTCCAGGTTCTGCGGTTTCCTCCCACACTCCAAAAACCTACTGATAGGGAACTTAGATAGTGAGCCCCATTAGGCATTGAGTGATGAAAATGTCTGTAAAGAACTGCGGGATATGTCAGCGCTATAGAAGTGAGTAAAACAAATTGATATATGCTGGCTTGCGTTAAAGCAAAAAGGTTTGTGTGAGATGAGAACAAAGGTAATGCTATTCCCCCCCAGAACCAGCTGCCCTCTGGTCCGTTAGCAGTATCTAGCTCTGCTCCATTAAAGTGATACTAGACGTAGCCAATGGACTAGTGGTGCGCTTTCCATTTTTTGGGGTACTGTGGTGAAACCGACTAGTCTCATACAATCTTCAAAAATCTATTCACAAACCAGTCTGTAAAAGGAGCTTATCGTGGTCTCTTCTGTAGTTCTCTCAGCCCCTTCCTTTTGCATAGATAAGTAGACATTTCCACCACTTTTCAAATCATGTCTTGTGCAGTTTATAATTTATTTGTAATCAGCGCTGTACAGAGGTTGTACTCATGGGATTTCTGAAGTGTTGTATTACGTTAGTCACTTACTGCCTTCAATATGAAAATGTGCATCTTAAAGGTATATTCCAGATTTTTGATATTGATGGCCTATCCTACAGTTAGATCATCAATAGCAGATTAGGTCCTGACATATCCCACTCATCAACTGTTTCAGGCAGCCGCCAGCGCCACAGTGTAAACCGTGCAGGAAGTAGAAGGCCCTGTCCGCTATGTAGTGGCCATGCTGGTGTATTGATGCTCTGCTCCCATTCAGGTGAATGTGGTAGTGGCACAGCTACTACAAAACGTACAGCACCTTCTGCTTCTGCCTCCATCCACTGCTTAGTTTCCAGTGGCTGACTGGTGGGGATGTCTGGTGTCGAACCCCCACCAATCTTTTATAGATGACCTATCTGGAGGATACATTATCAATATCAAAAAGCTGGAATTTATGAAGGGTTATATGGTAGTTTTCTAGTGTACAACGGTTGCAGCACTCTTAACAAATATTTCCTTTTTTCTTCTTTTTATGTCACTGTCGCCTGTATTATGGAAGAAGTGACTGGAGCCTAATGCAGGGGCTGTGGCCTTCAACTGTAGATTGAGCTGGTGCAGATTTGCTGTGCCGGTTCCTGGACTGCCAGAATATCTGCTAGATTTATTAAGCAGCCTGCACCTCCTAATAAGTTTGACACATCTTTCTTGAGATCACTTCTTAAGACTGGCTTATAAAATGAGTGTTAATAAATTCCTCTCCAGTATTTGGACACGCTATAAAGTAAAACGCATAAAACAGTTACTGAATTCACATAAGATACGCTTGCATGCAATGTAGTGGTCGGTAAATAAGAAGGTATTAAAAGCAGTGTGCAGTTTGCTAAAATAGTGACTCTTTTTTTAATTCAGAAAAGCTGCTGTCTCTGCTGCCTGAATATGTTGTTCCATACACAATTCATCTTCTTGCACATGATCCGGACTATGTGAAAATTCAAGATATAGAACAACTGAAAGATATTAAAGAGTAAGTCTGCAATCATTTTTTTTGTCTGCCCACTAAAATCTATAGCAATTACAAGTATCACAATACCTAGCACAAATGGATCACTTTTATTTCTTAGTGGGTCCTGCCAGCTGAATAACAGATGTCTTAGAATTCGTTCTAATGTCTGAATTGGTGTCTACAGTCTATCGCCAGTGAGAGCTGTATATACTGTACCTGCAGGTTTCACTCCCAAGCTGATTTCTATAGGCTGTATCTCTCGATCTAGCTCAGCTAGCACTGCAATCTGGGTCTTGTTTAAAAGCTTAGGTTGACTTCTCTAGCTTATACACCGCCTGAGATATGATGGGTTAAAGCAGCCCTCCCAGTGGAGGACATGCTGATAGGCTTCAGAAAGAGAGGGGACACAGACCTTCTCTCTCCTTGTTAAAATGTACATAGTCCCATGTGGAAGGCAACATGTACTTATGTGCATGTTATCAATTCCCCTTACCTTAACAATCCGTGTACTTGCCAGATATGGGTGTCTGTGTTTTTTGTTTTTTTTTCTTTCTTACCCCCGGAAAACAAGCGAGAAGAGGGCTTGTTCATCTAATCACTCCTTTGCATCTAATTAGGCCGTTCATTGACACCATGACCCAGATTTTTACGTGTCTGGATCACATTGTCAAATAATTTGCACCAAACATTTGTACCCCACTCACAAACATCCATAAAGTTCCCATTTCACACTGTTCCTGTCTATATCTGATCTTTAGCGTAAAAAATGTAGAGTGCTTCTCTAGTTATACCGGTTACACGCGGCAGTAATAGCGATAACAATTTTTAGTAGACTGGAGTCTAATACTTCTGACAGATGGAAAAGGTTTCCATCAGAGACATTTTCTCACTGTTGCCATCAATGGTTGATTTCAGTTTTATGATAAACTTGCTGCATAGTTCAGGGTCAGCAGTGTAGTAGGTGTAGGATTTTATTTTATTATTTTTATTTTTTTATCTGTACACCTCTCCCACTCACCCTTCTAAATTCAAGGCCTTATACAGCTAAATTAATGAAAATATAAAAAAGATTGGAAAAACAAGTTCAATTTTGATTGTGGCTGTTTTGGAGAGATAAAGGGCTTGACTCACAGAGGCTATTCATGCAGTGGTAATCTCTTCAAAATGACAGATGTTGCGTGTGCATTTCCGTCTCCTACAGCTGAAATGACAGAGAACCCAGTGCGTTCATTCAGTTGAGACCTCCATCCCTCCCTGTGTAGAGAAAGGAAGGTTCAAGCAAGTCGTGCGGCAAAATAAAAATCTAACAGTAGTGTTCTGGCCGTTGTACACAGGGTTATATTATAATATGTATTTGTGCAGGTTCTAGGAATAACATGAAGGGCAAAGTTGGCCGCACAGAGCGATGAGAGCTGTGGGAGGTCCAGTCAGGAGGAGGCACATGCAAGGCCTTGTGGGACTTGTAGGAAACCTCCTCTTCAGAGCCGCTTTGTGTGTCACTTCTGGATCTCTCCCACTTTCTGGTTGCTGCACAGCCAGGGCAAAAGGAGCCCCCAGCATGTGTGGGAAAAAAAGTCCTGCACAGTGGTATTCACTGTTAACAAATCGATTCTTCTCATTAGCCATATGAGTGAAGAAGCCTCTATTTGCCATATGATTAACATTCCGCCGTCCCTGTCTATCTCCCTCTTGTGTCTCTGCCAAAGCTCAAATTTTGCTTCAGGAGCATCTACTGCGCACAAGCCACTACCCTGAAGTGTAATGACGTGTGCACAGTATATGCTTCCGAAGCAGAATTTGAGCTTTGGCAACAGTACAGGTCAGAAGACTGACAGTGACAGGCAGAATCTCAGACCCTGTCAATCATACTGCAGGTGGACGCTGCTTCACCCATGGGGACAGAAGTCTGGTAATCAGACAAATCATTTCACTCATCTCTGTTAGCCCTTCATGTTAGCGCTGCTTGCTGTTTGGGAGAGTTTAGAAGTGAAGGTTGTCGTGCGACAACCTCTTTAAATGTTTTTATGTGTGTCTCATTTCTTTATAGGTGTCTCTGGTTCATCCTGGAGATCTTAATGTCAAAGAATGAAAACAACAGCCATGCATTCATAAGAAAAATGGTGGAAAACATAAAACAGACAAAAGATGCGCAAGCTCCAGATGACCCTAAAATGAACGAGGTACACAGGTTTAATTATCGGTTTAACAGTTAATAATGGATATGAGGTGACATGACTAGTGACATGTGCTTTTCTTTCTTGCAGAAACTATATACTGTTTGTGATGTGGCCATGAATATTATTATCTCGAAGAGTACAACTTACAGTTTAGAATCTCCTAAAGATCCAGTGTTACCGGCACGTTACTTCACACAGCCAGACAAGGTATGTTCTTAAAAGGTCTAGTTATAAGAGCTTGTAAAGCACAGGCAGAAGAGAAATTAGCTCAGTCAGTGAAAAAAGGCGATAAGACATTCTTCAGATACATACATGAAAAAAGGAAACTAATACAAGGAATTACCAAATTAAAAACAAAATAAGGAAGGTATATGGAAGAAGATAAAGAACTAGCTGACTGCCTCAATGAATACTTCTGTTCAGTTTTTACAAAGAAAAATGAAGGAAAAGGACCTGAGTTAGGAAGGAAGACTAATGAATCTTTTGATGCATGTGTCTTTACATAAGAAGAGGTTCTAAGTAAGTTGTCGAAAATTAATACAAATAAGTCACAGGGGCCTGATGGGATACACCCAAAGCTATTAAAAGAGCTTAGCGGTGAACTAGCAAAACCATTAACAGATTTATTTCACTAATCACTGGTAACAGGAGTCATCCCAGAAGATTGGAAATTAGCAAATGTGCCCATTAACAAGAAAGGTAGTAGGGAGGAATCGGGCAACTATAGGCCAGTAAGCCTGACATCAATAGTGGGGAAATTAATGGAAACCATACTCAAGGAGAGGATTGTGGAACATCTAAAATCCCATGGATTGAAAGATGAAAAACAGCATGGGTTTACTTCAGGGTGATCATGTCAAACTAATCTTATTGATTTTTATTTATTTTTTTGATTGGGTGACTAAAATAATAGATGGCGGAGGTGCAGTAGACATCGCTTATCTAGACTTTAGTAAGGCTTTTTATACTGTCCCACATATAAGGCTTATCAATAAATTGCAGTCTTTGGGCTTGGACTCCCATATTGTTGAATGGATTAGGCAGTGGCTGAGGGACAGACAACAGAGGGTTGTAGTCAATGGAGTATATTCAGACCATGGTCTTGTTACCAGTGGGGAACCTCAGGAATCTGTTCTGGGACCCATATTGTTTAATATCTTTATCAGCAAAATTGCAGAAGGCCTCAATGGTAAGGTGTATCCTTTTGCTAATGATACAAAGATTTGTAACAGGGTTGATGTTCCTGGAGGGATACACCAAATGGAAAAGGATTTAGGAAAACTAGAGGAATGGTCAAAAATCTGGCAACTAAAATGTAATGTTAAGTGCAGGATAATCACCTGAGGCGTAAAAACCCAAGAGCAGAATATAAAATCAGTGATACAGTCCTAACCTCAGTATCTGAGGAAAGGGATTTAGGGATCATTATTTCAGAAGACTTAAAGGTAGGCAGACAATGTCATAGAGCAGCAGGAAATGCTAGCAGAATGCTTGGGTGTATAGGGAGAGGCATTACCAGTAGAGAGAGGGAGGTGCTCATGCCTCTGTACAGATCACTAGTGAGACCTCATTTGGAGTATTGTGCTCAGTACTGGAGACCTTATCTCCAGAAGGATATTGATACTTTGGAGAGAGTTCAGAGAAGAGCTACTAAACTGGTACATGGATTGCAGGATACAACTTACCAGGAAAGATTAAAGGACCTTAACATGTATAGCTTGGAAGAAAGACGAGACAGAGGGGATATGATAGAAACGTTTAAATACATAAAGGGAATTAACAAGGTAAAAGAGGAGAGAATATTTAAAAGAAGAAAAACTGCTACAAGAGGACATCGTTTTAAATTAGAGGGGCAAAGGTTTAAAAGTAATATCAGGAAGTATTACTTTACTGAGAGAGTAGTGGATGCATGGAATAGCCTTCCTGCAGAAGTGGTAGCTGCAAATACAGTGAAGGAGTTTAAGCATGCATGGGATAGGCATAAGGCCATCCTTCATATAAGATAGGGCCAGGGGCTATCCATAGTATTCAGTATATTGGGCAGACTAGATGGGCCAAATGGTTCTTATCTGCCGACACATTCTATGTTTCTATGTCTTACTCGTGTTTAAGTTACAGTATACCAGCCTGTTTTGTTTAGATGTAACATTCAGGGTTTGGGTGCATCAGGAGCTAGGGGCTTCAGTGAATTAATAGGTTTTGTGTTTCCTCAGCAGTGGTTTAATACGCTTTTTTCAAACAAACTGTTCTGATTCTGCATCTGCAGCCATTTTGCCTAATCTGAAATAAGAAAAAAAGGGTCCTTTGTAAATAGTCTTGGACTAAAGTAGTTGTCTCACTTCAGCAAATGGCATTTATCATTTACATAAAGTTAATACAAGGCACTTGCTAATGTATTGTGATTGTCCATACATCTCCTTAATTTTTACCTTATTTTTCGCCCTATAAGACACCTAGGTTTTAGAGGAGAACAATAAGAAAAAAATATATTGTTCATTAGACCTCAGATCAGACCCCCAATCAGACCTCAGCTAAGAGCCCCATGCCTCATATCAGCTCATATTACCCCCCCAGCAGCCCCATAGTGCCTCTTATTACCCCCCCCCCCCAGCAGCCCCATAATGCCTCATTACCCCCCCAGCAGCCCCATAGTGCCTCCTATTACCCTCCCAGCAGCCTTATAATGCGCACAGTGCCTCCTCTTACTCCACCAGCAGCCCCATAGTGCCTCAGATTACCCCCTAGCAGCCTGTTAGTGCCCACAGTGCCTCATATTACCCCCCCCCCCCTCAGCAGCCCCATAGTGCCTCATATTACCCCCCCCCCCTCAGCAGCCCCATAGTGCCTCATATTACCCCCCCCTCCCAGAAGCCCCATAGTGCCTCATATTACCCCCCCCTCCCAGAAGCCCCATAGTGCCTCATATTACCCCCCCTCCCAGCAGCCCCATAGTGCCTCATATTACCCCCCTCCCAGAAGCCCCATAGTGCCTTTATATTACCCCCCCCCCCCAGCAGCTTCATAGTGCCTCAAATTACCCTACTGCCTCATATTGCCCCCCCAGCAGCCCCATAGTGCCTCATATTACCCTACTGCCTCATATTGCACCCCCAGCAGCCCCATAGTGCCTCATATTACCCTAGTGCAGGGCTGGCCAACCTGCGGCTCTCCAGCTGTTCTAAAACTACAAGTCCCACCATGCTCTGCTGTAGGCTGATAGCTGTAGGCTGTCTGGGCATGCTGGGAGTTGTAGTTTTGCAACAGCTTGAGAGCCACAGGTTGGCCAGCCCTGCCCTAGTGCCTCATATTGCCCCCCCAGCAGCCCCATAGTGCCTCATATTACCCCCAGAACCCACATAGTGCCTCATATTACCCACCCCTGCCAGCAGCCCCATAGTGCCTCATATTACCCCCCTCCCAGCAGCCTCATAGTGACCACAGTGCCTCATATTTCCCCATAGTGCATCATATTACCCCCCCCCCCCCTCCCAGCAGCCCCATAGTGCCTCATGTTTTTATAAAATAAAAAATAAAAACACTTGCTTCTCCTGCTCCTGGACGCCGCTGCTCCTCGCCTACATCGAGATCCTCTTCCTTCTGTTGTCTGTGCTGTGAACTGGCGCACACAGCGTGAGGTCATAGTGCGCCCTCACGCTGAGGACCAGGAAGTGGTGAGTACAGAGCCTTCACCGCTTCCTGGTCCTCCGGTAATAATAAAGCGCTTCCATTATTAGTATTCGCCCCATTAGACACGGGCATTCCCCCCATCACCACCACTTTTGGGGGGAAAAAATAAGTCTTAAGGGGCGGAAAATGAATAGTAATTGAATAGGCGGTAATTGAATATTAAAGAGATGTCCCATTAAAGTGAATAGGGGTGGTGGATCTTACACCTGCTTGCCGCTGGGATGTCGATGGCAAAAACAGTTAAGGCTACTTTCACACTAGCGTTTCTATTTTCTGGTATTGAGATCTGTCATAGGGTCTCAATACCAGGAAAAAAAACGTTTGTTTTGTCCCCATTCATTGTCAATGGGGACAAAACGTAACTAAACATAACAGAATGCTCCAAAAAGCATTCTGTTGCGTTCCCATACTAGAGAGCAAACCGCAGCAAGCTGATCCGGCATGACCCAAAATGCAAGTCAATGGGGACGGATCCGTTTAACTCCGACACAATCTTACAATCGTCCCTCCCCCATTGACTTTCAATGGATTTAATGACTGATATGCCTTGGCTATGTTACAGATAATACAACCGGATCTGTTCATAACGGATGCAGATGGTTGTATTATCAGTAACGGAAGCGTTTTTGCTGAACCCTGCCGGATCAAGCAAAAACGCTAGTGTGAAAAGTAGCCTAACCTGCATTCTCTTCAAACAGCTGATCAATGGGGGGTGCTGGGAGTCAGTACCCTGCCGATCCGATATCCTGAGGATATGTCATCAATATAACAAAAGCAGACACCCCCTTTAATTCCCCGTCATCCAGAAGAAAACACTTGCCTACAAGTCACTTTAGTGATGCAGCATTGGTACTATTCATAGGCCTGCACTATTCATAGGGCGATGATGATGTATATATTGAACTTTGTGTTTTGTGTTATGTACTGCAGTAAAATCATATAATGCGCGTTTGTGGTTCCTTCACAGAATTTTAGCAACACCAAAAATTATCTTCCTGCTGATATGAAAGCATTTTTCACTCCTGGAAAGGTAGTTATTTTTCTATTATTCATTGTGGTTTTAGAGCTTTTTGTTATCTTAAGCTAAAGAATTTAGGATCAGAACCATTCATTTACATTATAATTGTACATCATATGTAGTTGGCTCCAAGACCCCAGACCTATTCCCTGTCAGTTGATACTTTTGTTAGGCTACTTTCACATCTGAGATTTTGCTGTCCAGTATTGAGATCCAGCATGGGATCTCAAAACCACAGCAAAACGCTTCTGTTGTAATAATACAATCGGCTGCATCCCTTCAGAACAGATCCGGTTGTATTATAGCGAAAATCTATTTTGTGCCCTGCATGGGGATGCATTCTGGAGCACTCCGTTCCAGTTTAAATTTTGTCCACATTGACAATGAATGGGGACAAAACTCAAGAGTTGTGCTGCGTTTTTGAGAACATGTGCCGATCTTCAAACCAGACAGCACAATGCTGATGTGAAAGTAGCCTTGTAGGAGTTGTCCTACTGTAGTATTTTGCCTAGAATTAATAAATTGCTTTGCTCAGTGCTGTGGTTCTATTGTGTTCTGTATTGTAGAATAGATCATCGATGTGATCTCTGTGCTTTTTCTCTTATTTTAATGTCTTGTATTTATCGTCTGTTAGCCCAAGTCCACAAATGTTCTCGGAGCAGTAAACAAGCCCCTATCATCAGCGGGGAAGCAAACACAGTCAAAGGCATCTAGAATGGAAACGGTCAGCAATGCAAGTAGTGGGTCTAATCCAGGCTCCCCAGGAAGGATTAAGGGAAGGTATGAAACAAATACTTTTCTCTTTACAGCAGGCTTTTCTTTCCTCCTCTGACAGAGGATCACACAGTATAAGGCTCCATTCACACGTCCGCAATTCTGTTCCGCATTTTGCAGACCCATTCATTTCTATGGTCCCGCACTTCCGGTTCCGCGTTTCTGTTCTCAAAAAAAAAATAGAACATGTCCTAGGCATAGAACATGTCTAGGCATATTCTATTAGTGCCGGCGATGTACGGTCCGCAAAAAATGCGGAACGCACATTGCCGGTGTCCGTGTTTCGTGGATCCGCAAAACACACACGGATGTGTGAATGGAGCCTTATACCGATTATATAATATTGTGTAACTCTTAGGCTTCATGCACACGAACGTATTTTGTTTCAGTGTCAGGTTTTTTTTTTCGGACCGTATGCGGAACCATTCATTTCAATTGTTCGCAAAAATACAAACAAAAAAAATAACTGAACGTACTCAGTGTGCTTTTCGTTCCGCAAAATAAATTCCGTTCCGTAATTCAGTAGATTTCAGGACTTTAAAGGCCTCATGCACACGACCGTATGTATTTTGCGGTCTGCAAAAAATACGGATGATGTCCGTGTGCATTCCGTATTTTTTGCAGACCGCAAAATACATACGGTCGTATTCATGAGGCCT
Organism: Bufo gargarizans; assembly: GCF_014858855.1. Lineage (NCBI taxonomy): Eukaryota > Metazoa > Chordata > Amphibia > Anura > Bufonidae > Bufo > Bufo gargarizans. The sequence goes on along the minus strand of NC_058082.1, from coordinate 74,390,208 downwards.
TTAAAGTCCTGAAATCTACTGAACTACACTCCCGGCACCCCCACTGATCAGTTGTTTGAAGTGCAGGCACCGCTTCATGCGAGCTCTGCTACCTCTTAATTACACTGCACTTCCTCTTGGAAGTACCCGCTCCATTCAAGTGAGTAGAAAGTGCTTGTCATTACAGTAAACCACTGCTCCACAGGAGTACTGTGAAGAACAGGAAGCGATGATTGCGTGGAGTGCCACCTCCTCATCAAACAGATGATTGATGTGGGTCCTATCCTGAAGATAGGTCATCAATATGATTGGCTAGACAACCCCTTTAACCACTTCAGCCCCGCTAGGTGAAACCCCCTTCATGACCAGAGCACTTTTTACACTTCGGCACTACACTACTTTCACCGTTTATCGCTCGGTCATGCAACTTACCACCCAAATGAATTTTACCTCCTTTTCTTCTCACTAATGGAGCTTTCATTTGGTGGTATTTCATTGCTGCTGGCATTTTTACTTTTTTTGTTATTAATCAAAATGTAACGATTTTTTTGCAAAGAAATGACATTTCTCGCTAGTATCATTGGGGGACACAGACCGTGGGTATAGCTGCTTGCTGCCACTAGGAGTCGACACTAGGCTAAGAAGTGATAACTCCTCCTCCGCAGGCTATACCCCCTCCAGCCTGGAGAGAGCATATCAGTTTTTAGCTTAGTGTCGTAGGAGGCAGACCTCCCTGCTTTTGCAGGGCGGCTTACTTTTATTATTTTATCTTTTTCCTCTTTTAGGTTGGGGAAACAGAGTCGCCTGCCACTCTGTCTACCCCGGGAGCAAGGCCGGTGTCGGAATCCCTCACCGCTCGCCCTCCCCAAGAAACGAAAGTGGACCAGGGCAGCCCAGCTCCCCTGCTTCCCGCCAGCCAAGGGGGTCACCTGAATCCGGCGAGACCCTCCGCCATTCCAGTCTCCTGCCACTTCGTGTGCCAGCGGCTGAAGAGGTGACCCTGCTGGTACTCTGAGAAAGGGTGAAGAGAAGAGGATGAAGATGGGGTGAGTAGTCCGTATTGGGTAAGTACCTCGGCCCTTCCCCTCCCCCTTCTCCCTTCCCCCCCCCCTTCTCCCTTCCCCCCCCGGTCACCTCATCATAAGATGGAGGACCTTTTTTCCTCAGGTGGGCCATTCATGATGAGGGCCCCACATTACCTCAGGCCCAATGTAGGTTTGGGCTTCTGTCCATACGGGGGGCCTGGGTTCTCCTCAGATTCTGGTCCAGGTACGGCCTGCGGGGTGAGCTCCCGCGGCCGATGTTCAGCCAGGGCACTTGCAGAGCGCCGCTCCGGTCACTCCACTCCCGGCCGGCTATTCGTTTGGCCGGCGCCAAAAATCTAGCCCCCGGCTCCTCTTCGGGCCTACCGGGACTCAGCCCGTGCAGTTGTTTTAGCGGCACGGGATGGGTTCCCGCAGCGAGAGTGGACACTCCCCCTCCAAATCAGTGGGCAGACATCGGCGGTTGCTCTTCAGGCCCCGCTGTGGTAACCGGCTGGCAGTACCGCCCGGTCGGCTGTGCGCCGAACTTTATGTCCCGGCTTTTGCGGCCTACTAGGCCGCAACTTTCATTCCAGTTATGGAGGGGGCGGGTTCGTCCTTTTGGCGCGGATTCTCCCCGACTAGCTGTCGCTCCTCCCCCAGGTGCCCCGCTGAGCTCCGCATCTGGTCATCCGAGCTGGGTTAACCCTTTGTGGCAAGTCGTTTGTTTGCAGCCGGCACTGCATTATCTGAGTGTCCCCTTTCTGCATGCCAATTACCTTAGATTAGGAAGTTAACCCTAACCCCTTCCTGCCGGCATGTCCACCCTGGTGGTGGGGTATGGGGCTGGGCCCATGTCCTATCTGGACAGCACAGGATTGCTCACAGTTTCCCAATCCGCCCTCCGGGGCTGTTTAGTTGAGAATGCACACATGAAGACTTCCCAGACCACCTTCTGGGTCGTCTGGTGTATAGGCCACCACAGGTGAAATCCAGGGGAGCACATCTGAGGGATTCCCAATCCGCCATACGGGCCGTTTGATTGATAATGCTCCACCTGCACAAATACAGGGGAGCACATCTGAAGGATTCCCAATCCGCCCGCTGAGGCCGTTTGGTTGATAATGCTCCACCTGCACAAATGCAGGGGAGCACATCTGCAGGATTCCCAATCCGCCCGCTGGGCTGTTTGGTTGATATTACTCCACCTGCACACATACAGGGGAGCACATCTGGAGGATTCCCAATCCGCCCGCTGGGGCCGTTTGGTTGATAATACTCCACCTACAAAAATACAGGGGAGCGCATCTGAAGGATTCCCAATCTGCCCTACGGGGTCGTTTGGTTGATTAATGCTCCACCTGCACAAATCCAGGGGAGAACATCTGAGGATTCCCAATCCGCCCGCTGAGGCCGTTGGTTGATAATTCTCCACCTGCGCGGATCCGGGGGAGCACATCTGAAGGATTCCCAATCCGCCCTACGGGGCCGTTTGGTTGATAATGCTCCACCTGCACGGATCCGGGGGAACACAGATGCAGGATTCCCAATCCGCCCTACGGGGCCGTTTGGTTGATAATGCTCCACCTGCACAAGCCAGGGGAGCACAGCTGCTGGATTCCCAATCCACCCTCTTGGGTCATTTGGTTGTTAATCCACATGCGCAATCCAATGGAGGACCTCTGGCAGTTCCCAATCCACCCTCCTGGATTGTGGGTCGATTGAGTACCGCCCACACAATCCTGTGAGCGGTCAGGTAGGGATGCCGATTCCACCTCCTGGGTGTTTTGATGGTTATATCACCGCCGTCACAGCCTGCAACTGCCATGGCTGGATGCTAAGAGGTAGAGCTGCGCACGAGCAGGACATTCCTCCTCGGTCTCCTCCGCACCTCCATCCTTCCTCATTAGGGTGATATTCAGAACCCTCCCTTCTGACAGGGGTTGGTTCTGAGGGAACAGGGAACAGTTCTGCGGACTCTGATATGAACCTTCTAGACTGCATCCATGCTACCGGCAGTACTGATTGTCTGCATTGCCCCTTCCTTAGGCGGCATTTGCTTTGCTACTGGATACAGTACTTACCCTTTGTATTCCCTCCTTCCACAGGTGGACTGACGGCACGTGCACTGGTCAGGGCCAGCCATTTGCGTCTCCCCTTTCGGTTGTTGACGGATTGCTGTTCCACTGGGTACAGTACTGGCGTTATGCATTAGCCTCTCTTATAGGAGGCGTTATGGCTTTATCGCGGGTGGCAATGTTTGCCGTAAGTATTACCACCTTGCTTAGGTGGAGGAATTCTCTACCCACCGGGAACGGGACTATTCGTATGCATTATCCTCTTCGATAGGGGTGTAATTCTCTGCCATAGGGGTCAATTCCTACTGGGTGCATTACCCCCTGCCATAGGTTAGGTACTGGCGCTAACCTCAGGATTCAGTACTCCCTATATATTTTTCTCCCCTTCATAGGTGGAGTGTTTGCACTTCCATTGGGGGTAGTGCTTACAGTACGCGTTACCCCCTCCAGGGAGGGGGTTATTACACTACCGTTGGATGCGGTTCTGTTTATCTCCCTACCTTCCTTCCTTGACGGAGGGTTGCGCTACCACTGAATACTATTCAACAGTCGTGGCATTACCCCCTTCTACATCTAACGGGAAATCACTGAGCATCTATGCATGCTTTAATTCAACTAAGCCTCCGCACTAGATGCCGTGGCTTCCTTCACGGGTGGGCCGCGGCAACAGTAGTTGCCATTGGTGCCTGGTACTCTTCATCTAGAGGTATATGGATACTGGGACTGCTCCCATACTGTATCCTCCCGTCTCTTCTGGTACTGGTGGTTGGCGCAGATAGGTCGTTCCTTGTTCTCTTAAGGGAGTCGCTCAGCAGCTCTTCCGGTGCCCTAGATTCCCATCCCTATGGGCCTCCACCGTTCAGGTCGGTCAGAACTTGGTCCTCTACAGCGTGTGGGTGCACGCCATTATACAAATGTTGGGATTACGACCCAGCGAACCCAAGGTTGCACTGACTCTGTATTCTGGGCCACCACTCTTCCTCATTAGGTGAGGGTGTTTTGCTGGCATTCTGCATTGACTACTACAGCGTGTTCTCTAAGTCAGGATGGCCGAGTGGTCTAATGTGCCAGACTCAAGAGTTAATCTCTTCCGTGTATGGGTGTTCGGGTCTCCAAATGGAGGCGTGGGTTCAGATCCCATTTCTGACAAAAAGCAAGGGTAGTTCTCGCAAGGGCCGGAGATCGAACTCATGGCAGTGGGTCAGACCCCTCAGATAGGGGTTCTACCCTGACACTGCTTCGGCGGTTGCTCTGGTTTTGCACAGTTCCTTCGTCAGACGGCGTTTTCTTCCGACTCTGGGATTGGTATCCTGTACGGTGTGGCATCCTCCTCAGCTGGAGTGTGGCCTTTGCGTTACTCTGGCAGCTTCCTTTGTATGGGCTCCTCCTCAAGGGTGTATTTCATTACCAAGAGATCTGTACAGTGCCAGTCCCTGATTGCAATGGGCTTTGCCCTGACCTCTCAATGGTCTTCATTACTGTTAACTGTCCGTTGCTCTGACGACTATTGTTCTTGTGTCGTCAACTCGGGTTTTGCATTGGCGTCAGTGCCATAGCTATCAGCACCTTACTTGGGCGCGCTCGACTGGGTAGCTTAGTCCCTGTGGCACTCGTCTACCACTACGGTGATACTGTCCGTCAGATATGTTTACTTAGTCCCTGTGGCACTCGTCTACCACTACAGTGATTCCTTCCTTCAGTTATGGTTACTTCTGTGTCACATCAAGCGATGGTGGTCATTCCTTTCACTGCTCCTTCCGGGGGTGGACTACGGTCCCCCCAAGCCAGGCTGAGCGGGTGACTGTCACACCTTGTCACCACTGGTAGGGATTTAGTTCCTTGAACGGAACACCCCTATTTTTCTTTCCTGTCCTTCCGCTAGCTGGACTGCTGACCACCTTTTCCCTTCGGTCTCCTCGACCGGTGGCAATGGGTTGTATAGCTATGGAATCCGGGATCTATTTTTTTCCACGGGGAGTATTCTCTTATCTTGGTCTCTGCCCGGAAGTCACTATATGTCAATTATGTTTTTTTTTTCCATTACCGGTTTCTTTTAACCAGAGGAGGATCCTGCGAACCTGGATTTTGGTTCCGCTCCCACAGTTGTGGTCTACAACCGGCTTCGCCCCGACGATCGGTAGATCGCTGGGGGCGTTTCAGGAACAAACAAGCCCCCCCTCTGGGACTTCTTCTTCTTTTTGTACGTCCATTTGTCCTTTGTCATTTGCATCAGGCAGTGCTCCGCCAGAATTTTCTTTCTGGCGGAAGGTCACCGCTTTTCGGGTCTTCTCGGACATGGTTTTTCTCTTCTTTCTCCCTCGTATTTTAAGGGCGGGCTCTCCATCAGCCATCTATTTTGGCCTCAGAGATTTGCTGGTCCATATCTGGCGCGTTCCGCTGTATGGGTTTTCTGCCTGATTTTCTTGGAGGTCCTTGTCATGGCTGGCGTCTTCCAACGGGATGCTTTTTTTCCTGGGATGTCTGCCTGTCGGTTGCTTCCTAGCGGAGTGATGGCCTGGCCGTCCAGCGGTCGTCATTTCTCGGGTTCATCTACTCCAGACATCGCTTCTAGAGGACAGCGTCTTGGTCTTCCGGCAAGTTCACCGAGTTTTTCGGGGGTCTTTTCTAGCCATCATCTGTTGCTGCTCCAGGCAGCAAGATCTTGCAGGCGGCAGCGGATGCCGCATCCTCGGGGGCGTTTTTTCTCCAGGGGCGTGTGATTTTTTTTTTTTCCCCTCCCCGTGGACTGCTTTAGGACGTCCCACGGTCTGTGTCCCCCAATGATACTAGCGAGAAAACGAGATTTTTGTGAACTCACCTGTAAAATCTCTTTCTCGCGTAGTTCATTGGGGGACACAGCTCCCACCCAGTGTTCTGTTTGCCGCACATATTGGCGGTTGGTGGGCCAGTATGGTCCTCAGTTCTGGTGCATTCCGACTGATGTTTGTCAGTTGTGGGTTGTGTACTGTATTTTCCTTATTGATTTTTTTTTCTCCTACTCCTATTGCTTGGGCACAAACTGATATGCTCTCTCCAGGCTGGAGGGGGTATAGCCTGCGGGGGAGGAGTTATCACTTCTTAGCCTAGTGTCGCCTCCTAGTGGCAGCAAGCAGCTATACCCACGGTCTGTGTCCCCCAATGAACTATGCGAGAAAGAGATTTTACAGGTGAGTTCACAAAAATCTAGTTTTTTCACTTTCAGCTGTAAAATTTTGCAAAAAAAACGACATCCATATATAAATTTTTCGCCAAATTTATTGTTCTACATGTCTTTGATAAAAAAAAAATGTTTGGGCAAAAAAAAAATGGTTTGGGTAAAAGTTATAGCATTTACAAACTATGGTACAAAAATGTGAATTTCCGCTTTTTGAAACAGCTCTGACTTTCTGAGCACCTGTCATGTTTCCTGAGGTTCTACAATGCCCAAACAGTAGAAAACCCCCACAAATGACCCAATTTCGGAAAGTAGACACCCTAAGGTATTCGCTGATGGGCATAGTGAGTTCATAGAACTTTTTATTTTTTGTCACAAGTTAGCGGAAAATGATGATGATTTTATTTTTTTTATTTTTTCTTACAAAGTCTCATATTCCACTAACTTGCGACAAAAAATAAAAAATTCTAGGAACTCACCATGCCCCTCACAGAATACCTTGGGGTGTCTTCTTTCCAAAATGGGGTCACTTGTGGGGTAGTTATACTGCCCTGGCAATTTAGGGGCCCAAATGTGTGAGAAGAACTTTGCAATCAAAATGTGTAAAAAATGACCGGTGAAATCCAAAAGGTGCACTTTGGAATATGCGCCCCTTTGCCCACCTTGGCAGCAAAAAAGTGTGACACATCTGGTATCGCCGTACTCAGGAGAAGTTGGGGAATGTGTTTTGGGGTGTCATTTTACATATACCCATGCTGGGTGAGAAAAATATCTTGGTCAAATGCCAACTTTGTATAAAAAAATGGGAAAAGTTGTCTTTTGCCAAGATATTTCTCTCATCCAGCATGGGTATATGTAAAATGACACCCCAAAACACATTCCCCAACTTCTCCTGAGTACGGCGATACCAGATGTGTCACACTTTTTTGCAGCCAAGGTGGGCAAAGGGGCACACATTCCAAAGTGCACCTTTCGGATTTTGCAGGCCATTTTTTACACATTTTGATTGCAGGTACTTCTCACACATTTGGGCCCCTAAATTGCCAGGGCAGTATAACTACGCCACAAGTGACCCCATTTTGGAAAGAAGACACCCCAAGGTATTCCGTGAGGGGCATGGCGAGTTCCTAGAATTTTTTATTTTTTGTCACAAGTTAGCGGAAAATGATGATTTTTTTTTTTTTTCCTCTTTTTTCCTTACAAAGTCTCATATTCCACTAACTTGCGACAAAAAATAAAAAATTCTAGGAACTCGCCATGCCCCTCACGGAATACCTTGGGGTGTCTTCTTTCCAAAATGGGGTCACTTGTGGCATAGTTATACTGCCCTGGCAATTTAGGGGCCCATATGTGTGAGAAGTACTTTGCAATCAAAATCTGTAAAAAATGACCGGTGAAATCCGAAAGGTGCACTTTGGAATATGTGCCCCTTTGCCCACCTTGGCATCAAAAAAGTGTGACACATCTGGTATCGCCGTACTCAGGAGAAGTTGGGGAATGTGATTTGGGGTGTCATTTTACATATACCCATGCTGGGTGAGAGAAATATCTTGGCAAAAGACAACTTTTCCCATTTTTTTATACAAAGTTGGCATTTGACCAAGATATTTTTCTCACCCAGCATGGGTATATGTAAAATGACACCCCAAAACACATTGCCCAACTTCTCCTGAGTACGGCGATACCAGATGTGTCACACTTTTTTGCAGCCAAGGTGGGCAAAGGGGCACACATTCCAAAGTGCACCTTTTGGATTTTGCAGGGCATTTTTTACACATTTTGATTGCAAAGTTCTTCTCACACATTTGGGCCCCTAAATTGCCAGGGCAGTATAACTACCCCACAAGTGACCCCATTTTGGAAAGAAGACACCCCAAGGTATTCCGTGAGGGGCATGGCGAGTTCCTAGAATTTTTTATTTTTTGTCGCAAGTTAGTGGAATATGAGACTTTGTAAGGAAAAAAGAAAAAAAAAAGAAAAATCATCATTTTCCGCTAAATTGTGACAAAAAATAAAAAATTCTAGGAACTCGCCGTGCCCCCCACGGAATACCTTGGGGTGTCTTCTTTCCAAAATGGGGTCACTTGTGGCGTAGTTATACTGCCCTGGCAATTTAGGGGCCCAAATGTGTAAGAAGTACCTTGCAATCAAAATGTGTAAAAAATGGCCTGCGAAATCCGAAAGGTGCCCCTTTGCCCACCTTGGCTGCAAAAAAGTGTCACACATGTGGTATCGCCGTACTCAGGAGAAGTTGGGCAATGTGTTTTGGGGGGTCATTTTACATATACCCATGCTGGGTGAGAGAAATATCTTGGCAAAAGACAACTTTTCCCATTTTTTTATACAAAGTTGGCATTTGACCAAGATATTTCTCTCACCCAGCATGGGTATATGTAAAATGACACCCCAAAACACTTTCCCCAACTTCTCCTGAGTACGGCGATACCAGATGTGTCACACTTTTTTGCAGCCTAGATGCGCAAAGGGGCCCAAATTCCTTTTAGGAGGGCATTTTTAGACATTTGGATCCCAGACTTCTTACACTTTCGGGCCCCTAAAAAGCCAGGGCAGTATAAATACCCCACATGTGACCCCACTTTGGAAAGAAGACACCCCAAGGTATTCAATGAGGGGCCTGGCGAGTTCCTAGAAATTTTTTTTTTTTGCATAAGTTAGCGGATATTGATTTTTTTTTTTTTGTTTTTTTCTCACAAAGTCTCACTTTCCGCTAACTTAGGACAAAAATTTCAATCTTTCATGGACTCAATATGCCCCTCACGGAATACCTTGGGGTGTCTTCTTTCCGAAATGGGGTCACATGTGGGGTATTTATACTGCCCTGGCTTTTTAGGGGCCCTAAAGCGTGAGAAGAAGTCTGGAATATAAATGTCTAAAAATGTTTACGCATTTGGATTCCGTGAGGGGTATGGTGCGTCCATGTGAGATTTTATTTTTTGACACAAGTTAGTGGAATATGAGACTTTGTAAGAAAAAACAAAAACAAAAACAAACAAAAAATTTCCGCTAACTTGTGCCAAAAAAAATGTCTGAATGGAGCCTTACCAGGGGGGGGTGATCAATGACAGGGGGGTGATCAATGACAGGGGGGTGATCACCCATATAGACTCCCTGATCACCCCCCTGTCATTGATCACCCCCCCTGTAAGGCTCCATTCAGACATCCGCATGATTTTTTACGGATCCATGGATACATGGATCGGATCCACAGAACGCATGCGGACGTCTGAATGGAGCCTTACAGGGGGGTTATCAATGACAGGGGGTGATCAGGGTAATCAGGGTGATCACCCCCCTGTCACTGATCACCCCCCCCTGTAAGGCTCCATTCAGACATCCGCATGATTTTTTTACGGATCCATGGATCGGATCCACAGAACGCATGCGGACGTCTGAATGGAGCCTTACAGGGGGGTTATCAATGACGGGGTGATCAGGGTAATCAGGGTAATCACCCCCCTGTCACTGATCACCCCCCCTGTAAGGCTCCATTCAGACGTCCGCATGATTTTTACGGATCCATGGATACATGGATCGGATCCACAGAACGCATGCGGACGTCTGAATGGAGCCTTACAGGGGGGTTATCAATGACAGGGGGTGATCAGGGTAATCAGGGTGATCACCCCCCTGTCACTGATCACCCCCTGTCACTGATCACCCCCCCTGTAAGGCTCCATTCAGACGTCCGCATGATTTTTACGGATACATGGATCGGATCCGTAAAAATCATGCGGACGTCTAAATGGAGCCTTACAGGGGGGTGATCAATGACAGGGGGGTGATCAGGGAGTGTATATGGGTGATCACCCGCCTGTCATTGATCACCCCCCTGTAAGGCTCCATTCAGACGTCCGTATGCTTTTTGCGGATCCGATCCATGTATCCGTGGATCCGTAAAAATCATACGGACGTCTGAACGGAGCCTGACAGGGGGGTGATCAATGACAGGGGGGTGATCAATGACAGGGGGGTGATCAATGACAGGGGGGTGATCAATGACAGGGGGGTGATCAATGACAGGGGGGTGATCAATGACAGGGGGGTGATCAATGACAGGGGGGTGATCAATGACAGGGGGGTGATCAGGGAGTTTATATGGGGTGATCAGGGGTTTATAAGGGGTTAATAAGTGACGGGGGGGGGGGGGGTGTAGTGTAGTGTAGTGTGGTGTTTGGTGGGACTGTACTGACCTACCTGAGTCCTCTGGTGGTCGATCCTAACAAAAAGGACCACCAGAGGACCAGGTAGGAGGTATATTAGACGCTGTTATGAAAACAGCGTCTAATATACCTGTTAGGGGTTAAAAAATTCGGATCTCCAGCCTGCCAGCGAGCGATCGCCGCTGGCAGGCTGGAGATCCACTCGCTTACCTTCCGTTCCTGTGAGCGCGCGCGCGTTCACAGGAAATCTCGCGTCTCGCGAGAAGACGCGTATATGCGTCCAGGAGGAGTAAAGCAACAACCTCCCGGACGCATATACGCGTACAGCGGTCGGGAGGTGGTTAACACTCAAATGAACCTTCATGCAATTGTGCATTAAAGGGGTTTTCCAGAAATAATTACATTTTATGTAATGCCCACAGTCTGCCTTCCAAAACAGAAGATTCTTTCTTACTTGCCTGCTCCCTGCCACTCCGCTTCTCCGAAACAGTGGAAGCAGTGCAATCTTCCAATATCCACGCTGTTTGCATCTGGCAGTGCATGGGCATGGCTACCTGCTCCACTGCAGCCAATAACTGGCTACAGTGTGACATTTTGCTTGTGGCCACATCACCGCCAAAGCCAGTTATTGACAATCCCCATTAGTGCCCGCCCCCAACCCCTCCAGTTTTAAAGTCATTGGTGGCAGTGGCCACAGGGTGTCCTCCCTTCCTCCTCATTGGTGGTGAAGTGGCAGTTCCGATCGGAGCCCCAGCAGTGTAATCGCGGGACTCTTGATTGGTTACCATGACGGCCAGGACGCTGCTGAAGCCCTGGCTGCCATGGTAAGCTGCCTGCTGCTGTGTGCACAGGGCAGCAGGGACAGTGTAAAGTCCTATTCTCCCTAATAGATCTCTATTAGAGTGAATAGGACAAGGGATCAAAAGATCCCAGGTTCTAGCCCCTAAGGGTGGAAATGGCTATTAAACAAAACAAAATCACCTCCTTTCCTAATTTTACATATGAAATATATAAACAATAAATAAATAAACATATTGCATATTGCCATGTCCGAAAAGTCCAAACTATTGAAATATTTTAAAAAAATTGTGCCAACCCTAATCCCCCATGCACTGCCAGTTGTGAGCAGTATGGAGGACCATAGCAGGTGCATATGAATCTTCTGCTTCTGGTGGCAGGCTGCCACTTTTATATTATATTCCCACAATTATTACAGAAAAACCCCTCTGAACTGTGATATTTTGCAAGAAATGCTTGCAAATTCTGACCCAAGCAAAACCTTAGAAGCCCAAGACTTGGATAAAAAGTACAGTCAGGTCCATAAATATTGGGGCAGCGACGCAATTCTAACATTTTTGGCTCTATACACCACCACTATGGATTTGAAATGAAACGAACAGATGTGCTTTAACTGCAGACTGTCAGCTTTAACGCTGGGTTCACACCTGAGCGTTTTACAGCGCGTTCCTACGCGCTGTAAAACGCACAACAGGCAAGAACCAATGATTCCCTATGGGAAGGGTTCACACCTGGGCGTTTTTACAGCGCGTACGATCGCGCTGTAAAACGCCCGACGCTCAAACAAGTACAGGAGCTTTTTTTGGCGCGTTTGACGCGCGTTTGGGCCATAGACTCTTTGGACAACACTGCTGTCAATCACCCAAACGCGCGTCAAACGCGCGTTCACTATTAAAAAAAACGTGCGACAAAAACGCGCGTTTGAGAAACGCCTAGGTGTGAACCCAGCGTAAAGGGAACCAGTCACCGGGATTTTGTGTATAGAGCTGAGGGCATGGGTTGCTAGATGGCCGCTAGCACATCCGTAATATCCAGTCCCCATAGCTCCGTGTGCCTTTATTGTGTAAAAAAACAACGATTTGATACATATGCAAATTAACCTGAGATGAGTCCTGTCCTTGAGATGAGTCAGGGACAGGACTCATCTCAGGTTAATTTGCATATGATATTAAATCGGGTTTTTTACACAATAAAAGCACACAGAGCTATTGGGACTGGGTATTGTGGATGTGCTAGCGGCCTTCTAGCAAACCATATCCTCAGCTCTATACACAAAATCCAGGTGACGGGTTCCCTTTAATTTGAGGGTATTTACATCCAAATCAGGTGAACGGTGTAGGAATTACAACAGTTTGCATATGTGCCTCACACTTGTTAAGGAACCAAAAGTAATGGGACAGAATAATAATCATAAGTCAAACTTTTAACTTTTTATGGACCTGGCTGTATATGTTTAAGATGTGCAGAGTTCATACATGCTACTTGTGTCTATGCAGAGGATACCCCTTACATATGAGCACATGTCCTTTCTGACTAAGATGGGGTGACAACATGCACAACAGTTCACACTCATGGGATCAGTGGAGGCTTTACAGAGGGAAAGAGGTGCTTACTTGCAGCACCCCCCCCCCCTTTTCATCTCACTCCCAGACTTCGAGCTGTTGCGGCTTCCTAATGATACCATTGTTGAAACTAACCTTTGCATTCTGTTGACAGCACTGAACTTGATCACAGTGAAAATGAAGAGTATTCAATGATGTCGTCTCCAATGTCTGTGAAGAAAGGCGATAAAAGAGATGACTCTGAAATAGATAAACCAAGAGGTCGGAAAAAGCAGTCTCTCCTAGACCAAGATGACAGTTTAAGTATGGATGAGCTCTCCAAATCTGTTCAGGAATCCAAAACCAGGAGTGGCCAGCGGGGTAGAAAGAGAGCGGCTGCTGTCTCAGAGTCCGATGACCAACAGTGGCCAGAAAAAAGGTTAAAGGAAGACCTGCTTGAATTTGAAGATGAACAAAATAGCCCACCTAAAAAAGCGAGACGTGGAAGACCACCTAAGTCTGCGAAGGCGGTTCCTGCAAAAGAAGAGTTGGCACCAAAGACTCCTAAGAGGGGTAGAAAAAAGTCTGCCCCGGTAGAAAGCTCCCAAGAGGATGAAGAGGAAGCACTTGATATCAGTGAGGAACAAGACTCGGAAAATGTAGAACAAAAGCCAAAAGGCAGGGGCGCATCGAGAGGTCCTCGAAAAACTGCACAAAAGTAGGTGGAAATGTATTGGGCTGATGGATGTTTAGGCTACTTTCACACTAGTGGCAGGACGGATCCGACAGGCTGTTTACCCTGTCAGATCCGTCCTGCCGCTATTTCGCCGGACCGACTCTTCGTCCCCATTGACTATAATGGGGGCGGAGCTCCAGCGCAGTACGGCAGTTCGCGGTGAGAGGTCGCCGGACTAAAAAGTCGGTCATGCAGTACTTTTAGTCCGGCGGCCCTTCGCTGTGCACTGCTGTGCTGGGACGGAGCGGCAGCAGGACGGATCCGACAGGGTGAACAGCCTGTTGGATCCGTCCTGCCGCTAGTGTTAAAGTAGCCTTAGTTGCTATCAGGTGCTAAGTAAAGAATCATACCATAGGACTTCAGTTAGGAACCTATCGTGATTTCATCTCTTAACCCTTTAATGCTCTGTGGACTAATTAGTATCTTTCTTTATTAGATCTGACCAGTCAGAATCTACTTTGGAATTATCTCAAGCTACACCACAGAAAAGACGAGGCAGACCGCCCAAAAATCCTCCAGGACAAGGCAAGAAAAGGTAATGATTTGTGTGCCTTAGTAATAACCATTACTTATGAAACTGCTTGGGCTTGTTTGGCCTTGGTACGGACAGACTCCTTCCTTGTTTTTCCTGTGCATGCTTAATTTTTGATTGGCAAACGGGTGAAAGTTGCCTGCTAGCCCACGGACTGTAGCCAGTCTGTGTGCTCATGTCTCTGTACCACACACTAAATTAATTTCAACTGAAAAATGTCACAAAGCAAGTAGAGTAGATCACACTCAAAATTGATGTTCCCAAGATGAATTGTTGCATTTGTTTTTGTGCTGATTAATTTCTAATTCTATATTTATAGCAGTTGTCACTCTGTTTTTGTGATACAGTGCTCCACATACATACAATAGCCATAGTGGTGATTATTAAAGCCTTGCTTTCTGCCTTCACCACTGGAGGGAGTTTAGGAGCTTACTCCGTGATAAAACTGCATGCTCCACACGCCCCCTCAGACTGTAACATACTTTTACTATCTTTTCAGCAATGTAGGTCGGCCGAAAAAAGTAGTCCATAAAGAACCTGATTCTGATGACGAAATGGATATATCACAGAATAGCCCAGCTCTCAGTGATGCATCTAGGGAAGAGGAGGAGACAGAAGAAGAAGAAGTAGTAACACCTGCACCTGTAAGTTTGTCTCTGTGGGAAAATTTTAATTTTTGTAAATGGTTATTCCCGTTCTAGGATATGATGTCACTTCATGATCGATGGTTCAGACCTCTGGAATTCTGCCAGTTCTGAGAATAAAAGGGTTGCAGTACTGGTTTAGTGCAGGTCCTTTACTGGTTCTATCTACACAGTGGTTACTGTCACGGCCGAGTGCCCAGGGGTGCAGCTGTGCAGGGAATACTAAAGTTTTGTAGTTGTTGAGCAGACTAAGGCTACATGCACACGACAGTGAAAAGAAACCTCTGTTAAAAAGGGATAAACTGTTCATTTTTAACAGAGGTTTTTTTTTCCCCCTGGAAACGAGCAGTGTATAATGTGATAGAAAAATTTATGAAGCCAGCAAAGGAGGCAATATGGACAATCACAATACATTAGTAAGTGCCTTGTATTAACTTGCCACTTGCTGAAGTAAGACAACCCTTTTAAGAGGGGCTGGGACATCCTGAGAAGCCATATTACATAAAATTCACGTTGGCGAGTCACATAGTTGTGACCAGATAGTCATTCCATCATTGATAAGGCACTGTGGGCAGTATACCAGAGTATCATTTTTTCAGTATGGCTTCATTGTGGAAGAATGAAGTACTTTATGGTGACTGCCTATAGAACTGGGAGTAATATAGTTAATAATTTATATTGGTGGGTGCTGGTATGTGGTGGTTTGGTATCTGTCATGACTATACTAATTTATAGGACCCTTATTTAAAATCTTTTTGTATCTGTATACTTTTTATCTATAATAGTTTGATAGTGTAATCAACACAGCATTATGCCAGGTTGATGCCAACCTGCTGACAGCTATAGATGTGCATGGCTTCTCTCACGCTGTGTCGCCTAACCAAGCAATCCTTCTAGTTTGAAATCTTTAAAGAGGACCTGCCACCGATATGTATCCACAGGAGGTGAAAAAAGTAAAGATCTAAATGTATAAATTGCAGGTTTTACTGAATCTTTTCCTACAAAACTGTATATCAATCTGCTCTGCTTCTCCTGGCCTATAATACCGTTCTGTCAGATTGCATTTTTAGTGACAGGTCCTCTTAAAAGGGGTTATCCTGGAAAAGCTAATGATGACCTATCCTCAGGATAGAACGAAAAACAAGAATGGCAACGGCAGCATCTCACATCATCCAATATTTTATTGCGACTTCAAGACAAAATACAGCAGCAACGTTTCGGCTGAAACTCAGCCTTTCTCAACCCTAATGACATGAACATCAATACACATATATATACCCCACATAAAAACACACCCCTTCCAATCACCAATGTTAATCACTGTTCATGGCCATGCATTTATTACCTTGCACCTGGTTAGGGACTCAATATGGCGATGCTGATCATATCGGCGTTGTCCCATGTGGAGTGCGCAGCCGCGCACAGCTGAACTAGCTTGATCGGGTGTATCAATTGCAACCATGGCAACTGACGGCGCTCATTAGTGCGGCCAATCGGCCATCTCCAAATCCTTATGACGCACGCAATCACGTGTCATGTCCGCGGACGACATCAAGACGCGCCCTTGCGTGTCAGATGATCGCATCACGCAGACACTCACGTACGACGTCAATCCAGCGCTACATCATCAGTGCCATGGTAACGAGGACGCATCCTGCAACTCAAATAAGACAGAACATCTCAGATCCATTTATCCAATAGTCACATGGGACAATTCCGGTGGATAAATAATCGCATACTCAGCATGGCCACATAGTCTGCAAGGCATACTATGTGGCCATGCTGTGTATGCGATTATTTATCCACCGGAATTGTCCCATGTGACTATTGGATAAATGGATCTGAGATGTTCTGTCAGCCGAAACGTTGCTGCTGTATTTTGTCTTGAGGTCGCAATAAAATATTGGATGATGTGAGATGCTGCCGGTGCCATTCTTTTTTTTCGTTCATCACATGGCCTGTTGGATCAAGGGTCAACGGTGAGGCTGTTGCATCGTATTTCCACATCGACCAAAGACCGCTTTGTGCTGATTCTACCTACAATTTATCACTATCCTCAGAATAGGTCATCATTATCACATCAGTGGGAGTCTGAGTCCTGGAACCCCACCAATCAGCTGTTTCAGGGAGTCCTTGCGTTCACTAGAGCTCTGTACATTGTATAGCGGCTGTGCTTGGTATAGCAGCTAAACCCTATTGCCCTGAATGGAGTGGAGCTGCAAGTAGGCCTCACAGAGCACCCATCCTCTTCTAAAGGCTGGATATTGATAATTCATCAATATTAATTAACGGAAAATCCGTTTAAAGTGGTTTGAGATGATGTTGATGGCGTTATCCGCAGCTGCAATAAAATGTAGGGAGTCTTCTGGAGTATGGGCCGTAGTGAATATCGAAGAGACTGCACCACTTGCTGGTCGCTGCAGCCCCTTCAAACAACTGATCAGCAGTTGTGCAGAGAGCTGCACCTCCAACAAACTAATAATGGCCCAGATCAGTTTTGTGTTCTCAGACAGTCCCTTTACAGATGATTTAAAGCGTATTATCTTCACAGTTACAGCGTCGTTCTGCTAAAAAACGATGAAGGAAAAGAATGAGCTGTCCTGGAAGAGACTGAAGCAGATAAAATGCCTGGAATGGGACGGAGGCTGTTCGCGTTCACGACGGGGTCATGCACGGACAACGAGAATGGACTTCATTACCCCCTCAACTGCAGCCACAATTGTGTATCATCGCTATGGATATTTGTGTGGTTTGTAACGTGTGCTGGACATGTAGACCTAAATCTGTACATAGCTCCTTTTTTTATGCGTCATAAAGTGCTTGTATAGCTTTTATTTTGCAGCTTTAAATGACAAAAAGTGGATGGCCATCTGTTTTTCCAATATGACTGATGAAAATGAAGCAATATTTGCCATTGTGTGTGTGTGTAGTAATTTCCTTGGCCTACTGTGAAACAATTCATTTTGGAAAGTGTTATTTTGTTCTAGACATGGATTTGTTGTGACTCAAACGATCTTTCAACTTCTAATTATTTAATGCTCTGTGGACTTTTGGCCGCCCTATTGGTCTTTCATGGTGCTCTCCTCGATTTCTTTTTCTTTTGGGTTTTCTTTTTTATTCATAATCCTGATGTCCAGTAGGATGACACGACTTGACCTCGTCAGATTGCTGTCATTTTTCACCTCGGTATTGTTGCCAGACCTGGCTGGCTGTATTGTGGCATTGCAGAATTGTATGGAAAAAAAAAAAAAGTTTTAAACTATTATAATTTTTAAAGTGTTTGTGCTATGAAAATAATGTATTAAAGACGCTACCTATTTTATGTCCCCTCCCCCTCTAGTTTGATGTCATTTGCATTAAGAGTACAATTTTGGGCTTAGGCAATTTGCCTATTTTATTGGGGAGGAGATTGCTGCATGTAACAGCAGCAGTTTCCTCCACTGACCAGCAGGCGATTGCTGGGAAGGAATGTTTTCCAACCGACAATCGCTTGTGTTTTCTGCAGGTCTAATATAAGCTTAAGTCCTCAGAAGTGTTTTATGTGGACAAAGTAACACCAGTTTGCTTATAATTGGGGTTACACTAAGCCCTTCTAAACATTAGTGCAGTTGAGCACACACATAAGATCCACAAAAATATCCGTATGGATTTATGTGCGTTTCTGCACCAAAATCCACAACAGCAGTTTTTAGTGCAGATTTGATGCAGTTTTACCGCCAATCTTACCCTTCATTGGAAAAGGGTGAAACAGCAAACTTAATTGTCATGCTGCAGATTTGGATATCCGCGCAGAAAAAAAAAAAGTGCAAATTGTCCATAAGATTTGTGCACTGACGCAAGCCTGCTGTCAAGGGAAAGAGGATCTATAAAAATTTGGAAAGAGAAAATAGGATGGTCAGGACGCCTTCTGTGTTGAGCCAGGGTGTCCATTATTTTATTCTGGCTTTCCCAACTAGAAATCTGGAGTGTGCACACCTGTTGTGCTTTTAGGGATCCTTCCTTGTAAAGTGGGTTTAGGTTAAGCGTTCATTCATTTTGCTATTCACGTTTTTGCCAATGGTACGCTGACCCATTCAATTCAGTGGGACCATTTTCACATCCACATTTTCTGCATGGCCATTCTGCAAAATTGTTGGTCTTTTGAGTCAATCAGATGTTTCTGCCTCTTCTCTCTCGCAGCATGTAGGATCTCAAACTGCAGGATCATTCCCTCCTCCCCTTCTTTCCTTTTATTTAATGTACTAATACGTATACATTTTGTGCACGGAAGAGAAAGGGGAACTACAGCAGCTGAGAGGTCAGACACATGCCACCTTCCTTTGATAAAATATAATAAGTTTCCTACATTAAGATTTAATAAGGATTTATGCACAGGCCAAATGTGGGATACGCATACGATTTTAAGTAATATTTAATGAGAATATGGTCCTTTCATTGGTATTTTCCCAGGAAACTGCCTTATTTCTTGTCATATTTGAACTGTAGTACAAATAGAACACAAAAAAATTAGCAAACTGCTTAATTAAAGCAAATGTTTAAAGAGTAACTAATTGAGAACTAGAGAATTGTGCCGCAAGTTAGTCACAGCTGGTGTGAGATGCACTGTTCTGCCTTTCAAATAGTTGAGTTGCCTAGTTGAGTTGAAATGTCTGTCTTTCCATAGTGCTAGCTAAACAATATATGAAGTATAGTTCATCAACATCTTATTGGTGGGGTCCGACACCTTGGACCCATGCCCATCTGCTGTTAAGGAAGGCTCAATAGAGCTGAGCTCCACCTAGGCAATGTGACCAATGGTCGTGACATCACTGGCTTAGGATATGCAGTTAGAAGTTAGCCTGGGCCTTTTCATACAGCTGAACAGCGATGGTGCCAAGTGTCAGACCCCCACCAATCAGATGCTGATAACCTAGCCAGGGGATAGGTCATCAGTTACAAACAGTTGGATAACCCCTTTAAGATTGGTTATAAACAATTGATTCCCAAGGCCGATGAGGGACCGAGTGTGAGGGAGAGAAGCCAAAGTTAATACATAAGTATGTATCCCATTGCTTTAAGAGAGCCAGCATGTGTTTGTCATGTTTAAAATCTATGAAAGTGGGAAAGAGAAAATAGGATGGTCAGGACGCCTTCTGTATTGAGCCAGGGTGTCCATGATTTTATGAAAGCGGGATGAGTTGCTTTCCCAACTAGAAATCTCAAGTGTGCACATCTGTTGTGCTGTATGGAACCATTTTTGTAAAGGGACATAAGGTTAAGGGCTCACATACTACATGACCATACATTTATTCATTGTGCTGTTCACATTTTTGCGAAAGGCACACTGACCCATTCAATTCAATGGAGCCATTTTCACATTCATATTTTATTTTTTCAGGTCTGTGGCCATTCTGCACATTAGAGTAGGTCCTATTCTTGTCCCAGTTTGTGGATGAGTATAGTCCTTTCACTTCAGAGAAAAATACAGAATGCACATGGAAGCTGGCTTTTTTTTTTTTTCCCCCAGACCTAAATACAGACTCGGATATGTGCATAGGGCCTTAAAGGGGGTATCCAGGAAAAGATAATCATGACCTATCCTGGCATCCCACGAGCCTCTACATAGCGCTCCCTTTGGTTTTCAATGGGTTTCAGGCCACTCTGAGCTACCCTAGTGTCCAGCAGCCGTTCCCTAATAATGTGACCTTAATGAGCTGGAGCATTGTCGTCCATGAAGATAAAATTAGGCCGGTGTTGTTCATGCAGAGGCACAATGACTGGATTAATGATGTTATTCAAGTAGTATGGGCTTGTCACTGTACTATACTAGTCAATACAGAACTGCCCTCCACTTTGTGAATTGGACCACCACCAAACAGTGGCTGATGCATAGCGCTCTCCTTGACATCTCCAACATTGTTGGCGGCCATCATTTCTGCTCAGCATGAATCGACTTTCATCGACTATTCTCTTCAATATATTTATTAATGATCTTGTAGAAGGCTTGCATAGTAAAATATAAATTATTGCAGATGACACTGACACACCACCCCCCCCCCCCCCCCCCCCCCCAAAACAGGGGGGGAAATGACAGTGCGTCTTATAAAACAATGGTTGACTTTTTTTTACAGGGCTGACACTGATATGTCGCCGGCCGCTATGCTGCACAGTGTGGCCAGCGATACATCAGTCACAGTGCGGGGAGGGAGGAGGGGCTGGAGGCAAGTCACAGCGGGGCCCGGTGCAGTCACTGTATTACACTGGGCCCCACGCACAGAAGTCTCTTTGTATGTAAAATCTTTCATTATTCCTTTATACCATAAATCGCTCTCCTTTTTAATAAACTTTACTAGCCTAATCGCCTGCATCACTACTCACTATAAATACAGCGTGCGGTCCGGCCGGCGTGTGTGACTGACGTCACGCTCCTCCCACTTCATTAATGGAGCAGGATGAAGTCATGCACCGGAGGGACCGCACGCTACATTCATAGTGAGTACTGATGCAGGCGATTAGGCTAGTTTATCAATAGGAGAGCGATGGATTCAGGCATAATGAAAGATTTTACATACAAAGAGACTTCTGTGCGCGGGGCCCAGTGTAATACAGTGACTGCACCGGGCCCCGCTGTGACTCCTCCCTCCCCGCATTGTGACTGATGTATCGCCGGCCACACTGTGCAGCATAGCGGCCGGCGATATATCAGTGTCAGCTAGTTTATCAAAAGGAGAGCGATTGATTCTATTTTACATACAAAGAATAAAGTACTGTAATGCTGTGAAACATAGGGCCATGAGGGGAACCAGCATAAAATGCTATATGTGTGTCACCCACACATAGGGCCATGAGGGGGGCCAGCATAAGATGCTATATGTGTGGGTGACACACATATAGCATCTTATGCTGGTTCCCCTCATGGCCCTATGTTTCACAGCACACATCCCCCCATAACAGTGCATCATCCACAGATCCCCCCCATAACAGTGCATCATCCACAGATCCCCCATAACAGTGCGTCATCCACAGAGCCCCATAACAGTGTCATCCCCAGACCATTAGTTCAAAATCCACCAAAAGCACACCTTTTGGTTCAAAATAATTTTTTTCTTATTTTCCTCCTCAAAAACCTAGGTGCGTCTTATAATCAGGTGCGTCTTATAAAGGGAAAAATACGGTAACACTGAAGAGGACAGTATACTACTACAGAGCGATCTGGATAGATTGGAGGCTTGGGCAGATAAGTGGCAGATGAGGTTTAACACTGACAAATGTAAAGTTATGCACATGGGAAGGAATAATGCAAGTCATCCGTACATACTTAATGGTAAAATACTCTGTAACACTGACATAGAAACGGATCTAGGAATTTTAATAAACGGCAAACTACGGTAAGCTGCAAAAACCAGTGTCGGGCAGCTGCTGCCAAGGCCAATAAGATAATGGGTTGCATCAAAAGTGGCATAG
Source organism: Bufo gargarizans (assembly GCF_014858855.1). Classification (NCBI taxonomy): domain Eukaryota; kingdom Metazoa; phylum Chordata; class Amphibia; order Anura; family Bufonidae; genus Bufo; species Bufo gargarizans. Next base: position 74,368,100 of record NC_058082.1, on the reverse strand, counting down.
ATGCACGTGATGAGAACATAGTCCTACCACTTCTATCATTAGTCAGACCACACATGGAGTACTGTGTACAGTTCTGGGCTCCGGGGAACAAGGTAGACATAGCAAAGCTGGAGAGGGTCCAGAGGAGGGCAACTAAAGTAATAACTGGAATGGGGAACTACAGTACCTTGAAAGATTATCAAAATTAGGGTTATTCACTTTAGAAAAAATACAACTGAGGGGAGATCTAATTACTATGTATAAATATATCAGGGGTCAGTACAGAGATCTATCCCATCTATTTGTGACAGTGACGAGGGGACATCCTCTGCGTCTGGAGGAAAGAAGGTTTGTACACAAACATAGAAGAGGATTCTTTACGGTAAGAGCAGTGAGACTATGGAACTCTCTGCCTGAGCAGGTGGTGATGGTGAGTACAATAAAAGAGTTCAAGAGGGGCCTGGATGTTTTTTTGGAGTGTAATAATAATACAGGTTATAGCTACTAGAGAGGGGTCGTTGATCCAGGGAGTTATTCTTATTGCCTGATTGGAGTCGGGAAGGAATTTTTTATTCCCCTAAAGTGGGGAAAATTGGCTTCTACCTCACCCTTTTTTTTTCTTTCCTTCCTCTGGATCAACTTGCCGTATGACAGGCCGAACTGGATGGACAAATGTCTTTTTTCGGTCTTATATACTATGTTACTATCAGTGAATAGCTCCGAGGCCCACTGGTCCCTCATACAGTGTAGATGGCCCATGTAAGCCGATGATGCATGTGCCTGGTGGTTTGTTCAGGTACCTTTGCAGGTAAGCTACCATGCAGACCATGCTGATGTAAACTGTTTCAAATGGTGCCTCACCTTCCTTGAATGTGCTGGAGTTGTGTGGCATTCATCGGCCGGTTCCACGTGGCATTGTTCACAATGAAGCGGCCTTCAATGTGGCATGTGACCAAAGGACGTCCACTTCTATGCCTTTCTGTGATTCTTCCAGTCTCTTTGTATCGCTGATGACACTCTAGCTCAGTGGCCACTTTTGTCTGAGAACTTTCTGCTTGAAGCCTCACAATGGCGATGTATTGTTGATCAATTGTTAGGCGTCATCTTTGGTCTCATGATGTGATAATGTGAACAGCATGATGAGGAGGACTGTTTAAATACCAATTCTAATTGAACCATGACATTTCTTCGTAGATTCATGGATCAATCTTCTGTTGTGAATTTTGCTGTTAAGCTCTTTGTTAGAGAACACAAAGTTGTGCAAAAAGTAGTGAAATACTGAACAGTTGGACATGTGCATTCAAAAGTTTATAGAAGATCACATTAAGTTCACCTGTAAAGGTTAAAGTGCATTTTAGCTTCATCCTGAAATTTCACCACAAGCCAAATATCCCTAACTTTCTGAGTAGTGTAAATGCCATTTTGCTGTCAGAAATCTCTGTTCCCATAGCAGGTATGTAGCCTTTTTTTTTTTTTTTTTGCTAGTTGAAGGTCTGTGTGAAATATGAAACTTGGGACAAACCAGCACTTTTTTGCTTGTATTGTTTTTTGTTCAGTATTTTTTTTTTCTTTAGTTTTTCAAAATTATAGCATGCTGCAGCTTGAATAGAGATGAGCTGTAATTACACCTGCTCACCACTGCAATGTCATCAGCGAGCAGATAAACAGTGAATAGAATGCAGAACTTGTATGAGCACTGCATTCTCTTCAAACAGCTGAGCATCAGCACTGTTGGGAGTTAGACCCTGCTGATCTGATGTTAACCTTTACTGAAGATAGGTCATTCATGTAGGAAACCGGACTACCCCTTTAAATAAAGTTTTGTGAAGATGAATTGGGGCCGCTGCTATGACACATCATTTTGGTAATGTTGTATGTTTTAAGTACATTTTTTATATCCCATCCAAAAAAGTATGGGTAACTCATAAACATTTAAGGGGCTTTTCTTGCTTCCTCAATTCTGCTCTCTCATGCTGTTTACAAGGCCCACATCAGAGTTGCGGGTGGGGGGGGGGGGGGGGTTGACAACAAGCAGTCTATAAACCAATAGAAAATGACACACAGCATGGAGAAGAGGCAATATGGAAAACAGAACTATATTGGTAAGTTATTACAGCAGTTGCTTCGACATGAGACAACACCTTTAAAGGGGTTCTCCGGGAATTAAGAAAATGAAAATACTTAAATATTACTTTATGATAAATATATTCACAAATACCTTTCATTACTTAGAATGCTCCCTAGACAAAACAAGCCAATCATCAGGAGAAATAAAATTGCCGCCTTCCTATTAGTGCACACAAAACCTGTCCTAATCATACAGGAAGAGAAGTTACTTCACAACACTGAGGTAAAGAGCTGCTTCATCCTCCGCTCTGCGTCAGGAATTATGATCCTGAAAACAGGCGTATCTCCGGGGGAATGGAGATAAGACATTAGAGGACTGGGGTGTAGTAATGAGCAGCAGCATGTGTATGCAGTCTCCATTATCACAGCCACAGTCTGCCTTGTCCATTCTCTCTGTACTAAATTCCCCAGAGATTCAGCTAAAGTTCTTTTCGACTGTATTCGGGATCATAATCCCTGACAAGTAGATCAGAGAGGAGGATGAGGCGGCTCTTTACCTCAGTGTTGTGAAGTAACTTGTCCTGCTCTGTGATTAGGACCGGTTTTGTGTGTACTAATAGGACGGTGGCCATTTTATTTCCCCTAATGATAGCTCCCCAGACAAAATGAGCCATTATAAATAATTAAAGGTATTTCGGAATATATTTATAACTAAGTAATATTTTATTAATTCCCGGAGAACCTCTTTTTTGATGTTGGCTAATACGGGAATGTAGTTGTGTTTATATAGGGGGTCTTGGTCTTTGGAAAGGCAAATGAATGCTGATTTGTTCAGGTACTTTTATGAAGTCACCTAATTTCCCATATTGGCAGTGAAGCTTGTGGCAGCTGGAATCAATGGGGGTCGATTGACAGAGAAATTTTAACAGACTATTGCAGTCTACAGGAACCGACAGTACAATCCTCTCTTCCAGAGTGGCAGAGGAGATGTATACAACTAGTTGAAGGTGAAGCAGTGTTGTAAAGATTCTGGTCAAGGCAGTGGGTGCAAAGCTTCCCACAAATATAGTTCCCAATGTTGACAACCAGCAAATAAAGGGACAGCAATATTTGCTAATCCATGGAGCCTTTCTCCAGCCAATGTGAAGTCATTAAATCTTTCGCCTGCCCTGTCTACTCCCCCCGAGTCTAGAAAACTTGATGCTTTGTGGAAACCAGGAAGTGTCGGCCTATTGTGTCTAACAGCAGACGTGAAAGCATCTAGACTTAAAGGGGAATTCCCATCTTGGACATTAGCACCATATCACTAGGATATGCCCCCAATGTCTGATAGGTGTGGGGCCCACTTCTGGGAACCACACATACGTAGAACGGAGTCTGCAACGTGCCAGCGGGTGCACAGCCTCCCTCCATTTCTATGGGACTGCGCTAGTCTATTTTCCGATGTCCCATTGAAATGAATGAGAAGCACAGCCACCGCTCTATTCTATTTACTTCTATTGGACCTACAGAAATAGCCAGGCCAGCACTTGGCTATTTTCTGCAGTTTTATAGAAATTAATGGAGTGCTGCTGCGCATGCTTAGAACTGAGTCAGCAGAGTGCCGGAGGGCGTACTAAGTATAGGTGCGGGTCCACCTCTATCAGACATTGGAGGCATATCCTAGCGATGTGCTCTCAATGTCCAAGATGGGAATACCGTTTAAGGCCCCGTTTTCACTGCTCAATTCAACAGACGATTGTCGGGAAGGAAGCATTCCTTCCCAACAATCGCCTGCTTCTCCGTGAAGGAGACAGCTGTATTTACATGCAATGATCTCCTCCACAGTATGCGAAGCGGCTATCGTTAATGCTTTCGCACCAAAGCAAATTCTGCAGGTGCTTGGGTGGCTTGCCCACTCCCTGCTATCATCGACTGTCAGTACAAGTGAGGAGAGATCCCTCCATGGGCTGTAGAAAATAAATTCTGTCCAGGAATGAAGCGGTGCTGATACATAAGACTGCATCCTGAAACTAGGTGTCGGTTCCAAAGTGAATATTACGGAAGCTGAAAATGCCTTTTTTTTTTTTTTTTTTACACTCAAGGTAACCACTAACGTGTAAAAAAATAAATAAATAAATAATCTATGAAAGAAACCCTTATGCTGTGATTTATGATTTTGATGATTACGGGGCTGGAAACCCTAGCTACAGCACAAAAGAGGCAGGTAGCCACAAAGTTTGGTATAAAAAATATATATATACATTGATTACTCTTACCGGTAATCCGTTTTCCATGAGCCCATGACAGCACCTGTGAGAGATCCTCCCCTTCAAAACAGGAACTTCCCAGATCTTTAAAAGGGTCCTCCATACTTCATCCCTCAGTTTGTGACAAGCTTCCTAGGACTTCCAATTTCTATATACAGTGAAACACTCAACATACAAAAGCAACTTAAATATATGACCGTTATCATATTTCTTCTTTAAGATTACTTTTCATTAAACTATTATATACACAATGGATATAAAAAGTCTACACACACACCTGTTAAAATGTCAGGTTTCTGTGATGTAAAAAAAAAAAAATGAGACAAAGCTAAATCGTTTCAGAACTTTTTCCACCTTTAATGTGACCTATAAACTGTACAACTCAATTGAAAAACAAAAATCTTTTAGGTAGAGGTAAGAAAAAATATAAAAATAAAATATGGTTGCATAAGTGTGCACACCCTTAAACTAACATTTTATTACAGCACTCGGGTATGAGTCTATCAGCATGGCATATTTTGACTTGGCAAGATTTGCCCACTGTTCTTTGCAAAAACACTCCAAATCTGTCAGATTGCGAGGGCATCTCCTGTGCACAGCTTCTTCAGATCTGTAACGGAACGCCTGGCACCCCGACCGGGTACCTCCGTCGATAGATGCTCCTAGTGCTTTCCGAGGACTCCAAGCACTCCACTTGACACCGTACGCCCTGCAGACCCCACGAACCGCCGCAGCTTGGTTGGGGTCTCACCGTCCTCCACCCACGCTGGACCTATGACAAGGCTCCAGTGGGTGAACCTCTCCTACAGCCAGAGAGCAGGAACAGCTCTTACAAGAGCTAGTAGTTATGCCAGGGGAGTATAGCAAATCTTCAGCGTATAGCAATCCCCCAGTTTGATCAGTTATCCAAACACCAGTCTCAACATGATGAAGGATAAAACAGGAACACTTTATTGAGGGCTACTCGCCTGTATTTATGCAGGTCCCCAGCTGGTGGCCACGCCCTTAGGGGACCAGAATGGAGACTGCGACACAGGACAGATATGCAGAAATTCAGGATACACAGACACAACACATCCCCACAATGCATCATGGTTTCCTCCTCTCTGCCTGGCGACACCCGAGGAGCAATCCAATTATGTCTCAGGACAAAGGGAAAACACCAATACACACGTGGAGACAACAGGACAGGAATCACCACCCAAACACACAATGTCACAGTGAATGGCACTCAGAATACACAAATACAATAATATTAGCTATCTGGGTGCCCTCACATAACATACAATTCCAAAGACAGATTTAAGCTGTGCGGCCGGCCTGTCTTCTTTAAAGTTAGTATGGGCCATAATCCTGAGGCAAGAGGCTAGCAACCAGCCCCCTCCAAAACACCGTGGCGAGGTTGGTTTCGTCACAAGATCACTCCACAGATTTTCATTCGGATTCAGGTCTGGGCTCTGGCTGGGCCATTCCAAAACTTTACTCTTCTTCTGGTGAAGCCATTCCTTTGTTGATTTGGATGTATGCTTTGGGTCATTGTCATGCTGAAAGATTAAGTTCCTCTTCATGTTCAGCTTTCTAGCAGAAGCCTGAAGGTTTTGTGCCAATATTGACTGGTATTTGGAACTGTTTATAATTCCCTCTAGCTTAACTAAGGCCCCAGTTCCAGCTGAAGAAAAATTGCCCCAAAGCATGATGCTGCCACTACCATGCCAGGTGAGCACGCTGCCCTCTCGGCCCCTGGCCGGTCCTACCCCCGCGGCTATCACCAGATTCCGCCCTTTCTGGAGTGGGCACCAGGAAGCACCGCTCCAGAGGGGGTTAACGCTCGAGCGATGCCGGCTGCCACAGCATTCCGGTCCGTGCTCTTCCCAGTCCGGGGTGAACTCTCCCTGCCGGTGGGGGATCAGTGGCGCAATTGCATGTGGTGAGGATCTGGAACACTGTGTATTGGACAAGGAGAGCTCGCCGGCATGCGCTCTCGCTCGGCGTCCCTCTGCGCCCCGGCCGACTGCGCAAATACTTGGATCCGACCACCCCCGCTGCGAAGCGGGAGCATGCACCGGCGGACATATAGTGAAGGGAGCGGAGGATGCTCTCCCTATATGTGATCCGCTGGTGTCAAGGCACTTAGGGGGTTAATAACATCCCTGGCAGGGGTTGGGTGTGCGCTCTGGCGCGAATTCAAAACTTCCCGGGCAGTGAAATCTGCCAGAGACAGAACACCGCTGCAGGCTACAAGTCAGAGTCAGTGTACCTCCTTCTACAGGTGACTCAATTATTTGGCATCAGCATTTACTTGGCATGTGTTTAAACAGCAAAAGTAATGTCTGCAGACAAGTTTATTTAAAGTAAAAAATTATGCCGTGTGCAGCCCGCATCATGGACCCATTCACTTCAGCATGCGCCGTGTACAGCCCGCATCATGGACCCATTCACTTCAGCATGCGCTTCCTTCCTATATATTTTAGGCTTTAAAAATGTCTCTCTCAAAAGAAATTTCAATCGTGGTTTTGGCGATATTTGGCTCAGTGACAAAAAAGTTTGCCCACCACTGGTCTAGGTCACGTCAGCACTCTGGTGATCATACTTCCCACCGCCCATTCCGGGGGTAGACTACGAGACTCCCCACACCAGACGGAACGGGGTTGCTGTCACGTCTTGCCACGCTGATGGACGTTCCTGACTTACATTAAAAGTCAATGGGAGACGGATCTGTTTTCAATTGCACCATATTGTGTCAGTGAAAACGGATCCGTCCCCATTGACTTACATTGTAAGTCAGGACGGATCCGTTTTGCTCCACATCTTCAGGCGGATACCAAAATGCTGCAAGCAGCATTTTAGTGTCCGCCTCCAGAGCGGAATGGAGCCAAACTGATGCATTCTGAACGGATCCTTATCCATTCAGAATGCATTGGGGCTAAACTGATCCGTTTTGGGCCGCTTGTGAGAGCCCTGAAGCAGATCTCACAAGCGGACCTAGAAACGCCAGTGTGAAAGTAGCCTTAGGGAGAAAGGCAGGATCTGTACTAATCTGTCTTCCAGGATTGAGGTATAAGGAGGGGAAGCAGATTAGGCAGACATCTCTCCTATCCGTCTGGCTGATGTAATGGCCAAAAGGAAGGCTTGTCTTGTAAGACAACATCTTCATAGACATTGAGTCCAAAGGTTCAAAAGGACTTTGGGTCAACATGGAAAAGACTAAATTTAAATCCCAGGGGCATGACCTGGATTTAACAGAAGGATTTAATCTGATAGATGCCTATATAAATCTTTTGATCCACGGGTGCGTCAAATAAAGTACCAAGGGCCGAGACTTGAACTTTTAATGTGTTAGGTCTTAATTTTTTTATTGAGACCTTCCTGTAAAACTTTTTGAATCAACGGGATATCTGGAGGGGCTGATTGATCCAAATCTGACCCTGCAAACCCAAAAAGGTTCTCTAAATTCTTAACTAAACATTGGATGTAACTATGTTTCTGCTGGCTTGTCGGGGTTCCAGGAGATCCGTTACAGGGGCTATTAAGATTACCATTGCCTCCTTCTTATTTTCTGGATTACTCTGGGTAACAGTTTGAGAGGTGGAAAAGCGTAAACCAGGTCCCTGCCCTAAGGTTGAGACAGCGCATCTATCCCTTGGGCCTGATCCCCTGGGTTGAGAGAAAAAAAACTTTCACATTCCTTGTTTTTTCTGGAATCAAAAAGGTCTATAGACGGGGCTCCCTACAGACGCACTGGTTGAACACTTCCTGGCAAAGGCACCATTCGCCCTGACTGAACTTGTGCCTGCCTAGGAAGTCTGCCTGGGAGTTCTCTGAACCTTTTAGGTGCACCGCTGAAAGAGAAAGGGTTTTTCCCTTCTAGCATGTGGAAAAAATTTTACGAGATATTTAGTAGCTGAAGTGATCTCGTACCCCCCTGTCTGTTGATGTAGGCTACCGCTGTTGCACTGTCTGACAGTATCCTGATATGTCTGTCTATAAAGGAGGGAACCCATTCCTTCAGAGCACAGTATACCGCCCTCATTTCTTTGTAATTCTTGGACTGATTGCTTTGAACCACTGACCTTGGGAAAACCCCAATACTGAGTGCACCCCCCATCCCCAAGGGCGGGCATCTGTTGCGATTATTAAGGGATTGTCATTTGTCCATTCTACCCTTTGACTCAGGTTTTCTGACCATGTCCACCACCTCAGGGAATTTCTTACTGACATGGGCATTGGACAATTGTGATCTAAGGATACCAACTCCTTGTTCCAGAACAAAAGGATGTGCATTTGAAGAACCCTGGACCTGAACTGTGCCCATTTTACCGCCAGTATGCAAAATGTCATCAAACCTAGAATTGACATGGTCATTCTGGTTTTGCCGAATTCCCCTATTTTCTTCTGTATTGAAAGGCGCTTCCCCACCGGGAGGTAGAACTTTTGGGATAAGGAAGCTAGCAGAACTCCGAGGAAGGTGCATTGATAACTCTGCGTCAGACATGATTTCTCCCAGTTTCCCATCCAGCCCAAGCTCATCAATATCTTTAACACTTCCTCAATCTGAGCTGAAAGGAAACTCTGAGACTGTCCTACTATCAGCAGATCGTCTAGGTATGGTATAATTATAATGTCCGATCTCGTTATTTGTGCCATCACCTCTGCCATCCGTTTCGTAAAGATTGTTGGTGCCTGTGATATCCCAAAGGGGAGGGCTCTGAACTGTAGGTGGAGAACTGACTCTTTTACCTGTACTGCTACCCTGAGATATTTCTGAGACTATGGGTGTGTGGGTACATGGTAATAGGCGTCCTTGATGTCTATTGAAGCCATGACGCAATTGGGGAATAGATGTAGAATTGTTGACGATATTGATTCCATGCAAAATTTCTGATACGTCAGATATAAATTTAGGTCCTTCAGGTTTATTATAGTCCAATAGGACCCTTTCGGCTTGGGGACAAGAAGTTCAATAAAAACCTGCCCCCATTACTTCTGCGGGAACTGGAACCAGGACTCATTTGTCCAGGAGATTTCTTATCTCCCTTAATAAGGCAATCTGTTTTGAAGAGTCTTGTTGTAGAGCCGTAATTTTTAGCCCTTCCGGTGGGGGACTTTTGAATTCTAAGCGGTAACCTTCCTTTATGTATATTTTTTTACCCAGGCACTTGACGTGTTTGAGCCTTTCTCTGCCTAGAAGAACCTAGAATCGACTTCTTAAATTGTTCCACTGAGGAGCGGACTTCCATTTTAGGCTACATTCACACTAGCGTTGTTTAAATCCGGCGTTCAATTCCAACACCGGAACTGCCCGCCGGATCCGGAAAAACGTGTGAAACCGTATTACATTTGAATCCTGATCAGGATTTTGATCACAATGAAAAAATGCATTGGAAAAAACGGATCCGCAATTTATGGACTTTAACTATTTTTTCTCATTTTTGGGGTTTAACATGCAAAAGCCGGATCCGGTTTGACTGAACACATAGCGCCGGATCCGGCGTTACTGCAAGTCAATGTGAAAAAGACCGGATCCGGCGTTCAGTCAAAGGGACAGATTTATCATGACTGACAGCTCACTCCACTTTCACATATGGCTAAAGTCAGTTTTAGCCAAGTCAGATTTATGAATGTCCCTTTAAGACTGTGATAAATGTGGTTTGACGGTAGCAGTTTATCCGTCAGTAAGCAGCTTTACAAAAGTCGCACATCTTTACGAAAATATCGCACGTCTTTACGAAAAAGTCGCATGTTCTATTAAAAAGTCTCATAAGATAAGCATGGTCCTCACTGGAGTGAAATTGCGCCCTTTTTTTTCCGACTTTTTAAATAGTCTAAATAGTAAATCTGTCTAGAGATTAATTTACATAAGAAAACACGCCCACTTTCAGAAAACTGGCGAGCATAGTGCAGAGCAGAAAAAAGTCGCAAATTTTTGCGCAGTTTTAGTGATTGCGCAAAAATTTTGCGACTTTTTCACTCCATTATTCTGACTTGAGCTAATGATAAATCTGGCCCAAAGTGTTCAGGATTTTTTGCCGGAGGTTAAAATACAACATGCTACGGTTTTCTGAAAAGCCTGATCAGTCAAAAAGACTGAATTGAAGACATCCTGATGCATCCTGAGCGGATTACTCTCCATTCAGAATGCATTAGGATAAAACTGATCAGTTCTTTTCCTTGGGACGGAACTCAGCGCCGGAAAAGAAAAACTCTAGTGTGAAAGTACCCTTAACCAGATTTGGTATAGTCTGAAATAAAGACTTCTGCTACCAGTCTATCCAGGCAGGGCTGACAACATGTCTTGGGGTAAGACGGACGACTAAGCTTCTTTTTGCATATCCCACACTTCTGCCTTTCGTCTTCTGGGTAGCCTTTCTGGGAACCTACTTAACCTGCATAAATACATAGCCCACAATAAGTTACCAGAAACACAATAAAATACTCTCCCCTAAGGGAGACTGTGGGGTACAACCCCTCTTACCCCCCAGGAGTACCATGGCTGTTTCAGAATGATGCTCCTGTTTTTCATTGCGCTGTTGTGCATCCCCGTCCTCCAGCATATTGATTGTGAATCCAAGGGGAACCCGGAAGGAATAACTGGTTGTTCACCGAACCTGCCACGCTGCCACTATTCTTTCTTCTGTGATGGCTGTCCGGCATTCCCTTTTTCACCGCCGCCATGTTTTTTGGCCCCTCCCCTTCCCTGTGCCGCTTGGAACGCACGCGTCACTTCCGGTGCGCCTGTTCAATGCGCACTGGAAACAGGGCCTGTAGGAACTTGTGCATCAGCGAGCCAGGAAAGCTTGCATCCGCCTCTCCACCGAAACACCGCCCAGCCTGCAGGATGAAGGGAACGAGGTGGCCAACAGGAATCCCCCCATGGCAAAAAAAGGGAACTAAAACCGGACTTCCACACTGCCTCCTAGTGGAGCCTTACGCCGTCAGGAACCTCCAATAGGTAAGATTAGGAGACTCTAGAGGCCCTGCAGCCCCCTAACAGACCCGGGAAAGATCCATCCCCCTGTCCTGTGGACAGGAAACAGAAAGAAACTGAGGGATGAAGTATGGAGGACCCTTTTAAAGATCTGGGAAGTTTCTGTTACCTGTCTGGAAGAGGAAGGATCTTTCACAGGTGCTGTCATGGGGCGTAATGGAAAGATATATATATATATACACACACATTAACCTAAAGAATTATTAGGAACACCATACTAACATGGTGTTGGACCCCCTTTTTCCTTCAGAACTGCCTTAATTCTATGTGGCATTGATTCAACAAGGTGCTGATAGCATGAGGCAACATTTTTCAGTCTTCAACAGTACATTTTGGTGAGCTCGTGCATATTGTAGCCTCTTTTTCCTATTTGTAGTGGAGATGAGTGGTACCCGGTGGGGTCTTCTGCTGTTGTAGCCCACCTTTCTTTCCCATTCTGACATTCAGTTTGGAGTTCAGGAGATTGTCTTGACCAGGGCTACAACCCTACATGCATTGAAGCAACTGCCATGTGATTGGTTGACTAGATAATTGCATTAATGAGAAATGGAACAGGTGTTCCTAATAATTCTTTAGGTGAGTATATATATATATATATATATAATTTATTTATTTATTTTCCATTTCAAAGGTGGCCATAGCCTTTAAGTGTTAAATTTAATTTAATTTAAATCCCCACTCATATCTGTCCATGCACAAGAACACATCTGGATAGTGTAGTATTTGGTACCTTTTGACACTCTTAATTTCTCATTGGTTACATGGTACCTGACTGAAGTGGAGATGTCCTTGGGGGTATCAATGTCAGCACCCTTGAGAGACTCCCCTCTTTCCTAGGACAGGAAATAGTAACTCTAGGGAGTGTATAAAAGGAGGAATGCCTTCAAACAGCTTCAATCTTTAACAAGTTTTTTTAAGCAGTAACAACCCATATATACATGACTGTGCCCTTGGGGGAGTAACGTTTGGATAATTGTTTGTAGCATCACACGAAAGCACCGGCCATCATCTGCCCAATACCATCCCTACAGTGAAGCATGGTGGTGGCAGCATTGTGCTTTGGGGTTGTATTTCCGCTGCTGGAACAGAAGGACTGGTCAGGGTTGAGGGAAATAATAATAATAAAATAATAAAATGTATTTATATAGCGCCACCATATTCCGTAGCGCTTTACATGTACAAAACGAAAGTAACTGGCTTGAATGAAACAGAAACACTAGGAGATTTATAAACCTACAAAAAATGCCAGACTGCTTATAATGAATTGGTACTTTATTACAAAATCACATATATTTTACAAACATGATTAAAAAGAATATTGTGCAGGAGATAAAAAAAAAACGACATCACTGGAGGAAACATACAGCAGATGCAAGTCCATATATCAGTCCATCAATGTAATACATGAAAGAGTAAAGTGCTAATGCAAACAATTCATCTATATCAAAAGGACATCGGACAATTACCCATGCTGTGTCTCCTCCAGGATGGCGCCAAACCCCAACGCGCGTTTCGGCGTACCTTCTTCTGGGGGTAGCGTCATCACTGGGGGACATGGGTTATATACAACCAATCATTCCGTAAATCTTAATGATCTTACTTCTCCGTCATCTCCACGTCACAGGAAGGGACCTAGAATGTTGCAGCCCGGTGTTCTGCCAGATTTCTATAGCTTGCCGAAAGTCTATAGCGGAAGTGACGTGGTGCGCTGCGCAAGCGCACAAGCGTACTTCAGCAAAGCATTCCTGCTGCCTCCACTGGAGTAGTTCGCACACCGCGCGTGCGCAGACTTAAGGTTATAGCTTTTTTAAAGTGACAGTCATCTCCATTAATCTACATGAATTTGTACGCTCGCCACGCATCGGGCTCGGCCTCGCTGCGCTCGGCGTTTAGTAAAACTAACTCTATGCCGCCATTGATAGTAAAGAAGGAAACGGATGGTAAAGAAAGAGATGGATAGTCTCTTTCTTTACCATCCATTTCCTTCTTTACTATCAATGGCGGCAGAGTCAGTTTTACTAAATGCCGAGCGCAGCGAGGCCGTGCCCGATGCGTGGCGAGCGAAGCGAGCCCGCGAGGGTACAAATTCATGTAGATGCTGTATTTTACTGGAGGTGACTGTCACTTTAAGGCGATGATTCGGATGATTTGTGGAAGTGCGCTTGTGCGCTTGCGCAGCGCACCACGTCACTTCCGCTATAGACTTTCGGCAAGCTATAGAAATCTGGCAGAACACCGGCGCCTAGGGAAAGCATGTGATCTATGTTATATCACGTGTTCATGCTGCGATCATGTGATGAAGATGTTGACACGCAAACCGCGTCACAAGTGTCGCCGGTTCGTGTCCCCACCCTCATAAGAGCAATGCGCATGTCGAAATGACGTCATGAAATGTTCACTGATCTAAATAATATACATATAAAGAGCGGAACACGAGAAAAAGGTAAGAGGAAAAAGAGGAATAAAGGAGCGGCCACCCTCATTAGAGTTTAGGACAATGAATAAGACTAGACAAGAACTGGAGACAATATTTTAATCCACAATTAAAATGTGACAAATGTTAGTGAACATACTAAAAAATATTAATGAATAATTACTAAATGATATCTGTGCTTAAATACTTGTGAGGCATACTGTGACGTTCAAACTGATGATGCTAATATTGTACGCTACATTATCCTACAAACAACACCAGCCCTAAATCCACAATGAAACTGAGTAAGAACAATCTATAAAATTGTATATGCAAAAATATATGAAAATTCACTGAAATTGTCAAATTGCATGATTGTTTATTTTATACTGATTCTAATTGATAATTCATAATCTCTTCTCATTTCTCACTACATGATTCAGAGAAGCCTCACTTTAAAAATATATGCATACAGAAAAACATGATTAAACAGCATTAATCTTAGATTATGTGCACCTTCAACCCATGAATCCACATTAATATCACCAAAAACAACATACATATCATCCTCAATGTATTGAGTCTGTAATGACTCCATCCCGTCAGTGACAAATGAGCGCATATATTACCACCTCATGCCGAGCCATAATAATGTGATCTATAAAGTGCATCATAATATAAAATGTGATGTTGCAAATAACGAGCAACATGCAAAAATATCAAATCGGAGAAAAAGAGGAAGATCAAATAGATACATCCATAAAAATCCATACAGTGAGTGATCTATACACCTCTGATGAAAATCTCTCCATATGTGACCATGTTGTTTGTGAATGTGTTGACCCTAATATTAAAAATTAATAATAAAGAAAAACTGTGTTAGGGAGTGTGTGCGTTACATACAGAAAGGGATGCACAATTATAAGTAATTAATATCCTACACATTGGTCTGGATTCTGCATTATCAATAATATTCATGCTGATCATGCCATGATTTTTAGGCTCAAAACAGCCAGACCAAAGCGTGGATCTTGACAGCCCACTTATGTGGTCACATCCATGAACGTGAACTCCAGTACATGTAGTGTGTGACACTGCAGCCACCTCAAAAACAGCTCCACCTCCTATACTCAACATGTTAATGTATCTGTATCCCTATGGCTGTATATACCCACTCCTTCACTCAATCTTCCAAATCGCAGAGTCATTGACTATACGGCTTATGGAGAGTGTGAAGGTAGCCTGTGAAAAGCCCAAACCCATGATGACCCTAAAAAAGGGGGTTAACAACATTAAAATCGCGAATGCGAACACTAAAACCAGAAACCAAAAACCCCTTGGGTTTGGAGACCCACATGAACCCTGCAGAAATTTAGAGATATGAGGAGAAACCAGTGGACTCATTTAAACCATTTGGACACAGTGTATTCAGGGCCGTCTTCAATATTGATTGGACCCTGGGCAAAAATTAACTTGGGCCCCCCTGGAACCCGCCTTCCCACACCCTAGCATGCAATCACGCCCTCCACCACAACACACACACAAAAAATCCACACATCTGGTAGAGTCCAGTGAATGACTGTAAATACTTCCAGTTCTGAAGACTCCAGCGGCTCAGGATCAGTGCTCTGGGCAGCTGGGCTCAGGCTGGAAGTGGGCACCACTCTGCAGGAAGGAGACCGGGGCTCGGCTCACCCTAGCATTACAGTGCACCCCAGCACCCCACAGTATGCAGTATAGCACCCTATAGTATACAGCACCACACAGTATGCAGTATAGCACCCCACACTATACAGTACCCCACAGTATATAGTAGAGCAGTATAGCACCCCACAGTATACAACACCTCACAGTATAGCACCTCACCGTATACAGCACTCCAAACTATACACGATACAGCCCCCACACTATACAGTACAGCAGTATAGCACCCCACACTATATAGCACCCACAGTATACAGTATACAGACCGCCACAGTATACAGTACAGCAGTATAGCACTCCACAATATACAGCCCCCCACACTATACAGCCCCCCCCACAGTATACAGCCCCCCCCACAGTATACAGCCCCCCACAGTATACAGGCCCCCACACAGTATACAGGCCCCCACACAGTATACAAGGCCCCCCCACAGTATACAGCCCCCCACAGTATACAGCGGCCCCCACAGTATACAGGCCCCCACACAGTATACAGGCCCCCACACAGTATACAGCCCCACACAGTATACAGGCCCCCACAGTATACAGGCCCCCCCACACACACAATATACAGCACCCCACTATACAGTAGTTTACAGTATATTAACATAACAGCCCCTGTCACCTTTTTCTGATGTAATCTTCACACAAAAAAGCTCCACAGTTAACTTCTGCAACACTCCACAGGACCTGTGATGACCTCATAGCCATGTGACCAGTAATATTGCTAGGTTACTGGTCACATGGTGATGATGTCATCTAATGTCCTAGAGCACAGCTCTAACACAGTACGATGGCTGGACTCAGTGCCGGCAGGCATGGCATGGCAGCACCCCCTGTGTATCTAACAGCCTGACACACAGGGCAGTGGCTAGCAGGGCTCAAGAAGCAGCTGCCTTGGGCCCCCCAGGAGCAACTGGGCCCGGGGCAGCTGCCCCTTTTGCCCGTAAAGATGGCCCTGAGTGTATTTAGTTTCCAAATCCACTTGCATTCAAATTGTGCCAATCTTTTTGATATATTTCCAGCTCTGATGTTTTTCAGGACACAATCAATTGCCCGAACTTTCAAATGCACAGGGTTGCAGTCATGATATAACTTGAAATGTCTAGCCACCGGTTTTAAATTACTCAAATCCCTTTCGTTGGTTGCTGACATAATATCTCTGACGTGCTCACACACTCTAACCTTTAGTTCTCTTGTGGTTAAGCCCACATAAATTTTTGGGCACGAACATTTCGCGTAATACACGACTGCTGTACTTGTGCATGTGAGACACTGTGTTATTTGAAAAGATTTCCCATTAGTCGAGTCATCGAAAGAGGTCGCTCTTGCCATGTTTGGACATGCTATACATTTTCCACATGGGACAAAACCCCATCTCGGTTTTCCTATCCCTGGGAACAGAGGCTGACTTTGTTTCAAAAACAAACTGCGAACAAGATGATCTCTCAGATTTTTAGATCGTTTAGCCGTTACCATTGGACACAGGGATATGTATTTCACCAAGATGGAATCGGTCAACAAGACGGGGCAAAATCTTCTCAAAATGTCTTTCATCTCAGGCCATCTGCCATGGTAGCCCGTAATAAATCTTGTCTTGTTGTCACTGATTCTTTGTTCCCCTGAAAAAAGAAGATCCTGACGGAAGCATGTCCTTGCTCTCCGATATGCTTTCTTGATTGAGCGTTGACTGTATCCACGACTGGTAAATCTCTGCTTTAACTCATTCGCTTGTTGTTCGAATATCTGATCCGTCGAGCATATCCTCCGGGCTCGCAGAAATTGTCCAGTCGGGGTCGAATTGATCATCTATGGAGGATGGGATGAAGATGCATGTAAGTAGAAATTCACGGCTGTTGGTTTCCTAAATACATCGGCACCTCTATCTAACTAAACATCTAGAAACTCAATGGAGTCCTTGTCATGTTTATATGTTAATTTGATGAGGGAAATAATAAAATAATAAAATTTATTTATATAGCACCACCATATTCCGTAGCGCTTTACATGTACAAAATGAAAGTAACTGACTAGAATGCAACTGAAACACTAGGAGTCAGGGCCCTGCTCACAAGAGCTTACAATCTTGTCACGGCCATGGCCATGACCGTGACTCCTGAACCACATGCGGGTCTCAGCGGTTTTGTTTGGTTGTCAATCACAGGTGAGGGCTGTGGTATTCGCCTCACCTGTGGTTGCCGCTGGCAACGGTTTTTATGTGGCAACCTTGCAGCCTGAGCCGAGTCGTGGCTGCTTGCTGTGTTGGGCGTGCGGTTGCACTTGGCAACTTGTGTGTTTGGTGTGCACTTCCCTTGTCTGGTGTGCACGGGGTTTATTTGTCTGTATTCCCCTTTAAGTTGCTGTCATCCCTTCCCTGATAGTGGAAGGGTTAACTCCCTTTCTGTGTTGTGTGAGACACTGGGTGTGTCTTTGTGGGTGTGGCCACTTAGGCCTATATAGCCTTGGTGTTTGGCATGGCTCAGGAGGTTGCTTCAGTCATGCTTTGCTGGAGCAGCCTCCTGTGCATTCTACCTGCCAGTGAGAGCCACCCCTGTGGTCATAAACAATCTGTGATTCTCTAGTTTATGTTATGTCCACTTGATGTTTTCCCTGTTCTGTTTTGCACCTATGGATCTGGGTTCCTGTTTTTGTGTGTGTGCTGTGTCCACTGGTGTTTGGGTGTGGACACTTGCTGTATTGAACGGGATCCAGTCTGTGTGTCTGTGGCAGGTAGGTGTGGAAGTTCTTTTCAGCCTCCTGCCATATCCATAGGCGGTTCATGTTAGTTTCCCAGCAGCTTGGCCATTGAGACCCCTGTCCGTCTGTATCCAGGAGGAACAGGGTGTCTACTCAGCTCCTAGCTCAGGGATCTGCAGAGGGTAGGTCAGGGCTCTGAGGTTCCTGAGCATGGGTCCTCCTACCATCAAGGTCGACCCATGCAGGTAGGAGTTAGGGTCAGGTTAGGGATGCTGTAGGAGGTGACCTGCTCCCTAATCCTGTTCTCCTGGCCTAGCAGCCTAGCATCATTTGGGCATCGCACGGCTGAGGGTTTCCCCCATCCTCAGCCGTGACAAATCTATGACGAATTGGGGGTGACACATAAGGTAGTTGACTGTGATAAGTAGGATTTGAGTCATTATTGAACTAACAGGAGTGGTGCCGGCCGATCTGCTTCGGGTTTGGGACTACTAGAGGATCGATTTTAGGCCAGAGGAGTTGGTGGGGGGAAAGGTTTAGTCTGGGAAAAGTCATTTTAGGTAGCTTGATAAGCCTGCCTGAAAAGATGTGTTTTTAAGGCACGTTTGAAGGTGGAGAAGTTGTGAAGAGGGAAAGCTGAATAGCGCAAAGTACAGAGATATTCTTCATGAAAACCAGATCCAGAGCCAAAGATTCACCTTCCAACAAGACAGTGACCCTAAGTACACAGCCAAGACAACACAGATTGGCTTATGGATAACTCTGTGAATGTCCTTGAGGAGCTCAGGCAGAGCCTTGACTTGAGCCCATTTGACCATCTCTGGAGAGTCCTGAAAATGGCTGTCCACCAACGGTCCTCATCCAACCTGACAGAACTTGAGAGGATCTGCAGAAAAGAATGGCAGAAAATCCCCAAATCCAAGTGTGCGAACCTTCTGGCATCATACCCAAGAAGACTGGAGGCTGTAATTGCTGCCAAAGGGGGCTTCAAATGTCAATGCAAAATGTTTTTTTTTTTTCCTTTTAAATTAGCAAAGATTTCTAACATTCTGATTTCACTTTCTCATTATGGGGGATTGACTGCAGAATGACGGGGGAAAACCTGAATTTATGTTTGTTTTAGTGCAAGGCTGTGACATAAAATATGAAAAAGTGAAAGGGTCTGAAGACTTTCCGAATGCACTGTATCTACTATATTGCATTTGTTGCATTTCTTAAAGGGGTTGTCTCATCTTATGAAATGATACTTATGTTGTGTAATAAGCTAATACAACTAACTTACCAATACACTGTATGTGACCATAATGCCTCCTGTTCTCACTTTTCCCAATTTTCCTTGTCATTATAAACTGCTTGTCTCTAGGGAATATACACTTGTGCAGTGCAAAGAAACAAAGCCGGCCTTTCTGATGACCGGGTTATAGCGGGAATGAGTGTGCAGTCTTCTGCGCATTAGCTCCTGTCTCTGGCCATCTCGTATTGCCGGGAACAGGAGGTAAGGATCTGCAACAGTGCTGCGCCCTCTGGCTATCCTTCTGCTGAGCCGACCGAGGCTGCTACTGAATGATTATTAGCTTCTGGAGTGCAGACGTACAGGCCAGGGAAGTGAATTACAGCATCCCAGCGCCGCTGGCCTTTGCTGCCACTCATTTTAGCAGACACCACCTCCTAGAGCCCCCCAAGTCCGGACCTGCCGCACTAAACACAGAAAGTGAGACAACCCCTTTAAGTGCACAGAAGAAACAAACATCAATCAATATAAACTATTTATTAAAGGTCCACAACTCCTTTTAAAATTGTTTCCTGAACTAACCGTAACAACTGCAACCATTAATACGAAGACTTCCAACTTGCTCCATGTAGTAGGCGATACCGTTTCCATTCTACTAGGAGAGAAGGAAGCTTTTAATGCTGTCCCCATTGCAGATTATAATCTGACATCCATACGGAGGTTCCTTTTTAAGATTTCCATTTGTTATTCCACTGCAGTCCTATGCCTGAACTGGCCTTTTGATTCTCGAAATCTGTGCACCTTACAAATTATATGCTGCCTTCGTGGAATTACAATTAGAGAGACATGGTCAGGACTAATCATAGGGTCTTCTCGCATGATCTGACTTGAATCATTTAAAGAATAATGGATGTGGCAGAAAAAATGTTACCTTTCTACAGTGTCCTTCCATCACACATAATAAACGCGGAGGTTTTATTAAAGTACAGAAAACATAATTATCACTACTGATGTCATAATTGTTCCAAGGCCCGAAGGGTATGTATGTAATGGAAATTAGAGAGAACCATTACTGGAAACGACAGGACGAGTTTTCTGTCGTTATTAATTGCTCTAATAATAGTTTGCAATAAGATGCAGGTAACTGAGAGCAGATAAGATCGGGG
The DNA here is from genome assembly GCF_014858855.1 of Bufo gargarizans. NCBI lineage: Eukaryota > Metazoa > Chordata > Amphibia > Anura > Bufonidae > Bufo > Bufo gargarizans. The sequence continues at coordinate 74,347,609 of NC_058082.1, read as the reverse complement.
CTGGATTTGATCTGATTTAGTCTGCCACATTGACAAGTGGAGGAGAGTCTAATTATGCTCTGGTGTGAACTGGCTTCTCCTGCGGATAATTGCATTTTGCAGAGCTCTGTTTTTATCAACAGCTACCGGCCTCACACGGAAGCTTACCGAGATGGATTTCCAGAGCCGGGTTTATTGTTATAAGCGGTTACACTGATCCTTCAATCAGATTTACAGAGAGAGCAAAGAAATGAGGTTGAATAAAATGAGATTATAACCGAAGGAATGGGTAATATTCCACTTTCTCTTGTTTGTTTAGCATCTTTTCATAAAAAGCTTATATATTCATTGAACTTGTTATAGTTTAGATAATGTCATTTTTGTATCTGGCTTCTTTTTGATGTACTCAAAAGGGAACCTGTCACCTCAAAAATGCATCTACACCTGCCAGCAGTACCTGATAGTAGCCCGCAGCCTGTTAATATTCATATATTTCATCCTGTTGTCCGATGCTGCGTAAGTTCAAAACACGCAGTCTTATTCTCCATCAGCGCTATAGTGCCGGCCAGCTTGAAGTCAGGGGGGCAGCAGCCTCCTTGCTTCAAGTCAAGGTAACTACGCCCCCTAACCAACCCCTCTTGCCTGAGAGCGACAGCCTGGAGTGCGGCCGCGATTCCCCAAGTCTCGCGCATGCGCGGTGCGCTCTGTAGTAATGTGCTATCCCAGCTCCTGCTGCCTCTATTAGCCGGGTTTCAGCAGCGCAAAAAGAAAAACTATTTTGATAATTTATCAAACTGGTACACATATGGGGTCATTTAACAAACTGGAGTAAAGTAGAACAGGCTTAGTTGGCCATAGCAACCAATCAGATTCCACCTTTCATTTTTGACAGCTCCTTTGGAAAATGAAAGGAGGAATCTGGTTGCTATGGGCAACTAAGCCAGTTCTACTTTACACCAGTTTGTTAACCCCTTAGGGACCAGGCCATTTTTTGCAAATCTGACCAGTGTCACTTTAAGTGCTGATAACTTTAAAACACTTTGACTTATCCAGGCCATTCTGAGATTGTTTTTTCGTCACATATTGTACTTCATGACACTGGTAAAATGAAGTAAAAAAAAATAATTTTTTTGCATAATAAAATACCTAATTTACCAAAAATTTGGAAAAATTCGCAAATGTCAAAGTTTCAGTTTCTCTACCTCTGTAATACATAGTAATACCCCCAAAAATTGTGATGACTTAACATTCCCCATATGTCTACTTCATGTTTGAATTATTTTGGGAATTATATTTTATTTTTTGGGGATGTTACAAGGCTTAGAAGTTTAGAAGCAAATCTTTTACAAATTTACAAAAACCCAATTTTTAGGGACCACTACAGGTCTGTAGTCACTTTGCGAGGCTTACATAATAGAAACCGCCCAAAAATGACCCCATTCTATAAACTACACCCCTCAAGGTATTCAAAACTGATTTTACAAACTTGGTTAACCCTTTAGGTGTTGCACAAGAGTTATTGGCAAATGGGGATGAAATTTGAGAATTTCATTTTTTTGCCTAATTTTCCATTTTAACCCATTTTTTCCACTAACAAAGCAAGGGTTAACAGCCAAACAAGACTGTATATTTATTGCCCTGACTCTGCCGTTTACAGAAACATCCCATATGTGGCCGTAAACTACTGTACGGCCACACAGCGGGGCGTAGAGTGAAAGGTGCGCCGTATGGTTTTTGGAAGCCAGATTTTGCTGGACTGTTTTTTTGACACAATGTCCCATTTGAAGCCCCCTGATGCACCCCTAGAGTAGAAACTCCATGAAAGTGACCCCATCTAAGAAACTACACCCCTCAAGGTATTCAAAAATGATTTTACAAACTTTTTTAACCCTTTAGGTGTTGCACAAGATTTAATGGAAAATAGAGATACAATTTCAAAATTTCACTTTTTTGGCAGATTTTCCATTTTTTTTCCCAGTTACTAAGCAAGGGTTAACAGCCAAACAAAACTCATTATTTATGGCCCTGATTCTGTAGTTTACAGAAACACCCCATATGTGGTCGTAAACTGCTGTATGAGCACACGGCAGGGCGCAGAAGGAAAGGAATGCCATACGGTTTTTGGAAGGCAGATTTTGCTGGACTGGTTATTTGACACCATGTCCCATTTGAAGCCCCCATGATGCACTCCTAGAGTAGAAACTCCAAAACATTTACCCCATTTTAGAAAGTACGGAATAGGGTGGCAGTATTGTTGGTACTAGTTTAGGGTACATATGATTTTTGGTTGCTCTATATTACACTTTTTGTGCGGCAAGGTAACAAGAAATAGCTTTTTTGGCTGTTTTTTTTTTTTGTTATTTACATTCATCTGACAGGTTAGATAATGTGGTAATTTTATAGAGCAGGTTGTCACGGACGCGGCGATACCTAAAATGTATAAAAAAATTTTTTATTTATGTAAGTTTTATACAATAACTTCATTTTGAAAACCAAAAAAATGTTTTAGTGTCTCCATAGTCTGAGAGCCATAGTGTTTTCAGTTTTTGGGCGATTATCTTGAGTATGGTCTCATTTTTTGCGGGATGAGATGACGGTTTGATTTGCACTATTTTGGCGTGCATATGACTTTTTGATCGCTCGCTATTACACTTTTTGTGACGCAAGATGGCCAAAAATGTTTTTTTTACACATTTTTTTTTATTTTTTTTATGGTGGTCACCTGAGGGGTTAGGTCATGTGATATTTTTATAGAGCCGGTCGATACGGACGCGGCGATACCTAATATGTATACTTTATTTTTATTTATGTAGGTTTTACACAATGATTTCATTTTTGAAACAAAAAAAATCATGTTTTAGTGTTTCCATAGTCTAAGAGCCATAGTCTTTTCAGTTTTTGGGCGATTATCTTGAGTAGGGTCTCATTTTTTGCAGGATGAGATGACGGTTTGATTGGTACTATTTTGGCGTACATGCGACTTTTTTGATCACTTTTATTACCTTTTTTGGGAAGTAAGGTGGGCAAAATGTACATTTTCTCATAGTTTTTATTTTTTTATTTTTATGGCGTTCACCGTGCGGGGAAAGTAACATGACCGTTTTATAGATCAGGTCGATACGGACGCGGCGATACCTAATATGTGAAGTGTATTTTATTTTTTTAATTTTTATTCAGTGATAAATGTTTTTTTAATCTGAACTTTTTTCACTTTTTTTTACATTTTTTTGGCCCAGACCCACTTGGTTCTTGAAGATCCAGTGGGTCTGATGTCTGTATAATACAGTACAGAACCCTATATAGGGTTCTGTACTGTATTTTACTTACACTGAACAGATCTATGCTTTTAGCATAGATCTGTTCAGCACCATGGACAGCAGGCGTCCTGTTGCCATGGGAACCTTCCCCGTCTGCCACAACTTCGCAGACGGGGAAGGGTGAGCACGGGGCTGCGGGGGGCTGTCGGGGGGCTCTCTCCCTCTCCATCAGGGGGCTGCAAAGGCACAGCAGCCCCCTGATGGGAGAGGGAGGGAGCCCCTTGACCCTGACAGTTAACCTTTTCCATACCGCGGTCCGTACGGCATGGATCCCGAGTCCTTAAGGACCCATGACGTACCGGTACGGCATGGATCCCGAGTCCTTAAGGACCCATGATGTACCGGTACGGCATGGATCCCGAGTCCTTAAGTACCCATTACGTACCGGTACGTCATGAGTTTAAATTGAGATTGTGGCGCCCCAGGGGTTAATCCGCACAGGATGCCGGCTGAAATCATTCAGCCGGCATCCTGTCACAACGCCTGGGGGGGTCATATGACGCCCCCGTATCGGTGATCGCAGCAAACCGCAGGTCAATTCAGACCTGCGGTTTGTTGCGATTTCTGCTGTTTCTGATCGCCGCGGTCCCTGACCGCGGCGATCAGAAACTTTAGTGTGGCTCAAATATATAGTTATCACCCCCCCCTGCACCCCTGCATGATTTTATCCTGGTGGGAGGTGCAGGGGGGGTGTTGCAGGCGGTGCGGGCGGTGCGGGATGCGGGCGGTGCGGCAGGCGGGATCGCGATCCCCCGCCCGCCTCCCGCCTAATAATCGTTGGCTTCTAGTGGGTATACCAGGGTGTCAGCACATTACTGACACCCTGGTATAAACGGCTGACATCTGTGAATGGATGTCAGCCGTTTAACCCTTTCCATACAGCGGTCCGTACGGACCGCTGTATGGAAAGAGTTAACAGTAAGATGTGGCTCCCTCCCTCTCCCATCGGGGGGCTGCTGTGCCTTTGCAGCCCCCCGATGGGAGAGGGAGAGAGCCCCCAGACAGCCCCCCGAAGCCCCAGTCCTTACCCTTCCCCGTCTGCGAAGTTGTGGCAGACGGGGAAGGTTCCCATGGCAACAGGACACCTGCTCAGATATAGCAAAGTGGTCAGTCCTATGTCACAACACGGACAATTACTTGCGCTGCTGCTGGTCCCGGAATAGTGCGGTAGGTTTCACACTGGCAAAGTCAGATCAATAGGTTTTGGAACCGCGCTGCTGGACACTATGTGTTCCGGTTACAGGTGAATGATACAAGGGTGTCCACCCTCTCCTCAATGCCAAGGAATACGATCCTCCCAGATCTCCTCCTCTACAGGGTTTAAGATGATACGAAGAATAGTGAAGCACCCTTGAGAATCTTATCTTTAAAAGGTTTTATTCTACTTACAACAGATCAGTAGACAAAAGGCATAAAATACAAGTAGATCGTCACAATCCTGCCCGACCCGGGTTTCGCTGCCTCGCTTCTTCAGGGGCAATGAGTCATTGCCCCTGAAGAAGCGAGGCAGCGAAACCCGGGTCAGGCAGGATTGTGACGATCTACTTGTATTTTATGCCTTTTGTCTACTGATCTGTTGTAAGTAGAATAAAACCTTTTAAAGATAAGATTCTCAAGGGTGCTTCACTATTCTTCGTATCATCTTAAACCCTGTAGAGGAGGAGATCTGGGAGGATCGTATTCCTTGGCATTGAGGAGAGGGTGGACACCCTTGTATCAGGACACCTGCTCAGGCATCCTGCTGTCCATGGTGCTGAACAAATCTATGCTAAAAGCATAGATCTGTTCAGTGTAAGTAAAATACAGTACAGAACCCTATATAGGGTTCTGTACTGTATTATACAGACATCAGACCCACTGGATCTTCAAGAACCAAGTGGGTCTGGGTAAAAAAAAAAGTAAGAAAAAGTGAAAAAAAAGTGAAAATCAAAAAACACATTTATCACTAATTAAAAATGAAAAAAATAAAATTCCCTACACATGTTTGGTATCGCCGCGTCCGTAATGACCTGATCTATAAAGCGGTCATGTTACTTTCCCCGCACGGTGAACGCCATAAAAATAAAAAAATAAAAACTATGAGAAAATTGAAATTTTGCCCACCTTACTTCCCAAAAAAGGTAATAAAAGTGATCAAAAAAGTCGCATGTATGCCAAAATAGTGCCAATCAAACCGTCATCTCATCCCGCAAAAAATTAGACCCTACCCAAGATAATCACCCAAAAACTGAAAAAACTATGGCTCTTAGACTATGGAAACACTAAAACATGATTTTTTTTGTTTAAAAAATGAAATCATTGTGTAAAACTTACATAAATAAAAAAAAGTATACATATTAGGTATTTACGTGTCCGTATCGACCTGCTCTATAAAAATATCACATGAGTTAACCCCTCAGGTGACCACTGTAAAAAAATAAAAATAAAAACGGTTTAAAAAAAGCAATTTTTTGTCATCTTACGTCACAAAAAGTGAAATAGCAAGCGATAAAAAAGTCATATGCACCCCAAAATAGTGCCAATAAAACATCCATCTCATCCCGCAAAAAATTAGACCCTACATAAGATAATCGCCCAAAAACTGAAAAAACTATGGCTCTTTGACTATGGAGACACAAAAACTTTTTTTGTTTTAAAAATGAAATCATTGTGTAAAACTTACATAAATAAAATAAAAAGTATACATATTAGGTATCGCCGCGTCCGTGACAACCTGCTCTATAAAATTACCACATGATCTAACCTTTCAGATGAATGTTGTAAATAACAAAAAAAAACGGTGCCATAAAAAGCTATTTCTTGTTACCTTGCCGCACAAAAAGTGTAATATAGAGCAACCAAAAATCATATGTACCCTAAACTAGTACCAACAAAACTGCCACCTTATCCCGTAGTTTCTACTCTAGGGGTGCATCAGGGGGGCTTCAAAAGGGACATGGTGTAAAAAAAAACAGTCCAGCAAAATCTGCCTTCCAAAAACCGTATGCCATTCCTTTCCTTTTGCGCCCTGCCGTGTGCCCGTACAGCTGTTTACGACCACATATGGGGTGTTTATGTAAACTACAGAATCAGGGCCATAAATAATGAGTTTTGTTTGGCTGTTAACCCTTGCTTTGTTACTTGAAAAAAGATATTAAAATGGAAAATCTGCCAAAAAAGTGAAATTTTGAAATTGTATCTCTATTTTCCATTAAATCTTGTGCAACACCTAAAGGGTTAACAAAGTTTGTAAAATCTGTTTTGAATACCTTGAGGGGTGTAGTTTCTTAGATGGGGTCACTTTTAGGGAGTTTCTACTCTAGGGGTGCATCAGGGGGCTTCAAATGGGACATGGTGTCAAAAAACCAGTCCAGCAAAATCTGGCTTCCAAAAACCAAAAGGCGCACCTTTCACTCTACGCCCTGCTGTGTGGCCGTACAGTAGTTTACGGCCACATATGGGGTGTTTCTGTAAACGGCAGAGTCAGGGCAATAAAGATACAGTCTTGTTTGGCTCTTAACCCTTGCTTTGTTAGTGGGAAAAATGGGTTAAAATGGAAAATTAGGCAAAAAAATGAAATTCTCAAATTTCATCCCCATTTGCCAATAACTCTTGTGCAACACTTAAAGGGTTAACAAAGTTTGTAAAATCAGTTTTGAATACCTTGAGGGGTGTAGTTTATAGAATGGGGTCATTTTTGGGTGTTTTCTATTATGTAAGCCTCGCAAAGTGACTTCAGAGCTGTAGTGGTCCCTAAAAATTGGGTTTTTGTAAATTTCTGAAAAATTTCAATATTTGCTTCTAAAGTTCTAAACCTTGTAACATCCCCAAAAAATAAAATATCATTCCCAAAATAATTCAAACCTGAAGTAGACATATGGGGAATGTAAAGTCATCACAATTTTTGGGGGTATTACTATGTATTACAGAAGTAGAGAAATTGAAACTTTGAAATTTGCTAATTTTTCCAAATTTTTTGTAAATTAGGTATTTTTTTATGCAAAAAAAATATATTTTTTTTACTTCATTTTACCAGTGTCATGAAGTACAATATGTGACGAAAAAACAATCTCAGAATGGCCTGGATACGTCAAAGCGTTTTAAAGTTATGAGCACTTAAAGTGACACTGGTCAGATTTGCAAAAAATGGCCAAGTCCTTAAGGGGTTAAAGGGCTTCTATCACCCCTTAAAAGTCATTTTTCATTTTTGGGCTAATTAAAATCCTTAGGCCTCATGCAGACGACTGTTGTTTCATTTCGTGTCCGTTGTTCGCAGACCCATTCAAGTTAATGGGCCCGTTAAAAAACGCGGAGGCACACAAGATTGTCATCCACGTCCGCATCAGTTTTTTTCCTATCATTTGCATGGCAAACTTGACTTTAGATGTTTTATTACTTTCCTTTATGTCTGGAGATCCTCCAAAAATAAAGGAAGACACACGGAAACAAAAACGGAAACGGATCACGGAACAACGGAACCCTATTTTGCGGAATGGAACACAACAACGGTCGTGTGCATGAGGCCTTATAGTGTGATTATTCAATTTGTGGTCATGGCTACGGCCAAGAGATATCCGAAGAACTCTAAGGAGAGAAACAACAGGAACAACCTAACCCAGCTAGGCGTGTCTTAGCTGACCTGACTAAATGGCTTGTTGTGTGCCCTAAGCCATGATCGTGGGTAGGCCTGTAAGTGGGCATACCCTGTGGAAATGAGAAGATAAGGGAGGGAGGGTGGGGCACCTGAGAACACACGCCTGTGAGTGAGGCTGTGGCTCGTATATGAAGAGCCTCCGCCCCTCCCACAAATGCAGGCTGACTAATCAGCCTTACCAACTTGTGGTCATGGCTACGGCCAAGAGATAACCGAAGAACTCTAAGGAGAGAAACAACGGGAACAACCTAACCCAGCTAGGCGTGTCTTAGCTGACCTGACTAAATGGCTTGTTGTGTGCCCTAAGCCATGATCGTGGGTAGGCCTGTAAGTGGGCAAAAACCAAGCCAAGTAGGGTAGAAAAGAAACTCTAATGGCATGTGCAAACTAATCCCCAAGCCAACTGCAAGGTGTCAGGGATCTAGAGCGAAACATTTGGGGTGTATGAGGCAAGGCCAGAAGGAGACCTACAACCCATCTTGTGGATGACAAGGCCTCAATATTGCGGATACTGCCCCAAAGCGGAATGGAGGACCGGGAATACATTGTGAAATGGATCATGAAAACCAACTGAACCTTGTAAAGTTTTGGTTCTAGTGCGAGTACTGGCAATGCCCCAGCCTCAGGAGATCGTGGGACCGAAACCTAACTGCCTAGACTATTCAGGAATGAGGGCCAAAAGAACTATGTAGATAGGAAGAGAATCCTTCAATAGTTCCCCAGACAACAGCTATCTGCTAGCTGTGGTCCGCGCGTTGTTCTACTGTGTGCCCCTGAGAATTGTTTTAACGCTTGAGACGTGAAGACCGACCTACTATTCGAATCTTCTACCGTAAGGAAATGCTGAACCTTGTCCAAAACCCTATTTAACGTGGTTGTAGGGAGTCTGAGGTTAGTGCGACAAAAAGCTATGAGGCCATAATATACAAGATTCTGTCTATGCCCTCCCATGAGTGAGGGAATGCAATTGCAATGAAGCCACCGGCGAAAATTAATTCCTGGTCATGGTAAAAAGGCACAGACAACCATTGGTCGGACCCCTGAAGCCATGGGGCCGAAGCAACCACCAGGGGCCCATGGGGCCGGGCAGCTGCCGGGGTGCGAACCTTAGAATTGAGGATGACTGGGGAACAGATTGGGGCTTAACCCGATGGGTTTAGTAATCAACCGGGACTCGATAACCTAGAAAGACAAAGACATGGTGTAAAGCTTCTTAACCCCTTAGGGACCCATGACGTACCGGTACGTCATGAGTTTAAATTTAGATTGTGGCGCCCCAGGGGTTAATCCGCACAGGATGCCGGCTGAAATCATTCAGCCGGCATCCTGTCACAACGCCTGGGGTGGTCATATGACCCCCCTGTATCGGCGATCACAGCAATTTCTGCTGTTTCTGATCGCCGCGGTCCCTGACCGCGGCGATCAGAAACTTTAGTGTGGCTCAAATATATAGTTAGCACCCCCCCTGCACCCCTGCATGATTTTAGCCTGGTGGGAGGTGCAGGGGGGGTGTTGCGGGCGGTGTGGGCGGTGCGGGAGGCGGGATCGCGATCCCCCGCCCGCCTCCCGTCTAATAATCGTTGGCTCTAGTAGTTATACCAGGGTGTCAGTACATTGCTGACACCCTGGTATAAATGGCTGACATCTGTGAATGGATGTCAGCCGTTTAACCCTTTCCATACAGCGGTCCGTACGGACCGCTGTATGGAAAGAGTTAACAGTAAGATGCGGCTCCCTCCCTCTCCCATCGGGGGGCTGCCAGAAAAGCTATTTCTTGTTACCTTGCCGCACAAAAAGTGTAATATAGAGCAACCAAAAATCATATGTACCCTAAACTAGTACCAACAAAACTGCCACCTTATCCCGTAGTTTCTAAAATGGGGTCACTTTTTTGGAGTTTCTACTCTAAGGGTGTATCAGGGGGGCTTCAAATGGGACATGGTGTCAAAAAATCAGTCCAGCAAAATCTGCCTGCCAAAAACCGTATGGCATTCCTTTCCTTCTGCGCCCTGCCGTGTGCCCGTACAGCAGTTTACGACCACATATGGGGTGTTTCTGTAAACTACAGAATCAGGGCCATAAATAATGAGTTTTGTTTGGCTGTTAACCCTTGCTTTGTTACGTGAAAAAATATATTAAAATGGAAAATCTGCCCAAAAAGTGAAATTTTGAAATTGTATCTCTATTTTCCATTAAATCTTGTGGAACACCTAAAGGGTTAACGACGTATGTAAAATCAGTTTTGAATACCTTGAGGGGTGTAGTTTCTTAGATGTGGTCACTTTTAGGGAGTTTCTACTCTAGGGGTGCATCAGGGGGCTTCAAATGGGACATGGTGTCAAAAAACCAGTCCAGCAAAATCTGGCTTCCAAAAACCAAACGGCGCACCTTTCACTCTACGCCCCGCTGTGTGGCCGTACAGTAGTTTACGGCCACATATGGGGTGTTTCTGTAAACGGCAGAGTCAGGGCAATAAAGATACAGTCTTGTTTGGCTCTTAACCCTTGCTTTGTTAGTGGAAAAAATGGGTTAAAATGGAAAATTAGGCAAAAAAATGAAATTCTCAAATTTCATCCCCATTTGCCAATAACTCTTGTGCAACACTTAAAGGATTAACAAAGTTTGTAAAATCAGTTTTGAATACCTTGAGGGTTGTAGTTTATATAATGGGGTCATTTTTGGGTGGTTTCTATTATGTAAGCCTCGCAAAGTGACTTCAGAGCTGTAGTGGTCCCTAAAAATTGGGTTTTTGTAAATTTCTGAAAAATTTCAATATTTGCTTCTAAACTTCTAAGCCTTGTAACATCCCCAAAAAATAAAATATCATTCCCAAAATAATTCAAACCTGAAGTAGACATATGGGGAATGTTAAGTCATCACAATTTTTCCCAATTTTTTGTAAATTAGGTATTTTTTTTTTTACTTCATTTTACCAGTGTCATGAAGTACAATATGTGACGAAAAAACTATCTCAGAATGGCCTGGATAAGTCAAAGCGTTTTAAAGTTATGAGCACTTAAAGTGACACTGGTCAGATTTGCAAAAAATGGCCAAGTCCTTAAGGTGAAATAGGGCTGAGTCCTTAAGGGGTTAATGAAATGAGGCTGAAATGAACCGCAAGTACTAATCTGTAAAATATAAATGAACAAAAGAAAACTTCTGAAAGGTGTGCCATGGAAAATAGTATCAGATGGCCATATGACCTACCAATGTCGATGACAATTGTGAAATCCTCTAAGCCAAGAGCCACTCCAGCAAGTCCCTTATGGCGGGAGCCATGCGTGCGAGTCCCCCATGGCGGGAGCCATGCGTGCGAGTCCCCCATGGCGGGAGCCATGCGTGCGAGTTCCTTATGGCCATGAGGCCGGATCAATCATAGGGCCCCCGACCAGAAGCCCCCGAAGCCGGAGGGATGACGTTGCGGTGACGATAAGTAATTAAGCCACAAGCCGGACCTGATAGGATATGCAGAGGCTTGAATGATTGGATTGGCTAGAAGGTGGCCTAAGGAACATAACTGCCAACAGGCGTTGAAAATATAGACATTAGAAATCCGAAGCACACGCATACATAAAACACCAACCACCGCGAACCATAAAACGTAAACATGAAAATGAAACAGAGATGGGAGAAAAACAAGAGCCTGAGGCATTGCAAGTTTGCCAAGAGAAGTCTCCTATCGTGACAAACAAATGAACAGCTTGCGAAAACACAGCAGGAAACCCACCCCTACTGGCCGACCGACCTCCGCCGAGGAGCCGCCTGGCGAACCGGGGCAGGAGACCAACCCGAGCGAATACGAACCAGAAGCAAAAGGCGACCAGTCTGAGTGAATATGAACCAGGACCAAAGAACCAGAGCGGTGGGTGCAGACTGCCCCGGTGAGACTATTGAGTAAAACCATGACGTAGTAATGAACAGGAGAATGCAGCTTTGAGTGGAAGCAGAGTACAACATGATGTAACAACAAATGGGTGAATGGAGCTTTGGATGTGAGTGGTACCTAAAAAACATGGAATGGGCGCAGCTCCGAGTATGGGTAGCGCATGAAAAGCATGATAAACAGACGTATGAATGCAATTTGAAAGTGATCAGAGTATTGACGTGATGCGAAAGCAGACATGTGAACGCAGCTCTAGTAGTGAGTGGAGTATAGGACAAGATGTAAAAGCAGACATGCGGACGCAGCTTTGGATGTGAACGGAATATTAACTTGATGTGACAGCAGACATGGAAAGCGGCTTTGGTGAGTGGGGTATACGACCTGGTGTAGCAGTATAAGTGTGAACACAACTCTGGGTATAAGCAGAGCATGACATTTGGCATAACAGCAGCTCTGGTTGTGAACGGAGCATAACATAGATGTAACAGCTACATGAATGCAGTCCTTGAAAGGGCCTGGAAAGAACCTGTAGTAGTATAGGACGTGTGAACGCAGCTCTGGGTGCGAGTAGAGTAAACCCGATATACCGATAGAGTGGGGGTATGGCAGAGACTTATTCTAACAACAAAACATTACATCTAGCGTAGTATCAGCAGCGGCTGAACCTGACGGTCCAGTTGTCACCCAACATTTAGCTTGTCCTGGGCGATCCAGGTAACAAGACAAATGACATAGCATGGTATCTGCAGTAGCTGAACGTGGGCGATCCAGGTGACATACAACATTTAACGTGGCCTGGACGATCCAGGTGACGTACAACATTTAACGTGGCCTGGACGATCCAGGTGACATACAACATTTAACGTGGCCTGGACGATCCAGGTGACATACAACATTTAACGCGGCCTGGACGATCCAGGTAACACAACATGTAAATCGGCCTGGGTGATCCAGGTAACAAGACAAATGACATAGCCGGTATCTGCAGTGGCTGAACCTGGGCGATCCAGGTGACATACAACATTTAACTCGGCCTGAGCGATCCAGGTAACAAGACAAAAACATATAGTATCAGCCGTGGCTGAACCTGGACGGACAAGGTAACATGCGGCCTGTGCACCTGAGAACACACGCCTGTGAGTGAGACTGTGGCTCGTATATGAAGAGCCTCCGCCCCTCCCACAAATGCAGACTGACTAATCAGCCTTACCAATATATAGTGCTCTTACCTTTTTTTGTGGCTTAGTTTCTTTAAAAACCACACTTTTATAATATGTTAATTACCTCTCTACCAGCAAGTAGGGCGGTTACTTGCTGGTAGCCGCCGCATCCTCCTTTCAAAAAAACGCCCCCTCCTCCTGCTGATTGACAGGGCCAGGGAGCGCTCTCCTCCTTCGGCTGGCCCTGTCAGCATTTCAAATCCCACACCTGTGCCTTACGTGTCTTCATTCGGCGCAGGCGCTCTGAGAGAAGGACACTCGCTTCCTCAGCACTCCCTCAGTGCGCCTGTGCCGATGACGTCACCTCTAAACTCGAAAGAAAAGACGTCATTGGCGCAGGCGCACTGAGGAAGTGCTGAGGAAGCGAGCGTCCTTCTCTCAGAGCGCCTGCGCCGAATGAAGACACGTAAGGCGCAGGCGCGGGATTTGAAATGCTGACAGGGCCAGCCGGAGGAGGAGAGCGCTCGCTGGGCCTGTCAATCAACAGGAGGAGGGGGCGGTTTTTTAAAGGAGGATGCGGCGGCTACCAGCAAGCAACCACCCTACTTGCTGGTAGCCAGGTAATTAACATATTATAAAAGTGCGATTTTTAAAGAAACTAAGCCATTGAATAATCGCACTGTAAGGATTTTAATTAGCCCAAAAATTAAAAATGACTTTTGGGGGGTGACAGAAGCCCTTTAAATGGGTTCTTCCATCCTTGCATTTATATTTCATTAGGGAGAACACAGTAACACACTTATAAATTTACTATTAAAAATGATGCACATCTACTTAGCTATTTAAGAGACGCATGCGCCATGCTAAAGAAGACCTCTGTACCTAGACCAGTGTAAGGGCTCATGCACACGAACGTATTTTCTTTCCGTGTCTGTTCTGCTTTTTTTGCGGACAGTATGCGGAACCATTCATTTCAATGGGTCCACAAAAAAAGTATGTTGCTCCATGCGCATTCCGTTTCCGTATGTCTGTATTTCTGTTCTGCAAAAAAATGTCCTATTATTGTGCGCATTACGGACAAGGATAGTACTGTTCCGTTCTGCGAAATACGGAATGCACACGGACATCTGTATTTTTTGTGGACTGCTAAATACATACAGATACAAATCTCTGGACAATATCAAATATAATATTATAAATGGCTGGGTCTACAGGACTGTGAGCTTGTGCTCTTTTTCATCCACCGTTCAGACCATGCCGCGCCAAGGGACATGGGGAATAATAGATGGATACAGGGGGGAAATCAACCAACAAAAAGTCCTCAATATGAAAAAGCACGGGAAACCTCTTTAACATTAATTTCTTACTACATTACAGGGGTTCTGGCTTTTAATATTGATAAACTATCCTCAGGATTGGGTCATTAATATCAGATCAGCGGGTGTCTGACGCCCGGCACTACCGCCAATCAGCTGTGTGAAGGGAAGGTGCACGGGTGCCGTCTACCTTCTCTCTTCCTGCTCGCCATAGACATAGCAGCAGCGAGCAGGAGGAAAAAAGGGAGACCGCACACTGTGCGCACCTTCCCTTCATACATCTGATCGGCGGGGGTGCCGGGCGTCGGACTCCCTCCGATCTGATATTGATGACCTATCCTGAGGTTAGGTCATCGATATTAAAAGCCTGGAGAAACCTTTAAAGATATGAAAATCAGAATCAGAAAATTAATCAACTGGAAATAGACTCCCACAGATAGAGAAAACTGCCGATGCAATTTTGTAGCTATACAGCATATCCATATGCTTTTGTGTCCCAATACTGAAATTAGATCATGGCAGAACCCCTTTAAGAATTTGCAGCCCTTTTTCAGTAACTTCTAGAAACGTACAAACTCTTTTAACGTAAATAATCATCATAAAAGTAGAAAAAAAAATTATGCAAAACAGTACAAAAGAGATTCTTGGGAGTTTTACGAAACTCTGCAAGCAATAATGAAAATTTTAAGGCAAATGAAACTTTCTTTGATGAATTGAAGTATTCTTATTCTCAGGAGTATGAAATGTTTCCTTCCACTACTGACTATGTATGCACGCTCAGCCAAGATTGCTGTGTAAGCAGCCGCAACACAAGAGCTTGAACTAATGCTTCTAATTAAAATATACTTAGAGATGATATCCTATGGGCACAATCAAAACCTTCTTTAGTCACCGAAGATTAACCTGAATCTGCGCAGCAACAACTGCTAAAAGCTCGAAAACAAACTCCCGTAATTACATTTCTAGGTGTATTAAGCACTAGGACTTGTAGAATTAGTTTTCCATTTACGTTTATTCTTTTACTTTCCACCAGGGAAATGCTAATGATTGTTTAGTAATGCACCCAGGGACGTTGCTAGGGTCTCAATTGATCCAGGGCCTAAGCCCCAATACACATGGGCCATATTCTCAAAGTATCTGCCCTAAACACATACACACAAGCTCGCCCTTGGACTAAAGACATATTTTACTTGCTGCATGGACACTAACAAACATACAGCACTATATACCTCTCCCATCCAGGGCCTCCCAGGTGATGTCTCCCTGATGTAGACGTTTTCTTTCCCCATCTTCTCCATTGGGGCCAGACAACTTCTGTCAACCGCGTCTAGTCTCTGCAGAGTTTACCAAACAGTCATCTTAGGTTCCTCACTTTTCTAATAATCATCCTCCCCAAACAGTATTATCCTGGTGCTGCCCAGAATACTGTGCCTACTGTGCTCCCCAATGCCCCTAAATACTATACCACAGAAATTATACTGCCATACAGATTAGTCCACCTATAATAATATAAAAGTCCTACTTATAGTAATAATTCCCTCCCAGGGTGCCCTTCTTAGTAATACTGACCCCTACAATGCCCCCAATAATGATACTACTCCCCAACAGTACCCCTGTTAGTGATAGTGCCCTCCATATTGTGCCCAATAATAATGGCCACCATCGTGCACCCAGCAGTAATAAGGCTCTCTATAATATTAATAAGCCCCCCTTGTAGTACTTATCCACCACTTTAGTGTCCCCAGTAGTTATAATGTCCTCTATAAGACCCCCAATGGTTACTGTCTAATGCCACCTATAGCGTCCCTGTAGTTATAGTGCTCCCCTGTAGTGCCCCAGTAGTTTAATGCCCTCATGTGGTGCCGCTAATAGGCATAATATCTATGATATCCTCCTGTAGTGCCCTAGTAGTAATAAGTCCCTCCTGTGGTGCCCCAATAGGTATAATATCCTCCTATAAGGCCCAAGTAGTAATAAGTCCCTCCTGTGGTTCCCCCTATAGTTATAATACCCTCCTGTAGTGCAAAAATGACCTCTTCAGGGTCCCCAGTACTTGCAAAGGCCCCTTGTAGTTATAACCAATCTCCCAGTGGCTCCAGCAGGTATAATGCCAACATTTAGTGCCCATGGTATTCACAAAGCCCCCACTGTGAGCAAGATATAAAAAAAATACTCACCTGACTTCCCACCGCCGGAGGTCCAAGTTGCAGGCTTCTGGATTCAGACGGGCATGTTGAAGTCACCGCGCCATCTGTGTCTTGGAGCAGGTGTGCGCAATGACATCATCACACCGCCTGAGACCCCGCACAGGCAGTTGCTTGACGACCGCCTGCGCCGTTCTACAAGCAAGCGGTGACAGTAATTCCACTGTATAGCCGTCCTTAGGTCGGCGAGGCAGTTGTATAGCTACCAGCCGTAACATTCAGGGCCCTGGACAAAACATCACCCAAATGTTTTGACCTGCGAAGCCCCTGAATGCATCCATAAAACTCCATTAACTCATTTTCTGCAATGCCATGTAATAAAACAACAAAGCAAGCTTGGCTTGTAGGTAGATGCTGTACATACTGCTGCAGAACCTCTCTTTGGGATGCTCTTGCCCACTATGTATTGATTGATATTAAAGGGTTTCTCCGAACTGAAGATATTGATGACCCACCCTCAAGATAGCTCCTCAATATCAGATTGATGGGGGTCTGACACCTGGCACCCCCACTGATCAGCAGTTTCGGTCAGCCAGTGGCACCAGAACCTATACAGCATATGGAGCTGGAAGCAGACAGCTCTGTCCACTATGTAGTGGCTGTGCCCAGGGTGAGAGGTGAGCTGCAGCCCGCCAGCACCAGAGACTACGCAGTGTATGGAGCCTCCCGCTTCCACTCCGTATATTGCATAGTTTCCTACTATGACACCTCCACCAATCTGATATTGATGACTAGAGATGAGCGATGTTTTGAAAAATTAGATTTAGCCGAAATTCGATTTGTTACGTATTAATTTGTCATGAATCGCGATAAATCAGGTATACCCAGGCCACTCTGCCTAATCATATTCATCCCACTTGGTGGCCCAATTTCAGCATGAAAGCTTGGAGGTTAAACTGCAGGGAGAGTGTATTGCCGTGTGCATTACATTCATTGTTAATCCGTTCTGTAGGTACTGTGCCGTCAGTATTACAAGTGTCATTTATCGCCGTCTACATCTCTGTGCAGTGCACCAAGATTCATAGTTAATCCCTTCTGTTAAACAAACAGAAAAGCATACAGCACCCTTCAGTAAAGCCAAAATGCCATGTGCGCCCCTGCAGGATCTGTGTCCAAATGGCTCCTTAGTGAAACGAAATAAAGAAATGGAGGCAGTGCCATTAAAGTAGTGGGAAAAAAGTTTTTATTGCATGTTGTGGCAGTCCAAACACATGCTTTTTAATCCATTCTCTTAGCTGTAGATTTACTGTGCGCCAGTATTACAGGTCACTGTTACTTCGCGTCTAATTTATCACTGTGGACTTAACCGTGCAGTGCCCAAAGTAGTGGCCCCAGAGTTGAGATGGTGGCAGCAGTGGAAGTAGCAGTGACAATAGTGGCCCCACGACAGAGTGGGGAGGGTGGCAGAAGTGTCAGTGACAGTACGGGCCCCATAACAGAGTGGGGAGGGTGGCAGCAGTGTCAGTGACAGTACGGGCCCCATAACAGAGTGAGGAGGGTGGCAGTAGCAGTGACAGTAGTCGCCCCATAACAGAGTGGGGATGGGGCCAACAGCAGTGACAGTAACAGGGACAATAGTGGCCCCGTGACAGTGGTGAGGGGGGTCAGCAGCATACAGCAGAAGATAGTGGCACATCACAGTAGTAGCAGAGCCCAAAAACAGCAGTGTGAGAGCGAGGGCCAGTGGTATGCATATCCTTTTATAAATTTAACATGTACATATCAGTAAGACAAGAAGAACCATTGTAGGAATGGCAGTAGAGGCTGCAGGAAGGTGGGATTAGGCTTGTGGCAGCAGCACGTGGTCAGAAGTAACGTCCCATTATGCAGAATATTTTGGTGGTACTTGGTGATATTTGGTGGCACACTCCAGTATGATCATTAGTGGCAGAATGATTTATTCTGTTGCATCAGACACCGGTGTCAGGAAATCTGGGTTAATCCATGCCGTAAAAGACATGTATTGTCCCTGATCGTAGTTACAGCTTCACACGTCGGCACTGCCGTGCACTTTGGCAGACTTTGACAGGCTCAGGACTGACCCACTTTCTCTTCTACATACGTGTGCAGGGCTGGTACTGCCTTTTTGGCAAAGAAATGACGGCTTGGGACTCTCCACCTTGGCTCGGCACAAGCCATCACTCTGCACCTTTCTCTGAAAGGTGCAGAGTCCACCACTTGGAAAGGGAGGGACTGCAGCACCAGCAACTTGCCCAGGAGCACATTCAGCTTCTGCGCTGTTGGATGAGTGCACACATACTGTTGTCTCTTGGCAATCGCTTCGGTGATCGATTGCTGATGGAATGATTGACAAGGAGGAGGAGCAGGAGCATCAGATGTGCAGTACGCAGCCCTGCAGGGTGAGGTCATAAGGGTAGTTACTAACCGAGGGTGTTTTTGGTACTCACAGTTTCTTTATATACCCTGGGCAGGTGTACAGCAGTGATGGAGAGGCTGGCACAGGGATCCTCTGGGGCACTCTCTATGTATAGAGACCAGGCCGGGTGGTAGGTGAGGTGCCCTGGGTGTTGCAGGTTTAATGTGCCGGTGGCAAGATCCCTTTAAGTTCGTGACGCCATTTCCTATAACAGTGGCACACCGATTTATTGTAGTAATAATTGAGGAACACAAGTTGCAGTGAACCAGAACTTTATTTTACTGAACAGTTCAACTATTTACAGTCTTTAGTCAGTTCCACGTGTAGAAAGGTTGCAACAGGCAGGCTTTCTATAAGACGGCAGGCAAAGTCCTTGCAAGATACTCAGAGGGAACAACACTTACAGATCAGGCTGTATTTCTCCTCAGTTCCTGTCTGCAGACAGCTCCCTTCGGCTGAGGTGGTGGAGCCTTAACTGCCTGAAATCGGGGGCGTGCCACTGGGTGATGCAGCGGTTACTGCGGAAGGCTTGACCACCACGTCGGAGCCACGGTTCTCCCAGGCCACTTTAGGGTGACGCTGCATATGTTGATGCTGGGCCGAAATGATAATTGGCTTTAGCTTACCTTCCCTGCAGGATCTTCCCACTAGCAGGTGCAGAAAGAGCGGCTAAGATTGCCTCAGACCCCTCTCACCCTGCTCACTCCATCTTCCAGCCTATGCCTTCAGGAGTGAGATACCGTTCAGTGGCTACTAAAACCAGGCACAGGAACAGCTTTTTCCATCAGGCAGTTGCCTTGCTTAATGCAGAACCACGCTAAAGCTGCTATGACTTGAAAGCATTACAGCATAGAACTGGAAACAATCACTTCTCCCTGTTTATTGCCACTAAAACTCACATACTGTCCTTGTCCTGCACTATCCATACTGTCTGTCCTTGTACTGTTTTGTTTGTGTCTGTCAAGCAACTGCCAAGTCAAATTCCATGTAAGTGCAAACTTATTTGGCCAAATAAATTTATTCTGATTAACAAAAAACTGCCTCACCGCCGAGTAGGTGATTTTACCCCCAACACTTCACACTGAATGACTGCTGCTGCCGCTGCTTCCGTGAACCCCTGCACCACTACTTTCCGGGCAGGTAGGCTCCTGCGAAGCGGGTGGTCTACCCCGGGCACATTTGGCTCCCAACCTCCCACTGCTGCCACCCTGCTGACTCCCGGCCATACTAGCAACTTGCTTGCTCTGCCGCTGCCTCATGAGCAAGCTGCCACCCTCTTCTCCCGATGATGATGAAGCTCCTAATTCACCCGGCTCCAAAGTACGATCAGCTACATCATCATCATCGAGTACTGTCTGCACGTCACTGATGTCCTCCTCAACGGTCTCTGGGTTAGGACCCTGACCGCTCGCAACACCAGCTCCCATTCCACTCTCCTCATCACTACTGGAGAAAGCTGCAGATGTCTCCTCCACATCTTGGCTGGCCAGTATGTGCTGAATGTCCTCTAGTAGCTTGTCCTCGCTGTATAGTGGAGCTGAGCCCACAGCATACAATACTTCTCTGGCTGAGGAAACAGAAAAGGACAGAGGCAGGTTCAGGACAGGTGAGGGCACAGGGCCTGCTCCCGGGCCATGCCAACTAAGGGTTGTGTCTGACAAACCCACACGCTGTTGGCTTGGGGTGTCTGATCTCACTTGGGACAGAGTGGATGACCGAGTCAACCATTTAAGAACCGCTGGGTTGTTGGTCAAGACAGGACCGGTAGATGATACCGGGAGCTAGGGCCTCTCGCTACGACTCCTGCTGCCATGCCCCCTTACTCTGCTGTGACCTGTGCCTGCGCCAGAAACATTTAGGACTCTGACACTCCCCTGTGCAGGGCCTGGCACTTCTCTGTCTGACATACTGTTAAATCAAATAAATAAAAAGGAAATTAAAATCTTTAATTTTCTCACTTCACCACACAACGGCTAATAAGCCCTTTCTTCCCACTAATACACGCCAAAAAATGCTTTAGAACATAACTGCACGCACAAGGGCAAATAAGACATAGAAATATTTCCTTGTAATAAACTCTGTTAATGCCTGTATCAAACAGCACTTGCACCCCAATAACAAGAACGGTTTGCTGGAATTACAGAGCTGTATAATGGCAATTTATATTCACAGTCAGTGCAGCAAGGTGTAATAGGATTGTTCCTGAACCCTGTTCTGCTTCAGTCCTGTGGAATAATTCCTCCCTATCCTTTCCCTACACTTCTACTAATCTTTCTCTGAACTTCTATACAGCAAAATAAAAGTTTTAAAGTCTTTCCTATCACTGTCCCTAGCGCCTGCTGACGTCTCTCCCTGCACTGAGTACACTGGAAAATGGGTGAATCCAAGATGGCTGAGGCTATTAATAGGGCTGTGACATCACAGGACTGGCTGGCTCCTGATTGGCTGCATGCATGGTATTGTGGGTGATCCCTCCTTCCCAGAGTTCCTTGCTCCATGTCCTAACACGTGCAGCAGTCATTTTAGGAAAAAATGCGATTTGGTACCACGAAGCGTGAGGAAATTCCACTTCGTCAACTTCAATTCGCTCATCTCTAATTCCAACATTACAATGCGAAGGCGGCATTACCATCACTTGGCCTAGTTGCTGGTGTGCCTGGTCCGAAACAACATTTACCCAGTGGGCTATGAATGACATTGTTCTTGCCATAGTTACAACTCCATAAGTCAGCACTGACGTGAACTCTACCAGATACTGAGAGGCCCAAAGAGTGGACCACCTTCTGCTCAACGCACGTGTGCAGAGCTGGTACAGCTTGTTTTGGAAAAGTAATGCCGGCTTGGGACTCTCCATATTGGGTGGGCACAAGCCATCACTTCTCTAAAATATGCAGAGTCAACTACATGGAAAGGGAGGAACTGTAGTACCAGCAACTTGGCCAGATACACGTTCAGCTTCTGCTCCGTTGGATGAGTGCATGCATACTGTTGTCTTTTTGCAATCACCTTGGTGATCGATTGCTGTCAAAACAAGTGACGAGGAGTAGAAGGAGGAGCATCAGGAGCAATAGATGACATTGATGTCGGGAAGGAACGATACCTGCCTTCTGCTGACAATGTCGAACCCTGACTTCTGTAGAGGGGCAGAGGACCAGAAAGCGGTGAGTACAGAGCCCTTGGAACGCTGCATTCACCGCTTCCTGGTCCTCCGGTCCTAATGAGCACTTCCATAATGGAAGCACTCATTAGTATTCGCTCCATAAGCCGCACTGACATTTCCCCCCACTTTGGGGGGGGGGGGGGGGTGCGTCTTATGAGGCGAAAAATGCGGTAAATAGGTTTTCTTAAAAGTTTTACTGCTTTTTCATAATAAAACACACAAAAAAATGTTTTTGCATTGTTGTATCCCAATACCAGTAATGTTTTTATTTTTTGTTCTACAGATATGTGTGAGGGCTTTATTTTTGCAGGACGACTTATAGTTTCCATTGGTACCATTTTGTGGTGCATAATACTTTCTGATTTTCCAATGGAAATGGGTGCTGATTGAAGTGACTTATCTTGTGAACATGAGTTGCAGCTTGACCATTAAAAAATTATTGTATTATTTATGCAAATTAGGAATTCAGTGCACTGAGGGGCGTGACCTATCCCCTTGGTGCACCTCAGCTTTCCAATGATCAGTGCCTCTGGTTGCACTGAAGACCTCATTTGTGTAAGTAAAAAAAAAAAATTTGTTCTTGGGAATGGCACAATCTGATTTTTACAAGACAGACGTCAGCAGGATCGACCCATCCTGGCAGTGCCACTGGTTTAATAGGGTTGATCCCGCTGATAGATGCTCGGTTAGAATAGTACAGTAGATACAACCTGGCGTAGTAATACTATAATACTTCAAAGTAGTTTTTTCCCCCAAAGTTTGTGTAGACGCTCTGTGCCAATATTAAACATTCCATCACAAATACTATAATTGAAAATCCAAAAGCAATCCAATCGTAGATATTCTCTTCCAAATTCTCTTGACGTCATTGGGGCTCACTGATCCATTAGACTTGTATAATTTCATTGTGAATGACAGGCTCTGTTCTGTTTCTAACCTAATCAAAGCATTCAGAGAAATCAGTGCATTTCAAAATTATAGCTGCAGGACATGCGAGTAATTCACAAGCACCCGTCCTCTGTCCCTGTGATCTCATTCAGGCTCATTCATGGTAAACTGTACTTTTTGATTAAGGTGCAGATTAGCTTTAAAATACAGTAGTGAAAGCCTGGATATAATGATTTTGCTCCTATGAATGGTGCGATTATCCTGCGCAAGATACCGATATCTATAGATGGATGTTTTAGGGCAGGGGAGAAGGGGAATTCACAGATCCCATAGGGCCCATAGCAAAACTTAGTAAGGGCCCCCCTGTCCCACTCAGTTTGGGAATCTCTCCCAAAGCGTTTGGGGGAGATTCAGCATCACACCTGCGCTACATTTCTAACCCCATGCTGAGATCAGGTGCCCAATGTATGGCACTCAATCTCTGAAGTGGCAGCCGCACAGGATTGTGGCACATCTTAGATAACCCCTTTAAGGATAGGTTCACATGGAGTTTTTTAAAGGAGGTTTTGAGGCAGATTTTTACTGCAGGTTTTTCAGCCAAAGCCAGAAGTGGATTTTAAAGGAATCGATTATATAAAGAAAACACTTATGCTTCTCCTTCCTACTTCTGGCTTTGGCTAAAAAAACCTGTAAGAAAATCTGCCTAAAAACCTCCTAAAAAACAAACAAAAACTCTGTGTGAACCTACTCTGAGAGTATATCAGAAAAAGGACATAGAGATAATGGGGATCATTTATTAAGACCGGCGTTTTAGACGTTGGTCTTAATAGCCCCTTGCTCTGGCAGTGGATCCGCCGAAGTTAAGAAGAGGCATCTACGCATCCACCGCCAGTTTAGATGTAAGACAGCTTCCGAGGCGGCTTAAATTTAGACTATTTTCTACGGCTAAAACAGGCATAGAAAATGAGGAATGAGGCGAACCTACCGGCCCGTCCCCTTCCCCGCCCACACCATGCCCCCTTTTTTAGACCTGGCACGAGCAGGGAAAAGTCGCAGATTGCGGAGCAAATAACCTTTGAGCCGCAATCTGCACCGGAGGACTGGCGCATATCTGTAAATGATTTAATGTATTTAGAAAACTATGATTAAACTATGGGTTTGTATTAAAATATTACAGAAGAGAACTGTCATTATAATCCTAGTGGAACCCCTTCAATGGTGTGGGAGTTTTCTGTAACTCTGACATTGGTGCAATGTGTAAGCTAGTCCAGTGGTTTCTCCGCCTATGCTGGGAGCTGTAGTTTCCCAGCAGATGGAGATCGCAGGTTGGAGAACACTGCATTAGAGGCTTCAAACTAGACAGCCGCCAGCAACTCTATGCACCAAATCTCAAGTACATCAAATCTAATAACCACTGAAAAACAGTGTTAAAAATATAATTAATATTGGAATTATATATGTCCTTGCAAAAGATGTAAAAAAACAAATTTTTTTTACAAAACCGCGATTGAATTTTATTTTAAGAGCCACATTTTTTCCCTACCCGGGAACTTTCACTACCCTCGTCACTTCCTGTTGTGACGCAGCACGTTCCGATGTTTGGAAGGAGGAGGTTCCTAATAGTGGGAGGAAAAATGGGTGATATGAGATGTACACACCCTCTCCAGCTTTGCTAGGTGAAATGGGCCCTGGGGCGAAAAACAATAAGGGCCCCCCCAATGCACATTTCTCCAGTCCAAACAGAACCAGGGCGGCCGCGGCCCCATGGCACATTTCTCCAGCAGTTCCAGTGCCAGCACATGCACAGACATCTCTCTCATGAATCTGAGATGTCTATGCATGTGCTGGTACTGCTGGATAAATGTGCCATAGGGCCGCCCTGGTTCTGTTTGGACTGGAGAAATGTGCATGGGGGGGTTCAAATGACTCAGAGTCATGAGAGAAATGTCTGTGCATGTGCTGGCACTGCTGGAGAAATGTGCCATGGGGCCGCCCTGGTTCTGTCACATCTCTCTCATGACTACCCCCCCCCCCCATGCACATTTCTCCAGTTCAAAAAGAACCAGGGTGGCCCCATGGCACATTTCTCCAGCAGTACCAGCACATGCACAGACATCTCAGATTCATGACTCCCCCCCCCGACAATTCACATTTCTCCAGTCCAGTCCAAACGGAACCAGGGCGGCCGCGGTCCCATGGAACATTTCTCCAGCAGTGCCAGTGCCAGCACATGCACAGACATCTCTCTCATGACTACACCCCCCCCCCAATCCAATGCACATTTCTCCAGTCCAGTCCAAAAAACAGAACCAGGGCAGGCTAGTTACAGTACACTGGCTGGCACTACTGGGACGGGTGACATGGTGGGAAGGGGATCCAGTAATAGAGTTGTTATAACTAACCAACCTACCTACCAGTAACTGTTGGAACTTGGCTGCCTCCTGTCCCAGTCCTTAAGTCTTCTGTGTGTGGGCGGCGGGCTGCGGGCCTTCCCTGGCAGAGTCTGTGGGCTGTGGCTTGCTGCCGCTGGTTCTTCTTCTCTGTTCTGTGGGCTGAGCTGTGGCAACGTCAGACAGACGCGGCACGCTCACTCACAGCCACTGCTCGTCGATTCTCTAAAAAAGGCAGGCAGAGCAGGGCTCAGAGCGGCCGCCGGCAGGGCGGGCCCCTCCTTTCCATATTAGTCCGGACCGCGCGCCGCCCAGGACTCCATGGGCAGCTGCGCTTAGTAGTGAAATTACAAATCTTAGCAGTGCCGCCACACAGGTCACCTGTAAGAGCTGCATTCAAAGGGCTAAAGAGCCACTTGTGGCTTGTGAGCCGCAGTTTGACGACCACTGGTCTAGAACCATACAACTAAATTTACAAAAATTGCCAGTCCTCATAATAATCCTGAAAAATGTTTTATTTAACAATTGATCAAAACAACAGTACAGGAAAAATGGTGATAACATATATCAGATAAGTATGAAGATAGCATAACACACTTCTAGTGTGCAATGGCCGTAGTAGTATTAAACGACTGAAAGGTTACCCATAGTGTATCTCCGTCCAGGATGGTGCCATTGCTCCTCACCTTTACATCAGTGGTGCCCTAGGCAAACGCCTAGCTGCCCCTGCCCCGTATCAGAGGAATTAATCAACCTGATGCATTAGAACTACTATGACAAAAATTCTAATTGTGTTATGGACTATTGATACAAAATGGATACTTGCTTGTTGAGCTAAGATGGCGGCCAGGCATTCTGCCAACACCTATAAACTAGAATCTTACTTTGTGTTTTTATCATGTGTTTCTTTGTGGTTTCCGTTCAGCTCAAGCAAGCAGTTACAAAGAAAGAAGTAACAGTTTCACCCAGGAACAAGGTGGGGGAGTGAGGAGGAATTTCCTCTGGCCGTCAAGGTTACAGAAAAGTAGAGAGTTCATAGCCAATAGAAAATATATACTTTATCTTTCACCCCCCTCACTCCCTCCTCTCGTGAAAACTATGTATTGTCTGTTTTCTTAGAAATAAACCAGAGATCCTTTTTAACTCCATGTAGTGAGTTGTCTGTCTGATCTCTCCGTGCACGTATCTTAATTGATTTGGAGCAGTACATCAACTGAACTGACAGCTTTGTCAGAACCAGAACAATTTTGGCGCCCAATCGTGGGGCTCGAGGATTGGACCCTCTGTTCCCGTACCCCCAGAGACCAGACGAGAAGAGGCGCACTAACGGACACCGGGATCGTAACCCGTGATATGAGGTAAGAAAATTGAGTCATCTTGCCCATAAAGTGTCCCCTGGTGTAGCCTCTTGGTGTTCGTCTGAGGGAGGGGTGCGGAAGCAGTCTGGGACGTCCTCGAGGGCATGAAAGTAAGAACCCCATATGTTTTCTTAAAGTCTTGATGTACTGTGTTGTGCCTATAAGTTGTGAAGACCCTGTTGACAAGTATCATTGACTGGAGACACGGAGTTCTCCTGTGTTCCTGTATCGGAGTTCAGCCCGGTGTCTGACTCAAATCTCCATAAAGGGGACGATCACAGATGGGTGGAGAGCGGTTCGCGGTAGCCCAGAGTGTGCTGACCGGAACTCAAAGGTCTTCACGTCCAGTGATTACTCTATGCAGAGGTCTTTAGGCGGCTTCAGTAGGTACGAGAGATAATGGGAAATGAGGAAAGTGTCCCGAAGGGTTACTGTTCACCTGAACAGTACGTGGCGGACAGGAGAGGCAAACGCTTCATAAAAGGATTAAGTAAGTTGGAGAAGAGTTATAGTGTCTGTAAAGGAGGCATCCTATGTAGTGCCACCTGGCAAGTGTTGTTAAACGAGAAGAGAGGGAAGTTAGAAGATGATAAATTGACAGACATGGTCCGTGTGTGGTTGGACTGTAGTAAAGAATTTGAACAGACCGGGGGGGAACTAAATTTTGATGAGAAAAGACAGAGATATTTCTGTAAGCCTGGTGTTGCATTGATACATGACTTGCCACCACCCTATAATGGCGCCGGGAAGAAAGCAGGTGGGTGGACCTGCAAAACATGCGGTCAACAGAATCCCTCCTCCCGTGATACGTGCCTTCCCTGTGGGGTTCCCCACCCACAAAACCACACCTTGGTAACTACTCCCCGGCACGTCCCATTACTTCCCGTGTTAGCTACAGCGCCATCTTGTCCCCAGCCAACGCCCATGAACGGACCTTTAATATCATTCGGTCCGGACCCCCCCGTCACTCCTATGTCACCCTTGCCCCTTCCTACTACCTTGTACCCCATGGTTAACCCGGACGGTACATTCATGCTACCCCACTCACCTGCCACCCTTACTCCTATAATGGTAGGGGGGCAACCTGATGAAGCAGAACAGGGGGATGCAGGCGGTGCTGCAGAATCCACAATGGGCATACAAAATGCACCGGGTAATATGCAGACTCCTTCGCGGGGTACCCCGACAGACTACGGGGATCCGCCAACTTTATCCCTGGCACCACAGTGGACTGTACCCATGACCGTGCGCCCATCACGACGTTCACAAGATCAAATACTGCAGGGTCAGATTACAGAGTTACAAAAGAACTTACAGAAAATTGAGCAGGGAAACCTTGAGACACTGAAAGAAGCCCTAGCACTTAACCGGCCACAGGGACCACCAAAATATGTGTCTTTCACCCCACAACAGTTATTCACCATAGTGAATTTACTGCCTGACCCTGAGACCCATCCCATGCCCTTTTTCAGGAAACTGTCCCAAGTGCATCAAACCTATGGGTGCACATGGTCGGACCTGCAAAGTATAGTGGAAAACAAGACAGGTGAATACTCCTCACTGATAATGGATCAAATCCACATCCCTGAGCTTAAAGGTGCTAACTTTGACCCCCGGGATCATGAGTCTGGAGAATTCTTTATAGAACAACTACAGAAATGGGCGAAAGCAAGATTAGCAGACCAATCCACGACATTACAAGATATGACACAGGAAAAAGTTGAAACTGTCGAGAAATTTGCTCAGAGGATTAAACAGAATTACAAAGACATGGGTTTTAGTCAGAATGAGCCTGTTCATCTCAGACTCTTGGCCCGCTCATTTGTCGATGGTCTACGACCAGAGATAAACAAAGCCCTTGTGACCTGTCGCCCTGAGTGGAAATCCTTGACACTAGATATGCTGGAGCAGATTGCAAAGGGTCTAGAGAGTAACACAAAGAAAACCCGTGCTGCTGTGATAGCCGTGATGTCAGGAGAAGATGGTGGAGAGCACCCACCCCCTTATGTCTGTTATGGGTGCGGCAAGCCCGGACACGTGAAACGGCACTGCCGTAGCAAACATCTGTGGCCAACCAATCAACGGCGACAGGGGGGCACTCAGCCCCCTTCATCGCAATAGGATGCTGGCAAACCAGTGCAGGGAGGGGACATTCCATATATGACAGTCTCTACCCCTCCTACCGGTCCCGCCCCTCGAGTGACTCTCGAGGTTGCAGGGAAGGAACTTTCATTTCTTGTGGACACTGGTGCAGCCCGCAGTGTATTATGTGAGACTGCCGTACCTCATTCTTGGCTCACTGACATTCAATTACCTTGTTCTGGACTGGAGGGGGTTGTGCAACATAACTCTGTGACCAAGCCACTCACAGTCACTCCCCCTAGATTCTCCCGGACTAAAACCCCCCAACTCCACCTCCCTGCAGGAGTCATGTCGCAGTTTGTTGTCAGCCAAACGTGCCCCTTCAATCTGTTAGGCTCTGATTTTCTTCAGAAAATCCAGGCTAACATACAGTTCAAAGAGGATGGAACAGTCACCCTCGGTACAGCCCTACACCCGGAGGATACTTGCCTCCTTATGGCATTAACCACACTTCAGGACGCTGACTCATATGAACTAGGGGATTCGCTGCAAACCATTTTGCACCTCATCCCCGATACTCTCTGGACCAAAGGACCCCAGGATATCGGACGCCTCAATGTCCCACCGGTCACTGTGACCCTGAAGGATCCCAAGGTTCTGCCATACAAAGCGCAATATCCGCTTTCTATCTCACAACAGGATGCTATTACTCTTCAGGTGCAGGCCCTCCTGCAGAATGGGGCAATCAAGATCACTACTTCTCCCTGTAACTCACCCCTTTACCCAGTACGGAAGAAAAGGGAGAAAGGGCAGCCTCCAACGTACCGCATGGTGCAGGACCTCCGAGTTGTCAATGAGGCTACTGTTCTTGAGACACCTATTGTCCCCAATCCGCACACACTCCTTGCTGGCATTCCACCCACGGCCACTACTTTCACTGTCATTGATCTGGCCAATGCATTCTTTTCTGTTCCCTTACATGAGAAATGTCAGTTTCTTTTTGCTTTCACACATGCAGGCAAACAGTACACCTGGACTGTTATGCCTCAAGGGGCTCAAAACAGCCCTTCCTGCTTCAGCAAGGCTATGTCCTCTGTTCTGCAACCCTGGCAAGCAGATCACCCGGATGTGGAACTCCTCCAGTATGTGGATGACCTTCTCCTCTGTGCGGTCTCTCCCCAAATCTGCATGACAAAATCTGTCTCACTTCTCCAGTTTTTAGCCTCTGCTGGATGTCGGGTCTCACAAGCCAAACTACAACCGTGTCTCCCCAAAGTTGTCTTCCTAGGTCATTGCATCTCTCAAGGTCACAAGCACCTCACTGAGGCGAGGAAGAAGGCCATCTCTGACATCCAACTCCCGGACACTCCTCATCAGCTGCAAACCTTCCTGGGACTCATCTCCTACTGCAGGCCTTGGATATCTGATGCTTCTGTCCTCATGCAGCCCTTATATGACTGTATACCACGTAATGCTGCTACTCCTTTCCAGATGACAATGGAGGCCGGAGAGGCTTTTCAGTCATTAAAGGCCGCCATTGCATCTGCCCCTGCGCTTGGCATCCCCAACTACAACCTTCCTTTCCGGCTGTATGTCATGGAACGCCAAGGTCACGCTACTGGAGTCCTCACTCAAACTCATGGTGGCCGCAATCGACCCTTGGGTTACTATTCTAAGCGTCTTGACCCGGTAGCCAGAGCCGCCCCGTCCTGTGTCAGAGCTATCCATGCTGCCAGCTCTCTTCTAAACGTCACATCTGACGTTGTGCTGGGTCATCCCCTCACTATTCTGGCTCCCCATGACATTTCTGCCATCCTCCAGCAGACTCAACCTAAACACCTCACTGCACAGCGCCACCTCCGGCTTCAGTGTAGTTTGCTTCTGCCAGATAATGTCACCATTCAGAGGTGCCACATCCTCAATCCTGCTGCACTCCTTCCTCTTCCAAGGGGGGAGTATAATGGAGATTCTGAAGATTTTATTGATCTACATGCTGAAGAGGATCTTCAGGAAGAAGAACTATGGGCCTCAACCGACTCTCTTTACAAGGAACAAGAACATGATTGCATCACAATGATGGAAGCTGAAGTAGGGACACCACCATCAGTCCAAGACACTCCTCTGACAAACCCTCATTGGATTCTCTTTGTGGACGGCTCAAGGTATGCCGATGACAAGGGGAAGTTCCATACAGGCATGGCAGTCACAAGTGAGCATGAAGTGCTGTGTGCAAGACAATTGCGCCCAGACCAGTCAGCACAAGAAGCTGAACTCATTGCCCTCACTGAAGCCTGCCTCATGGCAAAAGACTCTACCGCCAATATCTACACAGATTCTAGATATGCCTTTGGAGTGGTTCATGACTTTGGACTAATATGGAGGGCCCGGGATTACATCACAGCTGCAGGAACCCCGATTAAGAATGCTGCAGCAGTAGCAGCCCTGATGGCAGCAGTACTCCTGCCCAACCAAGTGGCAGTGATCAAAGTAAAGGCCCATACTCGAGCTGACACCCCTGAGGCCAGAGGGAACGCCCTAGCTGACCAAGCGGCCAAGGAAGCAGCAGTGAAAGAGGAAAGAGTCCAGTCAGACCAGATTATGATAACACAAGAAGAAATCACATGGGACCTCCTGAAACAAATGCAGAAACAGGCCACTCTCAGGGAAAAGGAAATCTGTCTGAAAGAATCAGCCCTCGAAGAAGAATCTGGACTCTGGACACAAGGAAAGAGTCTGCCTACCCAGAGCTCTTTATCCCCTAATAGCCTCAGTGGCCCATGGGCCCACCCACCAATCCAAAACCATCATGAAAGAACTAATTGACAAAATATGGGTGGCCCCAGGGATAACCCCTGTCCTGGTGAGACATACTCAAGCGTGTCTCATCTGTGCAGAGTGTAACCCCGGCAGAACCGAGCCCACTCCCAGAAAATGTCTCCCGAAAGCCTTATATCCCTTTCAGAGGATACAAATCGATCATATCCAGATGCCAATGTGCCAAGGGTTTCAATATGTGCTAGTAGTGATAGACTTGTTCTCTGGGTGGCCAGAAGCCTACCCCGTCCGAAACCAGACAGCAACCACTACTGCAAAAAAACTGATGCAGGAGCTTGTCTGTAGGTTCGGAGTACCTGAGGTCATTGAGAGTGATCAGGGCCCAGCATTCACTGCTAGTCTAACCCAAGAGGTCTGGAAGATGGTAGGGTCACACCTGGCGTATCATACCCCATACAGGCCCCAAAGCAGCGGCAAAGTCGAAAGATTGAACGGGGTGTTAAAATCTAAAATGCTGAAGATGACCAGGGAGACTGGGCTTAATTGGGTTCAGTGTTTGCCTATAACCCTCTTTTCAGTTAGGCATACACCAAGGCCCCCACACAAACTAACCCCATATGAGATCTTATTTGGGACAGGGCCAAGAATGGGACAGTATTTCCCACAACAGTTACAAATGCATTATGAATCTGTTGCAAAATATGTGATAGCCTTGAGCAAGCAATTGTCTAATATACATGCACAAGTTTTCTCTTCCATTCCAGATCCTAACTCCCTAGAGGGAAGCCACACTCTCAAACCTGGAGAGTGGGTGGTGGTCAAGAAACACGTCAGAAGCACCCTCGAACCACGATACGAGGGACCTTACCAGGTGTTGCTGACCACTCCAACCTCTGTGAAACTCGAAGGGAGACCCACCTGGATCCACGCTTCTCATTGTAAAAGAGTGAAGGCTGTCCCACCGTCCCAGGAACCATAAGCCATGAGGATTCACATACTGATCATGACTTTGACAGTGGGCATATCTGCAGTATTCACGCCACTGGGTGATGAATGGGACAATTCACTGATACGGCACCATCAAATTTTAGTCCAGGGGTTGAAGGAGACTGAAACTCTGAGAGATTGTTGGATCTGTACCCACAGTCCCGTGAGTTCAACCAGTATGCCTTATTTTGCAATACCCCTGGACCTTTCTGAACTGATTGACCTGTCTAATTCTACCATCTTTCTCACTAGTATACACCAAGTTAAATCCAGTACAAACAAGGACAGGGAAGTAGCCTTACCTGTTGCAGGGTGGGCAGATGCCCCATGGCTCATGATAAACAGATCAGGCCCCTTGGTAGATTATAGCTCTACTCCTTGGCAAGAGGGACACTGGGCTAATGTCACATGTTTTCCTAGCTGGACACACTGTTATTGTCTCCAAGTACAAACCAAAGGTATGACATTTAGTCCACACATACACTCAGGTTGCAATGATTCAACAACAGACAGCCACGTGCAGTGTATTGGTGTAGATGCTGTGAACGGAAAGGATCTGCCCTGTAACAACCGTACTGTACAGGATCTCCTGACAGGTATATTAGCTAACGACACCGAAAGTCAGTCAAAAGGATATGAGTTGGCGAAAGGGACACAATTAGCCAAACTAATTACCCGATTATTCAATGGCACAGCAGTAGCAGTTCCAGACGACATATACTTAGTTTGTGGACACAAAGCATACAAATGGTTATCCGAGAATGTCACAGGACTGTGCACCATCGCCAGGCTTACTCCTGCCACCTTTATAGTACCACACTCTGAAATTGACATAAATGCAGTACCTAAACACACCTTGTATCGTAGGGCCAAAGATAACACACCCAGACCAAATGGCAAGCCACATGTAGTAGAGATGAGCATTACCAACAAAATTGTTAGTTCCATCTTCATATATCCCATGATAGCGCAGATGTGGGATCATCTGGTAGTAGCAACAGACTACCTGGATGACCAAATATGGGAAGTGATGAGACTTATGAATACCTCAAACATTGTGCAAAACCAGTTAATTATTGTCACCAACCAACACACATTAGTTCTAGATTATGTTACAGCTAAAGATGGAGGTATGTGCCAGATCGTGGGACCCTCTTGTTGCCATTACATAGACCCGCAGGGTAATTTGCAAGTTAAGGTGGATATAGAGAAGATGGCGGATTTAAGAGATAAATGGCTGGATGCACATAAAGCTGATAAAGATACATGGTGGTCTGATACCTTCTCTTCCCTTAACCCCAATAACTGGTTCAAAGGTATTGGGGGTTGGCTCATGGGAATTGTCCAAGTAATATTGCAGGTAGCCCTAATAATATTGGTGATATATGTAGTGATTAAGCTCGTTCTTATTTGTGTGACCCGCTTTTCAAAAAGAATGAAGAAAACTGATGAACGACCTATTATGCTCCTCTACGATGAGGAAGGACAGAAGGAAACATCGTTCAACACAGCTCCCCCTCCTCATAATGATGCCTGGCTGAGATAGGGTGAGATGAATCCCAGGGTATTACCACAAGTCCGAGCAACCGGGAGCCTACCTATAAGGGGTAGGTTGTCGCCACTGCGGGTGAAGAGGATACGAATGGTATGCCCAGGGGATTCGCTAGGAGAAGGGAAAGTCTACAATCAAGTCTCCAAGGGGGACTGTTATGGACTATTGATACAAAATGGATACTTGCTTGTTGAGCTAAGATGGCGGCCAGGCATTCTGCCAACACCTATAAACTAGAATCTTACTTTGTGTTTTTATCATGTGTTTCTTTGTGGTTTCCGTTCAGCTCAAGCAAGCAGTTACAAAGAAAGAAGTAACAGTTTCACCCAGGAACAAGGTGGGGGAGTGAGGAGGAATTTCCTCTGGCCGTCAAGGTTACAGAAAAGTAGAGAGTTCATAGCCAATAGAAAATATATACTTTATCTTTCACCCCCCTCACTCCCTCCTCTCGTGAAAACTATGTATTGTCTGTTTTCTTAGAAATAAACCAGAGATCCTTTTTAACTCCATGTAGTGAGTTGTCTGTCTGATCTCTCCGTGCACGTATCTTAATTGATTTGGAGCAGTACATCAACTGAACTGACAGCTTTGTCAGAACCAGAACAATTTGTGATCATTAGTTTAAAGTGGGTGTCTGACATTTACCTTTTTAAGCTGCACCCCCACCCCAATAGATCTGTGAAGGGAAGTGAGGCTCCCCTCACTATGTCCCTGGTCACGACCTGTCCTCACAGCACTTCCGGTTCCTACATGTAAACTTCCTGCTGGGACGGGGTCACGTATGCCGCTGAAACCAATGACTGGCCTTAACTGTGACGCGTCCTGAAGAAGCATGTGACCCAACCTATAAATGCCACTTGAGGTCACATGATCGCTGTAGCCAGTCATTCGCTGCAGTGCCGCATGTGATCCCCTCCCTGCAGGAAGTTTACATGCGGGACTGGAAGTGCACTGAAGACAGGTTGCAGCCCATGAAGCCTCAAGAGCCGGTAAGTTCCCTTTACAGGTTTGGTGGGGTGTGGGTGCAATTTAAAAATAATAGTCAACATTGGATAACTTTTTTCAATTTCATCCCTGAGGATATAAGTGAAAGCAGTAATTTGATTGTTTGCCATGGCCAGCACTGAAGCTTTTTCATATAGTTTTTATGCTACGTCCATCCTACCAAGCCCTGCCCTCTTTCTTACCACTTTTAAAAAGTGGTGAGAATTTCAAAAAGTCTCAAATTATAGCGTACATAAGTCACTTTTTGGTAATTTGGCTGTAAGGCAGCTCTCACCTGCTCCACGACACCCTCCGGGCACAGACACCGCACCTGGATGCGGGGATGCAAAAGCGATTTTAAAGGAAGGAGAAGTCCAGCTCAGGTCAGGTGTGAATACGTGGCTTCTTTATTTCAGCGGTTATAAAATTCCACACAGCAAGGTGTAACAAGTGACGCGTTTCAGACCTCTAAAGCATCAGGGTCCTTGTTCATGACAAACACAAAATACTGTGGGAGCACCCCCTGATATATCCCTGTCCGATCACCAGCTGATGCTGATCACCTGGGAGAGGGAGGCACCAGGGGGAGGGCCCCCAGATCCTCAGTTAAAAAGTACAACATACAAAATGTGGCTATAATTATTAAAAAAACGTGGGAGGAAGTGGTGCGTTCATAAATAATATTGCATATAACTGCAGGAGAGTGCAGCACATAATAAACATAGAGTTATAGCTAGCTAAGCATTCTGAATGGAGAGACATCCGTTCAGGATGCATCAGGATGTCTTCAGTTTTTGCTGCGCTTTTTGCTCCGGCCAAAAATCCTGAACACTTGCCGCAAGGCCGGATCCGGAATTAATGCCCATAAAAAGGCATTAATCCGGATCCGGCCTTAAGCTAAACGTAATTTCGGTGCATTGCCGGATCCGACGTTTCGCTTTTTCTGAATGGTTACCATGGCTGCCAGGACGCTAAAGTCCTGGCAGCCATGGTAAAGTGTAGCAGGGAGCGGGGGAGCAGCATACTGTTACTATGGCAGCCAGGACGCTATTAAAGTCCTGGTTGCCATAGTAGTAGTGGGGAGCGGGGAGCAGTATACTTACAGTCCGTGCGGCTCCCGGGGCGCTTCAGAGTGACGTCAGGGCGCCCCAAGCGCATGGATCACGTGATCGCATGGCACGTCATTCATGCGCATAGGGGGCTCTGACGTCACTCTGGAGCGCCCCGGGAGCCGCGCGGACTGTAAGTATACCGCTCCCCCGCTCCCCACTACTACTATGGCAACCAGGACTTTAATAGCGTCCTGGCTGCCATAGTAACACTGAACGCATTTTAAAGACTGATCCGTCTTCAAATGCTTTCAGTTCACTTGCGTTTTTCCGGATCCGGCGTGTAATTCCAGCAAATGGAGTACACGACGGATCCGGACAACGCAAGTGTGAAAGAGCCCTAAAAGGGACACAACATTAGTATGTGTAACAGTCCTACAGGCTCACCTGAGTCAGAGGACAGCTGGCTGGAGGTAGGAGTGGAGCCCAGTGGCAAGGACCGCAGGCAGGTAGTAAGCGTGGTCAGACAATCCGGATGGCAACGGTGGTAGCAGTTCAGCAGGTAGGGGCAAAGCAGAAGAGTAGTCGGTAGGTCAGGGCAGGCGGCAGTAAGCGTGGTCAGACAATCCGAATGGCAACGGTGGTAGCAGTTCAGCAGGTAGGGGCAAAGCAGAAGAGTAGTCGGTAGGCAATTCCTGGTCAGCAGTGGTAGTAGCGGTAGTAGCAAGTAGCAAGAAGCAAGAGCAGCAGATGAGGAGAAGCTTGATCAAGGCTCAGGAGCTCAATAATCAGCAAGCTAGAGTGCAAGGGGCTGGACTTATATAGGGAAGTACCAGGTGTGGGGAATCAAGGGTGATGAGCAAGGCTTGGCAAGACTGAGGTTAACTAATAGGTTTCAGGGAGGAATGTCCAGAGAGGATGGTAGCCTAGTAAGCAGGGCTACTGCCTGGGATGTGGCTGGTCACGGGTTCGAATCCCAACAGTACTCCCCCCCTTCCAAGGTGACCTCCGGGCACCGCAGGGGCAGGCTTACCGGGGTGCCGTTGGTGGAACTCTTTTACCAGTCTGGGGGCGTGGACATTCTCTTCTGGCTCCCAGGAGTTATCCTCGGGAGGGTAACCCTCCCACCCAATTAGGTATTGTAGTCTTCCCCGGTGGATCCTGGAGTCGAGGATCTTTGCGACAACGTATTCTTCTTCACCCTGTACCCTCACGGGTGGTGGTGGGGGCGAGTGGCGGCCTGTGAAGGTGTTCTCCACGTAAGGCTTGAGGAGAGAGCAATGGAAGACAGGGTGCACCCTAATGGAGTCCGGAAGGTCGAGCCGGAACGTGACCTCGTTGATTTGTGCGGTGATCCGGAACGGACCCATGTATCTTTGGGCAAATTTTTTGGAGGGGACCTTCAATCTGAGGTTCCTGGTGGACAGCCATACCTTGTCTCCCACATGGAAGCCCGGGGTGGGTTTGCGACGTCTGTCTGCTCCCTGTTTAAAGCGCCTCTGGGCAAGCTGGAGGTTGTCTATAATGTTCTCTTGTGCCTCCTGTAGGGTTGTTAGGCGTTCGGCCACTGCTGGGAGGGTGGAGGCAACGGGTAGGTGGGGAATGAACACCGGGTGCGAGCCTGTGTTAGCAAAGAAGGGGCTGTGCTTGGTTGAGCTGTGCTCAGCATTGTTGTAGGCGAACTCGGCCGTGGGGAGATGATCAAGCCAGTCATCCTGCAGGTGGGAGCTGAAACAGCGTAGGTATTGCTCTAGGGTCTGATTAGTTCTCTCCGTCTGCCCGTTTGACTGAGGGTGGAAAGCAGAGGACAGGTTCACTTTAACCCCGAGCGCCAGACAGAAGTTCTTCCAGAACTTTGAGGCAAATTGTACACCTCGGTCGGAGACCACGTCGTCTGGGATCCCATGCAGCCTGAAGACCTCTCTGAGAATAAGATCGGCCGTCTGTTTGGCTGTGGGTAGGCCTTTGTAGGGGATGAAATGGGCCATCTTGGTGAGACGGTCGACCACGACCAGGATGGTGTTCATCCCTTTTGAAGGAGGAAGGTCTACCACAAAGTCCATGGAGATCGAGCCCCAGGAGCGGGAGGGAATCGGGAGAGGTTGTAACAGACCCACGGGAGAGGAACGAGGAGTCTTATTGCGGGCACAGACCGTGCACGAGGAGATGTACCTCTTGATGTCCTCCTTGTATGTTGGCCACCAGAAGGAGCGGGAGAGAAGCTCCTGGGTCTTTCTTGTGCCAAAATGGCCGGCCACCTTGGAGTCATGGTTGAGTTTGAGCACTTCGAGCCGTGCGATTTCTGGTACATATAGTTGTAGGTCCTGATGAAACCAATGACCGTTCTTAAACGTAAGGCTGACATTGCCTGTGGGGTGGGAGAGGAAGGGG
Source organism: Bufo gargarizans (assembly GCF_014858855.1). NCBI lineage: Eukaryota > Metazoa > Chordata > Amphibia > Anura > Bufonidae > Bufo > Bufo gargarizans. Next base: position 74,309,124 of record NC_058082.1, on the reverse strand, counting down.
TCATTTTCATATCCTTCTTTGATTGTGCCCAGGAGTTCTTTAGAGTAGGTGGCCCCTACGACCCTTCTCTCGGGCAAGATGTTATTTTGGCCCTTGTTACTCTGTGAGGGCTCGGAAAACATTCTGGAAAGGGCGTCAGCCTTGCCGTTTTTTGATCCAGGGCGATAGGTGATGAGATAGTTGAAGCGGGAAAAGAATAGGCTCCATCTGGCCTGTCTGGCTGAGAGTCTCTTAGTGCTGCGGATGAACTCGAGGTTCTTGTGGTCAGTTAGTACGATTATGGGGTTGGTGGCTCCCTCCAGCAGGTGTCTCCACTCGGAGAAGGCATCCTTGATCGCCAGTAGTTCTTTGTTCCCGATGTCATAGTTCTTCTCAGAGGGGGACATCTGGCGGGAGAAATATGCGCACGGGTGTAATAGCATCCTCTCCCCTGTCCGTTGTGACAAAACTGCCCCCACCGCAGAGTCTGATGCATCCACTTCGACTGTAAATGGGAGCTCGGGGTTCGGGTGGATTAGGATTGGGGCAGAAGTGAAGAGGAGTTTCAACTTGGTGAAGGCCTCCTGGGCCTCGGGTGTCCAGGAGAAGGGGACTGCCTTCTTGGTGAGTTGGGTGATTGGTGCAATGACCTTGGAAAAGTTCCGGACAAACTTCCGATAGAAGTTGGCGAAGCCAATGAATCTTTGTATCTCCTTCTCGTTTTTCGGAACGGGCCAGTTCATCACAGCTTGGACCTTCCCCGGGTCCATACTTAGGCCCTCTGGGGAGATGATGTATCCGAGGAACTGAGTGGTGGTTCGCTCAAACTCGCATTTCTCTAGCTTGATATAGAGAGAGTTCTGTCTGAGCCTCTGCAGTACCCTGCGGACGTGTTCGCGGTGCTGCTCGAGGTCTTCAGAGAAGATCAAGATGTCGTCCAGGTAAACGACTACAAACAGATCCAGCATGTCCCTGAGGACGTCGTTAATGAAGTGCTGGAAGGTGGCGGGAGCATTGCAGAGTCCGAAAGGCATGACCAGGTACTCGAAATGACCATAACGTGTCCGGAAGGCGGTCTTCCATTCGTCCCCAGGGCGGATTCGGACGAGGTTGTAGGCCCCTCGAAGGTCGAGTTTGGTGAAGATCTTCGCTTCCCGGAGTCTCTCAAGGAGTTCGGAAATCAGTGGGAGCGGGTACCGGTTTTTTACGGTTATGTCATTAAGCTTTCTGTAGTCTATGCAGGGACGCAGGGAGGAGTCTTTTTTCTCTACGAAGAAAAAGGGGGCTCCCGCGGGAGAGGTGGAGGGCCGGATGAACCCCTTCCTCAGGTCCTCGTCCAGGTACTCTTTCAGAGCCTTGAGTTCAGGCTCTGAGAGGGAGTAGATACTGCCAAAGGGTATTTCGGCCCCGGGCAACAGTTCTATAGGGCAGTCGTAGGGTCGGTGTGGTGGCAGCTTGTCTGCGTTTTTCTTGTCGCAGACATCCTGGAACTCGCTGTATTGAGGGGGTAGCAGATCCTTGACAGATAGTTTTGAGATGGTGGTGTCTTCGGGTGGAAGGACGGGTTTGTGGGAGCAATTTAGCGTGCAGAACTCGGACGGGAATCGTATGCAGCGGGTTTCCCAGTCCACCGAGGGGTTGTGGGTGGCCAACCATGGGATGCCCAAGATCACTGGGAACTTCGGGGAGGCGATCAGAGAGAAGTGGATCTTTTCACGGTGATCTGGTTCTATGAGGAGTTGTAGTTCGGTGGTCTCGTGAGTGGCCGGCCCCGAGGAGAGTGGGGATCCGTCGACGGTTTCCAGGTCAACGGGGGCTGCCTTGATTGTCAGTGGAATATTCTTTTCGCGGGCGAAGGTTAGGTCCATGAAGTTGCCTCCCGCCCCGGAGTCTAACATCGCTGAACAGGGGAGTTGTCGCCCCTCAATCTCGATGAGGATGGGGACGATGAAGTGGGATCCATGAGCCGCCGTGTTGTTATTTTCAGGGGCTGCTGGTGGGGTTGGAGTCTGTGGTTGCTCCTTTAGTTCCGTGATGGCAATAGTCTTTCGGATCTTATGAGGACATTTGATGGCAAAATGACCCGGCTCCCCACAGTAGAGGCAGAGGTTTTCGGCAAGCCGTCTCTCCTTCTCAGCTGTGGATAGAGACCTACGTAGAGCGTCGACCTGCATAGGTTCAGTTGCTGACCGGGGGTTGCGCTGGGCGGTGGAAGAGAAGGAATAAGTGGGTCTGTGGTCCAAGGACCAGAGTCTTTCTTTCTTCCTCTCGGAGAGTCTTTGATCTATCCGGATGCATAACTGAATGAAGTCGTCCAGATCGTCCGGGGCCTCAACTCTGGCGAGTTCGTCCTTTATTAATTTGGACAGGCCTCACCGGAATTGGCTCCTCTGTGCCGCTGGGTTCCAGGTGGTGTCCGTGACCCAACGGCGAAACTCAGCGGTGTATTCGGCGACGGAGCGTCTCCCTTGCCACAGACTATGTAGTCGCGCCTCGGCTGTCGCACATCGGTTGGGGTCGTCGAAGACTTGGCTCATTGCGGTGATGAAGTTGTTTAGGTTGTTCAGGAGCTGACTGTTAGTCTCCACGTATGGTGATGCCCATGCTAATGCTTCATCCGTCAGGAGATTGACCATGAATAGCACCTTCTTTTTCTCGGTGGTGAAGGGGGCCGGGTACATCTGAAAATAGATGCGGCATTGGTTTAGAAAACCCCGATACTGGCGTCTGTCACCGCCGAATCTTGATGGGAGTGGCATGCGGGTGTCTGCAGCCGTGCCGCGGACGTCCAGGAGTTGCCTCTGTAGTTCAATAATCTCGCTCTGTTGGCTTTGGACTACGACTTGGAGCTGGGCAAATTTCTCCTGATATGTAGTACCAAATTCTTGAAGTTCAGAGACCTGCTTACGCAGAGTGGCCATTGCGGACTCCATAGTGTGGCTGATTATTCTGTAACAGTCCTACAGGCTCACCTGAGTCAGAGGACAGCTGGCTGGAGGTAGGAGTGGAGCCCAGTGGCAAGGACCGCAGGCAGGTAGTAAGCGTGGTCAGACAATCCGGATGGCAACGGTGGTAGCAGTTCAGCAGGTAGGGGCAAAGCAGAAGAGTAGTCGGTAGGCAGGCGGTAGGTCAGGGCAGGCGGCAGTAAGCGTGGTCAGACAATCCGGATGGCAACGGTGGTAGCAGTTCAGCAGGTAGGGGCAAAGCAGAAGAGTAGTCGGTAGGCAATTCCTGGTCAGCAGTGGTAGTAGCGGTAGTAGCAAGTAGCAAGAGCAGCAGATGAGGAGAAGCTTGATCAAGGCTCAGGAGCTCAATAATCAGCAAGCTAGAGTGCAAGGGGCTGGCCTTATATAGGGAAGTACCAGGTGTGGGGAATCAAGGGTGATGAGCAAGGCTTGGCAAGACTGAGGTTAACTAATAGGTTTCAGGGAGGAATGTCCAGAGAGGATGGTAGCCTAGTAAGAAGGGCTACTGCCTGGGATGTGGCTGGTCACGGGTTCGAATCCCGACAGTATGTTAAATACAAACAATGCTACACATTTTAATATTGCAATATGAGGTCATGGCGTTTATTGAGACCTAATGGCTGGCGGGATCCCAATTGGAAAATCCAAAAGGCCTCTCTGTTCAGAAGTTTCCTTCTATGATCCCTGTGACGGTAGTAGAAAATATCCCCGTCAAGCATTCCCTTCTTCCCATGAAAGAAAGTCACCCAATAGTCCACGAGTAGGAATATCCCTGGAATCGCCGAGTAATCCACACATGAGTCAAAACTTATTGCTGGAAACACGAGACTGACTTTACTGGCGCACAGAACTCACAATCTATGCAGCATAAAACTCCTCCTCTGGGCCCGGCTAGATAATTGAGTTTTAACAATACACACAGCTCAATTGTCTGCTGGCCAGAACATTTACAACTTTTAACACTTTAAGAATACACACATACAAACATAATTTCATCCTCCCTGTTCGGTACACGAATACATTCATTCTTGACATTTGGAACCGAACCATATAGACCTTAAAATAGCAGGGAGAGAATTAAACTGAAGCATATAGGCAATTGCATCAAAGTCCTTCACAATCCCCCCCTCAAGGAGGTAAGAAAACCCTCTATGCCCTGCACTTTTAAACCTGATGTGTCCCCAGCATGTGAAACCGCAAAATGAAGACTGGCGGCTGAGACATTGCGGTTCTTAGAATGCGGTATATCTGAGATGTGTTTTCGTATCCTATTCTTCAGGGGATTAATTGTGCAACCTACATATTGCAGTGAACACAAGTCACAGGTGATCAGGTATACCACATATTTGGAATTGCAATCGATATGCGAGTGTATATTAAATGTTTTACCATCTACTGTGGACCCGAAGACCTTATCAGTAACCATGTGGTCACAGCAAATGCATTTGCGGTGTCCGCATCTGAAGCTGCCTTTGGAACTGAGCCAAGTTGGTTGTCTACATTTTACCTCCGTGAAAAAACTCGGGCTGATTAAATTGCCCACAGTAGGAGCTCTTTTAGCCACGCGTCTCATACCATCCGACACCAATAAGTCACTATTTATTACAACACTGATATGGCAGAATAGGGGACCATCCACTATTATTCTGATCACCATTTGGCTGCTTTTCCTACAGCTTGGGAGGAACTTATATGGCTTACAAGGAGTTAAAAAGAAGAACATTGTGGGTTGTAAGTCAAAAGCTATGAGCCTATGAATGACCGCTATAAAACAAGATGCAATAACTGGTGTGGTTTCCTAATGTCTAACTGATTGGGTAAATATTACACCTTTCTAGAACATGGAGATATAGTAATTCTGTGACCTAAAATATGCCATATTGCTTCATTCAGTCACTTATTATATAACCTAACCTTAAGGGCAGGAATGCTATACTGTTTATACAAGTATTTCATCCTTATCTATATATTGATTACTTAGGACATTGACATAATGCATTGGAATCATAATAGAAAAATATTCTGCTCATTTTCTTCAAGACACACAACTTCTATTGACTTCCCAATTTCCTCTGAACAGCACTTAAAAAAAAAAAGGTTTGCTGTCTATAGTAAATGACAATAAGAGAACTATAATAAAGATTAAAGTCGCATCGCTGCCTGCCTGATGGAGGTAGGTATAAGTGTTTATTTTTTTTATATGGTACTACTTCTGGCACATGATAGGGGGCGTCTATGGGGGCACCTGTTACTGGAACATGATTGGGGGGGGGCATCTATGGGGGCACCTGTTACTGGCACATGATTGGGGGGGCATCTTTTGGGGCACTTGTTATTGGCACATGATTGAGGGCATCTATGGGGCACTTGTTACTGGCACATAATTGTGGGGCATTTATGGGGGTACTTGTTACTGGCACATGATTGGTGGGCATCTATGGGGTACTTGTTACTTGCACATAATTGGGGGCATCTATGGGGCACATTTTACTGGCACATGATTGGGGGCATCTATGGGGCACTTGTTACTGGCACATTATTGGGGGGCACTGTGGGGACATCTATGGAGGCACTATTTACTGGCACATTATTGGGTGGCACTATGGGAGAACTTCTTACTGGCACATTATTGGGGGCACTATGGGGGCATCTACTGAGGCCACAAAGAAGGAGTATTTTATATGGGGGCTCTGAATAGTGGTATTTTATACTGGGGTACATTATGGTGGGTACTATGGGGAAGGGGGGAGAGGAGTACTATGGACTCATCTATGGGGGGCACTAAGAAGGGGTATTTTATACTTGCAAATTATGGGGGACACTGAGGGGATCTATTGGGGGCACTATATATGGGACATTTTATACTGGTACATTTTGGGGGGCACTAGGAAGAAGGGGGCGAGGAGCACTATGGGGCATTTACTGGGGGCACTATATAGGGGTATTTTATACTGGCACATTATGGGGGCACTATGGGGACATTAGCTCAACTGGGGGTATTAAAAGAGGGTATTTTTTGAACTGTCACATTATAAGGAGAATTATTACTACTGGGGGGCATTATAATGGGCTTTATTACTACTGGGGGTCTATGGGGAACATGCTTACTAGTATGGGCACTATGGGAGCATTATTACTTCTGGGGCATAGTGGGGACATATTGGGGGCACTGTAGGAGCACTATTACTGCCATGTGCGCTCTAGCAGATAATTTTTCTTATTGGTGGGACATTTGGAAGCACTTTTACTGTGGGGGCACCTTGGCACAGTATCAGCTTACCACAATTATTTTTGGGGGACGTTATGTTTGCACTATTAGTGTCAGGGGCACTATTTGCTGGGTGCAGTTATTTTAGGGGACTGTGTGCCAATAATTATTGAAGGAGGCATTATCTGTGTGGCACTACTATTATCAGGGGGTGTATCTGTTTCTGCAGTATATTATTGGGGAGCACAGCGGCACAGCATTGGGGGTGGTAGGATGATTTGTTCAGAAGATGGGAGGATGATGGAAAAGTAGTAAGCTAAGATTTTGTTTGCCAAACTGCAGAGACGAGAAATGGCTGAAAAATTGTGGTCTGGTCTGAAGGGAAAAGTTGAGGAAAGAGAACATCTACATCAAAGGAGAAGTCACTGGATGTAAGAGGTATGGGGCGCTGTATTACCCTGTATGTAGGGGTGGATGGAGGGGTTAGTAGTACAGTACTATCTGCACATAATAAAAATAAAAATAAAGTAATCTGCAAAATACTATATATTTGTGTCAGAAGTTGTGTTTTTTTAATTTTTAGAATGGTTATACAGCCATTTTATTTGACCTTTGTGCCGATTCTTTTTGTCCTCTATATTAAGGGATCTATTAGTATCGTCACCAGAACCACAACAGCTAAACGTAGTAGTTCTGGTGTCTATAGCATGCAAGCTTTTTCATGTAAGGGTACTTTCACACTAGCGTTTTTATTTTCCGGCGCTGAGTTCCGTCCTAGGGGCTCAAATCTGGAAAAGAACTGATCAGTTTTCTCCTAATGCATTCTGAATGGAGAGTAATCCGCTCAGGATGCATCAGGATGTCTTCAGTTCAGTCCTTCAGACTGATCAGGCTTTTCAGAAAACCGTAGCATGCTGTATTTTTACCTCCGGCCAAAAACCCTGAACACTTTGACTAAACGCCGGATCCGGCCTTTTTCCCATTGACTTGCATTAACCCTGGATCCGGCGCCATGTGTTTAGTCAAACCGGATCCGGCTTTTGCATGTTAAACCCGAGAAATGTGAAAAAAAAGTTAAAGTCCATAAATGGCAGATCCGTTTTTTCCAATGCATTTTTTCATTGTGATCAAAATCCTGATCAGGATTCAAATGTAATCCGTTTTCACACGTTTTTCCGGATCCAGCGGGCAGTTCCGGTGTCGGAATTGAACGCCGGATTTAAACATTGCTAGTGTGAAAGTAGCCTAAGCACTGCCTTTTCAGAAAGAAGGCAGTATTTCCATTACTGCCAAGGAACACCTCTAGTGTCACTCATCATTATTCAGGTTTACTGCTCTACGAGGTGTGTGGATTGTTTTGTGTGTGTATGTTGTGGTGGAGGGTGTGATTGCATGCTACGGTGTGGGAAGGCAGGATCCAGGGGGCCCAAGTAAATTCTTGCCCAGGGTCCAATCAATATTAAAGGGAGTCTGTCACCAGCATTTCACTTTTTTAACCCTTCCCACAGCTCCCTAGCATGCTTACAGTTAGTAAAAACGTTACCTCTGGCATCAATCCTGGACTTATAGAACCATCAAAAACGATCTTTATAAGATATGCAAATGAGGGCTCGCAAGTGCCCAGGGGCGGCGTTACTCTCTTAGGTGCCCTGCTAGCTCAGCCTTTTCATTGCGTCCCCCCGCCCCTTCCTACCCTCCGCCCGCCCATCCTTTCCATCTAACCGCCTTCGTATTAACTTGTTATTCTGCCGCCTGCGCACTTATTTCTTTGGCCGGCGCATGCGCACTGCGATGCCCATTCCTTGTACGGCATCACAGTAACTATTGCGCATGTGCCGGCTAACGACGCGAAAACACAACAAAGGAGGCGGTCCATCGGCAAATGCGCATTAATTACTGTGATGCCGTACAAGGAATGGGCATCGCATTGCGCATGCGCCGGCCAAAGGAATGAGTGCGCAGGCGCGGGATATCGGCAGAATAACAAGTTAGTAGAAAGGCGGTCAGAGGGAAAGGATAGGCGGGCGGAGGGTAGGAAGGGGCGGGGGACGCAATGAAAAGGCTGAGCAAGCAGGGCACCTAAGAGAGTAACGCCGCCCCTGGGCACTTGCGAGCCCTCATTTGCATGTCTTATAAAGATCGTTTTTGATGGTTCTATAAGTCCAGGATTGATGCCAGAGGTAACGTTTTTACTAACTGTAAGCATGCTAGGGAGCTGTGGGAAGGGTTAAAAAAGTGAAATGCTGGTGACAGACTCCCTTTAAAGACGGCCCTGGTCCCTGCACATGGGAGAGCCGTTCCTGGCTTGGAAACACGTGCTGCCGAGTTTTCATCATTTAGATGCTGTGGCCACATATGACCATGGCATTTAAAGGGTTAAATGTCTGTGATCGGCATTCGCCCTGGGCCTCTGCTGTTTCAAACACCAGAGACCCGATGGCTATGGTGCCCACGAGCAGGAACCATACTTAAAATGACATAAATGATGATAAAACTTTGAGTAGAGCGATTACCGAAGGGGTTAAATGTGTTTCAAGGAGAGTTAACTGATAAGGGAGAATTTACATCACTGTTACTTTTCCGTTCTCCTGATCCGTCAGAACAACAGAAAAATAAAGCAAAAAATTGGACCCTGTAAAATAAAAAATAATAATTATCCTATGCCTCAGTTATTTCCTTTTTTGCCATTTCCATCAGTTTTTTTTTTTTACGGAAATGGCTCAAATGGACGCTAAATGTGCATAACTGATGAACAGGATCCTTTTTATTTTACAGGATATTTTTTTTCTGTTCTGATGGATCAAAAGAACGGAAAAATGATGGTCATGTCATGGCTGTAAGTAACATAGTACATAACACAGTACATAAGGCCGAAAAAAGACATCTTGTCCATCCAGTTCGGCCGGTCATCCTGCAAGTTGATCCAGAGGAAGGCAAAAAAAAACTGTGAGGTAGAAGCCAATTTTCCCAACTTTAGGGGAATAAAAAAGTCCTTCCCGACTCCAATCAGGCAATCAGAATAACTCCCTGGATCAACGACCCCTCTCTAGTAGAAAACCACGGATCCGTAAAACATATATCCTGGCTGATTGCAAGGCAGCATGTTTTTTTTGTACTTCTGTAAAAATGTCCTACCCTTGTCCGCAAAATGGGGGCCGAGGAATTGATGTGCAGATGCGGACCGCACATGGGTGTGCTGTCCGCATCTTTTCTGGCCCCCTTGAGATCAATGGGTCCACAAATGATCCACAAAAAACTTGGATCAGATGTGGATCGAAACTATGGCTTTGTGCATGAGCCCTTATTCACACAGTCTGTGGGGCTTATTTACTAACAGATACGCAACTATTTTAGTCCGTTCCGTATGCAGAACCATTCACTTCAATCGATAATAATGGACCCCATGTTGTCTATCCTGTGTGAAGATTATGTAGTGTTCACTCCTGTCTCCAAAGTGCAAGCGTGGCGACCCTCCATTCACCGCTATGGGAGTTCCAAACACAGCTAATCGCTGGGTCGGCCCTTTTTGAAGGGCAGTTCCCGTCTTCCCTGTCTTCTGACTTGATCAGAATAGAATCTAACAAATTGAATCAGTCTGGAATCCACATTTTTTTAAGATGTTAGATGAATTTGGATAATTTACAATCGATTCGCTCATCTCTAATCACCCCTAATGAAACCTCAGCTTATTCTTCTACCATAGACCACAAGGGAAAGAGGCACAACCATTGGGATTAGTGGGATTAACCCCTTCCCTACTTTACTACACTAGGGAAATCTTGATTCGACTTAGGCCTGTATTAGACATTGTAAGACTCAAACGAAAAATCATATCATTCACAAAAGTGCAATCTTTGCAAAATCGTATGACTCTCGCTGATTGTGATCTTTCAGCATAGTAAAAAATTCTCCTTCATCAAGCGCATACCTGAGTGTGTAATAAGTCGTCACCCGCTCGTTACAGGATCAGACTGTAGTTGTGTAAGTGTATGGTGGACGTAACGACCATTGCTCTGTGTAGTGTGAGTTTTTGAACGCTAATGAGTTGCTAACTATTCGATCGCTATCTGTACAAAATCTACTTGTCTAATACAGGTTTTTTTGTTGTGTTTTTTTTTGCTTTTTAATTTATCTTGCTTAGATTTTATTAGGTAACATCCCCTGGGCATATAACCTTTACAAAGTAATAAGAATACAACTCACTCCTTTGCTTTGGTATAAAAATAGATTTATCTTATTTACAATATTTACAGTATATACAAAATATAAATAGAAATATATAATATATATATATATAAAAAATAAAAAAATAAAATATATAAAAATAGATATCTTATTTGCAATATTTACATTATATACAAATTAGAAATATAAAAAAATAAATATATATAAATAGATATCTTATTTACTCTAAATACAAAATATAAATACAAATATAATTATAAGACACTATAAAACAAATACTAACTACATACAAACAAATATAAAATAAAAGTTGGCAGGCGAGAGGTTTTGCATAGTGGTAATATCAACTGATGTGGCTGTGGCTTTCTGGGTTGGCTTGTGGCGGCTGGCAGAATATGTTGACAGGTCGTGGTGGCTTCTTATAGTTGACAGTATAGACAGTGGTAGTGGCAGTTGGTTGTATTTGGCGGTAGCTTCTCATGGCAGGTTGTACTTGGCGGTGACTGAAGGAAACTGATGGTGGCTCTGGCATTTTGGGTGGCTGGTGGCGGCTGGCAGAATGTGGTGACAGGTCGTAGCCGCTTCTTAAAGTTGATGGTTGGTGACGGTGGTAGTGGTAGGTGGTCATACTTGCTGGTAGCTTCTCATGGCAGGTGGTACTTGGCAGTGACTGAAGGAAACTGATGGTGGCTGTGGCTTTCTGGGTTGGCTTGTGGCGGCTGGCAGAATGTGGTGACAGATCGTGGTGGCTTCTTATAGTTGATAGTATAGACAGTGGTAGTGGCAGTTGGTTGTATTTGGCGGTAGCTTTTCATGGCAGGTTGTACTTGGCGGTGACTGAAGGAAACTGATGGTGGCTCTGGCATTTTGGGTGGCTGGTGGCGGCTGGCAGAATGTGGTGACAGGTCGTGGCGGCTTCTTAAAGTTGATGGTTGGAGACGGTGGTAGTTGTAGGTGGTCATACTTGCTGGTAGCTTCTCATGGCAGGTGGTACTTGGCAGTGACTGAAGGAAACTGATGGTGGCTGTGGTATTCAGGGGTGGCTGGTGGTGGCTGGCAGAATCTGGTGGTTTCTTATAGTCAATGGTGGGAGATGGTAGTAGTGGCAGCTGGGCTTATTTGGTGGTAGCTTCTCATGACAGGTGGTACTTGGCAACAGTGACTGAAGCAAAATGATGGTTGAAACTGGTGGCAGATGTAAAATAATTGGCAGTTCTGGTGACAGGTCAGGTAAAGACTGGGCAGGTGTAGGTGGCTGTGGATGTACTGGTAGTGACTAGTGATCTTTCCCCTGGTGTTTTTGGGGATGTCACCACCTGGAACAAGAAAACATTTTAAAGACAACTTAGTAAAAACTTAGTGGTAGTCTCACGTTAGCAAATGTATTATGCAAAGTTAATACATGCCACATATTAATGTATTGTGATTGTCCATATTGCCTCATTTGCTGTCTTGATTCATTTTCCCATCACATTATACACTGCCCGTATCAAGGGGTTATGACCATCCTGCAATACAGCAGCGGTGGTCGTGCTTGCACACTATAGGAAACAGCTCCGGCCTATGCACACTCCCATGGTCCCAGCCACCAGAGACGCCGGCGGCTTGTGCTATAGTTTGCAAGCACGGCCACAGCTGATGGATTGCAGATCGATCATAACCTGGAAACAAGCAGTGTATAATATGATGGAAAAATGAATCAAGCCAGCAAAGGAGGCAATATGGACAATCCCAATACATTATTAAGTGTCTTGTAGTAACTTTCTCTTCATGATAAATGCCATTTGCTGAGGTCAGACAGCCCCTTTGATTCACAGCAGATATATATATATACATATATTTATAATTATAACATTCCCGACCCCTCCGATGTGTCAGCCATTGCCACACTCTGTAACATTAGATGTCATGCTCTTATATGATTCCAATCAGACGTGACTTGTGATTAAAGAGGAGCCACCCCCTCATATTAATGTTCACATGAGGAGTTTGTGATTGTGTTCTGTGTTGTATATGGACTATATCCCCCCAAGTAACAGTCCAAGAGGACTAGGACAGTGGGGTCCTCATCTCCCATCCCCCGCACAGAACTGAAGGCATGATTGGTGCTCTGTCTCACCTCATCCCTATTAGTCCAGTCTGGGTCTTTTCACAGGGGGAGGCTCACAGACGATACATGCGGCTCCCTCTGTGTCGCTTTCTTCCACTTTTTGATCTTCCAGACTGAAAAAGAATATAGGAATTATATAGTTCTATAGGAATAAGGGACAAGAGCTAGGATTTCAGGATTCTGCTCTGTAAGGCCTGTTTCACATCTGTATTTCAAGCAGATCTTACAGGCTGTTCCGGCCAGGAACAGCCTGACAGATCCGTAACTACCGGGCGCAACCGTGCGCTGCCAGAATTCCATCCAGCCCCATCCGCTGTAATGGAGACTGGTGGGGATTTAGCCTCAACCTGGCAAATATGCAGCGATCTTTGTCCAGTCGCTAATCCGCATATTTTTCCAGCCGGATCTCCGCCAGTCACCATTATAGTCATTAGTGCAGCGCACAGTTGCCCCCGGCAGTGACGGATTTGTCAGGCTGTTCCCGGCTGAACAAGTCTAAAAGAATGAAGTTGGTGCCATCACTGAGGGTAACTCACCGGTCGGGTGCTCGTGGCTCCTCCTCTACAATCTTTTTTGTAGGTACCAGGCCGAGAATGGCGGCAAATTCCAACCTGTTTGCATGAAACAATGAATGGTGAGGAGCATTAAGATGAGAGATATGGGAATTTGCACATGAAGCAGCAGGTGTTTTATAGTCACTTACTTAGTGTAAACTGCCATCTCTAGTTCCAGTCCAGGTTCTCCAAGCTCGGGTATTTTTGCTGCCCTTTCAAGATAATATTTTAGGGTTCTTCTTCTTTTTTTGGGTATTCGTGCAACTGGACGGACAGCTAAAAGTGGAGAAAATGTACAATATTAAGAGATTCATCTGTTTAGAAAGTGATAGGAGCAGAATTTTGGGTTAACATTTGCCTTGGACATTCTTCCACTTGGTCCTCTACTCTTATAAGGAAGCTCTATCTTACTGGTTATACAGAATATCTACTAAGGGCTCATGCACATGAACGTATTTTCTTTCTGTATCCGTTTCGTTTTTTGCAGACCGTATGCGGAATCATTCACTTCAATGGGTCCGCAAAAAAAACCAGACCCATTGAAGTTTTGAAGTTGTATCTGTCTTTGTCTCCTTTTATGACCCCTCCTGATTTTGGCTTCCAAAACTGCATCAGGAAACCTGACCGTGTGGCCGTGCCCTAAAGGAAGTTTTCTGTATGTTTGTTTTATACTTACGTGTTTTCTCTTTTTCCCATAGAAAGTTTAATAATCCGTTGGAAACAAATTCCTGGTATCGGTTCCCCTTATTTGTTCTGGATGATCTCCTTTCGGTCATACTGGCGGCTCTTAGGTCCTCCTCACTTCACAGATTTGTGAATATAAACTGACGCAGTATTGCTGTTACTATGTAATATATCGGTTACTGGTGGACGAGTCCGTTACCGTAGAGATAGAATGTCTGACAGTTTGTGAGGTCTTCATGTAAACAACTACATGCTGCAGCAGCTTATTTACCTGTTACTTAAAGGGATATTCCCATCTCTAGGATATGCCCCCATTGCCCACCTCTGGGACCTGCACCTGTCTCTAAAACAAAGCCTAACATGAGGCTGACAAAGTGGTGGCTGGAGGTGCCAGATCTGCCCATCACCAAGGCTTCCTAGTGGCCCACCAGAAATAGCTGAGCCATAGATATGTCCCCATTGTCTGAGATGACACAGCCCCTTTAATCTGTTCAGGACAAGGGCCTATTTGTAATTTTTCATTTTCGTTTCCCATTGCCCGCCTTTCTAGAGACACAATTTTTTTCACTTTCTGTTTACAACCGCACGTGGGCTTGTTTTTTGTAGGACAAGTGGTATTTTTTAATGGCACTGTTTATTTTAACATAGCTTATATAGGGGAAAATTATTTGTGTGATGAAATTGGGGAAAAAATGACAATTAATTGTGCAGTAGAAGTGACAACCCTATTTTTCGGGTTAGTATGATTACGGTAATACCAAATTTATATAGTTTCTTATTATTTTAACTACTTTTAAAAAATGTAAAACCTTTGAAAAAACATTTTTTTTTCTTTTGTATTGCCATATTCTGATGCCAATAACATTTTTATATTGCTCTACAGCTGCTGTAACAGACTGCCAGATTTGAATGGGTGGTATAGTGCAACACTTAATTCCCCCTGTAGTGTAGCTGCAGAGAAATGTAACCCTGAAGGGAACTTGCTGACAACTAGAGGTTGTCCAAAGCAGAGATTCCCTTTAAATTATAACTTCAGCTCTGCTACATCTAGCGTCTTGTATTAAAGCTAACAGGTGTTTTCCGAGAGTTTATAACTTTATCAGTACCTGTATGGTGGGGGTCTGACACCTGGGGACCCCCGCCGATTAGCTGTTTGAGAAGTCACTGGCTCTCCTATGAGCGCCGCGGCCTTCTCACAGCTTTCTCTAGGCCTGTGATGGCTAACCTCCGGCACTCCAGCTGTGATAAAACTACAACTCCCAAGATGCACACTTGCTTGGCTTCCATAGAAATGAATGAAGCAGGCTGGTATACATAGTTTCACCACAGCTGGAGTGCCGGAGGTTAGCCATCACTGCTCCTAGGCCATTATCGACATGTTTATCTGTCACGTGGCTTAGGAGCAGCTCAACCCCATTCAAGTCAATGGGGCCAAGCATGATACCAAGCACAGTATACAATGTACGGCACTGTGCTTGGTGAGCTGAGAGAAGGCATCAGCACTCACAGGAGCCCTGCTGCCTTCTCAAACAACTGATCAACGAGGGTCCCGTATGTGGGACCCCACCGATCAGGTACTGATGACCTATCCGAGAGATAGGTGTTATGCAAGCGGGTGTTGACCCACTGGGCCACTGACTGGGTATACTCCGGAAGGGTGTAACTAAGCAGCTACCTGGTATTCACCAGAACCTCTGATGGTGGGGATAGGCTTGGGTCGTAGGGTAGCTGCCAGGTGCCACTCCAGAGTAGTCCCCAAGTCAGTGGCAGCTGACCAGGGGGTCAGAGTGCTCGATGAAAGCACCAAGGGGACGTACGAGGCCTGGAGGTACAGGTCAGGACAGGCGGAGATGAAGCGAAGTCAGCAAACAAGATCCGAGGTCAGGGGCAGGCAGCAAACAGGCAAAGTCCATAAACGAAGTCCGAGGTCAGAGGCAGGCGGCAGAAAGCAAAGTCCTGGAGTACAATAGCAGGATTCGGTACACAGGAAGGCAGACAAGAAAAACACCTTTGCACAGGGACTGCAAGCTTCAACACTAATGCAAGTCTCCAGCAGGAAGGAAACTCTGGCATGGAACATATGTAGGAGTGTTAAGTTAGTTGCTGCCCGTGTTTGTCAGCTGGGCGGCAGGAGGGAAAAGAGGGAGCCCGGCGCCCGTGACTGCTGGGAGAGGCAGCGGCGCCGGCACAGGCTGCTGGGCTAACAATAGGTCATCAGTTATACAATCTTGGAAAATCCTTTTTACTCCATGTTAAGCGGCTGTATCAAACAGACACACTGGCAATGACTGGGTTCAGAAATGAATCCAATCCCGACCATCTAACTTCTCATACCTCGGTCTACTTTGGTATCACCATAACTATACTGATCTGCAGAATAAGGTTGTAATAAACCATGGTGGAATTACATTTCCAAATTTTACTGCACAAATACATTTTTTCCTGTTTTCCAATAAAAGTTATTAAATGGTGCCATTAAAAATACAGCTTATTCTGCAAAAAATAATAATAATAATAATCATATGGCTAAGTGAATTAAAGATTTTTTTTTTACAGAACTTGGAAGGTGGGGAGGATAAAGAAATCTAGATATAGAGTCTTTAGAAACCAGGTTGGCATTCCCATACCTGGCTTCTAAAGGCTCTATCTCTGGCTGTATCGCAGCTAGATGCAGGTAATATTTTAAAGCTTAGCTTGCTATACAGGGTCAGAGCAATATGAAGTAAGCCCCCCTTCAGTCGGCTATGATTTCAGCCAGCCTGGTATACAGGGGGAAGAAGCAGAGATCCTCCTTTCCCAGTTTTTTTCATGATCTTATGGGGCACATTTATTAAGACTGGCGTTTTAATAAAGCCCTCTTCATAACTTCAGCGGATCCTCCGCCAGTTCTAAATGTAAGACACCTTCTGAGCTATCTTACATTTAGACCTTTTTCTATGCCTAAAACAGGCATAGAAAATAGTGAAGGAGACTGGCATTCCGGCATATGATGTAGTGGTAGTGGTTTTATTTCTATGGCATTCCCTATGCATTAAAGCTCACCATTGCCTTCATTCTCTGGGTCAATGATTACAGCGATACCACATTTATATTGTTTTCTTGTGTTTTAATACTGAAAAAAATAAATGAATAAATAAAAACTTTGAAATGAAATTATTTTTTTCTTTTCATCGCTATTTTCTGACCAACATAACTTTTTTATAATTATGTCTATGGAGCTTTATGGGGGCTAATTTTTTGTGGGACAATCTGTAGCTTTTATTAATACCATTGGAGTGTATTAGATTTTTTAATCACATTATAATCAATTTTTTTTTGTAAGCGAAGCGATGAAAATATGACGAACCAGTCATTTTGATTTTTTTTTTCATTACAGCTTTCATGGTATGGGATAAATATTTTTGAATTTCAGTAGTTCAGGCATTTTGGGCGGCAATGCCTATGATCTTTATGTTTTTTATAGTTTTTTTATTATTTTAATTCTAAGAAAAGGGGGTGATCTAATTTATTGTTATTTTAAATATTTATTACACTTTTTTTAATCAGATAGTTTTTTTTATTTATTTACATAAAAAAGTCAATCTTTGTAGCCCCCCTAGGAGGCTGAAAATATGCAATCGTCAGACTGTTTTTGGCTTACACTGTAGTGTGCAGTGCAAGCAATGTAAGTAGGGATTTACATTACCGCTAAGGAACACCTCTAGTGGTCACTCATCATTATTAAAGTTTACTACTCTGCGAGGTGTGTGTGTTGTGGTGGAGGGCATGATTGCATGCTAGGGTGTGGGAAGGCGGGATCCAGGGGGCCCAAGTAAATTCTTGCCCAAGGGTCCAATCAATATTAAAGACGGCCCTGTCCCCAATAGCCTCAGATCAGACCCATATCACCCTCAGCTCAGACCGCCATCAGCCTTAGCTTAGACCCCCCATCTGCCCTCAGAACGGACCCCTCCATCGGCCTCAGATTGGACCCCTCCATCAGGCTCAGATTGGACTCCTCCATCAGCCTCAGATTGGACTCCTCCATCAGCCTCAGATTGGACTCCTCCATCAGCCTCAGATTGGACTCCTCCATCAGCCTCAGATTGGACCCCTCCATCAGCATCAGATTGGACTCCTCCATCAGCATCAGATTGGACTCCTCCATCAGCCTCCAATGAGACACCCAGTAGCCACAGTTCATACTTCCCTTCAGCCTCAGATCAGACCCTCCTATTAGCCTCAGCTAGATTCCCATCTAACCTTAGATCACAATCCTTCATCAGCCTCAGATCAGACCCCTCCATCAGCCTCAAATCAGACCCCCATCAGTCTCAGATCAGACATTAAAATAAATAAACTTACTTCTTCGGCTCCAGATGGCGCTGCCAATCCACTCATCCTCCCTGGCCTTGTTCTAGCCCGTGCTGCACTGTGACCTGATGTTGCACAGCGTCAGGTCATATGGGTGGCTACGTGCACTACATCCTGATGCTCTATGCAGTCAGGACAGAGTGCAGAGCAGGGCCTGAAAGACCTAGAAGGGTAAGTGCCTTAGGGTCCATTCACACGTCCGTATGAATGGTCCGGATCCGTTCCGCAATTATGCGGAATGGGGGCGGACCCATTCATTTTCAATGGGGCTGGAACAGATGCGGACAGCACACAGTGTGCTGTCCGCCTCCGCACTTCTGTTCCGCGGCCCCAAACTTCCGATCCGCCACTCCGCAAAAAAATAGAACATGTCCTATTCTTGTACGCAATAGCAGACAAGAATAGGCAATTTCTATTATAGTGCCGGCCATGTGCACATGCCCGGTGTCAGTGTTTTGCGGATCCGCAATTTGTGGATCGGCAAAACACTTACGAACGTATAAATGGACCGTTATAGTTAAAAAAATGTAGTTGTTTATTTAGGGAAATCATATATTTATACTAAGAAACTTTTAACATAAAAAATAAAAATATATTTTCTGAAGACACATTCCCTTTAAAAGGAGAGCAATATGCTACAAAATGTTTTTAAGTTTCTTGATCTATGAATTGCTCCTCACCTTTACATCAGTGGTGCCCTAGGCAAACGCCTGCTGCCCCTGCCCCGTATCAGATGAATTAATCAACCTCTTGCTTTAGAACTACTCGAACAAAAATTCAAATCAGTGATCATAAGTTTAAAGTGGGTGTCCAACAATACCTATTTTAAGCTGCACCCCCACCCCATGCATCTGTGAGGAGAAGTATAGCTCCCCTCACTCAGTTCTGGCTCCCTGGCCACCCAGCACTTCCGGGTCCCAGATGTAAACTTCCTGCAGGGATGAGGTCACGCACAGCGACATAGCTATAAGGGGTGCACAGGTTGCAGTCACTACCGGACCCAGGAGCCTGAGGGGCCCAAAGACTCTTGTGTAACATAAGAAGACTGGTATTATAGAAAGTGCATGCTGGTCAAGTTACACCTCTGGCTTTGGGGAAGGGGTTAGGTCAAGGAATAGGAGGGCCCAAGCTGAACTCTTGCACCAGGGCCCATGAGCCTTTAGCTACACTCCTGGTTACGTATACCGCTGCAACCAGGGGCGTAGCTAAAAGCTCATGGGCCCTGGTGCAAGAGTTCAGCTTGGGCCCCCGTCTCTCAGTGCTTGTTGGCAAGGGGCAGGGGAGCACATAGCCTTCCTGCTGCCAGAAGCAAACATTGAAAGGGCACCCCCTCAATCTAAATTCTTGACCTAACCCCTTCCCTCCAGCCAGAGGTGTAAATTGACCAGCATGCACTTTCTATAATGCCAGTGTCTTATGTGGCACAAGGGTTTTTGGGCCCCCTCAGGCTCCTGGGCCCGGTAGCGACTGCAACCAATGACTGGCCTTAACTGTGACGCGTCCTGAAGAAGCATGTGACCCAGCCTTCAAATGTCACTTGAGGACACATGATCGCTGTAGCCAGTCATTTGCAGTGCCACATGTGTCCCTGCAGGAGGTTTACATGCGGGACTGGAAGTGCACTGAAGACAGGTTGCAGCCCATGGAGCATCAAGAGCCGGTAAGTAAGGTTCCCTTTACAGGATTGGTGGGGTGTGGGTGCAATTTAAAAAGAAAAGTCAACCTTGGATAACTTTTTTCAATTTCATCCTTTAAGAAATAAATAAAAGCAGTAATTTGATTGTTTGCGATGGCCAACACTGAAACTTTTTCATATGTTTTTTATGCAATAAGAGTCCTGTATAGTAGTTACTGTAGGATACAGTGGTCAAGATTTACTAACCTTGTAGATGACATATGCTTAGACTGGCGGTCTAGACCTGCACCAGATTTATTGCGGGGGTTTAGCCTGGATGATACATATGGTGAAGGGCAGTGGCGTAGCATGGGTTGCCAGCACCCGGAGCTACCTCCAATACTGAGCTAGTTCCATTCAAATAGTCCCCCATAATAATATGCTCCCAAACTGTCCTTAATGGTAATAGTGTTCCCTACAGCAGGGTTCCTCAACTCCAGTCCTCAGGGTCCACCTGCCGGTCATGTGCTCAGGATTTCCTTAGTATTGAGCAGGTAATATAATTAGTGTCAGTGCATCAGGACTTAACACAGGTATTTATTCTGTGGGATACTCTCAAATGACCGGCAGGTGGGCCCTGAGGACTTGAGTTGAGGAACACTGCCCCACAGTACCTTCAATAGTATCCCCATTATTATGTGCTCAATAATAATGTCCCCAGCAGTAACAAGGCCCCTCTATAAGATACCCCTATAAGAGCATGCAGTAGTAATAAAGTCCCTTATACTGTATAATACCTCCTATAGAGTGGTCCAATATTTATAAAGACCCGCTGCAGTGCCCCATGTAGTTACGATGACCCTCTGTAGTGCCACTGGATAAAAGACCTAACCTCTCCCCGTAGTGAGTGCCCATAAGTATAATGCCCTCTGGATTATTTGAATATGTAATGGCCCCTCTGTATTATTGTAATAATTATGGTCCCCTCTGTATTATTATTATTATTGTGATATTGGCCCCAACCCTTTCCATATATGATTGCCTCCTTTTAAAATGTCCCCCAGACCCATAGTACCCCAAGTCCATGGCCCCCATCCTTTCCATATATTATTGCCTCCTTTTATAATGTGCAGATGGACAATGACCCAAAGCATACTGCAAAAGCAACCAAAGAGTTTTTTAGGGGAAAAAAGTGGAATGATATGCAATAGCCAAGTCAATCACCTGACCTGAATCCGATTGAGCATGCATTTCACTTGCTGAAGACAAAACTGAAGGGAAAATGCCCCAAGAATAAGCAGGAACTGAAGACAGTTACAGTAGAGGCCTGGCAGAGCATCACCAGGGATGAGACCCAGCATCTGGTGATGTCTATGTGTTCCAGACTTCAGGCTGTAATTGACTGCAAAGGATTTGCAACCAAGTATTAAAAAGTGAAAGTTTGACTTATGAATATTATTCTGTCCCATTACTTTTGGTCCCTTAACAAGTAGGAGGCACATATGCAAACTGTTCTAATTCCTGCACCGTTCACCTGATTTGGATGTAAATACCCTCAAATTAAAGCTGACAGTCTGCAGTTAAAGCACATCTTGTTTGTTTCATTTCAAATCCATTGTGGTGGTGTATAGAGCCAAAAATGTTAGAATTGTGTCGATACCAATATTTATTGACCTGACTATACATTACTGGTTCCAGCCTCCACGTTCTGAGGGTTTTTTCTGACCAATTTCCGCATTCTTTTTTTCAAAGCCAAGTTAGAGACAGCTGTTCTTTTCACCTTTCATTGTATCCATGAAATTCAATTTACACCTAAGCTGAGCTTTCTTATTAGGCTGCCTACTAACTATGCACTGAGAATCTGGGTAGAATTCCACGGTCATAAATCTGTCTATTTTAGTCCTCTTAGCAGCTGTGTACATGGTAGGACTGGACCACACATCATTTCTGTAAATCTCATCTTATCAGGAGGAAAACAACTTAAAAAATCATAACTGCTTGTAGACTGCATTTCCCGGGAAAGTGCTTGTCATTCGGTGCTGTTCACACTGGAGCAGGATAATAACTGGGCTCCATCTGAGAGATTTATTAAACTGGTGTAAATGAAAATTGCCCATAGCAACCAATCAAATTCCACTTTTTATTTTTCAGAGCCTCTTTACAAAATCAAAAGTGGAATCTGATTGGTTACAATGGGGAGGTAAGCCAGTTTTCATTTACACCAGTTTGATAAATCTTTTTTGGTGCTGTTTTTTATGTGTTTTCTGTACGGAACTGTCAAAAGAGCCTCTAAAAACCCTCCCATTCATTAGCTTTTTTCCCCCACCTTTTTTTTTCAATTATGAACACATTTATCACCATAAACCATTGACACATTGTTTTTCCATAGGTA
Organism: Bufo gargarizans; assembly: GCF_014858855.1. Taxonomy (NCBI): domain Eukaryota; kingdom Metazoa; phylum Chordata; class Amphibia; order Anura; family Bufonidae; genus Bufo; species Bufo gargarizans. The sequence goes on along the minus strand of NC_058082.1, from coordinate 74,287,078 downwards.
ATAGATTTTGAACAGTATCTGGAACTAGTAGATCAATGGTGTTTATAACAGGTATTAAATGTTAGTGTAAGACAAGGTAAAAGTCAAATCATTTACGAAGCGCACTACGCCTGTTTTAAGCATAAAAAACACCACAAACCCTCTTTTTGCAACCTTAACGCCTGTGAGACAATATTATTTTGCTCCGGTGTTTTTTCACTGCATTCAACATTTGGAAGTGGTGAGGGAGTGACGAGGACTTGGTGAGGTCCTGAAAACCGGACCCAGCAAATTTACTAACATTTATATCTCAAAACAGACGAATGTTAGGAGTAAGGCCTCGTCCACATTTCCGTTTTTCACTGACGTGCTGTTTTCTGCGGACAGCACACGTACTCTTTGATTTAAATGTGTCTGTTCAAATTTCAGTATCTTTTGACAGACTGTGTAAAAAAAATCATTTGACCAAGCACGACCATAGAAGTCTGTGGGTCAGTGAAAATCATGGACACACCACGGATGGCATCTGTGGTTCGTCAGTTTTTTTACTAAAGAGTGATAGGAGATTAATTAGAAATTCATTTTCAACTGAGCAACATCAGTGACACAAGGATAGTAAAAACAGACACATGGACCAACCAGGGATCCTTCATGGACATCTTCACGGATGAAACACGTCCGCTTTTTTTCATGGACGTGTCACTGAAATGGAAATGTAGACGAGGCCTAAAATTACTCCACTCAGGAAGTGGAGTAGTCTTATTTGACAGTTGCACAATGCCGGAGATGCACCTAATTTATGGTGGTCTTTGTAAATGACCTCAAGTATGTATTAAAGGGGTTGATCGGGTTCACAGCTGAACCCGGACATACAATTATTTTCACCCCGGCATTATCCCTGATGGCAAGGGTTCTTTTGTTTATCATAACACACTGCCCGGCAGTGTGTTCGGTGACGTCACCGCCTCTGATGGGCGGGCTTTAGCGCTGCCCTAGCCGTTTTACTGGCTAGGGCAGCGCTAAAGTCCGCCCATCAGTGCCGGTGACGTCACCGGGCTTCCTGGCAGCCCCATGGAGAGACCCAGTACGTCACTGGAACTCCTAAAAATGCCTTTGCCCTGCGCGATTTAGCGCAGGGCAAAGGAGAACATCGGAGCATGAACTGCTCCAATGCTAAAATCAGGGGGGCTGCCTGTGAGAAAATGGGGGTATGTCTGGGTTCAGCTCTGAACCCGGACAACCCCTTTAAAGGGACACTAAACCTGACATTTATTTTTTCTTCTGCTGTTGTTCAACTATAAGCAATCTGTTATTATTAATAGGGATGAGCGAATCGATTTTGGATAAAACATCCGAAGTCGATTCGCTCATCACTAATTATTAACTATCATTGGCCATTTTGGGCAGGAAGCTATGTTTTGAATGGCATTACTGACAGGAAGTCCAGAAAAATGTCTTCCCCATAATCAACTGCATTCTGTTGGTATATATTTTTTTCATTTTCTTTCATCTTGCATTTCAGATCATAACAATATTTTTATTTTGCATCAACACACCCTTAAGATGTGCTAAGATATTGATGACCTATTGTCAGGATTGTTAATAAATATAAGATCGGCAGGGATGCGACTTCCGGCACCTGCACCTGTTTGAAGAAGTAGTGGCGCTCATGCAGGCGCGGCTTCTGCTTCACAATGACCTGCTTGTCCTCTCTCTTGTAGAGGCGGTGCAGTGTACTTGCAACTGCTCTTCCCTTTCAAGTGAAAGGGACGGTCACTATGCCACCACTGCAAAGGAGATGGCGCACAGGTAAATAAGTAAGCCACACTAGCAGGAGCGCCACTACCTCTACAAACAGCTGATCTGATAGTGATCACTCATCCTAGGATTAGGTCATCTGTATCTTAGCAAAGCACAACCCCTTTAATGCGGTCTTGTTCTTTTTCAGGACGAGTTTCAAATTCTACATGTACCATTTTGGGGTACATAGACCTTACATTTCATTTTTAATGAATTCCATTAGGATCAGTGTTTTTTTTATGTTTCTTTTTAACCCCATTTATTCCTCACCTAAAATAAGCATATAAACTAATTGTGCCCACTTGGAAGGTGTGTTTGGTTAATACACCTCTTCAGTCAGAGAGTTTTTTTGTATGTTTTTGCTGCATCCATTGGCAAGATGATGATGAAACTGCCATTGTCACTGGCAACTACTTGATTACAGGACACTGATATGGTTGAAGCTTGTGGTAGATCAGGGAGCCGTAGACTCCCTGCCCTACTGTTACCCATCTCGTAGGCTGCAAGACTACGGCATACCAGAACACACACAGGCCGTCAGCTTCCTGGTGCAGGCGTCTCGATGATGTCACCACGTTGTGCTGCTATCTGGTACTATAATGTTTCATAACACTATATATCTCTATACTATAGCGTCAGACCATGCAACTGCTATGGGGCCCAGGGAACGAGGGGGCCTCCTCTTCTACTGGGGTTGGAAACTTGGTCAGGACTACTCTGTAAAGGAACTAATTTTAGTAAATTAGGCCGTGGAAAAAATGTCTCAAGACTCATTGAAAGGAGTTTGGGCGGAAACCCTTCTATCCTGTGTGGGGGGACTGGTTTGATCCTTGCTATGGGGCCCTTACTTCTCTATGTACGCCACTGTCTGGCACTATTGTTTTCAGGAGTGCTGTCTAGGCGGCACTATTTTAGGGCTTAGTGTAGTGATGACACCATGATATCTGAAGTACAGTATTTGGTGACAGGGTGACACACTCCAGGCACAATAATAATGACAGATGGGGCATCATCGGTGGTATCAGCAGGATGGGGAGATTGTATAGACTGTGGAAAGAGAGGTGGATACTGGAAAAATGAGGAGTCACAAATGTCTCTGTTGCAAACTCTGCAGAGGAGACATAATCGTGACTGGAAGGAGTCATCATGGTGGTCTAGATGTAAAAGATGGGAGAAGTCAATGATTTCAATTAGACACATCAACAACTGTAATCAGTTATGTGTTCTGCATAGCCCTAGTGGAAAATTAATATCTGCCACTGTATGGTCACTGTATGTAGTAGACCTTCCTGAAGAAGATAATATTCCTGAAAAAGTATTTTAAAGCTTTTGGCCCCGGCTCTCTTTTGCTATTACACCTCTGCCCCATCTATAACTTGTTCCAATGATTAAAGCTCAATGTATCATGGTTAATAATGTTAACAGTTCACCAAGTAATCAAATTATTAGATGGTTGGTATAATTGTTTAATCAGTAAGCCAAACGATCTGTGTTCATGTATTAATGTAACCTTTACCTGAAGATTACATATCAGGTAATTCATGTCTTTTGTACAGCCCATCGATCACCAGAATAATTAAGTATGAAGAATTCACCACCTTTATTCGAAGATTTCTTCATTATTCATTCTTCCCTTCTAAATCTGGTTTTCTCTTTCGGGATCTTATGCTTTTCAGGTGACATTTTTTAAAACTTGTACATTTTAGTAAAGAGCCTCTGTCAGCGTGGTCAACCCTATTAAACCAGACATATTGCCTGGTAGGGTTGCTCATGCTGATTAAAATGATACCTTATTTATCTTTGAAGTTTGCAGCTAGAGATGAGCGAATCGAATCCCACAAAGTGGAATTTGATTTGAATTTCAGGATAAATTGGATTTGCCTAGAAGCCGAATTTCGTCGTGCTTCGTGTCAGCGAATCGATTTAATCTGAAATAGTATAAAAAACAAAAAAATTCAAACTTACCCCCTCCATTTGCTCGCAACGGCCCGCCAGCCTTCACCTTGCTTGAAGATCTCAGCTGAAATCCCGTGCGGCGCAAGATTACATCATCACGCCGACTCGGGATTTCAGCCTAGATCTTCAAGCAAGATGGCGGCGGCCGTCCCGTCGCGAGCAAATAGAGGCAATAAGTTTGATGTAATTTTTTTTTCCCTTAAACATGATCATTTATGAATGCAGCATCTGAGGGGTACAATGATGGGGGTGGCGCTATCGCAGCTCCCTGTCATTGCACCCACTACAAAGTAATTAGTCACAAAGCAAATTTTTGGGTAAAATTCAGCGAGGCAGCCGAATCAAATTTTCTATAAATTTGCTCATCTCTAGTTGCAGCATTCCTGAGATATGAGGATTTGTATCTTTATGCAAATCAGGCAGTTGGCGCACCAAAGGACTTCTATGCATGCAGTCATTGGTGGTAATGGAGCCTCTGCAGAGGGCAGCGAGCACTGCTCGGGGAGAAGAGATTACCTTTTCATCTTGCTGGCAGCTGCGCTCATCCACTATGTGTGAAGCCGCCGGCACCACCACTTCTAGGTAGACTGACACACCAGCGGCTTCATACACAGTTTAGAAGTACAGCTTCTGCAGGATAGAAAGGTAAGTATTCTCTCATTCCTGCCCAGTGCTCGCTCCCCTCTGCAGAGGCTTAACTGCCACCAATGATTGCATCGATATAAGCCACAGCACGTTCCTAGAAGAATGCATGATTTTAATAAGACACACTGACACCAGTGTCTTCCTATGACATATTACCACTGGACTACTGGAGTCACATAGCAGACACAAGAGAAATCCAAGGCTATTAGCCCTGTCAGGGGGAGGGGGGACTGTAATGACTACTAGGAGTGTAGCTGTAGTGGTGCTCGACTCACTACAGCCTGTCCCTTGGTGCCAGGAGTGCACCTAGCCTTTTTGCTGTCTGAAGCGAAAACTGAAATGGCAACTCCTCCCCTCCTTGCCAAATTCTCAATCAAACCACAAGCCCTCAGCCCTACTGCTAGAGACATATTTGGAAAACATTACATACAGTGTTACAAAGCATACAGAAGATAGCGCCACATACCTTTTACATTCAGTTATGTACATTTTCTCTTTCCTCATCTTTTCCATTCAGCCCAGACCTCCATGACAATTTCTTTTAGCTATGTCTTGTATCTGCAGAGTTTACCAAACAGTTATCTTTCCTCAGTTTTTCATCATCCTACCCCTCCTGGTGTATTGTTCGCCTGCTTCTACCTCTAGTACTATGCCTGCTGTGCTTCCCAATACCCACAAACACTATACTGCAAAAATAATTGTGCCATACAGATATTCTTCCCCAAGGCTGTCCTCAATTGTAATAGTGCCCCCTACAGTTTCTTAATAGTGATAATGCTCCCCAAGAGTGCCCAAATTAGCATATTGTGATATATTTTCTGTAATGTACTGATAAACATTAGACTTTCATATATTTTAGATTCATTACACACACCTGAAGTAGTTCAAGCCTTTTATTGTTTTAATATTGATGATTTTGGCATACAGCTCATGAAAACCCAAAATTCCTATCTAAAAAAATTAGCATATTTCATCCGACCAAAAAAAGAAAAGTGTTTTTAATACAAAAAAAGTAAACCTTTAAATAATTATGTTCAGTTATGCACTCAATACTTGGTCGGGAATCCTTTTGCAGAAATGACTGCTTCAATGCGGCGTGGCATGGAGGCAATCAGCCTGTGGCACTGCTGAGGTGTTATGGAGGCCCAGGATGCTTCGATAGCGGCCTTAAGCTCATCCAGAGTGTTGGGTCTTGCGTCTCTCAACTTTCTCTTCCCAATATCCCACAGATTCTCTATGGGGTTCAGGTCAGGAGAGTTGGCAGGCCAATTGAGCACAGTAATACCATGGTCAGTAAACCATTTACCAGTGGTTTTGGCACTGTGAGCAGGTGCCAGGTCGTGCTGAAAAATGAAATCTTCATCTCCATAAAGCTTTTCAGCAGATGGAAGCATGAAGTGCTCCAAAATCTCCTGATAGCTAGCTGCATTGACCCTGCCCTTGATAAAACACAGTGGACCAACACCAGCAGCTGACATGGCACCCCAGACCATCACTGACTGTGGGTACTTGACACTGGACTTCAGGCATTTTGGCATTTCCCTCTCACCAGTCTTCATCCGAAAAAAGTACTTTGGACCACTGAGCAACAGTCCAGTGCTGCTTCTCTGTAGCCCAGGTCAGGCGCTTCTGCCGCTGTTTCTGGTTCAAAAGTGGCTTGACCTGGGGAATGCGGCACCTGTAGCCCATTTCCTGCACACGCCTGTACACGGTGGCTCTGGATGTTTCTACTCCAGACTCAGTCCACTGCTTCTGCAGGTCCCCCAAGGTCTGGAATCTGTCCTTCTCCACAATCTTCCTCAGGGTCCGGTCACCTCTTCTCGTTGTGCAGCGTTTTCTGCCACACTTTTTCCTTCCCACAGACTTCCCACTGAGGTGCCTTGATACAGCACTCTGGGAACAGCCTATTCGTTCAGAAATGTCTTTCTGTGTCTTACCCTCTTGCTTGAGGGTGTCAATGATGGCCTTCTGGACAGCAGTCAGGTCGGCAGTCTTACCCATGATTGCGGTTTTTAGTAATGAACCAGGCTGGGAGTTTTTAAAAGCCTCAGGAATCTTTTGCAGGTGTTTAGAGTTAATTAGTTGATTCAGATGATTAGGTTAATAGCTCGTTTAGAGAACCTTTTCATGATATGCTAATTTTTTTAGATAGGAAATTTGGGTTTTCATGAGCTGTATGCCAAAATCATCAATATTAAAACAATAAAAGGCTTGAACTACTTCAGTTGGTGTGTAATGAATCTAAAATATATGAAAGTCTAATGTTTATCAGTACATTACAGAAAATAATGAACTTTATCACAATATGCTAATTTTTTTAGAAGGACCTGTATACCCAGCTTCAGGTAAATCTCTTATACTTTCTGGTCCAAATGCAGGGGGAACAACTAAAGTAGAGCAGGGAGCTTTCAGCATTACCAGAATTATGTGCAGAGAATATGCAGAGGAAGCAGAGCAGGAAGCCTGCGAGCTGACGCTTCTGCCAGCAGCTACAGATCAGAAAGTGATATGGGGGGGTCTTCATTTTGGCAAATTCTGTTGCACAGCCCAGTAACTTGCAGCCATTTTTGTTATTTTTGCTGTATAAACATTTAGTGCACAGAAACCCCTGGAAACTTGCATTTGAGGGACCAGAGTGAAAGTACCAATGACACTACTATATCACACGACCCTAGTACGTGATACGAGCAACAGAGATTTTCTTACTGCCTCTTCTGGTGTACTATTATTGTTTGCTTTACATCTGAATCTGGGTTAGTTATCCCCTAACTTGGCATTTAGGGTGGAGCTGTTCATTGCTTAGCCTTTAAAAGTCCAGGCTTCTTTGTTTGCTGGGGATAGCATATGCTCTGTGCATTTGTTTCCAGATCCTTAGTATCTTATTATAGTATATAGTGTATTGTCAGTGTATCCTGGGACCTGTGGTTGTTCATTATTTCCCTGTGATTCTGGTATTGTCAGTTTGCTGAGTTGGTTTTTGACTTGCCTTGGTGGTCCTGCAGGATCAGTCCAGTATATCTTTATTTCTGTTCAGTGTCATTTATCCACTCTTAACCTGTATGCCATGCCATCTCCTTCATCTGTTGCCATCATTCAGTTCCTATGAGTAAGTTGAGTACATTCATGTTTGTCGGTGTTGATATTTGCTTCATATGTTTCTTGTGACCATCTAGTTGTTGTGCTATATTGCCTTACTGTAAGTCCTGGGGATATCTGAGTACCAAGAGATACATCAATACTTGAGAAAGGCAACTGCTATAGGAGAAGTCCAGTTGTGGTCTTGTGAGCAAGTGGTGTTCTTGTTGTAGATCCCTTTTACCAGTGATGATATTTTGAGTTTAAAGTGGTTGTGCAGTGTCAGATATTGATGACCTATGCTCAGAATAAGTCATCAATATCAGATCAGTAGGAGTCCAACCAAGGCACCCCCACCGTTCAGCTGTTAGGAGAGGGTCGTGGCACTTCTCAGAGTGCTGCATTCTCTTCAGTCCTTACCGGTACATGAGCTAGATTGTAGAGGCGGTGCAGTATCATTTCAGCTGTTCATTTCATTCACTTGAAAGGGAACGGAAGCTGTGATTACACTGCATCATGACTACCATCTAGATGGCGTTCAGGTAAGCATTGAAGATGACGCAGCACTCACATGAGCCCTGTGGCCTCTTCGATCAGCTGATTGGAGGTGGTGTCGGAAGTCAGACCCCCACTGTTCTGATATTGATAACCTGTGCTGTAGATAGCCCATCAATATCTGACACTGCACAACCCTTTTAACTAAAATTAAAAATAAAAACCATAATTGTTAATTGTAGTTACATCTGCAAAACATCCCCAAATGTGTGTGACCTCGCTGGATCTTGATGGCATAAGCCAATTAATGATTGTACTTGAGTTATTGTTTGATAATCAGGTTAATCATCAAGGGTTTGTAGAAAGACAATCTGTGGATAAGAACTCAAGGTTCATTATAAGTTGCAGTTGTTTACAAGGTCCATCTACCTTTTTAATCACATGACTAATAGTGTTTAATGATGAAATTGTAAAAATTGGATTCCAGTACATTTGACTTAATTTTTATTTATTTTTTTGGGCTGTATAGCAGTAACCCTGTCAGTGATCAGTGTAATTTTGGTGGCATTGACTTGTCTCTGCAAACCAAACTCAAATCACTGGCAATAGGTAAGGTTTAATGGAATTTAGTCATGATTGACCTCAATATCTGTTGGCCAATCGGGTTATGACAGCTGTTCTTCCTGATCGGCCTTTATACATACATAATGTAGAAAGATAGTGGGGCACTCCTACATCCGGAGATGACACAGAACACTATCGAGTAATGCTGCTAGATATTTATTGCATAAAAACATAAAAAAGTAAAAATATCAGAAGTTAACAAACATTAAAACATATCAATAAAAATAAGCATCAATATAAAACTGTATACGCAGGATTATTAAAAGTTTGTTGACCAGTCGGTAGGTATTAAATAGGTGCACCTAATAATTCAGTGATTATATAGTAATACTATCAACAGTCTTGGATATTGTTATTGGATTATGGCCAGTAATTTGTTTTCTTATATATCCAACTTGGGCGCACTATTTGTGTGCGTGGTTCTTCTTTATGTTCACATTGTTTACAGCAACTTATTGGTTTTGCGTTCCGGTATAGATAATGCCATACAGGTAAGAATAATATTATTCACAGTTAGTAAAGATGTAATCGTAGCTATGGTGTAACCATCTGCTACTACACTGTTGATGATTAAGGCTGTATTACTCACTGTTTGGAGCGATGGTGTCTGAGGTTTTCGTGCCTAACGTGTTGCGGCACAGAAGATTTTACCTCTGGCTTGTTCTACGGTGAGTACAGTCTACTAGATGCCGGGGTCTATAGCTGTTAGGCCCTCTTTACTAGTCGGCGTTCCACGTGTCTATTTGATCTAGACACGACGAGACAGTTTTTTGTTCTTTGTTTGTATGCAGAATTGGGAGCGCTCCGAAAGTTCGTGTACTGCGGGTTTTTCTTCTTTAGAGACTTGTATACAAGTTGGATATATAAGAAAACGAATTACTGGCCATAATCCAATAACAATATCCAAGACTGTTGATAGTATTACTATATAATCACGGAATTATTAGGTGCACCTATTTAATACCTACCGACTGGTCAACAAACCTTTAATAATCCTGCATATACAGTTTTATATTGATGCTTATTTTTTATTGATATGTTTTGATGTTTGTTAACTTCTGATATTTTAACTTTTTAATGTTTTTATGCAATAAATATCTAGCAGCATTACTCGATAGTGTTCTGTGTCATCTCCAGATGTAGGTGTACCCCACTATCTTTTTAGATTTTGCATTTCTTTACAAGATTGGGGTATCTTTTTTAGGGGGAGCACCCTTTTCCTTGTTAGCTGGAGGGTGAGCCATCCCAACCCATTACACACCTTATACATACATGCTCAGCGAGCCTGAGCGTTCATTTTGGGACAGGGGAGTAAGCTACTAGCAGACATCTCTGGCGACGGCTTATTTCCTGGAGGAACAAGGGAGAAGATGTGGGAAAATTCAATGTGAATGACTGTTCTTTGAGGGAGAGTCAGCAGCTTCCTTACACATATAGTCACCAATCTCACCAAAATCTGTGGATTTGGCCAACTTTCCTCTAATGTTTATGGTACCTTTAGACTGTACCCAACATCTAGTGGTGCTTGAAAATTTGTGAACCTTTCGGAATGTTCTATATTTCTGCATGAATTTGATCTAAAACTAAATCAGTCCTAAAAGTAGATAAAATATCCAAATCATGTGTATTAGACTTGTTCATTTATTTATTGAGGAAAATAATTAAAAATCACACATCTGTGAGAAGCAAAAGTATGTGAACCTTTAAGATTAGCAAATACGGATGGCGTAGAGTTAACACTCCTGTTTTCTGAGATTTCTGAGTTGTGTTATCTAATCTAAGCAAACACCTTCAATTGCTTTTCTATGGCTTTTGTCTCAAGATAACCGATGAGTTAAGAAATTTGAGTTAAGAGCTAGAGTGCTAACCCTGCTACATCGGTAATTTGAAAGGGAATTTAGAGTAATGTGCTTGAAATCAATGGGATGACAAGAGTGATTGAAAGTGGTTGACCTGTTTTTTTTTTTTAAAGAACAGGGATCTGCAGCGACCCACCAGGGAGTGCATGAAGGATGGGAGTGGTAGTTGCTATGAGGGTGTTAGTGGTACTTACTGATTGTAATGGCGGTTGCTGACTGCCAATGTTCGCCTACTCACTGCCACGGTCTCAGGCTCCTTGGTCACCTCCGTCATTGTCCGCGTCCAGCCGCAGGTAGTGGTGGTAGTCAGCTGCCAGTGTCTCCCTATTCACTGCCATGGTCCCAGGCGCTGTCCTCCCCGGACGCCGCCACCACTGTTTTCTTCCAGCCCTGGGCATAGCATGCCTTCCAGCTTGTTTCCTGTTGCTGACCTGGATTGCCTGACCTATACCTGTGCTGCCTGCCCTGAACCATTGCTTGTACAACTTCACCTCTGCCTCATCCTTTGGCTCTGCACTGTCACTCCTGGTTATGACATGGCCTGTTGACTATGACCGTACCTCTGATACCTTGCACTGGTACCCCCTGGTCCACCTGAGCCAGCTGCTTCTTGTGCCAACCCACTTCAAGAGGTAGCAACCTGGTGTTCTTCTTAGGAAAGTCAATCCTCACCATCGGGGGTACTGTGAAGAATGAGGTGTTCACAGTGGGTCCACACCTGATGGTTTGTGACACTAATCCAGGTGGCTCCATAGGGCCATGCCATTACTGGAGGTTTTATCCTTTCTTCCCTAGGTTCACTCGCAAGAATTGGGGTTCCTGCCTGGTAGAATTTCAGGCAGAGTGGGTGGAATAGCTGGTGGATGGTGGAACCAGGCCCATTGGCTGCAACAAATAAGTCTCCCCCTACTAAAGTGCAAAATGGGAGTATTAGTTCATTCATTAATAACATGGCACTATTCCAAAGCATATGCAATGTATACAATGTATTTGGAGAGTCTTCAGGCCCTTTCACTTTTTTCACATTTTGTTATAGTTTGGCATTGTGCTAAAATAAAAAAAATAATATCTATAATGAGAAAGTGAAAACAGAATATTGGAAAACTTTGCAAATTTTTTGAAAGGAGAAATTAAAATATAGCATTGACATAAGTATTCAGACTCTTTACTTAATACTTAGCTGAAAGATCTTTGGCAGCAATTACAGCCTCCAGTCTTCTTGTGGGTATGATGCCACAAGGTTTGCAACACCAGGATTTGGCAATGTCCTACCATTTTCCTTTGCAGATCCTCTAAAGCTTTGTGAGGTTGAATGGGGTCGCTAACTGACATGGGGCAGATCTGAGTCCATCTTCTGGCAACCTAACACAATTAGCCAAGAAGTTAACCATTAATTGTCCATACAATGCTATTAGGTATACAAACATAGCAAATGCAAAATTTAAATTAGTTATGACGCATCATAGCAATTAACCCTTTGCAGTCTGATGTTTACAACATGTTTGTGGAACTGTATCATAGCATGAACAAAGGAAATTTCTGAGGACCTCAGAAGAAGACCTGTTATTGCTTTTCAAGCTGGAAAAATGTTACAAAACCATCTCTAAAGAGTTTGGATTCTGCCGATCCACAGTCAGACAGATTGTGTACAAATGGAGGAAATTCAAGACTATCATACTCGCCAGGAGTGGTCGCCCAACAAAGATCATGTCAAGAACAAGACATTTAATAGTCAGCAAGATCAGAAAGGAACTCAAGGTAACATCTACAAAACTAAAGACCTTTCTCACATTAGCTAATGTTAAAGTTCATGAGTCCACCATCAGGAGGACATCAAACAACAATGGTTTACACGACAGGATTGCAAAGAGAAATCCGCTGCCTATCTGCAGTTTGCTAAAAATCACCTGAACAAGCCAGAAGTCTACTAGAACAATGTTTTGTGGATGGATGTGGAACAATGTTTTGTGGAACAATGTTTTTGTGGATGGATGGATGATACCAAACTAGAACTGTTTGGTTTGAAGGAGAAGTGTTATGCGTGGAGAAAGGAAAACACTGCATTCAAGTATAAAAACCTCACCCCATCTGTGAAACAGTTTGTTGGTGGTAGAATTATGGTTTGGGTATGTTTTGCTACATCTGGGCCAGAACGGCTTGCCATCATTGATGGAACAATGAATTCGGAATTATGCCAACAAATTCTCAAGGAAACTGTCAGGACATCTGTCCGTGAGCTGAATATTAAGAGATCGTGGGTCACGCAGCAAGACAATGACCCCAAGTGTACAAGCCGTTCTACCAAAGAATGGTTTAAGAATAAAGTTGTTATAACATTTTGGAATGGCAGTTTTGTCCTGATCTTAATCCAATAGAAATGTTGTGGAAGCCCCTGAAGCTAGCAGTTCATGGGAGGAAACCAACCAATATAACAGAGTTGAAGTTATCTTGTACGAAGGAATGGGCTAGAGTTTCTCCAAGCCGATGTGCAAAACGAATCAATAACTGGAAGCATTTAGTTGCACAATGGATGGAGGTGTGGGGTCAAAGCAAATACTGAAAGCAAAGGTTCATGTACTTTTGACACTTACAGACACATGATGCTTGGATTATTTCCCTTAATAAATAAATGGCTAAGGCTAACTCAATTCTTTGATTTAGTTATTTTTATCTACTTTTTTAATGTGTAAAAATCTGATGTAGCTTTAGGTCAAAATTATGCAGAAATATAGAAAATTCTGAAGGGTTCACAAACTTTCAAGTATCACTGTATTATATTTATGCAATCTCTGACCATTTAAAATGTACTTTCTTGTGAGTGTGTTTTTCAGCTGTTCATTTTTTAATTAGTTTTATGGATTGGTTTTCAGTTTTTTTTGTGCGTGGTATTGTGTACTATTTCTTTGTAGGAGTTATAGAATTCACAATTCTGACAAATTCCTCTTAGGGGGTCTAAATAATAATAGTGGTGAAGAGAAGTATAATTATTCACAGACCGCCACCATTAAGACTTAGCCTTTATTAGATATATAAAAATATACCATATAGTGCCCTCTAAAACAAGGGTCAGGGTACAGGGAAAAGGGAAGAAGACATGAAGGCGAAACGCATTGGAACCACTACATCATATGAGGTTGATTTTTGATACCTTGTGCAACCACCTGGGACAGATAAGACTACTATAGATAATTGACTAAGTGGATCTGGTTTCATTTCGGGTACATATACAGTGCTGCCCATAATTATTCATACCCCAGGCAAATTTAACTTAAAGTTACTTTTATTCAACCAGCAAGTAATTTTTTGACGGGAAATGACATAGGTGTCAAGAGGCATTATTGTGAAAAAAAAAAAAAACATTTCTAAGCTTTTACATTTTAGCAAAAAGTGTCCAGTCCAAAATTATTCATATCCTTCTCAATAATCAATAGAAAAGTCTTTATTGGCTATTACAGCAATCAAACGCTTCCTATAATTGCAGTCCAGCTTTTTGCATGTCTCCACAGGTATTTTTGCCTATTCATCTTTAGCAATGACCTCCAAATCTTTCAGGTTGGAGGGTCTTCTTGCCATCACCCTGATCTTTAGCTCCCTCCACAGATTCTCAATTGGATTCAAGTCTGGACTCTGGCTGGGCTTCTGTCACCCCCCAAAAGTCACCTAGAGAAGACGTCATCGGCGCAGGCGCACTGAGGAAGTGCTGAGGAAGCGAGCGTCCTTCTCTCAGAGCGCCTGCGCCGAATGAGGTGCAGGCGCGGGATTTGAATTGCAGACAGGGCCAGTCGGAGGAGGAGAGCGCTCTCTGGCCCTGTCAATCAGCTGGAGGAGGGGGCGTTTTTTTTAAAGGAGGATGCGGCGGCTACAAGCAAGTAGACGCCCTACTTGCTGGTAGAGAGGTAATTTACATATTATAAAAGTGCCGTTTTTAAAGAAACTAGCCAACAGAAAAGGGTAACAGCCCTATATATTGAAAAATCGCAGTATAAGGATTTTAATTAGCCTAAAAAAAATATGACTTTTGGGGGGTGACAGAAGCCCTTTAACATTGTTGTCTGCTAACTATTTCTTCACCACTTTTGCTGTGTGTTTTGGGTCATTCTCATGCTAAAATGTCTACTGGTGCCCAAGGCCAAGTTTCTCTGCAGACTGCCTGAAGTTGTCGTTGAGAATCCTCATGTATTGCTCTTTTTTCATGGTGCCGTTTACTGTGATTAGGTTCCCTGGTCCATTGGCTGAAAAACACCCCCAAAGCATTAGGTTACCACCACCATGTTTGACAGTGGGGATGGTGTTCTTTAGGTTGAAGACTTCTGCTTTTTTACGCCAAATGAAGGAAACATCATTGTGATCAAGCAATTCAATTTTTGTTTCATCTGACCATAACACAGAAGACCAGAAGTCTTCTTCTTTGTCCAGATGAGCTTTTGCAAAGCTTTTGTAAAGGTCAAAAATTACTTGCTGGTTGAATAAAAGTAACTTTCAGTCAAAATTTGCCAGGGGTATGAATAATTATGGGCAGCACTGTACATATCTTTACGCTACTCGGTATATCGTATTTTTGGGTATTGGCAATTTGTGGGACCCACTCCCGTTTCTTATTTTCTGGTAATATCATATTCACTTGTATAAACGGTGGTGGTTTCTATCCTGATGTCAGGGCTTTCCTAGGGCATATAGGAGGTTCCTGATTCGGGATCGCCCCTATCGGGGCGGCTATTCTGTTTCTAGGCAGGGTATAAAGAACAGGGAAACATCAGGGTTCAGATTTTCTTCCCTTTTCCCTGTACCCTAACCCTTGTTTTAGAGGGCACTTTATAATATTTTTTTAATATATCTAATAAAGTCTTAATGGTGGCGGTCTGTGAATAATTAGTAGGAGTTATATTCAGTTGATGCCAAATAATAAAGAGTCACATGTTCTCTGTATGATACATAGTGGAACAAATAGGTTTCCCAACTGCAATCATTGCTTTATTCTGTACTTCAGCTATTTTTAAATAACCCAAAGAACTTCTTGGAAAAATGAACTTTGAGCTGAAGTTTTTTTTTTTTGTCAACTTGTTATGGATGGAATATTTTATATAGAGCCACAGAAGTCCAAAGTCTCAGCAATTCACTTATGTAGCAGCCGTAATTGTTTTTATTTATATCACAGAAACGATAAAACCAAAATGGAAAAAAGTCATAGAAATTATCTATTAACTTAACGTCTTCACTTTATATGTAAATATATAATACAATTGGGAAACAACATAGTAATGGTGAGCCTCCACTCAGACATGATTGTATATAGAACAATTGCTATTGCTTATCTTATCTAACCCTTTTTACAGCTGAGAGACCTCAATTATTATAGTATATTCTGCATACTAATTGATTACATTGATAAAAGTTAACCAATTTTATTTCTTTAAAAGTGTTGTCTCACCTCAGACGTTGGTGGCATACCTCTGGGACTTGCTCCTATCACCAGAATGGGACCCCTGAAGTGAATGTAGGGCAGCTGCACGTGAGCAGCCACCCTCCATTGTTTGTTATGGCAGTTCCAAAAATAGCCGGGCTCTGGATCTGGACCATCGTGGACAGCCATTTTCAAGTCTCTCCAGAGATGGTCGATTGGGTTCAAGTCAGGACTCTAGCTGAGCCACTAAAGGACATTTCAAGAGTTGTCCTTAAACCTTGGCTATGTGCTTAGGGTCATTGTCTTGTCGGAAGGTGATCCAGGAATACTTAAAGGGGTTGTCCGAGTTATGAAAAAAAATAATATAGCACGGAAAATCTGATATATAACTGAGCTAAGCAAGTTTTATGCAATTTTTTTAAATATATTTCCTCATTTCCCTGGTTCTTTTC
Source organism: Bufo gargarizans (assembly GCF_014858855.1). Taxonomy (NCBI): domain Eukaryota; kingdom Metazoa; phylum Chordata; class Amphibia; order Anura; family Bufonidae; genus Bufo; species Bufo gargarizans. The sequence goes on along the minus strand of NC_058082.1, from coordinate 74,270,792 downwards.
TGGCCCTTTGTTTACATGCAATAAAAAAATCTCTGCCCCTCCCCCTGTACTGCTAAGGGAGTGAATACAAGAGCTGCCCTGAGTGACATGTCTGCCTGCTGGGATACTCTGCAGCATGTTGTATGTGTAGAACTACAAGTCCCAGCTGTATAATGACACTGCTAAGGGAGTGGATACAAGAGCTGCCCTGAGTGACATGTCTGCCTGCTGGGATACTCTGCAGCATGTTGTATGTGTAGAACTACAAGTCCCAGCTGTATAATGACACTGCTAAGGGAGTGGATACAAGAGCTGCCCTGAGTGCTGGGAGGATCAACAGCAACTTGTAAGTGTAGAACTATAAGTCCCAGCTGTATAATGACACTGCTAATATACACAGGATCTTCCCCCTACCTTCTTGTGCATTGCTCTCTCTAGTATGTCAACTCCAGTGCCCAGCATTGTCTCCTCACTGCCTGCAGAGCTGTGCAGGTGCAGCTGAAGGGGTTAAGAATCATAGCAGAGAGTAGACGGCAGTGAAGGGGGGGCGTGGCCAGCACAGTGACCTCTCTCGTTTACAGACTTGTAAACAAACTTTATCAGAGCAGGGAGAGAAGATGACATCACAGGTCATGTGACCCTCAGTAAAATCTGAGAAACCAGCCACTAGAGATAAAGTGAGTTAATTGGAAAGCTGTTACATTTGCTTGGTTAGGAACATAGAAAGAACAAAAAAATAACTTGGATAACCCCTTTAAGGGGCCCAGTCTGAGGTCTGGATCAGGTTTTCATTAAGAATATCTCTGTGGGGGGGGGGTGTGTGGCCTAGCGCGGCATGGAGTAAGGCGCACATGTGAAGAGCTCCTGCCGTTTATCCTGCAAAAGTCATCAAGACACTAATTACCGACACTCTGAAGTGGTGTGACAGCCGTACGATTGCGGTGACAATGGTCAGGAGCTCGCAGAAGCCGGTGAAAATGTCTAAAGGATCCCGGGTGAGCTTCAGAGAGGAGCGGCCGCAACATTGCGGCAGCAACATGGCGCCGAGGGGAGGACTTGCAGGAAGAGATGAGCCGGAATGTGGCGGCGCGGCTCAGTAGATATGCCTGTGATTCGGGAGAGGCGAGAGCGGGCTTGAAAGATCGAGAGGAGACGGAGGCGTTCTCAGATGGGGAGAGAGACTCCTCGGTGGAGGGAGAGTGTGGTCTGTCCGGGCATCTGTGAGGTCTAGTAAACGGAGCCATGCAGCTGAGGGGGGAAAGGCACCTCCTGATAAAGAGCCAACACTCCAGGATGTCATGAGAGCAGTGGCACAGTGCAGCAGCACCCTCAAGTCCCTGACATTACAAGTGGGGGGACTTAGAGAAGATTTGGTGATCATTATAAATGACCTGCACAAGATCTCTGAAAGAACCACTGAGGTGGAGAAAAGAGTGTCTGGCCTACAGGATGAAATGGAGCCCCTTAAAATGGCTACCAAGACGTCTGGACGAGACATTGCACAGTTATTTGCCTAAACGGACGACCTTGAAAATAGGTCTCGGCGCAACAATATTAGAATTGTGAGCGTCCCTGAAAAAGCTGAGGGAGCTCACGCCACTGATAAAGGTCTGTCTCCGTTGTATGCTGTGGAAAGAGCACACAGAGTGCCCACTAGACCGCTTCCTCCGGCGAGGCATCCACGCCCGATCCTAGCTAAGGGGGGGATCATGCTTCAGCACTAAATGGCAATGGCGGCGAGGAGAGACACCAGTGAACCTACAAGCTCAAACAAATGTGTTGTATAGTTATAGGAACATAAATGTCAATGACTCAAGTGACTAAAATAATTAGTTGGAATGTCAGGGGACTAGCTGATGCGACGAAACGCCAATGTGTGTTTAATTATCTGACGCGATTCCACCCCGCTATATGCTGCTTACAAGAAACTCATTTAACTAAACAATCATTGCACACTGTGAGTAAGGCCTGGGCGAGATTTTCGTCGCATGCAGTGTTCTCCTCACATTCAAGGGGGGTAAGCATAATGGTGCATAGAAGTGTTCGTGTCCTATGTTTGCAGGAACATGTAGATGAAGAGGGCAGGTATATATGTTTATTTTGCAAAATAGATGGAGTGCGCATGGTTCTGGTATCAGTATACATTCCCCCTCCATTTTTGGTGGTCCCTTTAAGGAAAATGTTTGATATTTTAGCGCAGTATGCTGGTGTCCCTTGGTTGATAATTGGGGATTTTATTAATGTTCCAGATGAGCAAATAGATAGATGCAGAGTTCACGACAATGGTAGTCATCAGAGAACATCTCCTCTTAATAATATAATTGCGGAAGTGGGACTGCTGGGCATCTGGAGGATACAGCACCCAGGGTCTCGCTGCAACTCCTCCACTTTTGCATCGCTATCAAGAATAGATTTGGCCTTGATTAACACAGCTGCTTTCCCTCTGGTGCATTCCACAGAGTATCTCCCCAGATCCCTCTCAGATCATTCTCCTCTTAAAATAGAATTGGGTTTAGCAAGAAATGCTAGATTAGGTTCCAAACTGTGGAAGTGTGAAATGGGCGCTGAAGGAGTATTTTTGTTTTAACACTGGGTACAGCCCCTTTGCACATTGTCTGGGACGCTATGAAGGGGTTCCTGTGAGGGGTACTAATCCAACAGATTAACAGACATAAATCTCGCTCTAGGGAGACAGATGTTCGTATGCATGCAGCTGTTAAAGATGTGGAAGCGACATTTGTTTCAGATCCGTCAGAGGCTGCGAGCCGGAACTTAAAGTTAGCTCAAGAAGATTTAAGATGCCATCTGATTCAAGTGGCAGCTAGGCAGAGACAGTTCTACAAACAGCAGTTCCTTGCAGAAGGGGAAAGTGTGGGACATCTACTATCGGTTGTTTCAAAAGCTCAACATGGATCGACATGTACAACAGAGTTAGTGAATGAGCAGGGTCAGAGTAAACGGACTACAGGGGAAATTCTGAAGGCTATGGAAGACTTCTACTCTGATCTTTACACATCCAAGACGAGTTGTGTGGGGTCAGAGATTGTGGATTTCTTACATGGCATTGACCTCCCTAAGTTGTCCCCTGAGAATAGAACAATGCTAGATGCCCCTATTAGCTTAGAGGAACTGGATGTAGCGCTAGATTCCATGGCAAATGACAAGGCCCTGGGCTCAGATGCGCTCCCTGCGGAGATATACAAAAAATTTTGGGGTGTTCTGCTCCCGGAGTTGCTAAAAGTTCTCCAACAGTCTTTAGAAGCAGGTTCCCTCCCAGCTTCAATGCAAGATGCTCTTATAGTGGTACTGCCTAAGCTGGGAAAGGACCCCAAGTTACCTGACTCCTATAGGCCCATCTCATTGTTAGCGGCGGATATTAAAATATTAGCTAAAGTTTTAGCGGTGATATTATCCAAGGTGATTCTGACAATAGTGCACCCGGACCAGACTGGGTTCATGCCCCAGAAATCCACCTCCATTAACATAAGAAGAGTCTTTGCTAGTATACAGTGTGCAGTAGATAATGAGGGTGACAGAGCGTTTCTATCACTAGACGCGGCCAAGGCGTTTGATAGTATAGAGTGGGGTTATCTATGGTGTACACTGCGGACAATGGGCTTCGGGGAATACTTCATTAAGTGGGCACAAACGTTGTATTCTGCGCCAAGGGCGCGTATTAGAGTTAATGGGGAGTTGTCATCAAGCTTCAAGCTGTTTAGGGGGACGAGGCAGGGATGTCCGCTGTCTCCTTTGCTATTTGCACTTGCGATTGAGCCCCTAGCGGCTGCGATCAGGTTTTCGCAGGCGATTACGGGGTTTAAATATGGCTCTATTCACAATAAGGTGGCCATGTATGCTGATGACACCTTGTTATTTCTGGGAGACACGTCGGCATCCCTGGCTGAGTCTATGTCGTTGCTTAGCCGCTTTGGAGGACTGTCAGGCCTGACCATAAACTGGCACAAATCGGCTCTTATGTTTTTAGATGGGCAGGTATCCTTGGCAATAGCTACATTAAACAATATTCCCTGCGTTAAAACTATTAAATGCTTAGGGAACAACATATCACCTAAACTGACGGACTTTGAGGAGTTGAACTTGTCTCCAATGCTGGCAAAATTCAGGCTTCGCTCCAAGACATGGTGCAAACTGTTTTTGTCAGTGATTGGCAGGGTTAACCTGATCAAGATGGTCATGATGCCCCAGCTACTATACGTACTACACAATGCCCCGACGTGGATCCCACTTGACAGATTTCGGAAAATTAACTCTATATTTAGGGACCTGGTATGGAGGAAAGGCCAACCCAGAATCAAACTAGAGACCTTACAATATCCAAAGTCAGCAGGGGGTCTGGCATTACCCAACCCATGGTTATATTACCTGGCGGCACAATGTCAGCACTTTAAGGGCTGGATAGAAAGTGACATGACAGGTCAAATACTGAAACATGCATTGGGGGGGGTAAGGAGTTATTGTGGATATTGGAGGGATCAGGAACAGCCTTTGTAGATAATCGCTCACATTTAGTATGTCTGATGAGGAAGGTTTGGGAGAAGGTCAAGCAGCTGAGGGGTGCAGTCGGAATCTCGGAACTTACACCTTTATGGAACAATCGCGATGTACCTGAATTCCTACATCTCAGAGGATTTGTCAAATAATGGCAGTATAGGGGGGTGACCAAATTTGGAGATATAATGGAGAAAGGGGTACGCAAAACATTTAATAAGTTACAAGAGGAGTACGGTATACCAAAAAGCAGCTTCTACCAGTTTCTACAAATACGGCACGCATTTAATGTGTAAAAATGACAATACCAAGATACATAGAGACGCGTCCTTACATTTAATAGTGGAGAGAGGAGATAAAAAAGGGATTATTTCAATGATATATCAAATTTTACTAGATAAATATCTTGGAGCGTTCCCTCTATCCAGAATGAAGGGTTGGGAGAAAGACATAGGTGAAATATCCCAAGAGCAGTGGGAAGCTATATTAGAAGCCATACCGACAGTATCAGTATTCTTGGTCGGATGTATTGGCAGTGATTCAAAATACCTTTTCACTGCAGATACCCCGAGACCCAAAAGTATGTGTTCTGGGTTATGGGTCAGATATTGGACAGGAGGAGACAGATAGGATTGCAGCTGGTCGATTATTATATGTGGCAAGGAAGCTGATTGCCTTACATTGGATTCAGTCATGTCCTCCAGTCATTGAGGGTATGTTGCGGTAGTTTTATGGTCCACATAGACATTTGTTGCTGTATCATATTGTCCAGTGGAATTGACGATGTATGTCAAATTTTGTGATGCAACATGTTTATTTTTGTAACAATCCTTTATTGTTGTACATTTATACAATAAAAATGATCTGATTTAAAAAAATTGAATATCTCTGTACTTTGCTCCATTCAGCTTTCCATCAACCCTGACCAGTCCTCCTGTCTCAGCTGCTGAATAATACCCCCACATCATGACACTGCCACCTTATATAGACAAGGGTGTATCTTTCCAAATCATGCCCAATCAACTGAATTTACCGCAGGTGAACTAAAACATCTCAAAGATGATCAAGAGAAATACAAGGCCCCCAAAGCTAAATTTTAAGTGCGAGCAAAGGTTCAGAAAACACTTATGTCCAAGCACGATTTTAGCTTTTCCTTTCCACACACATGCTTCCTATGGCACTTAAAGGGACATCATGCATGCGCCTAAATCTTCCCAAACCTATGGCTGGCCATCCAGGAATACTTAAGGCACTTTTATCTGTGGAAGAGTGCCTGAGCAATAGGGTCTAGTCTGCTAGTGTCCTGCAATGGTGGCCTGTTCTACATTTGTCTGCTCGTGTACCAACTACTGCCATTCCTTATCTGACCCTTTTCTGCCTGACCTGACTTCTGCCTCATCTCCATTCTAACCCTGAGCTGGATACCCTGATCTCGGACTGTTTATTGGATTGCATGAACTCTGCCTGCCCTGACCTTGTCCTGACTCTGAATATGGTTTTGCCTGATCCCTCAGTGCTCTGTGTCCCTAGACCCCAATGGGTCTGCTGTCACTTGAGCAGACACTACTTCAAGAGGTAGTGGCCTGCTTGTTCCCCTGCAGAAAAGTCCAAGTTTGAAAACCAGAGGAACCGCATAGATGATGCCATTAGGAGTAGCCCAAGCCAAAGCTGATCAAGTTGCACAGCAGATTCACATCCGCTTTGTAACATTTCATATACTAGTCTTAAACAAAAATTATAAATAGCACCAAATTAAATAAGCAGTGCACTTTTAAAAAAACTGGTGCATATTTAGACTGAACCAACGACAGAAAATAAAATCTATACTTGGGATGAGCTTTTGCTTTTTGTACCATATTTCTGGTCATGCTTCTTCCAGCTTAAACCAACCCCCATTTGTCCACAAGAAAAAGGGGCACATTTTAGCACAAATATAGTTTGCGCCAATATTTGTGACTTTTTGCCGCCAAAAAACTGTCACAAAGCTGTTAATAAATCTTCCCTACTGAATTTTTAACTTTTAAAAAAAAATCCAGGCACCAAAGCTCTAATTAATGTTAATGGAGGGAAGAAACTGAACTGCCAAGAAATGTAAGCACAAAATGGTAGCCCCCACTTGTGTATGTCATAGATGTTGTTTGCTATTGTGGAGGAAGCAAAAAAAAAAAAAGTGAAGGTGAAGATCTGTGAGGAGTTACACATCCAATCATTATTCCCATGTTCTTACACTATATAATAGAAGAATGGGAATCTATGGTCGTGACTAAACCAATGTCCTTGATGTGCTTTGTGTATAAAGATGTACAAAAACACCAAACTGCATAAAAGTCTTCAAGCAATACACGTGACAAGTGCTTATTGAAAAAAAACCCCTGACTATTCCTAATTCTCTGGTGATATACAGTCAGGTCCATAAATATTGGGACATCAACACAATTCTAACATTTTGGGCTCTATACACCACCACAATGGATTTGAAATAAAACAAACAAGATGTGCTTGAACTGCAGACTGACAGCTTGAATTTGAGGGTATTTACATCCAAATCAGGTGAACGGTGTAGGAATTACAACAGTTTGCATATGTGCCTCCCACTTGTTAAGGGACCAAAAGTAATAGGACAGAATAATAATCATAAATCAAACTTTCACTTTTTAATACTTGGTTGCAAATCCTTTGCAGTCAATTACAGCCTGAAGTCTGGAACGCATGGACATCACCAGACGCTGGGTTTCATCCCTGGTGATGCTCTGCCAGGCCTCTACTGCAACTGTCTTCAGTTCCTGCTTGTTCTTGGGGCATTTTCCCTTCAGTTTTGTCTTCAGCAAGTGAAATGCATGCTCAATCGGATTCAGGTCAGGTGATTGACTTGGCCATTGCAAAATATTCCCCTTCTTTCCCTTAAAAAACTCTTTGGTTGCTTTTGCAGTATGCTTTGAGTCATTGTCCATCTGCACTGTGAAGAGCCGTCCAATGAGTTCTGAAGCATTTGGCTGAATATGAGCAGATCATATTGCCCGAAACACTTCAGAATTCATCCTACTGCTTTTGTCAGCAGTCACATCAATAAATACAAGAGAACCAGTTCCATTGGCAGCCATACATGCCCACGCCATGACACTGCCACCACCATGCTTCACTGATGAGGTGGTGTGCTTAGGATCATGAGCAGTTTCTTTCCTTCTCCATACTCTTCTCCTCCCATCACTCTGGTACAAGTTAATCTTGGTCTCATCTGTCCATAGGATGTTGTTCCAGAACTGTGAAGGCTTTTTTAGATGTCGTTTGGCAAACGCTAATCTGGCCTTCCTGTTTTTGAGGCTCACCAATGGTTTACATCTTGTGGTGAACCCTCTGTATTCACTTTGGTGAAGTCTTCTCTTGATTGTTGACTTTGACACACATACACCTACCTCCTGGAGAGTGTTCTTGATCTGGCCAACTGTTGTGAAGGGATAAAACCCAGCGTCTGGTGATGTCTATGCGTTCCAGACTTCAGGCTGTAATTGACTGCAAAGGATTTGCAACAAAGTATTAAAAAGTGAAAGTTTGATTTATGATTATAATTCTGCCCCATTACTTTTCGTCCCTTAACAAGTGGGAGGCACATATGCAAACTGTTCTAATTCCTACACCGTCCACCTGATTTGGATGTAAATACCCTCAAATTAAAGCTGACAGTCTGCAGTTAAAACATATCTTGTTTGTTTCATTTCAAATCCATTGTGGTTGTGTATAGAGCAAAAAATGTCAGAATTGTGTTGATGTCCCAATATTTATGGACCTGACTGTATGTTCCCCTTGAATACCTGAGCGCTAGATCACAGGAACATCACAGCATGTATCCATGCTGTAGTATAAAATCTAGGTAGCTAGTTTATTCCCAACCTTCCCATAAACATGGATGCTTAGTTGAGCATGCCTGTTTACTTCAATAGGCAAAGTGAGACAAGTGGCTGCCAAACATTTCTGGCATTGGCATATACTCCCAGGCCAGCAGCATTAAAGGATCTAGTATGGTGACATATGCCAACAGGGGACAATCTAAAGGCCCTAATACAAATTAGATTCTAATAGATTTTGCCAATCGATCAACTTTAGGCAATGTACGCCATACGGACAAAAGTATTTGGACACCAACAAATTACACCCACAGGACATCCCATTATAAATCCATAGTCATTAATATAGTGTTATATTATATATTAAAGTCTTTTCAGCTAAAACAGCTTCCATACTTTTAAGAAGGCTTTCTAAAAGATTTTGGAGTGCATCAATGGGAATTTTTGGGAATCTTGGGGTACCAAAAGACAGGGGCGTTGCTAGGTCAAAACATTCGGTGCTTGAGCCCTGGATGTTTTGTCCTGTGCCCCCAATGTTATGCTGGACTGGTAGCATTTTTTTTATTTATTTGGCTATTCCCCATCCCCCTTGTACTTGTTCCGCTACTTGCGGGCTGCGCAGGCATGAGTTCAGTCACTTCGGTGCGCAATCCCATCCTACGGCTCAGTGATCCCGCAAGACCTGCCACTGTAGGTCACGGGTCTCGCTGGATCACGAGCCGCAGGACAGGAATGCGCACCGAAGTGACTGAACTCAGGCCCACACAGCCCGTAGGTAGCGGATCAGTGGAACAAGTACAAGGGGGATGGGTTGATGATCTGTGGGGTTGCCCAGATGGTTAGGCCCTTCACAATAGTTATTAACCCCTTTTAGCAGTCCCCCATTCACTGAAGGGGGGACTGCTGAAAGGGGTTAATAACTACTGTGAAGGGGGGACTGCTGAAAGGGGTTAATAACTACTGTGAAGGGCCATTCCACCCCCCGGTGGCGATGAGGGCATGGCTTCACGGGGCATGGTGCAATGGGCTTGCGCCCTGGATGTTTTCAGAACCTAGCAACGCCCCTGCCAAAAAACAAGAATGAGGAAATGAGGTTTAGGGAAGGGTGGGGTAAACCCATCCAAAGTTTGAAGCAAGGGAGTTCAGTGCAGTCACTGGCAGATGGTGGGCAGGAGTCACAGAAGCTCGTTGATCTAACATTGGGACTAGAAGAGACAAGAGATAAACATTTGCAGAGAGCCTTGGCATATTGGCATGTCCCTGGCATCCAATGCTGCATGCGCAACATGAGCTGCAGATCACCACTTACTAATGACTTTTTTCTCCATTAAGCCTGTGTCTGCTGTTCCTGCTTATACTAACCTTTCTTGTGAACTGGTTACTGGATTGTTTTTGGATCAACCCTGTGTCTGCTGTTCCTGCTTATATTGATTCTCCTGGTAAACTGACCTTGGTTTGTCTCTGAATTAGCCCCTGATTTACTGCATGGACCGTCTGCCTCTCCTGGTTTCAACCCTGCTTGCCAAATTCCCGTTCTACTTCCCTGATCATTCTGGTAGGACAGTCACTGTAGGTCTGTGACCGCACCAGTTTTCCACTACCTGCTCTGCATATGTAATCTGGGTCCCTACCAACAAATTCCATCTAGCCTCACAACGTGCTCTGGTGAAGAACCTAGGAGTAGGTTGGCTTTGGCTTCCTACTAACCTTAGAGGTTTTAGGAGTCTGGTATCCGTTTTAGGGTTCACTGTTTGTAGTCAGTTAGTAACTATGGAAATACATAAGCACCTAAAGGAGTTTTAGATATGTTGGAATAATGACTGTGAAGGTAGACACAAAAATGTGTTGAAAAAAAAAACTTTATAGTTTGCATGAGGAGGCACTGCAGGAGAAACTGAAAAGAATACAGAGTCATAATGTTTTCTCTGAAGCAGGGAAAACAATGCAAAGTTTATGCAGTCATCCTGCTGCGATGACTATAATTACAGTTATAGATGATCCTGGCCTGGATGATTAATGTCCTAGATGCTGTGCTCAACTAAGGTATTTCAAAGAAGAAGAGGGCACTCCCTGTACACCTATTGGCACTCCATGATGGAATCATTAAATACCAATGGGTTACTATGGCAGTCAGGGGCCTAACAAAGGCCCACCATTGGTATTAACCTACATAATTTCCTGTCAGTGTAACACTGACAAGCAATAACGGTTTGTAATGCTAGGTATTTGAAAACAATATAATAGCAATCAAATGATGATCATTTCATCATGTCAATTTTTTTTTTTTATAGTAAACCAAAAATATGGTAAATCAGCAGTCACAACTAAACCAAAACAACCCATGGACAGGACAACTGTCTACAGATTTGTACCTATGAAAATGGGTGACATGTTGCATGTGTGTTTGGCAACTAAAGGTATCTGTGATGGACATGGACCCATGTTCATATGTGCATGCATTGCTAAGAAAAGTGAAGTTTTGATATATGCAAAGGGGGGCAACAGGGGACACATACAAACATGGGACCAGCACAGATGCCTTCAGCTGCCAAGCACACATGACACAGGTCAGCCAGTTTCATAAGTACAAATCTGCTGACAGATGCCCTTTAAGATAATATTTGTTGTGACAGTTTAACAACTGGAAAAAGCTAGCAAGTACTAAAAACATACAGTAAAATGTTCATGCTATTAATTTTTAGTAAAATGGCCATACTTAGCCCTTATTTTACATTTATTTACATTGCAGGTATTTTACATTTGGTCGTTAACGTTGAACTCACTCACTATAACTAAAGTCAAATGACCACCAACTATTCAGAATGCCTATAAATAGCCACATATCTTCTGAGAACATCTAACGAGAGGGTGATTTAACATCTTTATGTTTTGATGAAGGACGTTTTGATGAACTTCTTGCACGTGTGGACTCCATTCTCTTTTACGACTCGCCATATTGGCAGAGATTGGTTTGCTTGCTCTCAATAGACTGGAGTTGGTAGATTTGTAACTAGCAATTTCCAGTTACTTTGTATTATTAGGAAAAAATGCCAGCATCACAAATAATTAAACCAGCTTGGTACTTTTCCATGAGGGTTTAACCATTACATGTCTTTTTACATGCACTTAGTGGGTTCTAATAATTTATTTGTATTACTTAAAAAAAAATATATAACATCCACAAGAAATCTCCATAATGTTTATGGTAAGACCTCCATCATGGTGTTCTTGACTGTGATCTACTAGGTAGGACTTATATTTTTTCATCTTACTACTTTTATTAAGTATCTAAGGTTTGTAGGGTTTGACGATATAGTCACTTTTTGTTGTGTTGAATGCCTGAAGTGTTACTTTTTAATTTCTGAGCTTAAAAACAAACTTTTGTCTGTTAGGTTAGGGTGAATATATTCCCATATGTGCATACAGATATAGCCGTAAGTGACATGCACAAACTCTGCACATCTTGATCTTTGATTTTTAGCAGATGTATATCTTTTAATCGCAGACATAAATTTTTATTCATTCTTGTCACAAAGTGGGGTCAAACCCACAGTGTCATTGAACAGATTTGGCTTAGGGCTACTTATTAGGGCTATATTAAAGTGGCCTCTATCTTTATCTTTCAACCTGCATACAGAGACCTGGACTCCACTACATGGGAACCACCAGGCCGCTACCTTTTGAAGTAGTCCCTCTTCACTGACAGCTGACCCAGGTGGATCAAGAGACATGGCACCAAAAGGAAAGGCAAAACCATAGTCAGTAGATGAGCCAAGATCAAGACAGAGCTCTTTCAATCTGGTTATCAGGCCAAAGGTCAACACAAGTCAAGTTGAGGTCAGGTCAGGTAGCTGAGGGTCAAATCCGGGAAACAAGCAGAGGTCAAGGCACGAAAAGTCAGTACAGAAGATACTGTGCCTTTACAGGGAGTAGCAAGTTAGTATACCTACAGGGAATGTACCTTAAATACCGGAGAAAGGCCATAAACTAGGCAGATTAGGTTGTGCACATGTTTACCGTTTAAGAGCTGGAGGGACTGTGTGCACGTGTCCTTTGGGCAGACAAAGGCACTGCAGGTTACAGGGTCTCAGGTCAGCATGGAGCAAATGGAGCCAGAAAGAAGTTTGTGGGCACAGGCTGTTAAAGCACTGGAGTGAGAGTTTAGCTGAGCATTTTGGTGACCATGCCCACTGGGAGAATGAGGATGCTGACATGGACTGCTCTTATCACAATTTTAACAGAAGATTACAGTTTGATGCAAAATTTGTGTAAACTGCTTTGTGAAATTTTGACAAAGTGATTGGTGCTTACATTAAGAATATATAGGGGGGGGGGGGGGGGGGGGGGGGCATGGCTAGCTGCCGAGCTGTATAGACAGCAATTCCTAGCCGAATCTAATCTGCAGCCATCTGGCCCGAAAGAGCCGACCAGCGATTACTGCATGGATCGAGGAGGTCCCATCAGACCATGGCCTTCAGGGAGAGCCGTCCCGGAGGCTTCGGGAACCTTCAGAGCCGGAGCTGCGGTGGCGACCTGTTCAGGCCTGAAAAGCCTCAGCCAGGGTTTGTGGGGAGGAACAGCGCACGGGACCGGGAACATCCTCCGCAGGGCTGGGTTGGATACCGGAGAACCCCGGAACCCTTAGCAATAGAGCGTGAGACACCACCAAAGCTCCCCGGCCCCCCCAGAACTGAAATAACACCTGAAGTCTAGGACAATCAGCGCCTCTGGAGGAGTGGAGCAGCAGCTGTCTAATACGGTCACCAGGACCCTGCTGATAAGGGGATCTCTCAAGACCACACATCATCTACCAGGCCAGCACAGGCCCACAGGACGGCGGAGACATCAACTTCAGCAGCTCATGATTTCAGCAGCAGTCATTAGAACCTCTTCCAGTCTTCCTCCCCCAGCCAGACAACACTGTGGGCTCCAGAACTTTTGAGGTCAGTAATATCAAGCTATCTGAAAGAACACCAACACCTCAACCTGCCACCGCTGCCCAATTGTCTGCAGGCCCACCACACTAACTAGGCTTACCTTAATTTTTCTGGCCTCTATCTCATGTAAATGAGACCTCCAGTGACTGCCGGGGGCAGGACATTAAGGATGACCACGTTTTAGATTCCACACAGAGCGTTAGCCTAGACCTGTGAGCCAGGAGGGAAACCGCAAGCCCATTTCCGCAGTGGGAACAGGAGCTCCGCAGGGCCGCCCCAAAACTGCCTGTTTCGTGGCCGCACATACTCTGACGCAGCCATTTTAACCGCACATAGTATTTAGAAGGGCCCATAGGATCGAAGGCCGGGCCAAAGAAGGGTACACTACCCTGAAGAGTTGCTCAGCATTCACTAAGATTACAGCCCCCTATATCACCACTCAGTGTGAAAGAGACGACAGCCATTTTGTAGAGACGTCACTCTTAAGCCGTTACCTCGCTGAGCAGGACTGTAGTAATACTGACTTTCTTTTGCTGAACCCACCTTGCAGACGCATGCTGCAGTTGCCCTAAAAGGGGTGAGGTTCGACTTCCCTATGTAGTCAGCGGGCTCCTTTCCGCCCCCCCCTCATTCAAATTGCTTTAACCCTCTCTGATCTTGGCATAGGAATGGACAAATTCCTTATGGGACCCCAACCGCAAAGACAACAGCGCAAAACGCTATCAGCCCAAACAGCACCTAAATCTCAAATACCTAAAGCACAAAACAAAGCTGCGATAAGAAATAAACAAGCTTCTTTAACGACCCGGACAGAAGAGCCGGTCCCAGACTCACCGCATTCCTCACAAGAGCTGTTATCGGACAATATTACACCTGCGAATCTCTCTCCTCCACATAGTCCGCCTCCTTAGTCATCTCCAGGTAATATACAAGCCATGGCGGTGGCACAGGAGGTGTCCCGCCTGCTGCTACCACTTTTTGCCAAATGGTTTAACGTTTTACATGCCTCAATTAATTCTGCGATGGCTCAGATCACCGCTAACACGCAAAAAATCACAGACCTGGAAAATAGAATAGTCTCAGGGGAAACAAATATGGAGACGGTACTGACCTCATTGCAACAACATGAAACCACAGAGACATTGCTCAGAGAATTGGAAGACCGGGAAAATAGAGATAGGAGAAATAATCTCAGATTTGTAGGAATTCCGGAGTCAGTGACCGGGGAGGCCTTAACAGCTTTCCTGGGGATGAAAATCCTGCAGGCTCTAAATCTCGACTCGCCAGCAGATCCTATGATGATAGAGAGGGCACACCAAATAGGACCACCCAGGGACCAGCTATTGCCAAATATGTTCACTGGGCCACAAAATTCTACGAGCGTATCGTAACCAATTACACAACAACAATCATTAATATGGGGGGGGGGGCCTGACCGTGACATGATGGAGGGGGACGATGTAAATGTCTGTACAGTTGTACTCTGTAGTCTGTGACTGTGACATGGGAATGGAGCCAGGGCCAGGGAGGATTGGCCTGGGGGGATGATGTGCCATGGGGGGGGAAGAAATGTGACACAATAGGGGGTAATGATGTGATCATGGATGGGGCCAGGGCCGTCCGGGAGGGGGGGATGATGTGCCATGGGGGGGGGGGAGAAATGTGACACAATAGGTGGTAATCATGTGATCATGATGTGACACGAAGGGGGTGATGCAAACTAAAAAGGAGAGGGTGATGTGACATTGAGGGGGTGAAATGTGACAAGGAGGGGGAGAAATGTGACATGGAAGGCTTATGAGACAGGTGATTTGACATGGAGGGGGAGAAATGTGGCATTGAGGCCTTTATGGGGAGAAATGTGACATGGATGATGGAGGGGGGAGAAATGTGACACAATAGGGGACATTGATGTGATTATGGATGGGGCCAGGACCGTCTGGGGGAGAGGGGTTATGTGCCATGGGGGGGGGGGGGGGAGAAATGTGACACAATAGGGAGTAATGATGTGATCATGATGTGACACGCAGGGGGTGATGTAAACTAAAAAGGAGGGGGTGATGTGATATGGTTTGGTGGGGGAGAAATGTGGCATTGAGGGGGTGAAATGTGACATGGAGGGGGCGAAATGTGACATGGAGGGGGTGAAATGTGACATGGAGGGGGAGAAATGTGACCTGGAGGCCTTGAGGGAGAGAAATGTGACATGGGGGGCTGATGGCTGACATGGGGGCATGGTGGCTGACATGGGGTCTGATGGCTGACATGGGGGGGCTGATGGATAGGGGCTGATGGCTGATTTGGGGGTCTGATCTGAGGTCTTATTAACATTGGGGGTCTGATTGCTGGTCTGACCTGAGGTGTAATGGAAAATATTTTTTTCTTATTATCCTCCTCTAAAACCTAGGTGCGTCTTATGGGCCAGTACATCTTATAGGGTGAAAAATATGGTCCTCAAACCAGCGATTGTCTGAAACAGAGCGAAGATACCAGGACCACACAGAGGAGAAGCAAGCTGATGCAGACTGGACCAGGGCCAGATGAGCTGCGGGGGGATGGGGGGCTCGCCAAAATGTAGCTTCGCTTGTGTTGGCAAAAATCCTTGCACAGCCCTGGCCGTAGCCACCTTTTTGATGACCCAGCGACAGCCAGAAGATTCTTTGGCCAGCAAGACGCATGATGACCACAAGCTAGACTCTGGGGGAGCGAACTCCCAACCTCAAGCTGTTTTCTTGCCTCTCACTTCTTGTATTGTTATTGCATGTTTCACTATGGGGACGTCATTTGACATCTACTAATGTTCAACCTTGTTTGTTATAAGTTATGTTTTATGCTGTTCTATGCTTTAGGCTGAAGACTGTGATGCTCGGGATCTGGGACTCCTTCCTCGGCTTTGTGGGACCACTCTTGCCCGCTCGCTGGGACAGGTGGGAGAGGACTTCTATGTGACTGACCTATCTACTGACTACCGCGTACCCCCTTGGCCAGATGAGTACCACACTTGAAAACACTATGTCCACCTACAACATCTCACCACACCTAAAACTACTCACCTGGAATGTAGCAGGGTTAAATACCCCAACAAAGAGAAGGAAAGTAGTGACACACCTTAAGCGATTTAAACCAGATATTGTGTTTCTCCAGGAAACGTATTGGAAAGCGTCCTCCCGATCCACTCTTAAAGGGGTTGTCCAAGTTAAATTTATTGATGACCTATCCTCAGGATAGGTCATCAATATCAGATCGGCGGGGGTCCGACACCCCCTCTGATCAGCTGTTTGAAAAGAAGGCGCGCGCGGTGTCAGCGCTGCCTCCTCTTCACTGTTTACCTTCTAGCCGTTGCATCTGCAGTGGTGAGCAGGTGTTAATACACCCAAGCCTTCCTATTGAAATGAATGGGACGTCTTGGGTGTAATTACACCTGCTCACCACTGCAGATGCAACGGCTAGAAGGTAAACAGTGAAGAGGAGGCAGCGATGACACCACGCGCGCCTTCTCTTCAAACAGCTGATCGGAGGGGGTGCTGGGTTCCCCACATACCTTTCGGAGTCAGAGGACTTTGGGACATATCTTACGGTCCATTGGACTAACTTTCTGGATGATAATGACATTCATCTAAAAGATACCCCGATTTTATGGGCGACCTTCAAGGCGGTTATGCGTGGTCATGTAATAGCCTATGTAGCACATAAAAAGAAAAAGACAAGGGAGCGCTTTGACTTGTTGCACTCTGATCTCTTGCCGGCCCAGCGAGCCCACGCAGTAGCCCCTACTGCTCAAAAAAAAACAAGCATTTTTAGACACAAAGTCATTATTAGACACGTTTGTTCAGGGACAGGCACACTGGTTCACCCGATGTACACAAAGCAAGTACTTCCGTTAGGGAAATAGAGCAGGAACATTACTAGCTTCTCTTACCAAACCTTTTAAAAGCAACAAACCAATAACCCGTATCAAATGCCTGGAATCAGACCATCTGTACTCTACGACAGACGAAATAACTAAGGTCTTCTTTAAATACTATAAAGACCCCTATAGGGCCTCCCCTACGAATCAGGAGGGGATGCAGTCTTTCCTGGACTCCTTACACATGCCATCCCTATCGGAGGAACGGAGGGCATATTTAGATGCAGATATCACAGAGAAGAAGGTGAAACAAGCTACTTCCAGATCGCAAAACACCAGAACCAGATGGCCTAACGGCAGAATATTACAAAATGCTATCGCCAGAGATAATCCCCATCTTGACAACTCTGTACACCCAGATATATAGGTGGGGCATGGAAGTAGACCAGTTCACGGAGTCTAGGGTGATTGTGCTTCCTTTAGCCTAATAAAAACCATGACCTACTGCCAGGGGCATAGCTAAAGGCTCATGGACCCTGGTGCAAGAATTCCCCCCTGCCCTTAGTACTTTGTGGCCAGTGGCAGGAAAGAACATTACCTTTGTGCTGCCTGAGGCAAAAATTGAAAAATGCCCCCCCCCATGCCAAATTCTTGACCTACCCCTTCCCTCCAGCTAGAAGTGTAACCTGACCTGCATGCACTTTCTATAATACCAGTTTCTTCTTATGTGGCACAAGGGTCTTCGGGCCCCCTCAGGCTCCTGGGCCCGGTAGCGACTGCTACCTCTGCACCCCCTATAGCGCCTCTGCCTACCGCAGTCCTATAGGCCAATAACCTTAATGAATCAGGATTATAAATTTCTAGCTAAAATTATTGCCGATAGAATGCAAACCTTTCTCCCAACCCTAATTTACCCCACCCAAATGGGTTTTACACAAGGGAGATATGCGGTTAACAATGTACGTCGTGCGGTGGTAACCACGATTGCAGCGTAAAATCCCACACGGCGCCAAGTGCTTTTTCTCAGCCTAGATGCCGAAAAGGCATTTGACAAGCTGTCCTGGCCTTTTCTACACACAACCCTAGCCGTCTGTGGTTTTGGAATAGGGTTTAGACCATTCATAAACAATATGTATATCGATGTTACAACTATGTTAACCATTAATGGGAAGAATTCACGGATTTTACATCTTTTTAGGTGTACAAGGCAGGGATGTCCCCTATCTCTGATCTTATTTAATCTGTCTTTGGACCTGCTCTTGTACCGTCTTCACACCACGCACAGTTTCCGTGGGGTGACGATAGGTAACAGTGAACTGAGAGCGGTGGCGTTTGCGGACAATGTCTTGTTGATGATCTCTGATCCTAAAGACTCGTTTGAAAAGCTGTTAGCTGAACTCCAAGAGGTTGGCTCCTTATCGGGATACACCATCAACTTGGACAAAACGGAGGCATTACTTCTGAGCGGACCCAAAATACCGGCCTGGACTAGGGCTTTTCCGTTTTCATGGAAGGATAGGGCCATAACATACTTGGGGGTCATCATCCCTAAAAAAAAAACATCTCAATTATATCATTATAATGTGAGACCTTATCTTTCCTCCCTAGAATCCACCCTCAAGGTCTGGAAACATTTCTCACTATCTTATGTGGGAAGAATAAATTGTGTATCTGCTAAGGACAGACATTGATATACACTACTGGGTTACCTTCACCTGTAGTGACAGTGCGGTACTAGCTAGATAACTTGTGTGTACGAACCTGGAGAATCATAAATGACAAACATGTTTCGGACTTGTCAAAAACAGACATTGATGTTGACAAAAAAAAATTTATCCTTTTTTTTCTTTTCCTCTGCTTGTATGTATATTCTTCTAACAATAAAAAAAAAAAATTGAATAATAATAATAATAATAATAATAATAATAAATAAGGGTATGGAAGTACAAGGTGATTTCCTTAAGTCCTAGACTATAATTTTATTTACCATATTTTAGGTGATAGGACAGTGCTTTATTTCGCCAGCAATAGTATTTTATTTACTAAAAAGGACCCTTGAAACTGATTATTTTAAGGACTCAAGTATCAGGAGTTAAGGTCCCTTTAGACAGGACGACATAGCAGCAGATGTTGGAAAATAAGCATTCCTTCGACAGTCGGCTGCTCGTCAGCGGAGGAGACAGCTGCATTTACATGTAGCGATTAGGGATGAGCGAACCTGAACCTCATAGGGTTCGGGTAGTGAAGGAATTCTGTTATGGATTCCGTTATAACGGAATATAACGGAATTCGATGGTGGAATGCAAGACGGAAGCCTTTAAGAGGTATTCCGTTTTGATCCATCATAATAGAAGTCTATGGCCAAGCATAACAGATCTGTCTGGTTTCCATTATGCAGGACGGAAAACAGTCCTGCATAACGGAAACCAGACAGATCCATTATGCTTGGCCATAGACTTTATTTCCAGGTCAGTATGATTACAGTGATACCGAACTTATAAAATTTTTGTTATGGTTTACAACTTTTTTTTTAAGGAAAAAGAAACTTTGCAAAAACACAGAAATATAGTGGCAAATCTGGGGGAGCTGCTCAACCCCTAACACTGTAGCGTGTTTTTCATTGGGGGAGCAGCCCCACCGCATGTGGACCGCAGCAAACGACTATCCCCAGCAAAAAATATTTTGCATACGGTGGAGGATGTCGGCGCGGTCCACATGCACCACAAAGGCATCCTACACAAAACGGAGCATTGTGCGGATGAAAATATAATCATAAATCACAGAAAAAATGCACCACACGGATATGCCACTGACTATACTGGCTAGTCATAAATGCAGATATTAAAAGCTGAGACTTTTGCCAATATATTCCTGTCAGGAAGATATCGGAGCCCCAAGCACCACGTCACGGTTCTCAGCATGGCAAGGGGTCCTACCACTACGCTACCTATGGTGTGAACAAGGTCTGAGGGTGATGTAATCCAGCTCACAGCCAGGCTTCCACACAACCGCCTAGCAGGACTGTTGTGGAATCATATATCTAGTATCAAATGTATACTTGCTTGTATTATATCTAACAGTTTGCTTAACAAACAAAATGGCCCCTGAAGTAGCAGCCAGCTCCCTTAATAATCCCTTACTAAACACTTTATGATATTGAAATTGCTGACATAGTGCTGACATTGCTAAAGTATGGAGTGATAATGTGATACCTTGTCATGGGACTTAGTAATGTGACAATTAGATCATCAAATTAGCCGAGTCATAAAGTTCCTCTTTTTTGCTATAAAAAATCATGTAATCTCAATAAACGTAGCATCTTGCATTGACTGACTTCTCTGTGACAGTCTGTGTGTGATCTCTTTCAAGGCGTACGTATGCCAATCATTTTATACCATTCGGAGCAATACATCAATCTTAACTGACTATATTGGAGTCAGATCCAGAACCATATCAGTTGGCGCCCAACGTGGGGCCTGAGGATTGGACCTCCTGCTGGCGTACCCCCAGAGACTGGACCCAGAGAGACAAGCCAACGGACACCGGGACCGCGGCCCGTAATAAGAGGTGAGAAAATATATTCATCTTACCTATTCTGTGTCCCTTGGCTTAGTCTATCCATATTTGTTCTAGGGAGGGGTGCACCGACAGTGAGGCATCCTCAGGGGCATGAAGTAAGAACCCCATTGTATTGATAAGCTTGATGTATTGTGTTTTATTATTTTTTTGTGTATGGTTGGTTTCTCTGGTCTCTGGGAGAAAGGAGAGGCATAGACTGACAGAACAATAGAAGTCTCCTAAAGTGCCTACATTGAGGGGTAACCCTGGTGTGTAACCCCAAGAAATA
The DNA here is from genome assembly GCF_014858855.1 of Bufo gargarizans. Taxonomy (NCBI): domain Eukaryota; kingdom Metazoa; phylum Chordata; class Amphibia; order Anura; family Bufonidae; genus Bufo; species Bufo gargarizans. The sequence continues at coordinate 74,249,831 of NC_058082.1, read as the reverse complement.
GTAGAAGGGAAGGAGACGGCTTGCTGATAACCCAGTGGTGTGTTAATCTCAAGCTCAAGGTGTTTGTTTGTTTGTCAGTGTCTGTGCTAATCCAACTATCAGAGACAGACAGTAAGTGAAGGCTCCAGAACGTGTTGAAGGCTCCAGAACGTGTTGTTTTGAAAAAAATGGGTAACCGAAATAGTGTCCCGAAGGGCTATTGTTCACCTGAACAGTACGTGGCGGACCGGAGAGGAAAAGGTTATGTTAAAGGATTAAGCAAGTTAGAAAAGAATTATGGTATTGCAAAAGGAGGTGTATTGTGTTCTGCTATGTGGCAGACATTGTTGACTGAGAAAAGAGGCAAATTGAATGATGATAAGTTGATAGATACAGTCAGGGTATGGCTGGACTGTAGCAAAGAAATTTGAACAGACAAAAGGAGAAGCAATGTTTGATGAAAAATCAGGACTCCATTACTATCGGCCTGGCCCAGTCTTAGTACAGGAACAGCCACCGCCCTATAACAGTGGCGCAGCTGAAAGAAAAAGGGGAAGTTGGACTTGTACACATTGTGGTCAGCAGAACCCTGCCCCCCGTGATACGTGCTTAGCCTGTGGTGCTCCACGCCCACATAATCATGCTCTTTTAGCCCCCCAGCACGTCTCACCAGTCCCAGCAATGACGCCATCTTGTCCTCCGCCAACGCCCAAGGCTGGACTTGTAATCTCCCCAAACCCTGCTCTTTCTGTCATGCCACAAGTCACTACTATATACCCACTTGTAAATCCTGACGGCACCTACATGCTACCCAGTCAGCCCATAGCTCCAGCTCATATAATGGTAGGAGGTAGTGGTGCTGTAGATCAGGAAGATGAGGATGGGGAGAAACAAAAGGAAGATGCAGGGGAAGACTCACAGCAGACAGTGGACTATGCACCAGGTGCTGCAGCACAAACCCCGGGATATCGCAGCCCCCCACCGCACCTTGGACAATTTTCTGATATTACCCTAAGTAGCCAGCAGGGTGCAGCAAGAGCAATGAATGAGTCTTTTCAAAACCAAATTACAGAGCTGCAAAGAGAGATCCATAACATAGGACAAGGAAATCTTGAAGCCTTAAGGGAAATATACTTGAACACTCGCCCAGTCGGGCCACCTAAGTATGTGTCCTTTACCCCCCAGCAGTTGTTCACCATAGTGAACCTCATGCCTGACCCAGATACACACCCTATGCCCTTTTATAGAAAATTGGCACAAGTTTATCAAACCTACGGGTGTACTTGGTCAGACTTGCAAAGTATTGTACAAAATAAAACTGGTGAATTTTCTTCACTTATAATGGATCACATACGCCAACCAGAACTCCCTGGAGCAAATTATGACACTCGTGATTCAGAATCTGGCCGTGATTTCATTCAGCAATTATATAAGTGGGCGAAAGACAGACTAGCAGAGCAGTCCACGACCCTGCAAGACATGGTGCAGGATAAAGCAGAGTCAGTAGAAAAGTTTGTACAAAGAGTTAAACAAAACTATAAAGATATGGGATTCAGTCCAAATGAACCTGTGCACTTAAGACTCCTAGCACGGTCATTTGTAGATGGCCTTAGGCCAGATCTGAACAAAGCTCTTGTAACCTGTCGCCCAGAATGGAAATCATTAACATTGGAAATTTTAGAACAAGTTGCAAAAGGGCTGGAGAGTAGTACAAAGAAATCCCGCATATCAGTCATGGCAGTCATGACGGGAGAAGAAAGAGAGGAAAGACCCCCGCCCCCCGTGTCTGTTATGGGTGCGGCAAACCAGGGCACATTAAGAGAAACTGTCGCTCCAAACATCTGTGGCCAGCAGATCAGAGCCAAAGAGGAACTCCTCCTCCATGGCCAGCTCCATCCCACTAGGACGTTGGCAAACCAGTGTTGCTGGGAGGGGACACCCCGTGTATGGCAGTCTCTGCCCCTCCTGCAGGCCCCGCCCCTCGAATCACCCTCGATGTGGCAGGGAAGGAACTCTCATTCCTTGTAGACACTGGTGCAGCCCGCAGTGTGTTATGTGAGAACGCCATACTCCCTTCCTGGCTCACAGATATGCATTTACCCTGCTCTGGTTTAGAAGGGGTCACCCAGCACAACCCTGTTACTAAGCCTCTCTTGATTACTCCCTCTACTAAATCCCAAAGCCAATCTCCACAGTTACATCTGCCCACTGGAGTAATGTCACAATTTGTTGTAAGCCAGACATGTCCTTATAACCTATTAGGCTCAGATTTTCTTCAGAAAATACGGGCCAACATCCAGTTCAAGGAAAATGGTACAGTTGTTTTAGGTACGGCATTGAGTCCTGAAGAAACCTGCCTCCTAATGGCATTAAAATCCCAGTCACTTGAATCACATGAACAAGGGGATTCGCTGCAAAGCATTTTGCACCTCATCCCTGATACCCTTTGGACCAAAGGTCCCCAAGACATTGGGCGTCTCAAAGTCCCGCCAGTCACTGTAACCTTGAAGAATCCTAACTTACTGCCTTATAAAGCACAATACCCTCTCTCCATTTCCCAGAGAGATGCTATCACCCTCCAGATACAGGCTCTTCTTGCAAATGGAGCTATTAAAATTACCACCTCACCATGTAACACTCCCTTATACCCAATTAAAAAGAAGAGTGTGAAGGGACAGCCTCCTGTATATCGCATGGTACAAGACCTCAGAGCAGTTAATGAGGCTACAGTCTTTGAAACCCCCATTGTACCAAATCCCCACACTTTGCTTGCTAGCATTCCTCCTGTGGCTGCTATCTTTACTGTCATTGATCTAGCAAATGCCTTTTTCTCTGTCCCATTACATGAAGACTCCCAATTTCTCTTTGCTTTTACACATGATGGAAAACAATACACCTGGACGGTGTTGCCTCAAGGAGCTCATAATAGTCCTTCCTGCTTTAGCAAAGCAATGGCATCCATCTTACAACCATGGCAAGCAGATCACCCAGAGGTGGAACTCTTACAATATGTGGATGATTTACTCCTCTGTGCTGACTCACACCCCGTCTGCCTGAACTCATCTGCCTCACTTCTTGCCTACCTGGCGGATGCTGGGTGCAGAGTCTCACGTTCTAAATTACAGTTGTGTCTTCCAAAAGTCGTTTTCCTAGGTCACTGCATCTCACAAGGCAGTAAGCATCTTACGGATGCCAGAAAGAAAGCAGTCTCAGACATCCCACTGCCAGATACCCCTCACCAACTGCAAACCTTTCTGGGACTCATTTCATACTGTAGACCATGGATCCCTGATGCATCCGTTCTGATGCAGCCACTATTTGATTGCATACCCCGTATTGCTACTGTCCCTTTCCAAATGACTGCAGAAGCCATAAAAGCATTCCAATCCCTCAAACAAATCATTGTCACTGCCCCAGCTCTTGGCATCCCTAACTATCAGCTTCCCTTTCGCCTTTATGTCATGGAACGTCAGGGTCATGCCACTGGAGTTCTCACCCAGAGCCATGGAGGTCGTAGTAGACCTCTAGGCTACTTCTCAAAACGTCTAGACCCTGTAGCCAGAGCCACCCCTTCCTGTGTCAGGGCCGTTCATGCTGCTAGTTCTCTCCTGAACGCTACAGCTGACATCGTCCTGGGACACCCACTCACCATCATGGCTCCCCATGACATCTCAGCTATCCTGCAACAAACACAACCTAAACACCTCACTGCACAACGCCACCTCAGGCTCCAGTGTAGCCTGCTTCTGCCAGATAATGTCACCATCCAGAGATGCCACATCCTCAATCCTGCTGCACTCCTTCCTCTCCCAAGGGGGGAGTGTACTGCAGATGGAGATTCTGCAGATTTTATTGATCTACGTGCTGAAGAAGATCTTCAGGAAGAAGAACTATGGGCCTCAACCGACTCTCTTTACAAAGAACAAGAACATGATTGCATTACAATGATGGAAGCTGAAGTAGGAACTCCACCATCAATACAGGATACTCCTTTGCAAAACCCACACTGGACACTCTTTGTAGACGGTTCAAGGTATGCCGATGACAAAGGGAAATTCCATACAGGCATGGCAGTTACTAGTGAGTATGAAGTACTGTGTGCAAGGCAATTGCGCCCAGACCAGTCAGCACAAGAGGCTGAACTCATAGCTCTTACTGAGGCCTGCCTCATAGCAAAAGACTCCACTGCTAACATCTACACAGACTCCAGATATGCTTTTGGAGTAGTTCATGATTTCGGAATAATATGGAAGGCCAGAGATTACATTACAGCAGCAGGAACCCCAATTAAACATGCTTTAGCAGTAGAGGCTTTGATGACTGCAGTACTCCTGCCCACCAAAGTAGCAGTAATCAAAGTAAAGGCACATACCCGTGCTGACACACCAGAAGCCAAAGGAAATGCATTGGCGGACCAAGCAGCCAAACAGGCAGCAATGGAAGAGGAAAGAGCACAGCCAGATAAAATCATGTTAGCACAACCGGATGTCAAGCAACAAGAAGTATCATGGGATCTACTGAAACAGATGCAGAAGCAAGCCACCCGCTCAGAAAAGGAAACCTGGCTAAAGGAGTCAGCCCTGGAAGAAGAATCCGGACTTTGGACACAAGGGAAGAAAGTGTGCTTGCCTAGAGCACTCTATCCTGTAATAGCCTCTGTGGCCCATGGGCCCACTCATCAATCTAAGACGATAATGAAAGAGCTCATCGATAAAATATGGGTAGCCCCAGGAATCACTCCTGTACTAGTGAAATATGTCCAGTCATGTTTAATCTGTGCCCAATGCAATCCAGGTAGGACTGAGCCCACGCCAAAAAAATGTCTCCCAAAAGCCTTATACCCCTTCCAGAGGATCCAGATTGATCATATCCAGATGCCAATGTGCCAAGGGTTTCAATACGTGTTAGTAGTGGTAGACATGTTCTCTGGGTGGCCAGAAGCCTACCCCGTCAGGAATCAGACAGCAACAACTACTGCTAAAAAATTGATACAGGAAACTGTCTGTAGGTACGGGGTACCTGAGGTCATTGAGAGTGATCAGGGCCCAGCATTCACTGCTAACCTAACCCAAGAGGTCTGGAAGATGGTAGGGTCACACCTGGCATTCCACACCCCTTACAGACCCCAAAGTAGCGGCAAAGTCGAGAGACTGAATGGGGTATTAAAGTCAAAAATGCTGAAAATGACTAGGGAGACAGGGCTCAATTGGGTTCAGTGTTTACCAATAGCACTCTTTGCAGTCAGACACACTCCCAAACCTCCCCATAAGCTGACTCCACATGAGATATTGTTTGGGTCGGGACCCCGGATGGGGCTGTACTTCCCTCAACAGTTGCAAATGCATTATGAATCTGTTGCAAAGTATGTGATAGCTTTGAGCAAACAGTTGTCTAACATCCATGTGCAAGTCTTTTCTTCCATTCCAGATCCTGACTCCCTAGAAGGCAGCCACACTCTGAAACCAGGAGAGTGGGTAGTGGTCAAGAAACACGTCAGAAGTACCCTAGAACCACGCTTCGAGGGGCCTTACCAAGTACTACTGACCACTCCAACTTCTGTAAAGCTCGAAGGGAGATCCACCTGGATCCACGCCTCTCACTGCAAAAGGATAAGGAACCCGCCAGATTCAGAAATAACAAAATGATTTTCTTTTATCTGCTAGCACTGGTGACACTCACCAGTGCATACATTCCTCCCCCGGCGGAAATGGATGATGACGGGTGGGACAATAAGTTTGTCAAACATCATCAAGTGTTGTATAAAAGTCTGAAGGAAGGTGATTCTGACACCACCACCTCTTCACTAAAAGATTGTTGGATATGTACACATGGCCCAGTAAATGCTAGAGCTATGCCTTATTTAGCTGTGCCCCTAACCTTCCAAGAGATAAAAGATTTGGCAGGATCAGCTGTTTTCCTTTCTAGCATAAAAGAGGTTAATACCAAAAATGGCAACAGAAAAGCTTCCCTAATAGTAGTAGCATGGGATGGGTCCCCATGGCTAATGATAAACAGAACAGGACCCTCAGCTCAGAATAGCAATATGCCCTGGAATGACTATATGTGGAGCAATGTATCCTGCTTCCCAAATTGGACCCACTGTTACTGCCTACAGGTACAAACCCATGGTATGGTTTTCAGTTCCCATAACAGATCAGGCTGTAATGATTCCAACCCAGACAGTCCAGTACAGTGCATTGGTATATATGCTGAAGCAAGTGGTGATCTGGCCTGCGCCCGGCGCAGCGTAAATGACTTGACAATAGGGATGACTAGTAAAACCACAGAGGGTCAAGAAAAGGGTCAAAAACTGGCAGAAGGTATCAAACTAGCCCACTTAATCACTCGTTTGTTCAATAGTACAGTGGTTTCGGTCCCAAAAAAATATATACCTAGTATGTGGACACAGGGCATATAAATGGCTCCCTTCGGATTTCAAAGGTTTATGTACAATTGCTAGGCTCACACCAGCCACTTTTACACTGCCTCATGGAAAATTAAATGTCAATGCTATCCCCAAACACACCTTATATAAAAGAGCCGCAGATAACATTCCTAGACCAAATGGAAAACCCCATCTTGTAGAAATGAGTGGTGCCAACAAGTTCTTTAGTACTCTATTAATCTATCCTATGCTTACACAAACATATGACAAACTAGTAATGGCTACCGACTACTTGGATGATCAGATTTGGGAAATTATGAAACTGATGAATACATCTAATGTTGTCCAGAATCAGCTCATCATAGTCACTAATCAACACACTTTAGTATTAGACTACTTGACTGCAAAGGATGGAGGTATGTGTCAGGTAGTAGGTACTGCATGCTGCCATTATATCGATCCACAAGGTAATCTACAAGTAAAAGCTGGTTTGGAAAAGATGAGTGAGATACGTGATGAATGGCTAGAGGCTCACAGTGCAGATAAGTCAACATGGTGGTCTGACACTTTCTCATTCCTTAATCCCAGTAACTGGTTCAAGGGAATTAGTGGATGGACGATGGGAATAATTCAGGGAATATTACAGATAGCCCTAATATTGATGGTAATCTACATATTTATCAAATTTGTTGTTTCCTGCATTAACCGTATCACCAACAGAAAGAAGCCTGCTGAGGAAGCCATACTACTTCTCTATGAACAAATGGCTAGCACCGCAATAGATGTGGATGTCGTCCCTGCATTCCCGACACCCCCTACATTCCCGACACCCCCGCCTTCTCCAACTCCCGCGGATGAAGCTCCTCCACCCAGGCCTGAAGATCCAAGAGATGATGAAATTAGGGACAAATGAATCCCAGGGTATTACCAGAAGTCCGCTCAATCGGGAACTTATTCACAAGGGATAAGTTGTCGCCACTGTGGGTGAAGAGGATACGAATGGTATGCCAGGGGATTCGCTAGGTTTAGGGAAAGTCTACAATCAAGTCTACAATCAAGTCTACAAGGGGGGACTGTTGTGGAATCATATATCTAGTATCAAATGTATACTTGCTTGTATTATATCTAACAGTTTGCTTAACAAACAAAATGGCCCCTGAAGTAGCAGCCAGCTCCCTTAATAATCCCTTACTAAACACTTTATGATATTGAAATTGCTGACATAGTGCTGACATTGCTAAAGTATGGAGTGATAATGTGATACCTTGTCATGGGACTTAGTAATGTGACAATTAGATCATCAAATTAGCCGAGTCATAAAGTTCCTCTTTTTTGCTATAAAAAATCATGTAATCTCAATAAACGCAGCATCTTGCATTGACTGACTTCTCTGTGACAGTCTGTGTGTGATCTCTTTCAAGGCGTACGTATGCCAATCATTTTATACCATTCGGAGCAATACATCAATCTTCACTGACTATATTGGAGTCAGATCCAGAACCATATCAGGACAACTAGTGCAATGTGAACAAAGCCAGACTGTAAGCCACACCCATATCAGACTATGTAATGGAGGCTACCAGGTGCAAAGAGTGTTTGAATGCCAGGTGAAGGCACATACACTACATATAAAACAAGACAAAAACACAGAAATATAGTGGCAAATCTGGGGGAGCTGCTCAACCCCTAACACTGTAGCGTGTTTTTCATTGGGGGAGCAGCCCCACCGCATGTGGACCGCAGCAAACGACTATCCCCAGCAAAAAATATTTTGCATACGGTGGAGGATGTCGGCGCGGTCCACATGCACCACAAAGGCATCCTACACAAAACGGAGCATTGTGCGGATGAAAATATAATCATAAATCACAGAAAAAATGCACCACACGGATATGCCACTGACTATACTGGCTAGTCATAAATGCAGATATTAAAAGCTGAGACTTTTGCCAATATATTCCTGTCAGGAAGATATCGGAGCCCCAAGCACCACGTCACGGTTCTCAGCATGGCAAGGGGTCCTACCACTAGTGTATGTGCCTTCACCTGGCATTCAAACACTCTTTGCACCTGGTAGCCTCCATTACATAGTCTGATATGGGTGTGGCTTACAGTCTGGCTTTGTTCACATTGCACTAGTTGTCCTGCTAGGCGGTTGTGTGGAAGCCTGGCTGTGAGCTGGATTACATCACCCTCAGACCTTGTTCACACCACAGTTAGCGTAGTGGTAGGACCCCTTGCCATGCTGAGAACCGTGACGTGGTGCTTGGGGCTCCGATATCTTCCTGACAGGAATATATTGGCAAAAGTCTCAGCTTTTAATATCTGCATTTATGACTAGCCAGTATAGTCAGTGGCATATCCGTGTGGTGCATTTTTTCTGTGATTTATGAAAAAGAAACTTTGCATTAAAGTTTGCTGACACCCATAAGTTTTTTATATTTTCATGTACAAATCTGTATGAGAGCTTGTTTTTAGGGCAAGCTATAGTTTTATTGGTACCATTTTGGGCTACATAGTGCTTTTATCACTTTTTTTCCAGGAACAAGGTGATAAAATAACTGCAATTCTTCATTTTGATTTCTTTCTTCCTGTTACCCTGCCAGATAAGTATTTTTATATTTTATTACTTTGAACATTTTTGGATGCAGCAATACCAATTATGCTTATTTTTATACGTAAAATTGGGAAAGTGGGTGATTTGAATCTTTACAAAAATGTTTGTAAGATGTTTTACTGTTTGAACTTTTATCAAGCTATCATGACAGACAATTGGTACCCTGCGATTTCACTGGAGGAGGAGGAAATAGATTGGAGGGCAGAGTGATTCATCCCCCCCTTTCTTTGTCTAACTGTTCAGATGTTGTTATTATTATTGACCGCAGCATCTGAGGTGCTAAATGACTGGGATCAGAGTTATCTTCGATCTTGGTCTCTGTAACACAGGCAACACCTTCCAAGTATGGAGTGGGATATTAATATGATTCAGTTATGAAGGTAACACGCGATCTGCACACAAGAACCTGTGTCATCACATACAGTCAGGTCCATAAATATTGGGACATTGACACAATTCTAACATTTTGGGCTCTATACATAACTACAATGGATTTGAAATGAAACGAACAAAATGTGCTTTAACTGCAGACTGTCAGCTTTAATTTGAGGGTATTTACATCCAAATCAGGTGAACGATGTAGGTGTGACAAAACGGAGGCATTACTTCTTGTTAAAGGACCACAAGTAATGGGACAATTGGCTTCTCAGCTGTTCCATGGCCAGGTGTGTGTTATTCCCTCATTAACCCAATTACAATGAGCATATAAAAGGCCCAGAGTTCATTTCAAGTGTGCTATTTGCATTTGGAATCTGTTGCTGTCAACTCTCAAGATGAGATCCAAAGAGCTGTCACTATCAGTGAAGCAAGCCATCATTAGGCTGAAAAAACAAAACCAACCCATCAGAGAGATAGCAAAAACATTAGGCGTGGCCAAAACAACTGTTTGGAACATTCTTAAAAAGAAGCAACGTACCGGTGAGCTCAGCAACACCAAAAGACCTGGAAGACCATGGAAAACAACTGTGGTGGATGACCGAAGAATTCTTTCCCTGGTAAAGAAAACACCTTTCACAACAGTTGGCCAGATCAAGAACACTCTCCAGGAGGTAGGTGTATGTGTGTCAAAGTTAACAATCAAGAGAAAACTTCACCAGAGTGAATACAGAGGGTTCACCACAAGATGTAAACCATTGGTGAGCCTCAAAAACAGGAAGGCCAGATTAGAGTTTGCCAAACGACATCTAAAAAAGCCTTCACAGTTCTGGAACAACATCCTATGGACAGGTGAGAACAAGATCAACTTGTACCAGAGTGATGGGAAGAGAAGAGTATGGAGAAGGACAGGAACTGCTCATGATCCTAAGTATACCACCTCATCAGTGAAGCATGGTGGTGGTAGTGTCATGGCGTGGGCATGTATGGCTGCCAATGGAACTGGTTCTCTTGTATTTATTGATGATGTGACTGCTGACAAAAGCAGCAGGATGAATTCTGAAGTGTTTCGGGCAATATTATCTGCTTATATTCAGCCAAATGCTTCAGAACTCATTAGACGGCGCTTCACAGTGCAGATGGACAATGACCCAAAGCATACTGCGAAAGCAACCAAAGAGTTTTTTAAGGGAAAGAAGTGGAATGGTATGCAATGGCAAAGTCAATCACCTGACCTGAATCCGATTGAGCATGCATTTCACTTGCTGAAGACAAAACTGAAGGGAAAATGCCCCAAGAACAAGCAGGAACTTAAGACAGTTGCAGTAGAGGCCTGGCAGAGCATCACCAGGGATGAAACCCAGTGTCTGGTGATGTCCATGCGTTCCAGACTTCAGGCTGTAATTGAATGCAAAGGATTTGCAACCAAGTATTAAAAAGTCAAAGTTTGATTTATGATTATTATTATGTCCCATTACATATGCAAACTGTTGTAATTCCTGCACCGTTCACCTGATTTGGATGTAAATACCCTCAAATTAAAGCTGACAGTCTGCAGTTAAAGCACATCTTGTTCGTTTCATTTCAAATCCATTGTGGTGGTGTATAGAGCCAAAAATGTTAGAATTGTGTCGGTGTCCCAATATTTATAGACCTGACTGTAAATGGTTCTTCTTTAATTACTGCAAGAAGATAAAATTGTCACTCTTTTCTCTCTTCTCAATCAGCTGCAATCTGTTTTTATCAGGCTGTAAATTCAAATTTAACTTGGAGGAAAGTATCTGTCTAAGTATATTGGCTTAACTTTTTTACTAATTGTGGAATAAATGCTGGATCAGACACGGTTAGTAGCATGTACAGCGGAATGGACCAAGAGCAAACAATGAATGCCAGTTAGTGGGATTAGGCTGTTTTCACGTGGAGATAATACGGTAACATTTGATACATCCATAATGTGAACGCAATATAAAATGTGGCCATATGAAAGCTATGTGAAACCACCCTATGGGGCATCTCCACCTGATAAGTATTTTTTTTTTTATGTTTTGTGGTGTTTTCTTGCGATGTGATTCATGCTGTTACTATGGAACTTGATCTCAGCTGAATAATTCTGCTCTTGTTTTTGTACCTTTTTTCTGAGTGATTGCTCAACCAAGAGACTTTCATAAGCAGGTAATTGTAGAGTAGAGCTAGTACAACCCATATACACATAGCTTAAAATTGCCAGCTGACAGATGCAGGTCAATATTCTCTTTATATTGATAGGATAAGATCTCAAGTGGCTTTGTAAGAGATGAGCAATGACAATAGACAATAGTGTTGAGTATTTTGTTTAAAGTGACAGACGCAAGCTGTTTCTTGGCTGTTTAGGTTCATGCACAGGCTACCTACTGCCCCAAAATGGCTTGTATTCTGGTTACCAATTTGCAAGACATGGGTAGGGCATCTGAGCTCCTCATAGCCCTAAACTTATATTATGCTGCTTTCAGCAAGTCTGGTAATGATAATACTATAATCAGGGGTTAACAACAGGTTTCCTACTCAACAGCGGACACGCGGAGTCATGACACATGTTTACATATACATACACCATATACACTCACCTAAAGAATTATTAGGAACACCTGTTGTATTTCTCATTAATGCGATTATCTAGTCAACCAATCACATGGCAGTTGCTTCAAGTAGGGTTGTGGTCCTGGTCAAGACAATCTCCTGAACTCCAAACTGAATGTCAGAATGGGAAAGAAAGGCGATTTAAGCAATTTTGAGCGTGGCATGTTTGTTGGTGCCAGACGGGCCGGTCTGAGTATTTCACAATCTGCTCAGTTACTGGGATTTTCACGCACAACCATTTCTAGGGTTTACAAAGAATGGTGTGAAAAGGGAAAAACATCCAGTATGCGGCAGTCCTGTGGGCGAAAATGCCTTGTTGATGCTAGAGGTCAGAGGAGAATGGGCCGACTGATTCAAGCTGATAGAAGAGCAACGTTGACTGAAATAACCACTCGTTACAACCGAGGTATGCAGCAAAGCATTTGTGAAGCCACAACACGCACAACCTTGAGGCGGATGGGCTACAACAGCAGAAGACCCCACCGGGTACCACTCATCTCCACTACAAATAGGAAAAAGAGGCTACAATTTGCACGAGCTCACCAAAATTGGACTGTTGAAGACTGGAAAAATGTTGCCTGGTCTGATGAGTCTCGATTTCTGTTGAGACATTCAAATGGTAGAGTCCGAATTTGGCGTAAACAGAATGAGAACATGTATCCATCATGCCTTGTTACCACTGTGCAGGCTGGTGGTGGTGGTGTAATGGTGTGGGGGATGTTTTCTGGGCACACTTTAGGCCCCTTAGTGCCAATTGGCCATCGTTTAAATGCCACGGGCTACCTGAGCATTGTTTCTGACCATGTCCATCCCTTCATGACCACCATGTACCCATCCTCTGATGGCTACTTCCAGCAGGATAATGCACCATGTCACAAAGCTCGAATCATTTCAAATTGGTTTCTTGAACATGACAATGAGTTCACTGTACTAAAATGGCCCCCACAGTCACCAGATCTCAACCCAATAGGGCATCTTTGGGATGTGGTGGAATGGGAGCTTTGTGCCCTGGATGTGCATCCCTCAAATCTCCATCAACTGCAAGATGCTATCCTATCAATATGGGCCAACATTTCTAAAGAATGGTATCAGCACCTTGTTGAATCAATGCCACGTAGAATTAAGGCAGTTCTGAAGGCAAAAGGGGGTCCAACACTGTTTTAGTATGGTGTTCCTAATAATTCTTTAGGTGAGTGTATATGCAATACACATAAATACACCATATACATGGTATACATGCATAAATGCACCATATATACACTACACACACATACCACTCAATTGCTAAAAAGCCTAAAGAGCTAAACTAGGGAATGGAAGCGCTCATCTCCAGCTGCAGCTGTAATTTTAACTTCCGTATCTGGAGAACTTGAGGGAACTGGCTGAAGATAATACACAACAATAGTCATTTTCCATTGATATGTCTGTAAATAATATTTGAATAAACATCATTGGCGTCACTCATCTCTTCATGTAGAACAGTCTCCCACAGACTGTTCCTTCTCCTGAATTAAAGTGGTAATCCCATGATTAATGTTGTATTGTGGTGGGATCAGAAGTCCAGGAAAATAAAACTTAACAGGACTTAGCATTTTTGCGGGATCCAGCAGGGTTCAGCAAAACCACTTCTGTTACTGATAATACAACCATCTGCATCCGTTATGTACGGATCTGGTTGTATTATCTTTAACATAGAGAAGACGGATCCATAGTGAACTCTATTGAAAGTTAATGGGGGACGGATCCGTATTCTATTGTGTCAGAGAAAACGAATCAGTCCCCATTGACTTGTATTGTGGGTCATGACAGATCTGTTTTGCTCCGCATCCCAGGACAGAAAGCAAACCACAGCATGCTGCGGTTTGCTCTCCGGTATAAGAACGGAACGGAATGCATTCTGGTGCACTCCGTTCTGTTCAGTTATGTTTTGTCCCCATTGAATGAGGACAAAACAGAAGCGTTTTTTTCCTGTATTGAGACCATATGACGGATCTCAATACCGGAAAATATTAACGCTAGTGTGAAAGTAGCCTTAGGTGTATAAAGAGTTTACTAAATCTGCAACTTTACTAAATATATATACAAAGATATACAAAGATTAAGTAAAGTAACAGTCACTGAAAGTCATCAACAAATGGGCCAGCTCCATCGACCAATGGTCAACATGGCTCTCAGCCAACACCCATATGATACAAAGAAAGGTGTTGGTAGCAAGACATCCTACTCTGATGATGTTTTCAATGAAGCCGAGCTCTCTGTTCCAAAAGAAAGTGTTTTCTACTCTCCTGGCCCCTCCTAGCGCCACCTAAAGATTAGTACACATGTACAGTTACCTCATACTGCAGAAATGTGGCCAGGTACCGGACATCTCTAACCATTTTCATTACAAAGAATTAAAGGGGAAGAACCAATTAAAGACCTTGCTTTACACATATAAAAATGAAAATCAGACATCATATAGTACATGACAATCTCTTTCTAACAAAGCTAGAACCAGCCCTGTACCGCACATGGATCCAGAGATCTCCGCATTCACTGCTCTAATTGCTCTCCTAGATGTTCTTCGTGTGAGTCCACCTCAGGGAGATGGACAGAGAAATTAAGTAAAGAACAACCAGCAGGTGGCACTATGCAGATAAAATGTAATGAATAACTCAGTGGCTATACAAAACATTTAATTGCATGCCATTTCAAAAGTATTCAGATTCAGGTGGTGGTTTGAAAAATTTTGAATATTTTTCATGGGACAATCCATGGGAAAAATGTGTTCCCTCCCTGTTTAAAAAAGAGGTGCTGAAGTGGAATATGTTGGGGCTAGATAAATAAGAGATGATTGACTGGTGCTTTGTACTTCTGTATTCTTTGTCCTGGCCATTGCATATAGAGTAGCAGCAAAGTGGATGAGATCTGACATTCTACACTGACATTGACCTGTTGTTCAGATCTTTAGAAATATGCAGTATGTCAGTTTTGGACACAGATTTGTTGCAGATTTTCCCCATTGAGTTTAATGGGAAAGTAGAAATCTTTAACGAAACCCAATTATTGAGGATTTTGCTGAGGATTAGCCCTGGATCTGCAGCACAATCTGCAAATCCCCCAAAAATCCACTTTATTCAGAGGTCACAGCAGTGATATGTGACAACATGTCATGTTGGATATACAGAGAGTTCGTCTTGGGACCATTTGCCACTGCAAATTTCCCTGCAAATTTTACTATATGTGAGCTTGCCCTTAAGGTTTTTTTTTCTTTATGGCATATCCACTAGATTAGAGGGGTAGTCCAGTTTGAGGATGAAACGAACAACCCTCCAGATCAACTTGCAATAATGAACTAACGAGTACTTACCTGCTGGATCCCACCCTGCCATTCACGATCTCCCAGACGGGCTCTATGTACACGGCAGTAGAGGTGACACCATGACGACAACATGTGACCTCTGCAGCCAATTGTTGGCTGCAGAAGTATTTAGTTTTCGACGTAGCATCACTGCTGCAGCCAGGTAAACAGAGTCCGGATGGGAGAACCTGAGTGTTGGCAAGGGATCTTGCAAGCAAGTATTCGCCATTCTTCATTGCAGGTTGACTTGGAGGGTTCTCTGGTTTCATCCTGAAACCGGACAACCCCTTTGACCCAACTGTGTAATTGGTGAGGTTCCGGTAGTTTATGACCCCAGTCTATCCCCAGATTAAGGTGTGTGGTCCCTGGTCTAACAGTGTACAGTCACCTACATGCCACACAAATATTCCTATAAATGAAAGACCATTTTTTAACTCCGATTGCTAACACTTCCATACATGAACATTACAGATCGACGTTTGTATAACACTAGAGAGCATATCTATCTTTTTTTTTTTCGTTCTTTCTTTCTCTCTATCTTTCTTTATTTGATTTTTTTCTCTTTCATTCTTTTTCTTTCTTTCTTTCATTCCTAATCTATCTATCTATCTATCTATCTAATCTATATCTACATCTACAATAAACCCTTGTACTTGTCTGACCTATAATCTCTCCTCTTGCAGTTATTACTGTGTCATTTCTCTATCCATGGCTGAGTTCTGCGCACTCTGTGAACTCTGCTCATCTCCTTGTGCCCCCTGTTGTGCCTGCTTATTGCTGCAGCTTTACCTTGTGCCCATGCATCCCTGGGTGTAATTAGCGTGTGTCACGGTGTGCAGACCAGGAGGAGGAGGAGGAGGAGGAGGAGTGCTACTTGTTGTCAGTGCATGTAGCACTGAACATTGCTGCTTCTCACAGCAGAGGAGGAAGCTCTGGAGTTGATGAGCTCCTTGAGCTAATTATTAATCTTCTGTCCCTCCCTGCTATATGGGATTAGGCACACTCTTTATAGTGGGCAGGTGATATATAGAGCTTACTGCTGGATGGTCTTATCATCATCCTTCTTCTCCATTAAGAAGCCCTCTCACCATGAGGTTACTGGTGGTGTGGCTTGCACTGGGCTGCTGCCTTCCTGGGCGTGCAGAGAATATATGGCATAGGTTTGAAAGGCTGCCTTTCCCTAAAGACAACTTGTTTCTTTATGACACCTTCCCTCAGGACTTTATGTGGGCAGTTGGCACAGCTGCTTATCAGGTGGAGGGTGGCTGGCAGCAGGATGGCAGGGCACCCTCCATCTGGGACACACATTGCCACAAGGATGGACGTGCCACAGGAGATGTGGCTAGTGACAGCTACAACAACCTCTACAGGGACACAGAAGCTCTTCAGATTTTGGGGGTCTCACACTACAGGTTCTCAATTTCTTGGTCAAGGTTGTTTCCTAATGGGACGGATGCAGGTGCCAGCCAAGCAGGGTATGCCTATTACAGGGCGCTCATCAACAGGTTGAAGGAGATGGGCATAAAACCTGTGGTTACCCTCTACCACTGGGACCTGCCTCAGAGGCTACAGGATATCTATGGTGGATGGATCAATGAGTCCATGGTGGAAGTTTTTGAAGCCTATGCTAAAGCTTGCTTTAATCTGTTTGGAAAAGATGTGAAGTATTGGATTACCATTGACAATCCTTATGTGGTAGCTTGGCATGGATATTCTACCGGCAGTTTACCCCCTGGCATTAAAGGAGAGAAGTTACTTGGGTACAAAGCTGGACACAATCTCATAAAGGTAGGCAGCAAATATGGAACTAGAGTGACAAGATATGGACATGTACAATAATCTATCTATCTATCTATCTATCTATCTATCATTCTGTCCATCTGTCAGTCTCATTATCTAGCAATCTATCTATATATCTATCTATATAACTATCTATCTATCTTTCTATCCATCCATCAATCATCTATCCATATATTTCGTAACCTATTTATCCATGTCTGTCTTATCTATCTACCTACCTATCTTATCTAATCTATATATCTAAAATGCAAAAAAAAAAAAAAGTTACACCAGCACCTCCAAACAATGTAAAAAACAGGTCCAGGTGCACACTACTGGCTGCAATGTAAAAGCAAACAAGGACTACAAGTAGCAGCACACTGCCATGCACAAAGGCACATACAAACACTCTATCTATCTGTCTACCTCTATCTTTATATCTATCTGTCTGTCTGTTTGCCTGTCTGTTACTAATATATGTCTCCATCTCTTCATTTATCAAATATTTCTTGTTCTCTATCCTTATATCAATTATTATTATTTTTAGTCTTTTTTATTTTATAATCTGAACATATAAATTTGTATCATATAGTAGGAGGTTTGGAAGCTGACCTTCTTTACTTATGTTAATGATTCCGATCATCAGTGAACAGACCAGACATAAATGCAGGGATGAAGTTCTAGTATGAATAGAAGATGGGTATATTGATCAGTCAAATACATAGAAGAAAAGAAGTAGAATTCTGACCTAGTGACAAATCAGTAATAATCTGCAGTAACTGCGCAGGACCACTACTGTGGTATCCAAGACATTTGGACATATCAATGCAGGAGATCAATAAAGAGGGTGATCTGAGAACATGGACATGGACTGTGGATGGGGTACCCAATCTTTATAATATATTCACAGTGGAAATGTGGTCTTCACCAGCTGATACTTGGAGGAAGCAGCTAAAGACATGGCAGTGTATGTGCATGATCTACAGCCACAATCCCTCTACCGATACATAAACTTTCTGCTGCATCTTTAGCACAAGGAGGTTCAGATACTGCAATAAATATGAAGTCAGTGCTACCACTTTTTAATCACTTGCATTGGGACATGGCTATTTCTATTATGTAGTGGGATGCTAAAAATTTATGGCACCAGTAATAGAGAATGGACTTCTACTGAAGTTTGAAAATGGTATCTCAAAGTCTAAAAACCAGTGAAAAAGAAATTCTCTAAGTAGGTCCTGTGATCAGCTGGACCCAGTGGAAGCTTCTTGTACTTGCTCAACAGATGTAATACAGCAGGGATGCTCAACCTGCGGCCCTCCAGCTGTAGTAAAACTACAACTCCCACCATGCCCTGCTGTAGGGTGTTAGCTGTAAGCTGTTCGGGCATGCTGGGAGTTGTAGTTTTGCAACAGCTGGAGGGCCGCAGGTTGAGCATGTCTGAAATACAGTTTATGGGAATTGTGGTGCTACATGGCTATAGTGGGTGACCATATAATATAGAGCGGAAGCAAAGAGTCGAACCCCCACCAATCTAATACTTATGACCTATTCTAATGATACATCTTCAGTTTTAAAATCCCAGATAACCCCATTAAGTCTCAATAATTCAAATGTGATATTCAGAAGATGCTTGTCATGATGGAAGACATTTCATCTCATGTGTGTATAGTTTATTGTATTACTATCATACCAATTACTTTTATTATTAATATGTGGTTTCAAGTCAGTTATGACTCAAAGCTTCACAGTGACCTGCTTGTTGCTGTTCTTCCTCTTTCTCTTGCCATTTAAACTCTCCCAAGCATCACTGTCTTCATTTACTCCTAAATCTTTGTATGTCCATGACTGCATCATGTAGTCAGTTGGCCACTGAATCCAGGATCTGGGGATATGTCTTCCGTGTGATGTCCCTAATGGATCATAACTACAGAGGCCATTGATTTGTATTGTATATGCAAGAGGTTAGAGTGTAAAGACGGATCGACCAGAATCTGATGGCGTCATATAAGCCAACAATCAAATATTTCAGGACACAAAAGATCTGGCTTATTATTAAATAGATCAAATTGAAGCATATATGTCTTGCCTCCATCACACCACATGCTATTTCGGTGAACGTTTCTGATATCACAGCATGTGGATCCACTCCATCCATTTTGTCAGGCTTGGGGATTAAATTTAGGGAAACAACTCAACCCCCACCCACCAATGGTCCAAATGCTTTCATCTTTCTCATAAAGCAACAAAGGCTAAAGAAACATGCCATAAGGTCATCTCCCGATACCTTTTAGGTTCATATCATCTTTGTTTGTTATGTGTTTGAGATGCAGTACTTCAGGAGGCACCATGTCCACATATGATGGTGTTGCTCCTTACACACGCTTTTGCGATGCTGTCCTTAAGGTCATACTGGGATTGACTGGAGTGATGATTCCTTGTGCTCCCAAGTATGGCTTTTTATGTTTGACATGGCCTAATCTTCCTATAAAAAACCTTTGAACATGCTACCTTTGAACGGCAAAGACAGTCTTCCCTCGACATGGCAGTCTTCAGATCCTTCCAGGCTGAAAGAATGGTATAAGGAGATAGCTTTATCTCATAGCATTGAGGAGCTTATTGCGTTGAAGGTCTGGTGAAGATGGCCCAGGAGCCATGGACTTGGAATGGAGTGGTGGAAAGTAGGTGAGTATAGATCTCTTCACAGGTCCTGCTGGGTGGTGGGTATATGAAAAAAAAATGGACAACCTCTTTAAAGTGGTGGTCCATTTTGGAAAAAATTGTATGAGATAGTAAATGCTCCTGTCAGAAGCTAATTGTGGGAGATCTCGTTGCTGGGATCTCCCCTTACGAGTTCTGTACAGAAAGCAAAGCATGACAAGCTGCCTATTGAATCTGTCTGTCCATGGTATCCATTACAAACTATCCATTCCAATTTAAGTCTGTTTCTATTTTTGTGTCGGCATATCCCACATTTGGCTGCAACCGATAAAGTATGATTATATATATATTTTGTCAAACTTGGTACTTTAAATTGTATTTTCCCCACTGGGATATTTCATCACTTCCTGTTATTTTGTAGTCTTGAGACCCCCACCAATCCTAAGGATGAATGGACCACATCATTAGTTGATTGGAGCCGTGTTGTGGTTCCCTGCACTGGAAAACTGAAAAGGCCAAAAGAAACTTGTTTTTTTTTTATTCTTGCAATCTCCAGGGGTCCCAGAGTTCAGACCCCCTAGTAATCATATTATAGCAGAATTAACAATAACTTGTAACATTATAAAGTAGAAATACCCCTTTTGAAGCAATGAAGTAGTAAAGTAGAGGAGAACATGAACTTTGCAATGTAAAATTAGTCAAGTATTTAAATTGGTGAGCAAAGTTCTTTTTCGTTTCGGATGAATATTTTCAGACAGCTTAAATCAGATTTAGACTTTCTAAGCAAAGATTCTTGTAATAACAATACCTTCAGTTATTTACATGTTTTTACTTGAGTTTTTTGTTTTATTTTTATTTTGTGATTTCTTTTTTACATGTATTTTCTAAGCCGTTTTGAAGTTTAGTACATAAGCCTATGAAGAAAGCCCCAGAAAAAGGCCATACCTAGAACACACTGTATTTTGTCAAAAAGACCACTGATCTGTATGTTTGGAATACCATATGTCACTATACTGCAAAAACACCAAAGTATGGAATAGCAGAGCAGACTCAATATAAATATAGACACTAGACCACCTAAGTAAACCAGACCCCAGACCAGGTGCTTTAACCCCTTCCCGACATATGATGCACATGTACCTCACATGTTGCATGAAAAGTGTATGGATTGGGTGTAGGGGCTAATCACGCTCCATACACAGCAGGTATCAAAAGTTTAACCCCTTCCTGACGGTTATTTTTCACCTTTCTGACAGAACCTATTTTTGCAAATCTGACATGTCACTTTATGTGGTAATAACTAGGGATGAGCAAATTTCATATTTTGAAATTCGAGTTCAGGTTGTGATATAATGTGAATTGTGTTATGGATTCCGTTACTACGGACCATAACACAAATCCGTGACGGAATGCCTAATGGAATGCCTTTAGAGGCATTCCGTTATTCATTCCGTCATAAAAGAAGTCTATGGCCTGCTTAACGGATCCGTCCGGGTTTCCGTTATGCAGGAGAGGACTCCAGCATAACGGAAATGGGACGGATCCGTTTTGCAGCCCATAGACTTCTATTAGGACGGAATGAATAATGGAATGCCTCTAAAGGCATTCCATCATAGAATTGCGTTATGGTCCGTGGTAACGGAATCCATAAAACAATTCACCTTATACCACAACCTGAACAGAAAAGGAATTTCAAAATATGAAATTCGCTCATCCTTACTAATAATGTTGTAATGCCTTTACCTATCCAAGTGATTCTGAAACTGTTTTCTTGTGACACATTGTACTTCAGGTTAGTGGTAGATGTGAGTCTATGGGCCAAATTTATCACGACTCTGACAGCTCCCTCCACTTTCACATATGGCTAAAGTCAGTTTTAGCCAAGTCAGATTTATGAACGGCCCTTTAAGACTGTAATAAATGTGGTTTGACGGTAGCAGTTTATCTGTTAGTAAGCAGCTTTACAAAAGTCGCACATCATTACGAAAAAGTCGCATGTTCTATTAAAAAGTCTCATAAGATAAGCATGGTCCTCACTGGAGTGAAGTTGCGACTTTTTTGCAACTTTTTTGCGACTTTTTAAAAAAGTCCCAATAGTAAATCTGTCTAGAGATTCATTTACATAAGAAAACACGCCCACTTTCAGAAAACTGGCGAGCATAGTGCAGAGCAGAAAAAAGTCGCAAATTTGTGCGCAGTTTTAGCCTTTGGGACTTTTTTGAGACTTTTTCACTCCATTATTCTGACCTGAGCTAATGATAAATCTGGCCCTATATGTTTTACCTTTATTTATAAAAAAAATTACAGAAAATTTGGAAAAATTTGCTAATTTCTAAATTTGCATTTCATTGCTTTTAAGACAGATCGTGATACTTCAAAAATAGTTATTAACCCCTTCCCGACACATGACGTACCATTGTGTCATGGAAGCCACTGCGTTCCCGCCATTTGACGTAATAGTACGTCATGGTGATCGGGCGGGCACCAGAGTGGTGTGCGATCCCTGCAGGGGCGCAGATGTATTGTAATGCATTGCAGAGGGGATCAGACCCCCAAAAGTGAACATCATAAATAAAGTAAAGAAAAAAAAGTTTTAAAAAAAAGTGTTTTTAATAAAGTAATAAAATTAATAAAGTAAAAAAAGAAAGAAAAAAAGCCCCTTTCCCCTTATTTTATAATAAAAAAATGAAAAAAACACCACATGTATTAGGTATTGCCGCGTCCATAATGACCGTCTCTATAAATATATTATATGATACACCCTGTCCGATAAACACCATAAAAAATAAAATAAAAACGGTGTAAAAAAAGAGCCATTTTTGTCACCTTACATCACAAAAAGTGCAACACCAAGCAATCAAAAAGGCTTATTTCCCACAAAATGGTACCAATCAAACCATCACCTCATCCCGCAAAAAATTAGCCCCTACCTAAGACAATCGCCCAAAAAAAAAAAAAAAACTATAGCTCTCAGAACATGGAGACTCTAAAACATCATTTTTTTGTTTCAAGTACTGCTATTATTGTGCTAAAGTGAAATACATAAAAAAATATATACATATTAGGTATCGCCACGTCCATAACAACCAGCTCTATTAAAATATCACATGACCTAACCCCTCAGGTGAACACCGTAAAAAAAAAAGAAAAAACTGTGTAAAAAAAGCCATTTTTGTCACATTACATCACAAAAATTGCAACAGCAAGTGATCAAAAAGGTGTATGCCCCCTAAATTAGTACCAATCAAACCGTCACCTCGTCCTTTTAAAAATGAGACCCTACCTAAGAGAATCGGTCAAAAAATAAAAAAGCTATCACTCTCAGACAATGGAGACACTAAAATATGATTATGTTGTGCTTCAAAACTGCTATTATTGTGCTAAAGCAAAATAAATAAAAAAAAGTAGACATATTAGGTATCACCACGTCCGTAACAACCATCTCTATAAAAATATCACATGAACGAACTCCTCAGCTGAACACCGTAAAAAAATAAAATTAAAACTGTGTAAAAAAAAGCCATTTTTGTCACCTTGCATCACAAAAATTGCAACACCAAGCGATCAAAAAGGCATATACCCCCCAAAATAGTACCAATCAGACCGTCACCTCATCCCCCCCCCAAAAAAATTTGTTTTTACCTAAGACAATTGGTCAAAAAATAAAAAAGCAACGGCTCTCAGACTATGGATACACTAAAATATCATTATTTCGGTTTCAAAAATGCTATTATTGTGTAAAACTTAAATAAATAAGAAAAAGTTGACATATTAGGTATTGCCACATCCATAATGAGCAGATTGTGCTGGAATGGTTTTCGGGTACCATGTTACATTTGAAGACCCTGAGGTACCTATACAGTACAAAAGCAGTGTGCCACAGGGGCATGTGTGAGTGTTTAGATCTGGCTGGATGGGAGTAGTAGTAGTTGTACTCATGGTTCTGAATCTCCCTGGGCTCATACAGTGACAAGAAGGGTGTACTGGTTCGTCCCTTTGAGAGACACTCAGGTTCTTGGGATCCTCCTTCACCAATGTGGTGATTTACAGGCAGCGCCTGTACTGACAAGTATAGAGGGTCTGGGGTGAAATAATAAATGGAACCCCTGAGAAGTGAACCCATTCTAGAAACTCCACCCCTCAATCTTTTTTCAAGCCTATAGACGATTTTTGATTTGAATCTCAATTTAACTTTTAAACATTTATTACTCCAATAATTGTACGTAACTTCACAGTAGTTATGCTTACATAGTGCCTCCTTCACAGTAGTTATACCCACATTGTATTAAAAAAATGGGAGTTGGTGGTGGCTGCTCTCCTATATAGCCTGTGGTGTGGTGCTACAAGTCTAAAGAGAGGACACCCTACCTCTCTGATTAAAGTAGAAGGTTTGAACAAAAGTGTATGGACGAGCACTCTACCAATTGGCACACATTTATTGTAAATAGTAAAATAATAACTAGCAATATAAAACTCATAAAACAACACAATAAAATAGGTATAACCACAATGGGGTAATTAGTTATAATTGGAGATGATCGATATCCAAACAATCCTAAGACCACGTGGTATGTAAGGCCTTATGATTATGGCCTATATGTCCATAGAAATGATGTTACTATGACTCCACAGGTTCCAGCAGTGTTTCATATATCAAATAATAGTCCCGTAACATACAATGAAGTGAGGTAAAGATGATATACCCACATTGTGCCCGTTCACAGTAGTTATACCCACATTGTACCCGTTCACAGTAGTTATGTCCACACTGTGCCTCCTTCACAGTAGTTATGCCCATATGGGCCCCTTTACATTAGCTAAGACCAGATGTGCCCCTTAACAAGAAGTCACTTCCAGCTGTGCCATACACGTATGGTGCATGTTGGGAAGGGGTTAATAAAACGTTTAATAACATTTTTTTAAATATTAAAAAATCTCCAAATTTAAAATGCTAAAGAAAATCTGTTTCGATTTATCACGTAAAAAAGTCAAAACAATAAAATATAAACATAATTGGTATCAGCTTGTCTCTAATAGTCTAAATTTTTACAATATCATGCTATTTATCCTGCATTGTGAGCATGAAAAATAAATAAATAAATCTGCATTTTTCAGTCACCTCACCACCCAATAAAAGGAATAAAAAGTGATCAAAAATTAACCCCTTAAGGACCGGGCCATTTTTCACCTTAAGGACCACTTTATGTGGTCATAACTTTAAAACACTTTTACTTATCCAAGCCATTCTGAGATTGTTTTCTCGCCACATATTGTACTTCATGACAGTGGTAAAATTAATTTGTTTTAATAAAAAAATCCCAAATTTACCCAAAATTTGGAAAAATTACCAAATTTCCAAATGTCAATTTCTCTACTTTTATAATAGATAGTTTACATTCAGAATCACAGAAATATAGTGGCAAATATGGGGGAACTGCTCAAACCCCAAACACTGTAGCGTGTTTCTCATTGGGGGAGAAGTCCCACCGCATGTGGACCGCAGCAAACGACCATCCCCAGCAAAAAATGCGTACAATGGAGGATGCCGGCGCGGTCCACATGCACCACAAAGGCATCCTACACAAAACGGAGCATTGTGCGGATGAAAATATAATTATATAAATCACAGAAAAAAATGCACCAAATGGATATGCCACTGACTATACTAGCTAGTCATACAAGCAGATATTAAAAGCTGAGACTTTTGCCAATATATTCCTGTCAGGAACATATCGGAGCCCATCACGCACCACGTCACGGTCTCTCAGCATGGCAAGGGTCCTACCACTACGCTAACTATGGTGTGAACACGGTCTGAAGGTAATGAAATCCAGCTCACAGCCAAGCTTCCACACAACCGCATAGCAGGACAACTAATGCAATGTGAATAAAGCAAGACTGTAAGCCACACCCATATCAGACCATGTGATGGAGGCCACCAGGTGCAAAGGAATGTTTAAATGCCAGGTAAAGGCACATTCAATATATATAAAACAAAATCACTGAAATATAGTGCAGGTTATTACGGACGCGGCGATACCTAATATGTCAATTTTTTTATTTATTTTTTGTAAGTTTTACACAATGATTTCATTTTTTTTTTAAATATAATTTTTGAAAAAAAATATCATGTTTTAGAGCCATTGTTTTTTCAGTTTTTGGGCGATTATTTTAGGTAGGGTATGATTTTTGCGGGATGAGATGACGATTTAATTGGAACTATTTTGGGGTGCGTATGACTTTTTAATTGCTTGCTATTACACTTTTTGTGATGTAAGGTGACAAAAAATGTCTTTTTTTTACACCGTCTTTTTTTTTTTTTTTTTTTTTTACGGTATTCACCTGAGGGGTTAGGTCATGTGATATTTTTAAAGAGCAGGTTCTTTTGGACGCGGTGATACCTAATATGTATACTTTTTTTATTTACTTAAGTTTTACACAATACCAGTATTTTTTAAACAAAAAAAAAAATGTTTTAGTGTCTCCATGTTCTTAGCCATAGTTTTTTTTATTTTTTGGGCGATTGTCTTAGGTAGGGGCTCATTTTTTGCGGGATGAGGTGACGGTTTGATTAGTACTATTTTGGTGGGCATATACCTTTTTGATCAGTTGGTTTTTGCACTTTTTGTGATGTAAGGTGACAAAAATGGCATTTTTTTTCTACGGTCAGCGGCATAAAAGGGGTTAATCCGCAGCGATCGCCGATAAGGGGGGGGGGGGGTCACAGGACCCCCCTCGGCATCGTCCCAGGGTTCCCAGTTCCAATCACCGCCCGCCACCTGGCGGTGATTGGAAATACACAGGTACGCCCTATGTCCTTAAGTACCGGGACATCAGGGCGTACCTGTACGCCCTATGCCCCCAAGAGGTTAAAGGGTATATGTCACCGGTTTTATGCTCCTAGCTGAGGACCCTGAGCAAAATGCTGGGTCATTTGCTTGCATTGGCCCAGATGTTTGGCTAAACTATAGCCTTGGACTGGATTTGCTCAGTCCAAAGCACAAGTTCAGTAGCCCTCATATTTATCAGCTCCATAGTTTAAGATTGATCACCAGGTAGTTTACTGGAGGTTTACAGTTCAAGGATACACTGTGCAGGAAGTGGGTGGTTTAAGTGTTCCTACAGTCTTTATCAGGGCAACCTCCTACATTGGTCTTTAGGCCCACACAGTAATGCCCCTCTTAGTGCCTCACCATTGTGCCCCAGGCACAGTAAGGGTATGTCCTTTTCTGCTCCCTACACAGTATGCTCCCCTTTGTGCTATGCAGCGTTGCCAGCACCCTATTCCTTCCAACAATACTTGCTTCAAGATATTTGAGTCTGGTTCAAAGACTGTGATTGCTATACCCCAGATTGTTGGGGTCCAAGGTCTATTGACCTAGAGAAGGCACTGTTGATTCCTCCTTCCCGACTCTGCAAGCATGGTCACTTTTTACTATATTCTGTACAGAGTCGTAATGGATCTCATGGGGCTCCATAGCAAAACTTAGCATGCCCTCCATTGAAATGTACTAAATGGAGAAAATCTTTAATAAAACAAAAGGTGCCCTGTGCCTCGCCCACTTTAACCAATCTTTTTGTCAGAAGAAGCCGAACAGGTGCTTCATATATAGGGCACTCATTCTGAACACCATATTTCTCAATGTATTTACACCAGACAGCTGGTATAAATACACTGATAAATCTCCTCCATAAATCTCCTGTTTCCCTTTACACACAGCCACCACTAGGGGGAGCTGAGTGCATGGCATGCCACTAAGATTCTAGTAATTTAAAGTTACAGTCTGTCACGATGACTGCTACTGTATATGTGCCCTATATGTCTATGGGTTTAAGAAAAATACGTGGGGGTATCAATATTGGTGTAAAGTTAAAATGGGACAAGTTCCCCATATGTAATGTATCCCTTGGCTACTTTCACAGTGGCATTTTGGCTTTCCGTTTGTGAGATCCGTTCAGGGCTCTCACAATCGGTCCAAAACGGATTAGTTTTGCCCTAATGCATTCTGAATGGAAAAGGATCTGCTCAGAATGCATCAGTTTGCCTCCGTTCTCCATTTTGGTGTCTGTCTGACGAAACTGAGCCAAACTGATCCGTTCTGACACACAATGTAAGTCAATGGGGACAGGATCCTTTTCCTGATGATAGAAAACGGATCCGTCCTCCATTGACTTTCAATGGTGTTCATGACGGATCCGTCTTGGCTATGTTAAAGATAATACAAAGGGATCCGTTCTGAACGGATGCAGACGGTTGTATTATCGGTGCGGATCTGTCTGTGCAGATCCATGACGGAGCCGCACCAAACGCGAGTGTGAAAGTAGCCTAGAGATGACCATGTTTCTTGTGAGATGACCTTTTTTTATTACTGCACATTTTTCAGTAAGCTGTGTAAAGGTAGCCGAGCAGTGCCATCACATAATGCCGGCTAGGGTGGCCGCTGAGCTCGTCTTTCCACAGTAATGTAATCTAGTTTTATTGCGCACTCTCACGATCATTTAGTCACATAAAATAATTTAACTACGCCGTGTTCAGGTAATAAACATATGATAGAACAGGTCACCAAGTGCTGACCGAACGGCTCATTTTCTATTCTTTAATCTCTCATGCACATTTTACGATATAGAGGGGATATTTATCAAAAGGAAAACTGGCCTAGTAGCCTCTAGCAACCAATCAGATTCCTGCCTTTCATTTTTCAGAGCTCTTTAGGAAATTGAAAGGTGGAATCTGATTGGTTGCTATGGGCAACTAAGCCAGTTCTACTTTACACCAGTTTGATAAATGACCCCATAATGTTTAGTTTTGTGAGCTCTTTCTATGCTGAGGAGTCCAGTAGGCGGCTCTACTCATGAACATGTATATAAAGATAGCTGTCAATCTGAGAAGGACCGCCCACTGGACTCCTAAGCATGGACAGAGAGGAGATTTCAATCAATAAGTTACACTGAGTCGTATCCTACAAAACTACATATCAATCTGTTCAGCTCGTCATGCTCTATAACATGATGCCAGTACATTGGATAACATTTTTATGGCGAAAGGTCCCCTTTATAATAATTACAAGCATATACTGTGCTATTTAAAAATAATTAGGCCAGCACATCATGGCAGCGCAGGTCATACTGGGGCCTGTGGTCAGTTTCACCACAGAGTTGGAAAGGGGAGCAGTAAGCAGTATCCTACGCCTATGTTATACTGCACGTAACCCATAGGCACCACATGCTGTATTATCTCATGCAGCTAAGGTATTACTTGCAGCGTTAATTTAGAACATAATGTTCCCAAGACCGTCAGATAATAAATATGTGTCCCAGTTAATTACATTGAAGCTACTAGATCAATTTCCCTTAATTGTGTTCTGGTAATGCCTCTCAATTCTTCTTCTTCATGTGTACACCGCCATGTGCAGGCCATGTAGTCAAGCAGGAATAAATTGCACACATGCATTCAAAAGGTTTTGAGACCCTTTTCACATTTTATGTTGCGACCTCGTTCTAAAATACTGTAGATAGTCTGTGGTCTCATGTCTCCTGGGTGTCTAATCTTCGGTGTTCAGTTGACTTGCTTTTGCCCATTACTTATGAGAATACTACAGAGCTCTGTGGTGGTGAGCATGGTTATTCATGTAGCTGTCCACGGTTCTTCCAGTAAACTTATGAAGCCTCATAATGTACATGGGACAGCCAGGGTTTGTGGAAAGTTATTGTATGCCATGCCAGTGGGGAAAAAGAACGTAAAGCTCTGGATTTATCTGTATAACAATGGACTGACCACACTAGAGTACCAATGAATTCTTTGGTGGGCATAGGTTCTGATATAACTAATGAGCCTCAAAGGTCAAGCAAAAAACAACTCCAGGTCATCTGGTTTGGAGCCCCAATATAATATGATCTGTGTACATAATGATAACAATAAGAATGCTCTATATACACTCCTCAACATTGAAATTGCAACACCAAGAGTCGTGGAATGATGGAAATCACAGGATCAGTAGACATGTTAATGATATGCAACAAAGTATTCAAAACATCTTGACTTATTCTTTGAGGGAGTATGAGCACCACGTGCAGAAATACACGTGCATACACGCTTTGGCATGTAATAACATCAGTGAGGTTATTAATGGCTGTCTGAGGAATGTTCTGCCACGCTGAA
Source organism: Bufo gargarizans (assembly GCF_014858855.1). Lineage (NCBI taxonomy): Eukaryota > Metazoa > Chordata > Amphibia > Anura > Bufonidae > Bufo > Bufo gargarizans. The sequence goes on along the minus strand of NC_058082.1, from coordinate 74,219,923 downwards.
TGCCCTTGGGCATGCAAATCATCAAGATCCGCGGCTGGCAGCTTTCTCTCTCTCATTGAGCCTATTCCAGATGGGCTCAATGAGAGAGAAATCTGGACCTGTTGCAGGCCATGGAAGCACATTTAGATCATGAAGGCTGCTCACAGTTACAGAAACAACATGCGGCCTAGCGTGATCCTGTTGAAAAAATGGCTCCTGGGACACTTTCGAGTGATGCTCATACTACTGGTTCCACGACCAAATCAATATAACACCGAGCTGTTAATGTATGGGAAATTAAGACTAGATGGGTCTAGCACCCCATGCCATAATCCCAGGTGTAGGGCTGGTGTGAAAATCACTTGTGAAGACCTCTGCAGGGCATAGCCCACACGGTCTACAGACCAATGTCTGGCTATCACTGTGTCAGAGACAAAAGCCTGATTTATCACTTAAGAGGATAGACTTCCATTTCAGCCTTCATTGCTGTTTTGCTGTGTACCGTGATAGCGTTTGGAATATCTGTAGCTAGATGTCTGGCTTGTAGCCAATGTCTTGAAATTGCCTTCTGATGGTTTGTGTAGACACAGTTTGCTGCCATAGGCTTGGGATGTGAAGTCCAATTTCAGTTGCAGTACAGAATAGATCACTCTGCGCCATTCTTCTAATCAGACACCTCTGTGCACATCTTGCTGTCATTCCAGTGTGCCATTGTTCTCCCAACGATTGGGACACGCAACATTGAACAGTGCTGACATCTTGCCCTAGGCACATAGCGATCTGCTGGAGTGATAAATGAAGGTCTCTCAGTACAAGGATTCTGTCCCTCTCAGTTTGACAAGTGGACTTGATCCAGTTTTGACAGGTGGACTTGATCCAGTTTTTGCTTAATGTGGCTAAAAAGCTTTGCTTTCAATCTGGCTTTAATGCCCCTCTTGCATTCCACAAATTTGAGCTAGGTGCTTGAAATTTTGGTCATCTGCAGATCAAACCTTATGGCTTGTCCTTCTCGGTGTTACAGTTTTAATGTTGAGGAGTGTATACTGATGGTAGGCTGGACATTTTTTCTTGGGGCACCCAAGGAACACTGCTAGTTCTGCAAATAAAAGAGTTTATAAACAAAATGTAACTTGGCAATTGCTATTTATACGACAAATTCATCATCTGGACCTGCAAATATTGTAGATAGATAGATATGCAATAGGGGGTGGTCACAATGTATCTACTGCCCATCCCTGCACAGTGACCTCTGCAGGGTCACACAGCATGTCTATAAATGTCTCCAATAGATATCAATATTGTGTCTATGGCCCTTGTTGCTACTGTAAAGCATATCTCTAAATGCTCTTAACAGCAGCTAAGACAAGATGGCAGCCCCCTTAATTATATATAGAAAATAAAATAGAAAAATCTATAGTCAAAAACGATAGATTAGAAGAATTGAATATCAGTATCCGGTTTTAATTAGTAAAAAAAAAATATAGGTGATCAATTAATTTTAAGCTTGGTTCCCTAATAAAGAAGTGACCGTGTTTCCTTGTTATGGTGACACTATATTCGAATTTTCCAGTAGCATACTGTAGGTCCCAGAGAAACATGCTATACATATACTGTTTATGTGCTGTCTACATGAGTTCACAGAAGATTAACATAACATTTCCTTTCTAAGCCGGTTCTAAATAACACTGACGGATTTGATGATTTACTTAGCTGGTTAATCTGTAAGTGTAGTCCTATAAACTCCAGGGACACCAATTTCATTAGTGAATTCCAGTCCAGCTACACTAAGACCATTACGGTAATTCATTCTTTTCGGCCAAGTGTAGTCCATTTTGTGTCTTAGGAGGCCATATAAACTAGGATATGTCTGACTGGCAAGGATTTGGCCGCTGTGTCCACTGCTGTCTCTAGAACAAAGTGGCCGTGATGTTAGGAAAGTGTCCTGCCACTTTCTATCCTGTTGGTTCCACTCAACTTTCTTCAAAGGCAATGTGGTTGCAACACTACAGACCAGTGATGGCTAACTTCCGGCACACCAGCTGTGGTGAAACTATGACTCCCAGCATGCTCCATTCTTTTATGTGGAGTTCTGAGAACAGCCAAGCAAGTGTGCATCTTGGGAGTTGTAGTTTCACCACAGCTGGAGTGCCGGAGGTTAGCCATCACTGCTATAGACAGTAGCTGACCATTCAGGCTCTAATCAGACACTGACTGTGTGTTCAGATGCCATCAGTGTCTATCATGACGTACCATGTTCTCATTTCCAAGTCAACAGTGTAGACATCATTCCTGCGTAAGGGTAATTTTCAAGGCACAAATGCATTGAAATTCCAAATCCATCTCTCCGGTGTCACCTGGAAAAACATATCCAGTATTTATTGTTACCACATTTTTAAAGGTCTGCGCATGTGCAGACCAACACTTGGTAACCGGATCCGGCATTAATACATTTCAATGGAGTGTTCTGGAATTTTGGCCGGAGAAAATGCAGCACCATGCTGCGGTATTTTCTCCGGCCAAATACCGTAAGAGGGACTGAACTGAAGACATCCTGATGCATACTGAACAGAATGCTTTCCATTCAGAATGCATTAGGATAAAACGGAAGCATTTTTTTCCGGTATTGAGCCCCTAGGACGGAACTCAATACCGGAAAACTTTAACGCTAGTGTGAAAGTACTCTAAGTAGTTACAAGACCTAGTACTCCACTAATGTCAAACACCAGCCTCACGCATTTACATCTACCATATATCCATAGGGACTGGTGTAAACTGACTTGTTCGTATGGACAAAATTTGTGTAAGTACTAAGGCCTTTCCGATGCGGCCAAGCTCCCCAAGACAGGATGTGGGGAGGAAATTGTAACAGTGACTATATTAAAATGATAGTGCACTATGTATTACTGTATCTATTAGCTTAGAGATATTCATTTATTAAATAGGGTGGTCTGGGCCCGCTTATTACATTGGGTACTATGTTACCTAGAAAATGTGCCTATAATAGTACACCTCATTGGGGATGAGGCTCCTTCTATGATAAGCTTGCTTCCGGAAGTATGTAATAATTTACTACCATTGCAATGGCGCTGCAGTTGTCCAGCTCTTACATGAGGGAGAGGAGGATGCTGGAGGGATGTCATCTGAGTCATCCCAACATTCCTTTGTATTCATATTTTTGATGGTAGTTTTCTAATGGTCATACATCCGGATCATAATAGGTAACTATGCACGGTAATATGTCTACTTAGTAGGTGAAAGAAGTCTTATAGACCATGCAATGCTCCACTGGAAAAAAGGATGCTAATTCTTTTGTCTCTGTGGTGTCACCTGTTGGAAGGAAACTATCCTTTAAGTCAATATTTGATCTTTTGAACAGGTCATAATAAAGCCAGTACCTCATGACCAGATCACGGTTTTGTGGTGATTGCCCCTCATTAGCGTGGAGCAGAGAGAACTGGTAATAGGTCTTTGTCAGCGACCCGGGGGGTACTATTTCTCCTAGTGGAGAGAGTCTAGTAGACCCCGGAACAGCTCTCTGAAGATGAGGTACTGGCTTGGCTAGTACCTCATGTCTCCTACGGCCTGTTTAAAAGGTTGAGCATTGACTGATAAGAGAGCAGTACCTTCTAACAAGTGTCACCAGAAGCTCAGCGTTTTTTTTTTATGAGAGCTAATTTGCATTCATAACTAGGCAAAATACATAACTCCAAAATATAAGCAACCACTCATTTTGGTTTTTCCAGTCTAAAATTAAAAAGTATTTTTTTTTTTTATTGATGTTGCGTTTATCTTTTTATTGTGCCATGGTGTCACCTTCATCTAGCAGATTCTCTCTCTCGTCGCTTACCTATATTTGCAAAGAGATTGTCAATACAAATCCAATCACTATATTTGATGTTCTTAGAAGTCACTGGAGCACAGAGACTATAACTTTCACTTTGTCTAGACAAAAGGTCGAAGACTTGATAACGAATGGCTTGATTTTAACACATAAAATATCTAGAAATATGGCATTTTACCAGACAAGGTGCCCTTTGGACATTATCCCTGTGCAAGGCTGATTCTGCAAGGCCGATGTACTGAACTCTATTTAATTCAGGTTAATTTTATACTTAACTGTAATAGATTCCATTTCAGTAAGGCACATAAAAAGCAGATTATAAACACGATGATTCTTTGCAAAACTGGAACTCCTCCCAAGAAGTCATTAAAGACTATTAGAAATCCATATTTGCAGATACAACCAGGGGAACACCCAGAAATTTTGTCTAGGAGGGGTCCAAAATTGCTAAATTGTCACCTGCCCATTGTTAAAAGCCCCTCCTACATATAATAGGCCACTCCCAACAAACACTGTACAGCTGAAATTATATTGTGGAGGATAAAGGTAAGAGTCTCACCGTCATCCTCATAGACACACTGTACTTAATACAGGGGCGTCATTAGGTCAAAACATTCGGGGCTTGAGCCACGGATGTTTTGTCAAGTGCCCCGAATGTTATGCTGGCCTGGCAGTGGCGCAAAAGTGAATAATGTTTTTTTTATCCCTCAGGGCCGCACAGCCGATCACCACAGGCGGTACGGCCCTGGTTCTAGTTGCTGGCGGCGGTGGGGGGGGGGCATCTCCATATTCAGCTGTATCTCCGTCCTCGGGACAGCGATACAGATGGCTGTGCTGCGGTGGGGCAGGGGAGGGAGAGGCGTCTCCCTTCCCTGTTCTTCTGATAGGCAGCACACAGCGGGGGACACAGGCCGGAAGAGGCCTGCATCACATCACTGCTGATGAAGGTAAGTATTAGTGTTTTGTTTTGTTTTTGGGGGGGGAGCTGGCACTATGGGGGCATCTGGCATTTCTTACAGCCCAATTTTTTGGGGTGGCACTCTGGGGGCATTTATTTCTTGCCCAATTTTTTGGGGGGGTACAATGGGGGGGGCATTTCTTACTGGCACATTATGTGGGGCACCATGGGGGAGAGGAACACTATGGGGGCATATGGGGGCTCTAAAGGGGCTTTTTTTATTGGCACATAATGAGGGGAACTATAGGGGAGAACTGCACTATGGGGCATCTGGTGGCACTACAGGGGCATTATTTGGGGCACTATGGCATCTGGTGGCAATAAGGGGGCATTTTTTACTGGCACATTATGGGAGGCACTATAGAGCATTATTTTTGGGCACTATGGTGGTGTGGGGCACTATTGGGGCATCTGGTGGCACTAAGAAGGGGCATTTTTACTGGCACATAATGGGGACACTATGGGGAAGGGGGAGCTGGGCACTATGAGGGTATTTACTGGGGTACTATATAGGGGTATTTTATACTGGCATACATTATGGGGACATTAGCTCAACTGCGGGCACTAAGCGGGGGTATTTCATGTACTGTCATATTATAAGGAGATTCATTATTACTAGGGTGTATTATGGGGAGCTTTACTACTACTGGGGGGCTATGAAGAACATGATCACTAGTATGGGCACTATAGGGGCATTATTACTACTAAGTGTGCTCTGGCATTGAATTATTTCTATTGGTGGGATTTTAGGGAGCACTGTTACTTTGGGGGGCACCCTGGCATAGTATCAGCTTAGCACAATTATTTTTGGGGGACATTATCTTTATACTATTAGCATCTGGGCGCAGTTATTTTTTAGAGCACTATGTGCAAATAATTGTTGAAGGGGGCACTATCTGTGTGGTAGTAGTATTTCCAGGGGGGACTGTTTCTGCAGTATAGTATTGGGGGTGGCAGGAAAGGGTGTTCAGAAGATGTGAAGATGATGGAAATGTGGGAAACTTATGTCTGTTTGTCAATCTCTGCAGAGACGGGAGATGGCTGAAAAATCATCATGGCGGTCTAGTCTGAATGGAGAAGATGAGGAAAGAGAACGTCTACAACAAAGGTGACATCACTGGATGTAAGAGGTATGGGGCGCTATGTAGGAGAGGAGATGCTCCGGCTCCTCCCCTCTGCCATTTGCAGAAGGAGGAGTCAGAGCTGGGTGAGGACGTCAAGGGGGGGCAGCAGACCACGGACAGATGGTGGGGGGAACCACAAGCCTTGAGCAGGATCTGGGGAGGGAGGAGAGCGGAGGAGCTTCCTGGCTGTAGCCTGCTGTTTATTGTATGATGTGAAGCAGGCAGTGCAGCCAGGACAGGTCCTCCTCTCCATATGATGTGTAGAGACAGGCCGCAACTATAGAATTTCAGCTGTACAGTGTTTGTTAGGAGTGGCCTATTATATGTAGGAGCGGCTTTTAATAATGGGTGGGCAAAAGAATTGGCACAGCGCACTACACGTGCCACATTTTTTGCCTTTCGGACCCCCCCTAGACAAAATTCCTGGGTGCTCCCCTGTGGCCTGGTAGCATTTATTTTTATTTGGCTATTCCAGGGCCCTTTAATATTGATTGGACCTGGGCAACCCACCACAGATCATCCCCTCACCCCCCTTGTACTTGTTCCGCTGATCCGCTACTTGCGGGCTGCACGGGCATGAGTTTAGTCACTTCGGTGAGCAATTCCGTCCTGTGGTGCGTGATCCCGCGAGACACGCTGGGGGAGGTCACCGGTCTCGCGGGATCAAGTGCCGCAGGAAGGAATTGCTCTCCGAAGTGACTGAACTCATGCCCACGCAGCCAGCAAGTAGCGGATCAGCGGAACAAGTACAAGGGGGGTGGGACCGTGGGGGGATAATGATCTGTGGGGTTGCCCAGGGTCCATTCCCATCAATATTAAAGGGCCCAAGCAAAGATTTCTGCAGTGGTGAAGAAATGAAACATAACAGATATTGGAAAGTTACCGAATGTTGTATTATATAATGACTGCAGTCTTCAGTACTGCACTTCATTTGCGTAAACCAGAACACCCCTTTAAGCATGCCTTTAATGTGCAATTTCAACACAGTGGGCTTGTGCCCCAGATGTTTTCAGACTCTAGCAACGCCCCTGGGGCCCTGACATATAGCTCCTGTACACTTACACTGCCCCCCACGTAGCTCCATCACAGTTTCACTTCCTCCCTCCCAGTCCTGAAGGCGCCAAAAGAGTAGTGAAGGAGGAGCTGTGGAAAGGTGTGTAGGTCAGGTTGTAGGCCCGGCTCTACACATCATATGGAGAGGGGAGGCTGCACTGCCTGCTTCACATTATAAGATAGACAACATCAGTCTACAGCCACGAAGCTCCTCCGCTCTCCTCCCTCCCCAGATCCTGCTCAAGGCCTGTGGTCCTATCCCCATTCCCCATAGTGCCCCTCATAAAAAATGCCCCTTCATAGTGCCCCCCATAATGTCCCAGTAAAAAAAATCCCCCTTCTTAGTGCCACCAGATGCCCCATAATGTGCTAGTAAAAAATACCCCTTCTTGGTGCCACCAGATGCCCCCTTCTTAGTGCCACCAGATGCACCAATAGTTTTCCTCTCCCCCATAGTGCCCCATAATGTTCCAGTCAAAAATGCCCCTTCTCACATGAAAGCATTCTAACTCTTCTCCTCTGTTTCTGATTTCTGCTTCTCCTCCTATATCATACTATAACTTTCTGTTTGCTTTCTCTCTTTTTTTTCCATCCAGTTGTCTGGCCCCTGGATTAAGGTCGATAATGGTTGATAGGTGGAAGTCCAACCCTGGGACTCCTGCTAATCATGGAATGATGCAGTCCATTAATTATCTATCCCAATAAAATGGCTAGACTGGCTTTGGCTCATACTACAGCTCTGTTCCATTCCAGTAAAAAAAAACAAAAAAAAACTTTCAGCGTTTTTGTAAAGATTAGATTTATGGTTCAATCAGTTTTTATTGGTTTATTCAAGCAGATTAGCAATAATAATTACCAAGCATTGTAATAGGTAATTGTGAAAAACACATGGAAAATGTAATATATCAAAAGATACAGTGGCGTACCAAGGGGGGGGGGGCGGGCCCCCCCGGGTGCCTTTCACAGGGGGGGTGCCAGCCAGGCCGCCTGTCTTTAAAAAAAAAAAAAAAAATTTTTATTCTTCAGGGCCGCACCGCCGATCGCCACAGGCGGCGCGGCCCTGGATGTAATTGCGGCCGCTGTGGGCAGGGGAGGGAGAGGCGTGTCCCTCCCCTGTTCTTCTGATAGGCCGCAGGCACTAATGCCTGCAGCCTATCAGAGGCCGGCTCAGGCAGCGCGATGATGTCATTATCATCGCGACGCCTGAGACCGGCAGCACACAGCAGGGACACAGGCCGGAAAAGGCTTGCATCGCTGCTGAGCTTATGGAGGTAAGTATTCGTTTTTTTGGTTTTTTTCCTCTTTGCGGGGGGGGGGGGGGTGCCTGGCACTATGGGGGGGGGGAGATCTGGCACTATGGGGGGGGGGGAGCTGGCACTATGTGGGAACTAGCACTATGGAGGGGCACTATGGGGGGTCACTATAGGGGGAGATCTGGCACTATAGGGGGGAGATCTGGCACTATAGGGGGGAGATCTGGCACTATGGGGGAACTAGCACTATGGGGGGGGGCACTATAGGGACAGCTGGCACTATAGGGGGAGCTGACACTATAGGGGGGCTGGCACTATAGGGGGGGAGCTGGCACTATGGGGGGGGGGGAGCTGGCACTATAGGGGGGGGAGCTGGCACTATGGGGACATTTCTTACTGGCATATTATGGGGGGGCACCATGGGGGTATCTGTGGGCTTTTTTTTTAATTATTGGCACATTCTGGGGGGCACTATAGGGGAGAGCAGCACTATGGGGCATCTGGTGTTACTATAGGGGCATTATTTGGGGGCACTATGGGGAAGTGGGGGCTCTAAAGTGGTCTTTTGTATTGGAACATTATGGGGGGCACTGGCATTTGGTGGCACTAAGGGGGCATTTTTTTACTGGCACATTATGGGAGGCACTATAGGGGAGAGCGGCACTATGGGGGAGTGGAGCACTATTGGGGCATATGGTGGCACTAAGAAGGGGCATTTTTTTACTGACACATTGTGGGGGAGGAGCACTATAGGGGCATCTGCTGGGGGCACTAAGGGGCATTTTTTTACTGGCATATTATGGGGGACACTATGGGGAAGGGGGAGAGGAGCAGTATGAGGGCATTTACTGGGGCACTATATAGGGGTATTTTATACTGGCATACATTATGGGGACATTAGCTCAACTGCGGGCACTAAGCGGGGGTATTTCATGTACTGTCATATTATAGGGAAAATTAGTACTACTAGGGGGTATCATGGGGAGCTATACTACTACTGGGGGCTATGAGGAACATGATTACTAGGGCACTATAGTAGTATTTCCAGGGGGACTGTTTCTGCAGTATAGTATTGGGGGTGGCAGGAAACTAATGTCTGTTTCTCTAATGCAGAGACGGGAGATGGCAGAAAAATCATCATGGCGGTCTGGTTTGAATGGAGAAGATGAGGAAAGAGAACGTCTACATCAAAGGTGACATCACTGGATGTAAGAGGTATGTGGCGCTATGTAGGAGAGGAGATGCCCCTTATGAACCACTGATCACCCCATATAGACTCCCTGATCACCCCCCTGTAAGGCTCCATTCAGAGGTCCATATGATTTTTACGGATCCACTGATACATGGATCGGATCCGCAAAACACATGCGGATGTCTGAATGGAGCCTTACAGGGGGGTGATCAATGACAGAGGGGTGATCACCCATATAGACTCCCTGATCACCTCCGTCATTGATCACCCCCCTGTAAGGCTCCATTCAGACGTCCGTATGATTTTTACGGATCCACTGATACATGGATCGGATCCGCAAAACACATGCGGATGTCTGAATGTTTTGTAATAAATATTATTGAAAACATTGAAAAAAGTTTGTGCATGTTTTCTTAACTTTCTTGGGGGGGGGGGGGGGGGGGGGGGTGCCAAACAAAGGGTTCGCCCCGGGTGCCAAATGCTCTAGGTACGCCCCTGAAAGATATAAGACACTAGTAATGTTGATTAGTATCCACTTATGAAACATTTGAGAGTATGAGTATAGTAAGGAGAACTAGGAGTAGGAGTAAGGAAACAAGAAGAAGGATAGAAGGGGAGACAAGACACAGACATTAGGTAAGGAACAAGGATATCGGGAGAGTACATGGAGACAAGATATACCATATGTAAACTGATAACATCAAGAGAACTTAAAGGTCAGGAAAGAGAGCCATCTCTCAACCAAGCCAAGAAGCGCGGGGAGGAACGGAACTGGAGCCAAGACTCCCAAGTTACTGTATAGACCGGGCCGGATAAACTTGAGTCAGCACTTAACTCCTTTAGGCGTGCCAGAGCATCCAGAGCAGTTGCCCAAGTAATCCTCTGCAGACTCTCTGTTGACTTCCACCTACGGGGAGTAATCTGCCTCATGGCAAGTATAAAAAATCTTAAGATACCCTTCTTAACATGTTTTATTCGCCCTGGAAAAATAGAGAGCAGTGCTATCAGAGGAGACGGCGATATAGTAGTCCGGTAAAGATGCTTATATAGAGAGAAAACATCTTTCCACAAAGGGGCTACTCCAGGGCAATCCCACCATATATGAGCCATTGTGCCTATATCCATGTGGCAATGCCAACAGATATCCGGTACCGATGGATAGAATTTATGTAGTTTTACCGGAGTCCTATACCACCTTGTCCAGATTTTGTAATTAAGCTCTTGGAGGTGGAGGACTTATGTGTGAATAATAAAGATCTTTTTCATTGATCTGGGGAAATAGTAACTCCCAACTCTTCCTCCCAAGCCCTAACCAATTTTATTCCCTGGGAATGTATCCCATGAGTTTTATCCTCAATCTCTCCATCATTAATCATACTATAAATTAAGGAGACCGCATGACCTGGAGCTGACTCAGAGACACATAAGTTCTCCGTAAAGATTAGATTTGGAGGGGATTTCCGAGTATTTTTTTTTACTGTAGACCTATCCTCAGGATGAGTCATCAGAATGTGATCTGTGGGGGTCTGACACCTAACATTCCCTGCCGATCAACTGTTTGAAGAGGCCGCAGCACTCACCGGTAACTGATGACTTATCTTGAGAATAGGTCATCAGGGGATTCACCTACACTGTATATAATATAAAACAACATAAGTACAATGTACATGAGCTTAGTAACAGACTGGTACAGAGGGATAGAGGACCCTGCTCGTGAGCGCTTACAATCTATAATATCTGTACTTTGCTCCATTCAGCTTTCCCTGAACCCTGACCAGTCCTCCTGACCCAGCAGCTTAAAATTAAGGCTAAAAATTTTAATCTTGGTTTCATCGTACCATTTTAATCTTGTTTCTCACAGTCTGAGAGTCCTTTATGTGCTTTTTTGCAAACTCCAGGCAGGCTTTCAGGTGTCTTTTACGGAGGAAAGGCTTCTTTCTGGCCACTCTGTCTTAGTGCCCAGATTGATGGAGTGCTGTGGTGATAGTTGACCTTCTGGAGGTTTCTCCCATCTGCACACAGGATCTTTGGTGCTCAGCCAGAGTGACTATTGGGTTCTTGGTCACCTCTCTTACCAAGGCCCTTTTCTCTCGATTACTTAGTTTGGTAGGACGGTCAGCTCTAGGAAGAGTCCTGGCTGTTTTAAACTTTTTCCATTTCAAGGGGTTGTCTGTGTTCAGAGCTGAACCTGGACATACCCATAATTTCACCCAGGCAGCCCCCCTGATGTTAGTATCGGAGCATTTCATGCTCCGATGCTCTCCCTTGCCCTGTGGATCGTGCAGGGCAAGGGCTCTATTATGTACTATAACACACTGCTGGGCAGAGGCTTCCGCCCAGCAGTGTGTTCGGTGACATCTCTGGCTCTGATGGGCGGGCTTTAGCACTGCCTTAGCCATTATACAGGCTAGGGTAGCATTAAAGCCCGCCCATCAGTGTCGGTGACGTCACCGGGCTCACTGCTGGGTGGATGCCTCCGCCTGATAACCCTATGGAGAGCCCGGTTCGTCAGCGGAACTCCAGAAAATGCCTTTGCCATGAGAGATTTAGCGCAGGGCAAAGGAGAGCATTGGAGCATGAACTGCTGTGATGCTCAAGTCAGGGGGGCTGCCTTGGTAAAAATGGGGATATGTCCGGGTTCAGCTTCTGGGAAATTTTAGTGCAGCAAAAGTTTTTTTGAACCCTTCTCCAGATCTGTCCCTCCACATAATCCTGTCTTCTGAGCTCTACATGCAGTTCTTTCCTCCCCATGGCTTCGTATTTGTTCTGATTGCCAGCTGTGAGACCTTACACTGTGTGTACAGTTATTAAGAAAGTTGTACATTTAAGGAGTCATTTTTATTATTGAGCCACTACAGTGTTGTTGGTCAATCCAAAATGTTAATAAACCTCAAACCTGAATATTTAAGAAAGTTAAAGTGAGGTTTCAGGAGAATATCTATGTGTGCATAATTTTAGCGTAACTATTAGTGTGCAGAATTATTATGTACCTTAATGAAAAAGGAAATCTTTCCATCTCCCTTGTTTATTTTCATCAACTCAAATGTATCCTGTACAAATAAACATTTCTGACGTTTCCAAAAATCAGCGACCAATATAGCCACCCTTCATTTCAATAACAGTTGTAGACTTTCCATTTATAGAGTCTGTCTCCCTGAACCTACTTTCACATTGGCGTTCGGGGCTCGCTTGTGAGTTCCGTTTGAAGGCTCTCACAAGCGGCCCCAAACAGATCCGTCCAGCCCTAATGCATTCTGAGTGGATGCTGATCCGCTCAGAATGCCTCAGTTTGGCACCGTTTGGCCTCCGCTCCACTCAGCAGGCGTTCGGGTGTCCGCCTGGCCGTGCGGAGGCAAACGGATCCGTCCAGACTTACAATGTAAGTCAATGGGGCGGATCCGTTTGAAGTTGACACAATATGGCTCAATTTTCAAACGGATCCGTCCCCCATTGACTTTCAATGTAAAGTCAAAACGGATCCGTTTGCATTATCATGAACCCCAAAAAAATTTTTTTGTTTTTGTTTTGTTCATGGTAATGCAAACGGATCCGTTCTGAACGTATCTAAGCGTTTGCATTATAGGTGCGGATCCGTCTGTGCAGATACCAGACGGATCCGCACCTAAACGCAGGTGTGAAAGTGTGAAATCTGTTGACGATCACATTTTTGTGCAGAAGCAACCACAGCCTCTCAGACACTATTCAGAGAGGATCACTGTAAATATCCCATTTAAGAAGGGTCCACAAGTTCTCAATAGGGTTTAGGTCTGGTGAGGAAGGGGGACCATGTTATTATTATTTTATCTTTAAGGCCTTTATTGGCTAGCCATGCAGTGGAGAACATCAATGAATGCGATCAAGCATTGTCCTGCATAAAAAAATCATAGTTTTCTTTAAAGATGCAGACTTTTCACTGTACCACTGCTTAAAGAAAGTGTCTTCTCATCTTTTATAATACCAGCCCATAACAGTACCCCATCTCCACCTTGCTGGCATCTGAGTCAAATTGAAGCTTTGTGCCCATTACTGATCCAGCTGTAAGCCGTGTACCCGGGTGGGATCCCCAGGATACAGTGAAGTCACGAACGAGGAAAGCAACTCCAACACCAGCTTTGCCAAAACAGGATTTTACTTAAACGTGGCAATGAGCACAACCACAAATGCTGGGAACACACAATAAATTTACACCCAGCCCGAAGGCTGAGATCCCTGTTCTGCACAGCGTGGCGCCCTCCGTTGGATGCCAGACGAAAGTACGGTAATTTACCTACTGGCGGGCACAACTAAACAGCCACGCCTTACCTGTTATTACCGTACGAAAATCAGGAACAACCGTTTGGGTGCGTGGTGTGGCCTAGCCTGCGGTGCATCACAACAGCTTGCAAACTTATCATGCTCTACAGTATTCCCCCTCCAATAACTTGTCATGGAGCACGTGCTTTAGAGTTTCTTCTGAGTAAACACCAGCCTGGCTTGATGAAGTTTATCAGCTCTCTGGTGTGAACTATAACTTTAACTATGCAGTCCTTGTGATGAATAGTCAACAATCTTTGTGGCCTGACACAAACAGAAACCCTAACTAACTGACTATAGGCCTGATCTCAGTCTCTAGGTGCCAACACTATAATGAGGTGTGTGCACGATCAGTCTTACCGACCCAGGTCTGCTCTGCATCAGCTTGTGACTGTGAACTAAACAAAGGCTTCTCCAGCAAGCATGCGGTACCGCAGTGTATGTTGCTTTGCTCCTCAGCTCTCATCAGCGTTCCTAGCAGCAATCTTCATTCCTCTGGACAGGATCAGGGTCTTGGACACGATCAGCTTGACTTGGCTGCAGCTCTGGTCACAGAAGGGTGCCCCCACACCTGGATGTCGATGAACTCTCTCCTCAGTGTCTCTCTCAGCTTCCCTCTAAGGCTACTTTCACACTAGCGTTCGGGCTCCGCTTGTGAGTTCCGTTTGAAAGCTCTCACAAGCGGCCCCGAACTGATCCATCCAGCCCTAATGCATTCTGAGTGGATGCGGATCTGCTCAGAATGCATCAGTCTGGCACCGTCTGTCCTCCGCTCCGCCTGGCCGTGTGGAGGCAAACGGATCCGTCCAGAGTTACAATGGAAGTCAATGGGGGCGGATCCGTTCGAAGGTGACACAATATGGTGCATTTTTCAAACGGATCCGCTCCCCATTGACTTTCAATGTAAAGTCTGGACGGATCCGTAAAATATAATGCAGACGGTTCCGTCTGAACGGATACCATCGTTTGCATTATAGGAGCGGATCCGTCTGTACAAATACCAGACGGATCCGCTCCGAACGCAAGTGTGAAAGTAGCCTAAGATGAACGATCCTTCACTTCCTTTCCAGGCTCTGTAACTCCACCTCTCATGAATATGGAAATATGCAGTCTGTTAGCTGTTTTTTAGGAAACAGCGGCATCTTGTGGCCAAATAGCAGAATGTCAGTCCAAATCATTTAATTTAATTTACACAAACAGTGATCAGACAATGAGAGCTGTTTCCCCATCTCACACAGCCATGGGCCCATCCATCTGGTCCATCAGGAGTCACTCTCATCTCATCAGTCCATAAAACCTTTGAAAAATCTGTCTTCAGATATTTCTTAGCCCAGTCTTGAAGTTTCAACTTATGTGTCTTGTTCAGTGGTGGTTGTGTTTCAGGCTTCCTTACCTTGGCCATGTCTTTGAGCACTTAACACCTCGTACTTCTGGGCACTCCAGGGAGGTTGAAGTCCTGGAATAATTGGTTCCTGGTCACTTCATGTTGGATTCTTCTTAAATCTTTGGCAGTTAATTAGCATCTTTTTTTCTCAACACATTTATTGCGACCCTGTTGACTATTTGCAACGAAACGTTTGATGGTTCTATGTTCATGCCCCAATTAAATCTCTTTTTTGTCCCATTTTGCCAGAGGAAAACAAACTGCTTAATAATTCTGCACACCTTGATATAGGGTCTTGATCTCCTTAGGCCACACCCTACCTCATTACACAAATACACTTCACCTGATATGCTTCAAATCAACAAACATTAGGTTTATATAGTTTGGATTTGGAAAATATGCATAAAATTGATGATATGGTCAAAATACTAATTTGCTTAATAATTGGGCACACAGTGTATATTGACAGGGGTGTATCTTTCCAAATCATGTCCAGTCAGCTGAATTGCTAATCAAAGTATGGCAGCACAACATTTCACATACAAAAAATAGAACTGAGAAATGGGGATCATTCTAAATTAAAGTGGTATTATACCTACTATAAATAAAAAAAATAGAAGCTCTTTGCAAACATTTTTGATCAAACTTGTGTCGGGCCCATCTACCAGGCGTCAAGGTGGCTTCTGCAGGTGGGTACCTAACACTAAGGCCTCGTTCACACTTCAGTGTTTGGTCAGTGATTTCCATCAGTGATTTGTGAGCCAAAACCAGGTGCAGCTCTAAACATAGAACAGGAGCAGATCTTTCCCTTCTACCTAATGTCTATGAAGGCTCCACTTCTGGTTTTGGCTCACAAATCACTGATGGAAATCACTGACCAAACACTGAAGTGTGAACTAGGCCTAACAGAACTGTCTCTCTTGGACTTACCTAAGCTTACAATGTTCAGGGTAGTGTAGGAATCAGCTACAGCCCCAGGCAGATGGGCGTTGCTCAGTATAAAAGAGGCTACTACCCTCAATATACACTACAAGAAAATTTAGACTAGCACAGTCATGGTCACAGGTGCATATCTGCTCCTGTGACCATAACTGTGCTAGTCTAATTTTTTTTGTTGCAATCAGCTGATTTGACCACAGGTGGAATCCAATCAAGGTGTAGAGTCATCTCAAAGCTACATGGGAGATATAAATAGGGGACTATGGCCACACTTTTACTTACCTCCTGACGAAGCTTAGGTGAAACGCACGTCGAGGTTTTTTAGCCTGTCCTGTGCCTGCTGTTTCTGCCCTCCATCATGTCTCATGGTATGTTGTAATTTTCCATCAGGTGCCTATAGATGAGTTCTGTTTATAGCCTTCATTTGAAGGTCTGGTGCGTGGGGTCTCACTTCCACATAGATATAATTCTGTTCATGTTTCTATTTGTGCATTATCAGGAGCCAGTGCTTGAGACTCATCTAGTGGCTATGCACTAGACTAGAGTGATGATCACAGGTATCATATTTTAGTGGTTAGTATTGTATACCACTTTCCTGTGAATCACCCTACTGCATAATATATACATACCTGACATGTGCTCCATCTTTTGGCGGGTTACAGAGACACCGGCCGGGGGACTGCGGCATCCGGGTTTTTTGCTGACTCTTCAAACTTTTTTTGTTATCTCTAATATCTTAATAATCATGATCTGCTTATTATTATGAAATGAAGTATATATTTTTGAATACATTGTGCATTCATTTGTTGTTTGTTTAACAACACTTTAGGTTTATATGAGCAAGAGAAATAGGAGGCCCCAGAGCTAAATTTCAAGTATTATAGCAAAATTTCTTAAATTCTGTTCTCACTTTCTCAGTATGGGGCATTAAGTGCAGATTGATTGGGGAAAACTTGAATTTTTATTAATTTTTACAGAAGGCTGCAAAATGTAAAAAATATGAAAGGGTCCGAAGACTTTCTGAATGTAAAGTAAATTTATTAACTATGCTGCAAATTTCAATTGTCTATCTGTTTTCCCTTCAAAGGCTCATGCTCGTGTATGGCATCTTTATGACACCGAATTCCGTCCCCAACAAAAAGGTCAAGTGTCTATAGCGCTGGCATCTCATTGGATAGACCCAATCAATATGACGCAACACTGCATCCAGGAAGCTAGGAAATCCCTTGATTTCGTCTTGGGGTGGTTTGCTAGGCCAATATTTATAGATGGGGATTATCCTCAATCCATGAAGCACAATTTATCTTCTCTCCTGCCTGAGTTTACTGAAGAAGAGAAAAAGTTCAATAAAGGAACAGCAGACTTTTTTGCCCTTTCCTTTGGGCCCATATTGAGTTTTCAAATGCTTGACCCGGATATGAAGTTCCGCCAAATGGAGTCGTTATCTCTGAGGATGGTCCTCTACTGGATCAGCATGGAGTACAACCAGCCACCAATATTTATTTTAGAGAACAGCTGGCTTATTGCAGCCTTTACAAAGCGTGAAGATGCAAAGTATATGTACTATCTCAAGGCGTTTGTCATGGAGACATTAAAGGGTATGTTAAATGTAGACTTAAAACAATGAAGGTATAAAAAATAAATGTGTCTGGTGTGGCTGTGTTAAGCTGTGTTCACACTAGTATTATTGCTTCTTGCACATCAGCCATGGCACCTATGACTGTTTTTGAGTATAACTTATAATGGGGTCTGTCAGATTTCTATTGTGGGTCCAGTATTTTGTTCCGGCAAGAATACTGTAGCCTACAGCACTCTTCTTGCCTTTACAAATACTAGAACTCCTGATAAAATGCCCTCTAAGCCATAAAGGAGTTATCTAGTTTAGAAATCCCAATTAGGAAATTCTTAGAGTTATTAGAAGGGGTCACCTATTTGGGATCCTCATTTTTTGGCCATTCCAGAGAGCATTTACATAAAGCATATCTCCCCCTGAATGACTTGTCCTATCCTGCTCTACACAGACAACCCTTACGTTTCAATGGGCACTGTGTAATGCTTCGTTTCCCTAAGTGGCGGTGCTGCAGGGAAATGTTACATTTACTGCCAGGTTTTCCTAGAAATTACTTCACCGATTCAGCATATAATAATGTTTTATGTAGTAAAAAGACAGTACTAATGAAAAGTGAGTATTGTTGGATTGACATTACCTCTTTGAATCACTTTCAGCAATTAGAATAGACGGTGTGAACGTCATTGGATATACCGCCTGGTCTCTTATGGATGGCTTTGAGTGGCACAGAGAGTACAAAATTAGACGTGGATTATTTTATGTCGATTTTGCAAGTCAAAACAAAAAGCTAATGCCCAAATCTTCAGCCTTATTTTATCAGCAGCTTATTAAAAAGAATGGATTTCCACCATTGCAAGAGAATCAACCTGTCCAAGGAACATTTCCATGCAATTTTGCTTGGGGAGTTACTGCATGCACAATACAGGTATTAAAGGTTACCTTTTTATTTGTAGCAATATTTGAGTGATTATCATAGACTTTTTTTGTAGATCATTTTATTTTTTTGTAATTATTTGAAAGATTGTTTCATTAAAGAGAACCTGTCACCTCTTCTGACATACCTGTTTTAGTAACTACTTACAACTACTTCCCTGTGTAATAAGAAGTCTGGAGCAACTTTTGTATTGTGGCCAGGGGTGTAACTAAAGGCTCATGGGCCCTGGTGGAAGGGTTCAGCTTGGGCCCCCTTCCCTCAGTGCTTTGTGGCCAGGGGCAGTCAAGCATCTAGCCTTTCTGCTGCCTGAGGCAAAAATTGAAAAGGCACCCCCCTCCCCATGCAAAAGTCTCAGCCCTTCCCTCCAGCCCTACTGTTAGGCCAGACAGAAACGAGCGAGTTGAATGCGATCAGCGTATGTCAGTAAGAGGTCCCGTCAGGGGTGCACCGCCAATGAGGTGAGGTGAGGTGATTGCCTCAGGCAGCACCAGGTAGGGACAAGTGGGGGGGGGGGGGGGGGGGGCAACTGAAAGGCCTTGGGCAATGAGTGCTTTGATTGTGGAAGCATTTATCTCTGCATATTCAACTGTATCGCTATATTAACCAGTATGTTTACACTAAATGTAATGTTTTCCAAGTATGCCTTTAACAGTAAGGCTGGAGGGAAGGGGTTAGGTTGAGAATTTGGCTTGGGCAGGGGAAGGGGGGGGGGTCATTTCAGTTTTTGCCTCAGGTAGCAGAAAGGCTAGATGCACCCCTGGGTCCCGTTCTGGACTCTGCCACTCTGACAGGATAGCACAGCCTTATACTGATTTATAATGCTGTGTAACCCTGGAATCTATTGTACTACACTGACATAATTTTATGACTGACTGGATTTTTAATACTTTAACAGTATTCCATTACATATAGTGTGCAGAAGAAACAATATCTACCTAACCTCTACCTGTACGAAATTTTAGTGAGTTTTGTGGGATGTTTTTTTATATATCCAAACTGGTAAGGTGTTGAGCGAACTTGTGTTTTAAGTTCGGCATCCAAGGTTCGGGTTATCGAAGAATCCTGTTATGGATTCCGCTTCCACGGACTATAACAGAATTCCATCATAGACTTCTATTATGATTGAATGCAATACGGAATGCCTCTTATAGGCTTCCGTGGCCTATAAGAGGCATTCCGTATTGCATTCCGTATGGCCATCATAGAATTCCGTGATGGTCCGTGGTAGCGGAATCCATAAAGGGATTCTCCGATAACCCGAATCCATTAGTATGGACCATAATCATTATTTGTATTTTTCATAGAAAACATAGGAACATTTCTTGACATACAGTATATGGCATTTTATGATGTGTTTTATATAAGTTTTTATATTTATTTTTTATATGGCAGATTGACACCATACCAGCCCAGTTCAATGACCCTAGTGTCTATGTATGGGACATGAATAAAACAAAGGGACTTACGAAGGTGGATGGTCTGAAAATGCCAAAAAGAAAAACCCATTGTGCTGACTACGCCTCGATAAGGCTTCAGATATCTATGCTACGCTCAACACACATTAACCATTTTTACTTCTCACTGAAATGGAGTTCTATTGTTCCTCATGGGAACATTTCTCAGATTAATCACAGCATTTTACACTATTATCAGTGTTTTGTCAGCGAGCTTGTTCGCGTTAACATTACACCAGTAGTTGCCCTTTGGCAGCCTATGGCCGAGCACCAAGGGATGCCTTCAAAGTTCTACAAAATGGGAGGATGGGACAACATACATACTGTTGATGCATTTGTTGAATACGCCAGGCTTTGTTTCAAAGAACTTGGAACGTTTGTGGCCATTTGGATAACTATGCATGAGCCACCAGTGAGAAACCTAACCTCAACATCAGGACACAACCTTCTAAAGGCCCATGCATTAGCTTGGCATCTGTATGACAAGGAATTCCGAAAGTCACAAAAAGGAAAGATCTCCTTGGTTCTTCATGCAGACTGGGTGGAACCTGCTTCTCCTTTTTCTCGAAATGATAACAACACAAGTGAGAGGGTTTTAGAATTTGAGATTGGCCGGCTAGCAGATCCAATATTTCTCAGTGGAGATTATCCAAAAGTAATGCGTGAATGGTTAAGTCAAAGGAACAGTCATGGGGTATTTGACTTTCATTTACCTCATTTTACTGAAAATGAAAAGCACTTGATCAAAGGGACCTTTGATTTTTTTGCCTTAACCCATTATACTACTGAACTTGTACACTGGGAGATGGAAGATACTGTGAGATATGATTATGGACTTGAAGTTCAATTTATCACCGATAGTACATTCCTACATTCCCCTCACAAATACGCTGTGGTTCCCTGGGGACTGCGAAAAATATTAAACTGGATAAAATCCAAGTATGGCGATATCCCAATTTATGTCCTGGGAAATGGAATTGATGATGGCAAACTGGAGGATAAACTAAGGGTCTATTATATTCAGCATTATATTAATGAAGCTTTAAAAGGTACATTTATATCCCATTGAAATTTTCACATTTTAAGGCATTAACATTTTGTATTATACTAAATACGGTGGGATAGTGTTGACTTTTGTCTCCAGGGCAGTAGAAATGTAAGTGCAAAAGTATGTAAGTGCAATGAGTATACACACACCAATAGAGCCAAAAAACACCCCACTAATTAATCAATAGCAAAGATCTTTATTAGTACACATCAATAATGTTAAAATCAATCACAACAGCAGCATACATATACATAAAAAAGGAAGTTACATTGGTCATGTATGTAGTAAGTAGCTTCATATATCACATGGGCTTAGTACATCATAATAAAGCGCCCAAGCAAGTAAAGTGCATAGTGCAAACCAGAAAGCTAATATAAGTAAGAGATATCCCAGGACAATAGGAAATAAAAGGCAGCCATGCATGTAAATGTCACAACCAGACAGCTGAGAAGCTCTGACAGAAGCCTTTTAGAACCTCCTCCTTGAGTTTTCTTTGTTGTGGTATTCAGTTCCTCATCTCGTTAGCCTCCCTCAGCTGTCATGTAGTTGGACTGATTGCATCCCTTTAATGCATTACTGGGCGGCTTATACTTCTTCCTGGAGTGTGTGTGCATGCTGATCCTGTTTCCCAGGCTGCTACAAAGTTAAGTGCTGTACATTTATCTGTTATTTTCTGTTTGATGGATCCCAGGTGACCCTGACTCCCTCCATGTCTGGTGTAGGGAGCCGGTGGTCGAGTCCCCTCACTATTGTAGGGTGTTCAGGGGTTATATAGTCGAGGTACGTGGATATGCAACCATCCACCTTTGGGATCTTTGCATAGGCTGAGCAGCCAGGGAAAGTACTAGGTCTTGTGCAGGGGTCTCCCTTTTGGTTCCTTAGCTTTGGATCCAGTGAGTCATATATGCATGTGGCTTTGTCTTGTTTCCTGTACACCGTCCGTGACAGTAAACCACAAATGGAATCAAATATTACAAAGACAGAGCATAGCCCATAATGATTGTAAAATACAGACCCGTGTGCCTCCAACCCCGACGTACGTTTCTCTAATAAGCTTCCTCAGGGGATAACACATTGCTAGCTCCTAACCTATTTATACCCTGTTAATGATCTCTGAATTAAAATCAGGTGGGAATAAGAGGCTGTACTATAACCCATTTGTGTCTATTTGATTGCTTAGTTTGCGTTCCACTATGGAACACATGATGTCACTTCCTCTTTGAATGCCTTAATGCTCCACAAACCTAATAATGCTCCTATAGTTATATAAACATAAGGCCAGGACAAAAATGATGAAAGAAATATAGCACCTCTATAGTAGGCAGCAGCGCCATAAACGTCCCAGGAATTAATAAATAAATAAAAATATCCTCCCTGATCGCATTCGGCCGTGGAATGCAAACCGGAAGTTCCGGCATGCGTTCCACAGCAGAGTACACCGAAGTATCGCATAATCACGCCCTCATCGATGCGGGATGCCGTTCTGTGCGTGCCACCCTGGAACGCACTACAAAGAGCAGTATTTTATACTTCCTAAACTTAAGGACTCATATTACGGACATGGAAAAAACAAAGTGCTATCGCAGACCGCTCAAATTGCATCATAAATACAGTGATTAATGAAAGTAAAAAATAAAACAAATGTTTAAAATAATCATGATTATTATTATTAATATTATTAATAAAGTAAAAGTGACAAAAGTGCAAGTGAACATGCAAATATAAATATAAAGTGAGAAAAAGTGAAGATCATGTGTATAAAGCATAATTATTTTCATATAATTTATATATTAAAAATGTAATATACAAGATATTCAATAATTAATAAATTAATAAAAAAAGATGATTATAAATAGATCAATTACAATTAATGTGAATCAACTAACCAATCATCTAAACAGATTATATATACTAAATAGATATCATGTATACAAAAACCAGGTGCTTATTACATAAAAAAATATATAAATTAAAGAAATTAATTAATTAGTCAGGCAGTAGCATAAATAAAATGTCTCCAGGTGATATGAAAAAGGCAACCATTAAGTGCATCCATGCCTATATAATCCGAGAAAGAATGCAGTCGATGAATAATCATAACCGCCTAACAGCCAAATAACCCCAGATGAAATAAATAAAAAAAGAGATTAAACTAAATACACAATATTTGAAACCAATTTAAGAGCAAAGTTTTGGAACCAGAAAAGATGATGAGAATGAAAACAAAATAATGAAAAAAAGAGAAAAGAAGGAAGCAAAAGAAGAGAAAATTAAAAAAAATTGTAAATAAATAAAATCAATATGAACGCTACTTATACAAATGGAGCAATGCCAAGATTATCATTGAGACCACGGGGTGCAGCTGTATCGAGTTGAAAAATCCATTTAGCTTCTTTCTGCGCTAACAGACGTTTCCAATTACCTCCCCTCTTACTGACAAGAACCCTATCAATTCCCATTACCTTGATTAACGAACCGTTGCCATCATGAAAAATTTTGAAATGGCGGGGGATCGTCTTGAGTTTTGTCAAATCTTACTTTTCATTGGTTGCCTTGATACCCAAAACATGTTCTCTTGTTTGTCTCTTAAGTTCTCGTGAAGTCAATCCCACATATTGAAGGTTACATGGACAGCTAGCCACATAGACAACCCCAATCGTGTTACAGGTTATTGCATGTATGTTTTGGTAGTTTTTACGTCCAGATCCATCCGTAAAGGTATTTGTGCATTCTATATTAGGACAAGCCACACAATCACCACAGGGCCAGCTTCCCCATTTGGGCCCCTTGGACCCAAAAAGCTCTAATAGGGTTTGTACTTTCATAGTGACTATGAACCAAGGTATCCCGTAAATTTTTCTCCCGTCTGTACATCACCGCAGGGTAAACAGGTAAGTACTGTTTCAGAATATTATCAGAGACAGTATTTCAGCAGGATATTTGTACTATCCTTATGGCCAGAGTTGTAAGAAATAATAAATCTAATCTTGTCACTGTCCATTTTTGTTGGGGACTGTTCGATTCTGTAACAAGATCTCCCTCTTCGTATTCTTTGACCGCAAAAAACTTCTCCGCAATGTGGCGTCACTATATCCTCTCGCCTTAAATCTATCTTCCAATTCCCTGGCTCGTCTCTCAAACGTTACATCACTGGAGAATAATCTCCGTAATCTCAGGAATTGGCCTGTCGGAATACTCTCAATAAGTCTTTTAGGAT
The DNA here is from genome assembly GCF_014858855.1 of Bufo gargarizans. NCBI lineage: Eukaryota > Metazoa > Chordata > Amphibia > Anura > Bufonidae > Bufo > Bufo gargarizans. The sequence goes on along the minus strand of NC_058082.1, from coordinate 74,195,684 downwards.
GTGATGATTTGGCATGGAGAAGGCTATTAGTTGCCGTAGGTTTCCGTAAGATATCTGTACAAAACCCCTCTGATCCACCTGCAAAAGAACATCCAAGAAGTCCATGTTATCAATACCGGCCTTGTATGTCAATTTGATGTTCATGTCATTCGCATTTAATTCCTCCTATGTACCTTGCCAAATCATAAGCACATCATCGATATACTGACTCCATAGATGCACTTTCTCCACATATTTGATAGGTTCTGTCAAAAACATCTCCCTTTCCCACAGCCCCAGGAACAGGTTAGCATAGGCCGGCGTACAGGCCACGTCCATGGCTGTCCCCTGGAGCTGTAGATAATAGAAGGTCTTAAACATGAAGAAATTATGTCAGAGCACAAAATCCAATAGGGAGAGAATAAATGAACAATATTCACCGTCAATATCAGAGGCTTCCAAAAAATGAGCGACTTTCCTCATCCCATCTTAATGACAAATTGACGTATAGAGAGATTCAACATCACAGGTAACCAATATCATATCCTTCTCCAGTTATAAACAATCCACTTTCCTCAAAAGATCCCCGGTATCCTTCAAATATAATGGAAGATTTTCCACCAACAGTCTTAAAACATGATCAATCAATTTGTAAATTTGTTCATTCAAATTGTTGTTACCTGAGACTATCAGGCATCCAGGAGGATTTTTTTTTTCATTCTTGTTAATCTTTGGCAACATATATAAAATGTTGCCACAGTTGGACTTTCCTTCCATATACATTTATGTTCCTTAAGAGAAATCACGCCCTCTTCGTATGCCCTCTGTAAAATCTTCCACAACTCATCCTGATAGCCTGTCAGAGGGTTATATGTTAGTTTTTTGTAACAAGTCGCATCACGTAGCTGTCGAAAAGCCTCTCTCTTGTATAGTGATGTGGGCCAAATACCCACATTGCCCCCTTTATCAGACGGTTTTATCATTGCTCCCTTAATTTGGCTCAATTCTTTCACAGCTATCTGTTGTCTGGTGAGATTATTTCTCTATGTCTTCCCTACTATCTTCCTCATATCTTTTGTCACCAACTTCACAAATAAGTCAATATTGGCATAGAGTGTTGTAGGGGGGAATTTCTTAGATCTAGGCACCAAGGATTTAGGTATCCTACTCACCGTGGCCGTCTGTTCTTGTTCTTCCAATAAGCTGCACAACGTCTTGATAGCAGCCCTTTCTTCATCTGTATATGTAGCCCAATCAATGTCTTCCTTATGATAAAACTTTTTAAAAATAAGGTTCCGTGCGAACATATTCAAATCCTCAATTGCTGTGAACTAATCAAATTTGTTTTCAGGAACAAAATTCAAACCAAAACTCAATACCTCCACTTGTGCTTCAGTTAATTTGATACTGGACAGATTAATTACCTGAAGTTTTTGGTTAGAAATTTCCCCTCCACATCTTTGCGTTTTTTCTATCGTAATCTTGTAGAATATGATTTCCCACATACCTCTTGGCCGTTACTCTCAACTTCAGTAGAGGTATGCGATTAAATTGAAGCACTCCTACTCCTTGATCCATTTGGGGTCCTTTTCCATCTATATACGATGTTTTGTTCAAAATCCTTTGCATCCCTCTGGAATTTCTTACTCTTACATTCCTTGATTTTCTTCTCCCAAATCTTATATGACTCTTTAATATCACCCTTGAGGTCCTCAATCTCACTTGTCATTTGCTGAAATCAATAATTTCATAAAAACCATAAAACAATTATTGCACCTTCCTCCTATTTCTGATTAAATTCGTCAACCTCTGAGGGTCACATGTCCGTAGTGTATTGCGGATCAGCAAATTGCGGATCCACAATACACCGGGCCGGCACCCCTACATAAATGCCTATTCTTGTCCGCTATTGCATGTTCTATTTTTTTTTGGGAGCTGCAGACCGGAAGTACAGAGCCGCAGACCGGAAATGTGGATTTGGACAGCACAATGTGTAAAAATCCAATGTATGAATTCATAGTTATTTGGTCAGTTTTGGCCCTGTGACTGCTCAAATAAGTGAAGTATGCATTGATTCTAAAAGCGACGGCTGTCATCTGCGTGTCATACTGACTCACAGTATTATTTCACTACCACAGCAGACTCCCTAGGCGTGTAACTGCAAGGAACAGTGTTCTACACCACTATAAAGGCTCTCTGCAGCCAGGAAATAGCAGTTTTTCAATGTGATTCGCCACGAATAAATTCCGATCGAACCACATTTTTTCTAAAAATTCGCCGATCCGACCGAATGGAATTTTTGGAAAATTCACTCATCTCTAATAATAATATGCATGATTATTTTAATTTCAATTTATATATTTTTTACTTTCATTAATCACTGTATTTATGATACAATTTGAATGGTCTGCGATAGCACGTAGTTTTTTCCTTGTCCATATTGAAGTGGAGGTATTTGGATAATTTTATCATGAGTCCTTAAGTCTAGGAAGTATAAAATACTGCTCTTTGTAGTGCGTTTCAGGGTGGTACGCACAGAACGGCATCCCTGCTCTGCTGTGGAATGCATGCCGGAACTTCCGGCCGAATGCGATCAGGGGGGATCTTTTTATATTTTTATCCATTTCTGGGACGTTTATGGCGCTGCTGCCTACTATAGAGGTGCTATATTTCTTTCATCATTTTTGTCCTGGTCTTATGTTTATATAAGGCCTCATGCACATGACAGTATTTTTCACGGTCCGCAAAACGGGGTTCCATTGATCCGTGATCCGTGTCCATTTTTTCTTCCGTGTGTCTTCCGTGATTTTGGGAAAATCACCAGACATGAAGGAAAGTAAAAAAAAAAGTCGTTTTGGTGTCCGCCTGGCCGTGCGGAGCCAAACGGATCTGTCCTGACTTACAATGCAAGTCAATGGGGACGGATCCATTTGACGTTGACACAATATGGTGCAATTGCAAACGGATCCGTCCCCCATTGACTTTCAATGTAAAGTCAGGAGTCCCTATCGGAGTTTTCTCCAATCCGATGGTATATTTTAACTTGAAGCGTCCCCATCACCATAGGAACGCCTCTATGTTAGAATATACCATCGGATTTGAGTTACATCGTGAAAACTGAGATCCGACAGTATATTCTAACACAGAGGCGTTCCCATGGTGATGGGGAAGCTTCAAGTTAGAATATACTAAGAACTGTGGACATGACTGCCCCCTGCTGCCTGGCAGCATCCGATCTCTTACAGGGGGCTGTGATCCGCACAATTAACCCCTCAGGTGCCGCACCTGAGGGGTTAATTGTGCATATCATAGCCCCCTGTAAGAGATCAGGTGCTGCCAGACAGCAGGGGGCAGACCCCCCTCCCTCCACTGTATTAAATTTATTGGTGGCCAGTGCGGCCTCCCTCCCCTGTAATAAATTCATTGGTGGCCAGTGCGGGCTCCCCTCTGCCCCCCCCCCCGCCGATCATTGGTGGCAGCGGAGAGTTCCGATAATAGTCCTTGTTTAATCACTGGGGCTCCGATTGGTAACCATGGCAACCAGGATGCTACTGCAGTTCTGGCTGCCATGGTTACTTAGCAATTTTAGAAGCATTATACTTACCTGCACTGTGACCGGCCGGGTGCTCTTCCTACTGGTAAGTGAAAGGTCTGTGCAGCGCATTGCTTATAGCACAGACCTGTCACTTACCAGTAGGAGGAGCGCCTGGCCGGTCACAGACAGCGCAAGTAAGTATAATGATTTTAAATTTGCTTAGTAACCATGGCAGCCAGAACTGCAGTAGCGTCCTGGTTGCCATGGTTACCGATCGGAGCTCCAGCGATTAAACTGGGACTCCGATCGGAACTCTCCACTGCCACCAATGATGGGGGGGATTTTAATCGGGGGGGGGGGAGGGGAGGCCGCACTGGCCACCAATGAATTTAAAACAGGGGAGGGGGTCGGGGGGGCTGCACTGGCCACCAATGAATTTAATACAGGGGAGGGGGGGGCCAGGGGGCCGCACTGGCCACCAATGAATTTAATACAGGGGAGGGAGGGAGGCGGGGCCGCACTGGCCACCAATTAATTCAATACATGGGAGGGGGGGCCGGGGGGGGGCCGCACTGGCCACCAATGAATTTAATACAGGGGAGGGAGGGAAGGGGGCCACACTGGCCACCAATGAATTAAAAACTGCGGAGGGAGGGGGGTCTTCCCCCTGCTGCCTGGCAGCACCTGATCTCTTATAGGGGGCTATGATACGCACAATTAACCCCTCAGGTACGGCACCTGAGGGGTTAATTGTGCGGATCACAGCCCCCTGTAAGAGATCGGGTGCTGCCAGGCAGCAGGGGGCAGTCATGTACACAGTTCTTAGTATATTCTAACTTGAAGTGTCCCCATCACTATGGGAACGCCTCTGTGTTAGAATATACTGTCAGATCTGAGTTTTCACTAAGTGAAAACTCAGCTCTAAAAAAGCTGTATGCAGACGGATCTGCGGATCCGTCTGTGCTAAAGTAGCCTACAGATACGGATCACGGACGCGGATGGCAATCTTGTGTGCATCCGTGTTTTTTCACTGACCCATTGGCTTGAATGGGTCCGTGAATCGTTGTCCGTCAAAAAAATAGGACAAGTCATATTTTTTGGACGGACAGGAAACACGGATCACAGACACGGATGACAAACTGTGCATTTTCCGAGTTTTCAACTGACCCATTGAAAGTCAATGGGTCCGCAGAAAATCACGGAAAATGGAACAACGGACACGGATGCACACAACGGTCGTGCGCATGAGGCCTAACTATAGGAGCATTTTTAGGTTTATGGAGCATTAAGGCATTCAAAGAGGAAGTGACATCATGTGTTCCATAGTGGAACGCAAACTAAGCAATCAAGTAGACACAAATGGGTTAAGGTACAGCCTCTTATTCCCACCTGATTTTAATTCAGAGATCGTTTACAGGGTATAAATAGGTTAGGAGCTAGCAATGTGTCATCCCCTGAGGAAGCTTATTAGCGAAACGTACGTCGGGGTTGGAGGCACACAGGTCTGTAATTTACAATCATTATGGGCTATGCTCTGTCTTTGTAATATTTGATTCCATTTGTGGTTTACTTGCATGGCTGCCTTTTATTCTCTATTGTCCTGGGATATCTGTTACTTATATTAGCTTTCTGGTTTGCACTATGCACTTTACTTGCTTATATGTACCTTATGTGGTTAGATAGGCTTGGGCGCTTTATACATGACCAATGTAACTTCCTTTTTTCTGTATATGTATGCCGCTGTTGTAATTGATTTTAACATATTAACATTATTGATGTGTACTAATAAAGATCTTTGTTATTGATTAATTAGAGGGGTGGTTTTATATTTTATTTGAAACCACACATGATCTTAATAGCAGTAGCTAGCTAGTGTGTTTTTGGGGGTAAGTGCGGTAAGTGCAACATAAAAGGAAGGAAGGGAGAAAACATAGGAAGGGATAAAGAGGGTTGGAAAAAGCAGTAAAAGTAAAGGAGAAAGGAAGGAGAAGAAAAAAAGAGAGAAGGAGGGAAACGGACGAAGGCAGTGGAAGGAAAAATAAAAGAAGGGAGGTAAAGAGGAGGGAATAGAGGCATTCCGTTATGCATTCCGTCATAATAGAAGTCTATGGACAACATAGCAGATTCATCCGTTTTCCCGTATGCAGGAGAAAACCAAACCCGAACTTCAAAAACTGAAGTTCGCTCATCCCTAGTGGCAAAGGACAAGAAAGGAGAGCGAAGAAGAGTAAAAAGGGAGAGAAGGGATAGAAAATGGGAAGTAAATGTTGTAGTGGAGGCGAAGGAAGCACTGTAAATAACAGAGCGTAAGGGATTTCACACTTGTGTCTATTTCAGCTTACTCATCCCATAGTCAAAATCTCCAAGATTGTAACTTCATAACCCATAAAGCTATTGATCTTCATAAACTTAACAGTCTGATTTATCTCTTTCAGCCATCCAGATAGATGGAGTAGATCTTCGTGGATATTTTGTTTATTCCTTCACTGACAAGATGGATCCCCAGTTCGGTTTGTTTAAATATGTTGCCAATAAATACGAGGCTAAAGATTCAAAGAATATATACAGAAGAATCATTGATAATAATGGATTTCCAAGTGTGGATGCTACTCCAGCCCCTTGCCCAGAGGAGACCTCTGAGTGCGTGGACTGTCATATGTTTCAGACTAGAAAATATCTGTTTGCCTTTGTGGCTTTCATGTCTTTTGTATTCATTGTTTCTGTCTTTATGATCACTTATTACTCAAAAAAGGGCAAAAGGAGATATAAGTAGAGGGGAAAAAACGAACATTTCTGGTAGAAACAGGTTAGATGAAGAAGGGCCTTGACAATGGGCTGGCGGAAGGCTGGTGGAATTGTCTCTCACGTGACAGTAGGAAATCCTATTGACAGAATGCCCTACAATTTCCAAAATGATTGGAATAATTTTGCATAGTTAAGAAGGTGCTGAGAATGCCACTAATTGTAGAGCTGACTCACAAAACTGTAAATTCATAGAGTAATATAAAGATCATAATATCTACTAGGTGTGTGCTCTGTAGAGCTCTATTTTTGAATATGCTTCCTGTTGGAATCTTTACTAGGAAATGTTCTGTAATTATAAATTTCATATTTTACACTTTTAGCTCCAGTATCAGATACTCAGGAGATTTTGACAATGAACTGACCATTAATAGTTATTACGCAGCATTTTTATTAACACATATGTTCATGTGAATCTCATTGTAACACATAGTATTAATAACTCCTGGCTCAGGGCATTGGTTTGTAGACCAGTTGTGCCCACACATTTGCTGGTTCTAGATAGACCTTCATTTATTCTACTTTATGAAGCTGTAGGATAGACGTTTCTTTATCTAGGTCTGGACAGAATTAGTCCAGATTGAATCAAATTGGTGATAAGGATCCTTAAATTTTTAAGATGATGTATTGATTTCTAACCAATACGTTTTCTCATGATTTTTTTGCTGCAATGTCGTTATTAGGTTTGTAGACCAGTTGTGCCCGCACATTTGCTGGTTCTAGATAGACCTTTATTTATTTTACTTCATGAAGCTGTGGGATAGAGGTTCTTTTTATCTAGGTCTGGCCAGAACTACTCCAGATTGAATCAAATTGGTGATAAGGATCCTTACAAGATGATGTTTTGATTTCTAACCAATAAGTTTTCTCATGATTTTTTTTTTTGCTGCAATATTGTCTTTAGGCTGACATTCTTGGTGTTATTTAAAGGGGTTGTCTATAACTTTAAGAAAGGCTCCCCAAAATTAAGCCGATCACAGAGTCACAGATATCACCTGCAAGAGAACCTGATTGCACTTGTTCAATTCTCCTGCAGCGCACAGCAATTTACATGGTCTCCATTGAAATAAATAGGCTGTTTGTGTAATGCATTGACACATTGACATGCTGGATCATCCTCCAATTGATAGAGGTTTCAAATAAGGGAATTCATTCAGAACACCCATTTTTGTATTTGAAAAATATGTTTTCTAAACCAAACAACCCTTTTAAAGAACAAACTTCATCGCCCTCTATTATTGAGTAAACTCTGTCAGGCAGCTGCTATGGGTGCTCTGCAAGAAAGTGTAAGGGGGGAAGCTGAAGACTCATTGCTCATCATTCTACATAAGTATACAGATATATATATATTCATTCATTTCAGGGTTGTAATACAAAGTGCAAATCTGGATTCTGGCAATGGACAGATGCATCATCATATACCACCATACACCACTGAATTGTCACCTCATGCTAGGACAGGCCAGGACTGGATTTATCTCAGGAACCTATAGTCATAAAATGCTCTGCAGTAAAGTTCTAATCAGTCCATGTAAATGTAACAGAGACATGAATGCAGGATGGAACTGCATCTATGTTGGCTACTGGTAATGAGCTAGCTCCTTCTGTGGTCAGAAAAAGTGTTCCCATTCATGTCACATCTGATCCACTAAGATTAATATTGACTTTAGATTGAAGTCAGTCAAATGATAGAATCGACTGACAATCTAAATCTTTGAGGGTTGCCCAATTATTGCTAGAAGGATTGGGCATGTTGGATTTCACCATGTCGGATCATGGAAGATAAACAGCTCCCAGAGGGGCCAGGCAACTGCTTCTCTCCCTTTCCCAACTGAAATAAACATGCACATTTAGCCGAGCATGCTTGTTTGCGGAGCAGACAGGAGAAAATTAAACCAACACCTCCAAACAATATGTTATAAAGTGCAGGTGCATGCTACCATGGCTAACATGCAAAAGCAAACAAACATGCAGCAGCACCGCCCTGCATGCGCAAAGACTGGAAACGTGGACTACTCTGAATGACATTACCGCTATACCTACTATATATGAAAATTAGAAGCTCTTTGAGCCCATAGACATCAAGTCCAAGGTCCTTTTCCTCCCAGGTCTTCAAAGAAGAAGAAAGAAGACGAGTTAGGCTTCGCGAACAAGTGGAAGAGGTGAGTTTAATTTACTTAGCATTCTGTATTCAGAATGCTATTATTTTCCCTTATAACCATGTTATGAGGGAAAATAATAAAGATCGGGTCCCCATCCCGATCGTCACCTAGAAACCATGCGTGAAAATCGCACCGCATCCACACTTCCTTGTGGATGCTTGCGATTTTCACACAGCCCCATTCACTTCTATGGGGCCCGCGTTGCGTGAAAAACGCACAATATAGAGCATGCTGCGATTTTCACGCAACGCACAAGTGATGCGTGAAAATCACCGCTCATGTGCACAGTCCCATTAGAGTGAATGGGTCTGGATTCAGTGCGGGTGCAATGCGTTCAACTCACGTTTTGCACCCGCACGGAATTCTCGCCCGTGTGAAAGGGGCCTTAGAGCGAGCATTCTATGAAAAGAAGAACCAATTGCTTCTGTAACATTGTTGCAATATTTGCAGAACTATATATGTTATTTTGGTTATTGAATATTATTCTTGTGTCCCTCTGTTCTTAAAGGAGTTTAATATGACTTTTATATTGATGGTCTCACCTTAGGATAGACCATCATTATCAGATCAGTGGGCGTCCGATTCCCAGCACCCTCACAATTGTTTATTAAGCACAGCTCTAAACATTTAGTAGTAGCTGTGCCTGATATTACATCTCATAGCACTTCAATGTCATTCAAGTGAAGGGCTTCTACGTGCAATGCCAGGCGCAGCCACTGCAAAATGTATGGCGCTGTGCCTTGTAAATGTGCCACAGCCCTGTCAATCAACTGATCTGTGGGGAGTCGGACCTGATATTGACGGTCTATCCTATGGGTATGACCATGTGGCATGGTTGTGAGCCATTCAATTAGGCTGCAGCAGCCTCTTATTTAACTAGTGGAGACCGCACTGTATAGCAGGTCTGCATTGTTAATGGCCATGTGGCACCTTCAATACTAAGCGGCCATTAAAAATGCAGACTGGCAATACAGTACGGTCTTCATTAGTTAAATATGAGGCAGCAGCCGAAAATGGCTTATAACCACTCTATGTGGTCTTACCCTAAGGCTAAACCATCAATATAAAAGTCTCAGAAAATCCTTTTAATGTGTATTTTGAACTGTGTAAATTCAAGTAGGGGTGCACCTAGCCTTTTCTGCTGCCTGAGGCAAAAATTGGTATATATTTGTAAAGCATATATTTATTAATTAGGTATTATGCTGTCTTTTCTTGATGGCAGTGTAATTGGGTGAAGACACTGGGTCTACTTGAGAAAGGGGACTAAAACACTAGATCCCCTCCAGCAGTGAAATTGCACCATTCTTGGACTGTATTGAAGTTTGAAACGATGGGTATATACATTGCCTGTCCAAAAAGAAAAAGTCACCACCTGGATTTAACTAAGCAAATAGGTATGAGCCTCCTATTGGATAATTACTGCAGGGACGATTATCTTTCAGCTGGCAACAAGTTATTTAACCCCAACTGGTGCAATTAGTTGCTTCTCATTTCTTAAACAACCTTGTCGAAAGACACATCTCGTGGTCATGGGAAAGATGTTAGTCTGTTTGAGAAGGGTCAAATCATTGGCATGCATCAAGCAGAGAAAACATCTAAGGAGATTGCAGAAACTACTAAAATTGAGTTAAGAACTGTCCAACGCATTATTAAAAACTGGAAGAATAGTCGGGACCCATCGTATTCGAGAAATAAATGTGGTGGGAAAAAAATCCTGAATGATCGTGATCGACGATCACTTAAATGTTTGGTGAAATCAAATCGAAGAAAAACAACAGTAGAACTCAGGGCTATGTTTAATAGTGAAAGTAAGAGCATTTCCACACGTACAATGCGAAGGGAACTCAAGGGATTGGGACTGAACAGCTTTGTAGCCGTAAGAAAACCACTAATCAGTGAGGCAAACCAGAAAAAAGGCTTTAATTTGCTAGGGAGCATAAAGATCAGACTCTGGAGCAATGGAAGAAGGTCATGTGGTCTGATGAGTCCAGATTTACCCTTTTCCAGAGTGATGGGCGCATCAGGGTAAGAAGAGAGGCAGATGAAGTGATGCACCCATCATGCCTAGTGCCTACTGTACAAGCCTGTGGGGGCAGTGCTATGATCTGGGGTTGCTGCAGTTGGTCAGGTCTAGGTTCAGCAACACTATGTGCTCCAAGAATGAGGTCAGATGACTACCTGAACATACTGAATGACCAGGTTATTCCATCAATGGATTTTTTCTTCCCTGATGGCACGGGCATATTCCAAGATGACAATGCCAGGATTCATCGGACTCAAATTGTGAAAGAGTGGTTCAGGGAGCATGAGACATCATTTTCACACATGGATTGGCCACCACAGAGTCCAGACCTTAACCCCATTGAGAATATACAGTTCCTTCTAAAAAAATTAGCATATTGTGATAAAGTTCATTATTTTCTGTAATGTACTGATAAACATTAGACTTTCATATATTTTAGATTCATTACACACCAACTGAAGTAGTTCAAGCCTTTTATTGTTTTAATATTGATGATTTTGGCATACAGCTCATGAAAACCAAAATTTCCTATCTAAAAAAATTAGCATATTTCATCCGACCAATAAAAGAAAAGTGTTTTTAATACAAAAAAAGTCAACCTTCAAATAATTATGTTCAGTTATGCACTCAATACTTGGTCGGGAATCCTTTTGCAGAAATGACTGCTTCAATGCGGCGTGGCATGGAGGCAATCAGCCTGTGGCACTGCTGAGGTGTTATGGAGGCCCAGGATGCTTCGATAGCGGCCTTAAGCTCATCCAGAGTGTTGGGTCTTGCGTCTCTCAACTTTCTCTTTCCAATATCCCACAGATTCTCTATGGGGTTCAGGTCAGGAGAGTTGGCAGGCCAATTGAGCACAGTAATACCATGGTCAGTAAACCATTTACCAGTGGTTTTGGCACTGTGAGCAGGTGCCAGGTCGTGCTGAAAAATGAAATCTTCATCTCCATAAAGCTTTTCAGCAGATGGAAGCATGAAGTGCTCCAAAATCTCCTGATAGCTAGCTGCATTGACCCTGCCCTTGATAAAACACAGTGGACCAACACCAGCAGCTGGACTTCAGGCATTTTGGCATTTCCCTCTCCCCAGTCTTCCTCCAGACTCTGGCACCTTGATTTCCGAATGACATGCAAAATTTGCTTTCATCCGAAAAAAGTACTTTGGACCACTGAGCAACAGTCCAGTGCTGCTTCTCTGTAGCCCAGGTCAGGCGCTTCTGCCGCTGTTTCTGGTTCAAAAGTGGCTTGACCTGGGGAATGCGGCACCTGTAGCCCATTTCCTGCACACGGTGGCTCTGGATGTTTCTACTCCAGACTCAGTCCACTGCTTCCGCAGGTCCCCCAAGGTCTGGAATCGGTCCTTCTCCACAATCTTCCTCAGGGTCCGGTCACCTCTTCTCGTTGTGCAGCGTTTTCTGCCACACTTTTTCCTTCCCACAGACTTCCCACTGAGGTGCCTTGATACAGCACTCTGGGAACAGCCTATTCGTTCCGAAATTTCTTTCTGTGTCTTACCCTCTTGCTTGAGGGTGTCAATGATGGCCTTCTGGACAGCAGTCAGGTCGGCAGTCTTACCCATGATTGCGGTTTTGAGTAATGAACCAGGCTGGGAGTTTTTAAAAGCCTCAGGAATCTTTTGCAGGTGTTTAGAGCTAATTAGTTGATTCAGATGATTAGGTAAATAGCTCGTTTAGAGAACCTTTTCATGATATGCTAATTGTTTTAGATAGGAATTTGGGGTTTTCATGAGCTGTATGCCAAAATCATCAATATTAAAACAATAAAAGGCTTGAACTACTTCAGTTGGTGTGTAATGAATCTAAAATATATGAAAGTCTAATGTTTATCAGTACATTACAGAAAATAATGAACTTTATCACAATATGCTAATTTTTTTAGAAGGACCTGTATATATATATTTTTGGGTGGCGACTTTTTTTTTTGGACAGGCAGTATATTATATGATAGATTTGATAATAGGCATTAAAGTAGTTCATTGTAATACAGAAGCTTTTTATTAAGTGAACATTTTTCTTTCATATTCACCCTTTAAAATATTTTGTTTTATTTTTTCTATATAATAAATTAATATATGGCAGATCAGGTCTGCACACAATGTAAGTGTAAGCACTTTATACACAAGTACAGGATCTTCACTTCAAGCTGATTGACATGTACAGATGACACTGTTTATGTCTTAGAAGATGGGTGTGATAAAATGAATATATAATGATATTTTTTAAATATATTGTGTATAAAATGTGATTTCAGATTGAACCATAGTTGTCCTTTATTGGAAATTAAATAAAAGGTTGTTTTATGCCAACGGAAAACCTCGTATCTGAATTGTCTTTCGCACCTGAAATAAAACATGGTGTTTTTATATTTGCAAATAGTGTTGAGCGCGAATATTCAGCATAGTGAATATTAATCGCGAATATCGCAACTTCGATAATTCGCGAATATAGTGCTATATATTCGTTATATCAAATATTCGTCATTTTCTCCATCTGAACACATGATTCCTTCCTGATTAAAATGCTTGTGGGCCAATGACTCATTGGCCCACAAGCAAGAAGCAGAGAGGAATCAAGAGTTTAGATGGTAAAAAATGACGAATATTCTAAAAAACAAATATATAGCACTATATCACATGTATTAGTTTTATAGAATATTCTTTTTTTCCCCCCCAATTACTACAGTTATTGCCCTTCAACATACCCCCCCCCCTCCCAGTGTCTCTGTCACCATGGGAACGCCTGGTGGTTAGAATATACCATTGGATCTGAGTTTTCACGATCTAACTCAGATCCGATGGTATATTCTAACCACCAGGCGTTCCCATGGTGATGGGGACGCTTGAAGTTAGAATATACCGCCAGGGCGCTGTGATCCGCGCAATTAACCCCTTAGGCCCTGTGCGCCCTTCCCCCCACCTCCCCAGTATTAAAATAATTGGTGGCCAGTGGGCCCCCTCTCCCCAGTATTAAAATAATTGGTGGCCAGTGCGCCCCCCCTCCCCAGTATTAAAATAATTGGTGGCCAGTGCGCCCTAACCCCCCTCCCCCCAGTATTAAAATCATTGGTGGCAGTGGCCACAGGGTCCCCCTCCCCCCCCCCCCCCCCCCCCCCCCCCCCCCGTCATTGGTGGCAGCAGGCAGTTTCACTCAGCAGCATTTACTTACCTGCGGGGCTTTCCTCCTTCTGAAAACTCACAGGTCTATGCGCCGCATTTTAATACTGGGGGGGTTAGGGCGCTCTGGCCACCAGTTATTTTAATACTTGGGAGGGGGGGCGCATTGGCCATCAATGATTTTAAAACTGGGGGGAGGTTGCACAGGGCACAGTGATCCGTGCAATTAACTCGTACCTGAGAGGTTAATTGCGCGAATCACATCGCCCTGGAGGCAGGCTCGGACTGGTATTCTAACTTGAAGTGTCCCCATTACCATGGGAACGCCTGGTGGTTAGAATATACCATTGGATCCGAGTTAGGTCGTGAAAACTCAGATCCGATGGTATATTCTAACCACCAGGCGTTCCCATGGTGACGGGGACGCTTGTCGGAGAGGAGTATGTAAAAGGACAATAACTGTACTAATCGGGTGAAAAAATAATTATATTCTAAAAAACTAATATATGTGATATAGTACTATATATTATTTTTTTAGAATATTCATCGTATTGTAAGACGAATATTTAGCAACATAGCGAATATTCGTAAATTACACATATAGACTGAAATTTCACTAATGTAGTGCTATAATCTTTTTTTTTGTAAATTTTTTTGTCTCTTTCTGATTCAGCACTACATTAGTGAAATTGCAGTCTATATGTGTATTTTATGAATATTCGCTATTTTTGCTATAACTTCGTTTTTTTCGTTTTTTTCGTTTTTAATTAAATCGCATATTATTCGCAATAAATAGCATAATGACAAATATTCGATTTCGACGAATATAAGACGAATATTCAATCGAATATTTGCGAAATATCGCGAAATCGAATATGGCACCTCCCGCTCATCACTATTTGCAAAGACTGCGTCCGCATGGGCAACACGTGAGGCACAGTGGGCCGATGGGGGTAGTAGTTGATTTACTCATGGTTAGCAGAGCCTCCCTGGGTCGGTGTGCAGTGATGGGAAGGACAGCACCAGTTCCTTTGGGGCACTCTCTGTTTGTCCAGGAAATCCCGCCATATGGTGTTTGAGGCGCCCTGAGGGGAATGGGTTTTTGGTAAGGTGCGTTGGCGGAAGGGTCCCTGGTGTTCATGACGCCAGCACCGTTAGGTACAAAAGAAAAGTAATAAACTGAGTCAAAACCTTGTGTGAAGTTCAATAGCAGCTTTACTTGGGATAAACGTTTCTACAAACGGTTTACAGACTTTATCTTGGTTCCGGCAGGCTTTAGCATTAAACTGTCAGGCTTGCTCAATAACTCTGCTTGCTTTCTCTCTTTTTCTGCTGCACTGGCATGCTTAAATAGAATCTTTGATTTCTGCTTTAGATTGCAACTTCTCTCTCTGTAGTCTGACTCTAGATTAATCCAGGGATCTTTCTTCCTGCCTTCTGAGGCACCAAGCTGTGGCCTCCACATCCAGCAGAGCCGAAGGTGCTCTAGCTGGCTGGAGCAAGGCACGTCCAACAGGGGCGTGCACCTGCTGCACACACTCCCTTAGCAAGGGCCAAAACTCAGCTGCCATTAACTAAACTCCTCCTCTCCTTAGAGAGGGAGTAGAGATTGGAAAGAAGGGTTCCATCCTCCTCAAAAGTAGCTCTGCCATGTTTGCTGCCACCTCTGGTGAACCAGGTACATTACATTATAACATAACAGTTTCAATATGCACATTGTGACAGACCTGCAATAAATACAGGAGTTGACATGGAGTTAAACCATAGGAGACAGTAGCGGGGTGCGGAAGTGGTAATGGCACTCCCGGTCATTACATAGTCACTTCTTATATAGAGTATATCAATGTAACAGCTTATCTATATGCATTGAGGGCAGGTGATTTTACATTTGAGGTTCTTGTAGATTATGGCAACTGAAATATGTTTCAGATACGACTCTCTTAATCAACTGTCTAATTTGGTCTGAATAAATTTGGTCTGAATTAAAAGTGGATCCATTGCCCTGAAAAGTCATGTATGACACTCTATGGGGGTCATTTATTAAGACAGAGGTTTTAAACGTTTTTACCTGGTGTGAGCAGGGAGAAGTCGCAGATTGCGGCTGAACGAACTGTTGGGCTGCAATCTGCGCCAGAAATAGGCCTAATATAGGCCTATTTCTAGATAATAAATGACCCCTATGTTTCTTAGGACTATTTCCAACCCCTTTCAAGCTCTTTACTGCCAGCACAGTTTTTGTAATGGAAAAGTAACAGCAACATAGATGGCTCCAAGTAAAAGGATGGTGGTAGCAAACAGCCTGTTTAATAACACTGCACTGTCAGATTTTTTATGCCTTCTAAAAAAAAATCTCCAAAAATGATTTATTTTTGGGGGCTGACTCCTGCCAGTGCTTATACAAACATGATGGTGTGAGGGATACCACCCCTCGTGCCCGCTTGACGTCAACTACGTCGAGCTCACTAGACGCGGTATGGTCACTGGTTACCAAGACGTGATGTTATGCCCTCCCGGAGGAGCATGTAAGGTCAGCTTGGTACAGTTTACACCGACTCCTCCTGTCCACACGGGCACAGAGAGGCAACAAGCTGAGGGAGCCTGGTCACTGCCCCAGTGAAACAGCGCTTACTCAGCCCGGGAAATCTGCCACCAGCTTCTCGTTTGATATAAGCCCGGTCCGCTAACGGGATTATATTTGGTGAGAAACCAACCCGCGGTAGCTTATAACTAGGCCGAAACACGGACGTAGGGATTCGTGATCGAGATACAAGACAGCACAAGATTAAATTATATAGTTAATCGCCTTAAGGGCACACTATACACAAAGAATATATACAGTGGTCTGAGGTTACGAGTACGGGTAGTATGGTACAAACAGGATTACACAGAGTACAAATCAGTTACCGGGTAGATGAATGTTCCTTTGGGTTATGATGGTGGAATAGTCCTTGGCTGCGGTCACATGGGGGCAGTGATGTCAGCGGTTTCCAGGTCTCTCCAAACACATGGCACGATGTGACCCCCTCTCAGAGAAAGACACGCCTGCTTGCTGGCACAAGCCTTTTAACCTGTAGCCGGTCCCTCCCCTCCCCGCCTCTGGGAAGGGTCCCCTCCTCCTCCTCTTCTGGGCTGGCAGCCAAGGACCCACAAAACCCATTAGGGCCCATAGCTCCAGACCAGGAGGTCACAGGGAGATGGTTCTGGGACCAATAGACCCGCCTGGGTTCTGGCTACAATTAGAGTCCAAGCATGGTACCATTATTGGGTTTCTGTGGGGAGATGTGTATATCTCCCTTCCCTGGCACCCGACCTCCAATCTATGACCATGGGCATGTTCCTCATGGCCACTGGGACACAAATATGTATCCGGTTTGTGCCTGCGATGGCCGGGCGATTCATAATTCCTTATAAATTACCGGTTCCATGCTGTCTGCCAGATTTGATTGAACTGGGGAATGGCTTAGACCCCCTGCAGGGACGCTTTTCATGTTTCATTAGCTGGGTTCCTGGATGACTGGAGGATGTGTGAATTTGTAAACAAGTGGCTTGCTTGAAGCCAGGACCCCTGTGGAGCTCACTACCTCTGCTACCTTCAGCAAATGGTGGGTGTAGGGAAATGGCTGACAGTAAATATTAATCCATATTCCTCACAGATGGTATTAGAAAAAAACAACAACGGCTTTTTAACAACTGTCCTTTTTTGGGGCAGATGCCTGGAAATTTCTATATACTCATGGTGGTATTAGGTGAAGCAATGGCTTCTTTTTAACTAACAACTTGTTTTTAACTTGTTTTAAATCCGTTTTATGGGGAGTAGCGATGGGTTTACAGTTATTCTAAAGAAAATATATACTGTCCTGTAAAGTGAAGAAACAGTGAGCTTTTACAAAAGCCATAAAAAATATATTTTTTTGCAAGTAGTTTCAGGTTTGTTATACTGTGCAGGGTTGGGTTCCCTGCACCAGCAGAACAGTAAAGAACATTGTGGACGAGGCAGGAGATGTGTAGTGGTGTAGGGGTGGTAGTAGTGGCAGCACAGTATGCAACATAATGGACATGGCAGGAGATGTGCTGCTTTGTAGGCCTAAGAGTAACAGCAGCAGGAGTAGTAGTAGCTGGTGCAGCAGCAGGAGTACAGAATGGATCATGATGACAAGGCAGGAGATAAGCCGCTTTGTAGTGTTAGTAGCAGCGGCAGGACTTTTTTCTCTGCTAAAAAAATGTTTTCCAGAATGGAAACTGAACAGATCTCATTATATTCAATGGAATCTGTTAGGTTTCATTGGTGCCTGTTATGTGCCGAATCCTGCAATTCCATTATTTCCATTCTTCCGCTTTTATCAGAGCAAACAAACAGAATAAAATAGCGGTGATGTGAACAAATCCTTAACCTGGTCTTTCTGCTGAAGTGTGTCAGCTTGGAGCAGCAGATGAACAAAAATTTGCTCCATTATATTTAGCAAACTGTAGTGGCTGCTGCTTCTGATACCTGTATCAGCAGCACAGCAGAGGTGGTAGAATGGGTATTCTGTATGGGCCAGACATGGGCCTCCTGGTCAGACATGCAGTTGGCAGATGACTGCTAGTCGAAAGGTGAGCAAACTGGGTACAGAGTGCTATGCCAATTTTGCCTTCCATTTGTATAAAGCAGGTAGAAATTCCCCCTATTTTACCTTTAAAGTAAGTGAATAAAAGCAAGGCTATGCAATAGTAATCCCGTTGCTTGATGCTAACAATACACTTTTCAACACATAGGCAACTAAACATGCAGCGTGCCATGCTTGCCAATGTGCCCAAGGATCCAATTGTTTAATTCTCTCCCTGCACTGTGATGGGTGGTGATTAGGGATGAGCGAACTCGAACTGTATAGTTCGGGTTCGTACCGAATTTTGGGGTGTCCGTGACACGGACCCGAACCCGGACATTTTCGTAAAAGTCCGGGTTCGGGTTCGGTGTTCGTCGCTTTCTTGGCGCTTTTGTGACGCTTTCTTGGCGCTTTTTGAAAGGCTGCAAAGCAGCCAATCAACAAGCGTCATACTACTTGCCCCAAGAGGCCGTCACAGCCATGCCTACTATTGGCATGGCTGTGATTGGCCAGAGCACCATGTGACCCAGCCTCTATTTAAGCTGGAGTCACATAGCGCCGCCCGTCACTCTGCTCTGATTAGCGTAGGGAGAGGTTGCGGATGCGACAGTAGGGCGAGATTAGGCAGATTAACTCCTCCAAAGGACTTCACTTGATTAATCGATCGATCTGCAGCTGTGCATCATTGAGCTTGCTGAAATTCAAATGCTCACTCACTGTTTTTAGGCTGCCCAGACCGTTTGTCAGTCACTTTTTTCTGGGGTGATCGGCAGGCCATTTTGTGTCTTGTGCGGTGCTGCGACCAAGTGCATCCAAGCTGCGACCAAGTGCATTTAACCCTCAATGGTGTGGTTGTTTTTTGGCTAAAGCCTACATCAGGGTGAAGCTGTCACACCAAGTGCATTTAACCAGCAATAGTCTGTTCATTTTTTGGCCATATACTAAATCAGGGGCAAGCTGCGCCTGTCACCAAGTGCATTTAACCCTCAATGGTGTGGTTGTTTTTTGGCTAAAGCCTACATCAGGGTGAAGCTGTGACACCAAGTGCATTTAACCAGCAATAGTCTGTTCATTTTTTGGCCATATACTACATCAGGGGCAAGCTGCGCCCGTCACCAAGTGCATTTAGCCCTCAGTAGTGTGGTTGGTCAAGCTATCACACCAAGTGCATTTAACCAGCAATAGTCTGTTCATTTTTTGGCCATATACTAAATCAGGGGCAAGCTGCGCCCGTCACCAAGTGCATTTAACCAGCAATAGTCTGTTCATTTTTTGGCCATATACTACATCAGGGGCAAGCTGCGCCCGTCACCAAGTGCATTTAACCCTCAGTAGTGTGGTTCGTCAAGCTGTGACACCAAGTGCATTTAACCAGCAATAGTCTGTTCATTTTTTGGCCATATACTACATCAGGGGCAAGCTGCGCCCGTCACCAAGTGCATTTAACCAGCAATAGTGTGGTTATTTTTTGGCCATATCCCAGTCTAATTCTGTCACTAAATCCATACCGGTCACCCAGCGCCTAAATACTAGGCCTCAAATTTATATCCCGCTAAATCTCTCGTTACCGCTGTCCTGTTGTGGCTGGGAAAGTTATTTAGTGTCCGTCAAAGCACATTTTTTGTTCTGGGTTGAAGTACAATTCCCAATTTAGCAATTTCATAATTTAGTGGTTCCTGCTATATCAGAGCTATTTGAAATCTATCCCTAAAAGGGTATATAATATTCAAGGTGCACATTGGGTCATTCAGAATAACTTCACACACACCCGCTACTGTGTATTTCCAAGTCTAATTCTGTCACTAAACCCATACCTGTCACCCAGCGCCTAAATACTAGGCCTCAAATTTATATCCTGCTAAATCTCTCGTTACCGCTGTCCTGTTGTGGCTGGGAAAGTTATTTAGTGTCCGTCAAAGCACATTTTTTGTTCTGGGTTGAAGTACAATTCCCAATTTAGCAATTTCATAATTTAGTGGTTCCTGCTATATCAGAGCTATTTGAAATCTATCCCTAAAAGGGTATATAATATTCAAGGTGCACATTGGGTCATTCAGAATAACTTCACACACACCCGCTACTGTGTATTTCCAAGTCTAATTCTGTCACTAAACCCATACCTGTCATTCAGCTCCTAAATATTAGGCCTCAAATTTATATCCTGCTAAATCTCTCGTTACCGCTGTCCTGTTGTGGCTGGGAAAGTTATTTAGTGTCCGCCAAAGCACATTTTTTGTTCTGGGTTGAAGTACAATTCCCAATTTAGCAATTTCATAATTTAGTGGTTCCTGCTATATCAGAGCTATTTGAAATCTATCCCTAAAAGGGTATATAATATTCAAGGTGCACATTGGGGTCATTCAGAATAACTTCACACACACCGCTACTGTGTATTTCCAAGTCTAATTCTGTCACTAAACCCATACCTGTCACCCAGCGCCTAAATACTAGGCCTCAAATTTATATCCTGCTAAATCTCTCGTTACCGCTGTCCTGTTGTGGCTGGGAAAGTTATTTAGTGTCCGTCAAAGCACATTTTTTGTTCTGGGTTGAAATACAATTCCCAATTTAGCAATTTCATAATTTAGTGGTTTCTGCTATATCAGAGCTATTTGAAATCTATCCCTAAAAGGGTATATAATATTCAAGGTGCACATTGGGTCATTCAGAATAACTTCACACACACCCGCTACTGTGTATTTCCAAGTCTAATTCTGTCACTAAACCCATACCTGTCACCCAGCGCCTAAATACTAGGACTCAAATTTATATCCTGCTAAATCTCTCGTTACCGCTGTCCTGTTGTGGCTGGGAAAGTTATTTAGTGTCCGTCAAAGCACATTTTTTGTTCTGGGTTGAAGTACAATTCCCAATTTAGCAATTTCATAATTTAGTGGTTCCTGCTATATCAGAGCTATTTGAAATCTATCCCTAAAAGGGTATATAATATTCAAGGTGCACATTGGGTCATTCAGAATAACTTCACACACACCCGCTACTGTGTATTTCCAAGTCTAATTCTGTCACTAAACCCATACCTGTCACCCAGCGCCTAAATACTAGGCCTCAAATTTATATCCTGCTAAATCTCTCGTTACCGCTGTCCTGTTGTGGCTGGGAAAGTTATTTAGTGTCCGTCAAAGCACATTTTTTGTTCTGGGTTGAAATACAATTCCCAATTTAGCAATTTCATAATTTAGTGGTTTCTGCTATATCAGAGCTATTTGAAATCTATCCCTAAAAGGGTATATAATATTCAAGGTGCACATTGGGTCATTCAGAATAACTTCACACACACCCGCTACTGTGTATTTCCAAGTCTAATTCTGTCACTAAACCCATACCTGTCACCCAGCGCCTAAATACTAGGCCTCAAATTTATATCCTGCTAAATCTCTCGTTACCGCTGTCCTGTTGTGGCTGGGAAAGTTATTTAGTGTCCGTCAAAGCACATTTTTTGTTCTGGGTTGAAATACAATTCCCAATTTAACAATTTCATAATTTAGTGGTTTCTGCTATATCAGAGCTATTTGAAATCTATCCCTAAAAGGGTATATAATATTCAAGGTGCACATTGGGTCATTCAGAATAACTTCACACACACGCTACTGTGCATTTCCAAGTCTAATTCTGTTAGTAAATCCATACCGGTCACCCAGCGCCTAAATACTAGGCCTCAAATTTATATCCCGCTGAATTTGAATACAATACATTGGGCCAAATAATATTTTTGTTGTTGTGGTGAACCATAACAATGAGAAAAACATCTAGTAAGGGACGCGGACGTGGACATGGTCGTGGTGGTGTTAGTGGACCCTCTGGTGCTGGGAGAGGACGTGGCCGTTCTGCCACATCCACACGTCCTAGTGTACCAACTACCTCAGGTCCCAGTAGCCGCCAGAATTTACAGCGATATATGGTGGGGCCCAATGCCGTTCTAAGGATGGTAAGGCCTGAGCAGGTACAGGCATTAGTCAATTGGGTGGCCGACAGTGGATCCAGCACGTTCACATTATCTCCCACCCAGTCTTCTGCAGAAAGCGCACAGATGGCGCCTGAAAACCAACCCCATCAGTCTGTCACATCACCCCCATGCATACCAGGGAAACTGTCTCAGCCTCAAGTTATGCAGCAGTCTCTTATGCTGTTTGAAGACTCCGCTGGCAGGGTTTCCCAAGGGCATCCACCTAGCCCTTCCCCAGCGGTGAAAGATATAGAATGCACTGACGCACAACCACTTATGTTTCCTGATGATGAGGACATGGGAATACCACCTCAGCATGTCTCTGATGATGACGAAACACAGGTGCCAACTGCTGCGTCTTTCTGCAGTGTGCAGACTGAACAGGAGGTCAGGGATCAAGACTGGGTGGAAGACGATGCAGGGGATGATGAGGTCCTAGACCCCACATGGAATGAAGGTCGTGCCACTGACTTTCACAGTTCGGAGGAAGAGGCAGTGGTGAGACCGAGCCAACAGCGTAGCAAAAGAGGGAGCAGTGGGCAAAAGCAGAACACCCGCCGCCAAGAGACTCCGCCTGCTACTGCCCGCCGCCATCTGGGACCGAGCACCCCAAAGGCAGCTTCAAGGAGTTCCCTGGCATGGCACTTCTTCAAACAATGTGCTGACGACAAGACCCGAGTGGTTTGCACGCTGTGCCATCAGAGCCTTAAGCGAGGCATTAACGTTCTGAACCTGAGCACAACCTGCATGACCAGGCACCTGCATGCAAAGCATGAACTGCAGTGGAGTAAACACCTTAAAACCAAGGAAGTCACTCAGGCTCCCCCTGCTACCTCTTCTGCTGCTGCCGCCTCGGCCTCTTCTGCTGCTGCCGCCTCGGCCTCTTCCTCCGCCTCTGGAGGAACGTTGGCACCTGCCGCCCAGCAAACAGGGGATGTACCACCAACACCACCACCACCACCTCCGTCACCAAGCGTCTCAACCATGTCACACGGCAGCGTTCAGCTCTCCATCTCACAAACATTTGAGAGAAAGCGTAAATTCCCACCTAGCCACCCTCGATCCCTGGCCCTGAATGCCAGCATTCCTAAACTACTGGCCTATGAAATGCTGTCATTTAGGCTGGTGGACACAGACAGCTTCAAACAGCTCATGTCGCTTGCTGTCCCACAGTATGTTGTTCCCAGCCGCCACTACTTCTCCAAGAGAGCCGTGCCTTCCCTGCACAACCAAGTATCCGATAAAATCAAGTGTGCACTGCGCAACGCCATCTGTGGCAAGGTCCACCTAACCACAGATACGTGGACCAGTAAGCACGGCCAGGGACGCTATATCTCCCTAACTGCACACTGGGTAAATGTAGTGGCAGCTGGGCCCCAGGCGGAGAGCTGTTTGGCGCACGTCCTTCCGCCGCCAAGGATCGCAGGGCAACATTCTTTGCCTCCTGTTGCCACCTCCTCCTTCTCGGCTTCCTCCTCCTCTTCTTCCACCTGCTCATCCAGTCAGCCACACACCTTCACCACCAACTTCAGCACAGCCCGGGGTAAACGTCAGCAGGCCATTCTGAAACTCATATGTTTGGGGGACAGGCCCCACACCGCACAGGAGTTGTGGCGGGGTATAGAACAACAGACCGACGAGTGGTTGCTGCTGGTGAGCCTCAAGCCCGGCCTGGTGGTGTGCGATAATGGGCGAAATCTCGTTGCAGCTCTGGGACTAGCCAATTTGACGCACATCCCTTGCTTGGCGCATGTGCTGAATTTGGTGGTGCAGAAGTTCATTCACAACTACCCCGACATGTCAGAGCTGCTGCATAAAGTGCGGGCCGTCTGTTCGCGCTTCCGGCGTTCACATCCTGCTGCTGCTCGCCTGTCTGCGCTACAGCGTAACTTCGGCCTTCCCGCTCACCGCCTCATATGCGACGTGCCCACCAGGTGGAACTCCACCTTGCACATGCTGGACAGACTGTGCGAGCAGCAGCAGGCCATAGTGGAGTTTCAGCTGCAGCACGCACGGGTCAGTCGCACTACAGAACAGCACCACTTCACCACCAATGACTGGGCCTCCATGCGAGACCTGTGTGCCCTGTTGCGCTGTTTCGAGTACTCCACCAACATGGCCAGTGGCGATGACGCCGTTATCAGCGTTACAATACCACTTCTATGTCTCCTTGAGAAAACACTTAGGGCGATGATGCAAGAGGAGGTGGCCCAGGAGGAGGAGGAGGAGGAGGAGGAGGAGGAGGAGAGGAAGAGGGGTCATTTTTAGCACTTTCAGGCCAGTCTCTTCGAAGTGACTCAGAGGGAGGTTTTTGGCAACAGCAGAGGCCAGGTACAAATGTGGCCAGACAGGGCCCACTACTGGAGGACGAGGAGGACGAGGATGAGGAGGAGGTGGAGGAGGATGAGGATGAAGCATGGTCACAGCGGGGTGGCACCCAACGCAGCTCGGGTCCATCACTGGTGCGTGGCTGGGGGGAAAGGCAGGACGATGACGATACGCCTCCCACAGAGGACAGCTTGTCCTTACCCCTGGGCAGCCTGGCACACATGAGCGACTACATGCTGCAGTGCCTGCGCAACGACAGCAGAGTTGCCCACATTTTAACCTGTGCGGACTACTGGGTTGCCACCCTGCTGGATCCACGCTACAAAGACAATGTGCCCACCTTACTTCCTGCACTGGAGCGTGATAGGAAGATGCGCGAGTACAAGCGCACGTTGGTAGACGCGCTACTGAGAGCATTCCCAAATGTCACAGGGGAACAAGTGGAAGCCCAAGGCCAAGGCAGAGGAGGAGCAAGAGGTCGCCAAGGCAGCTGTGTCAATGCCAGCTCCTTTGAGGGCAGGGTTAGCATGGCAGAGATGTGGAAAACTTTTGTCAACACGCCACAGCTAACTGCACCACCACCTGATACGCAACGTGTTAGCAGGAGGCAACATTTCACTAACATGGTGGAACAGTACGTGTGCACACCCCTCCACGTACTGACTGATGGTTCGGCCCCATTCAACTTCTGGGTCTCTAAATTGTCCACGTGGCCAGAGCTAGCCTTTTATGCCTTGGAGGTGCTGGCCTGCCCGGCGGCCAGCGTTTTGTTTGAACGTGTATTCAGCAAGGCAGGGGGCGTCATTACAGACAAACGCAGCCGCCTGTCTACAGCCAATGTGGACAAGCTGACGTTCATAAAAATGAACCAGGCATGGATCCCACAGGATCTGTCCGTCCCTTGTCCAGATTAGACATTAACTACCTCCCCTTAACCATATATTATTGGACTCCAGGGCACTTCCTCATTCAATCCTATTTTTATTTTCATTTTACCATTATATTGCGAGGCTACCCAAAGTTGAATGAACCTCTCCTGTGTCTGGGTGCCGGGGCCTAAATATATGCCAATGGACTGTTCCAATGTTGGGTGACGTGAAGCCTGATTCTCTGCTATGACATGCAGAATGATTCTCTGCTGACATGAAGACAGATTGTCTGTTACGGGACCTCTCTCCTCTGCCTGTGTGCTGGGCCTAAATATATGCCAATGGACTGTTGCAGTGGTGGCTGACGTGAAGCCTCATTCTCTGCTATGACATGCAGACTGATTCTCTGCTGACATGAAGCCAGATTGTCTGTAACGGGACCTCTCTCCTCTGCCTGTGTGTGTGCTGGGCCTAAATATATGCCAATGGACTGTTGCAGTGGTGGCTGACGTGAAGCCTCATTCTCTGCTATGACATGCAGACTAATTCTCTGCTGACATGAAGACAGATTCTCTGTTACGGGACCTCCCTCCTCTGCCTGGTGTGCTGGGCCTAAATATATGCCAATGGACTGTTGCAGTGGTGGCTGACGTGAAGCCTCATTCTCTGCTATGACATGCAGACTGATTCTCTGCTGACATGAAGACAGATTCTCTGTTACGGGACCTCCCTCCTCTGCCTGGGTGCTGGGCCTAAATATATGCCAATGGACTGTTGCAGTGGTGGCTGACGTGAAGCCTCATTCTCTGCTATGACATGCAGACTGATTCTCTGCTGACATGAAGCCAGATTCTCTGTTACGGGACCTCTCTCCTCTGCCTGGGTGTGTGCTGGGCCTAAATATATGCCAATGGACTGTTGCAGTGGTGGCTGACGTGAAGCCTCATTCTCTGCTATGACATGCAGACTGATTCTCTGCTGACATGAAGCCAGATTCTCTGTTACGGGACCTCTCTCCTCTGCCTGGGTGTGTGCTGGGCCTAAATATATGCCAATGGACTGTTGCAGTGGTGGCTGACGTGAAGCCTGATTCTCTGCTATGACATGCAGACTAATTCTCTGCTGACATGAAGACAGATTCTCTGTTACGGGACCTCCCTCCTCTGCCTGGGTGTGTGCTGGGCCTAAATATATGCCAATGGACTGTTGCAGCGGTGGCTGACGTGAAGCCTCATTCTCTGCTATGACATGCAGACTGATTCTCTGCTGACATGAAGCCAGATTCTCTGTTACGGGACCTCTCTCCTCTGCCTGTGTGTGTGCTGGGCCTAAATATATGCCAATGGACTGTTGCAGTGGTGGCTGACGTGAAGCCTCATTCTCTGCTATGACATGCAGACTGATTCTCTGCTGACATGAAGCCAGATTCTCTGTTACGGGACCTCTCTCCTCTGCCTGTGTGTGTGCTGGGCCTAAATATATGCCAATGGACTGTTGCAGTGGTGGCTGACGTGAAGCCTCATTCTCTGCTATGACATGCAGACTAATTCTCTGCTGACATGAAGACAGATTCTCTGTTACGGGACCTCTCTCCTCTGCCTGTGTGTGTGCTGGGCCTAAATATATGCCAATGGACTGTTGCAGTGGTGGCTGACGTGAAGCCTGATTCTCTGCTATGACATGCAGACTGATTCTCTGCTGACATGAAGCCAGATTCTCTGTTACGGGACCTCCCTCCTCTGCCTGTGTGTGTGCTGGGCCTAAATATATGCCAATGGACTGTTGCAGTGGTGGCTGACGTGAAGCCTGATTCTCTGCTATGATATGCAGACTGATTCTCTGCTGACATGAAGCCAGATTCTCTGTTACAGGACCTCCCTCCTCTGCCTGTGTGTGTGCTGGGCCTAAATATATGCCAATGGACTGTTGCAGTGGTGGCTGACGTGAAGCCTCATTCTCTGCTATGACATGCAGACTGATTCTCTGCTGACATGAAGCCAGATTGTCTGTTACGGGACCTCTCTCCTCTGCCTGTGTGTGTGCTGGGCCTAAATATATGCCAATGGACTGTTGCAGTGGTGGCTGACGTGAAGCCTCATTCTCTGCTATGACATGCAGACTAATTCTCTGCTGACATGAAGACAGATTCTCTGTTACGGGACCTCTCTCCTCTGCCTGTGTGTGTGCTGGGCCTAAATATATGCCAATGGACTGTTGCAGTGGTGGCTGACGTGAAGCCTGATTCTCTGCTATGACATGCAGACTGATTCTCTGCTGACATGAAGCCAGATTCTCTGTTACGGGACCTCCCTCCTCTGCCTGTGTGTGTGCTGGGCCTAAATATATGCCAATGGACTGTTGCAGTGGTGGCTGACGTGAAGCCTCATTCTCTGCTATGACATGCAGACTGATTCTCTGCTGACATGAAGCCAGATTCTCTGTTACGGGACCTCCCTCCTCTGCCTGTGTGTGTGCTGGGCCTAAATATATGCCAATGGACTGTTGCAGTGGTGGCTGACGTGAAGCCTGATTCTCTGCTATGACATGCATACTGATTCTCTGCTGACATGAAGACAGATTCTCTGTTACGGGACCTCCCTCCTCTGCCTGGGTGTGTGCTGGGCCTAAATATATGCCAATGGACTGTTGCAGTGGTGGCTGACGTGAAGCCTCATTCTCTGCTATGACATGCAGACTGATTCTCTGCTGACATGAAGCCAGATTCTCTGTTACGGGACCTCTCTCCTCTGCCTGTGTGTGTGCTGGGCCTAAATATATTCCAATGGACTGTTGCAGTGGTGGCTGACGTGAAGCCTCATTCTCTGCTATGACATGCAGACTGATTCTCTGCTGACATGAAGCCAGATTCTCTGTTACGGGACCTCTCTCCTCTGCCTGTGTGTGTGCTGGGCCTAAATATATGCCAATGGACTGTTGCAGTGGTGGCTGACGTGAAGCCTCATTCTCTGCTATGACATGCAGACTAATTCTCTGCTGACATGAAGCCAGATTCTCTGTTACGGGACCTCTCTCCTCTGCCTGTGTGTGTGCTGGGCCTAAATATATGCCAATGGACTGTTGCAGTGGTGGCTGACGTGAAGCCTGATTCTCTGCTATGACATGCAGACTGATTCTCTGCTGACATGAAGACAGATTCTCTGTTACGGGACCTCTCTCCTCTGCCTGTGTGTGTGCTGGGCCTAAATATATGCCAATGGACTGTTGCAGTGGTGGCTGTCGTGAAGCCTCATTCTCTGCTATGACATGCAGACTGATTCTCTGCTGACATGAAGCCAGATTCTCTGTTACGGGACCTCCCTCCGCTGCCTGTGTGTGTGCTGGGCCTAAATATATGCCAATGGACTGTTGCAGTGGTGGCTGACGTGAAGCCTCATTCTCTGCTATGACATGCAGACTGATTCTCTGCTGACATGAAGACAGATTCTCTGTTACGGGACCTCTCTCCTCTGCCTGGGTGCTGGGCCTAAATATATGCCAATGGACTGTTGCAGTGGTGGCTGACGTGAAGCCTCATTCTCTGCTATGACATGCAGACTGATTCTCTGCTGACATGAAGCCAGATTCTCTGTTACGGGACCTCCCTCCTCTGCCTGGGTGCTGGGCCTAAATATATGCCAATGGACTGTTGCAGTGGTGGCTGACGTGAAGCCTCATTCTCTGCTATGACATGCAGACTGATTCTCTGCTGACATGAAGCCAGATTCTCTGTTACGGGACCTCTCTCCTCTGCCTGGGTGCTGGGCCTAAATTTATGAAAATGGACTCTTACAGTGGTGGGTGACGTGAAGCCAGATTCTCTGCTATGGGACCTCTCTCCAATTGATTTTGGTTAATTTTTATTTATTTAATTTTTATTTTAATTCATTTCCCTATCCACATTTGTTTGCAGGGGATTTACCTACATGTTGCTGCCTTTTGCAGCCCTCTAGCTCTTTCCTGGGCTGTTTTACAGCCTTTTTAGTGCCGAAAAGTTCGGGTCCCCATTGACTTCAATGGGGTTCGGGTTCGGGACGAAGTTCGGGTCGGGTTCGGATCCCGAACCCGAACATTTCCGGGATGTTCGGCCGAACTTCTCGAACCCGAACATCCAGGTGTTCGCTCAACTCTAGTGGTGATGGCTTATGTCAAAATCAACATTTCTGCCACAGTTGTCTCTAACTGTGTCTATGAAAACTCCATGTTCCCACTACCAATTCTTCTTCAAGTCCTAGCTCCTCATCCCCCTTCACTTCATCCTGGATGTGTGAGTCCCCAACAGCCACATGGCGGCGAGCAAGATGTGGAAGCTGTTCTTCTTCTAAGTGTCCTTCTTGCATGTTTGAGCATTTGCTACACTATAAATGTCACAGAAATTACATTGTTGATTCCGTTGTTGTCCCACTCACAAATTTGGTGGCTTCTTCAAAATAAGACATGCTCCTCACTGCTGCAATCCGCTGCTCAACCATTTGCAAGGTGGAATTCCAGCAAGTTGGGACATTTTAGACCAAGTGGTGTAAAGGCAGACCTTTCTGTTGATACAAGTTCAGTGTAACGCCCCCGAGTGGCATTACCACTCCTACGACCTGCTTCTATCTGTGAATGCTAATTTAATGTTATCTTATGCATTTATTTCCAGGTCCCTAGACACTGTGCATTTATAATAATGTCATGTAATTGTTTATGTAATGTGCCTGGTTCACCAGCAGGTGGCAGCAGCTATGGCAGAGCTACACTTAGAGAGAATGGAACTCACCATTCCATTCTCCCCTCCATGCTTGGTCAGAAGTGGGCCAGTCCTGTTTGCTACCAGAAGGAGGTAGGGAGTTCTGGTGTGTTCTGGTTGAGACTCCATGTTGGAGCTGCCCAGATTCTAACCTATTCCAGAGTCAGGCTACAGAGAGAAGTTGCAGCATCCTGCAGAAGCAGAGAATCCATTTAAGTCTGTTAGTACAGCAGAGCCAAAGAGAAACTGATGCAGCAGAGTTGAGATTGTTTGCCTGCCAGAGTTAATGCTAAAGCCTGCTGTAACCAAGATAAAGTCGGTAAACCGTTTGAAGAAACGTTTATGCAAAGTAAAGCTGCCATTGAACTTCATCACAAGGTCTGGACTCAAATATTTCTTCAAATCCCTCAATTGTTCACCCTATTTGTCTGCTTCAGAGCCAACGCCTGGGGTTCCAGCATATCCAGGTAGGATCACCGTGACACGTGCACAAAACATTAAGGGACATTATCGGCCACCCTATATCACTCGGCGATTCCTACACCTGGGCACCAACACCATTTCTTAAGGGGACTCCATCCTGTTGTTGATTCATTGCAACTGGTGTCACAAAACTCTTATCTCATCTTAAAGGAACCCCTTGTAGACCGCTGTTGTTGCACCAGGTGGGCATCCTTAGTCACATAAGAAGTGTGAGTTGGTGGGGAGACATCTAGTGGAAATTTGTCTAGCGGATGCAGAATAGCAATTGACCCACTGTGTTGCTTCTTTTGTGCTAATCAGTTGTAAGACAGCAAGGCAACGCTTCAGCTGACACGTATGAGAGGAGGGGGAAAGGGTTAAAGCAACACTCTGCCATGTTTATATTTTAGAGGGTCTTTTGAAGACGATGTGGAGGAGGTGGATAAGAGCCTTGTATGGGAACCAGATCTGTACAACCACAGAAGTTTCAGTAACATTGATTTTGTTACAGTGCTTGCATTGTTGCTACTGTTACGCTAAACTTTGACCCAGTGGACCATGAAGGACATGTACTGTCCTGGCTGTAAATGCTGCTCCATTTGTCTATGGAGGAGTACACCGTGTGACACAGGGACAATTTCAAAGAGTGGCCCTTGTGCTCCACCGCATGAGAGTAGAAGGCAGGGATCTTTTTTTTTTTTGAATTAATGTTGCCTAGGTATCCTCCTTCAAGGATGAGCACACGCCATCATTTGTCTCAAGGCAGTGGAATCCACTAAGTGGTGTGCCAGTGACTGCACCATGAGCAATTTGGCCAGGTGGGATTTCAGTTGGGCACATTAGTGGATTATGGGGTACATATTGTTTCCTGCCCACACATTACATTTTGGATAACTGATGATGCAGAAGCAGTACCTGAGGATGTTGACAATGATGATGACAATGACAAATATGTACTACTTGTGGATGTGGCCTGGCTACTAGAATCATGGGGAGGAGGAGGATATTCCTACTCACCAAGGTCATGTTGGCCAGTTCTCACTCAAAGTCAGAAGTCACATAGTCTATCCACTAAAAATGCATTATATAAGCAGCAGGTATATGAACTGAAATACACTGTAAAGTACTTAAAGTGTTAATATCACTGTATTTCATGTATTATGTGCATGTACTACAAATCCCATAAGGTTGTATTGGGAATGTGAGATCCTATGAAGCTAGTCATGGCTGGCTCCACACTTCCTCTCTAGGAGCAGCTCCTGTAGGGAGATTCCATTCCCCAACAGCCAACAAGCAACTTATGTGCCAGCCCTCAGAAGGAAAAAGAATCTATAGAAGGTTTAGCCGACTGAAAGGGATTACAGATTTTGGCAAAGAAGGTAATCACCACAAATCTGCCTACAGCCTCCTCTGCATGTGGTGGAAACACTGTAAGTTACAAGCTGCCCACCATAACCAAAGGACAGGAGTGCCCACTGTTCATAGACTGTATTCCTCTGAGGATACTATGGATATCATATACTTTTATATATATATATATATATATATATATATATATATATCTTATAATAGAGAATGTGCATCCCTTTAGGCCAGGAAAAGGAGAGATTGACCAGTCTGATTGTGAGACATAGAAGTTAGCCTCCATATACAACCTTTGGGAACTACTTACTGTGAATAATGCTTGTGTGGATCACTTGCTGACCAGATTCAGTAAAGTGCTATGGATTTGTTATACCAACACTGGTCTCATCATTAGTGGTGAGCAAAGTTATCAAAAATTAGATTTGGCTGCATCTAGCTGGCGCAATAACGAATGCATCTAGCGGGCGCAATAACAAATTCATCGCTGATTGCGGCATCTGACATTACAATTGAGGCCTTTCAGGGGTTAATCCAGGGCCGTCTTTAATATTGATTGGACCCTGGGCAAGAATTTACTTGGGTCCCCTGGATCCCGCCTTCCCACACCATAGCATGCAATCATGCCCTCCACCACAACACACACACAAAAATTCCACACACCTCGCAGAGTAGTAAACTTTAATAATGATGAGTGACCACTAGAGGTGTTCCTTAGCGGTAATGTAAATCCCTACTTACATTGCTTGCACTGCACACTACAGTGTAAGCCAAAAACAGCCTGATGATTGCATATTTTCAGCCTCCTAGGGGGGCTACAAAGATTGACTTTTTTATGAAAATAAATAAAAAACTATCTGATTAAAAAAAGTATAATAAATATTTAAAATAACAATAAATTAGATCACCCCCCTTTCTTAGAATTAAAATAATACAAAAAACTATAAAAAACATAAAGATCATAGGCATTGCCGCCCAAAATGCCTGAACTACTGAAATTCAAAAATATTTATCCCATACGATGAAAGCTGTAATGAAAAAAAAAAATCGAAATGACTGGTTCGTCATATTTTCATCGCTTCGCTTACAAAAAAAAATTGATTATAATGTGATTAAAAAGTCAAATACACTCCAATGGTATTAATAAAATCTACAGATTGTCCCACAAAAAATTTGCCCCCATAAAGCTCCATAGACATAATTATAAAAAAGTTATGTTAGAAAATAGCGACGAAAAGAAAAAAATAATTTCATTTCAAAGTTTTTATTTATTCATTTTTTTTTCAGTATTAAAACACAAGAAAACAATATAAATGTGGTATTGCTGTAATCATTGACCCAGAGAATGAAGGCAATGGTGAGCTTTAATGCATAGAGAATGCCATAGAAATAAAACCACTACCACTACATCATATGCCATATTAAGTGGTGCTATTAGAAAGTACAACTTTTCCCACAAAATGTGCTAATATGGCAATGTTAACGGAAAAAATAAAAAAAATGTATAGCTCCAGGAAAGCAGGGAGGAAAAATGAAAATGCAAAAACAATACATTTTCTAAAACTCAAGACGTTAAAACTGAAAATAAGGGTTTGTCTCATCACAGACAATGGGGCTATATTGCTAGGTGTGGCTTCCACCGCTGGGACCTGCACCTATATAAAAAACGGAGGCCCAAAAGTGGTGGAGGGTGCAGCCACCCTCCATTCATGATCTATGGGGCCACCGAAAATAGCCGAATGCGGGCTCGGCTATTTCCGACGGGCCCACAGAAGTAAATGGGAGCGGTGGCCGGTCATGCGCGGTGCGCTCCCATTCATTCTTTGCGGGGCTCCATTAACGATATAGGTGTGTGTCCCAGTGGTGCGCCGCAAATTGTGACTTCTCCACGCTCACGCCAGGTCTAAAATTGTGCAGATACATATGTATATGCACATTAAATATTGAGAACCTACATATATTGGATCTTCTGGTTGGTGTTTTGCACCGAGGGATGTTCCTTTGTTTTGGCAATTTCCAAATCGTCTTGGGGAGTCGGGGAATCTGATAAGAACAATTACATCCGTGGCTGCAGACCAACTGATCCTGGGATCTATATTGGATCCGATAAGCTTTTTCTAAAGTTGTGCCTAGGGTTAGCACTCTAAAGGTGAGCCTTCAATTTGAATCAAAATATTTACCCTATCTATATGATACTACCCTATGGTGCGCCTTTCTTCTACCAACAGACATTGCCTGTATTACTGATACTACGTCTAAAATTGTGGGCGGGGAAGGGGACTGGCCGGTGGGCCCATCTCCTTCACCATTTTCTATTCCTGTTTTAGGCATAGAAAAAGGTCTAAATATAAGATAGCTCAGAAGCTGTCTTACATTTAGAACTGGCGGAGGATCCGCCGAAGTTATGAAGAGGGCTTTATTAAAACGCCAGTCTTAATAAATGTGCCCCATAAGATCATGAAAATGATCTAAAACTGGGAAAGGAGGATCTCTGCTTCTTCCCCCTGTATACCAGGCTGGCTGAAATCATAGCCGACTGAAGGGGGGCTTACTTCATATTGCTCTGTCCCTGTATAGCAAGCTAAGCTTTAAAATATTACCTGCATCTAGCTGCGATACAGCCAGAGATAGAGCCTTTAGAAGCCAGGTATGGGAATGCCAACCTGGTTTCTAAAGACTCTATATCTAGATTGCTTTATCCTCCCCACCTTCCAAGTTCTGTAAAAAAAAATCTTTAATTCACTTAGCCATATGATTATTATTATTATTATTTTTTGCAGAACAAGCTGTATTTTTAATGGCACCATTTAATAACTTTTATTGGAAAACAGGAAAAAATGTATTTGTGCAGTAAAATTGGGAAATGTAATTCCACCATGGTTTATTACAACCTTATTCTGCAGATCAGTATAGTTATGGTGATACCAAAGTAGACCGAGGTATAAGAAGTTAGATGGTCGGGATTGGATTCATTTCTGAACCCAGTCATTGCCAGTGTGTCTGTTTGATACAGCCTGCTTAACCGTCATGGAGTAAAAAGGATTTTCCAAGATTGTATAACTGATGACCTATTGTTAGCCCAGCAGCCTGTGCCGGCGCCGCTGCCTCTCCCAGCAGTCACTGGCGCCGGGCTCCCTCTTTTCCCTCCTGCCGCCCAGCTGACAAAGACGGGCAGCAACTAACTTAACACTCCTACATATGTTCCATGCCAGAGTTTCCTTCCTGCTGGAGACTTGCATTAGTGTTGAAACTTGCATGGGTGTGTCTCTCTTCACCTAAGAGGCAACACACACACGCCCTCTGTCTCAGCAGCCTATGGCCGGATTGCAGAAGGTATTTAAAGGCACTTCCTACTACAGGAAGTTGCCTGATCACCTCAGTGTCTAGCCTGTCTAGTCCCTGTGCAAAGATGTTTATCTTGTCTGCCTTCCTGTGTACCGAATCCTGCTATTGTACTCCTGGACTTTGCTTTCTGCTGCCTACCTCTGACCTCGGACTTCACTTATGGACTTTGCCTGTTTGCCGCCTGCCCCTGACCTCGGATCTTGTTTGCTGACTTCACTTGATTGCCGCCTGTCCTGACCCGTACCTCCAGGCCTCGTACGTCCCCTTGGTGCTTTCATCGAGCACTATGACCCCCTGGTCAGCTGCCACTGACTTGGGGACTACTCTGGAGTGGCACCTGGCAGCTACCCTACGGCCCAAGCCTATCCCCACCATCAGAGGCTCTGGTGAATACCAGGTAGCTGCTTAGTTACACCCCTCCGGAGTATACCCAGTCAGTGGCGCAGTGGGTCCACACCCGCTTGCATAACACCTATTTCTTGGATAGGTCATCAGTACCTGATCGGTGGGGTCCCACATACGGGACCCTCGTTGATCAGTTGTTTGAGAAGGCAGCAGGGCTCCTGTGAGTGCTGATGCCTTCTCTCAGCTCACCAAGCACAGTGCCGTACACGTTCATGCTTGGCCCCATTGACTTGAATGGGGTTGAGCTGCTCCTAAGCCACGTGACAGATAAACGTGTCGATAATGGCCTAGGAGCAGTGATGGCTAACCTCCGGCACTCCAGCTGTGGTGAAACTATGTATACCAGCATGCTTCATTCATTTCTATGGAAGCCAAGCAAGTGTGCATCTTGGGAGTTGTAGTTTTATCACAGCTGGAGTGCCGGAGGTTAGCCATCACAGGCCTAGAGAAAGCTGTGAGAAGGCCGCGGCGCTCATAGGAGAGCCAGTGACTTCTCAAACAGCTAATCGGCGGGGGTCCCCAGGTGTCAGACCCCCACCATACAGGTACTGATAAAGTTATAAACTCTCGGAAAACACCTGTTAGCTTTAATACAAGACGCTAGATGTAGCAGAGCTGAAGTTATAATTTAAAGGGAATCTCTGCTTTGGACAACCTCTAGTTGTCAGCAAGTTCCCTTCAGGGTTACATTTCTCTGCAGCTACACTACAGGGGGAATTAAGTGTTGCACTATACCACCCATTCAAATCTGGCAGTCTGTTACAGCAGCTGTAGAGCAATATAAAAATGTTATTGGCATCAGAATATGGCAATACAAAAGAAAAAAAAATGTTTTTTCAAAGGTTTTACATTTTTTAAAAGTAGTTAAAATAATAAGAAACTATATAAATTTGGTATTACCGTAATCATACTAACCCGAAAAATAGGGTTGTCACTTCTACTGCACAATTAATTGTCATTTTTTCCCCAATTTCATCACACAAAGAATTTTCCCCTATATAAGCTATGTTAAAACAAACAGTGCCATTAAAAAAAATACTACTTGTTCTACAAAAAACAAGCCCACGTGCGGTTGTAAACAGAAAGTGAAAAAAATTGTGTCTCTAGAAAGGCGGGCAAGGGGAAACGAAAATGAAAAATGAAAAATAGGCCTTGTCCTGATTAAAGGGGCTGTGTCATCTCAGACAATGGGGACATATCTATGGCTCAGCTATTTCTGGTGGGCCACTAGGAAGCCTTGGTGATGGGCAGATCTGGCACCTCCAGCCACCACTTTGTCAGCCTCATGTTAGGCTTTGTTTTAGAGACAGGTGCAGGTCCCAGAGGTGGGCAATGGGGGCATATCCTAGAGATGGGAATATCCCTTTAAGTAACAGGTAAATAAGCTGCTGCAGCATGTAGTTGTTTACATGAAGACCTCACAAACTGTCAGACATTCTATCTCTACGGTAACGGACTCGTCCACCAGTAACCGATATATTACATAGTAACAGCAAAACTGCGTCAGTTTATATTCACAAATCTGTGAAGTGAGGAGGACCTAAGAGCCGCCAGTATGACCGAAAGGAGATCATCCAGAACAAATAAGGGGAACCGATACCAGGAATTCGTTTCCAACGGATTATTAAACTTTCTATGGGAAAAAGAGAAAACACGTAAGTATAAAACAAACATACAGAAAACTTCCTTTAGGGCACGGCCACACGGTCAGGTTTCCTGATGCAGTTTTGGAAGCCAAAATCAGGAGGGGTCATAAAAGGAGACTAAGACAGATACAACTTCAATGGGTCTGTTTTTTTTTGCGGACCTATTGAAGTGAATGATTCCGCATACGGTCTGCAAAAAAACGGATACAGAAAGAAAATACGTTCATGTGCATGAGCCCTTAGTAGATATTCTGTATAACCAGTAAGATAGAGCTTCCTTATAAGAGTAGAGGACCAAGTGAAAGAATGTCCAAGGCAAATGTTAACCCAAAATTCTGCTCCTATCACTTTCTAAACAGATGAATCTCTTAATATTGTACATTTTCTCCACTTTTAGCTGTCCGTCCAGTTGCAAGAATACCCAAAAAAAGAAGAAGAACCCTAAAATATTATCTTGAAAGGGCAGCAAAAATACCCGAGCTTGGAGAACCTGGACTGGAACTAGAGATGGCAGTTTACACTAAGTAAGTGACTATAAAATACCTGCCGCTTCATGTGCAAATTCCCATATCTCTCATCTTAATGCTCCTCACCATTCATTGTTTCATGCAAACAGGTTGGAATTTGCCGCCATTCTCGGCCTGGTACCTACAAAAAAGATTGTAGAGGAGGAGCCACGAGCACCCGACCGGTGAGTTATCCTCAGTGATGGCACCAACTTCATTCTTTTAGACTTGTTCAGCCGGGAACAGCCTGACAAATCCGTCACTGCCGGGGGCAACTGTGCGCTGCACTAATGACTATAATGGTGACTGGCGGAGATCCGGCTGGAAAAATATGCGGATTAGCGACTGGACAAAGATCGCTGCATATTTGCCAGGTTGAGGCTAAATCCCCACCAGTCTCCATTACAGTGGATGGGGCCGGATGGAATTCTGGTAGCGCACGGTTGCGCCCGGTAGTTACGGATCTGTCAGGCTGTTCCTGGCCGGAACAGCCTGTAAGATCTGCTTAAATACAGATGTGAAACAGGCCTTACAGAGAAGAATCCTGAAATCCTAGTTCTTGTCCCTTATTCCTATAGAACTATATAATTCCTATATTCTTTTTCAGTCTGGAAGATCAAAAAGTGGAAGAAAGCGACACAGAGGGAGCCGCATGTATCGTCTGTGAGCCTCCCCCTGTGAAAAGACCCAGACTGGACTAATAGGGATGAGGTGAGACAGAGCACCAATCATGTCTTCAGTTCTGTGCGGGGGGATGGGAGATGAGGACCCCACTGTCCTAGTCCTCTTGGACTGTTACTTGGGGGGATATAGTCCATATTACAACACAGAACACAATCACAAACTCCTCATGTGAGCATTAATATGAGGGGGTGGCTCCTCTTTAATCACAAGTCACGTCTGATTGGAATCATATAAGACCATGACATCTAATGTTACAGAGTGTGACAATGGCTGACACATCGGAGGGGTCGGGAATGTTATCAAGAATTATAAATATATGTATATATATATCTGCTGTGAATCAAAGGGGCTGTCTGACCTCAGCAAATGGCATTTATCATGAAGAGAAAGTTACTACAAGACACTTACTAAGGTATTGGGATTGTCCATATTGCCTCCTTTGCTGGCTTGATTCATTTTTCCATCATATTATACACTGCTTGTTTCCAGGTTATGATCGATCTGCAATCCATCAGCTGTGGCCGTGCTTGCAAACTATAGCACAAGCCGCCGGCGTCTCTGGTTGCTGGGACCATGGGGATGTGCATAGGCTGGAGCTGTTTCCTATAGTGTGCAAGCACGACCACCGCTGCTGTATTGCAGGATGGTCATAACCCCTTGATACGGGCAGTGTATAATGTGATGGGAAAATGAATCAAGACAGCAAATGAGGCAATATGGACAATCACGATACATTAATATGTGGCATGTATTAACTTTGCATAATACATTTGCTAACGTGAGACTACCACTAAGTTTTTACTAAGTTGTCTTTAAAATGTTTTCTTGTTCCAGGTGGTGACATCCCCAAAAACACCAGGGGAAAGATCACTAGTCACTACCAGTACATCCACAGCCACCTACACCTGCCCAGTCTTTACCTGACCTGTCACCAGAACTGCCAATTATTTTACATCTGCCACCAGTTTCAACCATCAGTTTGCTTCAGTCACTGTTGCCAAGTACCACCTGTCATGAGAAGCTACCACCAAATAAGCCCAGCTGCCACTACTACCATCGACTATAAGAAACCACCAGATTCTGCCAGCCACCACCAGCCACCCCTGAATACCACAGCCACCATCAGTTTCCTTCAGTCACTGCCAAGTACCACCTGCCATGAGAAGCTACCAGCAAGTATGACCACCTACCACTACCACCGTCTCCAACCATCAACTTTAAGAAGCCGCCACGACCTGTCACCACATTCTGCCAGCCGCCACCAGCCACCCAAAATGCCAGAGTCACCATCAGTTTCCTTCAGTCACCGCCAAGTACAACCTGCCATGAGAAGCTACCGCCAAATACAACCAACTGCCACTACCACTGTCTATACTATCAACTATAAGAAGCCACCACGATCTGTCACCACATTCTGCCAGCCGCCACAAGCCAACCCAGAAAGCCACAGCCACCATCAGTTTCCTTTCCAAGTACCACCTGCCATGAGAAGCTACCAGCAAGTATGACCACCTACCACTACCACCGTCACCAACCATCAACTTTAAGAAGCGGCTACGACCTGTCACCACATTCTGCCAGCCGCCACCAACCACCATCAGTTTCCTTCAGTCACCGCCAAGTACAACCTGCCATGAGAAGCTACCGCCAAATACAACCAACTGCCACTACCACTGTCTATACTGTCAACTATAAGAAGCCACCACGACCTGTCAACATATTCTGCCAGCCGCCACAAGCCAACCCAGAAAGCCACAGCCACATCAGTTGATATTACCACTATGCAAAACTCTCGCCTGCCACCTTTTATATTATATTTGTTTGTATGTAGTTAGTATTTGTTTTATAGTGTCTTATAATTATATATTTTTTTATATTAGAGTAAATAAGATATCTATTTATATATATATATTTTTACTTATATTTGTATATAATGTAAATATTGCAAATAAGATATCTATTTTCATATATTTATTTTTTATATTTTTAATATATATATTTATTATATATTTTTATTTATATTTTGTATATACTGTAAATAAGATACATTTGTTTGTATGTAGTTAGTATTTGTTTTATAGTGTCTTATAATTTTTTTTTTTATATTAGAGTAAATAAGATATCTATTTATATATATATTTTTTTATATTTTTATTTATATTTGTATATAATGTAAATATTGCAAATAAGATATCTATTTATTTTTTATATTTTTATTTATATTTTGTATATACTGTAAATATTGTAAATAAGATAAATCTATTTTTATACCAAAGCAAAGGAGTGAGTTGTATTCTTATTACTTTGTAAAGGTTATCTGCCCAGGGGATGTTACCTAATAAAATCTAAGCAAGATAAATTAAAAAGCAAAAAAAAACACAACAAAAAAAACCTGTATTAGACAAGTAGATTTTGTACAGATAGCGATCGAATAGTTAGCAACTCATTAGCGTTCAAAAACTCACACTACACAGAGCAATGGTCATTACGTCCACCATACACTTACACAACTACAGTCTGATCCTGTAACGAGCGGGTGACGACTTATTACACACTCAGGTATGCGCTTGATGAAGGAGAATTTTTTACTATGCTGAAAGATCACAATCAGCGAGAGTCATACGATTTTGCAAAGATTGCACTTTTGTGAATGATATGATTTTTCGTTTGAGTCTTACAATGTCTAATACAGGCCTAAGTCGAATCAAGATTTCCCTAGTGTAGTAAAGTAGGGAAGGGGTTAATCCCACTAATCCCAATGGTTGTGCCTCTTTCCCTTGTGGTCTATGGTAGAAGAATAAGCTGAGGTTTCATTAGGGGTGATTAGAGATGAGCGAATCGATTGTAAATTATCCAAATTCATCTAACATCTTAAAAAAATGTGGATTCCAGACTGATTCAATTTGTTAGATTCTATTCTGATCAAGTCAGAAGACAGGGAAGACGGGAACTGCCCTTCAACAAGGGCCGACCCAGCGATTAGCTGTGTTTGGAACTCCCATAGCGGTGAATGGAGGGTCGCCACGCTTGCACTTTGGAGACAGGAGTGAACACTACATAATCTTCACACAGGATAGACAACATGGGGTCCATTATTATCGATTGAAGTGAATGGTTCTGCATACGGAACGGACTAAAATAGTTGCGTATCTGTTAGTAAATAAGCCCCACAGACTGTGTAATAAGGGCTCATGCACAAAGCCATAGTTTCGATCCACATCTGATCCAAGTTTTTTGTGGATCATTTGTGGACCCATTGATCTCAAGGGGGCCAGAAAAGATGCGGACAGCACACCCATGTGCGGTCCGCATCTGCACATCAATTCCTCGGCAACCATTTTGCGGACAAGGGTAGGACATTTTTACAGAAGTACAAAAAAAACATGCTGCCTTGCAATCAGCCAGGATATATGTTTTACGGATCCGTGGTTTTCTACTAGAGAGGGGTCGTTGATCCAGGGAGTTATTCAGATTGCCTGATTGGAGTCGGGAAGGACTTTTTTATTCCCCTAAAGTGCGGAAAATTGGCTTCTACCTCACAGTTTTTTTTACCTTCCTCTGGATCAACTTGCAGGATGACCGGCCGAACTGGATGGACAGATGTCTTTTTTCGGCCTTATGTACTATGTTATGTACTATGTTACTTACAGCCATGACATGACCGTCATTTTTCCGTTCTTTTGATCCATCAGAAAAATAATCCTGTAAAATAAAAAGGATCCTGTGCATCAGTTATGCACATTTAGCGTCCATTTGAGCCATTTCCGTTAAAAAAAAAAAAAAAATGATGGAAATGGCAAAAAAGAAAATAACTGAGGCATAGGATAATAATTTTTTTTTTTTTTTACAGGATCCAATTTTTTGCTTTATTTTTGTGTTGTTCTGACGGATCAGGAGAACGGAAAATAACAGTGATGTAAATTCTCCCTTATCAGTTAACTCTCCTTGAAACACATTTAACCCCTTCGGTAATCGCTCTACTCAAAGTTTTATCATAATTTATGTCATTTTAAGTATGGTTCCTGCTCGTGGGCACCATAGCCATCGGGTCTCTGTTGTTTGAAACAGCAGAGGCCCAGGGCGAATGCCGATCACAGACATTTAACCCTTTAAATGCCATGGTCATATGTGGCCACAGCATCTAAATGATGAAAACTCGGCAGCACGTGTTTCCAAGCCAGGAACGGCTCTCCCATGTGCAGGGACCAGGGCCGTCTTTAAAGGGAGTCTGTCACCAGCATTTCACTTTTTTAACCCTTCCCACAGCTCCCTAGCATGCTTACAGTTAGTAAAAACGTTACCTCTGGCATCAATCCTGGACTTATAGAACCATCAAAAACGATCTTTATAAGACATGCAAATGAGGGCTCGCAAGTGCCCAGGGGCGGCGTTACTCTCTTAGGTGCCCTGCTTGCTCAGCCTTTTCATTGCGCCCCCCGCCCCTTCCTACCATAGTGCCCATACTAGTAAGCATGTTCCCCATAGACCCCCAGTAGTAATAAAGCCCATTATAATGCCCCCCAGTAGTAATAATTCTCCTTATAATGTGACAGTTCAAAAAATACCCTCTTTTAATACCCCCAGTTGAGCTAATGTCCCCATAGTGCCCCCATAATGTGCCAGTATAAAATACCCCTATAAAGTGCCCCCAGTAAATGCCCCATAGTACTCCTCTCCCCCTTCCCCATAGTACCCACCATAATGTGCCCCAGTATAAAATACCCCTATTTAGAGCCCCCATATAAAATACCCCTTCTTTGTGGCCTCAGTTGAAGCCCAGATACTGTTCCTTTCCCCGTCCCCCATATAAAATACTCCTTCTTTGTGGCCTCAGTAGATGCCCCCATAGTGCCCCCAATAATGTGCCAGTAAGAAGTTCTCCCATAGTGCCACCCAATAATGTGCCAGTAAATAGTGCCTCCATAGATGTCCCCACAGTGCCCCCCAATAATGTGCCAGTAAGATGTGCCCCCATAGATGCCTTCCAATAATGTGCCAGTAACAAGTGCCCCATAGATACCCCCAATCATTTGCCAGTAAAATGTGCCCCCATAGATGCCCCCCAATTATGTGCAAGTAACAAGTACCCCATAGATGCCCACCAATCATGTGCCAGTAACAAGTACCCACATAGATGCCCCACAATTATGTGCCAGTAACAAGTGCCCCCATAGATGCCCCCCAATCATGTGCCAGTAGCAAGTACCCCATAGATGCCCCCAATCATGTGCCAATAACAAGTGGCCCTATAGAGGCCCCCCAATCAGGTGCCAGTAACAGGTGCCCCCATAGATGCCCCCCCAATCATGTTCCAGTAACAGGTGCCCCCATAGATGCCCCCCAATCATGTGCCAGTAGTAGTACCATATAAAAAAAATAAAAACTTATGCTTACCTCCATCAGGCAGGCAGCGATGCGGTGCAAGCCTCTTCCAGCCTGTGTCCCGCGCTGTACGGCTCAGGCGGCGCGATGAT
Organism: Bufo gargarizans; assembly: GCF_014858855.1. NCBI lineage: Eukaryota > Metazoa > Chordata > Amphibia > Anura > Bufonidae > Bufo > Bufo gargarizans. The sequence goes on along the minus strand of NC_058082.1, from coordinate 74,151,694 downwards.
GTCATTGTGCCACCTGCACTGTCCTATGATAGGCTGCAGGTCTAGTGCCTGCAGCCTATCAGAGGAACGGGAAGGGAGACGCCTCTCCGCTGCCCGGCCGCAGCACTTCCATCTGTATAGCTGTCCTGAGGACGGCGATACAGATGACTATGGAGATGAGCGCTTCCACAATGGCCAGCGGAGCTCAAGAGGCAGCTGCCCCTTTTGCCCCGCGTTAAAGACGGCCCTGGGTTAATCAGGGTAAAAAAAATATATACTCACCTCCATTTGCTCACGAAGAGGCCGTCATGGGCATCTTGATTGAAGAAACCACACAACATCTTGCGCGGTGATGTGCTGACGCCGGCCCAACAAGCTTCAGGAAACCATGAGTACAACCATTGCACCCATCCAGCCAACCTCAGCACCCAGCACCCCTGCGGCCCGGTCACCAGGGTTAATATATTATTTTAGATTTCTGATTAAGAAAAATTTGAAGAACATTGGGGTGATTCACATTAAGAAGAAATTGGATTGTCTAGCATTAGCTGCAGCGGCGCTCACATCTATAGCCGTCAGTCTGCCTTTCTAACTGTCACAAAGATACATTGACTCCTACGGATGTAGCCGAGCTAAACTTGACTCTGATAACACATGTCACAGAGTTATCTTGGTTATCTCATGACAAAAGCCATTGAAATCCATTGAAAAGTTAGTTACCTTTTTCTTGCCGTTCTTTACCATCAAGTTTAGCTCGGCTGCTTCTCTATCTCTAAAATCTATCAATTAATTTAAAATCTATTTACTGTCTTCTCCTCACTGCGAAACGCACCCACTGACGCCGATGTAGCTGTATTCTGTATTTATGATCTGTCTGCCAGGTGTCCTATCCCTTCTGTGTTGACTGGCGCTATAGCCTGTCTGCACACACATCCCCTCGTTGCTGTCACGGGTAAAATGGTATCAGAGTTGCAAAAAGGGATGTTTATTGGCTTTCAGGGGGTATTTCTGAACCTGCGCAGCTTGTGGACTGTTCGCGTGTTGCTGTAGTGAAAGTCTATTGTGACAAATGACACCATTGCGAATAAGCGACATGGAAACTGCAGAGCATCACATGCCATTCATGTGAGAGGTGAATGTGGCTACAAAGGTGTGCGAGCGACACTCTGCAGTGCAGCAGCCATCAGAACTTAATGTCTACCAGACGTGTGTCTAAGGCTCCATTCGGACATCCGTAGAATGGGTCCGCATCCATTCCGCAATTATGAGGAAGAGATGCGGACAGAGAGATGCTGTCCGCATCCACATTTCCGGAGCGCGGCCCCGATCTTCTGGAAAAAAATAGAGCATGTCCTATTCTTGTCCGCAATTGCGGACAAGAATAGGCATTTCTATGGGGGTACCGGCCGGCGGATCCGCAATACACTACGGACGTCTGAATGGAGCCTAAAACAACAGTTCAGCAAAGCCTACTACATATGAGGCTCCGAAGCAGATGGATGGTCACTGCACCTCTGCTAACGAAATAGCATTGGCAGAAAAGGCTTCAATTTTCACGGTAATATCGGAATTGGACGTCTACTGATTAGTCACATTTTCAGCTTGATTTAACAGACGGATGTGGCGTGTCAGGAAAGAAACATCAGAGAACAAACACCCTGCAGCCATTGCTGGAGGAACACAAGCTGATGGTGGCGGCGTTATGGTCTGGGGAATATTTCCATGGCATTCTCAGGGCCCGCTCATCCCTGTTGGGTATGAATCCATCCTTGCAGATCACATACACCAATACATGCTGATCGTCTCCCCTGGAGCGGATGGGATCTTCCATCAAGAACAATGAGACATGTGACATGGCTAGAAATGTCCAACATTGGTTGGAAGACCATGACCAAGACTTCCAGGTACTACAGTGGCCCCCTAATTCCCCAAAACCCAATTTGAGCATCTGTGGGATCACCTCGATCAATCGTTTTGTCTCTCTATGGATCCTCCCCCACGCACCCTCTTGCAGCTGTGGGATGCACTGCAGTCAGCATGGCCGACCTACCAGGACCTTATGGAGTCACTCCCAGCTCGTCTAACCGCTCTCCGTGCTGCACACGGCGGTCACGCTGGATTTTAGCTGGTGATCAAAATAATGACCTCGACTGTTTATTTTCCTTCATCATCTCCTCATCTGTAAAAAGGCAGATGCCATTTTGAGTGGTTCATGCAAGCTGAATCCCAGCAGTTTTAGATTCACTGGAAACCGAATCTTTAAGGAAATTCCTGAAAAATTTGATTTGTGTAGAAGCGAATCGCTCATCTCTATTTCCTAGTGATAGATTTTCATATATCTTTTAGTGCACAAGGTCGCCATCTTGTGGAAAAAATTGAAAAGGCATGCAGATAAGGATAGTGCCATGTTGCTGAAATTATTTACTGTACATTATATTTAGGGCCATAAATAGTATTCATCTGAGCCCAGTAACAAAATTTAGATTGTGCCAGAGTGGTATCATGGCAGCTCTCCTGGGTTCTTCCAGTTCTTTGGTTAAAATTACAGCTGGTTTGCAGAGGTTGGGAGAAAGTCCCCTTTCCTCAGTGCTTTGTTGCAGGGGAGCACCTAGTCTTTCTGCTGTCTGAGGCAACAATTGAAACAGCAATCCCCATGCCAAATTATCAACCTAACCCCTTCCCTCCAGCCATACTGTTAAAAACATACTTGGAAAAGATTACATACAACACTACAAAACATACAGGGTAATACAGCGCCATATATCTCTTACATCTAGTGATGTCTCCTCTGATATAGTTATTCTCTTTCCCCACCTTCTCCTTTCAGACCAGATCTTTATCAAATGGCCCATTGTGTGGGCTGAAACGTTGCCAGGGAATACACGGGTCATCACCTTTCACCACAGTTGAAGTGCTGCCTATTCTTTGGATATAATATATATATATATATATATATATATATATATATATATAAATACACACACAGTACAGACCAAAAGTTTGGACACACCTTCTCATTCAAAGAGTTTTCTTTATTTTCATGACTATGAAAATTGTAGATTCACACTGAAGGCATCAAAACTATGAATTAACACATGTGGAATTATATACATAACAAAAAAGTGTGAAACAACTGAAAATATGTCATATTCTAGGTTCTTCAAAGTAGCCACCTTTTGCTTTGATTACTGCTTTGCACACTCTTGGCATTCTCTTGATGAGCTTTAAGAGGTAGTCACCTGAAATGGTTTTCACTTCACAGGTGTGCCCTGTCAGGTTTAATAAGTGGGATTTCTTGCCTTATAAATGGGGTTGGGACCATCAGTTGCGTTGTGGAGAAGTCGGGTGGCTACACATCTGATAGTCCTACTGAATAGACTGTTAGAATTTTAATTATGGCAAGAAAAAAGCAGCTAAGTAAAGAAAAACGAGTGGCCTTCATTACTTTAAGAAATGAAGGTCAGTCAGTCCGAAAAATTGGGAAAACTTTGAAAGTGTCCCCAAGTGCAGTCACAAAAACCATCAAGCGCTACAAAGAAACTGGCTCACATGCGGACCGCCCCAGGAAAGGAAGACCAAGAGTCACCTCTGCTGCGGAGGATAAGTTCATCCGAGTCACCAGCCGCAGAAATCGCAGGTTAACAGCAGCTCAGATTAGAGACCAGGTCAATGCCACACAGAGTTCTAGCAGCAGACACATCTCTAGAACAACTGTTAAGAGGAGACTGTGTGAATCAGGCCTTCATGGTAGAATATCTGCTAGGAAACCACTGCTAAGGACAGGCAACAAGCAGAAGACTTGTTTGGGCTAAAGAACACAAGGAATGGACATTAGACCAGTGGAAATCTGTGCTTTGGTCTGATGAGTCCAAATTTGAGATCTTTGGTTCCAACCACCGTGTCTTTGTGCGACGCAGAAAAGGTGAACGGATGGACTCTACATGCCTGGTTCCCACCGTGAAGCATGGAGGAGGAGGTGTGATGGTGTGGGGGTGCTTTGCTGGTGACACTGTCGGGGATTTATCAAAGTTGAAGGCATACTGAACCAGCATGGCTACCACAGCATCTTGCAGCGGCATGCTATTCCATCCGGTTTGCGTTTAGTTGGACCATCATTTATTTTTCAACAGGACAATGACCCCAAACACACCTCCAGGCTGTGTAAGGGCTATTTGACCATGAAGGAGAGTGATGGGGTGCTGCGCCAGATGACCTGGCTTCCACAGTCACCGGACCTGAACCCAATCGAGATGGTTTGGGGTGAGCTGGACCGCAGAGTGAAGGCAAAAGGGCCAACAAGTGCTAAGCATCTCTGGGAACTCCTTCAAGACTGTTGGAAGACCATTTCAGGTGACTACCTCTTGAAGCTCATCAAGAGAATGCCAAGAGTGTGCAAAGCAGTAATCAAAGCAAAAGGTGGCTACTTTGAAGAACCTAGAATATGACATATTTTCAGGTGTTTCACACTTTTTTGTTATGTATATAATTCCACATGTGTTAATTCATAGTTTTGATGCCTTCAGTGTGAATCTACAATTTTCATAGTCATGAAAATAAAGAAAACTCTTTGAATGAGAAGGTGTGTCCAAACTTATGTGCTGTACTGTATATAAAAAAAAATACAAAAAAGGGCAGCACTCTGAAGTAAAAAAGAAGACCGTTTACTCACCCAAGTGGTACAGTGACGTTTCAGCTCAACAATAGAGCTTTTCTCAAGCAAGGAAAATGGACAAAGTGCCCGGTACATATAGTGTGACCAATCAATCACATAATTACATATCATGATCACGTAATTAGTACAAAACTACAAATAAATCACATCAAATGTAAATAAAAGTGCATAGTTTGCAATGAACATAATTCCATACATAAAAACTTGCAATCACCAGATCAATAATTAAGATGATGTCAAGATACATTAGATTAATTATGTATACATAATAAAGTTCCGGGTGCAAATCATCTACTAATCATTAATCACATGTGATTGATAAAGTGCCATGTGCAGTTAATAGGATATGCTAAACCAAAGAGGGGGGACGGGCTGGGGTACACTAACCAGGTGTAGAGCGACATCATGTGTAATATCCGCCAAGTTCGGCGTATTGACATCACCACCGCGCATGCCCGGGTTGCGTTCAATGCCTATAATGCGTCATTACGTTAGACGGCAAATAGATGATGTGCTGGAGACAGATGGGATGAATACTGATGTTGGAGACACTTGCCAGATGTTTGTGCGACAATAATGTTCATAAGTTTCTTTTATTTAGGATCTGCTCAATATACCCGGGTTGTGTTACTATCTCCTGGACCAAATGATATTACTTTTTTATGTATTGCCTTCGTTTAATATTGAGAGGAGATCCCTCGAGGGCTCATACTGACGTGCAGGACATTAGGGGGGAATGGTTATGGATGCCCCATTGACGTGGGGACATCTATATTCCCTTGCTTAGTGGATGAGTGGACGCGTTCTGATCAGCATGCGTCCGCTTATTCTTCAAGTCCGCGATGTCATTTGCCCTTTTCATGACTCTTAGTGCCCCTATATAAGTCTATGTACAGTGCGGTCAATTAGTAAGATGGCAGTTTGATTGGTCTTAGGATGTTCTGGGCATGCGCCAGTTATTTACCTTTTCCAATATGGCCGACGGGATTGTCAGGCATCTATGCGCATGCTCTATTTGCCCTCTACGGTCTAGCGTAATTGCGTGATCATGATATGTAATTATGTGATTGATTGGTCACACTATATGTACCGAGCACTTTGTCCATTTTCCTTGCATGAGAAAGGCTCTATCGTTGAGCTGAAACGTCGCTGTACCACTTGGGTGAGTAAACGGTCTTCTTTTTTACTTCAGAGTGCTGCCCTTTTTTGTATTTTATACTTTGGGTATTTGCTTATTCCAATTGGGATTTGCACCTATATACCACCTACTTTAGTCAGTGCTGCCATTTTTCATTTTTTTTATCTATATATATACACACAGACAGATATTTAGATAGACACACAGAGAAAAAGATGGATGGATAGATAGACATTAAAACTTTCTTTTACTTACCAACTCCTGTGCCAAGTGTGTCATCCAAAATGGCTGCAGTTAAAATAGCTGCTGGGGGAGTGGACAAATATGGAGCATGCTCAGTGATTAAAACGGGTTGAAACGGATCCGCCTCAAATGGAACCATTACAAACGGATCTGCTACCAATTGACAACCATTATTTTGGAAGGTGTTTTGGTGTCCACCTCCAAAGCGGAATGGAGACTGATCGGAGGCAAACTGATGCATTCTGAGCGGATCCTTTTCCATTCAGAATGCATTAGGCAAAACTGATCCGTTTGGACCGCTTGTGAGAGATCCTTCTGGCTAGAGAGCCTCATTGCCATGGGCCCACCTACAGTTGTAACAGGATGACATAGTCTGAGCATTTGTGTAATACACATCTTACAGAGAAAATGCACCAAACGGATATGCCACTGACTATACTAGCTAGGTCATACAAGCAGATATTAAAAGCTGAGACTTTTGCTAATATATTCCTGTAGGATGCTTTTGTGGTGCATGTGGACCGCGCCGGCATCCTCCATTGTACGCAATTTTTGCTGTGGATGGTCGTTAGCTGCGGTCCACATGCGGTGGGACTGCTCCCCCAATGAATAACACGCTACAGTGTTTGGGGTTTGAGCAGTTCCCCCATATTTGCTACTATATTTTTCTGGTTTTGTTTTCTATGTATTGAATGTGCCTTTATCTGGCAATTGAACATTCCTTTGCACCTGGTAGCCTCCATCACATGGTCTGATATGGGTGTGGCTTACAGTCTTGCTTTGTTCACATTGCATTAGTTGTCCTGCTAGGCGGTTGTGTGGAAGCTTGGCTGTGAGCTGGATGTACATCACCTTCAGACCTTGTTCACACCACAGTTAGCGTAGTGGTAGGACCCTTGCCATGCTGAGTGACCGTGACGTGGTGCATGATGGGCTCCGATATCTTCCTGACAGGAATATATTGGCAAAAGTCTCAGCTTGTATGACCAGCTAGTATAGTCAGTGGCATATCCGTTTGGTGCATTTTCTCTGTGATTTATATTATATTTTCATCCGCACAATGCTCAGTTTTGTGTAGGGTGCCTTTGTGGTGCATGTGGACCGCGCCGGCATCCTCTATTGTACGCAATTTTTGCTGGGGATGGTCGTTAGCTGCGGTCCACATGCGGTCCATATTTGCCACTAGATTTTTGTGATTTTGTCTAATACACATCTTAGAAACTTTTTGTAGGGCATGGATACAAGGTAGCACATTTCTATACATCTACAGGTATAGCTCATGTTAGTGTCTGAAACAGTGGCACTCTAGTCCATAGGCCAGGTCTGGTATTGCAGCTAAGCTCATTAGAGTCAATGGCTGAACTGTAATGCCATATGCAACCCATAGACATGTATGGCGCTCAGGGGTGGAATGGTCGTAGACCCTACAAGGAAATTTCCCAGTGGGTTGATGCCCAGGGGGCCCCTTAAGCCATGGTTCTCATGCATGGCTCTGACCACCAGCTATCTCCTGGGATCTGGCCAAGGTAAATGTGAGAAGTTGCAGCGATGATTATAATCAGGGTAGGTCCTCTTTACATTATAATCATGATAGGTCCTCTTTCCAGAAAAAACAACAGACATACGTGGTTTCAGGTCACATTTTATACACAAAGACAATTCTTTATTCTCTTATTTACAAAGTACCTCTTTTCCATAAGGTCCAGACAGTGCAGTGCATAACAGATGAGGACAACCTATGTCACGTGTCCATATTATTGCTGCGTATAGTAAACCACAACTTCCATGGTCCATGAGATATAATACTACTTGTGGCCAGCTCTACAAGCACTTATACATGTGTATAAACAACGTGCGCAAAGTGAAATAAAATGTACGAAATAAGAAACAAAAAGCTTCCACAGAAAGCATTAACTCATATACTTAATTTACATACGTTGTATACACATATAGTCCTGATAAAATATCTTATAGATAGATATGTATAGATTACAAATGTACATGGTCTTTATACAATTAAATTATAAAGGAGCGTCATCTCTGATATCTCCATAACGTCCAGGAGTCCCCTGCATGCTCAGTGCTGCCTCTTCTTAGAGTCATTGTGGCTTCTTATAATGGAGATCCTTTTATACTAGTACTAGGTAAAGTCTTTATATAACATATTTTTCAGATTTTCGTTTCTGGTCCTTCCGCCGTAAGCGGCTGAAATGAGTTCCGGATCCGCAAAGCTTCTACCGCACAAAGGTGTCCATAGCACTTGTTGTACCAGTCTAGGCAATGGCCCCTGAGGTTAAAAAAAAAAGAAGAAGACAAAACTAGTCAGATTCTGTTATGCTAAATTACTACAAGCGTGTTAATAATAAAAAAATAAAAATAAAAACATTCCTCTGCTTTGATATAAAGGGCTCCAATTGACAATATGATCATACAGTTAAATCCTATAGAAGAAACTTGGGCTAGGAGACATGTTGGTCCCCTTACATTAGATTGGCTAAATATTCCATGGGAAACAAGCTGAAATAACCAAACCACCATAGACATGCATGTACATTTTGGCGGGCTCGGCCTGACATGGTCTGAAATCTGCTACCATGCCAAGAAAAAGGCCCATTGTACTTTTGGCCTAGCTGAATTATATCGAAGATGAATATTTAGATCTTAAAGGGGTTGTCCCACAAAAAATTGTTCTACAGTTTTCAAACTAGCACATGGATCTGAATACTTTTGTAATTGCATGTAATTAAAAATTTTGCATAGTCACTCAGTTATTTAATAAAATGTATTTGTATAGCACCACCTGCTGTTTGTTCTTTTTATTATTTCTTTGTCCTGCTCACTGAGAAGGCCGCACATGCTCAGTTTCATCCTTCAACTGCCTCCTGAGCTGTGATAGGGAGAGCTGAGACATGCCTCCTGAGCTGTGATAGGGAGAGCACGGACACGCCCCCGGATCTGTGATAGGGAGAGCTGAGACACGCCCCCTGAGCTGCAGCAGAAAAGACATTCCCCTTGAGTTGTCAACTTGATATAAATTGAGCAGAGCAATGAATGGGGAGATCTCTGGACCCATGTGCGGTACAGGGCTGGTTCTAGCTTTTTTAGAAAGAGATTGTCATGTGCTGTATGATCATTAAGTTTGATTTTTTTTTTTACATTAGTCATGGGATAACCCCTTTAAGATTGATAGTCATGGCTAATACAATTTCCATGTAGGATCAAGTTGCTCATATGCGGCATTGAATGGACCCCACAACCTGGCACCATGTAGAAAACAAGGGGGAGATTTATCAAGACCAGCACTTTCTGTGCCGGCTTTGATATCCCCCGCGCTGCTATAGGATGCTCCTAATTTATGACAAGGTGTAGGCCTCATCATAAATTAGGCACATTCTCTGGCAGTCCATGCACCTAAACAGAATCTACAACAGCTCAGAGCTGCCGTAGATTTCTGACTTCATTTGTGTCAGAAAACTGGTGTAAAAGAATATAAATTTGTCTCGCCCCTTTCCTGCCCGTGCCATGCCCCTTCTGAAAAAGTGGCAAAGGGTTACGTAAAAAAAGACACTTACGACTTTTTTCAAAAAGTCCCATTTAAAAAGTCACAAACGCACAGCTTGCGGCTTTTTAACCACCTCCCGTCCGCACGTTGACTAAAAACGTCCGGGAGGTGGTTCTAGATCTCTGAATGGACGTTTCTGAACATCCATTCAGAGATTGCAGCTGCATGCTAATCGTCCAGCTGCAGATCGGGTTACCCGCTGTCAGTGACAGTAGGGCAACCCTTAGAGAAGGCAGGGACAGTGCCCAGGTGTCCCTGCCTTCTAGATGGCTGTATACACAGCGCTCGCTGTCGGGTCTTTCACAGACCTCGATCAGCCCTGTACTCAGGCTGTACAGCGCATTATACCGCTGTACAGCCTCTCTGGGGGGTGTATTTCTCCTGTAACTGGGGCTACTATGTCAGCCCCAGTTACAGGAGAAATCAATAGTGAAAAAAATAAATAAAGACGTGAAGTTAAATGTCCCCCAGAGGTCTTGTATGACCTTATGGGGGACAAAAAGTGTAAAATAAAATGATGCCAACATAAAGTAGAGATATGGGCAATGTTAAGTAATAAATATTTTATGAGGTATCACGTTCTGTTTTAAAAGCAGAGAAATAAAAATTTTGAAAATTGCTAATTTTTAGAATTTTTGGGTAAATTTGGGATTTTTTCATAAATAAAGGTGAAATATATTGACTCAAATTTATGACTAGCATGAAGTACAATGTGTCACGAGAAAACAATCTCTGAATGGCTTGGATAAGTAAAAGCGTTCCAAAGTTATTACCACATAAAGTGACACATGTCAGATTTGCAAAATTAGGCCTGGTCAGAAAGGGGGCAAATGGCCCGGTCTGGAAGTGGTTAAAGACACTTTTCTAGGACAAGGGAAATGATAAATCTCTCCCAAAGAGGAATTCAAAGGAAAGCTGTACATGGGATACTTAGAACTGAATTTCAGGTATGTTGTAATTGACAGCTTGTAGTTCCAGCACAATAACTTACTTTAGGTCAACTCTGCAAATATAGGTCAGCCTGGATTTCCCAGAGCCACAAGGTTCAATCAAATATCGAGTGTCCATCACTGTTGCCCTCACTCCTCCTATTAATGGGGCATCCTCATGCTCCACAGAGGTGGCCACCAAGCTGCACATTCCCTTTGCCAAGTCAGTCCTCCATGTCCTGCAAGTAAAGACATAGGTCAGTGAGAAAGTGATAGACGGCATCAAAGTGAATGTCCATTTTATGGATGTAATAGATTGCACAAAAAAATGCTATTTCATTAATAAAGTAAGTTTTAGGCATTTTAGACTCACAATCTAATGTCTAGTCCTCTTTAACAATCGAGGAGTGTTTTATTGGCCATGGAAAGGGTATAGAGGGAAATACAACACCAGGCCCTTGTGTCCTGGGTGGCAAAACAAGGCACCGTAATGGGCTCTTTTTCAATCTGTTATGGGGCACCCTCTCTTCCTGCCTGTTCAAACTTTCAGGGAAGAGATTGGCTTATATTAAAGAGATATTTAGACTCGCAACAATTTCTAAGCCTTATAGATTGAAAAAAATCATTGTTATATACACCCATAAGCAGTGATGGCCAGTTTGCCGTGTTCGCCAGCGAACACATGCGTGCAACCATGCACAGGAAAGCCCTTACCTGTGCCTGTGCGCGAGCCGGTCTGAAAACACATGTGGTCACCAGAAGCAGGCAGATCCGAGAACAGCCCCATGGAGGCCCCCGGTGGCTGTTCTCGGAACTGTCTGCTCCCGGTGACCGCCTTTGATTTCAGACCGGCTTGCGGCACAGGCACAAGTAAGGGCTTACCTGTGCATCGCCGGACTTGTGAGTCAAGATGGCAGCCCGCTGGGGAACACTGCGAACTGGCCATCACTGCCCATAAGTAACATATAGTATGGTGAGAGTAATATAACTTTCCATACCTCAACACCACAAAATCCTTGGAAGGATGAGGAGCCATGCTGTCCACTACATACTGATACACTTCAGTTTGACTATCAATAGTATCTATTATTTTTGCTTGAGTAAAATCATCATCCCATAGGTGGCGCTCTCGTAGCAGGCGATTGAGTACAACGGATGGCGGAGCTTCTACTTCCACCGACGCTTTCCAGAGCCTCAATGGATTTCCATCTCCAACCTAAATAAAATAATAATTAAAAAAATCCAGTTACTATAAAGAAAACTAGGTAAATGTATATTTTCTGTGGCCAGGGATACACAGGGACAGTGTGATATGTTATACTTTTCAGATATGTGAAAACCCATTACCTTTTTGTAAGCGAGGTCCGTGTTCTCTGTACTGGAGAAAGACATCCATCCTTTAAATTTATCCCTGGATTCTTTCTGAAGATTCTGGATGACAGTATCGAAGTATGTGCAGACACTGCCGGCCTCCTCATCCATCTGTTTCACCAGTTCCTCCAAAGTAGGAACATGGATGTCAGCTTCAGCGTATGAATTCCGGGACTGGGCTATGATTTCCTCAGAAATCTGAAAAAAAGAGAAGAAATCTATGATTACTGACTGAATGACAATTAGGAAGGTAACAAAAAAAACTAAGTACGGTATATGTCCGCTATTTCCCTCCATAATGTAATCTGGTCCTTCCTATTTGAACCCTGACCCTAAGATGACGTAAAACCCTTCTTCCCAGTCTTCTCAATGTTGACCCGTTGCTAGTAAGGTTAGAATCCCAAGGCACAGTATTATGGCAGACTAAATATGCGCTATGAGAGAAGATTTATTGGTTATAATAAAGATGGGGGGGGGGGGGAACAATGGCGTTCATTAACATAAAACGCCATTTACATCCATTACCCATAAATCTACCGCAGACCTTACACTGTACAGGCTCTATATATACTGTATAATGAATATATGATGAAGGGTCATCAAGTTCTCATAAAACGTTATCAAAAGGGGTGCTGAGTGCCAAGAACCCGACCAATCGCTAGAATGAGGAGAGAGAAGCGCTCTCATACTGTACTCTATGGGGGAGATTTATCAAACTGGCGTAGAGTAGGCCTGGCTTAGTTTTCCATTGCAACCAATCAGATCCCTCCTTTCATTTTTCAAAGGAGCTGTGAAAAATGAAAGGTGGAATCTGATTGGTTGCTATGGGCAACTAAGCCAGTTCTACTTTACACCAGTTTAATATATCTCTCCCTATATCCCCACTGCAGGAGCGGAAGTAGGGTCAATAGAAAGTCTACGATTCCATATCAAGCAGTCATATGCAAAGGTTTCTCTCTCCTCAGTCTAGAGATCAGTGAGGTTTTCAGACGCCCACCGATCAAGACCTTTCTCTATGACATATCTAGCTTAGGCACAAGCTGCATCCAAGGCATTGCACTCAGTCAGCCAAAATCCTACTCGTACTGATGAGCAGCAAGCACCCCGAAACAGCTGTTTACAGATGGATATTTAGCTTGGCTTTTTTTTCTCTTTTCACATCCCAGGAAAAGTTGGTCGGTGACTCATATGGAGACACTTCCAAAAGGTGGCGCTATTGGGATGGTTCTCTTTCCCTCCTTGCATATCCATGACATATGAAAAGTTTTCTAAAAACTTAGAGACCCTTTGAGGGGGTTATCACATCACATTTTGAAATCCTCCTATGAGATTTCTGCAAACATTTTTTTTATCAAGTGGAGTCGTATTCACCTACTTTCTGAAAATCATATTTCTCAATATATTTACACTAGTCAATTAGCATAAATATATATATAAAAAAGGACGTATATTTGTATGTATTTATGTGTGTATGTGTGTATGTATGTGTGTATGTATGTGTGTATGTATGTGTGTGTGTTGTGTATGTATGTGTGTATGTATGTATGTATGTGTGTATGTATGTGTGTATGTATGATGTATGTATGTGTATGTCATGTGTGTATGTATGTGTGTATGTATGTATGTATGTGTGTTTATGTGTGTATGTATGATTGTATGTGTGTATGTGTGTATGTATGTTATGTATGTATGTGTGTGTATGTATTGTATGTAGTGTATGTGCTGTGTGTATGTATGTGTGTTATGTATGGTATGTGTATGTGTGTGTATGTCTGTATGTGTGTATGTCTCGTGTGTATGTAGTGTGTAGGTTCATTTTTTTGGTATGTCGTTGTGTGGTATGGTGTTGTTTTTATGTGTGTATGTTCAGCAAAAACTCAAAAACGCAACCATCCATTTCAACGAAACTTGGTATACACATCCCTTGCTACCTGGAAAGAAATCTTGCGAGGGCCTCAGCTCTCTAGGACGTACCATTCCTGAGATATTCCCAAAAAATAACCCACATTAGCCAATACAAGCCTGCCAGCCTTTCACTTAAATCTGAACTGCCATACACACGGTCACATGTCCCTTATCAGCCAATAGAAGCTCGCAGTCCTACTCCAGGTTGCCATAACAACTGATCACAGGTTTTATCAGTTCGCAGGTCCTAAAATATTCAGTCATATGACGTATGACGGCACAACTACACTGCTACATGCATGGGGGGCAGGGGCCACTATTAAATGGACGGGTGCTGTGGAGGTCACTGTTAAAGGGGCGGCCACTGTGAAAGTCACTGTTAAAGGGTCACTGTAAAAGACACTGTAAAAGGGGTGGTCACTGTGAAAGTCACTGTTAAAGGTGCGGTCACTGTGAAAGTCACTGTTAAAAGGGCGGTCACTGTTAAAGGGGCGGCCACTGTGAAAGTCACTGTTAAGGGGTCACTGTAAAAGGGGCGGTCACTGTGAAAGTCACTGTTAAAGGGTCACTGTAAAAGACACTGTAAAAGGGGTGGTCACTGTGAAAGTCACTGTTAAAGGTGCGGTCACTGTGAAAGTCACTGTTAAAAGGGCGGTCACTGTTAAAGGGGCGGCCACTGTGAAAGTCACTGTTAAAGGGGCGGTTACTGTTAAGGGGGGGCTACTGTTAAAGTCACTGTTGAAGGGGAGGTCACTGTGAAAGTCACTGCTAAAGGGGTGGTCACCGTGGAGGTCATTGTTAAGGGGGCGGTCACTGTGAAAGTCACTGTTAAAGGGGCGGTCACCGTTAAAGGGACGGCCATTGTGAAAGTCACTGTTAAACGGCTGGTCACTGTGAAAGTCACTGTGAAAGGGGCAGTCACTGTGAAAGTCACTGTTAAAGGGGCGGTCACTGTGAAAGTCACTTTTAAAGGGGCGGTCACTGTGAAAGTCACTTTTAAAGGGGAGGTCACTGTTAAAGGGGAGGTCACTGTTAAAGGGGCGGTCACTGTGAAAGTCACTGTTAAAGGGGCGGTCACTGTTAATGGGGCAGCCACTATGAAAGTCACTGTTAAAAGGGCAGTCACTGTGAAAGTCACTGTAAGGCTCCATTCACACGTCCGCAAAATGGATCCGCATCCGATCCATTCATTTTCAATGGGGCCGGAATGTGCTGTCCGCATCCACATTTGCGGATCCGCACTTCCGCATCCGTGCTTCCGTTTCCGCAAAAAAATAGAACATGTCCTATTCTTGTCCGCAATTGCGGACAAGAACAGGCATATTCTATTAGTGCCGGCAATGTGCGGTCCGCAAAATGCGGAACGCACATTGCCGCTTTCTGTGTTTTGCGGATCCGTGGCTCCGTGTATCCGCAAAACACATTGCGGACATGTGAATGGAGCCTTAAAGGGTAGGTCACTGTTAAAGGGGCAGTCACTGTAAAAGTCAGTGTTAAAGGGGCGGCCACTGTGAAAGTAACTGTTAAAGGGGCGGTCACTGTTAAAGGGGCAGTGACTGTGAAAGTCACTGTTAAAGGGGCAGTCACCATTAAAGGGGCGGCCATTGTGAAACTCACTGTTATTTAATATAAAAATGCAATAAATAAATACCAGAGCAACGCCGGGTCATAAGCTAGTACATTAATAAATCTCCCCATACAGATCTATGTCTACTGCTTCTCTCATGCAATGTATTATTAACTGTTTGTCGGAAGCCACCACTAGCGGGACCTCAGTACATAGGAATTTATACAGTTACAATTGAATTCAATGAAAACTGTAAAAAATATATATATAATCACTTTACACTGTGCTCCCCCTAGTGGCTGCTGCATGAATATGCCATGTTTTCATTTTGGGAACAGATTACAGTAGCAGGAGTTCAGCACAGGCATTTGAACGTTTGTTAGGTGACTGGTGGCACTACACAGGACAATTTTCAGGAACCAGCATTTGTATGAACATTTGTCCCTGTTAACTATTAATGAATGGAACATTTTAGTGATATCCGCTGGTGTTGGACTCCTGGAACACATATATAGCACATAAGACTCACCTCAAACAGCTTGTTGCACTCCATAATCATGTGGGCCAGACCCTGTGTAGCTGCCAAGTTCTCATTCAAGTCCTTCTGATCTGGTTTCCCAGTTGCGTACTTCTTCTGAATGGCTCTGAAAGTAGATAGATGTCATTCACATCATATTTTGCTTATTTTCAAGACGCGGGAACAGCTGTGGGACCATATTTACACTGGCACCAATGCTAATAATGTATAGATATTGGCAAAGTTGGGCAGTGTTTTGAGGCATAACTGCAAGGTTCTAGGCCCCAAATTCAAAATCTGTAAGATGGCCTACTACCAACCGTGTACCTAGAATAATATTAGTGTCTTGTTATGTGGAAGACTGACTTTTGGAACCCCCTTTAGGCACAAGGGATTGGGTGCGACTTCTACCTCTACATCTCCTACAGCTAGGTCCCTGTGCTGAAATCCAATGACTCATTCATTGTATGGATATGTCTGGCACATTGGTTTACTATTGATTGCCATGAGTGCACCAGTTCTGTATGCAGAATGGCAACCACATTCAGCGCCCAACCAACCACATTATTGGTGCATGCACCAGAGAACGGAACCCTGTCACAAAAACACAGAGGATGGCTATGCTGAGAACCAATGATCGTGCCCTGAGCGGAAGATAGACAATGAATTCTCTGTGACATCACTGAGAATTGAGTAATGGTGCCCATCAAACATCTCCCTCTAGCTTAAAAAAAGGCTGGACAACCCCTATAAACGCACAACATTCTGACATTTTTGTGCGCCATCTTTTCAATCTGTCATATCGAATTTTTCAGTGAATTATATTTCAAGTTATTTTGTAAAAAATGCTTCATGGCAGTAAATTCCTACCTAGGGGAATTGTCTTTCCTCAATAAATTGAGGTGGAAGAGTGATGGCGCCAAGCACACGGCGAGATTCATCGGGGTCATCTGATTCTCTTCTACTGAGGTGACATCACTGAGAAAACACAAGAGCGTTTGCAGAACTTCACGGTTCTCATCTGACATTAACATGATGGCCGACTGCACTGCCTGGAGCCTCTGGTCCTTGGGAACATCTGAGGGAATCAAAATGACACAAGATATCATTAAGGGTACGTTCACACTAGCGTTACTCTTTTCCGGCACTGAGTTCCGTCCTAGGGGCTATATACCAGAAAAGAACTGATCCGTTTTATCCTAATGCATTCTGAATGGAGAGCGATCCGTTCAGGATGCATCAGGATGTCTTCAGTTCAGTCTTTTTGACTTTTCAGGACGGAGATAATACCGCAGCATGCTGCGGTTTTATCTCCGTCCAAAATTCCGGAATGCCAGATCCGGCATTTTTTCACATTGACCTGTATTAATTCTGGATCTGGCCCCTAGTGGTCTGCACAAGCTCAGACTGCAAAAAATGTAAAAAAATAAATAAATGCCGGATCCGTTTTTCCGGGTGACACCGGAGAGACGGATCCGGCCTTTCAATGCATTTTTCATACCAATCAGGATCCTGATCCGTCTGACAAATGCCATCAGTTTGCATACGTTTTGACGGATCCGGCAGGCAGTTCCAGCGACGGAACTGCCTGCCAGAATCCTCTGCCGCAAGTGTGAAAGTACCCTAATAGGATTGCACTTTGTTATCAGGCCATCCACAGATGAGAAGGTCCTGACCCTACAAATATTTTTCATCCATTTGCATCAATTTCCCAGTTTCTAAAAAATATTCTACTGATATAATATCTATGGCCTTCAATGTGTCCTATACGGAAAACACGTCTCAACCGGATACAATTTTAAATGGTTGTCCTTCAGGTGTAACTTGAAGATCTTGGGCCTTAGGCCCCCCACGTACTTTCTATAATACTGCCATTTTCTTATGTAGAAGAGGAGTCTTTGAGCCCCCTCGGGCTGCTGGGCCTGGTAGCAACTGCTACCTCTGCACCCCCTTCAGCTAAGCCTCTGTATTGCCCTCTAATTCAGTGTTTCCCAACCAGTGTGCCTCCAGCTGTTGTAAAAACTACAACTCCCAGCATGCCCGGACAGCCTTTTGCTGTGCGGGCATGCTGGGAGTTGTCGTTTTGTAACAGCTGGAGGCACACTGGTTGGGAAACACTGCTCTAATTGAAGATAAATACCAGATAAACTCCATGGACACGTGTGGCGTTTTTTTAAATGGAAGAACCCATCCATGAGCTGCAATACCAGATACAGCCTATGCACAATAGAGGTGCTGTTTCCAGAAGAAACCAGCCATGTTTTTCTAATCTCATATAACCTTTCATAGCTTGCGGTGACTCAGTCCTTTTCCTTCAAAACAGTTAAGTATGGGTCCCCCACTAATATGGCAGCGCCAATGTGTCAAGAAGCATGTTGAAATCTTAAAATAGAATTTAAATGGAGATTATTTTTGTTGTGTCTACGAGATGTAATTTTGTATAGACGTGTGCGGCTCCCATAAATCCTAAAGTCACTTGAATAATAGCTGCTATTTATGCACTTTTATGTTTCCGATCCACATGCTTTTATACTCATGTAAGTATGGGATTGTGTCTGTGCCCTGGCTTCAGGCAGTAAATGAGCTGAGCGGGTGCATCAGAGACTAGAATGATGAAAGAGTAAAGGCTACTTTCACACTTGCGGCAGAGGAATCCGGCAAAACGTATGACAACCGATTACATTTTAAGACTGATCAGGATCCTGATCCGTCTTACAAATGCATTGCAAGAACGGATCCGTTTTGATTTTTTTTTCACATTTTTACCGGTCTCCGGAGATAAAACCGTAGCATGCTGCGGTTTTCTCTTTTGCCTGATCAGTCAAAAAGACTGAACTGAAGACATCCTGAACGGATTGTTCTCCATTCAGAATGAATGGGGATTAAACTGATCAGTTTTTTTCCGGTATAGAGCCCCTAGGATGGAACTCAGCGCCGAAAAAGAAAAACGCAAGTGTGAAAGTAGCCTTACTTATAATACAACTATCTGCATCTGTTATGAACGGATCTGGTTGTATTATCTTTAACATAGACAAGGCGGATCCGTCATGAACAACACTGAAAGTCAATGGAGGACAGATCAGTTTTCTATTGTGTCAGAGAAAATTGATCCGTCTCCATTGACTTGCATTGGGGGTCATGCCAGATCCGTCTTGCTCCGCATCCCCGGACGGAAAGCAAACTGCAGCATGCTGCGGTTCGCTCTCCGGTATGAGAACGGAACGGAATGCATTTTGGTGCCTTCCGTTCTGCTCAGTCACGTTTTGTCCGCATTGACAATGAATGGGGACAAAACGGAAGCTTTTCTTTCCGGTATTGAGATCCTATGACGGATCTCAATACCGGAAAATAGAAACGCTAGTGTGAAAGTAGCCTTAGGCCAAGTTCACACTTCAGATTTGGTCAGTTATTTCTATCAGTGACTGTGAGCCAAAACCAGGAGTGAAGCCGACTCAGAGATGAGGTATAATGGAAACATCTGCACCTGTTCTGGGATTTTGACCCGCACCTGGTTTTGGCTCACAATCACTGATGGAAATCACTGACCAAATAACTGAAGTGTGAACTTGGCTTTAATGCACTTATTGCAGGATTTCCGCCCACATTTCTTCAGCTGCCTGTGGTTCTATATGGTAAATTGACATAACACCCATTCAATTTATGCTGCAGATTGTTTCTCAGTGTGTGGATGATATTTCTTAGTCTCATCTACATTGCTGGTACTGTAAAATACTAAGGGGGTAATTTACTATCCAGAAATATGCCTATATTAGGCGCAGATTGCAGCGCAATGGATTGCGGCGCTCCCTTTTTTAGACCTGCCGTGAGCGGGGAAAGGGAACGGGCCAGTAGGCCCGCATCATTCATAATTTTCTACGCCCGTTTTAGGTGTAGAAAATGGTCTAAATGTAAGACAGCTCGGAAGCTGTCTTACATTGAGATTGGCGCTGGATGCACCGAAGTTATGTAGAGGCCGGTGCCACATATAGGGGTTATTAACGCCAGTCTTAATAAATGACCCCCTAGGGATTTGCCACATGCTTATCTTCGGTGGCAAGTCTGCAGCATTTATGCCACATTTGGACCTTCCCTAAAGGGATTTTCAGGGGCTTTGACATTTATACACTATCCTAAAGCTGGCCATACACATTAGATAGATGTCAGATGAACCTGCATATTTTGGCCGACCATCCAATGTGTATGGGGGCCTCCAAACTCTTTCCTGATGGGAGATGTGGAGGACAATAAGGGTCGAGAAGTTATAATTCCACTGCCCAATCCTTTTGTTCTTGGAGAGATAAGCCACTGCCAGGTGTCTGCCAGACGCTTTCTCTCCTCTCTCTATTGGGAGCACATGCATACTCGGTCGAGCTCAGTGTGCATGAGTATGAAGAGGCAGGAGGGATTGCTGATGGCCAAATTGTCTAGGACTGGCCATTATTACCACATAAGTCAGGGTCCAACTCTAGAATAGGACATGCTATATTTTTTGGGCGGGCCCACGGAATGGAGCAACGGATGCGGACAGCACACGGAGTGCTGTCCGCATCTTTTGCGGCCCTATTGAAGTGAATGGGTACGCACCTGAGCCGGAAAAACTGCGGCTCGGATGCGGACCCGAACTACAGTCGTGTGCATGAGGCCTTACATGGATATTTTCCCCTAGAAGGAAGAATAGCTACTACTGTGTGCATGGGGGGCTTAGTAAAAACTGTAAATTAAATTTTCAGCTAATTAATCACTTTTCCAGAAATTAATTTCTGGGAAAGCTGGCTGACAACCAATATGGCCGCTTACATTGTAGTTGTCACCAGGCTTTCAGATGCTCCTGGATCAAAACCAAGCCTAGTTATACATCCCTGACTTCATATCACTCCATAGCTTAGTAGACTGCCATTCAGAGATTTAGCAATGCTTGACTAATAACCAGCTATGGGGGCTATAACACTGGAGAAGATATTCATTCATTTAGATTTTCCTCAAGCATAACGAGCAGACCCCTAATAAGGCTGCTGTTTCCTGCAATACAGCTGTAGACAGAGGCAGGCACCACTGTGCTACTCACAATCTACATTAAACACAATAGTAATGTGTATTGACTATAGTGACATTGTGTACTGAATGCAGGGGGGAGACCGATAATTAAAAGGCCACGTACAATACAGTACACAGCCCTGGAACAACCTGTCTGCTTATGTGCAATGTTCACACAGTGTATAGGAAAAAACAAGAGGATAAAAACAAGGAAGAGAGTCGCAATAATGTGTTATAATTTGGTGCATCTTTCACTATGTGCCCCCCGACCGTTGACTATATATAATTGGGCGGTTATCAAATATCTCTGCAGGGAGGTTTTAAAATGTCCATGCAAGGATCGGTGACAACAGGACTCCCCATAGAGAAGGCAGGACATTTTTGTTTTTTACCATCACTGCCTTCCCTATCAATCTTAACCCATATGTCAAAATGACGTTATCGAAAGGTCATATAATAAAAAAAAAAGATTTTAGCTGCAAGTAGTGCTATTAAAAAAAAAATAAGTTAAAATATGTGAAAAATACAATTTTATCCTCCTTTCTAGTTAAAAAAATACAATAAAAATTACATAAATTAAAGCTCCTCTTATCATCGAAAAAAGGGGCAAAATTGATTTACATAACCGAATGGAAAAAACTTATGGCATTCAAAGTCGCATGTACGGGAAAAATGGAAAATGCGCCTGGTCAGAATAGGGGGGTATATGGTCTGGTTTAAAGGTAGTTAAAGGGGTTTTCCGAGATATTGATACCGAGGACCTCTCCTCAGGATAGGTCATCAGTATCTTCTCAGGATAGGTCATCAGTATCTTATCGGTGGGGTTTTGACACCCGGACTCTCGCTGATCTGCTGTTTTGAGAAGGCACCGGTGCTCCTGTGATCGCCGCAGCTTTCTCTGTGCTCACCGAGCACAGCGCTGTACATTATATAGCGGCTGTGCTTGGTATGGCGCATAGCCCTACTGAAGTGAATGGCGCTGAGCTGCGATACCATGCACCGCCACTATACAACCCAACACTTTTGGGAGTCAAGTATCAAAGCTTTACAAAAGGCTTAGTTTCTACAGCAAAAAAGTTTAAAGATTTGATGCAAAGTTAATTTTGCACAAAAAGTTTGCGTTTTTCAACGCTGTTGCCATTTTTTTCAGTGGGTGGGGCTTAGTGAAGGGGAGAGGCCTCCATGGGTCAACACATTTGCTGTATTTAATGTTAGAAAACTGGTGTCAATTGCAACTGAAATCTACTCCATTGCCCAGCTGCAGTAGATTTCAGTTTGTGGCGCATGGACAACAGAAGATGGGACACATTTATGAATAGGCAGCTTCCTCCAGCTGGCTTTTCGCTAGGACTGGCGTGCCAAACGCCAGTCTTAGTAAATGACCCCCTTTGTCTAGAAATGCTACTCCAGTTTTTCTATGGCAAAGCTACCCATGCTCACTTTCCCAACCACTTTTAAAAACTGTAGTGAGTAGTGTAAAAATGCAAAAAGTCCCAAATTTTTTGTGCAAGTGATCTCAAAAGAGTTTCAATACTTTGAAACCAGAATTCTGGAGTGCATGTGTGATAAGTTAGGGTTAGGGTCTGGAGAGCAGGGTGTAATAAGTTCCCCCAAATTGTGTTTAGTTTGAAAATATCTCCATTACATGGCATGATATGGTAGCACCATATGGGGCACATGGACTTTGCTGTTTCACCTTGCCTCTGGAGCCTGAGGGAAGGAGTCCCTGTCTGAGAAGACCATTGCTATGAATGATATGTGATAGTTGGGAGACATATTGGCACAAAAACTCCATGTATTACTAAGTACTGTCTGGATTGTCTATGGACGATGCTGCGCGCACAACAGTCTGGAAGCTGCTTATGTGATAGCAACCGCCCAGTCTAGATACTAGGTCACATTGTGAGAAGTGCTTGGTTTCAGGCGTGTACTTACACTGGTAAATGTGAAGGAAGGTCTCCCCTAGTTTACTGGTGAGCAGGGGCTCTGGAAGGTCCCTGAAGAACTGCTTCATCATGTCTGCCACATCGTACGCACACTGGCCATCGTAGTTTACATTCTCGGGGCTGCTCTCATTCATCTGGCGCAGGGCCTGGATTCGAGACTTAACACCAGACTTTCTAAACAAGCCGACCTGCGGATAAAGTAAATGTTTTCCATGACCATTCACTTGGCATCATTTATCTTCCGTACATAAAAAAATACATACGTTTTCTGACATATTTCTCATCTACTATAAACAATTTATCGCAAAACCTAAAGGGTTCTTACTCAGATTGCCATTAAAATACAATTTACAACTCAAGCAAAAGTATACACAGTGTTCAATAATTCTCATCTTAGTCTGCCATAGGCTCATACTGTATTACATAAAGTGGGAGGCACATGGATTTGGATTTTTATTTAACTGCATGCTTTGTTAAGGAGGTGGAAAACAGGGGCACCATATGGCCATTGAAAGTCCAGCGGTCCATAGGAACTCCATGTACAGCTAAATAGGGTTTGTGCATGGAAACTTAAAGAGCATCTGTCAGCAGATTTGTACCTATGACACCGGCTGACCTGTTACATGTGCGCTTGGCAGCTGAAGGCCTCTGTGTTGGTCCCATGACTATATGTGCCCGCAATGCTGAGAAAAAGGTTTTAAGATATGCAAATGAGACTCTAGGAGCAACGGGGGCATTGCCATTACACAATGGTCCTATCAATCAAAGTAGAGAGGGTGCGGTAGCTGCTGAGAAAGCAGAGTCTGTAGTTCTAACAGCATCCTAGAGGCTCATTTGCATATATTATATATATTTTTTTTTTTTGGAAAAGCTGGCACATATGAACATGGGACCAACACAGATGTCTTCAGCTGCCAAGCGCACATGTAACAGGTCAGCCAGTGTCATAGGTACAAATCTGCTGACAGATGCCCTTTAAAATTGTATTCCAGCAATTTGAAGTTATTAGATCAGGCATCCTCAAACTGCGGCCCTCCAACTGTTGCAAAACTACAACTCCCAGCATGCCCCAACAGCCTACAGGTATCAGCCTACAGCAGGGCATTATGGGAGTTGTAGTTTTACAACAGCTGGAGGGCCGCAGTTTGAGGATGCCTGTATTAGATCAATGGGAGTCACACCCCACAGTGCCCCCAAGATGAACAGAGCGGCATGTTAAGAAATGCGCATTGCCACTCCTCTCCTCTCCATGATACTGCAGGAGATAGCAGAGTACAGAGCTCAGCTATTTCTGTCATGTCACATAGAGATTAATTGGCAGAATGCCCCATTAAAGTGGCCATATACATTAGGGTAATGTCAGCTGACCATCTAATGTGCAGTGGGCTCCCAAGTCTCCTGCACATATTGGTGGAAAGAAGTGTCAGAAGGTTAGATTTGGTTTTGTTTCCTTCCAGACTTTCCTGGGTGGTGGATTGCTCCCCTTACCCTTGATCTGAGTCAAAGTCATGCTTGTCTTAGAACTCTATTTTACCCTTGACTTACGGAATAGCTAAACATTCCCATACATATGGAGCATGACTGTAAAAGTAACATTCTCAGCCACAGATTGCTACAATGTAAGGACCAATAAATCTTGGGCCCAACTTCCAAGAGGGTACCTTCAACTTAATGTTCTTAGTGGACAACCACACCAAATGACCCACACACAGGTCCGGACCAGTCATACGTCTCTTGTCAGCCATACGTTTATATCTTTCGCCCATTTTTTTTAAAATTGACTTGAATCTTTCGCCAGATAGATGACAGTGAGGAAGAGAATCTTTCCTCTTCAGGTACCAAACCGAGGGTGAAACCCATATGCACCAAAAAATGGTGAATTATCAGTGGACTCCTATCTACGGTTATTTAAGGCAAACTCAGCCAAAGACAAAAATGAAGACCACGCTTCCTGATTCTCAGGGACAAAACACCTCAAATAAGTTTCCAGATTCTGGTTAGTGCGCTCAGTTTGTCCGTTCGACTAAGGGTGGAAAGCTGAAGAGAGAATGCCCTCCAGAACCTGGAAACAAATTGCGTCCCCCTATCCGACACCACACCAGAGGGAATGCTGTGTAATTTCACAATGTTATCAATAAACACTTGCGCAAGAGTTTTGGCATTGGGCAAACCTGATAATGGTATAAAGTGCACCGTCTTCCCAGAGGAACTAGGCAAATCAGTGATGAAGTCCATGGACAAATGCATCCAGGGACGGGATAGACAAAGGAAGAAGAGATCCTGAAGGCTGCGTATGAGTCACCTTGGTACGTGCACAGGTCTCACAGGCTGCCACATTACTCTCCACACCTTTACGTAAACCTGGCCACCAGAATCTCCGGGAAATTAGATCCACAGTGGATCTGCTCCCAGGGTGTCCTGCAAGGACAGTATCATGATGTTCCTTGAACACCTTGTGCCAAAGCCCAGAAGGAACAAACAACCTCCCTGAAGGACAGGAATCAGGTGCCTCACCTTGAGCTTCCAACAACTCTGCCTCAAGTTCGGGATAAAGAGCGGAAACCACCACCCCATCAGCTAAAATCGGAGCAGGATCCTCCGAATCTCCACCCCCAGGAAAGCTACACGACAAAGCACCTGCCTTGACGTTTTTTTACCCCAGTGCGATAAGTGACCACAAAATTAAATAAGGTAAAAAACAATGACCATCTAGCCTGACTTGGGTTCAGACGCTTTTCCGATTGCAGGTAGATTCTTATGATCAGTAATTACCGTAATGGGATGAATCACTCCTTCTAACCAATGATGCCATTCTTCAAAGGTCAATTTAATGGCCAACAACTCTCTATTACCAACATCATAGATTCCTTCGGCAGAAGAGTTTTTTGTAAAAAAAAAAAAAAGGGGCGCCATTTGCCAGGAGAAGGAACCTGCGACAAAACTGCTCCAACTCCCACTTCAACCTCCACAATGAAAGGTTGAGAACATCAGGTTGCACCAGAATGGGAGCAGAAGCGAAACATTTCTTTATTGCAGAAAAAGCATGTAATGCCTCTTCAGACCAGACTGAGAAATCCACACCTTTCTTGGTCATATCGGTCAAAGGCTTGACAACAGTAGAATAATTCAGGATACATTTTCTGTAGTAATTAGTAAACCCCAAAAACCCAGACGAGACGATCGGGAAGTAGAGGATCCACTAGGGGTGGGCGATATAGACGATATGCGATATAAACTATATAAATCTGGCCAACGATAGAGATTTCGTTTATATCGCCATATCTCAGTAGAACATGGCATGCGCCGCTTTCGGCACTCACCATGTTCTCCTGAGCCGGCACAGTGGAGAAGGAGGGAGTCCTGAGGAGAGGTGGGATCCTGCCCACAACAACAAACAGAAAGGAAACACAGAAAGACCTGTCAGATAGACTCACGAGCTGCAAGTCTACCCGATCTTCTCAGATCTTTCACAGGGCAGGCAGTGACAATACCACACAAGCTTATTTTTAGACCCAAATCCTATGCCTTTCGTAATAACAATGAGACATTTTTCGTTCCAGAAATTTTGCTCTAGATTTTTCACAGATAAAAGGGTTGGCCATTCCATACATATGAATGCGTCACTGTCTGAAGGCACTCAGAGAGACAGCAGTTATAATGTGGCTTTTTCTGCTCGCATTGAGATGTCTCTGAGGAATTATATGCTCTCTCCCAAGACCTCAGATCTAAAATTATATTGTGTGGGAGGACAGTGAACTAAGAAATCCTTGTTCTAATTGTCCTGAGAGCAGCACAATCTGCATTATGTTTTGACAACATAAAAGCCAGCAGTATCCATCTCTCTTATAAGGACAAAGATCTTTTAGTCGAAGGGAAACCATACTATTTATTGAACCGTCCCTCACGTTAGTCGTTGTACTGCATTTGTTTCCCGGAAATATACAGTAAACATGTGGGAGAATATTTTTTACGGCCGGTTGTAGTGATTACATGTTGTCCATTTGTAAGCAGACGTCTGGTTTCTCATGCTGGAAAAGTAAGACATTCCCTTGTTTGCTTAAGCAATAGAAAACCACTGTGAATACTTTTGGTTTTCGTCATTGCTTACTTTGGAGATGTTCTCCTAATACATTTCCTTTGCAATGATGTTACAGTATAAATACTATGCACCACTCATTGACAATAAAAAACATAATGCACCAAAGAGTTGTTGGAATGGAATAAAACTATGGGTGAATGTAATGATGATATATGGAAGCGATTACAATATCAGAGGGCAAAGTATACTTTTTTTGGAGAACACTGTACAACTGAAAATAGGCTCCTGTTTGGACACCTCTAGCCTGAAAGCAACATGAGACACGGTTGGGCATGGAGGCATACCAGTTCCATATGGTATCCTGCAACGCATTTCCCACAGATGTTGCAGTTGGGTCTGTAGATACTGCACAATCATAGGTTGCAGAACCTGGCATCCCAGGTGGTCCCACAAATGCTTGATTGGTGATAATCTGGCAACCAGACAGGCCAAGAAAGTGTTGCAATCTGGCAGAGACAATCCTGAGAAACCCTTGCTGTGTGTGGGTGATCATTATCCTGTTGAAATATGCCAGTTGGAAGCCCTTCCATGAGAGGAACACATGTGGCGGCAGGATGTCCTGCACATATCATTGAGCTACCAGTGTCCTTCCTATCACTATGACTGTTGCATACAATGGCTCCCCAGATTATCAGACCAACCAAGTCAGTGTGTCACTCCACAGCAAAGGCAGGATTGTAGCGCACACCACAAGGCCTCCATACTAGAACCCAACCATCGTCAGATACAAAACAACCTGGATTCATCATTAACGACGATAGTTCCAGTCCGTAGCAGTCCAGGTTCGTTGTTTATGACACCACTGCAAATAAAAGCAATGGTGGCTGGCTGTCAACTCCAGAACACAGAATGGGCACCTTGACACAAAATGTATTTCTGCTAAGCACCTGAAAATGCTCTGGGCAGAGGGAGGAGTGTGTAATGAAGGTGCAACGAGTGTCTGGATGGTGGACAACAAAACTATGGGAGCTGCTCCTGCTTGTCAGTGGATCAAACGATCCTCTCTACTAGTGGTCCATCTGGGCCATCCAGAGCCTGTTCACCATGTGTGGGTGCCCTCACGTAACCCTTGCTCCCAGCACCTCCTAACAGCTAGGTCAGAATGGCCTAGTTGGTGGGCTATTCGTCGAAATGACCTTCCCGCTTCTCAGTCCAAAGCCTGTCATCTGGGCATAATGCCTTTTAGTGCGTTGTAGAGGCATGTTTAGCAGTCAGCAATCTCTCACCAAGAGGTAAACTACTCAAAAGCAGACTCTGAGAGCCTTTTTATAGGGCAGCGGAGGAAGCACTTTTAGGTTTCTTTCACACAAGTGAGTTTTCCGCGCGGTTGCAATGCGGGACGTGAACACGTAGCACCTGCACGGAATCCTGACCCCATTCATTTCAATGTGTCTGTGTACATGAGCGTTTTTTTTTCACGCATCAGTTCTGCGCTGCTTGAAAAATGCAGCATGATCTATATTCTGTGTTTTTCACGCAGCCCTGGCCCCATAGAAATGAATGGGGCTTCAGTGAAAAACACATTGCCCCTGGAAGCAAGTGTGGATGCGATGCATTTTTCACTGATGGTTGCTAGGAGATGTTGCTTGTAAACCTTCAGTTTTTTATCACGCGCGTGAAAAAACGCATCAAAACACATTGCACCCACACGGAAAAAACTGAACAACTGCAATCGCAGACAAAAGTGACTGAACTTGCTTGCAAAATGGTGAAAGCATCCTAAACACATCCAGAGCCAATCCGCCACGCTCGTGTGAAAGAGGCTTTATACTTTCTTGTGTCATAACTATGTGCCAAGTTCTGCAGCAATCTGACATTTCTATCTCGGTGCGTTATGCTTTTTTTTTTGTATATATGGCTTATAACTTGTAATTTAATAGCTGTTTTGTAAAGTGACCCAAGACAGCCAACTGCCCTGTATTACAGATGGTTCCAGGACTGGCAAATGTTCTGCCGTTTGATGGTTTTGACATTTGCCACCCTTACGTTTATCTTTCTTGTGCTGATACGGTACACTGGTTATAAATGTTGGTTTTAGTTCTTCCATGCTAAAGCTGACCATACACATTAAAGGGAGTCTGTCACCTTATCTCAGCCTTTTAGACAGCTCAGATCAGGTTATAGACTCCTTTTCCCTCATTACAATGGAACCTTTATTTGTTCTGTCCCTCGCCGAGATCTTTAAAAAAAGAGTTTTTAAACCTATGCTAATGAGGTTCGGCAAGTGCCCAGGGGCGGCTTTACTGCAGCAAGTGCCCAGGCCCCTCGGCAATGTGCCCAGAAAACCACACCTCTTTCACCCCTCTGACCCGCCCTTGTTTCCTGTTACCTCCTCCTCTCCATCCAAGATCTCGCACCTGCGCTGCCGGCGCATGCGCAGTCCAACTACCTGTTCCTCTGCCCATAAGGGCACAGCAGTGTACAGGTGTGGGACAAGTGGGGATCGGCACAGGCGCGAGATCTTGGATGGAGAGGGGGAGGTAACAGGAAACAAGGGCGGGTCAGAGGGGTGAAAGAGGTGTGGTTTTCTGGGCACATTGCCGAAGGGGCCTGGGCACTTGCTGCAGTAAAGCCGCCCCTGGGCACTTGCTGAACCTCATAGTAGGAATAGTAGGAAACAAGGGCGGACCAGAGGGGTGAAAGAGGTGTGGTTTTCTGGGTACATCGCCGAGGGGCCTGGGCACTTGCTGAAGTAACGCTTCTCCTGGGCACTTGCCGAACTAAATTAGCATAAGTTTAAAAAGTCTTTTTTTGAAGATCTCGGCGAGGGACATAACAAATAAAGGTACCATTGTAATGAGCGCAAAGCAGTCTACCTTTAAATTAATGGCGGCCAAACTTGCTGATTTTGGTATCCAACTAATGCGTATGGGAGTGATCCAACTTTCTCAATTATGGCAGATGTGTCTTGCAGCCGATTGCTCCTCTCTCCTCATTTAGGACACATGCATGGTCGGCCATGTCAAGTGTGGAGGTGTATGGGGGTCGAGAGGATCACGGTCGTCAGGTCAGCCACGGGTGTATGTTTGGCTGACAGCTATCTAAAACGCCACTCAACAGCTTAACTTGACAGTTGCACATGCTAGTAGGACATTTACACGGTAGCATTGTTCTTACCTGATCAAGGCAGTTGCTGCGCAGGAACCGTAACGCCTGCTGAATGCTTTGTGGTAATGGTTGCCCAGTTCTCTGCACATGAACCATCAGGGGTACACCAAAAACATTCTTATCCTTGTAATCAGGGCCCTTCATTCTCTTCATAAATTTTGGTACAGACCTTAAATTGAGATGGAACAAAGAATTATGTAAAAAGCTGCCTACCTAGTAATGAATGCGAGCACACAGTATTAAGCTTAGCTACTCACCATGTCCACCCATGTTTGTTTGACATGGAATATTTTTCCATGATGGCGGTCAGCCGTAACAGGGAGAACTTTTGCAGCAGATTGAGCTGGCTCGCAGACTGGTTGCTGATTTGAAGTGATGCCAGAGACCTGCTCAGCTGGTGAGATGCCTGAAAACTGTGCCACCTCAAATGTCTACAGGAAAATATTTAGGTTAGAAACAGCTGTCAATACAATGAGGCAAATAAAGAATAAAATCCATGACATATCTCATTTTCTTATATAAACATATCTATGAATCTATACTATAAAAGTGAATGTCTGTTTGTCCTCTATATAAATCCAAAAGCCTGAACCATTTCACCTTAAATTTGGCACATATGTAAAATGCCATGAGTTCTTTGAAGCAGCTGCCTAACACCCTGAAAATGAAAATGGTTGAGGCCAACAAAGCAGGAAAAGGTTTTAAGAAGATAGCAAAGAGTTTTCAGTTTGCCATTTCCTCAGTTCGAAATGTAATTAAGAAATAGCAGTTAACGGGAACAACGGAGGTCAATAAAAGGTCTGGAAGACCAAGAAACATTTCAGACAGCTGCTCATAGGACTGCTAGAAAAGAAAATCAGAACCCCCGCTTGACTGCAAAAGACCTTCAGGAAGATTGTGGTACATTGTTCTACTGTTCAGCGAAACACAAATATGCACAAATATGCATAAATATGGCCTTCGTGGAAGAGTCATAAGAAGAAAACCTACCCTGCATCCTCACCACATCATTCCACATTAGAAGTTTAAAAAAGAACATCTAAACAAGCCTGATGCATTTTGATAACAAGTCCTGTGGACCGATGAGGTTAAAATAGAACTCTTTGGGGTTGTCTTGCAGCCAATGGCACAGGAAACATTTTACAGTTAGAGTGAAGAATGGATTGAATGAAATTCCAGCTAATTCTGGAAGCAAACATAACACCAACTATAAAAAAGCTGAAGTTGAAAAGAGGATGGCTTCTACAAATGGATGATCCTAAACAAACCTCAAAATCCACAATAGACTACCTCAAAAGGAGCAACCTGCAGGTTTAAACCATGGCCCTCACAGTCCCCTGATCTGAACATCATTGAAAATCTATGGATAGACCTCACAAAGAGCAGTAGAAGTAAGACGGCCCAGGAATTTCACAGAACTGGAAGACTTTTGCAAGGAAGAATGGATTAAAAGATTAAAACAAAGTTGGGAAAGAAATCGACTTTGGATCTTGGATAGGAAGCTCGATTCGCTCACTCCTAAATGTTATGTTATCAGCCATCATCAGAAGATTGTGTACAGTGGACATACAGTATATACATAATACAGCACTCGCTCACTGTTATCAGCCACTATCCGTGGATTATATACAGAGGATATATACACTATATACATAATACAACACTCGCTCACTGTTGTTATATTAAGAGCCATTATCTGAGGATTGTATACAGAGGATATATACAGTATATACATCATAGAGCACTCGCTCACTGTTGTTCTATGTTAGCCACTCTCTGAGGATTGTATACAGAGGATATATACAGTATATACATAATACAGCACTCACTCATGGTTGTTATGTTATGAGCCATTATCAGAAGACTGTGTATAGAGGATATATAGAGTATACACATCATACAGCACCCCTTTATACCCAGGAAGCGCAGGTACATTTTTTAGTATATGTATAAAGGCCAATAATGATAACTGGACATAATAGCAGTTGAGTCGTCTATGTCATGGGGACATTTGAGGGAAGGGATTATATTTTTTGAAGATGAAGAGAATGAGAATACATATAAAGAGGAGCTTTCACCTCTCCTGACATGTCTGTTTAAAGTAAATACTTGCATTCCCCATGTAATAACAATATTCTTATGACTTCACGTTGTGCCATTCTTCGAATATTCCTTCTACAATTTTATAAAACTATGGTATCGTCTGAGCAGGAAAATTCTGGAGCTGATGTATAATGTTTGGCAACTAATTAAGATGATATATTTGGTTGAAGGGGTATTTAGGTTTACGTGGAGTAATATCCATTTACAAGAATTAAATAGAACAGAAGATGCTGAGTTCTGGGAGAGGAAGGGAGTTATTTATTTGGACTAAATGTTGGGAGAAATAGGAGTATTGGACCGGGAAAGTCTGAATGGAAAATATAATTTAGGTCCTGGAGGTTTGTTTTATTACTTGAAATTTCTGAATGCCTGCAAAGCTGAGGATCAGAATCATTGTAAGTTAGTGGAAGTTCCTGAAGTATTGAATGGTCTGATGAATATAATCTCATTTAAAGGGCATCTGTCAGCAAATTTCTACCTATGAAACTGGCTGACCTGTTACATGTGCGCTTGGCAGCTGAAGGCATCCGTGTTGGTCCAATTTTCATATGTGCCCACATTGCTGAGAAAATTATATTTTAATACATGCAAATGAGCCTCTAGGAGCAACGGGCGCGTTGCCGTTCCTCCTGCTCTCTCTGCAACTGCTTCACCTTCTGCACTTTGACTGACAGGGCCAGAGAGTGAAAACATCATCACATCTGGCCCTGTCAATCACCACGCCCCCACAGATATATTAAAACCTCATTTTTTTCAGTAATGTGGGCTCATAGGAGCATTGGACCAACACAGATGTCATCAGATGCCAAGTGCACATGTAACAGGTCAGCCAGTGTCATAGGTACAAATCTGCTGACAGGTGCCCTTTAATGAAGATTTAATAAGTATAATTTTTTTCCCTCTAAAACTGGGGTGCATCTTATAGCCCCCAAAAAAATTGTACATTTGGAAAAAATAATTATAGGAAGAAGAAGAAACTTTCTACATTTGTTATTTGGAATCCATGGTGTAGGGATAAGTTAAGCATTGTATGGGAGGATTGTTTGGGCTGAGAGTGAGGGTTTATATTTTTTGTATTGTAGGGTGGGTGATTTGATAAAATATGGAAATTGTCTTATTGTTTGTTTTGAATTATGTTATGACAATGAAAATAAAATAAAAAAATAAATAAAATCCTGCTGTAATGTTATAAATAAGTGTACAAATGGGTGTTACCAGTTGGGGGGTGTTCCTGCATAGTCTGAGACTGTCCAGTTGGTGCTGCCAATGTCAGACTGTGCAAGGACACACACCCCACACACATCCGACTGCAGCTTTATTAATAAATTACTAGTAGGAATGGCACAACATAGAGTTGTGAGAATAAATGCTGCAGAATTGTGTATTTATGCAGAATACAATTATTTAGAAAAAAAAACTTGTTAGGAGTGGTGACGGGTCTTCTTCAAAACTAGGTGGGTTTCGAGCAAAAGAGAAGATTGTACCTGTTTGTTCTCGTAAGAGATGCTCCAACTCCTGAGTCTCTTCTTTCTCTTGTTCCTGTTGCATCTGACTCATTAAGAGATGCCGCATCTCTTTCCAAATCACTCGGGGTTGTCCTTCCATCGGATATAGAATTTCCTTCAAAGTCTCCGCCTACTGGATTTGGTGTACGGAATACTGGGGTGGGAATCTGGAACAGCGATACATTGTCGTCTTGCAATTCTGGCATAATATCTTTTGACCAATGGTCAACGGACTGCTGAAGTCCATTGATATGTTGTAGTACATCATCTAAATGGGGGAAAAGATCATCTTTTTCCAGGTCCATGAGATCTCCAGTGCTGGCATACAAATGGGATCCTGGAACATTATCATATACACTAAGCCTGCTGCCTCTTGGACATCTTGAAGATAAAGGTCTTGGTTCTTTGACACAAAGTCCCTTTTGCCCACTGAGTGATATGCTTGCACCTCGCCAGTTTACACCCCCGAGATTCTCAGAAGGTGAGAGGCTTTCAATAGATATTGCTTTTGGAAATGTTCCAGGCTTGTGGTCCTTTGGAATATATACAACCAGATCCTCTTGGGAATGAAATTCATTTTTATGATTCTGGCTGGGTTTAGCCCGTATCCCAGTCATTGTGAAGAGGTCAACGTCCTCCAGGTACATGCCGGCACGTTTGTTTGATTCAGAAACCTCAGCATTTTTTAAACTTGAAGTGCTTTCATTAATTGTTCTTGTTTCTGAGTTTGAGTCCAAGTTTCCAGTTACCTTAAAGTCCATAATGGAGTCATTTACTGGTCCATTACCTATCTGAACACAGTTCATTGATTTTACAGATTCGGGCTCCAGTTGCAGAATAGGCTCACTAATTATTAAACCTACCGCTTTAGGTGGTCCTTTCAGTTTCCCATGGGCTCCTTTGCCGCGAAGAGTACCCATGCATTTTAGAAGTGTTTTTGCTTTTGTATGTGATTTATCAGTCTTTACATTTAATTTACCATCTGAGATATCTCTTGGCCAATATGAGTTGGAATCTGGCACGCACATTGTGTCATTACACTCAAACGTATCACTGGAAGCACATCTGCAGTCACTCCCACCGCTACTTCCACTGTGAATAGAACATATTTCAGGCTCACTGAGATCTGTCAGCACACTTTCACTACTTGTCGTGTTTTTCATGTCCCCGGATGACCCAAGTCTTTCTGATCTTCCGAGCAGTGTATCAATGTCATCCACCCGAGACCATCGACGACTGAATCTTTGGAATGTCCATTTGTCACTGATTGCGCAAAGATCTTCTTCATCTGAATCTTCACTCTAAAAACAGGAAAGACAATGTTACATCCTTAATATTACATCTACTACGGCCTAGGCCTCATTCCACGGGCCTGTGCTCTCCCAACAGGCGTGATGAGGTGACATCATTGCGCCTGTTGGGCTGAGTGAATAGTGCACAGGCCAAGCATCATTCTCTGGCCTGCCCACTCTCCCACTCATCAGATGCCATGACGTCACTGCATCACGCCTGCTGGGGAGAGGTGGATGTTCTTCGTTCTTCATTGGGGAAACAGGGCTAGGTGAGTATTACAGTTTTTTGTTTGTTTTTTACACCACAAGGGCTTCACTTATGTAAAAGGAGCACTGAGGGGGGACCATTACTGTGTGGAGTGACTAAGGGACAAATCGACTCTGTGGGGTACTAAGGGGGGATAACTACTGTTTGGGGGCATTAAAGGGGCATAACTACTGTGTTGGGGCACTAAGGGTGAACTCTACTGTGATTGAAAACTAAGGGCATTCTACTGTGTTTGAGTACTAAGGGGGAGTTATACTGGGGGCAGTAAGGGGGCATAAATTCTGTGGGTGTGTGGTCGTCTAGCGAGCGTGGGTGGTCTTGACTAGCTGAAAGAGGGGGATTGCTGGGAAGGGGGGTCTGTTCAAACATTTGTTATGGGGCCCTAGTTATGTCCCTGTGTGTAAGTGTGCTGCCGATCACTCAACATTATGCAAAATTCTCATTTGTTGGGTCATCTAATTGTTTATGGATGCAGCTTAAACCAGCAAGGAACGATTGGGAACCAATGGTTTACTTCAGATCATTGCCATGTGTACTGACCCGTGTAGATGGGCCCTAATGATAGGCATTTACAGTATTTTCCTGAAAAATCTTTTAATAACAGCATCATTATGCCTATAGTTATAGGGCCTCAGGGATCCCAAGGTCTCAGGTACAGTAGTAATGCTATGGTAGATAATTCAATTTTGATAACATTAATGATTTTGTAATTAACCCAAATGTAATAATCTTGAAATTTATGAAAATTTTACATTGAATGGGATTTCATTTCTATGACATTTTGCTTATTTGATGTTATAAATTCAACACATTCTGTCCATCTACATGCCCCACTTTACAAGTTATGCAATTTTAATGGGTAACTAATCGATTTACTGACACTTCAAATCTCGGCAGTCTGTCTGACAGACAGGAAAGGACTCAGGTAATCCACACCAGCGGCTCTGGCTCTGGTGATGCTAATTATTTCCTCTACACTAAATTTCATTAATGTTAATTAGGAACTCTTTTTCTATTGAGCAGCCCATTTAACAAGACGTGGTCAAGAGGCAGAATAACAAATTAGACTCCAAAGACACTAGTGCACAAAGAAAAAAAAGTTATTTGACTAAGGTCCCATTCACACGAACGTATGTACGGGTCCGTAGCCGTTCCGCAATTTTGCGGAAGGTCTGCGGATCCATTCATTTCTATGGGCCCTCAAAAGATGCGGACAGCACACTGTGTGCCGTCCGCATCCGTTATTCCATACCGCTGCTCCGCAGAAAAGATAGAACATGTCCTATTCTTATCAACAATCGCGGACAAGAATAGGCATTTTCTATTATGGTTGCGGCCATGTGCGGTCCGCAAATTGCGGAACGCACATGGCCGGTGTCCGTGTTTTGCGGATCCGCAAAGCCATACGGTCGTGTGAATGGGCCCTAAGACCTCATGCACACGACCGTAGTTATGGTCCGCATCCGAGCCGCAGTTTTTGCGGCTTGGATGTGGACCCATTCACTTTAATAGGGCCGCAAAAGATGCGGACAGCACTCCGTGTGCTGTCCGCATCTGTTGCTCCGTTCCTATGCCCTGCAAAAAAAAAAATATAGCATGTCCTATTCTTGTCCGTTTTGTGGACAAGAATAGCCATTTCTACAATAGGCACACGGGCGACTTCCGTTTTTTGCGGATCAGCGGACCGCAAAAAATGGCACGGTCATGTGCATGAAGCCTAATTTGACTAATTTTGTAAAAAGACTTTTTTTCTTACATCCATGTACTGATTTAAGGAGGACCTGTCCCCTCTCCTGGCATGTCTGTTTTAGCAACTATTTGCACCCCCCTTGTAATAACCATTCTGGAGCACTATTCTTATGAATCTATGTTATGCCATTGCTTTATTATTCCTGCCAAAAGTTAAGAAAGAATTACTAGCAGATTGCATTGATGGTCCAGATGGGTGTTACCAGTTGATGATGTATCCCTTCACAGTCTAACACTATCCAATTAGTTCTGCCAGTGTCAGATTGTGCAGAGACACCCCCCTACTGTTAACACCCTTCTGGACCTTCATTGTAAAATGCTAGTAATTCATTCATATTTCATAACTTCTAGCAGGAATAATATAGGAACGGCATAACATAGGAAGAGATTCTCCAGGGAGAATACAAGCAGTAACTAAAACAGACATGTCTGGAGAGGTAAAAGCTCTTCTTTAAAGGGGGAATCCAGTAGTAAAAATGCCCCCCACAATGCCCAGGCCCCTGCTACAGATCATAATTACCCCGCATCACCCGAGATGCTAGGGAGGATGGTCCCCATTGTAGTGTCCTGCTATTGGCAGCGATGGGTGTGCAGGGATCCAGAGGGACGCGGGTGCCGAGAACCAGGAAAGTATCGTC
The DNA here is from genome assembly GCF_014858855.1 of Bufo gargarizans. NCBI lineage: Eukaryota > Metazoa > Chordata > Amphibia > Anura > Bufonidae > Bufo > Bufo gargarizans. Next base: position 74,114,069 of record NC_058082.1, on the reverse strand, counting down.
TATAGGAGGGGCCCGGGCATTGTGGGGGGTGTTTGTACTATTGGATAACCCCTTTATTGCATAACCTGGACAAAATTCTGCAGTGCAGAGTCAGTACATTTATTATCTATGAAAATAATTAAAGGGGTTGCCTTATCTCAGACATTCATGGAATATCACTAGGATATATGTCAGATAGGTCCGCTCCTATCTCCAGGATGGGGACGCAAAAGTCAAGGAGAGTACACGGCAAGCGAGCAGACTGCTCTCCACTCATCACTATAGGATTTCCCAAAAAAGTAAGTGAGCGCTCCATTCACCGCTATGGGACTGTTAGAAATAGCCGAGTCGGTACTTGGCTATTTTCGGAACTCCCAAAGCGGTGAAATGAGGGTGGCCACGCATGCGTGACTGCTCCCCATTCACTTTGGGGACCCTGTTCTAGAGATAGGAGCAGATCAAACGTGACACTGATGGTACATCTTAGTGGTATGACATCAATATCTGAGATGAGCCAACCCCTTTAAGGTTTTGTAGTGCTATACCTGCCAGCTGTATATCATTAAGGCTACTGTCACACTGGCATTTTGGTTTCCGGTTGGGAGATCCGTTCAGGGCTCTCACAAGCGCTCCAAAACAGATCAGTTTTGCCCTTAATGCATTCTGAATGGATAAGGATCCGCTCAGAATGCATCAGTTTGGCTCCGTTCTGTCTCCATTCCGCTTTGGAGGCGGACACCAAAACGCTGCTTGCAAAACGGATCCGTCCTGACACACAATGCAAGTCAATGGGGACATAATATGGCACAATAGAAAACGGATCTGTCCCCTATTGACTTTCAATGGTGTTCAATAGCTATGTTAAAGATAATACAAACGCATCCGTTCTGAACGGATGCAGACAGTTGTATTATCTGAACGGATGCGTTTGTGCAGATCCATGACTGATCCGCACCAAACGCGAGTGTGAAAGTAGCCTAATACATATGTACACAGATTCCTGACTCATAGAGGGACTATTGTGGTGCATACAGGGAGATAAAGGCTGGAGCATGCAGTGTTGGACTGAAGTTCCTTGGGTCCACCAGAGAAAATAATTCTGAGGGCCCACTCTTTGTTTTATTAGGGGTCTATTATTGTGGGAGCTTGAGCCCACCAGAGTATCTCCTGGTACTCTGGTGTGCCAGTCCAACCCTGGGCGTATGGGTACGTCAATCTTGATAACTCTCCCCCATAGTGTGGCGTACATAGAGAATAGTACAAAATTAAACCACCCACCATAGATTCAGGCTATCACTGCATGATGAGGGTATGGGACAACAACTGAAAAGCTCCAGGTTGGACACCTCTGCCATAAACCCTAAGTCATCCAGTACACACAATGGTTTTGGAGCAGCCAAGAGAACTGCTCCATCCACTCAGCTTTCTACCTACGAACAGTCAGCGGAACGTGTCTTGGAACGCACTTACCTTCTTCCTTTGGAGGCTGACATCGAGTTTCATGGATGCACACTTGTTCAACGTGTTCAGCCGTCTGGAAGCAAAGACATAGCCTTGAATTATTACGTGACTGACGGAAGACAAGGATCTCTTGCCGTTTGCCAACTTTCCAGTCCTTCCAAGCCTGGCCTCTCATCTCCTCTATGGTGTTCACACAAAATCCAAATGCTTAAAGGAGCTGTCCACGTTTCCTCAGTGTGACTTGGCAACAACTATTGCTGACATTTAGCCTAAAATCCTCTGCAAATGTTTATCTACTGGCATGATCATCGGCTGGAGCTGCTTTAACCTTTTCTGAATGCGCTGTGAATTCTGGGGCTAACCTTCTATTCATCAAGTCGGGAGGGGGGAGTGGCTTGACTTGGCCCAGGGATCCAATTACAGTGGTCACTGGTCATGTGACCAACCCAGGTCCATGTGCCTGACTGTGGTGTAATGCGTTTGCAAATCAGCATGTAATCACTGCAGATCACATTCTATAAGTGGGTCTTAATTAGATCACAATGTTCTGCAAAATCATTTGTGTGCAGCTAAGCCCGTCAGCCTTTCTCTTGCTCCTTAGCATATCTATGAGAGGTTATCTGCAGCCATTGAACCCATTCATTTACAAGTTCATGCCAGATGGCTGCGGCATGCAAACCATTGCAGCGGATTAAGATTTCATTTACTGGGGATGATTGCGGATTTAGCCTCAAATCTCTTCTGCTGCATAACATTGTTTTTAATCTTGACTGTAATGATATTTACATTTACTATATAATAGCGTTTAGGTTACGCAGCTATAAAAGAGTTAATATACTCATTTATAGAATTTTAGCAAATTATACGTTATTATAGAATATCTTTATCCTTGGGCCACCTGTCCAAGTTCAGGATTTCCTGCTGCTCCACAGTATGGCGGCACTTCATGTCTCGTCATAGGGTGCTACGTATGTCGGAGTACAGTAGGATGAAATTATTCTCCCCTAGAATGGATGCTCCTAGAGTAGAGTAGATCCATATGGCATTTTTATGAATGATTCCTATCATGCCCCTGATTGTAAAGATGATGACAGATATTCAATGAAGGTCAGGGGAACCTGATGATGTCGCTGGGACTGGTCGATCAACTAACGTGCTTGGGGTGGTCTCACATCTTCCACTAATGGTGAATGTCCGATATGTTCTCAAGGAGGGAGGACAAGCTGCTGTCGGGCTCCTGGCAGTGGTAGCAATGGTCAGCTACTATGACGAATACTCAAGTAGGTGCAATATTGAGTTTTTTGCCACCAAAGAGGCTCTGCTCATTCTCAGATAGACATGTAGCCATATCATCAATGAGTGTGTATATATATATAATTATATAGACCACCTTTAGGCCTCATGCACATACCCATATTTCGTATCCATGTCTGATCTATATTTTTTGCAGATTGCACACGGACCTGTTCATTTCAATGGGTCTGCAAAAAAAAAAAAACAGCACACAGATGTCTATGTGCTGTCCTCATCCGTGTGTCCGCTCCGCAAATTATAGAAGATTTTCTATCCTTCTCTGTTTTACAGAAAAGAATAGTAATTTCTAAGAATGGGGGTGAGAAAATGCAGATTGCTCTCTGAACGTATCCATATTTAGTGGATCCGTGTTTTGTGGACCGCAATACGGACATGATCGCGTGCATGAGGACTTGCACAGAGGAGCAGCCGAGCGTCTGAAGACATTTAAACCGGACGCAATTAAAGGGGTATCCGGCAATTTATATTGATGACTTATCCTAACGATAGGCCATCAGTATCAGATCGGCTGGGCCCGACACCCAGGGCCCCCGCTGATCAGCTCTTCCTAGACAATGTGTAGTTACCGTACATCAGTCATGTGGCCTAGTTGCAGCTCAGTTCCATTGAAGTGAATGGGTCAGAGCTGCAATACCAAGCACATCTAGTTTAAAAATCGTCTTCAGAGTCCTTGGAGACGAAGACAAAATTAAATTGGCGGTGGATGACAAGTTTAGAGACTGCAACGGATGATGAAAAAAAGGATTTTTGGGGCAGAATGTATGCAGGGAAAAGAAAGGAACAGGTGAATGAAGTATATTAGTAAGTTATTACTATTCACTTACACAGTCTATCTGAGTGGAAAAGAAAGTGTAGTTACTCTTTAAGGATACTTCACACTTGCGTTCTTGTTTTCCGGTATTGAGATCCAGCAGAGGATCTCAATACTGGAAAAAAAATGTTTCCGTCTAGTCCTCAGGCATTCTGAATGGAAAGAGATCTGATCAGGATGCATCAGGCTGTCTTCCGTTCTGGCAGCATTCCGGTTTGTGACCGGACACAAAACCGTTGAAAGCTGCGGTTTTGTGTCTGTTCATAAAAACAAAACAAAAAACTGATCTGCTACTGAAAACAATGTAAGGGCTCATGCACACGAACGTATTTTCTTTCCGTGTCCGTTCCGTTTTTTGTGGACCGTATACGGAACCATTTATTTCAATGGGTCCGCAAAAAAGACCAAAGTTGCTCCGTGTGCATTCCGTTTCCGTGTGTCTGTATTTCCGTTCTGCAAAAAATAGAACATGTCCTATTATTGTCCGCATTACAGACAAGGATAGGACTGTTCTATTGAGGGCCAGCATTTCTGTTCCGCTAAATACGGAATCCGCACGGACGTCATCCATATTTTTTGCGGATCCGTTTTTTTGTGGACCGCAAAATACATACGGTCGTGTGCATAAGCCTTAAGTCAATAGTGACGGAGCCTAAAAAAAACAGACCTGTCACCCAGCCTAACCGAAAGGATGCATCCTGATGTGTAAAATCAAAACGGATCCGTTATTCAGATGCTCTGCCGGATCTCAATATTGGAATTAACAACGCAAGTGTGAAAGTATCCTTACAGTTCCTTCATCTGGCATCTGATAGTACAGAAGTTCTGACACTAGATTTAGGGCTCTTTCACACTTGCGTTGTCCGGATCCGGCGTGTACTCCACTTGCCGGAATTACACGCCGGATCCAGAAAAACGCAAGTGTACTGAAAGCATTTGAAGACGGATCCGTCTTCAAAATGCGTTCAGTGTTACTATGGCAGCCAGGACGCTATTAAAGTCCTGGTTGCCATAGTAGTAGTGGGGAGCGGGGGAGCGGTATACTTACAGTCCGTGCGGCTCCCGGGGCGCTCCAGAATGACGTCAGAGCGCCCCATGCGCATGGATGACATGCGATCACGTCATCCATGCGCCTGGGGCGCCCTGACGTCACTCTGGAGCGCCCCGGGAGCCGCACGGACGGTAAGTATACTGCTCCCCCGCTCCCCACTACACTTTACCATGGCTGCCAGGACTTTAGCGTCTCGGCAGCCATGGTAACCATTCAGAAAAAGCTAAACGTCGGATCCGGCAATGCGCCGAAACGACGTTTAGCTTAAGGCCGGATCCGGATTAATGCCTTTCAATGGGCATTAATTCTGGATCCGGCCTTGCGGCAAGTCTTCAGGATTTTTGGCCGGAGCAAAAAACGCAGCATGCTGCGGTATTTTCTCCGGCCAAAAAACGTTCCGTTCTGGAACTGAAGACATCCTGATGCATCCTGAACGGATTTCTCTCCATTCAGAATGCATTAGGATAATCCTGATCAGGTTTCTTCCGGCATAGAGCCCCGACGACGGAACTCTATGCCGGAAGAAAAGAACGCAAGTGTGAAAGAGCCCTTAGGCTCATATAACATCTCTATATAGTAGTAGCGTTACTATACACCTGCTGGGTAACAATGTATACATTTCTACAAACATCACACAATTACAGATTGTGACATTATTACTATCTTTGAAAATTGATGCAAATTACAGCAGATTAGGCAATACAGGTGAAACTCAAAAAATTTGAATATTGTGCAAAGTTCATTTATTTCAATAATCCAATTTAAAAGGTGAAACTAACATATGAGATAGACTAATTACATGCAAAGCGAGATATTTCAAGCCTTTATTTGTGATAATTTGGAGGATTATGGCTTACAGCTTATGAAACCCCAAAGTCTCAGTTTTGAGGTACCCTTTGCCCAGGGGGTATGGATTAATTAGCTGACTAGAGTGTGACACTTTGAGCCTAGAATATTGAACCTTTTCGCAAAACTCTAATTTTAGGCTGAATTAATGCAATTCCTTTTAATTAGCATTACTGAAATAAATGGACTTTTGCACGATATTCTAATTTTTCTAGTTTCACCTGTATATGAAAGTGGAAATGGGAGTTTATAGCGCACTACCTTCCACTCTGACAACCTGAGTAAGTATGATGGTCTTTTACATGATTGAATAGGTATGCTAGTGTAGCATTCATTGCGATGTATAGCGTAGGTTAGCCTGTGCGTTACATAACAATGCCATGCTCGCAAAGACGACTGTAATTTATTGAGTGCTGACTCGTGGCCTGTGCTGCGTCACAGTACTAAAGTATGTATGTATGACAATTGATTGTAATAAAGGTCTTTTACATGATTATAGAGCCTCATGAAGCACTACAGTATGCAGGGACCCTAAATCTACTTAAAAAGCAGCCTCATCCAACAGATAAAGTACCTCGTAAAGATAAGCTAATGGTTCACATATACAATACAAGCCTTATCACAGTTTCACTGGAACGCTCTATCAGTAATGCACTTTACCATTGAACCACAATTCAGACAAATCTCTTTTTTTCCACAATAGTATCCCAAACTCCATAATCTCTGAATTATTTTCTTATTATCTGAAAAATTAGGTTATGAGACAAAAAGGGAATTTAACGAAGTTTCTTATTGTGGCTGCTATTTATTCATCACATACCACAGCAATGTCATGAAGCTTCCCTTTGCCTTGAGAAAGCCATGCTGAGTAAAATGTATCATGGAGTCATTAGTATACGACGGGCAGTTTAAAATAGTTTGCCTTTGATATGCGCCCCATCTGTCATTGCGTCAGTACTGCATCAAGAGGGCCATCGGCGGGCGGACATATCAACTGTCTTCAGACCACCAAAACGTGAACACCTTACAAGACGATCTCGCTCAAGATCATCTTTCTGACACAAGTGACAATTTTAAATTAGTTGGAATAAGTCCCCGTTGCCCTACATAGTCCGATTCTTGATCCATTCATTCTCTTGGTCATTATATGGCTAGCTACATGCTCCAAGTAATCAGGGTCTCCATATGGTCCAAACATTCCAAACCAAACGCTGTGCTACCAAAGTTATATAGGATGTGATTCTAGCAGAGCTGAAGGTTGTTGCATCAGTATAAGAACCAGAACTGGTAGAGAAGAAGTTCCATGATTGTGGAACCTTTAGATAAGATACAGGGTAACGATACAATGAGATCATATATATTTGAGGATGTGCCAAATGAAGAATTCCAGAAGCAGTGGCACTACAATCAACCTGGATCATTTACTGCATCAATACAATCACAAAACTAGTAGACACCAATAATGAAATATGTAAGCAGCACATTTACAGGTCTAAAGCTCATGAACATGACCGTGCTCGGTCCAGGAAATATGGCGAGTGTGTTGGACTCATCTTCTGGAAAAACAATGTTTTTTTTGTTTTTTTTACTCAAACACATCGCATCATAGTAATTTACAATGTAGCAAGTTCCTATCTGACAGAAGGCCTATTGTATCATCACGGTCGTGTGCATGAGCCCTCAAGGAACATTCAACTGTAATTATAAATGACCATTTATTAGGAAAGACTAGAAAATGCCAATCATGGCAGTGGAGGACTTTCAAAGCTAGACAGACCAGTACCAATCATTTAGGTAGACCACTCATTATCAATCTACATTTACACGGATAGGCCAAACAGTGTCTACCATGGCACAAGGGTATTTACATGGTTATGCCAACCAGTACCAAACATGGCAATAGAAGATTTCCAAAGCTAAGCCAAACCGTACCAATGATCAGGGATAAACTAAAGGGCTCTTTACAAGATCCAATTGAACAGAGCATCACTAACCAGCGTTACTAGTCTTTTAGCTATAGAGCAGGAGGAGCTGAGCAGATTGATATATAGGTTTAAAGGATAAGATTCTGCTAAACTTGTAATTTATACATTTATAGCTCTGCTTTTTCTAAACTTAAAGCATCACTAACTTTTCACACAACTCTTGTAACGTCATGCCTTAAAAAAGCACCTGTGTACACGACTTGGCCATAGACTATATCTGATTGTACCGCTTGAGCTACCCCTTAGCGCTGTTTTAATGGATTGAAATAAAATAAACTTTTATGGACTGGTGAGTACCGGGAACTATTTTTCTCTTTCTATTGGATTTAGCTTATGTCTTCTTTGTTCCATTGAGCACCACCAGAGTGAAAACCAAACACAGCTCCACCTGACACGCAGTGGTGCCAACAGTGTTCTTTTGATTGTACATATCAAAGGTTGTGATCGTTCTGAATATCGCGCTCTCTCTCCTCTCTGGTGAGGACGGAATTGAGACAGGCCCATAGACTTCTATGGAGCCCATGTAGTGACGCATTGAATTCACCCCCATTAACAATTATCAGTGACTGACCGCTATCCATGTGTACTCTCTTATACAGAGAATAATTGATTACACCACTTTTCCCCGTGTACAGCTGAAGTCAGAAAAAGAATGCAAATGTAGAAATTACAAGTTTTACTGAATCTTTACCCATAAAAATATATATTAATCTGCTTAGCTCCTCCTGCTCTATAACATGTTGCCTGCAGATTACATTGCATATTTTACCATAGTTATTGGTCATCTTTAAAAGGTTGAAGATTGAGTTATAGTATAGCTACCTTCCCACTGGTTGTATCAGAGGCATTCACTTAAGGCCTCATGCACACGGCCGTTGTTTTGGTCCGCATCCGAGCCGCAGTTTTGGCGGTTCGGATGTGGACCCATTCACTTCAATAGGGCCGCAAAAGATGCGGGTGCTGTCCGCATCCATTGCTCCGTTCCGTGGCCCCGCAAAAAAAAATATAACATGATAACATGTCCTATTCTTGTTCGCGCTTTGCGGACAAGAATAGGCAGTTATATTAAAAGGTTGTCAGTGCCGTTCCGCAAAATGTTTTGCGGATTCATGATTTGCGGACTGCAAAACACACCACGGTCGTGTGCATGTAGCCTCATTATGTCCTTAGGAGTCCAGTGGATGGTTCCACGTAATGACCGACAACCTCACCCGTATGCAGTTATATGGGGAAAACTGTAAGTCATAGAAAGACCACCCCCTGGACTCTTAAGCATAGGAAAAGCAGCGAGTTAAGTAAATAAAATATTCGTTTTACTGAATCTTTTCCAACAAAACTATATATAAATCTTCTCAGCTCCTCCTGCTCTATAAGGTGCTACGTGCTGATCAGACACCTTGATCAGCATTGTAGGTGCTTTAAGGGCTCATGTAGACGAATGTGTATCGGCCGGGCCCGCAAACAGCGGGTCCGCAATATACGGGCACCAGTCATCTGTGCATCGCATTATGGATGTGCATCCATTCACTTGAATGTGTCCGCAATCCGGAAGGTGCGGAACGGAGGCATGGAACCGCACAGAAGCACTAGGGAGTGCTTACGTGGTTTTCTGCCTGTGCCTCTGCACCGCAAAAAAATAGAACCTGTTCTATATTTTTGCTGTGCGGATGGATTATGGACCCATTCAAGTTGAATGGGTCTGCATCTATCTGCGTCAGCCACATGGATGGTGCCCGTGCATTGGGGACCGCAATTTGGGGTCCCCAATGCATGGGAAAGGAGGCACACGTTCCTGTGCACGAGTCCTAAGGCAAACAGTAGAGCTGGTCGGAATCTTGCAGTTATAGATTATCAAGCATGTAATGGTTCTGAGGGCGATGGGGATGACAATAGTGTGGAATACCTTTTTGTGGAAACCATTGTCATTTCCTTTCTCCCACACAACGCGAGACACAATGCAAGGCCCGAAGACCCTCATAGACTTGGAAATGTTTAAATCTGGAACTTTGCCGGTTCCACTGTGTTCTTAAATATTTTATGAACGTGTTTCAGAGTCAGACATCATGTTATGAGTTTTTCATGTGCTGTATTTCTCTCACCCTGATCATTTGTGTCAATGTCCTTGTCTCCTGGGGTCTCCATTTACACATCATGAAGGACGGTGTTAGGTGTGACTACACATTTTTCACAGACAGTAGATACGCATTTATACAGCTAATTACGCCGACCTGACTGTATGGACAGTGTAATGAATGAGGACCTAGGGCATTATTTGGGATCCATGTCTATTCTAATTGATTTCCTGAGGTGTTCAGGATTTGCATATTAGTATTTCATCTCGATAATGAATAAAAGCTGCAACTGTGTCCTTGACTTCTGGTTTGTGTCTTCCTCCTACTAAGTGAAGCATTAGCTGGCTAAGAGCTAGTAACAAACACATCCCAGATGTAGAAGTTATTGCAGGTCAGTGTCCATGACAGATGTTAATACAGTGAAGCAAACAATAACAACCTGCGTAAAACACTATACATGGACATCACGGTGATTGTGCAACGATTACCTCATGGGAACCCCTTCCACAATCACTATGGTGCTGGCAATGGGGAGGCCAGACTCGCCCATCTAAGGACTGGTGGGCCCAAGCTTTGACCAAGGCCTGAAGGCCCCTTTGGAGCCTATTTAGATCTGTTCTCATGATTTGATATATTAGTAGCATATCCGATCGTACTGATGGTATGTCCTGTGTGTACACTGTCCAACTACAGCAGGTGACTGGCTGTAGTGGCCAAATATCTATGTTGAGAGGGATCCCGGGAGGGGAGGGACCCCAGGATACCTCAGAATGGCCGGGGGGGGGGGGGGGTCGGTAAGGTGGGCATTGTTCATTCTAATATTTAGAATATCATTCTAATATTATATGGCTGAACGACCTCTTTAATCATTCCACTTGGCCGTTAGAGACAACGACCCATTGGTACAACAGTCTGGTAGGGGGAAATGATCAACAGACCCTTGCCGCGCTACTTTTCAACCCACTGATCGTTCATCTCTGAAAAGGAACCATGAAGGGGTGTTTTTTTTAAACTTTGGATAATCTCCATTTGCATTTGCCACCAAAGCTGAAATAATGCATCACAGTATACCTGTATATTGTTCACAGTGGTCATTATACTGTTCAGCGGATAGTTTTTGTCCAGACCCCATCACAGTAAATGGGGCTGGCGGGCATTCTGGTAACACCGGGCAATGCTGGACTCCGAGAGCTCCGGCAGGGTGTACTCATAACGGCAGTGTGAACCAGGGGGGACCCACCAATCCCAAGAATCAGCATTTTATGTGCCCACCGTTTGACTAGAGCAGTGGTCGTGCATGTGCGCTGCTGCATGTGCAGTTCAGTTTCTACAGGACTGATAGTGATTGCAGATTACAGCACTTGGCTGTATTTGTCAGTTTCAGAGACTTTGAAAATTGTGGTGGTGCGAACACTGCTCCACTAAATTGGGGGTCATAGGACACCCATTCTCACAACTGGTCGATCTCCCAGTAATGTAGGATTGCTGCAAAATTCACATGCAGTTATGTCTAAAAGGTTTACAGATATGGTCTGATTAGACACTGGGTCTCGCCCCATAAAAAGGCTCTCAGAGGTGACTTTTGGGTACGGTACCTTGTACCTCTTGATGAGAGATCGTTAACTGCTAGATATACCTGTATGATGCAGGACTTTTGTCTCAGCTTCTAAAATCTTCCTCTGAGCGGATAGTCTATGGGGTCTATAGGCTCCATTCATCTGCTCTTATAACGGAGCAGGAGAACGGAAAGGCTGAACACTGATGTGAACTCAGCCTTAGGCTTATTTCACACGAACGTTTTTTTTTGCGAGTGTACGGGCCGTTTTTTTGTGGTCCGTATACGGTACCATTCATTTCAATGGTTCCGCAAATAAAAACGGAATGTACTCCGTATGCATTCCGTTTCCGTATTTCCGTTCCGTTGAAAGATAGAACATGTCCTATTATTTCCCGCAAATCACGTTCCGTGGCTCCATTCAAGTCAATGGGTCCGCAAAAAAAACTGAACACATACGGAAATGCATCCGTATGTCTTCTGTATCCGTTCTGTTTTCCGAGCCATCTATTCAAAATGTTATGCCCAGCCCAATTATTTCTATGTAATTACTGTATACTGTACATGGCATACGGAAAAACGGAACGGAAAAACGGAACAGAAACGGAAACAGAATGGAAACAAAAAACTGAAAAACGGATCCGTGAAAAACGGACCGCAAAACACTGAAAAAGCCATACGTTCATGTGAACTAGGCCTTACTGATGCAACAAGATCTGTTTTTTTACAGGATCCTGATTTTTTTTTTCTCTCTTCTTCTTAAGGATCAGAAAAAGGGAAAGCTAAACGGTGCTGTGAATGCACCCTTAGAGTGGGTGAATCACTGGACTACACGGTTTAGGCCACTCTAACCTAGCAGCAGGGAGTTGTTGGGAGCAGTGGTTACATGAGGGTATGCAGACACTGCAAACAGTCCCTCAAGGGCCCAGGAGACCACCAGCAGAGAGGATCGTTTGATCTGCTGACAAGCAGCTTCCACAGTTTTGTTGTCCACCATACAGACACAGGTGGCACCTTCATTACACACCAGTGTCTTTCTCCAGAACAATTTGGTGTCCTAGCAGCCATTGTCTAGACATTGACTGTCACTTTCATATGCAGTGGTGTTGTGAACACAGAGACCTGGACTTCTACGGATTGGAACAACGTAACCTTTAGGGATGAATCCAGGTTTTGTCTGGAAACGGACAAGGGTTGGGTTCTAGTATGGAGGCCTTGTGGTAAGGGCTACAATATTGCCTTTGCAGTGGAGTGACACACTGCCTCAACTGCTGGTGTGATGATCTGGGGAGCCATCGCATACAACAGTTGTAGTGATACGAAGGACACTAGCAGCTCAGCGACATGTGTAGGACATCTTGCTGCCACATATGTTCCTCTCATGGCAGGGCTAGCATTTTTTTGCAGGATAATGCTTGTCCGTACACAGCAAGGGTTTCCCAGGAATGTCAGATTACACTTCCTTGGCTTACCCGTTTTCCAGATTTATCTCCAGTCAGGCATTTATGGGACCAGCTGGGACTCCAGCTTTGGCAACCTATGACTATGATCTACAGGCCCAGCTGCAACATCTGTGGCCAATATATATATATACACACACACACACAGAGTTCCGCCTGGCGCACACAGCACTATTGCCGTGCAGCTGGGGGGTGTTGAGCAGCAGTTTACATAGGAGAGGGGGCAAAATAGCAGAGATCAAGCTGAACTGGTGGGACCCTCATTATGCTGCCTGCTTTTGCCACCCTTGGGTCATTCCTCACCCCCCACTTTGCCAATCTCTGTAGAAGGGGTCCTGCACAGGTAATCATCACCCGATAGCAAAAGGGATGGCACCAATCAGGACTGGCCCCTCTCTCCAAAGTCTTCATAGCAGTGACACGATCTGTCCTCATGGAATTTATGCCCATATTCTTGAGTTAGAATTGACCCTGAAGGACCACATCTGAATAGAGTTTGCATGCTTTCCACATCCTAGTCTGAATACCACCAAATCAGTTTACCATCTGCTAATTCTGAACTTGGTGTATCGATTTCCTAATTTCTTATTGCATTAACTTATTGTGGGCCAAATACCAGTAAATGAAGCCAACTCAATGAAAAGACTTTAGATACTTGCATTAATGGCTAGAAGACTTCCACTTAAATCCAGGTCTATTTAGTTCTTTCTACAATGTGTATTTCAAGGAACCTGTCACAGGTCGGGTTTACTATGAGAAATGTAAAAGGCCGTGTCCACATTACCACTCTAATGGCTGCACGGTACAGGCCAGAACACATCGGCAGCGTCCCTATCAACGTCTGGTGGATGAATGACAAAGACCTCATGTGGATTGCTAATGTCCGGTCAATGGCAACAAGCTCCTGGAGATTTATCAGACTTAAGTGTTTATCCCATCACTTTACAACACAGAATATGGCCACTTACAGCCAACCCACAGCTACTTATCTTGTGTATGGGAACTTCTATCAATTGGAAACATGCAGGATAAATTCATCTCCCTTAAAAATAAATCAGTAAAAAAAAAAAAAAAATTGGGGAAACTAAACATGTTATTTTGGACCTCTATAAAAGTTATTCTCAATTTCTTCAGCACCAACCATTTGATATGTATGGGGTTTCCCAACTCGCCACCTTCAGCAGAATTTAGAAGGGTCATACATATTGGATAAGCCACCACCTGAGGTGTTACTCCCCGCTCCCTACTGAGAACACATGCCAGGTGTATGGTGATTTGGGAGGAATAGCTGTCAGCCGCACAAACATTTTGCTGACAGCTATGAAAGGAGTATGGGCAGCTTAAAGAGGACCTGACATCGTTCCTGACATATCTGTTTAAAGAGGACCTGTCATCGTTCCTGACATATCTGTTTAAAGAGGACCTTTCGTGGGTCCAAACATTGTAAACTAACTATCAGGATATGTAGAGCGGTGCCCAGGGATCTCACTGCACTTACTATTATTCCTAGGCACCGCTCCATTCGCCCGCTGTGGCCCCCTGTATATTCTCCAGCTCTGTATGCTAATTGCTAGCATCGGAGCAATGGGGAGGAGTCTGCTCTTTTTCTCAATGGGCGTTCCTTCTCCCTGGCTCAAAGCGCAGAGCGTCACAGCCAGGGAGAAGGTGAGTTTTTTTTCTCCCTGGCTGTGACGCTCTGCGCTGTGATTGGGAGAAGGAGACGCCCATTGAAAAAAAGAGCAGTCTCCTCCCCATTGCTCCGATGCTAGCAATTAGCATACAGAGCGGGAGACTATACCGAGGGCCACAGCGGGCGAACGGAGCGGCGCCCAGAAATAATAGTAAGTGCAGTGAGATCCCTGGGCGCCGCGCTACATATCCTGATAGTTTACAATGTTTGGACCCATGAAAGGTCCTCTTTAAGTAACTTCATGCATTCCCCATGTAGTAGTAATTCAGAAGCATCTATTCTTATGATTCTATGTTGTGCCATTCCTCTATTATTCCAGCTAGAATTTATGAATGAATTGCCAACAGTCTGCAATGAAGGTCCAGATGGGTGTTACCAGTTAGGGGTGTGTCCCTGCACAGTTTGACACTATGCAATCAGTGCTGCCAGTGTCAGACTGTGCAGGGACACACCCCAAACTGATAACACCTAGACCAGGGATGCCCAACCTGCAACCCTCCAGCTATTGCAAAACTACAACTCCCACTATGCCTGAACACCTTACAGCTATTAGGGAATGCTGGGAGCTGTAGTTTTGCAACAGCTGGAGGGCCACAGCATCCCTGACCTAGACAGACTGCTGGCAATTCATAATTTCTAGCAGGAAGAATAGAGGAATGGCACAACACATGGTCATAAGAACAGATGCTCCAGAATTGTTATTACATGGGGAATTCAAGTAGTTACTAAAACAAACATGTCAGGAGAGGCGACAGCTCCTCTTTAATTGTGAATGGATTCTGGAATCTGTAGATTATATCATGATTGCTACAATAAATCATTGAACACAATCTGATAGTGCTGCTGTAGGTCAATACTGGCTAGCATCGGCTATTAAATCCACAGGAAAAAGGGCCCCACAATCTAATGTGTATGAGCAGATCCTGAATCTCCCCTGATAGATTATGTTGGAGACAAGATCCTTCTCTTCTGGGAGATGAGCCATCTTCAGAAGTGTTAGGCAGCGTTCTTCTCCTCTCTCCCCATCGAAAGCACATGGGAGTGGGAGAGATATCTGTCGGTCGAACTGTTGTTTGGCCATCAGCTACTTGAAGGTTTATGGGCACCATAAGGTGACATCCAAGGTAAAGCTGGCCATACACCTGAGATAACTGTTGGCAGGGCGCTTGCTTGGCAGACAACTAAGGCTACTTTCACACTTGCGTTGTTGTTTTCCGGTATTGGATCTCAATACTGGAAAAAAAAACGTTTCCGTTTACTCCTCATGCATTCTGTTTTGTGACTGGACAAAAAAAACTACTGCAAGCTGCGGTTTTGTGTCCGGCACTGAAAACCATGTAAGTCAATGGTGATGAAGTTGAAGCCTAAAAAAACTGATCCCTCACCTATTGACTTTCAATGTATTTGGCAACGGATCCGGTTTTTGCCGTTTTGATTTCACACAACCGCATCCTAACGGAACGAATACATCTTGATGTGTAAAACCAAAATGGATCCATTTAATTCCGCTATTGAGATCCTCTGCTGGATCTCAATACCGGAATTAACAACGCAAGTGTGAAAGTAGCCTAACTCTCCTCCCCGAAGCCGAGCATGCACATGTGGTGAATGGAAGTTGGGAGGAAGATGCTTATCAGCGGCTTATCTTCCGGAACACAAAAGGATCGGACACATTGAAATTGGCAGGTTCGCTTGACATACATCTAATGTCTATGGCCAGCTTAAGAGCTACTGAATTAGGGCTCATGCACATGGGCGTAGTTTTGCTGTCCGCATCCGATCCGTAGTTTTGCTGTCCGCATCTGTAAGTCCGCTCTGTGACCCCGCAAAAAATGAGATCATGTCCTATTCTTGTTCATTTTGCGGATAAGGATAGAACATTTTCAAGGGAGTAAAAAAAAGAATGGCGGCAGGCTCTAGGCCGAGATTTGTGGACCGCAAAAACGGATAAGGTCGTGTGCAGTAGCCCTCAGTCATAAAATTTCAATGGTGTCAGAAATATAAGGAAATGATACAGTTGACAAGCACATACTGTTCTGTTCAGTCAGTGGTGGGCTATGTGGGCCCAATCTGAGAAGTTCTCACTTAAGAGAGGCCATTTCCACCTAAAGTCAGAAGAATCACATCAGAAGATGTCCCCTGGATTCACGGTGTTACAGCTTTTGGAAAATCTGGCTGGACTTACAAGTTTGTAATACCACCTATTTTAGTATCCCGATTATGGCAACTCTTTTACATACCAGGCAGAGCCCACGGACAAGAGTGCAGCTGTTTCTAGGTAAAGAAAGCAATCCCTGCAGTTAATGAAACAATTTAAAAGGGTTGTCCGGGTTCAGAGTTGTACCTGGACATATCTCCACCTTCACCCCTCCGGCCCCGCTGACATGAGCACTGGAGCATTTTCATGCTCCGATACTCTCCTTTGCCCTGTGCTGAATGGCGCAGGATTTTTTGTTTTTTTTTAGATCTGGTGACATACCGGGCTCTCCATAGGTAAAGCTAGGCAGAGGCTTCTGCCTAGCAGTGAGCCCGGTGATGTCACCGTCACTAATGGGCGGGCTTTATCGCTGTCCTGTAAAACGGCTAGGGCAGTGCTAAAGCCCACCCATCAGTGCCGGTGACATCACTGGGAACACCGCTAGGCGGAAGCCTCCACCTAGCAGTGTAATAATATAAACAAACAGCACTTGCCCTGCGCGATATTCCAATGCTCTTATCAGGGGGGCTGCCTGGGTGAAAATGGAGACATTTAATTGGTTCTCCCAGTTTTCTTCCCCAGTATGTTCTCTGACAACATACAGTCTTCAACTGTCATCAGCCGCATCTACTGTTAGCAGCTGTGAAAGTTACAGGGAGAGAACTGCAGCAGAAAGGACATGTCCCCTGAGAAAGGACACAGCCCCTGAACTGCCAACTTAAAGAAAATCTAGCAGAGCAACTGGATCAGTGAGTGGAGAGATCTCTGGATCCATGTGAGGTACAGGGCTGGTTCCAGCTTTGTTAGAAAGAGACTGTCAAGTACTATATGATGTCCGATTGTCATTTTTTACATCACTGATGGAGTCATTCCTTTAAGTTAAATATTCACTATTTATAAATGTAAAATGTAAATTAAAGTGGGTGAGATAGAGATCATCAGTAAAACAACCGAGAAAGAATTACCTGCAAAGTGGTTCTACATGGTCTCTATCAAGGAAATCATGATCACGTTTCACAGACGCAATATCGATAGGGAATTGAGAATCTGAAATGATAAATTGCAAGTTGTTTTTTTACACATAACTGTAGATAGCAGAAATACATAACACTATGGGAATGGAAGACATGTTCATGTTATGTAGAAGTATTATTATGTAAGAGCCATTCTCCTCCCAGGGCACTGAACATATAAGATACACAGGACCCTGTATACATAACACATACATGACATGAACAAATGATACAAACAAGTACAATAAACATGAGCTTACTGAGTGACAGACTGGCACTGCAGACGAGGACCTGGGATCTATGAGGGGAATATCGGAGGTGTGGGACGAAGATGCTCTTACGGTTGAGAAAAGGTTATTACAGGGTGTAAGCTTTTCTGAAGAGAGGGGTATACAGGTTCCAGTTGGAGGTCTGGTTGGGATATTGTATATATTGTGAACTGGAGTAATACTGAATGATGTGAGGGCAGGTAAGAAAGTCTTTAAGCTGGCCTAACATGATGATTTCGGTTGAATCATCTAATGTGTATGGGGGCCTCCCGATTGTCCCCCAATGGCAGATGTTGGGGCAGAGAAGGATCCGGCTGTAGTATTTCAACATGCTCGTTGTTCTCAGTGAAGACAAGCCACCAGCACACGAACCTGGTAGTGGCTTATTCCCCTCTCCCCATTCAGAACACATGTATGCAGGGGCAGATTGTGAAATTTCCCTGTAGGGTCTATAGCCAGAGGCCGATGCCCAGGGGGCCACCCAAGCCCTTCTCTCTGCCGCTGGCAAGGTACATAATGACCGCCGAGTGAAAATTAACGCTGTGATAGTCAGGCATTCATGTACATGGCCAGTGAATTCAGCTGCTGTGGCCCCCATGCCTCCTAAGCATCCTGTTCCATATCTTAGGGCTCATGCACACGACAGTATTTTGCGTTCAGTATACTGGACGTTTTTTTAGCTCAGTATACGGAACATATACTGAACCATTCATTTCAATGGTTCAGCAAAAAATACTGAAGTGTCTCAGTGTGCATTCCGTTTCAGTATTTCAGTATTTCCGTGCCGTGAAAAGATAGAACATGTCCTATACTTGTCCGCAAATCACGGTGCTTGGCTCCATTCAAGTCAATGGGTCCGCAAAAAAAACGGAACACATACGGAAATGCATCCGTATGTCTTCCGTTTCCGTTCCGTTTTTTCCTGAACCATCTATTGAAAATGTTATGCCCAGCCCAATTTTTTCTATGTAATTACTGTATACTGTATATGGCATACGGAAAAACGGAACGGAAAAACGGAAAGGAAACGGAAACACAACGGAAACAAAAAACGGAACAACGGATCCGTAAAAAACGGACCGCAAAACACTGAAAAAGCAATACTGTCGTGTGCATGAGGCCTTAATCAGAGATAACTGGAGGAAAGAAAATGGCAGCTATGGATGGCCACCACAGAGAGACAGCTTTAGGGGCAATATATTGTGCTGCACTGTGGTATATGGTTCAGATGGAACGGTATTTTGCACTATGATATTGCTGATCTCCCCTATTTGTGTTGCCACGCCATCTGTCAATTTGGACTCTACCCCCCCCCCCCTACAACATGGGCCCACTTTTACCCCAGGGTGTAAGGAGGGTGAGCATATGAGGAATGGCTGATAGCTGACAGCTATCTAATGTTTATGGCTTTTCTGAGGAGAGATAGCTAGAGATTTAGTGGGGAGATGTATGGAGAGGACAGGTTGTGTTTTTAAGGAAATGGTTAGCCACTGAAGGGATCGGTCAAGAGTATTGGGGGCAGAGGAATGAAGGAAAATGTAAATTGGAGTTAAAGGGGTTCTCTGGGAATTAAGAAAATGAAGATACTTAAATATTATTTTATTATAAATATATTCCCAAATTCCTTTCATTAGTTATAATGGCTCGTTTTGTCTGGGGAGCAATCATCAGGGGAAATAAAATGGCCACTGTCCTATTAGTGCACACAAAAAAAGTTACTTCACAACACTGAAGTAAAGAGCTACCTCATCCTCCTGTCTGCTCTGCTTGTCAGGGATTATGCTGAATACAGATAATAAGATCTTCAGCTGAATCTCTGTGGGACATGAAGTACAGAAAGGACGGACAGTATAGACTGTGGAAATGTGGGGCTGTGGTAATGGAGACTACATACAAGTGCTGCTGCTGATTATCCCCACCCTTCTCTCCGTACTTCATGTCTCCTCATGTCCTCCATTCCTACAGAGATTCAGCCGAAGATCTTATCATCTTTATTCAGAATCATAATCCCTGACAAGCAGAGCAGAAAGGAGGGTGAGGCAGCTTAGTGTTCTAAAGTAACTTGCCCTGCAGTGTGATTAGGACAGGTTTTGTGTGTACCAACAGAATGACGGCCATTTTATTTCATCTATTGATTGCGCCCTAGACAAAACAAGCCATTATAGCTAATGAAAGGTATTTGGGAATATATTTATAATAAAGTAATAATTTAAGTATTTTCATTTTCTTAATTCCTGGAGAAACCCTTTGGTCTCTTTCACACGGGCGAGTTTTCTGAATCCGGACCCATTCATTTCTAAAAAAAAAGTAAAAATAATTTAACTCACCTTAATCCACTTGCAAGGAATAGGACCTTTGATGACGTCACTGTGCTCATCACATGGTCCATCACATGATTCATCACCATAGTGAAGGATCATGTGATGGACCATGTGATGAATGCAGTGGTCATTAAAGGTCCTATTCCTCACAGATGAAGACAGAAGAGATGCCGGCTACGCAAACAAGTGGATTAAGGTGAGGTAAATTATTTTATTTATTTTTGTATCCCCTCCAGCGCTATTGTACTATGCATTCTGTATTCAGAATGCTACTATTTTCCCTTATAACCATGTTATAAGGGAAAATAATACGATCTACACAACCTTAAACCCAAACGTGAACTTTTGTAAAGAAGTTCGGGTCTGGGTACCACATTCTGTTTTTTATCACGCATGTGCAAAACGCATTGCACCCGCGCGATAAAAACTGAACAACGGAATGCAATCGCAGTCAAAACTGACTGCAATTGCGTACCTACTTTGCTAGTTTATTAGAGCTAGGCATGTATACCTGAGTTAGTCTGTCAATTATTGTCAAAAGATCTATAATTACCTTAATAACAGCTTTCATTAATGTCCTCTGTCCCTTTCCACTGCTCCCTTAAAAGACCATTGCTAGGGCTTGTCTGTCTTCCTTTTAGTATAAACAGAAGGCAGAGGAACAGTCCTCCATACTGCCTGCCTGCTTTAGGCTTCAGAGTGAGGAGGCGTGTCTCTCAGTTATCCAATCTGATTGGCTGGCAGGGAGCTGCTGGCTACAGCAAGTGTGTATGGGAAGTGAGTGAAAGACGTTTTGGCCTCAAAGAACTGGCAGAGGAGCCATCTTGAGAAGGTCCTCATATTGTAAATGTTTAACCAGCTCAGCTCCCCTAGCTTAAACCCCCTTAATGACCAGACCACTTTTTCAATTCTGCACTACACTACTTTCACGGTTTATTGCTCGGTCATACAACTTACCACCCAAATGAATTTTACCTCCTTTTCTTCTCACTAATAGAGCTTTCATTCGGTGGTATTTCATTGCTGCTGACATTTTATTTTATTTTATTTTATATTAATCGAAATTTACCAACATTTTTGCAAAAAAACATAATTTTTCACTTTCGGCTGTAAAATTTTTCAATTAAAACTACATTTCTATATAAATTTTTCTCTAAATTTATTGTTCTACATGTCTTTGATTAAAAAAAATGCAATAAGTGTATATTTATTGGTTTGGGTAAAAGTTATAGCGTTTACAAACTATTGTGCAAAAATGAGAATTTCCGCATTTTGAAGCAGCTCTGACTTTCTGAGCACCTGTCATGTTTCATGAGGTTCTACAATGACCAGACAGTAGAAACACCCCACAAATGACCCCATTTCGGAAAGTAGACACCCTAAGGTATTCGCTGATGGGCATAGTGAGTTAATGGAAGTTTTTATTTTTTGTCACAAGTGATCTTTTTATAGCGCTGCAGCGATTTTACGATGTTTTTGCAGTGATCAGAAAAAAAATATTCTGTCACTGCGGTGGGGCGGACTGAACGCAAGTGTGCGCACAAGATCAGGCAATTGTGGACAAGAAAAGGCATTTTCTATATAGTTTCTATATAGTTCTGGCAAAATGCGGAAAGCACATTGCCGGTGTCCATGTTTTGCAAATCCGCGGTGTCCGTGTTTTGCGGATCCGTGGATTTGTGGATCCGCAAAACACATACGGATGTCTGAATGGAGCCTTACAGGGAGGTGATCAATGACAGGGGGGTGATCAGGGAGTCTATATGGGGTGAACAGGGGTTAATAAGGGGTCAATAAGTGACGGGGGGGTGTAGTGTAGTGCTGCTTGGTGCTACTTACAGAGCTGCCTGTGTCCTCTGGTGGTCGATCCAAGCAAAAGGGACCACCAGAGGACCAGGTAGCAGGTATATTAGACGCTGTTATCAAAACAGTGTCTAATATACCTTTTAGTGGTTAAAAAAATTGCATCTACAGCCTGCCAGCGAACGATCGCCGCTGGCAGGCTGGAGATCCACTCGCTTACCTGCCGATCCTGTGAACGCGCGCGCATGTGTGCACGCGTTCACAGGAAATCTCGCGTTTTGCGAGAGGACGCGCTGGCGCGTCCAGGAGGAATTACATGGCCGCTGCCAGGACGCGATCCTGCGTGCGGCGGTCCTGTACTGGTTAAACAGCTGTAACTAAGGGAAAAACTCAAGGAAAACAGTGGTATGTGAAGAAACTAAAGATTGCTTTATGCATAATGCTGCTGCAGCAGTAACATATGCTAAAATAGTTTTTTTTTATGAAAACATGACAGTTACCCTTTAAAGGTGCTCATGCACATTAGACAAAACTCAGCGGCGTCTACTGATTTCAGCAGGATTGGGGCCTCTCTATTCTATTTTAATGGTAGATGGCGGGGCAAAGAATGGTGTATGGGAACGATGGCACATTTGGAGTCTGGAAGGAATTTCCCCCTTAAGGCCCCTTTCACACGAGCGTGAGGGATTAGGTCCGGATGCGTTCAGGAGTGCGTTCAGTGAAACTCGCACTATTTTGCAAGCAAGTTCAGTCAGTTTTGTCTACGATTGCGTTCAGTTGTTCAGCTTTTCCGCTCGGGTGCAATGCGTTTTGATACGTTTTTCACGCGCGTGATAAAAAACTGAAGGTTTACAAACAACATCTCTTAGCAACCATCAGTGAAAAACGCATCGCACCCGCACTTGCTTGCGGATGCAATGCGTTTTTCACGCAGCCCCATTCACTTCTATGGGGCCAGGGCTGCGTGAAAAACGCAGAATATAGAACATGCTGCGATTTTAACGCAACGCAGAACTGATGTGTGAAAAACAACGCTCATGTACACAGACCCATTGAAATAAATGAGTCAGGATTCAGTGCGGGTGCTATGCGTTCACGTCGCGCATTGCACCCGCGCAGAAAACTCGCTCGTGTGAAAGGGACCTAAAATTGAGTAATTGTTGACCATCTCATAGGCAGGGGCATAGCTACAGGGGGTGCAGAGGTTGCAGTCGCTACCAGGCCTTGTGTCATCATCTTTTAACCTCATCAGCTTCATAACTATGTTCCATGCTCCCTGCCCAGACTAAAATAATTTCAGAAAATTAAATTAATCACACAAAAGGAAAACTGATTAGCACACGTTAATCAGACACTTTTGTAGTCTGCTGCTCTTCTCCTGATATAATCTGGTACCAGCTCCAGGCCTGGGATCCCTGCCATTCATACCTCAGAAGGTTTATACTGTAGACACAGGTTGAGGTAGCTTAATTATTTTGGTTATTACATAAATATTATTCGTGAGTGCACACTGTTACTACTGGATCAATGGCTGGGTGGTCCTGATGAATGGGATCCGCTGTTCTCGGGCTGCCTATGTTTTTAGTGGCTGGCATAATTATGGTTTTAAAGCTTTCCCGGGGTGTAAAAATGCAATGAAAGAGAATGATGTCATGGATGAAAAGCATGGCAAATTTCATCAGAAGGCCTGGCGTGGTTACCTTCATAAAGCTGAGCATATTGAGGAAATCCAGCCGCCCGTAACCACTCGCATGCTTCTTTTGCTTCGAGTTCTGGAGAAGAAAGAACGTAAAGTAAATGTATTGCCTAGACATTCATACCTCATGGATAGAAAACGTTATAAATCACCTGTACTCATATACCAAATCACTAGAATTATAACTGTAAAAGGAATATACATCAGACACACATGCCTGGCAAAATGCTGCAATACGAGGATAGGTTAACACTAGATGTCGACTCAAGAAAGTTTTGGGTTCTTTTCTTTATAATGGATTGAAATCCATTGAAAAATACAAAAATGATGCAACCAGGAAAAAAAAAAAAAAAAAAAAAAGCAACCTAGAGGCAATAAGCTTATTATTTATTTATATGTTTTGTTAATGGATCAACAAATTTAGTAAAAAAAAAGATAACTAAGATTAGATTCATTCGGGTCGGTTGCTTGACTGTAATGTAGTGGGAGCCAGGAATTTTCTCAGGTAAGTTAAAGGAGTTCTATGGGATTTTTAGATTGGAGGCCTATCATCATAGGTCATCAATATCAGATCCGTGGAGGTCTGAGTCCCAGCACCGGGCCGACCAGCTATTCTGCAATAGCTCCAGTGCTGGAAGTATACAGCCAAGTAGTTGATAGAGCCGGTCACTTTAATGGGCGCAGCTCTGCAGTAACCAGCTCTGTCCACTACACTGTGCAGTTCCATCACCTATTTCCAGTGCCAGAGTTACGGCAGAGCAGTTGACTGGTGGACGTGCCGGGAGTCGGACCTCTGCCAATCAGATATTGATGACTTATCTTATCTTAAGTATTAATCCTGGAGATCCCCTAAATGTACTGATGGACTCCAACATATGCCAATATAACCCGGTGCAGTTTACATTACAGGAATCAGTTAAAGGGGTATTCTCATCTCAGAGCTCTGATGGCATATCACTAGGATATGCTTTCAGTGACAGATAGGTGTGAGTCTCACCCCTATAACCCCCTCCTATCTCCAGAACAGGCCCCCCAAAGTGAAGAGAGAGCAGCAGCGTAAATGCAGCCACCCTCTGTTCACCGCTATAGGAGCTCAGAAAATAGCTGATTGCTGCTATTTCCGGCAGTCCCATTGTGGTGAATGGAGGGAGGAGGTGCTTGTGCGTGTCCCTCTGATTTAGGCCACGTTCTGGAGATAGATATGGGTCCCAAAGGTGGGACCCGCACCTATCTGACATTGATGGCATATCATAGCGATATGCCATCAATCAGTGGCGTAACTACAGGGGAAGCAGCTGCTTTGGGACCAAGTGCAGAAGGGGTCTTTTGTAGCACAATTCAGGCCAAGCCGGGCCCCCAGTGTGACTGTATCTGAAGGGGGCCCGGCCTGGCCTTAAATGTACTAGAAAAGGTGTACATACCAGTATGAAGGACCTTTGGAATGCAGTAATGGTAGGCTAAAGGATCTTTAATGATGTCATCATGTCACATGATCAAAGGTCCTTCAGCCTACCATTACTGCATTCCAAAGGTCTTTTAGCCTACCATTACTGCATTCCAAAGGTCCTTTAGCCTCCAAGAGACATCAGAGGAGAACAAAGAACCTGCAGCCTGTAAGTATATATATATATATATATAGGTGTATATATGTATGTGTGTATAGATGGGTGTGTATGTGTGTGTGTGTGTATATATATATACAGTACAGACCAAAGGTTTGGACACACCTTCTCATTCAAAGAGTTTTCTTTATTTTATAAAAATTGTAGATTCACACTGAAGGCATCAAAACTATTAAGACATGTGGCATTATATACATAACAAAAAAGTGTGAAACAACTGAAAATATGTCATATTCTAGGTTCTTCAAAGTAGCCACCTTTTGCTTTGATTACTGCTCTGCACACTCTTGGCATTCTCTTGATGAGCTTCAAGAGGTAGTCACCTGAAATGGTCTTCCAACAGTCTTGAAGGAGTTCCCAGAGATACTTAGCATTTGTTGGCCCTTTTGCCTTCACTCTGCGGTCCAGCTCACCCCAAACCATCTTGATTGGGTTCAGGTCCGGTGACTGTGGAGGCCAGGTCATCTGGCGCAGCACCCCATCACTCTCCTTCATGGTCAAATAGCCCTTACACAGCCTGGAGGTGTGTTTGGGGTCATTGTCCTGTTGGAAAAAAAAAATGATGGTCCAACTGAACGCAAACCGGATGGAATAGCATGCCGCTGCAAGATGCTGTGGTAGCTATGCTGGTTCAGTATGCCTTCAATTTTGAATAAATCCCCAACAGTGTCACCAGCAAAGCACCCCCACACCATCACACCTCCTCCTCCATGCTTCACGGTGGGAACCAGGCATGCAGAGTCCATCCGTTCATCTTTTCTGCGTCTCACAAAGACACGGTGGTTGGAACCAAAGATCTCAAATTTGGACTCATCAGACCAAAGCACAGATTTCCACTGGTCTAATGTCCATTCCTTGTGTTCTTTAGCCCAAACAAGTCTCTTCTGCTTGTTGCCTGTCCTTAGCAGTGGTTTCCTAGCAGATATTCTATCATGAAGGCCTGATTCACACAGTCTCCTCTTAACAGTTGTTCTAGAGATGTGTCTGCTGCTAGAACTCTGTGTGGCATTAACCTGGTCTCTAATCTGAGCTGCTGTTAACCTGCGATTTCTGAGGCTGGTGACTCGGATGAACTTATCCTCCGCAGCAGAGGTGACTCTTGGTCTTCCTTTCCTGGGGCAGTCCGCATGTGAGCCAGTTTCTTTGTAGCGCTTGATGGTTTTTGTGACTGCACTTGGGGACACTTTCAAAGTTTTCCCAATTTTTCGGACTGACTGACCTTCATTTCTTAAAGTAATGATGGCCACTTATTTTTCTTTACTTAGCTGCTTTTTTCTTGCCATAATACAAATTCTAACAGTCTATTCAGTAGGACTATCAGCTGTGTATCCACCTGACTTCTCCACAACGCAACTGATGGTCCCAACCCCATTTATAAGGCAAGAAATCCCACTTATTAAACCTGACAGGGCACACCTGTGGAGTGAAAACCATTTCAGGTGACTACCTCTTGAAGCTCATCAAGAGAATGCCAAGAGTGTGCAAAGCAGTAATCAAAGCAAAAGGTGGCTACTTTGAAGAACCTAGAATATGACATATTTTCAGTTGTTTCACACTTTTTTGTTATGTATATAATTCCACGTGTTAAAGGAAGTCTGTCAGCAGATTTACCCCTTTTTAACAGTTGCCATACCCGGTGGACTCCGCCCTGGGCACTTGCGAGCCCTCATCAAAGTTCGTTTTTGGCATATTTAAAAGTCCACCAAAGCATATAAAGGTACTGTGTTAATCATCTGTTTTGCGGCTACAGCGGTATGGCAACTGTTAAAAAGGGGTAAATCTGCTGACAGACTCCCTTTAATTTATAGTTTTGATGCCTTCAGTGTGAATCTACAATTTTCATAGTCATGAAAATAAAGAAAACTCTTTGAATGAGAAGGTGTGTCCAAACTTTTGGTCTGTACTGTATATATATATATATATATAGGTATGTATGTATGTTTGTGTGTATGTGTGTGTGTATGTGTTTATCTGTGTATACCTGTATGTCTGTGTGTATGTGTGTGTGTATAGGTTTGTGTGTATATGTTTGTTTGTGTTTGCGTTTATAGATTGTAAGCTCTTGCGGGCAGGGTCCTCTACCTCTCTGTACTAGTCTGTTAATAGTATCTTCTTTATTGTAATTTTTATATTTGTGTAACCCCAGCTGAATGTACAGCTCCTTGGAATTAATGTCACTTTAATATATATGTGTGTTAATATCTGTGTGTGTACATGTGTTTATCTGTGTGTGTCTGTGTGTATATATATATATATGTGTGTATGTATGTATATGTGTTTATCTCTGTGTTAGTATCTGTGTGTGTGTGTGTGTGTGTGTGTGTACATGTGTTTATATGTGTGTGTTAGTATGTGAGTGTCTATCTATGTCAACATCTGCTTATTGTGTATACAGGAGATATCTGGATATGGGTAGTAGTGTGTGTGTGTATATATATATAAGAATTAGAGCACTACTACTCCAATCCAGATATTTAGGACACCGATACTGCGACAGATACTTGAAACAAAAAATAAAATACAAAAAAATAAAGCTTTTTACAATTGAAGACCTGTCCTCAGGATAGGTCGACAATATCAAAAGGGGGTAGGGGCTGTGGGACCCAGTCAGTTCTGGCTACGCCCCTGCAATCACTGTCTGTAATGAGAATACCCCTTTAAATCTTCCTAAATACAGGATGGATATATTTTTAACAGCACTTCTCTAGTTATCAGTGACAATCAGTAGTAAGTTCTGCATTTTCTATATGAAGAAATATTATTCCTGAATTAACAGTTTTAATTAAAACTTTCAATAACAGAAGTATGAATGACAGTCACATTACAGGAAATAGACTGCGCTATGAAAGTGGTGACATTTATAGAAGGCGCTAAGCTCAGCTGGCCATATATCCAGAAGAGGAAACAAACAGAGCAAAGTTAATCAAATAAAATGTTATACGTTGCTCTAACCAAAAGAGACGGCTCAAAGACACGAACATGAACATCATTCAGATCTGAAATATATTGACTATATATACTGTTTGTATAGCAGCTGTTAGTACATAAGCAAAACCACTTTAGTTCTTCTCAGACAACCACCTTAATTTTTCTCTCTTTATGAATAAAAAGGAAGAATGTCTCTACTGGGTGATGACCTTGTTGGCGGTCATGTCAAGTAAACGGGACTAGAATGGGTAGAACACCCCTTATAACAAGCAGGTGACTGGATGATGAGCTGATCAGGAGATCTGGCTGCTAGGACCATCTTGCAATCACCATAAAAACTGTCCCTAAAGTGCAAACCACTTGGCCTTTCCCTAAAGTGCTCATATGCACTAGGTCAACATCGTCCAAATTTGATGATTTCGGTTGGTCCAGCTCACCCTCTAACGTGTATGAGAGGTTCCCGATTCTCTTCCGACAGCCGATGTTGGCAGAAAGAGGCACTGGAGATGTTAGTTTTTTTCAACATGCTTGATTGTTTCTCATGGTGGATAAACCAACATTAGAGGTGTCTGTCATGTTCTTAATCCCCATTGAAGACCCATGCACACTAGGCTGCACCCGAATGTGTATACCTAAGGGTGGGTGGTGTGTAGAAGAAACGGTGAGCGGTTAGATAGAAGGCCGATAAAAAAAAAAAAGAAGAAAAGTGAATCTTGCAGGTTTCTTTGGCGATTCCAAAATAGGTGACCAGGGGCGGACTAGGAACTTAAAGTGGCCCTGGAAAAAACTAGCAGTGTTGGGTCCAAATTGACAGAAGGCAAAGCAACACAAAGAGTTAGACCAACCTATACGAGAAAGACTCAAATTATATGTATAGATAACACTGGGGTCTAGTATACTATACTGAGCCAACAAACGAAACAAACCAATAACCCACCAATAACCCCAAGAAAGGATGAGAGAGCACACATATAAAATATATGTAAATGTATTAAGACATAATCAAATGACAATAATTAAATGACATAAGGCACAAGGGTGGAGGAGGGTGGGAGGCCCCATGTAGCAGGGTCAAAAACTACCTCCCTCACAAAACACCCAACTGACAGGGAAAAAGGGGGTCACAGCCCTGGGTAAAGAGTCGCATAGATATGGGGAAACTGTGGGTTCACCCAAAGTGACATATAGTAATAAGTGTGCTGCATGCATATACAAAGTGATAATGATCACACATAGCCAAAATTGCCCGCCCAGGATAACTAAGATGGCAGCATCGAAATGCAGGTAGCCAATTGACTGTAAGTGGGGAAGGGCAAAAGTGCTAGGTGGAAGCAGTAACCTTAAAATAACAAACTAGCAAAGAATGACAACAAACCAGAATTTACCCATGGTATGCTGGAACCCAGAGACTGTGACCGGAGCTGCACCTCACTTTGTATATGCATGCAGCACACTTATTACTATATGTCACTTTGGGCGAACCCACAGTTCCCCCATATCTATGCGGCTCTTTACCCAGGGCTGTGACCCCTTTTTCCCTGTCAGTTGGGTGTTTTGTGAGGGAGGTAGTTTTTGACCCTGCTACACAGGGCCTCCCACTCTCCTCCACCCTTGTGCCTTATGTCATTTGATTATGTCTTAATAAATTTACATATATTTTATATGTGTGCTCTCTCATCCTTTCTTGGGGTTATTGGTTTGTTTTCTTTGTTGGCAAAGCAACACAAGTAGGCAGGACCATCACATGTTGGCACTGACAACACGAGTAGGCAGGATCAACACATGTTGGCAGTGACAACACAAGTAGGCAGGACCATCACATGTTGGCAGTGACAACACAAGTAGGCGGGGCCAGCATTACCGTAGTGCAGCACAAAATACCACCCCAGAAGAACCAAATACAAAGTGCAGCACAAAATACTGCCTCAATATGAAACTGTATCATCGGCCAGTTGAATTCAGAAGGGCACCTGCAGCTGCTGGCTTAGTGCATAAGTGCCTGACGCTCCTACATTAATTACCTGCTGAGAGCATCAGATCGCTCATTACCTGGCTGGCGGCCATAAGGAGGACTTGGGTGCCCCCCTGCCATCAGCCCACTGGAAATTTATTGTGTAGGATCTTTGGCCAGTCTGCCCCTGTGGGTCACTACTCTTGTAAAGTCCTCAGTTAAAGTAAAGGATTGAAATCCTAAAGCAAACATCATACAATACTGTTCAGATGAATAGAGGAGAAAAATGTGAGATTACATGTAAAGTTTTATTTAAATATGAACCTGGCCAACTAAAGTCAGTGGGGCAGATTTACTAATCCTACAGATGGTGTGAACTTGTGTCTAAACCAGCACCAGATTTAATCACAGGGACTAAGCCTATGCGATAAATGTGGCAATTTTCGGACTAGGAGCAAAAACCTTCTCCAAATCTAAATGTGCCAGTTTTTGTAGCAATTTACCCCAAAATCTAGGTGCACTAACATTAATAAATAAGGGCCACTGAGTCTTATACTTGAAGTTTGAATTTTATTGGGCATTTTATGGGCCAAAAATAAATCATAACAATGACGTCTTAACATTTCTAGGCTTGTCCTTGGCTCCTATTCATAAGCCCAGATGAGCAAGAATCATGGGATTCCACTAATCAGCGAATGACAAGTTGTCATGTGTTAAGGATCATAAACCTCTGACTCTTAGGCAGACGATTTGGGAAAATATACAGAACTTTACCCTCACTACCATCCTACGCATTTTTAAAGAAAAAGAGTACTATCTTAATACACAAAGTATAAGGGATCAACAGGAATACTGTAAATTACTACACGACTACATTTACAAAAAAACAAACATACGGTTACAAAAACATAAGCACACATTCTGTAACAGATGTTTTTTTCGTAACCATCAACAAGCAAAAACGAACAAGGCCCAGTGTGAACCTAGACTTATAAAACTGGCTATCTATTCCATAGCCACAAACCCAACAAACAAAAACAGGCAATAAATAGTCCCAAAATAACCTGAACAGGAAAGGAAGCACTAGATCCAGTAGGTAGAGTAAGATTTAGAAAATAAAAAACACAGAAAGCCATGGTCAACCACACAACCCTTTTTTTTTTTACAGCCGAAGCAAAGGTAAACTGACCAAATATATGGTAAAAAAGACACTTATGATGTGAGCCTATCCTTAAAGGGAATGTACTATAAGAAAATGAAATATTGTTTAAAACAAGTTTTTATGTTAAACTATTATTTTTTTGAATATTTGGGCAATTTGTAAAAATTCATATTCGCATTTGCCTCTAGGCGTAAAATATGTCAAGAATTCCTGTTTTGTAAGAGCAGCCACATGAGCAATTGGAATATTATTGTTTACAGCACTATCTAAGGGCTGGGTAAAGTAGGACAAACATACATTTTGTGGGGCTTTTCTTACCAGGAGTAGTAATAATATGAAGTTCTATTCTGCTCTTCATATGCCCAGGAGGTAGAGCTGTGCTGTGGAGTGTTCTCTGCATTGAGCTGCTTCACAGCTCCTCCCCTCTGCTTTGAGTCACAGCTGTAGCAGCCAACCAGGAGACCACTACAGCTGTGAGGCAGACAGCACATCACAGTGATAGTGACACTAATAGCTATCTCTCTCCATTCTCCCATACATACAGTGCCTTGCAAAAGTATTCGCCCCCCTTGAATTTTTTCATATTTTGGTGCCTCACAACCTGGAATTAACATGGATTGTTTGAGGATTTGCATCATTTCATTTACAGAACATGCCCACAACTTTGAATATGTTTTTTTTTTATTGTGTAGCAAACAACAAATAGGACAAAATACTGGAAAAAGTCAATGTGCATAACTATTCCCCCCCCCCCCCTTCCCAGTCAATACTTTGTAGAGCCACCTTTTGCGTCAATCACAGCTCCAAGTCACTTTGGCAAAGTCTTTATGAGCTTGCTACATCTTACCACTGGGAATTTTGCCCATTCCTCCTTGCAAAACTGCTCCAGCTCCTTCAAGTTGGATGCTTTGCGCTTGTGAACAGCAATCTTTACGTCTGACCACAGATTTTCTATTGGATTGAGATCTGGGCTTTGACTAGGCCATTCCAACACATTTACATGTTTTCTTTTAAACAACTCAAGTGTTGCTTTAGCCGTGTGTTTGGGGGTCATTGTCCTGCTGGAAGGTGAACCTCCGTCCTAGCCTCAGATCACGCACAGACTGGTACAGGTTTTGCTCAAGAATATCCCTGTATTTAGCACCATCCATCTTTCCCTCAACTTTGACCAGTTTCCTAGTCCCGGCTGCTGAAAAACCATCCCCACAGCATGATGCTGCCACCACCATGTTTCACTGAGGGGATGGTGTTCTTTGGGCAATGTGATGCGTTGGGTTTGCGCCAGACATAGCGTTTTCTTTGAATGGCCGAAAAGTCCAATTTTAGTCTCAACAGATCGGAGCACCTTCCTCCGTACATTTTGGGAGTCTCCCACATAACTTTTTGCAAACTCACAACGTGCCTTTTTGTTTTTGGCTGAAAGTAATGGCTTTCTTCTTGCCTCTCTGCCATAAAGCCCAACTCTATGGAGCGTACGGCTTATTGTGATTCTATGTACAGATACTCCAGTCTCTGCTGTGGAACTCTGCAGCTCCTCCAGGGTTACCTTAGGTCTCTGTGCTGCCTTTCTGATTAATGCCCTCCTTGCCCGGTCCGTGAGTTTTGGTGGGCGGCCGTCTCTTGGCAGGTTTGCTGTTGTGCCATGTTCTTTCCATTTGGTTATGATAGATTTGATGGTGCTGCTGGGGATCATCAAAGATTTGGATATTTTTTTATAACCTAACCCTGACTTGTACTTCTCAACAACATTGTCCCCTACTTGTTTGGAGAGTTCCTTGGTCTTCATGGTAGTGTTTGGTTAGTGATGCCTCTTGCTTAGGTGTTGCAGCCTCTGGGGCCTTTCAAAAAAGGTGTGCATATGTAATAACAGATCATGCGACACTTAGATTGCACACAGGTGGACATCATTTCACTAATTATGTGACTTCTGAAGGTAATTGGTTGTACCAGAGCTTTTTATGGGCTTCCTAACAAAGGGGGTAAATACATATGCACATGCCAATTTTCTGTTTTCTATTTCTAAACAAGTTTTATTTATATATTTTTTTTTTTCACTTCACCAACTTAGACTATTGTGTTCTGATCCATCACAGAAAATTCAGATTAACAAAACATTGAACTTAATGCTGTAATGTAACAAAATACGAAAAAAGTCAAGTGGGGTGAATACTTTTGCAAGGCATTGTATGTATTCTCAGCTCAGTTGAGTATACCTATGCAGCAAGTGAGGAGAAAACCTTATGTCCCCGCTAACAAAAGTATTGACTCTGACCTGCTAATCTTTATCTCCCCCAAAATCAGCATTTGGGGCAGAATCGGCAGGCCCCATACACATTACATGGTCAGCTAAACCCACCAAAATTGGAATGTTCGTCCAATACACACCAAGTGTGTATGACCAGCTTAAATGGCATCCGTCAGCAGATTTGTCCCTATGACACTGGCTGACCTGTTCCATGTGCACTTGGCAGCTGATGACATCTGTGTTGGTCCCATGTTCATATGTGCCCGCATTGCTGAGAAAAATTTAAGGATAACTGTCATATTTTATTTTATATTTGCTAGTTTATTAGAGCTAGGCAGGTATACCTGAGTTAGTCTGTCAATGATTGGCAAAAGATCTGTAATTACCTTATAATAACAGCTTTCATTAATCCCAATAAAAGCAAATTCTCCAGCATTCGTCAGTATTAGTCGTCTTTATTGTAGATCGCTATAAAGTTCTTAATCATAACCTGTTATGGTTATGATTAAGAACTTTCCAGTTTGAAACATGTTAACCTGTGGTGGAGGGTGGTGAAGATTGCAGTATGTACTTTTATACCGATCTACAATAAAGACGACTAATACTGACGGATGCTGGAGAATTTGCTTTTATTGGGATTGTACAAAGGACGAGTCCGGTCCTCTCCGTGCACCGAGCGCTTATGGTGAGCTGGATATTTTTTTTCTCTTCGAATACTAGCTTTCATTAATGTCTCCTGTCCCTTTCCACTGCTCCCTTAAAAGAGCATTACTATGGCTCATCGTCTCCTGCTAGGAAGACAGAGGGGCGGTCCTTCACGCTGCATGCCTGCATTAGGCTTCAGAGTGAGGAGGCGTGTCTCTCAGTAATCCAACCTGATTGGCTGGCAGGAAGCTGCTGGCTACAGCAAGTTTGTATGTGACCGCAGTTTTGGCCTTTAGAGAACTGGCAGAGAAGCCATCTTGAGAAGATCCTCATAATGTAGGATTCAAAACAGCCGTAACTAAGGGGGAAACTCAAGGAAAACCGTGGTAAAGTGAAGAAACTAAAGATTTATGCATAATGCTGCTGCAGCAGTAACATATGCTAAAATTGATTTTTTGATGAAAATATGACAGTTATCCTTTAAGTTTTAATATATATAAGCAAATGAGCCTTTAGGAGCAACTCTCTCTGCAACTGCTGCACCCTCTGCATTTTGATTGACAGGACCAGGCAGTGCAAACATCATCACATCTGACCCTGTCTATCAAAGTACAGAGGATGCGGCAGTTGCAGAGAGAGCAGAGCCTCTAGATGTAACGGCAACGCCCCTGTTGCTCCCAGAGACTCATTTGCATATATTAAGACAATGTGGACATATATGAAGATGGGACCAACACAGATGCCTTCAGCTACCAAGTCCACACGGAACAGGTCAGCCGATTTCATAGGTACAAATTTGAAGCCCTTTAAGTGACCTAAATTTATAATAGTAACGATACCTACAAATGCTCGCAGTTTAGGTAAAAAAATCAATGAACTTGGGTCAATAATGGCATCTGAGAATGTAGATTTAGTGGCTGTTACGGAGACATGGTTTAATGAAAGAAATGACTGGGACATAACCATACCAGGGTACTCTTTATACAGAAGAGACAAAGAAGGCAAGAAAGGAGGAGGAGTGGCCCTGTATGTGAAAGATAGCATTAAATCTAACCTAATACAAGTTGGTGAGGCCAACATAGAGTCAGTTTGGGTTACCTTGCAGTTTGCTAATCATGCAGTAACTCGTGTAGGTGTGATATATAGACCACCTGGTCAAGTTAAAGAACTAGATGATCTACTAGTTGAAGAAATAGCTAAAATGACAATAAAATGAGAAGTTATCATTATGGGAGATTTCAATCTTCCAGATATAAACTGGAAAACCAAAATAGCAAGTTCTACCAGGAGTACAGATATTCTAAATTCCCTACTGGGGTTATCCCTACAACAAATGGTTGAGGAGCCAACCCGGAGGGAGGCCATTTTGGATTTGGTATTCACAAATGGGGATTCAGTATATGATGTCATTGTAGGCGAAACCTTGGGATCTAGTGATCACCAGTCAGTGTGGTTTAATATAAGAACTGTGAAAGAGTCCCACCACACAAAAACAAAAGTTTTAGATTTTAGAAAAACAGACTTTTCAAAAATGAAATTAGTCATAAATGAGTCCTTATCAGACTGAAACGGATTACATGGAGTCCAGGAGAAATGGGACTACTTAAAAGGTGCATTATTGAAGGCAACAGAAAATTGCATTAGACTTGTCAGTAAAAGCAAAAAAAGGAAGAGACCACTGTGGTACTCAGCAGAAGTGGCCCAAATCATTAAAAATAAAAAGCTAGCATTTTGTAATTATAAAAAAAAACAGAGCAATGAAGATAAGGAAATCTACAAGATTAGGCAGAAAGAGGCCAAGCAAGTTATAAGAACTTCTAAAGCGCAGGCAGAAGAAAAACTAGCTCAGTCTATGAAAAAAGGGGATAAGACATTCTTCAGATATATAAATGAAAAAAGGAAATTAAAACAAGGAATAACTAAATTAAAAACAAAGGACGGAAGGTATGTAGAAGAGAATAAAGGGCTAGCCGACTGCCTTAATGAATACTTCTGTTCAGTTTTTACAAAAGAAAAAGAAGGAGAAGGACCTCCACTAGAAAGGATGACTAATAAATCGTTTGATGCATGTGTCTTTACAGAGGAAGATGTTCTAAGTTTGCTGTCTAAAGTGAAGACAAATAAGTCACAGGGGCCTGATGAGATACACCCAAAATTATTAAAAGAGCTTAGTGGTGAGCTGGCAAAACCGTTAACAGATTTATTTAACCAACCATTAGTAACAGGAGTCGTCCCGGAAGATTGGAAATTGGCAAATGTCGTGCCCATTCACAAGAAAGGTAGTAAGCAGGAATCGAGCAACTATAGACCAGTGAGTCTGACATCAATAGTAGGCAAATTAATGGAAACCCTATTAAAGGATAGGATTGTGGAACATCTAAAATCCCATGGATTGCAAGATGAAAAACAACATGGGTTTACTTCAGGGAGATCATGTCAAACAAATCTTATAGATTTTTTTGACTGGGTGACTAAAATAATAGACGGTGGAGGTGCAGTAGACATCGCATATCTAGATTTTAGTAAGGCTTTTGACACTGTCCCACATAGAAGACTTATCAATAAACTGCAGTCATTGAGCATGGACTCCCATATTGTTGAGTGGATTAGGCAGTGGCTGAGTGACAGACAACAGAGGGTTGTAGTCAATGGAGAACATTCAAAACAAGGTCATGTTACCAGTGGGGTTCCACAGGGATCTGTACTGGGACCAATTTTGTTTAATATCTTCATAAGTGATATTGCAAAAGGCCTCAATGGTAAGGTTTGTCTTTTTGCTGATGACACAAAGATATGTAACAGGGTTGATGTTCCTGGAGGGAAACGCTAAATGGAAAAGGATTTAGGAAAACTAGAAGAATGGTCAGAACTCTGGCAACTGAAATTTAATGTGGATAAGTGCAAGATAAGGCACCTGGGGCGTAAAAACCCAAGGGCAGAATATAGAATATTTGACACAGTCCTGACCTCAGTATCTGAGGAAAGGGATTTAGGAGTAATTATTTCAGAAGACTTAAAGGTGGGAAGACAATGTAATAGAGCAGCACGAAATGCCAGCAGAATGCTTGGATGTATAGGGAGAGGTATAAGCAGTAGAAAGAGTGAAGTGCTTATGCCGCTGTACAGATCACTGGTGAGACCTCACTTGGAATATTGTGCTCAGTACTGGAGGCCATATCTCCAGAAGGATATAGACACTCTAGAGAGAGTTCAGAGAAGAGCTACTAAACTAGTACATGGATTGCAGGATAAAACTTACCAGGAAAGGTTAAAGGACCTTAACATGTATAGCTTGGAAGAAAGAAGAGACAGAGGGGATATGATAGAAACTTTTAAATACATAAAGGGAATCAACTCGGTAAAGGAGGAGAGCATATTTAAAAGAAGAAAAACTACCACAAGAGGACACAGTTTTAAATTAGAGGGGCAAAGGTTTAAAAGTAATATAAGGAAGTATTACTTTACTGAGAGAGTAGTGGATGCATGGAATAGCCTTCCTGCAGAAGTGGTAGCTGCAAATACAGTGAAGGAGTTTAAGCATGCATGGGATAGGCATAAGGCTATCCTTCATATAAGATAGGGCCAGGGACTATTCATAGGATTCAGATATATTGGGCAGACTAGATGGGCCAAATGGTTCTTATCTGCCGACACATTCTATGTTTCTATGTTACCTCGCTCTAGGACTAAGTTTGGTTTAATGTTATAAAGAAAAACAGGGTTAAGCACCGTGCTACCCGTCGGATTGCACACAGGTAGAAACCAGCACAGCTACCTCCTACATAGACAGTGTACCTGTATGTTTGTTGGTGGATTCCTGATGGACGCAGATATCACGCCTCACTGAAGTGAGGGATCGCTGAATCGCTGGTGCCGAAGTCCGGGATGTAAGCCTGTTTGTAATCCGCTTTAGATGGCGTGCTGCCTCGCGCCCCGGCCGGTGGCGCGATGCTGCAGCAGGTAGGAGTTTAGCAATTTTTTGCACTCACTAGGAGCAGCGAGTGACGTCACTTCCGTGTTCGCCAATGACCACAGGTGCCAAAGAAATCTCTCCTTTAAGTGACCTGTTAGCAGAGCATGATTGTTTTGTAATCTTATCCCCAGGTTGATTGGAGGCCAATCAAGAAACCGTCAAAGATGGGAGGCAGATATGAAGTGGTGGACAGGAAAGATGAGTCTTGCATAGAGTTCATGTGAGAGGAAAGCGGTGAGTGTCTAGTTCGTGGAAGGTCAGACAGGATAACATTGTGGTAGTAGAGATGAAAAATAACAGCGAGCAGGAGTTTAGTAGCCTCTTGAGTCATGAAGGATCATCGGGAAGATGTTGTGTAAGTGGTAGCAGCTGGACTTGGAGATATTCTGGACGTGACGAATGAAGGAGAGGACTAAACCAACGGTTACATCAAGGCAACAAACATAAGTGGTAAGTACTAGTATAGTACCATCTGGATAAATCAACTTTAGAGCCTGAGCTTTCTCCATAGACATGTGCGTCATCTACATTACTTGGTGGATTAGCTTTATAGTGAGGTTTCCCATGTCTATTGCAAGCTGTTGCAGTGATATATAGTATCCTGGAGGGTATAATGGCTTCCCTCCATACATCCTACTATGTTATGGTTTTAAGAACCATCTCATGTTTCTACCCCAGTGTAAACATCGAAAAGACGTTCGTGGGAATGTAAAATGGCTCCGAAAAGTTACGAGCTATATTTCTGCAGAGAGGTTTTCTTTAAAGTACAGTAGGAGACGTGAACATAAGACACAGCACTAACTGTCCAGTATAAACATAACTTTAACCAAGACCTTTGAGTTTTGACTAAACACATTAACAATAGTTAGCGGAGCCAATCTGAGCTCGCCTTTTTTGGCCCCGTGTTTTTGCTGGAAAGACTCTGCGCCAGCTCATTAGTCTTTATTTACTTAGACAGCAGTTTAATGCCTTGGCCTCTGTGACTGTGTAACATGTCAGAGTACATGCAGTTCCAGTTCCTATTAAAGAAAAAATACACCGGAGATGTCTTAAAATGAACACATCTGC
The DNA here is from genome assembly GCF_014858855.1 of Bufo gargarizans. Lineage (NCBI taxonomy): Eukaryota > Metazoa > Chordata > Amphibia > Anura > Bufonidae > Bufo > Bufo gargarizans. The sequence goes on along the minus strand of NC_058082.1, from coordinate 74,074,952 downwards.
ACCCAAGGTAACAATGCTGCGGTCAGTTGAAATGCTCCGGCTATCTGATGTATATTGCTGGTTTATATATTCGTGTGGATCAACTTACTACATAGGTCAAGACGACTTTCTGGCGGGTTACGTAGACTGTCCCTGACATAGGAGGAGCAATAAGAGGTGCAGTCAGGCCACTGTGTCTTAAAGGGGGTTTACTATGGTTTTTAACAGATATGCTCATGTAGTTGCTTACGTCATGCACATCTCCATGCATATTTTTATTTTTTATTTCAGTTTGAACTCTCCTGACCCATTTTCAACATGTAAACCAATCCCTCTGATTTGTTTCCATCCTGTATGTGGAACTTCCTGTTGCTGTATTCAACCAAACCCATGATGCACGTCTTCTTCCTCTGCCACAGTTCCGGCACCGCCCCTAACACCCAGCTCCTCCTACTCATCTGGTTACATAGACGCTCCCACTGTTGGACTGGGGTTCCTTGGGCCCACCAGAGGAAATTATTCTTGAGGCCCAACCCATAAATGATCAATAAAAAGTAATAGGTTTTGATTCAAACAAATAGACCCTAGTGGTACATAATTGGCTTCAAAGGCAGATCCAAATGGGTTTATTTCTACTGGGCCTGGTACTCTGGTGGGCCAGTCCGACGCTGGACACTCACCCATCACCAGGGTGGATAAAAATCTATTATTTTAAAAATAAATTTTAAAAAAATCTGATTTTTTTTTATTTAAATCAGATTTTTTTATTTAAATCAGATTTTTTTATATAAAATGCTTTTTGAGGAAAATATATTACCATCCAAAGGTTATTCCATCATGAAATAAAGATTTGTTTTTTTATTATGTAGAATAAGGCCTCTTTCACACGACCGTATGGCTATTTCAGTGTTTTGCGGTCCGTTTTTCACGGATCCGTTGTACTGTTTTTTTGTTTCCATTGTGTTTCCGTTTCCTTTCCGTTTTTCCGTATGGCATATACAGTATACAGTAATTACATAGAAAAAATTGGGCTGGGCATAACATTTTCAATAGATGGTTCCGCAAAAACAGAACGGATACGGAAGACATACGGATGCATTTCCGTATGTGTACCTTTTTTTGTGGACCCTTTCACTTGAATGGAGCCACGGAACGTGATTTGCGGGCAATAATAGAACATGTTCTATCTTTCAACGGAACAGAAAAACGGAAATACGAAAATGGAATGCATACGGAGTACATTCCGTTTTTTTGTGGAACCATTGAAATGATACGGACCATATATGGAACGCAAAAAACGGCCCGCAAAAAACGGAAAAAAAAAACGGTAGTGTGAAAGATGCCTAAGGCTGTATATGTTAAATTTTTTGGGTAAATAAATTCCATTAATCCATTCGCAATGTCATGCTCTTCCAGAGGTCTTTATAAGATTATTGGGCAGTTTCTCTGCCTACAAGATATTATCACAGATGCTTGGTTTACTTTTGCAGTTCTCAAAACTGAATTTGACTCAGCAGAGATCACATGCCTCTTCTTCACAGCAAAAATGTTATAACATGAACAGAGTTGAGAACAATACCTTAATCCTAACTTCTACAACCCTTTGAATACAGAATCAACCTAATCAAACTAATATGAAAAGTTGTTATTCTAAAAATCTTCATTTACTTGCATATTATAAGTTATACCAGCAAGAATTAGCCTTTATGTAGAAAACGATGATTTAAATCAAGCCTTACTGACTAGTGATTTAAATCGTGATTTAAATCAAATCGACCATGCCCATCACTGACATGGACATAACCGGAAATAAGAAAGAACTGCATGGACAGGGTCATGTGACCACAGCCCAGAACAGAATATAGGAGCAATAAAGATAAAAGAAATACTTTACAAAATTACAGCTACCTTCATAAATAATAGCTAAAGGCAATTGGCATAGACGACTTATAGTACTAAGCATAAAAAGTTGTAATTACTTTAAATATCTGACTGTGAGAGCCCATGCTCAGAGCTGTGTGCATAGACCCAGCACAGTGACTATTTATGAACCTGCAGACCAAGTATCTAACATTTATTAAATGTCTGTCAGATGTTTGTTCCCCAGACAGCACAAGAAGGTACATTATCGGACTTAATCCGGATAAGGCTACTTTCACACTTGCGCTTGATCGGATCCGTTCTGAACGGATCTGATCATATTAATGCAGACGGAGGCTCCGTTCAGTACGGATCCGTCTGCATTAATAACTTAGAAAAATTTCTAAGTGCGCAAGTAGCCTGAGCGGATCCGTTCAGACTTTCAATGTTAAGTCAATGGGGGACGGATCCGCTTGAAGATTGAGCCATATGGTGTCATCTTCAAGCGGATCCGTTCCCATTGACTTACATTGTAAGTCTGGACGGATCCGCACGCCTCCGCACGGCCAGGCGGACAGCTGAACGCTGCAAGCAGCGTTCAGCTGTCCGCCTGGCCGTGCGGAGGCGAGCGGAGCAAGGGCTGAACGCCGCCAGACTGATGCAGTCTGAGCGGACCCGCTCCATTCAGACTGCATCAGGGCTGGACGGAGGCGTTCGGGTCCGCTTGTGAGCTCCTTCAAACGGAGCTCACGAGCGGACCGACGAACGCAAGTGTGAAAGTAGCCTTAAGTGTCCCAAAGGCCCTGGGCTGTTTCTCAAGCTTAGACCCCACAAGTAAAAAAAAACGTATACTGCACAGTATACCCCCCCCCCCCCACCTTCCCAAACCTGGTACTAAAGTGATATCTAGATGGACATTACATTAAGCGCTATCACACATACAGCACCCCTGCAGTTCCCCCAGTAGTGATAATGATCCCCCTCAAAGCCCCAAGCAGTTATAATGCCACCTATAGTGCCCCCAGTAGTTATAATATGCACAAAGTAGTGCCCCGGTAGTTATAATATGCCTCCAGTAGTTATGCCCTCAGTATTTATAATGGCCCCTCATAGTGGCTGAATAGTTAGAATGCCACAGTAGTAGTGATAAAGACAAAAAACTGAATACTCACCTGATTCCCGCCCCAAGGTGCCGCCTGCCATGCAGATCATAGGCCTCTTCCAGTCTGTGTCCTGAGTTGCCTACATCCCGATGCAGGTAAGCACAATGACATCATGGGGCTTCCGGAGACCCAGGGAAGGCATACATTATGATGTCATGGTGACTGCCTGTGCCGCTCTACTACCATATACTGAAAGTGAATTCATATGTGGGGCGTTTTGGGTGGCCATGAGCCCCCCAGGAGCCTCAGACTCCAGACAGCTGCCGAAAATTCCTTAATATAACCCTTTATTGCTTGTCCGTTATATTACAGCTCTGTACAACAAGGATCCATAATATGGTTTGTTAATGAGGTTAGTTGCAGCTACCAATGCGTCGCATGTCTCCATGCCCCTGATCTAGACACATTTAACGATCTGTTAATCTTTCTCAATTCTATATGAGTGGGTTTGTATCCACTGCATATAAACAAGGCTTCCATTCACTTGCAGCAAGCAGGGCTCTTGGAAATGGTGAGGAATTAAAATATCAACTATATAAGAGAGTTGCTGAGCTTGTTGAAATGCTTTGTATAAATAATACTCAGTTTCTATGAGCAACATATCCAAATCAGTTCCTTACCCGAGGCCCCCTACGGTATCATTGAGGCTTTGAGACGCACATGATGTTTGCTGTCAATCACCAGGAAGTCAAATCACAGACATGACAAATCAGGGTTACGTGACCACCCGTAACCAGCAGCATGTGCCTGTATCTCATTATAGAAGTTCTGCAAAACCGTGACTTCAGTATGGATGTTTATAGGCTTGCCGGAGGATGAGCTTAATGAGTCATTTCTCTTATTTAGTAAATCAGAGAACAATTCCTAAAATCTGCTGAATTTAAAGTGAAAGAAGTACAGACTTGTTTGCTGCCCAAAAATAATTATAGAGGTGGACCTATCCATAAATCTATATTACAAGATGAAATCCATCAATGTAGATGGAGTACTATGTACAATTTTGGGCTCCTGTGCAAAAGAAAGGCATAGCAGAGCTAGAGACGGTTCAGAGGAGGGCAACTAAAGTAATTGAAATGGGTGGACTACAGGACCCAGAAAGATTACCTAAATTAGGGTTATTCAGTTTAGAAAAAAGACGGCTGAGGGGAGATCTAATAACTATGTACAAATATATTAATGGTCAGTACAGAGATCTTTTACTCTGCGTCTAAAGGAAAGAACATTATTCCATCAACATAGAAGAGGATTCTTTACGGTAAGAGCAGTGAGACTATGGAACTCTCTGCCTGAGGAGGTGGTGATGGTGATTTCACTAAAAGAGTTCAAGAGGGGCCTGGATGTATTTCTGGAGCGCAATAATATTACAGGCTATAGCTACTAGAGAGGGGTCGTTTATCCAGAGAGCAGGGCCGGACTGGCCATAGGGCAGACCGGGCATTTGCCCGGTGGGCCGGGCCGCCTCAGGGGGGCCGCCTCAGGGCTCGAGTGGGTGTGCCGTGACTGCCGGCCGGGTATGGCCTAATCACACCCCTGTCACTGTGACTGCTCCGCCTCCTGCCAGCCCACAGACACATAGAGATACTGACTGTGACTGCTCCGCCTCCTGTGCTCCGCCTCCTGTGCTCCGCCTCCTGTGCTCTGCCTCCCATCTTCCGGCGGCCGGCAGCGTAACGTCGCTCACTCCGACGTCACGCGCCTGCTCTGCCTTCATTAATAAAGTGGGAGGAGCATGCGCGTGCGGCGTTACGTAGTGAGTGACGTCACGTCACGTTACGCTGCCGCCGGCCGCCTAGTTTGAACTTGAAGAGCGGGACTGGAGCCACCCACCAGCTGCCACCTGCCCACTGACTGTCCAAGGGCCTTGGACCAAGGTAGTAAGTTAGTCATGATAGTGATTGATAGATTATTAGATAGTAACTTATGTAAGTGAGCTATTGAGCTTGTAAATAAACTTGTGCAAAGTATATGAGTAGTTACTAACTACTCATATACTTTGCACAAGTTTATTTACAAGCTCAATAGCTCACTTACATAAGGAACGGCGGGGTCTGTCTTACAATAGGGAGGGACACTGTTATGGGGGGGGGGGGAGAAATCTGTGGATCATGTGGATGATGACACATATATAAAGCACAAGATGCTTGCGCTGCCATATATGTGTGTCATCCACAGATCCCCCCGGCCACCCATAACAGTGTCATCCACAGATGCCGCCATAACAGTGCCATGCAATCCACAGATATCCCCTTAACAGTCTATTAAGGGGGTATCTGTGGATGACACTGTTATGGGGTGGGGTCTGTGGATGATGCACTGTTAATAACAGTGCATCATCCACAGATACCCCCATAACTGTGTGTCATCCACTGATGCCCATAACACTTGAGTGTCCTCCACAGATGCCCATAACAGTGCGTCATCCACTGATGCCCCCATAATAGTGTCATCCACAGATGCCCCATTAATAGTGTAATTCACAGATTCCCCATAACAGTACGTCATCCACAGATGCCCCCATAACCGTGTGTCATCCACAGATGCCCCCATAACAGTGTGTCATCCACAGGTCCCCCATAACAGTGTGTCATCCACAGGTCCCCCATAACAGTGTGTCATCCACAGGTCCCCCGTAACAGTGTGTCATCCACAGGTCCCCCATTAAAGTGTGTCATCCACAGGTCCCCCATAACAGTGTGTCATCCACAGGTCCCCCGTAACAGTGTGTCATCCACAGGTCCCCCATAACAGTGTGTCATACTGTCATCCACAGATTCCCCATAACAGTGCGCCTGCGCACTGAGGAGAGACAGAAAGGAGGGCACATAATCAGTGGAAGCAAGCAGAGGACGGCACAGCAGATGACTGAATAGCTTCTTTTGTAAGTAAATTGTTTTATTATAAATGTAGTTTAATGTTTTTGTCTTTTATTATATTCTGGCTTTTGCTTGGTTATGTATGATGCTTTTTGATAATAAGTAAATGTAGTGGTGCTATAATGTGGCCCCCAGGCCTCTCCTGATGTCCTGCAGGCTGGCGCTGTGGCAGCATACGGTTGGTCAGGCAGCAGAAAGGCTCTGGGGCTGTCATTGTGCTCTGGAACTTTTCCCTTCACAGCCACTGCTATCTCTCGTACAGTGCAGACTCTGCAAGAGGCTTTCCGTTTGCTCTCCGTCCTCTTAAAAGTCTATGGGAATCAAAACGGATCCATCTGGTTCCTGTTATGCAAGACGGAAAACAAAGTCCGTCTTGCATAAGGGGACCCAGACTGATCTGTTATGCTTTCTCATAAACTTCTATTAGGACAGAGCAAAACGGAATGTCTCTTAGGGTCCATTCACACGTCCGTTGTTTCTTTCCTGATCTGTTACGTTTTTTGCGGAACAGATCTGGACCAGTTCTGTACCCATTCATTTTCAATGGGTCCTGAAAAAAATCGGACAGCTCAATGTCTGATTTTTTTTCAGGACCCATTGAAAATGAATGGGTACAGAACTGGTCCAGATCTGTTCCGCAAAAAACGGAACAGATCAGGAAAGAAACAACAGACGTGTGAATGGACCCTTAAAGGTTTCCGTTTTGCATTCCATCTGGCCATTCCGTTATATTCCGTTTGAAACGGAACCTATAACGGAATGGCATAACGCAGATGTAAACCCACCCTGTACGGAATAGGTGGTATTTGCCAGAGTTGCTGGAGAACTGTGAGTGCAATTTCGGGGGCACTGACCTGTACAGGGTGTGGAGGATGGGGAGGTTGAGATCCACTGAGGATATTATAAGACTTTTCTGTAGCTTCCTATATTGTTGCAAAGCTTGTGTGTTGGCTGAAGCCTTCCTATCTTACTGGTGGCTGGCCCTGCCCCTCAATTGTGCTTCCGGGTTTGGCTCCGCCCCTAGACTGCAAGGCGGTGGGGCCTGTTGGGGGTCATGTGATTGGGCTGCTCAGTCAAAAATGCCCGGGCCTATTTTTTGTCCCAGTCCGGCCCTGCCAGAGAGTTATTCCGATTGCTTGATTGGAGTCGGGAAGGATTTTTTTCCCCTAAAATGAGGAAAATTGCCTTCTTCTGGATCAACTTTTGAGGATAACAGGCTGAACTGGATGGATGTACTATATGTCATTATTTTCAGCCTTACAAACTCTCTTACTATGCTACTGTGTAATGGAATAAGGGCAGATGAAGTCAGGAAAAAGTAATTAAAAATCTACGACCTCACTTTCAACGTATACTACTGCAATGGATAGGGGATAACTGTTAGATTGCTGGGGGTCTGACTGATCCACTGATCATGAGACTGGGGATCCCATGTCAAACATCTGAATGTTGTGACGGTCAAGCATACAAGCTGCTGCACCTTTCAAACTCTACGAGACTGCCAGAGACAGGGGATAACTTGTCATTAATGGAATACCTTGTTAATGGGGCTGTCAAAGAAGTCGATGATGCCTCTATTATATCTTAGTATGCTTTCGATTCCATCACATGCACAAATTTTGGCATGTTCAATGGGACTTTGTATGTGTACCAGTAAAGTGTGTCAAAAGGCAGTGTAACTTTTTTGGGGTTTAATGCCACACAGCACCATTTTAATAAAAAGTAGGTGGGACATGGGTGGTGCTTAGCAATGGGATGTGGCCTCTCATGGACCAACAAACATGAACAATTCTTATTTGTCTTCCTGTAGAGTCCATGTATTCCGGCCATGTGAATAAGCTCTTACAAGAGTTTTTGTAGAACTGTTTATATAAAATATCTCATGAAAAAATGTTTATATCTATATATGAAACCCAGAGATTATCAGTTTATCAGCAATAAGAAAGTCAAGAACAGGGTTGAGAATCCTTGAACATATATCCTGAAATTACAGAAGTAACCAATCCAAAACTAACTATCCAATAGAAGGCAATAAGGGGGTACACCACAACATGATTCAAGACCATCACTTACTGTACATGAAACCCTATACAGGTACACCTCAGAAGATAACTCTGCTGTGGATCTATAAGTTTTGACTCCATTGATTCCTCCAATGAAGGGACCAGTGCACTAGATACAGTAAAGAACCCATATCTGCACTGTATGATCACCAACTGGACCCTCTTGTCAAGATAACTCCTTTATATACTGAAGCTGGTGATAAGCAGTCCATGTTCAGAAAGCACCAAGAACCAACTGGTCAACAAGTGTTAGAAAATTGTGGACAAGAATAGGACATGTTCTATTTTTTTCGGGAACGGAATTGCAGACCTGGAAGTGCGGGTCCTCAATTCCGTATCTGGGCAGCACATTGTGCGGCCCCATAGAAATGAATGGGTCCGCAAAATGCGGACCGAAATTGCGGACGTGTAAATGGGGCCTATACAGCAGCCTGGCCATTCAGCAGTGTCTGGCCATTAATTTTCCAGCCAGGACAGTAGATGGGGCTCAGGTCTGTCAGAGCAACAGATGCTCTTTGCAGCGACTCTCTGCTCTAGCTACTGTACTTTAGGTGGGAAAGGTCCCGGTGAAAAAACTCCTAGATTTATGTAAAATTTGATGCGGAAGGTCCTGCTTCAAAGAAATGAGCATTAGTTGGCATAGATGAAAGAAAGCAGCCTTTGACCGCACAGAGATGATATTTCTCCTTGGCATTATTCCAATTGGACTGGCAAACCTAACAAACTACAAGTACTGCAGATCACAGCAGAGTAAGGGTACAACCCCACAAAATGGTGAGGTCATTGGTTCCCACGGGTGGGTAGGGCTTGGCTGTATATGACCTGCCAGACCATAGCGTCATATTCTAACCCTGCAGTGGTCAGCTTGCTGGATTGCTTTCGAAGCTTGAAAGGCACGGCTTTTACACCCTGTAGGACCTTCCTCATCATATTCTTTTATCTACCACCTATAAATAACATAATATAAAACAGATGCCTAATATGAAAAATAACATAAAAAGTGTAAATGGACAGAACATATAGTTCACCCTGCCAGCTGCCATGGGTTTGGGGTTCACAGATTAATGGTTGGTTTAATATTAACCTCCTGTTTCTGCCTACATACTTGGCGTCTCGATCGAATACCTTGGGTACATTTTGTAAGTTTAGTCTCATTTACTACCAATGAAAATAGAGACGTCCCATGGGCTGCATGAATTGGCAGCAACTAAATGTTTGTGTACGTAGTGTAAATTACAGAACACGAATACCCATACACTCTAGAGGTTCCAACATTTTAAAAAATTGAGTATAAGCTGCATATGGATATATATTATAAGGTCCTGTAGCTGTGGGTCCTGTGGGTCCCAGCAGGTCTTGGCTTAATGGTACATGGTAATAATGTGCCATGCTCAAAACTTGATCATTGGCTGCCAGGGGGCAAACGCAGACAGCAGAGGTCCTCTGGGCAAATATATGTGCATGGACCAATTGCCCTCTAGTAAGGCTAGCTTTACATCAGCGTTTTAAAATCCGGTATTCTGTTGTGGTATAAGAACAGAACTCCGGAATATTTCAGACACCGGTAGTGCCCGGCAGTTCTCATTGATTATAATGAGATCCGCTCGGTTTCCAGCATGAATACTGGCCTTCTGCTGGACAAAATACCACTACATACTGGGGAACTTTTCTGGCAGAATGTTCAGGCCCCCCAGAGCGCCTAGCTTGGGGGACACATGGAGGCAATGACTATGTGAATGTATTTGTTCTCCCTCCCTCTCCCCCCTTTTTGTTTTTGTTGGTTTGTCTTCCCACCTTTATTTTACAGGTGATTTAAAGATCCAGTTTGGTCCGGTTTGTGCTGGGTCTTGTGGCCGGCAGTAGAAGAAATACAACGGGTCAAACTGAGCTATAGCTGGCTTCAAGCCTTTTATATTTATGCTGCAGTTTTGGGTGAGAAGCGTCCGGAACTTTATTCAGGTTTGTTTAAACACTTAGGCTACTTTCACACTAGCGTTGTTTAAATCCGGCGTTCAATTCCGACACCGGAACTGCCCGCCGGATCCGGAATAACGTGTGAAAACGGATTACATTTGAATCCTGATCAGGATTTTGCTAACAATGAAAAAATGCATTGGAAAAAACGGATCCGCCATTTATGGACTTTAACTTTTTTTTCACATTTTTCGGGTTTAACATGCAAAAGCCGGATCCGGTTTGACTGAACACACGGTGCCGGATCCGGCGTTAATGCAAGTCAATGGGAAAAAGGACGGATCCGGCGTTCAGTCAAAGTGTTCAGGATTTTTGGCCGGAGGTAAAAATACAACATGCTACGGTTTTCTGAAAAGCCTGATCAGTCAAAACGACTGAACTGAAGATATCCTGATGCATCCTGAACGGATTACTCTCCATTCAGAATGCATTAGGATAAAACTGATCAGTTTGTTTCCGGATTTGAGCCCCTAGGACGGAACTCAGCGCCGGAAAAGAAAAACGCTAGTGTGAAAGTACCCTTAAATATTATTATAGAAGCCTACAGGAATTTTGGCGGGATGGCCTGGTTTCAATATGACGAGACATTCGGTCAAAAATTGGCTGTGAACTCCTCACTTAAATGGGGAGTAAAATATTGGTTTGTGGGTGAATTTAATGCTGCCTCAGAAATCAGCGCCAGTTAAGGCTAGTTTCACACTTGCGGCAGGACGGATCCGGCAGGCTGGTCTCCCTGTCGGATCCGTCCTTCCGCTGTTTCGCCGGACCGCCGCTCTGTCCCTATTGACTATAATGGGGACGGGGGTGCAGCACGGCGGTGCACGGCGAAAGCCGCCCGACTAAAAGTCCTGCATGTCCGACTTTTTAGTCCGACGGCTTTCGCCGGGCACCACCGTGCTGCGCCGGAGCTCCGCCATCGTCCCAATTATAGTCAATGGGGACAGAGCGGCGGTCCGGCGAAACAGCGGAAGGACGGATCCGACAGGGAGACCAGCCTGCCGGATCCATCCAGCCGCAAGTGTGAAAGTACCCTAAATATGTTCATTCCTCTCAGACCAGCATGAGGAGGGGTGTGTGCTTTGCATTTAACGAAGCTACGTGCAAGTTGTTGAACAACTGTCGATACAAGCACGAGTGTTCCTTTGGCGGTGGTACGCACCCCATGTCACGCTGTTTCAAAAGGAATTCCCAGTCAGGTCAGCAGCAGCCAAGTACCAGAGAACAAATTTCAAAAAGAGTCGAGTCCAGTGAAGCTGTCAGAAATGTGCCTTGGCTAGAGCTTTACCCAGATCAAGCGAAAGCTGAGTTAATTTTGAATAGTTTTTAATACCGTTTTGAAGTCCCGCAATTTCTGGGTATTTGTTGCTGCTGAGTTGATAATTTGAAATCAGTGGCGCTGCATAAAGAGATAGTTAGAAAGAAACTGCAAAAAGAGATAGAGTTAGATAGAATCGCAGGTCCTTTTTTAAATCCTCCTTTTCCAAATTTTAGGCTTTCTCCTTTGGGCTTTGGGCCAAAGAAGTAGCCAGGGGATTTCAGACTTATTCACCATTTGTCGTTTCCAGAAAAAACCTCCTTGAATGACATGGTGGATAAGTCAAAGGCCTCTGTGGCCTACACTTCAGCGTTGTTGAGGGTTTTTGGCCAAGGAGCCATGTTAGCAAAAGCAGATATCAAATCGGCGTTCCGGTTGTTGACGGTTTCACCTTCTGGTTTCAATTTGTTGGGTTTTCATTTTGATGGTAATTTTTATTTTGATAGATTCCTCCCGATGGGGTTTTCTTTGTCCTGCTATTACTTTGAAGCTTTCTCTACGTTTATTCAGTGGGTTATAGAATTTTTAGATGTTTGTTCTTGTTTCGGAATCCCCATAGCTGCTGAAAAGATGGTTTTTCCTTGTTAATATTTAGCGTTCTTAGGTATTATTATTGATTCAGGTCATATGGAGTTTCGTTTATCAGTAGAAAAATTGGAAAAAATTTGGTTATTATTAGTGTCTTTGCTAAGGAAAAAGAAATGTAGTTTAAAAGATATGCAATTCTTGTTAGGGTCTCTTAATTTTGCAAGCAGAATAATTCTAATAGGACGAGTTTTTTCCAAGAGGTTATATTTTTTAACAAGGGGTTTGAGGTCTACTGGCTCTGCTGATAACAATTCCTGGACTGTGTGCACTTCTCCCTGTCCCTGCGCTTGGCAGACGCTCCCTCACTCAGCAGACTGGGACAATGCAGAGTGGAAGCAGCGCAGACCAGGGAAGGGAGATCTGCCGTCTGCTCAGTGTATAAATGAAAGCAACATGTGGTAAGAGGACCCCTTTGTGCTGCAGGAGATTAACCCTTTAGGGGGGAGGGCTCTGGTTACTGACACTTTTGGGGGGATATTGTTACTGGCTAGTGAGGGCAGGCGGGATTAGCCTCAGGGGGAGGGCAGTGGCAGCCATCTTAACTGAATAGTGAAATTGCAGTTTAATGCAGACTGGTTGCTAAGGGCTGAATCTTATTACATATGGGGTAAGTCAGTCTAATAGTAACTGATTCTGGAATATCATGTTATTAGTAACTACATATATGAACATTTTATTTAGGGTCTAAGTGTGACAGTTATCCTTTAAAAGATGACATGGCAATATGGTTGGATTTTTTACAGAAAGTCAATGGTTCTTCATGTTGGCAGGACGAATTTTTAGAAACAGATGCCTTGGGTTTGTTTACGGATGCAGTCGGAAGCTGTGGCTATGGTGCTTTTTGGAACGGGAAATGGTCAGCTAAAAATGGCTGCATTCTTGGATTAGTGGTTTTACAAAAAATATTGTCTTATTAGAGCTATTTCCGGTAGTGGTGGCGTTGCATTGTGGGGTTGTAATTTCCGAAACAAGAGAATATTGTTACATTCTGATAACAAAGGGGTGTTTTGCAGTTAATACACTTTCATCTAAGTGTGACTTAGTGGTCAAGCTTTTGAGGCATTTAGTCCTTTTTTGTATGCGGTTTAATTACTGGATTAAGGCAAAATATATGGCTGGTGTATCAAAAGTTATCACTGACTCATTGTCTCGTTTGCAGTTTTTGAGATTTCGGGAGCTGGCCCCAGAAGCAGACGTGGATGGGATCCTGTGCCCTCGCCACGTTTGGGATCTTTTATGGGACTAATATCCAGTTCTATTAAGCAATCGTTGCTCCAAGAATATTGGCCGCTTATGCTGCTGCATGGCGTGACTGGTTACATTGTGTTAATTCATTCGCAGGTGTTATTAATGTTAATGAGTTAAATTTTGTTTTGCTGTTTGTTGCTAGTCTATTTGATAGGAATTTGTCTGCTTCATCGGTGTCTAGGATAGTGGCAGGCATATCATTTTTTTCAAAAGCTAAATGGCAAACCATCTTTCCTCTCATTTTCAAGTTAAACAAATGTTGAAGGGTTACAGGAGAGGCCTGTCGAATGTAGATAATAGAAGGCCGATTTCTATTCCATTGTTATTTGGTTTATGTAATATTCTGCCTAACGTTTGTTTTGATCAGTTTGAAATGTTACTTTTTAAGACAGCGTTTGTTTTGGCGTTCTTTGCTGCTTTAAGGATCAGCGAGTTGGTGGCGTCCAGTCGAGTTGTTTGTTCTGGGCTTGATCTTGCTGACGTTTCTCTGAGCGAGAAAGTGGTTGAAATTTTTCTGAGAAGATTTAAGACAGATCAGTATGGGAGAGGAAGGTTCATTAAGCTGAAGGCTTGGTTAGGTTCAGATTTATGTCCAGTTGTTACAGTTAAACATTGGTTGGAAACTCGTTCTGTTCATAGTGGCCCTCTTTTGGTTCATAGAGATTTTTCTCTGCTTACCAAATTTCTATTTAATGCGGTGTTGGAGAAATGTTTTGGATTGTTGGGTCTTAGTTCTTTTAAGATATCGTCTCATTCATTTAGAATTGGAGCCGCCACTGAGGCGGCAAGATATGGGTTGGATGATTCAGTTATCAGGAGAATAGGGCGATGGGACTCACATAGGGTTAATTTATATATTAGGCCAGATTTTATGTTGTCAGGCTAAATTCAATTTTATTTTTCAGGTAGCCATTGTATTGTTTGGATTATGGGCCACTCCTTTATTTTCTGGGCTCAGAAGGGAGCTGTGAAGAGAAGTTATTCTGAGAACCTATCTTTTAATACTAACGATCTCCATATCTTTGGGTGGGGAATTAGAGGGTTAAATTGGAATTTGATTTAGTCATTGAAATTAGCAAATTGAGTAAATGGCAAGCACCTAACCTTTTGGTCATTCATCTGGGCGGTAATGATCTGGGAAAAATGAAAACCTGCGAATTGTTATGGGTCATGAATAAAGATTTAGCCCTCCTTCAGTGTATGTTGCCTCATACTACTCTGTTTTTTTCCGAAATAGTACCTCGGGCTGTTATGGGCTGGGAAAGATTTAATGTTTTTAGAGAAAATTTGCAGACGGATTATTAGAGCAATGGAAAAATGTCTCCCTTTATTAGGTGGGTATAGTTCTAGACATGTTGATTTGGAGGGCTTTCTTGTTGGGCTCTACAGGTCAGACAATGTGCATCTCTCTGAAGTGGGTTTAGACATTTTTAATTTAGGATTACAGAACGTGGTGGAAAAATGGCTGTGGTGCTTTGGGGGCCATGCCTTAGTAGTCGTGGCTTATGGGGCTGTATCGCTCAGCTAATGCTGAGTGGATCTTGGGTCATATGGATGTTTAAGATTGGTCTATTTATTAAAATGGTTTAATGGTTTGAATTTTTCAATTGATCCATTTGATTTATTTAACACTATGTTATGGTTACCCATAATAAAGCACTGCGGCCATTTTATTCCATAAAGTCATTGTATGTGAGTTTTATTTATTTATCTAGACTTACGCTTTGGGTTTAATTGGTGTCATTTGCCTCCATGTCGGTATTCAAGCCAGAAACCCGGCAGACCTCATTATAGAGACTAGGATCCATCAGGCACCAGCGTGTCCAGCAATTCCAGTTTCCTGTTCCTATACTGGAACAGAATAACGGAATTTAAAATGTCAATGTAAACCCAGCTTAACTCTTCATAGGAGTAGCTCTCGAAAAATGCATGCACATGGGAGCCATGAAGTTCACTGGTTTCAGGGGCTGACAGGGAATTTAAAGTGGCCCTGGAAAAAAAAAAAAAAGTGGCCCCATGTTGTAAGCAGGTCAAAATTGATATAAGGAAGGGCAATAGAAGTAGGGGGGTTAAGCAATACCATAGCGCAAAATACCATCCCATCTGAACTATATATCAAAGTGCAGCACAATATATTGCCCCAAAATCTGCCCCTTTGTGGTGTCCTTCAATAGATGCCATTTTCTGTCCTCTTCCACAGTTGTCTCTGATTAAGATATGGAGCAGGGGTCTAGGGGTTGAGGTGTGGCCCACAGCAGGTAAATTCAGGAGGGCATGCGCAGACACCGGCCGGGTACACGAGTTCCTGATTGTCACAGCTTTAACCCCTTAGTGACCAGCCTGTTTTTGGCCTTACTGACCAAGCATTTTTCTTCCTTTTTTTATTGTCGCGTTCGAAGAGCTATAACCTTTTTATTTTTCAGTCTATATAGCTTTATGAGGGCTTGTTTTTTGCAGGACAAGTTGTAGTTTTTAATGGCGCCATTTTGGGGTACACATAAATTTCTGATGAACTTTTATTAACTCTTTCTGGGAGGGAGATGGGAAAAACAGCAATACTGCCACTGCATTTTTACGTTATAAATTTTACGGCGTTCATTTTTCGGTATAAATAACATAATATCATTATTCTTTGGGTCAGTATGATTACAGTGTTACCAAATACATATAGTTGTTTTTACGATTTACTACTTTTTTTTAAATAAAAACTATTTTTTTTTAAAGAAAAACATTTTTTTGCATTGCCGCTTCCCAAGACCCATAACTTTTTTCTTTTTCTTTCTATGGAGTTGTGTGAGGGCTTAATTTTTGCAGGTCGACTTTTCATTGGTATCATTTTGGAGTAAATGGCGCTTTTTGATCGCTTGCTATTACGGTACGTTTTTTTCAGTGGCAACTAAGAATAAATGAGCAATTCTGTCTCTTTTTTCTTTCGTTTTTTTTACAGCGTTCACCGTAGGGGATAATTTGTGTGATATTTATGTAGTCTGGCTCGTTACAGACGCGGAAATACCAAACATATGGGGGAGATTTTTTTTTTTGTTGCTATTTTTTCCATTGAAAAGCATATTTTCAATGGGAAAAAAACTTAATTTTTTTAATGGAATTATTTTATTTAATAAATGTGTTTTTTTCTCTTTTTTTTACCACTTAATAGTCCCACAAGGGGACTATAACAGACAGTATTTTGATTGCTTTCAAAATGCAATACACTATCCCTATAGTGCATTGCATTTTAATGGCAATGCTATTCTAACATTGACCAGCAGGCGTGGTCTGGGGCCTACATCCGACCCCTGCCAGCCTTCACACACATTGGCACCCCGCGATCGCATTTGCAGGGTGCCGATGGGAGACAGAGGGTGTCCGCTCCCTCTGTCAGAGCTTTACATGCGGTGGGCGCCATTGCCCACAGCATGTAAATTGTTAAACAGCCCAGATTGGCACTCCTGCCGGTCCGGGCTGTTAGAGCAGGGCCGCGGCTCTCGGTCCCCGCTGCACGGGTGACCCGTGCACCACTTAGGCTTGGCCGCCATAAAAAAGTGGCGGCCCAGCCTGAGGCCCCTCAGTGACCGCCGCAAAAAGGCATATGGGTGGTCACTAAGGGCTTAATTACCTCTGAGAGCTCATTATGTACTCAGCGGCAGAGAGGAGGGCTCGGGCGGCCCCCTGGGAAATTTCCTTGTAAGGTCTATGGCCAATCCACCCCTGACTGGTTTAGTCCCTTGCAGGGACTCTATTAGACAATAGGAAATGGCTTTTAAGGAGACAGTGCTTTCGAACTTGCACGTATATATGTCTGGACAACCCTTCTATGAGAAAGAACTGGTGAGAAGCGAATTTCCTTCAGTCTAAAAGTCCAAAAAGATGTTATTGCTGTGAAAAGCTGTGGTCTGCTACACATTTCTCCAACAGCGGCCACTGCAGGAGGATTGTGGTATTACATGATGCCCATTAGATGTAACGCATGGTCCCGCCGTGTCCTCCAGAGTGGGAGATGCTGTTTGAACAGGAGGATTCATTTGTTTTCGGAATACATAAAGAGCATGAAAATGCCTTGGTTATTTTCTTACTGATTCTTTTCATTATTTTTTGTTGTGTTCGTAACTGATGGTAATGTCAAAGTAGACGAGTTTTGGCTGACAACAAGAAATGTTTTGGAGCTATGAGTAACCATAGTAAGTGACTGTACTGTATACTTACGAAAGAATCTATGTACACTAAGAAGCCTGCAATAAAAAAAAACTGGAATCTGACAATAAATTGGAAGAGCGCTTTTTGGACTTCATTGACCTTGACGTTACAATGCAAACTAAATATTTCCATGGGATTAATCAGACCTGAGTAGTTTCCAAATCCTAAGTGACCTTCTCTGTGAACTTCAGGGCTCTCTTCCTGAAATAAATATGTGTATTGGAAAATATCTAATAAGTCCATTTATGTAGTGCTCATTACAGGGTGTAAGACAACACGAGCAAAAGTAACCGCCAAAAAGTCATAGATTTATTCGCCAAATACTAAGATGTCCGTTCTCATATTACAAGCAAGTTCAACATAGTAAAATGGGAACGGTATTGCTACAGGAAGAGGTTGCCAGATTCTTTTGGCACCACTTAACAGAAATGATAAAATTGGGCCTCTCTCTTTTTTTGTGGGCAGAAGATTGTGGACCTAGAAGAAATGGTGGGCCCACCATCAAACTATTTATGTGTATGAGCAACTTTACACTGCAGAGTCTTGAGACAAATCAGATATACATTATATTCAAATGAGACCTTTATTTTTTTACTGATGACCTATCCTCGGGATGGGTCATTAATATCTGATTAGTGGAGGTCCAACTGCTTAAGGTGTTGTATCATTCAGATAAGACCATTTGCTGTGATCTAGATTCCTTCCCATTCAATGCATATGTCCTGAAATCTTGCAGTTTTCACTCTGGCCACGAAGCACCAAATCCTGGACATCACTTCTCAGTCATCATCATCATAGAATTAAAATAAAAAGTAACACCTGTATTCTGAAGCTGGAGTCAGATAACACACAATCCAGGCAATAGTCACAATTGACCCCCTCTCCCTCCCTGCACAGGTCACAGGCCATGCCCACTATACTGCACATTTATTTCATGTTATAGGGTGTCCTTTTGTTATTGCATTGTGCATATGAGGATGTGAAGATCTTTATTTTGGTCTTACAACTTACCCACCCATCTTTCCAAGGCTGTTTTTCCCTGAATTAATTGCAGACCTATTGACACAAAGAATGGTGAGCCATTTTGGAGTCGGGTCCAGGGGAACATTGGCCATAGACCTTACAGGGAAATTTCCCGGTGGGCCGATGCCCAAGGGGCTACCTGGGCCCTCCTCACAGCTGGCCAGTGGGGATGTATTTTGTGCTGGCGGCAGTAATTTGTCATGGACTGTGGTATATGGCTCTGTTGGGGTGGTATAATGTGCCACAATATGGTATTGCTGGCCCTGCCTTCCATCAACTTGGACCTGAGTACAAAACAGGGCCACTTTTAGAATTTTGTCGAGGACCAGTTTACGTTCCCAGTCTGTCCCTGGTAGGGTATCATCACCATGTCGTGATGGATGGGCACAAATGATTTTGGGCAAGATATATTCTCTAATTGCCTGATATTCATGTACATAGGGAATATAACATTAATAAAATGTATAATCCATATATTCAATGTTTTCAGAGTGCTATTGCATTGTGTGTATGCCCACTACAGTTTCCCAAGTCAATAGGTCATCCCCAGACTCCAGTTTTCTATGGTCCATGTGGCAGCTGTAAAAGCTTGTATTACACCTGCCGATTTTTCGGCAAATGATCGCTAACGAGCGTTCGTAGGAACGCTTGTTAGCGATCATCTTGCAGTGTAATACTGCCGCAGATTGCCCGATGAACGAGCTAACACATTGGACAATCCAAATCTTTTGAATTGTTAAAAAAATTATTGCTTTCAGGTGGCAGATTGTGGTGTCTAATGGTGACCTGCCGCCGGCAAACCACAATACAGCATGGGGACGAGGGATGGCATAGCAACGCTTCCGACAATCATCTGCCAAATCAGGCTGTGTAATACAGAGCGGAGCAGCAGCTCAGATAAAATGTCTGCCTTTACAGAAAAAAAAATATATAAAGTATATACAATAAGAAAATAAAAAACATATAAGAAGAAAATAATGTGTGTCTGAACCCGGATTTAATTAGTAAAAAAATAATCTCTGAATATAGTGTATTAGTTAAATTCAATAATCTAAGCACTCTGACATCATCCAACAGATTGTAACATGAATGCCACCTCTTGAAAAGTCAATGGTCTGCTTTGGAACCGCGAACTCTGGACAACACTCTAAACATCAAATGGTGTTATATTTCTTTATATTGTGCTATAGGACGGGTTGTTCTACATCTCATACTTTTAGGTCACTCACTACATCATCTAATCAATCTAAGAAAATGCCTCTTCACAAGGCTGCATTGGTTGTGGATTACTCAGCCATGTTGTACGTACATGATGTAGTAATCAGGTCTATGAACTAACCTTGAAAGTGTCATGAATGAGTGCTGGGGTGGAGTGAAGAGCAGTCTATTCAATGGTCAGGAATATATGTATTAATTTAATATTTACCGTAATATCAATTAATTTATTTAATATGAATTAAATATATTGCGCCATACGTCATCTTTAGACCCTCATCAACATTAGACTAATATTGACTGAAGCAATAGATTTCTGCTTGGCCAGACAACCATCTACTCTGTATGGAGATGTCCCGGGGCGGACTAGGAAAGTGGCCCCATGTACAAACTGACAGAAGGCAGGGCCAACACATGTAGGCTGGGACAAGGGAAGTGGATGGGGCAAAGGAGAAGAACAAAATACCGCTCCAGCAGAACCAAATACCAACGTGCAGCACAAAATACTGCCATCCGTGCCACAGTATGAAACTATCATCATCATCCTGAGGATGGCAATACAAGGGGGCACCCTGATGCTCCTACATTAATTGATGCTGAGTGCATTAGATCTTTATGTACAGTACATGGCTGGCAGCTATGATGAAGGCTTGGGCATCCCCACTGGGCATCGGCCCACCAGGAAACTTTTCTGTAGATTCCAAGGCCAGTCCGCCCCTGAGGTGTCCTGACTTTCTCCAGTGGCAGATCTTGGCCCACAAGCATGTGTACAGGGAGTCAAAAGGAATAACTGTCTGCCAAAAGGGCATTTGGAAAACGGTTATCTTATATGTATGGCCAGCTTTAGGCTACCATCATCTATAATATGGCTGCATTTTAACATTCATATTACAATCCAGACCTCCCATGTTTGGCTTGACTGACAGGTCCCTGTACACAAATAGAGAGAGACCTATCAATCAGGCCAATAAGGGTGAATTTATTATGTATTATACTCACCTATATAACGCTGACATATTCCGCAGCGCTTTACAGACATTAGCATCACTATGTTCCTAATGGGGCTCACAATCTATGTTCCCTATCACTATGTCTTTGGAGTGTGGGAGGAAGCCGGAGAACCCGGAGGAAACCCATGCAAACATGGGGAGAACATACAAACTCCATGCAGATGTTGTCCATGGTCGGATTCGAACCTAGGACCCCAGTGCTGCAAGGCACCAGTGCTAACCACTGAGCCACCGTGTCCATGTGAAGCAGGCAATGAGTCCACAGGCGGACAATTTTGTAATCTAGTATCTAGGCGAAATTTTTTTTTTGTTAGACTCTACGTAATATTTCTGTATGCCTCTAAATAAGTCCTAAAGATGCCTAGAGATGCTGTATTACGGGTTTGTAGTAATGCAGAGGTCGTACAGCGCCATGGTGTGTTTGTGTGCTCCGGCATGGTGCTATTCTTTTCAGGAGTTACGCATTTCGGGGCCTGTATATTATGCTTTACTGGGGTAAGATTGCATAACCTCCCTAATTATGCAATCCATTGTTAAAATAACGCACGTCATTATCACGCAAGCATGAAGTAAGCCAAAGGGCAGAGGCAGCCAATAAATTAGACTTCCACCTATAAAATGCCCTTTTTACAGTCCACGTTCCGTTAGCGCAGCACTCATTTCTACGAAACATACTTAGCTCACTTGACGTTGTTAAGGACATTCATTTCTTTTTTCCTCCTGCGGTTATTACAACGTGCAATGTTTAGCCTTTCATTTCCAATTCTGCCTGCACTCGCTCCTTTCCCAGATCACAAGTAAATACAAGTAATCAGTAGGAATTTCAGTGAAATACATAAAGCAGTCATCCTTATGACTTTAGCAGAAGATAAACGATTCCAGACATTGGATGCGATCCACTTTCCCACACAGGCTACAATGTTTTGTCATCCATATTGGGTAATAACACTGGGATTTTTTTTCCCGTCAGTTAACAGCCAGTTTTTTTTTCCAGCTTCTGGCCTGTTCAAAGGCGTATGCACTAAAACCAGCACAATTAGTCTTTATCTGCTATCATTTAGTAAAATAAATATTTAACTCCAGGCAGCGATGACTTCTAAGATTTTCCATTTCAGCCTGATCTTGAAAAGCTGTGCGGGACTGACCTGTGGGCGTCTCACCGCTTCTCAAGGCAAAATGCTTTACTTTTAAAATCATCCTTTCCACTTTTTCTTTCTTTTAAATGCTTAAAGGGTATGTCCAAAATTCATGGCACTGTACTGAATGGCCCCCCTAAGCAATGCTCAGATGTGAATGCCGTAGGCTTACTATGGCACCTCCCGGCCCGATTGGTAAGCTGAAAGGAGTAGCAGCCGTGACCACGTGGTGCCTCTCGGCTGATCAGATGCTCTTTTAATGGCAGTGGTCCAGAGTACGTGTAATAGCAGTGACTGAAGAACACTACCATGATCATTTCATGGATATTCTTTATTAGAATACAATTACACGACCGTAAGTGTGTAAGTGCAGATCCGCAAAACACAGATACCGGCCATGTGCATTCTGCATTTTGTGGACCGCACATGGCCGGCACTATATAGAAATGCCTATTCTTGTCCACGATGGCAGACAAGAATAGGACATGCTCTATAGTTTTTGCGGGACTGCAGAACGGAACTACGGATGCGGACAGCACAGAGCCCCACTGAATTGAATGAGCTGAATGCAGCAGGAAGCACAGCTCCATTCAAAGTGTAGTGGTCATGCTGGGTTACTGCAGCTCAGCTTCTGCTAAAGTGAATGGCAGCTGAGCTGCAATGATCTGGCATGGAGCTGCTCGCCAAGGGTACAGATAACAGCTGAGCAGGGTGATGGACCCTCACCAATCGGATATTAAAGGGAACCTGTCACCGGGATTTTGGGTATAGAGCTGAGGACACGGGCTGCTAGATGGCCGCTAGCACATCTGCAATACCCAGTCCCCATAGCTCTATGTGCTTTTATTGTGTCAAAAAAACGATTTGATACATATGCAAATTAACCTGAGATGTGTCCTGTCCCTGACTCATCTCACGTACAGGACACATCTCAGGTTAATTTGCATATGTATTAAATGGTTTTTTTTACACAATAAAAGCACACAGAGCTATGGGGACTGGGTATTGCGGATGTGCTAGCGGCCATCTAGCAACCCATGTCCTCAGCACTATACACAAAATCCCGGTGACAGGTTCCCTTTAAAGACCTAGCCTGACGACAGGTCATCAATATGAAGAACCTGCACAACCCCTTTAACAGGTCACTCTAAACACCACAACACAGTTTATGAATACAACTAATCCATGTAAAAACTGTCCTGGTTTCCCACAGGAGCCCAGATAAACTATTAGCAGAATTTTGAATGCAGCTCTGGACTACAATAGAGGCTGTAACATTCAATAAGCTATTAAAGGTAGGCATACTTCCACAGTGTGAATCTAGTGGTCTACTAGGTCTCAGAAATAAACGTACACTTCCAGAAGTCTACATTTTTCTTCTGCCGCATGTTGTGATAGACGTAGGAGGTCATGTCCAACAGATGCCATTGCAACATCATGTTTGGTAATAGAAAAACAGAGCAAAGTTGTCTCAGCTGTGCAATGTAAGTCCCAGAGACCCAAGTGGTCATACGTTTCCTAGAAGGACGCTTTTCTTACCTACGTATGTCGTGTGACTCGAGTCGTTGTCATTATTACTACAGTACTTCTAGAACAATGACGATAGTTCGGTCCCCGATAAGCACAGACAATCTGCACAAATATAAGAGTGCTGGGTTTGTCAGTCTCGCAGAGCTGAGTTTGCCATTTGACACAACTTATGGTCATACGACAACGTGTATTCTGTAGTAAACGCAATGAGATATAAAGGGGTCTGCATATACCGTCCTCTACCCAGACTTGTCACCTCTCCAGCAATATCCATTTCAGTAAACAATATTGGAACATTTTCTCTGATAATTCAGTATTGTTCGCTTTCTTTGTTATTGCTCCTAGGAATGTATTAATAAATTGCCAGCTGGGTGTTACCAGTAGGGGGGTGTCACTCCACACTCGCACCCTGTCCAATCAGAGCTACAGTGTGAGGACACACCCATTTGGCAAGGCAAATTGTAAATCCCAATGGACAATTTATAAACAAGCTTCTAGGAGGAATAACAGAGGAGTGGCACAATACAGAATAATGAGAAAGGATGCTCTAGAATTGTCATTTTATGGGGAATATGCGTATTTACTAAAAAAGACATGTCAGGAGAGGTGACGGGTCCTCTGTAATGCAAATACACCATGTACACTGTCTTCTCAGTGAGCTACTATTATGCTATAATTAAGCCTACAGCAGGTCGAAACGCGTAAGCTGTTAGTTCTTCCCCTGTGATGGATATTTTTAATAAAATCTAATAAAGCCCCTGTTTTTATGGACACTGGACTTTACTTCTATCCTTACTACCAGACTTAGTCTCATTAAACTCTAAATCACCCCTAAAGTGAGCGGGTGACGCACAAAGGAAGGTCAATGACAAACTCAGCTTTGCTACATCTGTTCTGTAAACAAAAGATGCTGTTGAAGTGTTTCAGTTATATCTCGTTCGTATAAGGTTACATGAAAGCAACATGTGATACTGGCATATGTCTTAGGCATGCTGGGACTTGTAGTCCTCAACAGCTGATGTGAGGAGTGTAACTACAGCACAGTGTCGAGCAATGCAAGCATGGTAAGGTAGCAGTCTTGGGAAATTCCTGACAACCTACTGCACAAGTATCCTCTTAAGACTCCTACCTCTTGGCAGGGGTTGATCTGACTCTACCCATGCAGTATAATAACAGGACACAGAACAGTACCTTGTCAGCGAAAGCTTTCCTTCTATCATTATCCTGGGGTTCCCTGCATTCTGCAGCCCGCTCTGGTCCCCTATAATCCAGCCACCCAGCTTGTATATCCCGGTGATGCTGTGTACAGCTGTGCTCTACATCTTTGCCCGGCCGACCAGTGCTGGAACTGTTTTCACAATCCCACAAGCCCGGCCCATCCTCATAGAGGAACTAACAGCTGGAATTCCATAAGTTCCTCCGAGCAGCTGCTTGTAGTAAGAGAAGAGGATGATGAAAGCATGTATCATTGTCAGTGTGCGACTCCTCTAGTAATTATACATCCTGACCCTCTTTGTTTTCTCATTGTTGTAGCCATCCTTTCTGAAAATCCTGAAAGAAAATACGAGAATCCAAAAAGAGAGCGTGGAAACGTACAGGTCGGTGGGAAATGGGGATTTAGGACTTCACCTATAAAAATATACGCTTTTGGCCTCCATCAGTATACTTTGGAATGCTTTTTTTTTCTATGCAGTCAGCATCCAGTAAAAAAAACGTACATTGTGCGGTATACTTTAAAAAAATTTTTTAACACGGGAGCCTATTGGCTATGAATGCCACTGAGGGGGGAATTTTTCACAGGGGGAATTTTGGCAGCCCATTTTGCATTGAGCCTGCATTGGCGTAATTCTCAATGTTATATCACTGAAAAAGGCCCCTTAAAACGTAACTTTTATTACTAAATGTATAAAGAAATATTCAATAGAAAATCACCCAACACTGATTAAATTACAAACATAATAATTATAACCTCACAGGCAATCCTGAGTAAGGCTACTTTCACACTAGCGTTCGGCTGTCCGCTTGTGAGCTCCGTTTGAAGGGGCTCACAAGCGGACCCGAACGCTTCCGTCCAGCCCCAATGCATTCTGGGTGGACGCGGATCCGCTCAGAATGCATCAGTCTGGCGGCGTTCAGCCTCCGCTCTGCTCAGCAGGCGGACACCTGAGCGCTGCTTGCAGCGTTCGGGTGTCCGCCTGGCCGTGCGGAGGCGTGCGGATCCGTCCAGACTTACAATGTAAATGGGGACGGATCCGTTTGAAGATGACACACTATGGCTCAATCTTCAAACGGATCCGTCCCCCATTGACTTTCAATGTAAAAGTCTGGACGGATCCGTTCAGGCTAATTTCACACATTTTTTGACAATATAATGCAGACGGATCCGATCGAACGCTAGTGTGAAAGTAGCCTTACCTTGACTGTGAGGTTATAATTATTATATGTTTTGCTTAGTTTTTTACACACTTATATAACACTACTATATTCCACAGCACTCTACAGACATTATGCTGTCCCCAATGGGGCTCACAGTCTATGTTCCCTGTCAGTCTGTCTTTGGAGTGTGGGAGGAAACCGGAGAACCCGGAGGAAATCCACGCAAACACGGGGAGAACATACAAACTCCATGCAGATGTTGTCCTTTGTTCAGACTCGAACCTAGGGCACCAGTGCTAACCACTGAGCCATCATGCTGCCCATGGTTGTAAATTGAATATTTTTTAATACATTTGATAATAAAAGTTATGCTTTGACTGGCCTTTTTCAGTGATGTATGGTTACACACCCTTATACTACATATATTGTTTGAAACAGTGGTAGTTTGTATTTTCAACATTGCACAATTGGCACTCCAGGTTTTTGCACGTCACCCTCCTATTGCAGTGAGATTGCGCCTTTTTAAAAATTCTCAGCTTATGAAATTGGTGTGTCAGTAACAGATACATGCCGGCTTTTCCACCCCCTTTTTAAAAGTGTCGAGAGCAGCATAAAAACAAAAAAGAAAAGTTTCAAATTGTTTGTGCCAACGTGGCATGTGGCACAAATTGTGCTGTTTGACACCAGTTTTGTGGCACATCACTTTAAACTGTAATTCCATCTTCTGACATGCAATAGAGACAGGCAAAAAAAAAACCACTTGTTGTGGTAAGTGGGCTTGGACCCCTAGAAGATTTCCAGAATTAAGTGATACCAGTAGTAGTTCTGATTGGAGATTTATTGGATCTCGTATACAACTTTTTGTTGGAAGCCACAAAAATGAAAACCGTTCTGCAGGTCTTTCCTCTGGGAACCAGCGTGGCTCTCGGCTCACAGATCCTCACAGATATTACCTCCAGATCATCTAAAGAGGGCTGCTAAATTGTGCTTAGATCAGCAGATTTACATTATATTGTCATATCTATTTAAGCTTATATCTCCAAATGGCAAAACCACAGTTAGGGTACTTTCACACTAGCGCTTTTGTTTTCCGGTATTGAGTTCCGTCTCCAGGACGGAGAAAATACCGCAGCATGCTGCCGTTTTTTCTCAGGCCAAAAATAATGAACACTTGCTGGAATGCCGGCATTAATTTACATTGAAGCGTATTAGTGCCGGATCCAGCATTAAGTGTTCTGGCAAAACGGATCTGGCTTTCCGATCCGTATTTCTGGATGACACCGGAGAGACAGATCTGGTATTCCAATGCATTTGTCATACGGATCTGCATCCGGATCCGTCTGACAAATGCCATCCGTTTGCGTTCGGGCTGCTGGAATCCTCTGCCGCAAGTGTGAAAGTATCCTTAAAGGGTTTCTGTCACCAGATTTAACCCTATTAAGCTAGCTGACATTAGCGATGTGTTAATGTCAGCTAAACCTAACTAGCCTATTCCTACTTTTATCTATGCCCCCGTTACGCCAGAAATCAAAATTGTATAATATGCCAATTAGCCTCTAGGAGCAGGGGTGGGGGGGGGGGCGTTGTTCCGGTGAGCAAAAGACACTCGCAGGCTGCCAGCTTCCTCACCGCGCCTGCGCCGAATGCTGAACTGCGCGAGATTTCACCCAAGCACAGGGCTGGCAGACAGGACTTGGAGGGAGGTGACAAAGGTGAGAGAACGGAGCCTCTAGGGGCAGTAACAACGCCCCCCCCCCCCCCCCCCCCCCCGGTAAAAGTTAGATTTCTGGCGTAACGGGGGCATAGATAAAAGTAGGAATAGGCTAGTTAGGTCTAGCTGACATTAGCACATGTCAGCTAGCTTAATAAGGTTTAATGTGGTGACAGAATCCCTTTAAAGGAATGCTAGATATGGAAATGAATGCTATAACTAAACACGAAATATAGTTGCCCGCATTATTAGCCTGCAGCATTTTCTGCTTGATCCTGATACACACTATCTTCTACAAATACTACAGAGAAGAGTTAGTCCTCCTGCTTAGGCCCAAGTTCACAAGTCAGTTATTTGGTTATTTCCATCAGTTATTGTGAGCCAAAACTAGGTTCAGGTCACAAACACAGAACAGATGTTCATCTTTACATTACATCTAGGCTTCACTACTAGTTTTGGCTCACGATAACTGATGGAAATAACTGAAGTGTGAACCCAGCCTTTCTGTTACAAGCAACAGGAATTTCCCCGTTGCTTCATGCTCGCCTATTTACTACCATTGTTGGGGTATCTTGGCTTGGTTAATTTAGGGTGGAGTTGTTGATTGCTTAGCCTTTATATGTCTAGGCCTTTTCCTAGTCTGGTGATGGGGATAGTGTATGCTCTGTCCATTAGTTTCTACATTAAGTCCCTTGGTCCTGTCTATTGAGTTCTATCAGTATAACTTGGGACTTGTGGTCCTCTGGCCTTCTATTCTCAGCACTAAGGATTTGTGTTTGCAGAGTTTTTTTTTTTTCTTGGCTGTCTTTCTGGGTTGTATTTCAGAGCAGGGTCAGTATTTCCTTGTGTCTGTTCACTGTCATTCCTCTTCTCTCACCCTGTATGCCATTACCATCTCCTATCTACTCCATTTCCTGGCTCCAGTCTCCTCCCTCCATAACTATCACCATTCGCTTCCTGTCATCCATCACTGAGTTTATTTTAGGACATTATATTTTGCCAGTGTTGATATATGCTTCATATGTTTTTGCCGGCTCTTATACAATTCTGTCCTACTGTAAGTCCTGAGGGCATCTAAACACCAAGAGATGCTGTACGTGGAAAGGCGACTGCTCCAGGTGAAGTCCAGATCTGCAGTCTTGTGACCAATCAACATTGTAATACTTATCTGCTCCATCTTCAGCTGGAGACTGACTAAGGGGGTGGGGCTTAGAAAAGGGGGCGGGCATTAACAATCTACTGCTGACTGGGCACAGCAGGGAGGCTCCTGCTCTGACCAACTGACTTACAGCCTGACACAGGAGGAGGATGGACATGGCAAGAGAGAACATTTCTTTATATACTGTATTTCTCAGTTTAAACTGTGCTAGGAGATAAAATGAGACCAAGAGAAAGGATGAAGGAATTGAGATTTTTTTTATTTTATTTTTTTCAGTCCACATGCAAAACTGGGTAGATTTGCTGTTAATTTTCTATATTATGCTTAAATTACTGTACTGTACGGGGCTACTTATAGGACCTCTAAATAAAATTCTACCTACCGGTAGCCACCACCAGGTGAAGATCACTGCTTACTGTTTAGATGTTATATTTCTACAGCTGGTATTGAACGCCCTGAAAGCTATATAAGTGTGTATGCAGGGAGCCCCCTAGTGGTGGCTGCAGGTATAGCGGGGGAAAAAAACCATTTCAGTGCCAAGCTGCCTTTTGTTAGGGGACCTCTTAACAGTGGAGTGGTCTGTTTCTGTGTAAGTGTGGTCCTACAGATAAAACAGAAAATAAAACCAAACAATAGCTACAATAAATAACACTGCAAAATATAGACAAATATATAACTGCTTTCCAAAGAACGAATGAAACAAATGTACAGATACGGTAATGAATGGAAAACATGAAAACTTCTGCAATCAGTGATCAATTATTGAACTAAAACATAACTTTTAATTTAAGCAATATTAAAATGATAGGCCCTAAGCTAGTAAGATAAATAAAAAAAACCCATGCTTATAAGCAATCACACATAATGTTAACGCAAGTAGGACACTTAGTGCACGGCGGCACTTGGTATAGAAAACCTTGTTCCTACCGCTCTGTCGTCAGGATCCAGTATCCAGGTAAGTATCAATCAATCCATATGGAGGAGACTGTAGGCTGCAATATCTGTTGGGATTTGGGGTCTATTATATCCCTAAAATATACAAGGGCGACCCCGTCCGGAGCCTTTCCCTGTATGCTGGCCCTGATACAGCCCTATCCTAATCCCAATCCCTACATGCACGTTTCATATTCAAGTAGAACAATAATCAGGGGAAATAATCAGGATATTTAGGCCACATAAAAAACCAAGGGAAGATTATGGTGAGGGGATATAAACACAAACTTCCCACAATCAACAGTATGATAAACTGTTCCCTCAATGGATGGAGAGGGGATACCAGTTATAACACCTCACCATCCAATAGTTGTAAGGAAGAGGGGGGGAGGAAAAACTAGATATAGCTCTCTAGCCTCTCACAGGGGCATGATAACAGCCGCGGGCAATGGATCGCACCCGCGCTGAAAGTAACGCCAGCTTTTAAATGCTTACCCTAAGCAGGACGAGGCCACAACGGCCACGCTTCCTGCGTGATCACGTGAACACGCGAGCCGGCTACTGCTGGACTGCACATGCGTGAGGACGCAGGCTCCCACGTTGATGACGTCATTGTCATGTGATCCCATCATCATGTCAAACCGCACAGATGACAGCGCGATCAACAGTAAATCGGGTTGCTGGGCAACCAGGATATGCCCCCAGCATCCAATACCGACACGCCGCGGTCTTAAGTTAGGACCGTGTAACATAAGACATTTATAGCGTAAATAAAGGTTAGAAACCAGGTCTGGGGAATAGAACAATTACCTGTTGTTTATGTACTTGAAGCCAGTGATTAGTTAAATAATATTACTCCAGCAAATGGACAAGGAAATATATAAACCAGCCCCAAAAACTCGCTCCTAAAAATCCTTGAGCCTGAAATAGATTACATTTAAAGTACGATATCACCTGGGGAATATTCTAACGAAGCAGCTATAATTCAGCTGCTCATTTAGTCCAGTCGGTAAGACCGTGCGCAAGAGGAAAATCCACCGTGCCTCACGCTGCAACAAATAACGGTCCCAATCGCCCCTCTGACCGGCGGTTTTACCAATTCAATACCTACACCACTGATGCATCGGGGATCACCTTAGTGATGTTCATGCACATGTCTCGACACTGCTGTGTCTCTTTTTTTAGCTATATCACCAAGGTGCTCCCCAACTCATCTTCGCAGCTCCCTCTTCGTTTTACCTATGTACTCCATTTTGAAGTCACAAGTGATCTTATAGATCACGCCACAGCTGCGGCAGGTGATAGAATCACGAATATGGAAGGTTCCTTGTAAGTTGGTGCTAAAAAAATGTCTTGGAGGTCCTCATTGTGCCACAGGCAACCCACCCACTGCATCTGAACCAACCCTCGGGTTTACGGTCTAACCAGGTACCGGATGTAGGACCTGGAGAGCTGCTTCATTAGAATATTCCCCATGTGATACCGTACTTTACATGTAATCTATTTCAGGTTCAAGGATTTTTAAGAGCAAATTTTTTGGGCTGGTTTATATCCCAACCCGCGCTCCCTATATAATACTATTTCCTTTTCCATTTGCTGGAGTAATATTATTTAACTAATCACTGGCTTAAAGTACATAAACAACAGGTAATTGTTCTATTCCCCAGACCTGGATTCTAACCTTTATTTACGCTTTAAATGTCTTATGTTACACGGTCATAACTTAAGACGGTGTCGGTATTGGGTGCTGGGGGCGTACCCTGGTTGCCTAGCAACCCAATTTACCGCTGATCGCGCTGTCATCTGTGCGGTCTGACGTAATGACGGGATCACATGACAATGACGTCATCAACTTGGGAATATGCGTCCTCACGCATGCGTAGTCCAGCAGTAGCCGGCTCGCGTGTTCACGTGATCACGCAGGAGGTGCGGCCGTTGTGGCCTCGTCCTGCTTAGGGTAAGCATTTAAAAGCTGGCGTTACTTTCAGCGTGGGTGCCATCCATTGCCCCAGTGAGAGGCTAGGGAGCTATATCTAGTTTTCCCTTCTCCCCCCTCTTCCTTACAACTATTGGATGGTGAGGTGTTATAACTGGTATCCCCTCTCCATCTATTGAGAGGACAGTTTATCATACTGTAAATTGTGGGAAGTTTGTGTTTATATCCCCTCACCATAATCTTCCCTTGGTTTTTTATGTTGCCTAAATATCCTGATTAATTCCCCCGATTATTGTTCTACTTGAATATGAAACGTGCATGTAGGGATTGGGATTAGGATAGGGCTGTATCAGGGCCGGCAAACAGGGAAAGGCTCCGGACGGGGTCGCCCTTTTAAGGACGAGTTCCCTTTAGGTTAGGTTGTTTTAGGGATATAATAGACCCTAAATCCCAACAGATATTGCAACCTACAGTCTCCTCTATGTGGATTGATTGGTACTTACCTGGGTACTGGCTGCCTACTGGATCCTGACGACAGAGCGGTAGGAACAATGTTTTCTATACCAAGTGCCGCTAAGTGTCCTACTTGCGTTAACATTATGTGTGATTGCTTATAAGCAGGTTTTTATTTATCTTACTACCTTAGGGCCTATCATTTTAATATTGCTTAAATTAAACGTTATGTTTTAGTTCAATAATTGATCACTGATTGCAGCGGTTTTCTTGATCTTTCCAGGGATCTTACACACTGATATTGTGTTCTCTTTCTTGAGTTGGTTTTACAATGAATGGATCATGTCATTCACTTAGTGAAATCCGTTTAGTATGGCATATGTCGTCTCAAGGCTTTTGCATTTTAACTGAACAGAGAGCAGTACATTGCCCGGGTTTGGTGTTTTTGCAAGTTTCTGGTAATGTGCAGTAACAGTAATAAAGTCCCACCACGTGAGGGTTACTTTTGCTTATGTATGCCTATGTTTCTGGGAAATGAGTGGCAAAATATGACGCAAACAAGAAAAGTCCTTGAAATGTGAGATCAAAGAGAATTAAAAAGAAGAGCAATTACTATAAATGTCTAAAATGATTCAGAAAGAGGAGGACATGTGGCGTGAAGTTGAGCAATACTCGGAAACGTACAGACTTTTATTGTTTCTGCTCCTTAATTGTGACACAGCAGGAACAGTGCGGGACGTCTGCATAAACGTACTGCAATGTAATCCATAATGCTGAGAAGATGCTGGTCCCTGCGGCTCATAGTATCAGCTGGATCTAAAGTCTGAGGTCTCATTGTCTGCCCTCGCATACTGCTCCAATTTTTCTTTGCACTACTTTCCAAAATTCTTCTAGATTTTCATCCACATCATGTTCACTGCATATCTGCTGCTGAACACACCATTTAAAGGGGTTGTTTGTCCTTGGAGCTGCCAGCCCTTGCGGTCCTCCCATGTCTCCCTGATCATAAAACACCCCACTCATCTGTCCGGCATCAGGAAAGCGGCCTTCACTCACTGCGCCTGCGCCGAGTACAGAAGTAACCGGCGCAGGCGCAGGATTTCATCAACGATGCAGTGGACCGTGCCATCAATCAAGAGGAGCGGGGCGGGCAGAACAGGGGACCTGAGCGGGATAAAGGGTGAGTAAACGGAGCCTCTAGGTGCTGATTCTACTCCCCACATAGCACCTAGAGGCTCATTAGCATATTCTAAAAGTGCTTTTTTTACAAAAACGGCTGCAGGGAGAAATGTTAGAAGCATACTGTTATGTAGTGCTGACAGCGCATCGCTAATGTCAGTCAGCTACATAACAGTATTTCTGGTGGTAGAAGCCCTTTATAGAGCATCTATCAGCAGATTTGTCCCTGTGACACTGGCTGATCTGTTACATGTGCACTTGGCAGCTGAAGTCATCTGTGTTGGTTCCATGTACATATGTGTCCGCATTGCTGAGAAGAGTGATGTTTTATTATATGCAAATGAGCATCTAGGAGCAACGGGGGCGTTGCCATTACACATAGAGGCTCTGCTCTCTCTGCAACTGCCTCCCCTTTTGATTGGCAGGACCAGCAGTGAAAACTTCATCACACCTGGTCCTAGTGCAGAATACACAAATTATGCCTTGGTGCAATGAGGTCGCTGGTGACAGATTCCCTTTAATAAGTGCGGTCCATTGTGCACAGGGCCTTGTATAGATGAGATAAGTGAGCAAAAGAGAAAAAAGGAGCAGAGCTAAACTAAGAAAAAAAGCAAAGTACATGATGTATTTCTGATGGGGCTATCTTTTCATGGCTCTACAATTCACCTGCAGTCTGGAGCTTACAATAGTAAGATGTATTATAATGTACAGAATGGCAGAGGTTTCATACTGTAATACGAACAAGTCTTCTGACATTTACAGTAACCCCCTGTAACTCTGTGTGTGGTCAAAAACATGTGGTCAGATACATGCATACAGTATTACTACATCAAGGAGGCCTCTAAAGCCCCAATTATCCTGGTAATTATATGCCGTTATCATTCTGATAAAAAAAAAATATATATTTTCTAATACCCTTTTTGGGAATTATGAGTAAATGGGGATATCTATTCAGGACCCTCATCTGTTACCCAGAGCTGTGGTCAATGCCAAAATATCTCACTTCCCACAGGAACTATATAATATTCCATGATTAATGTAAAAACGAAAATCAGACATCATATAGTACATGACAATCTCTTTCTAACAAAGCTAGACCCAGCCCTGTACCTCACATGGATCCAGAGATCTCCCCATTCATTGCTCTGGTAGATTTATATCAAGCTGACAGCTCAGGCGGTGTGTCTCAAATCTCCCTATCACAGCACAGGGGGCGTGTCTCAGCTCTCCCTATCACAGCTCAGGGGGCGTGTACTTTCTCAGGGAACGTCTCCTTTCTGCTGCAGCTCTTTCCCCATCACAGCTCAGGGGGCGTGTCTTGTCTGCTGCAGCTCAGGGGGCGTGTCTCAGCTCTCCCTATCACAGCTCAGGGGGCGTGTACTTTCTCAGGGAACGTCTCCTTTCTGCTGCAGCTCTTTCCCAATCACAGCTC
The DNA here is from genome assembly GCF_014858855.1 of Bufo gargarizans. Taxonomy (NCBI): domain Eukaryota; kingdom Metazoa; phylum Chordata; class Amphibia; order Anura; family Bufonidae; genus Bufo; species Bufo gargarizans. The sequence goes on along the minus strand of NC_058082.1, from coordinate 74,040,602 downwards.
GGGGGGGAAAGGGGGTCTTTTCTCAAGGGGCATGTCCTTTTAAAGGGAATCTGTCACCAGTTTTATTATACTCCCAGATCCCAAGTTTTTTTAAGTGGCCCCCAATAGTTTTTCTAAAATCTTATACTGAATAGCTTGATGAGTCCTGATATTCATGGGCTCCTGGCTCTCTCCGGCCACCTGATTGCAGTAGGTAAGAAACTGCCATCAGAGGCAAGGGAGAAGCGGGGAGAGCCAGGAGCTCATGAGTATCAGGACCCGTCGACATACCAACTAAGGAGTTAGGGCAGCATAAAACTTTCAGGAACATGCCATTTTCCATTTTTGTTTATTGCTCCCTGACCCCCGGGGCCATACCTTTTTTTATTTTTGTCATTCACATAGCCATATAAGGGGTTGCTTTTTTTTAGGATGTACTTTTTAATGACATCATTTTATATTGCACAAAATATAATGGGAAGCTCGAAAATTGGGGTAGAATTGGGAAAAAACACAATTCCAACACAATTTTATGGGTTTTGATTTTACAAGGCACCCTATGCCATTTTAATCGTTCATTTTTATTTACCATATTTTACGGATAAAATTGTGTGTGTGTGTGTGTGGGGGGCAGTATGTCTTATAGTCCAAATGCTAATGACTTTCTTTTTATGTCTGATCTGAGACTCATGGGGGTTTTATTTGAGGCTTATGTGGGTTAAGGGGTCTGATCTGAGGGTGATGAAACTTGAGGATCTGATCTGAGGTCTGTGTGTGATGAAAAATATTTTTTTCTTATTATCTTCCTCTAAGTCCTGGTCTGGTTCATCTTACAGTCCGTAAAATACAGTATATTATGGAGAAATGGGAGTGATTAGAATTTGTATATTTTTTTTTTAGCTTCCTTATAGGGCTTGAACATGCAATCATTACATTGCTTTTCACACACTCTCATGTGATTTAATACATTAGTTTATAAGACATGTAGTATATTCCAATACAGTACTGCCATCTGCAGGCCAATATTGAAATATACCTGTGATATGCATTGTAGCCTCATCCAGGCCTACTAGTTACCAAGGAATGGTTTTCCTGATCTCAGTGCGAGGAAGCAGTGTGGGCCCCTGGAGCACATCAGTCCTGGGGAAAGCCGTCTCATATGCTAGGGTCACAACGGACTATGGTATCTGAGGGGCTAAAAGTCTAAGATTGCCCTTATTGCTGAAAATCCCACTGTGTTTCATGGGCGTGGCATTATTACTATATACCAGTGGTGGCAAACCTATGGAACGGGTGCCAGAGGCGGCACTCAGAGCCCTCTCTGTGGGCACCCTGGAAAAAGTCTATGGTGTACCAATATGCTTTAGACTTCTCCTGCCATTATGCACAGCACAGGCAGCGCACTGAATGCAGGCAGTCTATTATAGCTAAATGATAAAGTACATGGAAGATATACTATATTGGACTGTATTCAGGATAAATTGCTGTGTTGGCTCTTTGTGACAAGTAAGTGGGTTTTGGGTTGCAGTTTGGTTCGCCATCACTGCTATAGAGCATCTTGGCTCTACATACTGGTCACACACGGACTGATTTTTCCGTATTCAGCAGATACCACAAATGATTATGTGTTTGGTTAAGAAGCAATAAAATATCCACCACCTATACACTAAGGACAAAGTGCACTCACTGTATGCATGTTCCTAACACCCACAAAAGCAAAGTTCATCTTACATTATGATATATTAGATTTCATGAACACAGCAAACAACTGCACCACATTGTAACAAACCTACATATAGAGAGCAGAGGAAATAGTCAGCTGTAATAAGCAAGGCAGTGCTACTCTGCTGCCCTCTAGTGTTCAAAGTTGTGTAGACCTTCTCAGTTCTTGCATAGTGCATGAAATCATAGGGAGGCCACAATCTAATTTAGTTTCCCCCCGAGTAATTACCATAACAACTTTGTTAGTAAATCTGCAGTTGTGGCACCATATGATTCACACGTGCAATTTTGACCGAACATTTTCTAGGTATATTTCCTACAACTGTTCCACTAAAGTGCTGGTCTCACCAAGGCAAGCCCTGGCCATGTACTATTAGAGTCCCGTGGCCAAGACCTTCTTCTATTAGCTAGAGACAATATCCACTAACATAGAGCATTTCCACCTCGGACCTGGCACATTGCACTTCTAGATACCATTCTTTAAAGGGGTTCTCAAGGTTTTAATGAAAATCTTCCTGTGTGCTGAGCTGTGGAGGGAACAGACTAGTGGTCGGCTCGTGTGTCGGGGGACGCATTAAGACAAGGGCAATTATTGGAAACAAGTGTCCAATTCTGTACGAACGCTCATCCCAGATAATTTCCCCTCCTTGGCAGGTGTAAAAGGGCTTTAAGCCCCATGAAGGTCATTATCATTAGCCAGAGGAAATAATTAAGGAGACAGAAGGTTGGTTTGAGGTCATAAGCACAGTACCCATATCAGGTGTATGGTAGAGAGTACGGCCGACTCATTATAAAGGTAAACAACCTTAGGAAGAAAAAAATAGTACAACTTCCCAGAGACACTGCCATTACTATAACAATGAAATAATGACCTTTGGGCCACCATGACAAGAGGACGAAAATGTCCTGCTATTGTATGTACAGTGATGAGTATTAGGCCACTTCCACCAGGGTCTTAGGGTGATCTTACTTATTTAGAACTGACTGGGATCTGGATCTACTGCAGGAGGGATCCTAAACATGTCAGACGGCGAATGCCCAACCCTGACCCCGTTATACACATGTTTACTTCAGTAAGAAGAGAAGAAGAAACTGCTGTTAGAAACTGATCACTAGAATTGGGGTCCCAAGCCCCCCTATTCTATCTCACTTCCCAACCACCGTGATAAAGAGTATGAACGGAGTGGCGGTTAAGCTGTCTGTACTACTACACAGACAAGTCCCCAAAATTACCTTGCATTTCAGTGCTTAAATTGTGGGTGAAGCTACTCATCATACTTACATTAGTACACAGCATATTACTACTCTCTATATTACGGCACTACATTACAACACTACATATTACGGCGATAAATAGTAACGCACTACATATTAAGGCAATACATATTATTGTACTACATATTATGGCAATACATTTTACACCACTACATATTACATTACGGATTACAGCACTACTTATCTCAATACTAAATATTCTAGAATACATATTACAGCACTACATATTACATTACATATTACAGCACTACACATTACATTACATATTACAGCACTACATATTACATTACATATTACAGCACTACATATTACATTACATATTACAGCACTACACATTACATTACGTATTACAGCACTACACATTACATTACATATTACAGCACTACATATTACATTACGTATTACAGCACTACATATTACATTACGTATTACGGCACTACATATTACTACTCTACATTCAGCGATTCTCTAATATACTTCCATTATTGTAGCCACTCACTATCAAACTGTCACGGTACCTTCTGTGACAGAGGTTAGAAGATCAGAGAGACTGACTGCACGTGAGGTTAACTGACAGTCTCTTGATTCTCAGTGTTGTGGTTTGGTAATGACCACACCTCTTGTCAGGTGCAGCTTGTGGTCATTACTGCATTCCCTACTGAGTTTGGTCTCAGACTTTATACCATGCGGTTGACATTCTCTGCTTGGATTTGGAAGAGTTGGTGTGTGGACCTTTCCTGTGTTCCTGCTCATCCATTTTCTATAAGATAAGTTGTACTGCACTTTGTATTTGGTTGATCCCCTGTGCTTGTTGTTACTAGGCCTCAGGGAGACGCTGGTTCGTTCACCTAGGTTCGTTCACCAGTCTCATTCCCTGTCACTACCTCTAGGGCATTTCAGGGCTCCTAGGATCTAGGTTCCGGCGTATGTATTTTCTTACCTTCAGGGTCTATAAATACTGACAGGAGTCTGGGTCAGGTTTAAGGGCTTCCTAGGAGGTGACCTTTTCCCTCTCCCTAGCCTTGAGGCCTAGTTCTGTGTCCCTCCACTCCCCTGTATTCGTGACACAAACTTACTTCTGCTCCTTACTAAACTTTCTATGGCCACCTGTACCTACCGTGCAATAGGCCGGAGTCTGCTATGTACAAGCTGTCAGCAGAATACAGGCTTCTGTTCATAGTTACACATGTAACCCGTTCATGGTTCAAGTAAATGAAATAAGAACATAATTCCCTAAATATTACTAAAAAACGACAAGGTTTTCTGTATCCAGTGACCGGAAGATTGTGTCAGGCTGGACAAAAGGGAGTTTCTTAGAAATGGAACAGATGCTGATGTATACCTTTCATTGCTGAAGAAAGAAAGCAGAAATGTAGAAGGAGCCAATAAAACCAGAGAAGTAATCAGGTTATAGACTCCCACGGAACAAGGGAAATAATGTTAGACATACTCATATGTCTGGCTTAGATTCTGAAGAAAGCAAATTACTGTGTAGTTTTGTGTCAGCTGCGCAGTGTAGATGGAATTATACATAATGCTAAGCCATAGATATTCCTCTAAATATGTAAAAAACATAGAATAAATATTAAATAAATGTCATAAAGAGATAATAAATATTTATACTTGACAATTTTAAAAGTATTTCTGGGCAAAGATCTGTGAGGTTCACCTGGACCCTTTCTCAAACCCCTTATGCCCCCTCCAGGGCCTTACCTCCCTCTATAGCAACATTTTTACATTTCCTTCCCTATACTTTATGACTGGCACATGCCGGTCTCTTTCCACTTTATATTGAAGCCTTATTGTAGTACGCAAGTGGGCACTATTGCTAAATTTCTAAAATAAAAGTTATGGAAGCAGTCATTGACCCTTTTCAACCCAAAAACAAGAGGAACATGTTGATTAATGTATGGTAGGAGCACCGTGACACATACAAAGGGACATTTTAGGCAGCACTATACCATTCGGCATTCCGACGCCTGGGACGCGCGTCATATATCTATTAAGGGCACTGGGTGGAGGCGCCCATTACAAGCCGTACCTCTTTAGAAAGAACACATCTGTACCCATAGCAGACCATACTATTCCTGTTAAGCCCAAATTTCTGTTCAGTTCACAATGCAGACATCATTAGAGTCTGTTGTTCTAGACTAGGAGAGAAGTTTGTCAGCCATACCACCCAACTTTTTGGGCGGTCAAAGAGGGACACTTATGGCTCGTTAGGTGAAAGACTTAATTATTGGCTGAGGAATGTCATGGCCGCAGCCAGTGATTTTAGTTAGCAGCATTCACAGCGATTTCCTGCCATGTCCAGACAGTAGCAGTAAGTTGTGTGTGTAAGGGGGTTCACTAAAGTAGGTATAACTTCAGTTTTTTTTTATTACAGACAAAATTATCTGATTATAGACATCTGATTAATGTCAAAATTGCACTAAATAATAAAAAATATATGAGGTGAGGCTGGAGAAGTTTGATAAGTTTATTAATGCAAGTTTATTTCCCAGGTTAAAAAGAGGGACACTTGCGAAGTATGTGTCAGCTACCGGTAACGCAATCATCCTCTGATCAACCCAGTGATATACAGTATAATAGATCACTGGGTGACATCATTTTGTGTAGATGCTGATGATGTCATCAACTGCCCGAAAGAAGCAAAGAGAGGTTACTGTGAGAGTTATGCTCAATTTCAGGGAGCAGAATATCAATCATGTTCAAGACCATTTATAACATTTAATATAAACCAATTAAATCAGAGAATAATAAAAAAAAAGTGATAAAATAGGGAGGGCGCAACAACTTTTTAAGAGAAAAACTGTGCAGATCACTATCTTTGTCATTAGCATGTATTTTGCTTTACACCAGTTCACAAGGGTTTTTTCTCTACTTTTCCAATAATAAAAAAAAAACATATCTGAGAGCCGTCTAGACAGCCAAGTATGTGAATCTGTACTTGGTTACGGGAAAACTTGTAATTCTACAATAGGTTTTCTCTCTAGTCTACTTGTAAACCAGGATGTAAAGCAGGACCTTCTCTTCCAGACAATACATTGTACACACGTAAGACTAAACAGACGCGGCTGGACATTACGAGCGCAGGTATTATTAATGCACAATCTAAACCAGGTTTTTACAGGGCAGCTGAAATCATATTTCAAGTAACACCGCCTGCGATTGCCTGGAACAAGAACATTGTGCACCGTGCTGACATAACAAATGGAATAGGAGATGTGATAATAAAGTTCACATAGCACCAGACGAAAAGTAAGAAAACCTTTTATTGCCGTGCTGTGGAGTCAATGTCTAACATATACTGAAAAAGGAACAATTATAACAAATTACAAGTCAGTCTGTAACCATAAATCACACTCCGATAGCTTTGGACTGCAGGTGTGGAAGGGTTGAGGCTCTGAGCACATGCATATTGGCTTTTTACAGATGTATTCGCATGTCATGTAGAGGTACCACAGGGCACTGCAAAGAATGACTACAACTCCTTAAAAAGGGTTTCCAGGATATGGCCTTTTCTTCCTTTTAATTAAGCCGCTAGTGTGTGTTACCTATGAAAAGAATAATGTTCACCTGCTCCCTGACACTCTAGTCCAGCACCCTGGCTCCATTTGGAGGCCGTCTGGCCCCCAGATTTTTTTGCTTCCGGCTGCAGTAAGGACAGGGTTACGTGTTCCCTTGTAGCCAATGACAGACCTCAGCAGTGACATGTTCCTAAGCAGCAGTGATGTACCGCTTGGGTGACATGCAGGTTTGGACTTGCGCACAGGGGAACAGGTGAATCCCCCGGTGGGCCCATAGTCCCTCACCCCTTTTACAAGTGGCACAGTAGACTGACAGCCCTAGATATAGATAGGCAGCATAGAGCATCTCAACCAACCTATGTGGGATATTTAACATTATTTAACAAAGCACCCAGTTTATTATTATGGACACATTGGGTGGCTGGGATGACTTTTAGATATAGTCTGGCTAGCCATGTCCTCTTTTCACAGGGACCTGCCCTCTCAAAGTCACTGCATGGGCCCCCATAACCCATAATCATATTGTAGCATCTTGCTGCTGCTGCCACTATATGGGTGGTTAGTATTCACATGTAGCTTTATAGTGGGCCGCCAAAATGAATTTTACTGGTGGGCCCTAGGAACCCCAGTCCGACACTGGTAAATGTCATATATGATATCAGTTACTGGCTGCAGTGGCGCATGTAACCCAGTCCACTCTTCGTCCAGAAGTAAAGCTGGTGACAGAAGGGTGCCAAATGGAGCCAGGGTGCTGGACCATAGCGGCAGGGAGCAGGTTAGTATGATTCTTCTCTTTAGGCATCACATGCTAGAGGGCTTAAAGCATACCTGAGTTTTCAAAAAGTTTGTATAATGGCTGCGTTTATTTGTAGAATCACAACTGTGAAGGAACAGTATTTTTTGGGCTTACTAAAGTCTCTTTCAGCCATATTATTCTCTGTTTCAGTTGCACAGCTAGATGCATTTCCCTCGAAGCAGTAGGCGTCTCCCTTCTGTTAAATCTGCCAGTACTGTATGCCTGTGACCTCACCTCCCTTACTTCCCAATATGTTTGTTTTCTTCTAAGAAACTCATAAAGCTGCTAAGGAGGGAGAGATCAGACTTACAGACACACAGGAACTTCTCTACTATTCAGTGCTTCTATCAGGCTCAGGGGCTCAGCTAGCTCTGACACACCAACACTTCCTCTCAGCCGTCTTCTGAGTCTCTGTTACCAGTGATAGATCTTGCCCCACTTTTTGGGGGCTAATATCTCCTTTTGGGGAGAGATCACTTTAATCGGCGTGAGGAGACTTATAGGCCATACATGCTCCTCTGGAATTCTGGGAAGAAAGGGATACAAATGAGCTCATAACAAGCTCTGTCTCTAATGCCACCAGATGTAAGGCAGAGCTTGTTACGACCCTCACAACAGGCAGTGGACTGCAACGTAGGTGGAAGTGAGAACCCTAGTGGCCATGACTTTACAGCTTTTTTCAGGTGAATGAAGGCAGAATTTTTAAACAAAGTAATTTAGAAATTTGCTAGTTACACTGTTCTCTATTAAATGAAATGAAATTGTGCTAAATTACAGTGACCCTCTATATAAAAAGAGATGAGAGTTCTAAGGAGACATATTACGGCACCAGTCATTTCAGCCATATCATACCTCTATATGCAGGATGCATATTATGTGTCATATGGAAATATATGGCTAAGAGAATAACATATTTTGTTGCTCAGGCTCTGTGCACATGGCAAATCTATACACTGCAATATATAAAATACTAGCAGAAGGACCCAGCGTTGCACGGGTATATTTCATCTAATGTTTGTGTGTGTCGTTAAAAGATATTGACAGTATCCCCCCATAACAGTAACCTCTACAGCATCCCGCCCCTTAACAGGGTTCTCCACAGATAATTTACATGATATTTTTGTAGTCCGGGTCATTACAGACGTGGCAATACCAAACATATAGGGAAGATTTTTCTGTTGCAATTTTTTTCATTGAAAAGTATATTTTCAATGGAAAAAAAAGCATAATTTTTTTTTGTTATGGGATCTTTTTTTATTGAATAAATTATTATTTTTTTTAAACTTTTTTTTACTACTTAATAGTCCCACAAGGGGACTATAACAGACAGCTTTTTGATTGCTTTTAAAATGCAATGCACTATCCCTATAGTGCATTGCATTTTAATGGCAATGCTATTCTAACATTGACCAGCAGGCTGCGCCAGAGAGGCGCAGCCTGCTGGAGATTACTAAAGGCTGGTCTGGGGCCTACATCAGACCCCACGCAGCCTTTACACACATCGGCACCCCGTGATCACATTTGCGGGGTGCCGATGGGAGACAGAGGGAGTCAACTCCCTCTGTCAGCACTTTATATGCGCCGGGCGCCATTGCCCGCGATATGTAAAGTGTTTACCAGCCAGGATCGGGCATCCTGCTGGTCAGGACTGTTAGAGCAGGACCACAGCTCTCATGTCCCCGTGGGACCCGTGCAGCGCTTAGACTGGGCTGCTGTAAAAAAGCGGCAGCCCAGACTAAGGCCCCTTAGTGACCGCTGTAAAAAAAAAAACCTATGGGTGGTCACTAAGAAGTTAATAGTGACCTCCACAGTCCCCTGCCTCCTTAACAGTAACCTCCACAGTGCCCGCCCCTTTAACAGTGACATCCACAGCGGCCGCCCCTTTATCAGTAACCTCCACAGTACCCCATCTCCTTAACCGTGATTTCCACAATAACCCGCCCCCTTAACAGTGGCCACTACAGCACTCTGCCCCTTAACACTGACCTCCATAGCGGACCGTCCCCTTAACTGTGACTTCCTCAGCAGCCTGTCCCCTTAACTGTGACCTCCACAGCACTGAGCTCCCTTAACAGCGTCTTCCACAGCGCCCTACCCCTTTAAAGGTGACCTACAGCAGTGAAGAAAAATGACTTAATTGTTATAGAAACCTGGTGTAAAACTGTGTGTATGTCGAGGGCCTGCGAGCTTCAATTGGTTAATAAGGGTCATGTTACCGTGTGTATGGCAGTTGGGATATGAGTGAAAGACTTGCAGGCTTCTATTGGCTAATGCAGGTCATGTGATGGTGCTATATTTGCATTTTTTGTGGGAATATCTCAGGAACGGTACGTCCTACAAAGCTAAAACCCAGTCTAAAACCTTCCTGGACACCTGATGTACCTATGTGCCAAATTTGGTGCAGATCGGTCCAGTCGTTTGGTCGTGTATAAAGAACAGACAGACAGACAGAAACAAATTTTTGTATAAGCGACTAGCAGAAGGACCCGGCTTCACACGGGTATATTTCAACTATTTAATTTAATGTTTCTGTGTGTTGTTAAAAGAAAATCAACAGTATCCCCCATAACAGTGACTTCTACAGCACCCCGCCCCTTTAACAAGGAACTCCACAGTTCCCACCCCTTAACACTGCCCCCCCCACAGTGCGCCACCACTTCAAAATGGGACCTTCACAGCAGCCCATCCCCTTAACTTTGACCTTCACAGCAGCCTGCTCCTTTAACAGTGAGTTTCACAGCACCCTACTCCCTTGACAGTGACCTCCTCAGGGGACCACCCCCTTAACAGTGACCTCCACAGTACCCCGTTGCCTTAACAGTGACCTCACAGCAGTTGCCCCTTTAATAGTGGCCCCTGCCCCCTTTACAGTGACCTACACAGTGCCCGCCTCTTTAACAGTGACCTCCACAACACCCTGCCCCTTTAACAGTGACCTCGATAGTGTCTGCCCCTTTAACAGTGACCTTCACAGTGCCAGCCCCTTTAACAGTGACCTCCACAGTGCCGGCCCCTTTTACAGTGACCTCCACAGTGCCCGCCGCTTTAAGTGACCTCCACAGTGCCCGCCGCTTTAACAGTGACCTCCACAGCGCCTGCCCGTTTACCAGTGACTTCCACAGCGCCCTGCCCCTTGCTAGGGCTACACGACGACATGTGCCACGCAACATTTTGTCTCAACAACTTTTATAATGATAGGCTATGGTGTCGCACTGCGACATGCTGCGACTGCGACACGACAGTCGCAAAAAATCCATCCAAGATGGATGCATGTATCAGCATAGTTATGCGACTTATTGTCGTCCTGTAGCCCTAGCCTAAAGCTGACCTACAGCAGTAAAGAAAGATGGCTGGGTTGTTATGGAAACCTGGAGTAAAACTATGTGCATGTGGAGACTAAGGGCTTGCGAGTTTCTATTGGCTGATAAGGGACATGTGACCATGTGTATGGCAGATGGGATATGAAGAGAAAGACTTGCAGGCTTGTATTGGCTAATGCAGGTCATATTTTGGGAATATCTCAGGAACAGTACGTCTAAAACCTTCCCGGACACCTGATGTACCTATGTGCCAAATTTGGTGAAGATCGCTCCAGTTGTTTGGTGGCGCATAAAGAACAGACAGACAGACAGAAACTCAAAACTTGGTCAGGACTCTACCCTCTATCTAAAAGAACAATTTTTAGAATATAAGGCACTGGAAAAAATGGCCCAAGGGTCGTTGAAAGGGGTTTAGGCAGAAACCCTTCTATCCTGTGGGGGGGGGGGGGGGGGGGGGCCTGGTTTGATCCTTGCTATGGGGCCTTACTTCTCTATGTACACCCATACTGGGGAGCCTGAATAAGGCTATGTTTACACTGTCATTCGTGATATTTTATAGGGTCTTGATAGACTTGTTAGCTCCATATCTCTCTAACACACTTACTTTACACCTTCATTTTGCACCAAAAGAATGTCACATGCCATTAATCTGATACATTTTAGGGCTCCTTGTAGTGACACACCCTTTTTAGACACTTTTCAAAACTAGTGAGGTATAAAAAGTATCTAAAACACTTATGAAATCTGGCATGCATGTTACTTTTTGCCACATTTTGCAAGTGAATCTCCCCTAATATTTTTTTGATAAATAAAGATCCAAATGTCTCATAACTAAACAATGAATCAAAATCTGATCATTCAGGGGAATACTTGTCTTAGACATCTATAACTGTAACCTACCCAAAATTTGTCACTGGAGTGAAATTGTGATATTTTTTGCAACTTTTTTAAAAAAGTCAAATTTTTGGTGAAAAAACTATGTTTGATAAAAATTTCCACTTAGTACTACTTTCTACTACTGTATGTCAGAAAACTGTCGAACTGGGCTTCAAAAGTTCCCTCCTACATGAGAAGACACAGTTCTACAGCAGTTTTCAGTATCATCGTTCTCCAACCAACTCACCCCTTTCCATTAGTAAATAAGTAAATGTACCTTTTATTATATCTTGGAGTAGTGTGGACACAAGCACAATCTGGTGGCAGGAGTTCTGTCACATAGCTCACCCGGATAAGGGTTCAATGATGGCTTGTTTATTGAGAGTGCACTGGGCATGCAGCTAGTCACATAATCGCGTCCTACTAGGAGTCCACTGTCCTCATTAGATGTGAAAAAATGGAAAGGCCCCTTTACACTGCTCGTTGTTTAGGCAACGAGGGTTTGTACGGATGCTCGTTAGCAATAATCTGCCTATATACAGGTGCCTCCGATTACTCAATGATTACTCAATGAACGAGCAACACATTCATTCATCAGGTGATAGATCATTGGTGTGGACACCTAAATCATTATTTGCCGACAGCAGATTGTGCTGTTTTGCTGTCAGCAGACAATGATTCTGTATGAGGATGAGCGATGGCATTAGTGATCACTCATTCCCATACTGTGGAGTGGATCGCTGCATGTAAATGCAGCTTTCTCCTCCACTGATGAGCAAGCGATTGCTTGCTACATTGGGCCATGTAAAGGGCATCTGTCAGCAGATTTGTACCTATGACACTGGCTGACCTGTTACATGTGCACTTGACAGCTGAAGGCATCTGTGTTGGTCCCATGACTATATGCGCCCACACTGCTAAGAAAAATGATTTTTGTATATGCAAATTAGCCTCTAGGAGCAACGGGGGCGTTGTCATTACACCTAGAAGCTCAGCTCTCTCTGCAACTGCTGCACCCTCTCTACTTTAATTGAGAGGACCAGGCAGTGAAAACATTATCATGCCTGGCCCTGTCGATCAAACTGCAGAGGGCGCAGTTGTTGCAGGGAGAGTTGATCCCATAGGTGTAATGACAACGCCCCCGTTGCTCCTAAAGGCTAATTTGCATATATTAAAACATGATTTTTCTCACCAGTGCAGGCACATATGAACATGGGACCAACACAGCTGCCAAGTGCACATGTAAAGGGTTCGCCAGTTTCATAGGTACAAATCTGCTGACAGATGCCCTTAAAATAACAAAGACTTTTTTAGGGATTACTCTCATGGATTCATGCAGCAGTCCAGAGATAACATCTCCTATGTTTAATCCCACTTGTGTAAATCCACATTTTTCCTGGCAAGTAAAGAATGCACAAACTTCCTCTTCTCCTTACCTAAGCATGACGGTACAAGTCCAATGAATCACTGTCATCTCCAGTGTCACAGGCTGTCGCAGACATTTATAAATATATCCATGATGGATTTACTCTCCAGCTTCTTTGGTTTACAACAGTTTAGTTCATGATGATAGAACCGGAAACATCGTCCATTGCTATTTCTTCTTGACAAATGATTAATCTGTAGGAGGAGGAGATGAGGTTTCCTCTCCACTGTTCCAGGATAATACATCATTACTGCTGTATATCAAGGCTGGATGGCCAACCAAATCCAAGTTTGGAGATCTACTGTTGTCAAATAGTCAATCTTCTTATAATTGACTGAATTATTACAATATAACACTATCCACAAGAGAGGAGCAGGAATCTTGCAAGAAGCTGGAGATTCATAAGCCAAAGCAATTCACTCTAGTAGAAAATACATCTGTGTATGTCAGATATTTATCTTCAGATAGAACTTGACCCAACTGGCGAGTCTTTATATACTATACTAAAGCTGGCCATATACATTCAATAGACGTGGGCCAAAAGATAGCTCAGCCAACAGCCATCTCTTCCAAATCCCTCAGGACTCCATAACACACATACATTTTCAGTTTGGCAGGGTGTGTCTATGATGTCAATGGGCAGAGAGGAGAAGGCCACCACCAGACACTTCTGGGGGCCGTTTATCTCCTGGGAGAATAAAAGGTTCAATTATGTTCCTCCGATGCTTTTCTCTCTGGACATCATCTGAAGGGGGAGAGTTGGAAGCTCCGAATACGCATCAGATTGTCGGCCAGACCTGCCATGATGGGTTCAGCCGACAATACACTAATGTGTATGGGGGCCTTAAGTGATATCCTGTCCTTTCTTTCACTGGTCTAGAGTATTACAAACGTAAACTAATCAGAAAAAAAGGCTTCTCATCTCTTATTTCGCTATCTGTAATATGCACTACAATCATCACTCACGAAAGTGCTTACAATCTATGCGTTTTCTTGTGCCAGTTATCCTTCTTCTAGAAATCTAATTGTGGAGAAGACTTAAATGGGTTGTTTGGGATGAGAAAATGAATGTTTAAATACCCGTTTTTTTAGTTATAATTTAATAGGGAGCATTCTCCTTTCATCTATTTGTCAGAGTGGCTACTAAGTGCATCTTGTGCTGTGGAGAACCAAGCATAACCATGACTTACAGTTTGGGAATAGCTCATGTTCAAACACTACCTCACTGTGGCAATGTAGTGTTGGTGACATCCACAAGTCACTGCCAATAAGAAGTAGAGGGGTCCTGTGCTTTGATAAATGGTTGTGAAGTTCCAGCACCTATTATTTCCTTAAAATGAACTGGGAACCACATGCTGCCTCACCATAACCCCTGTTAATATCTACAAGGCATTACTGCACATTCTTGAAGAACATTTTCTAAAAGCACTGAAGACCAGGCTGCAAAGGTTTGTTGCAACTTCTAATACAGAAAATATATAGGTTCTAGCTGATCTTTGGAGGGCCTTCTAGACAAGAATTCAGTAAGTACTCACCCTGTGACTTCAAGACCTAGTAGGTTTAGCTCATGGTGAGAACCAAAGTGCTCCTCAACATATGGCTAGGTAGACTTACAGCTTTCCTAAGGGACCAGATAGTTTCCAAGGTCAAATATCTTCCCAGTCAATGCACCTTCTGCCTCTTTCTTTAGAAATGTTCTCAGATGCCACGTATCCAAGTTATGCAATTGTTCGCTGGTAATCATCGCTAATCTAAATAGACATTCACATTATCAAGGGCAGGAGTTTATCATGCTTTGGGCGGGAGCTGATCTTAACTTTTTTACTGTTTGAAAAGTACAAAGGATCCTAGTAGAAGAGGAGAATAGTTGAGCTTCAGAATTGATAAGGCTGACATTTCTGTTGTTATATGGGGATGACATAATGCGTATCTCGGCTTCTGTTCCCAAATAGAAGGCAGCTGACGTGTTTGGCAGCCGAAGAGACCAAGATGTTTACAATGATAGATTAAAATGCCACAGGAAATGTTTTCATACAGCAGTGGAACAGCTCATGAATGCTTTATTCTCTCTTGAATAGACTCGGCCTATAAGTAGGCATTTTTGAGCGTGCCTGCAGATTACATGCCTTTTCATTCTCTCTTTGTTCCAGGCCGCCTGGAGAATGCTTGTACTATGTGATCAGCTCCATCCAAAAATTAGATGAAACCTTCTTGGAAAGAACCGAGAGAACATCAACGCTCGAAATGTGTAGAACCCAGTAAATAATATCTCACCCACTGTAATTAGAAGTAAAGTCTTGACCTCTGTCAAACTGCACCATAAATGATTGCCACAGATTATGCCTCTATGAATGGTCAGAAAGTATTTGGCATCATGAAAAGAGAATGCAAATTACCAGCTAAGAAATACATCCAAAACCGAGCAAGAAGCCAGTGAATAAAATTAAAAATATGCATCTATTCTTTCGATAGAAATTATGCTGTCTTTCTGTAATACTGGTAATAAGTAGCTTACAGCATGCTGCTTAGTCTTAAAGGGGTTGTATCTTATTAGAAAAATGTAGCCGTTCCATGTTCAGGTGGATGATATTGAGTTGCAATACTGCACACAGCCTATGGAAAAGAGTGGCGCTGTGTCTGGAAACAAGCAGTTTATTTAATCTCATTCAACTGCTTTAACATAGCATATTGAAGCACATATCCCGTAAAATAGTCACTGAGATAATGCCCTACTGCCTACTTTAGTTTAAAGGCTATGTACACCTTCAAGATCAATTTTTTTTATGATTGCATTTTATCAATTTAGGGTTAAAATTAATTTCTTTTTTAATTGGTCTATATTAAAAATATTGAGCCGTTCTGTCACAAAGGGTTAACTCTTTTATGTGAATCATACTTTCCCTTTGTGACAATTATCCAATAAACCTAATCTGTAAATTACTGGAGGTCATAAACACTTATTTAAGCCACATTCTTATCAGTAAGATTGAGCTTTAATGAGTGTTCATAAGGTCAGAAATTGGAGATAAGGAGCAGTCAGCTGAGCTGGCTGACGGAAAAGAGAGAAAATCCAGAGGCTGCTTCTAGAGCATCCCAGGTCTGTACAGAAAACAGGGCTCCATATTTTTAACAAAGACCAATTGAAAAAATGATTTTTAGCTCATAAATGAGTACAATGCACTAATAAAAGAAATTGCCCCCAAAGGTGTACTTAGCTATTAAGTCCACCTGAAATAAAGGGGTTGTATTCAAAATTTTTCAAACCAACACCTAGATCTGAATATTTTTGTAATTGCATGTAATAAAAAATTTTGTATAACCAGTGAGTTACTCAATAAAATGTATCTTTTTTTTTTGTCCATCTCACTGAGCTGGTCGCACGTGCTCAGTTGTTCTTCAACGGACACCAGCCATATGTTCTGTTAGAAGTTGTGGCAGTTACATGGAGAGAGCTGCAGCATAAAGGACATGTGCTATTACCCGCCAGGCAGAAGATAATTTAGAAGAGCAACTGGAGCAGTGAATGTGAAGATCTCTGGATCCATGTGAGGTACAGGGCCAGTTCTAGCTTGTTAGAAAGAGATTGGCATGTACTATATGATGTCTGATTTTCATTTTAAACATCAATCATAGCATAAGCCCTTTAAGGATTAATAGATGAATGTAAAATAACCCAAAAAGTTATAATACCCAGCAGCAAGTGATCCACTGTCAGCTTCATATTGGTACTGCCCTATGTTGGTGCTCATGGGCCGTCTTTAGGCTGGAGCCTATTACTGAATCAAAACCTAGGCTCACCGGAGCAGTCTCAGGTTTGTCAGTCCCATTCCTGTGTCAGAGCATATTATTAATATGGTTCTCTGAGCTGAAACCCCACAGGTCACTCAAATGAAGGGTCTGTGGTGCTGCCCCTTTAGTTTAAAGGGGTTCTGCACTTTCATTTCACTGATGATCTATCCTCTGGATAGATCATCAGCTTCTGATCGGCCGGGGTCTGACACCCGGGACCCCCGCCGATCAGCTGTTTGAGAAGGCAGCTGCGCTCCAGGAGCGCCGCTGCCTTCTCACTGTTTACCGCCGGGCGCCCGCACACTGACGTCACGACTTGTATCAACTAGAGTGGGCGCGGCTAAACTCCATTCAAGTGAACAGAGCTTAGCCGCGCCCACTCTAGTTGATACAAGTCGTGATGTCAGAGGGCGGGCGGCCCGGCGGTAAACAGTGAGAAGGCAGCGGCGCTCCTGGAGCGCCGCTGCCTTCTCAAACAGCTGATCGGCGGGGGTCCCGGGTGTCAGACCCCGGCCGATCAGAAGCTGATGATCTATCCAGAGGATAGATCATCAGTGAAATGAAAGTGCAGAACCCCTTTAATTAAAGTCCATTTCTATTCCAATGAAGGCAATGGGAACTCCATCAACTCCTGACAACAGCAAATGGGTATTCCCTTTAGAACAAGCTTTCCCCTATCCACTGGATTGTTAACTGTTAAATTGGTGGTGGGGGTTCAACCATTGGGACCCCCACTAATCATGATGTGTCTTGCATTTGAATGAGGAGCTGGTCAAGTACACCACCACGCTGTTCTCGGCTATGTTCAGCAGTCCCAAAGCATTCCATTTAAACGTAGGGAATGGGTCTACCATTCTTGTCATTGGCGGTGGTCGCACCAACTAGACCTCCACCGAACTAATGGTTATTCCCTCATTAAGGACTGTAAAAGTACTTATGGGAAATACTATACAGCTTCCTTTTGCTTCTGCTTAGTAAGGCTTTCTTTAAAGTGGCATTTTGGGTCGATTGCATCAGATTTCCATTGGTCCCTGGTCTACTGCACCATACATTCCAATAAAGAACAGAACCCTGATGGAAACATGACGGATCATTTAAGTCAATGGACTCCATTATGCTTGGATCTGTCATGGCTCCTGCAAAAACGTAAGCCATGATGCCAGAATGAACAGAGCCTTTTATCAACCGCCTGTTTTTTTTTTCCAAAGAGGATGTTAGACATATGTGAAAGAGAAGGTATATGAAATCTTTCATTATTCCATGGATTATAACAGTTATCATCTCCCATCAGTGTTGTTTTTCAGCTCGCTGGAAGAAGTTACAATTATGGACATTTCCACATAAGTGTGTTTTATATCTTCATTTCTGTCAGGGTCATAAATGTAATGGACCACAACATCTATGACTGAGTGCTGCATACAGAGGCCTGGTGTGCTACACTGTAAGTGCCATTATGCAGGATCTAATGATATTAAAATGATGTTACATTTACACAAGTGAAGAACATTTTTCCACTGCAGATAAACTGATGCCTTAGGCCAAAACAGGCCAGAGGTCTGCAGTAAAACGATATTTAAGACTCAATATATGTGATAAAATGTCAGGGTAACGACTAGAGTTGATGCGATACCAAATTTTTGACTAGATTTCGATACCATAAAAAATTATTGCGATACTCGATACCATGCGAAAAAAATAAACCAAAAAAGCCACATGTATTCCGCATTTAAAAAAATTGTTAATTGTGCATTTTTATTTTTTTCTGTTCCGGCGTTCACCGCATTATTTTTTTAAATATTTTAATAGTTTGAACTTTTCGGACGTGGCGATGTTTATTTATTTATGGTTAATATATTTTATATGTAAAATTGGGAAAGGGAGTGATTTATACCCAATATTCTGGTGTTTTTTATATATATATATATATATATATATATATATACATATATATTTTTTACAGTTTATTTAATAACTGCACCACCAATGAGGAGGAGGGAGTAGACCCTGTGGCCACTGCCACCAATGATGATAATACTGGGGGGGGTGGGCACACTGTGCCACCAATGATAATTAACATTTAATACAGGAGGCGGGTGCCGGCAGCAGATCAGCGGCAGTTAACCCCTCAGGTGCCACACCTGAGGGGTTAACTGCCACTGATCGCAGCTCCCTGTCAGAGGCAGGGTGCCGGCTATGCGATTCTGCTACCGGCATCTGCCTCCTGTATTAAAAGTTAAAAACCACCTAAATGGGTTCAGACTTTGTTAAGTAGCAGGCCCAGAGATGTCCCAGCACTTACTACTATTCCTGGGCGCCGCTCCGTTCGCCCGCTGTGCCCCATTACTGTCTCCTGCTCCATATGCTAATTACTATCGGAGCAATGGGGAGAAGACATCAGCTTCTCTAGTGGGCGTTCCTTCTCCCTGGCTGTAGCGCTGTCCAATCGCGGAGCAGCGCAGAGAGAAGGAACGCCCAAGAGAGAAGCTGATGTCTCCTCCCCATTGCTCCGATAGTAATAAGCATATGGAGAAGGAGACAGTAATGGGGCACGGGAGCACAGCGGGTGAACGGAGCGGCACCCAGGAATAATAGTAAGTGCTAGGACATCCCCGGACGCCGCTCTATGTAGCCTGCTACTTAAAGTCCGGACCCATGAAAAGTCCTATCATTGGTGGCGCAGTGCGCCCGCCCCTCTCTCCCCAATGGTGGCAGCAGCAGTACAGGGGGAGGGAGAGACTGCTTCCTTCTCCCCTGTGCTGCTGAGGGAACATGAGCGCGCTGACAGCAGTGCGCTCATGGTCTGTGATACTAGACTGCGCAGCCCAGTATTAAAAAAATGGAAATCCCGGTATCGTATCGATACCGGGACAAAAGTATCTATTGGGTATCGAAATTTCAATACCCGCAACAACTCTAGTAACGACACAAAAGAAATGACACAGCAGATTATCATCTCAGAAAACATTTGGGTTTAACAAACCACCACGAGATTAGGGATTATGCAATCCCTTTTTGTTTCAAGGGTCTCCTGACAATAGGCTGATTACAGAGTATACTTCTACTGGGATACCCTGCAATCAGCTGTCCTCTATGAAGAATCCTAGCATCAAATGTTTAATTTCCCTACAGCACCACCGCTGGAGAGATGAAGAATTACACAGATCCCATATAAATTAGTGGGTTATCAATATGTCCTCCAACAAAAAGACTGGCTAAAAAATGGAGGTCCTGAATCTGCACTTGGCGGTCAGGCATTTGGCCTTTTTGACCAAGTTGAGCCAAGTAAGATATCATTTGGATGTTCATCTTGCTGAAGACTCTTAAAGCCTGTATTAGACCTAGCGATCATACAGGTGATTGTCTGTAGGGAATCATTCCTTCCCAGCAATTGCAAGCTTCTATTACATGCAACAATCTCCTCCACAGCATGGGAAAGAGCGATCGTTATACCATGGCTCGTCCCCATGCTGTCTAGTTGTTTGCAAATCATGATCTTTTAGCATGCTGAAAGATTACGGTTGCCCGATGCTGAAAGATTACGATTCATCAGAATATCGGTGGCCGTATTACACTGCCAGATGATCGCTAACGGGTTTTTACTACGAACGCTCGTTAGCTATTATCTAGCAGAAAATCTGCCAGTGTAATACAGTCTTTAGCAGTCGTTCTCTGTGGTTAGAAAGGGACATTCATAATCTGATGTTGACTATCAGCCGTCATTTCTGACAATATTTTTTTTCATACTTGATAAGTATCACCAACTAAGGGTACTTTCACACTAGTGTTAAAGTTTTCCGGTATTGAGTTCTGTCATAGGGGCTCAATACCGTTAAAAAAAATGCTTCAGTTTTGTCCCCATTCATTGTCAATCTAGACAAAACTGAACTGAACAGCATGGAATGCTCCAAAATTAATTCCGTTCCGTTTAGTTGCATTTCCAGACCGGAGAGCAAACTGCAACATGTTGTATTTTGCTTTCCGTCCTGGGAAAAATGGAAAAACGGATCCATCATGAACCCCAACGCAAGTTTTATCTGACAATAGAAAACAGATCCATCTTCCATTGACTTTCAATAAAGTTCAAACGGATCCGTCTTGTCAATGTTAAAGATAATACAACTGGATCCTTTCATAACAGATGCAGATGGTCAGTAACGGAAGCGTTTTTGCTGAACCCTGCTGGATCCAGAAAAAACGCTAGTGTGAAAGTAGCCTAAGGAGTTTGTTTTCAGTCCATGAGTTGCTATTGTTTTTCTGTACCGAACGCCACAATCCAGATATAACTAATATCAGACCACATTATACTTCATGTACTAAAAACTTCAATAAACATTTGCTCATCCCAGTTACTAAATAGTCTGTGTCATTGCATTGGGATAACAGGCAGGCATGTAATGGGTCCATCCATTTGTTATATTAAGACCCATATATCTTTGCTGGTTGGGGGCCACATTGTCAGTCTGAACAAATTCCAAGGACCGAAAATAAAGGGGTATTACCAACTGAAATACTATATTTATCGCATATTGAACATACAGTATATATCATGTCTCGATACACTTCTTGTACTCCCATCTAATGGGAAAAGACATAAAAGATACATGTGAGCAGCCACAGATGGTTGAGGGCCACACAGAATGGTATCGAGGGCTGCAGGTTGTGCCCCCCTGCTCTAGGGTTGCTGAAACTGGTGTCCCATAAATGCTCAACTGGCGACCGGACAGGCCAAGGAAGTGTTGCAATCTAGTGCAGATATTCCTGGGAAATCATTGCTGTGTATAGGAGAGCATTATTTAGCTGAAAAATGCCCGTTGCAGATCCTGCCATAACAGGAACACATGTGGCCGCAGGATGTCATGCACATATCACTGTGCTGTCAGTGTCCCTTGTGTCAGTACTAGGGGTGACCGACTGTCATATGTGATGGCTCCTCAGATCATCACACCAGCAGTTGGGACAACGTGTCACTCCACAGCAAAGGCAGGATTGAATTGCTCACCACGAGGTCTCCATACTAGAATCCAACCCTTGTAAGATCCCAAATTGAACCTGGATATGTCCCTAAAGGTGATACAGTTACAGTCTGTAGTGGACCAGTCTGTAGTTCATTATACCACTGCGCCAAATTTCCTTCTGCTAAATGTCTTGAAATGGTCTGGGCAGAGACACGGGTGAAATCAAGGTGTCACCTGTGTCTGGATGGTGGACAACAAAACTTTGAGAGCTGCTTGTGCTAGGTGGCCAATGAAACATCTGTCTAGCCGTCCTGGAGGCTGTTTGCTGTGTGTATGTGCCCTAGTGTAACCAATGCTCCCAGTAGTGGATACAGGTAGTGACATGATTAGTAGTAGTGTCATTGTTACATGACCATGGAGACCTATTATGGCACTCAAGGATATGACTATGGATGCAACATCACTAACCAGTGTGGTAAACAGATGGCCAGTAGTGTGGGGAGTAGTGGGCCACAGCAATGGAAAAGTTTTTTTTACCAAGAAAATACCTATATTTGAAAGATTTTTATTCTTTAACAGATATAATGACAAAAGGTTATCAAATATTCACCCCTATCTTGGAGGACTCCTTTAATGCTGATATTTTAAAGAATATGCACATAGGTTGCCTTAATAGCATGGTTGGCTCTTCACTAAGGCTACATTCAAACGGCCGTATGAATGGATCCGCATCCATTCCACAATTTTGCGGAACAGGTGCGGACCCAACTATAACTTGAATAAATAGTCTGCCTAGGGTGATTGGCACCCAGGGCGGGTCCTTTCTTTGGCACCCTCTCCCCCCATACTTTAAAAAAATTGTACCCCCCTCACAGTAGTATTACCCTCATTGTACAACCTTCACAGTAGTTTTGTACAGATGTGTGTCCCTTCACAGTAGTTATGCCAACATTGTGCCCTCTCACAGTAGTTATGCCCACATTATGCCCCCTCTGTGCCCCTTTCACATTTGTGAAGACCTCTTTGTGCACCGTTCATAATAATAATGCCCATTGTGCTCCCTTCACAGTAATAAAGTCCTCTGTGTCCCCTCCATAGTAAAAAAGTCCTCTGTGCTCTGTTCTGAGCATCAGTATGGGCAGCATGACTCATTTTCCCTGCCTATAGGTAGGCACAGGCCTATACTGATTTGTATGTGCTACGTGGCTACCTCCCCAAGAACATAATGTTCTATTCTCTTCTTGTATGCCATGTACCATACTTTTCCTATAAATGTAGAATTTTCCCATTTGTCACCAATAAACCGGGCTATTATTTTAAGAAGCACAGTACAATAAATCTGCATATAAGACGCACAGACGGCAGCTGCGGCAAGGCAGCGCACACATCAGACAATGGCGCCACCAGCTCCACAGCTGAGGATGCCGCACATCCTCACACCGCTCACTACTCCAGTGCCCAGCCCTCTGGCCACTTGGCCAATCACGGGTCGGATCTCACCTCAGCCCCCTATCTCTGCTGACCAATGAGCGAGCCACTGACATCTCTCGGCCCTGTGCGTGGCAGCCGTGGACTGTTTCACAGCTAATGTCTCAGCTGTGAAAATCTATAGTACACATCAGCCTGGAAAATCATCTCTCTTAAACAACCCCCCCCCCCGCACAGTACTACCTTTAAAACGTAGCCTTTAATATCAATTAAAAAAGAACCCAAAATATTAAATCAATATGGTGAAAAAACAATAACAATAACAATATGGTGAAAAAAATGGTACATAGGGCAGTTTTGTAGGCACAGGTATGGGTGGATTAGTAAATGGGAAAATATCCCTAATTCTCACCCTAAACTGTAGACCCTGCCTACAAGGCGGAATAGCCGCCCCGATAAGGGCGATCCTGTACCAGGAACCTGATGCACGCCTTGGGATGGCCCTGATTGGCCAGCTGTTATTAGACGGCCTCAAACTATATTAGTGATAACCTACCATAAGTACCAAAAATAACAAAATGATATAGAAAAATGTGCATTATCAGATAATAAAAAGATAAAACCTATCAACTCACTAAACACAGCACCATTAACACAAATATCAAATGAGTCAATGGTATAGTGGTAAAATATCAACTCAATTTAATGTCTCAGTCCGAGTTGACTGGGACATTAAATTGAGTTGATATTGGTATTTGGTTTCTCTTACCCTGCTTTCACACCTGAGCTTTTCTCAAACGCGCTAAAAAAGCGTGTTTTTGTCACGCGGTTTTATGCACGTTTTTTGCAATAGTAAACGCGCGTTTGACGCGTGTTTGTGCGATTGACTGCAGTGTCCTATGGCCACAAACGCGCGTCAAAACGACCCAAAGAAGCTCAAGAACTTGATTATGCGTCGGGCGTTTTACAGCGCGATCGTACTGCGCTGTAAAACGCCCAGGTGAGAACCATTCCCATAGGGAAGCATTGGTTTTCATGTGTTGAGCGTTTTACAGCGCGTTTGAACGCACTGTAAAACGCTCAGGTGTGAACTTAGGGTTAGGGTTAGTGCTTTGCACAGCATCATCATCAAGCTGACATTCCTATGGAATACAGTATACAAGACTGAGGCCCCTAATCCAAACAGATGGTTACACTATATGATAGTAAAGGCAATGAATTTATGAACTAGATTCTGGGTTATCTATTTTGGTATATCATTAGTTTTTGGTATGAATCTAAGTACAGATTCACATTAGAAAAATATAGAGGACATTTATCAAATCTTCTACGCCAGTTTGGTGGTGTAAAAATGTCACAAGGGAAGTCGTGTGCGACAGTTTGTGCATTTTATTTTTTGCAATTTGTGGTGAAGATTTGAGACTTCTGATGAACTTTGCCACTTTAAAGAATTGGTGTGAAAGCTGGTCGGGATTACAGAGTAGAATAGTTTTAAGTCTCGTTTATTTGGTGCAATGTTTTCAAAAAGTTGCATCTCTGCACCAGGCAACCCCCTGACGTACTTTCACTGACAGTAGGCAAAACCACCTCAAACTTGTGCCAAGTTTAATAAAACAAAACACAATACTGGACCTAATCCATAACTTGGCCGTGTGCTGCTCCTGTTTGGAATTAGGCCATCTACATTTGTAAAGGTCACCTCACCTAATTTAAGAACGCACCCCGTACTGTCTCTAACCCCTCCATGTTTATGCACGTGTGCGGAACATTATAATGAGTTAAATGAAAGTGGTATGAAGTTGTTATGATGCCCACAAGAAAATATATCTTAGTGGACAGATTGTGAGCCGAGAACTGACTTTATAAAACTTGGCCATAAAAGTCTATTAACATACATACTAGCCTCTCCCTAACCTCAGAGGCAGGGGGGCTAGTGGTCGAATCTGAAGACCTTCTTAAAGGGTTTATCTAACCCCTGAAATGCCCCCCATTTGCCCGGGCCCTTCATAGCCAATAGCAGGCAGTTGGATAACCCCTTTAAGATGTGTATGTCCCTTTAGCTTTGTCATCTTTTTGGGGGACAACTCGTTTGATAAACTGGAAGACTTTCCTGCTACCCCAGGCAACCAGACTTCTACTGTCTCGTAACGTATTAAGTTCCGTTTTATTTTTATCCTTTTTATTTTCAAACTATGTAGGTCATTGTATTTTACCTTGTGATAACTGTATTTCTGTATGCACGTTCCTTTAGATATTAAAACTTCACTTTCCTTCTCATGTTTTAAACAATTTCACAACCTCAGAAGAAGCGTTACATATAGTGGTGTATTAAACCTGTGAATGCTAAAGAGAGTAGTGGGTTTGAGTGGGTAATTGGGAGATACCTAGTTTATGGCCTCTTGTCCGATGGCAGCCAATATGGCTAACTTAGATGTGGAAGTCAGATAGGTAAAGGGGGAAGATTTAGCATAACCACTACAGCTGTCACTCAGCAGAGGGAAGGGGGTGTAATGCAGCTCAATGCAGAGAGCACGTCACAGTGAAGCTCTGCCTCCAGGACTTAAGGAGCAGAACCAGGCAGAATAAATGTTTATATTCACACTACTCTTGATAATATTAGAAGTTCCCCAACAGATGTTTTTGTCCTGCTCTCTTCCGGCCTCATCAGTTTTGCATGGCAGACTCCCTTGGCATTTTTTCCTACAATGGCTGCTGCACGTGTGAGGACATGGAGAAAGGAACTCTGGAAAGGCGGGATCACCCATAATGCCATGCATGCAGCCAATCAGCACAGCCACCCAGCCCTGTGATGTCACAGCCCTATAAATAGCTGCAGCCAACTTAGATTCTGCCATTTACCAGTGTACTTAGTGCAGGGAGAGAAGTCAGCAGGCGCTAGGGACAGTGACAGGAAAGACTTGATTGTGGTGAAAAAACTATTTATAAGTGCAGGGAAAGGATATGGAGGAATCATTCCACAGCATTTATGTAGAACAGGGTTAAGTAGGGGAGGTTGACTGGGTAATAGGAACAATCCTATTACACCTTGCCATTATAAAGCTCTGTCATTCCAGCAAACCGTTCTTATTAGGGTGCAAGTGCTGTTTGATACAGGCATTAACAGGGTTTATTACAAGGAAATTAGGGAGATTAGGGAGGTTAACAAGTGGCTAAAAAACTGGTTTAGGACGGAGGGGTTTGGGTTGCTGGAGAACTGGGCCGACTTCTCTATCGGCTACAGGCTCTATCGTAGGGACGGGCTGCACCTCAATGGGGAAGGGGCAGCTGTGTTGGGGGGAAAGATGGCTAGAAGGTTGGAGGAGTGTTTAAACTAGGGACTGGGGGGGAGGGTAATTATGTTAGGAAAAAAATAGAATTTGTAAAAAATAAAAGCCGCCAAACTAGAGACCGAGAGACTAATTGCCAAAGAGAGCAAAACTAACACTAAAATGTTCTTTAATTATATAAATGGTAAAAAGTATAAATCTGAAGGTGTCGGCCCTCTACAGAGCAATGAGGGGGGATTTGCAGAAAGTGATGAGGAGAAACCAAAGCTAATACGGTAAATATTTTTTTCCCCACTGGATTCACTGAAGACAATAAACTGTTAGATGACATGCAGAATGTAAAAGTAAATTCCCCATTAAAAGTGCCCTGTCTGACCTAGAAAGAAGTACAACAGCGACTTAAAAATATTAAAATAGACAAATCGCCAGGGCCAGATGGCATACACCCCTGTATCCTAAGAGAATTAAGTAATGTCATAGCCAGACCCTTATTTCTGATATTTGCAGACTCTATACTGACAGGGAGTGTTCCACAGGATTGGTGCAAAGTAAATGTGGTGCCAATACTAAAAAAGGGTCCAAAAACAGAGCCTGGAAACTATAGGCCAGTAAGTTTAACATCTGTGGTGGGTAAACAGTTTGAAGGTTTTCTAAGAGATGCTATCCTGGAGGATCTCAATGAAAACAAGCAAATAACATCATATCAGCATTGCTTCATGAGGGATCGGTTATGTCAAACTAATTTAAAGGGGTTATCCCACCTTCTTATTTTCATGCCGTGGCTGCTCTTTCATGTTCGAGAAACTGCTCAGTCAGGGGGCGTTTACTGACTCCGCCTCCTTGTTTGGCGTGCGCGCTCCCGTGTGAGCAGGAAATCATTCGCTCAGCCGCTGCAGCTACAAGCGCAGGAGAACTAACAAGCGCGCAGGCGCAGAGAGTTCTCTGCAAAAAAAAACACAGGACGAACTAAAGGAATCCACCGCGCAGGCGTGAAAATGCGCAAGCCCGAGAGTCAGGTCGGGCTGCGTAAAAAAAAAAGAGGATATCGCGCAAGCGCGACAAATGCTCCGATGATGCTGGGGTGGCCGTAACATATAACGACCGGCAGTAAACAAGGCTACACATTTAGGCAGACTTCAAAAGATGGGATAACCCCTTTAATCAGTTTCTATGAGGAGGTAGGTTCTAGACTTGACAGCGGCGAATCAATGGATGTCGTATATCTG
The DNA here is from genome assembly GCF_014858855.1 of Bufo gargarizans. Classification (NCBI taxonomy): domain Eukaryota; kingdom Metazoa; phylum Chordata; class Amphibia; order Anura; family Bufonidae; genus Bufo; species Bufo gargarizans. The sequence goes on along the minus strand of NC_058082.1, from coordinate 74,012,993 downwards.
GACTTCTCCAAAGCATTTGACACTGTACCACATAAAAGGTTAAAGAGGACCTTTCACTACTCTACAAACTAACTAGATCAGCGGGCAGAGCGGCGCCCAGGGGTCCCCCTGCACTTACTAGTAAGTCTGGGCACCGCTCCGTTCGCCCGGTATAGGCTCCGGTGTCTGCGCTCCCTCTGACTGATTTATTGTAGGAGGCGTGTCCCTTGCTGCAGCGCTGGCCAATCGCAGCACACAGCTCATAGCCAGGCCCTTTATGCTGTGTATTAGTGGCGAAATAAAAATATATTCGCCGCCCAGCGGTGCACTTATCTGTTGAAAAGTCTGTTGTGTTGTGTAAAAGTAGAAAAAAAAATAGGGCCTAAATGCCCTTGTGCGGTGCAGTGATATACTCTAAAGCCCAGTTTGCCGTGTATTAGTGGCGAAATAAAAATATATTCGCCATTCAGCGTTGCACTTATATGTTGAAAAGCCTTGTGTAGTGTAAAAGTTTGAAAAACGAAGGGCCTACTGGCCGTTCAGCGGTGAAATTATATGTGGTAAAGCCCTTTTTTCGTAAAATTTTTGGGTGATTGTACACCTCCTTTTACGGTATGGACCGAATTACTTAGTGGTGAAATCTTTTATGTGACTTTGCCTTTTTTTTCGTCAAATTTATGGGTGATTTCATGGTTTGCTTTTTGGCATTAGCAATACTGATGGATTACTGACTAAATGCTGACCAAGTGAAGGCAGATTCTCCACAGACAGGATCCTTTTTTTGTGGGTTATTGTTCTGACGGATCAGAGCAAAATAATCAGTGACTTCAACACAAACTTACTGCTGACACCCTCTCCACTCTGTCGGGGGGCTCTACTTGTATAAGCATTTACTAGAACGGGTTCTGTAGACATCTATTTGGAATCAGCTGATGAGGAGAGGAGAACAAGGGCAGTCTCCTCCTACTATAACCAAGTGACCGAACATACCGGAGGGCATAACGGGAGAACGGAGCGGCGCCCAGGGATAATAGTAGGTGCAGTGAGATCCCGGGCGCCGCTGTACAGATCATGACACTTAGTTCACTATGTTTGGACCGATGAAAGGTCCTCTTTAAGTATTGGAAGACCCCTCTAATGTCAAATTAAATACATTTTTGAAATTCTTAAAGGGAATGTCCCACGAATAATATTCTACAGGTTTCAAACCAGCAATCGGATCTGAATACTTTTGTAATTGCATGTAATGAAAAATGTATTATAGTTACTGAGTTATTAACTGAAATGTATCTGTATGGCGCCACCTGCTGTTTGCTCTTTTTCTAATTTCTCTGTCCTGCTCACTGTGACGGAAGCACAAGCTCAGTTCCATCCTTCAACTGCCACCAGCTGCAGCAGAAAGGACATGACCCCTAAACCCTTAAGCTGCCAACTTGATATAAATCTAGCAGAACAATTGGAGCAATGAATGGAGAGATCTCTGGATCCATATAAGGTACAGGGCTGGGTTAGAACGAAATTATGTAAGTTATGTAAGTTCTAAATTATGTACGATTTCCTTTTTTTTTTTTACATTAAAGATGGAACAACCCCTTTAAATGAAATCTGGCTGCAAAATGAATTACCGTATTATATGGGTCCATGTTCGATTTCAAACACCAGACACATTGCACTATGTTGTTCTCTACAGAGAATGAGGTCACGACATTTTTTGGTAAGTAATTAAGGCTAATGTCAGTACATGAAGCGTCTTCCAACATTACAGGGTTTTTTTGTAATCCCACAGCAACAAGTTTATTGGATCAAATTACCCCAAACAATTGCTCAGTACAGGACATGAAATGTAATCCAGGTTTTAAAATGAAGGTACAATAGCCTGCAGCTTACCCATTACTAGGAACACATGTAGAATCACACACACACAAGCAAAGCCAAAATTACGGGAAAAAAAATTTGAACACATTGTCCCCTGACGGTCATAACCAAGCACGACCCAGACAACTAGCGGAGAACTGTGTTGTGTCGTGGCACTCAATGAGTTAAAAGTTTGCAAAGAAAAAAAAAAAAATCTAACTATGTTATAGATGTACCATAGATAAGACCAGCGTGTAATAGACCACTTACCACAGAGGAAGCCCTCGGCAGTGCAGAATATCATGATGAAACCACGTCAGCTGAAATCCCGGTGCCATGCTGCAGGGAAGGCAGCGCCTGTCATCCTTCTGCTTGTTGCTTCAATGCACTCATCCAACACTAGTGAATGTATCGCGCTGTACAGTGCTCCTATTGACCTGCAGCAGCAGCACAAGTGCACGTCCAGCCCATCCGCTGCCACATCTTATGTAATGCCTTCATTCTGTTTTTTTTTCTTTAACTTACTCCAGGTTTTGGCTTCAATAAAGCCTCGTTCACACGTCAGTGTTCCACGTACATGTGCTTTACGTGTTCTCCACGGACAGCACGCGTCCCCATTCATTTTAATGTGTTTATTCACACATCAGTGTTTTAGCACAGTCCACGGGTCCGTGTTTTTAGCACGGATGCATGCTCTATTTTGTCCGTGTTCATGGATCCACCACGCCCATTATAGTCTATGGGTCCGTGAAAACCACGGATGCAACATGGATGCCATCAGTGTTTCACGGATCATTAGGAACATATGCTTTGAATTTTTTTTTTTCATCTGTGCAGTGTCAGTGAAACACGGATGACACACGGACAGCAAAAAATGGATACATGGATCCAACACGGATCCATCACGGACATCTTCACGGAGGTATCACTGACCACCTTTTAACGGATTTAAGCACGGACACGGATGTGTGAATGAGGCTTAGGCCGAATGCACACGGCCGCGAGCGGTCCGTGGTAACACGGGCTGGATTCCTGCTGAGAGCAGGAGCGCACGGCGTCATTGGTTGCTATGACGACGTGCGCTTCCTGCTGCCGCCGCAGTGCAGTAATACACTGGTATAGATCGTTCACATGAACGTGTGAAGCCCGTTTCGTGGACCGCAAATTGCAAACGGGCACTGTTCCGCAAAAAGATAGTGCTTCCGTAGTGTTCCGTTCCGCATCCGTGGATTTGCGGACCCATGTGATGCGGATTGCCCACGGAACGGTGCCGTGTATTGCGGATCAGCAATATGGGAACGGGACACCGACAGTTGTGTGATCGAGCCCTTAACTGTATAAAAAATAGCTGAACGTCTGGCAGCACCCTTTGGCCACCTGCACATGCTGCAGGATACGTGCGGTGTTCCAGCGTGGTACAGTACCAGCAAAGTGTATGAGATTACACAAATTGCATGTTCACTTTGCAGATTGTTTCCGTGCAGAAATTGACCTGCTGTGCGAATTACCAAACCTGCAGCATGTGAATTACATTTGCACATAAATGCGCACGAAAATTTGTGCGGATCTTATGTGCTATCACTCGCATCATGTGCAAGCGGCCTTAGGGTATAGCCACAGGTTTCTTGATGCAGTTTTGAAAGCCAAGTCCAAGAGTGAATTAAAAGAAGAAAAGGCGTATCTGTCCTTTATACTTTCTCTCCTTTTATGATCCACTCCTGATTTTGGCTTCCAAAACTGCATCAGGAAACCTGACTGTGTGACCATACCCTTAAGCCTCTTTCACACGGGCAAGATTTCCGTGCGGGTGCAATGCAAGACGTGAGCGCATTGCACCCGCACTGAATCCGGACCCATTCATTTCTATGGGGCTGTGCACATGAGCGGTGATATTCACGCATCACTTGTACGTTGCGTGAAAATCGCAGCATGCTCCTCTTTGTGCGTTTTTCACGCAATGCAGGCCCCATAGAAATGAATGGGGTTGCGGTGTGATTTTCACGCATGGTTGCTAGGTGATGATCGGGATGGGGACCCGATCATTATTATTTTCCCTTATAACATGGTTATAAGGGAAAATAATAGCATTCTTAATACAGGATGCATAGTACAATAGCGCTGGAGGGGTTAAAAAAAATAAAAAATAATTTAACTCACAATCTACACAACCTTGAACCCAAACCTGAACTTCTGTGAAGAAGCTCAGGTCTGGGTACCACAGTCAGTTTTTTATCACGCGCATGCAAAACGCATTACACATGTGCGATAAAAACAGAAAAACGGAACACAATCGCAGTCAAAACTGACTGCAATTGGGTACCTACTCGCACGGGTTTGCCGCAATGCACCAGGACGCAATGCACCGGGACGCATCCAGACCCTATCCGGACACGCTCGTCTGCAAGGGGCCTTATGCCTCATTCACACGTCAGTGTTTGGTCAGGAATTTCTATCAGTGATTCTGAGCCAAAACCAGGAGTGGAGCTCTAAACACAGAACAGGAGCAGATCGTTCCCTTATACCTTGTCTGTGGAGACTCCACTCCTGGTTTTGGCTCACAATCACTAATAGAAATCACTGACCAAAACACTGACATGTGAATGAGGACCTTAGTGTGTCTGCACACGGTGCAGAAAATCCACATGAAATCCGCACCAGAAACGCACAAAAACACATTTGGGGCATATTTGATGCAATTTTCCGCAGATCTGACCCTTCCATTGAAAAGGGTGAAATCAGCACAAGAAAAACAACAACTGACGTGCTGCAGATTTCAGAATCCGCACAGCAGGTCAATTTCCGCACCCAGGAAAAAGAAATGCATACATGGGATTTCATACAGTTTGCTAATACTGTATTATGCAGTGGTTTTTCAGCACCAACATCCGTGTGGAAAAAATGCGCGTAATCCGCTCCACGTGCAGGCACCCTAAGGGTCCTTTCACACATGAATTTCGCACTGGCCTATTTTTATCCATAAAAATGTCCAGAATAACCGCAGACATTTTTTTGGGCCACCTGTAGTTTTTGTAGCATATTTTTCAGGTGTTTTTTCAGGTAGTGGGGGAGTGTGAAGAATATCCGGATTTACTTCCTGCTATTTGGTACAGGAGTGGGCAGAGGAAATAAGGCTCCACGGGTGGCCCTGCTTCAAAGCGCGGCCACGTGTTTACATTTAACACCCCACTCTGGCAGCTCAGCTTCTCTGGGGGGCTGAGCTGGTCAACAACAACAAAGAAATTCTGTAGACATCATGCAAAGGAAGTTCATAAGAAATTATGAACTAATCGTACATAGCATAAATAAACCGTTTAGGTCTCGGCGATCCTGGGACCGAGGCAGGCGTTCTCCTGGTCTTCGTCTGTGTTCGGGATGCAGGGAAAGGGAGATACGGAAAAATCCAAGTAGGAGCCAATTAACGGTGCCATGTTTAGTCTTGAAGGCGGATCCGTGGGTATCAGAACCATTTCCCTAGGACCTTCCTGTGTAGCTATAAGCCATAATGGGTTTTATGGATCTTTGGTTACCAGGACCAGGAAGGGGCAGTGGAATCCTCCCAGGAAGAGGAAGGAGCGTGACCGACTAAGGTCTCGTGCACACGACAGTTGCCCTGCCGTACCCGTATTGCGGCCAGCAAACAGCGGGTCTGCAGTACACTGGCAATGGCCGTGTGCACCCTGCATCACATGATGTGGACCCATTCACTTGAATGGGTCCACAATCCGGAAGGTCGGTGCGGAACGGGGGCACGGAACCCCACGGAAGCTTCTGTGAAGTTTCTGTCTGTGCCTCCACACCGCGAAAAAGTAGTGCATGCAAAAGAAGTGAATGGGTCTATGATCCATATGCGGCAGCCCTACGGTCGGTGCCCGTGCATTGCGGACCGCAATTTGCGCTCCGCAGCCCAGGCCCGGCCAGCTGAGCCCTAAGGCCTCTTTCACCCGGGCGTCTTATTTTTGGCCCGGATAAGAGGCGGGTGCGTTGCGGGAAAATGCACGATTTTTCAGTGCAAAACATTGTCATGCGTTTTGCACTCGCGTGAGAAAAATCGCGCATGTTTGGTATTCAAACCCGAACTTCTTCACAGAAGTTCGGGTTTGGGATCAGTGTTCTGTAGATTGCATTATTTTCCCTTATAACATGTCCTATCTTTTTGTAGAACAGGCGGATCGCAGACCCATTAAAGTGAATAAGTCCGCGATCTTCTGCGGCTGCCCCACGCCCGGTGTTCGTGCATTGCGGCCCGCAATTTGTTCATGTGCAGGAAGCCTAAGCCAGCTTTCCTTTATAAATCTCCCAGTGTCATTTTTCTTTATGGTGTTTTTCCCCATAGAGAAGGTGTGTGAAAAAATAAAAACACCAAGTGCACCAGCATGCTGTTTTTTTCAACAAAAAAAAAAAAAGTGTCTAGAAAGGCATATAACCCCACCTAATGAACAAAAATGGCAGCAGCAAAAAACAATTGTGTGTCGTGTATTTATATTTTGCATAGACTTTCAGCTAACATCTGGAGCTGGTACTTTTACCACAAATGAACACACCAAAAACCACCACTGTAAATGAAAAAGTGCACAAAGCGCCATTAAAACCTATGTAATGAACCTTTCCTTAGTCTTCACACATAGTCTTTTCCAGAACTTTTTTATTATTTGTGCTGTTTTTTGCACATGCAGTTTTTGGTGTAGTTTTTGCTGAAAAAGAATGGCCAGCTCCAGATGTTAGTTGAAAGTCTATATAAAATACTGGACATACAAGTGTTTGTTTGTTTTTACAATTTGGTGGCTCTGAAATTTTTCGGAAAGAAAATGCAGTATGTTGAAGAAATAACATCTGAAAAAACACCATGAAAATGCATGTGGTATGGAAAAACCCCACAAGCGGTTTTAATGGTCAGAATAAATTTGTGTGTGAAAGAAGCCTAAAGTGGTTCCAACCATAGGAAGTTTAAAAAAAAAACAACTTACAACAGTCTAACATAATGAAAGCAGTAATACTCAGCTGAGCACTCCCCTGCCGCTCAATGCTGACGCTTCCCTGTTCCCCCACTGGCTTCCAACCATTTTGCTCTAGCAAAGATATGTCAGCCCATCAATGGCCACCGAGGTGACGCATCTCCGATATGGTCACATGTTGAGCTGACGAGTCATCCTGGGGCAGGAAGAACAATGACAGGCGGGGAAGCATCAGTAATAGGTAAAGTGAGTATTAGGCTCCTGCACACAAACGCATCTTTTGTCTGCATCCAATCTGGATTTTTTGCAGGTCGAATGCGGACCCATTCCCTTCAATGAGACCACAAAAGATGCAGACAGCACTCTGTTTGCTGTCCGCATCCGCACATCTACTCGATGCCGTCCGCAAAATTACAGAACAGGTCCAATTCTTGTCTGCATTAAGGACAAGGATAGGACTGTTCTATTAGGGGATGGCCGTTCCGTTCTGCAAAATGCCGAATGCACACGGCCGATATTAGTGTTTTGCAGCAAAACAGCCAACGGGTGTCATGGTTTTGGCCCGGATAAGATGCAGGTGTGTTGCGGGAAAATATGCGATTTTTCTGCGCGAGTGCAAAACATTTTAATGTGTTTTGCACGCGCGTGAGAAAAATCGGCATGTTTGGTACCCAATCCTGAACTTCTTCACAGAAGTTCGGGTTTGGGATCGGTGTTGTGTAGATTGTGTTATTTTCCCTTATAACATGGTTATAAGGGAAAATAATAGCATTCTTAATACAGAATGCTTAGTAAAACAGGGCTGGAGGGGTTACAAAAAAAAGAAAAATTATTTAACTCACCTTAATCCACTTGTTCGCGCAGCCGGCATCTCTTCATTCTTCAGGAGCTGGGTAAACGACCTTTGATGACATCACTGCGCTCCTCACATGATCCATCACATGATCTAACACCATGGTGATGGATCATGTGATGGACCATGTGATGAGCGCAGTGACGTCACCACAGGTCCTTTTCCTACTGCACAGCAAAGATGAAGACAGAAGAGAAGCCGGGCTGCGTGAACAAGTGGATGAGGTGAGTAAGATTATTTTTTATATTTTTTTAACCCCTCCAGCCCTATTGTACTATGCATTCTGTATTAAGAATGCTATTATTTTCCCTTATAACCATGTTATAAGAGAAAATAATAATGATCGGGTCCCCATCCCATTAGTCTTTACTTTATAACATTGTCAGATTTAAAAAAAAACTAAAAACAAAACAAAAAAAAACAATCAGAGTTTGGCCAACTGTTTATATTAAAAGACTATTGATGACCTCAGGATCAGATTTGTCCAACACTCAGCATACCTGTTTTAGACGCCGGTCTTATTAACCCCTATACCTGGCGGCAGATCCGCCAAAGTTATGACGATGCGCCAGCCTCTACATAACTTCAGTGGATCCTCCGCAACTTCTAAATGTAAGATAGTTTCCTAGCTGTCTTACATTTAGACCAATTTCTCTGCCTTCAAGAGGTATAGAAAATGCTAAATTAGACGGGCCTGCTGGCCCATCCCCTTCTCCGCGAACTTTTTTAGACCTACCATGAGAAGGGAGAAGTTGCAGATTGCAATCTGCACCAGAAATACGCTTCATTTAGGAGTATTTCTCTTTGATAAATGACCACCTATGTATGTAATGGTATTGCTTTATATCAAGACTGTAATTTAGTAGGGCTCCCATTCCTAGTGTTTGAATGGTGTATTAGTAGGTAAGGCTAGTTTCACACCTGCTAAAACAACCCGGCAGACCATTCCAACAGAGTTCTCCGAACCTGGCTTAGTCTAAATAGCGGGAATCATACTAGGTATAACCATGCAGGGTGCCAAAAGTTTTCCTTTGGGCTCTTTTTCTTTTTTAGAATTTTGAAAATGTAAAAGATGAAAATAAAAAATATGTTTTTCCTTAAAACACAAACAGAATGGGTCATCTTTAACTTTATGCCTTTTAGAGATCATTTCATCTTCAACTGCTGTTCACAGTAACAGTAATTGGGACCAGGGGTGCCCAAACTTTTTCATGACACTGTAAGCTTTCTTTTTTAAGCAGTTTATCCCCACAGTGCTTCTACACACACCTCCTCTTGACACTGGTTTGCTCCTCAAATATATATTGTTCTCTTTATCTTTGCATCTCTGGCTGTCTTTCCGTCCAGACTTGGTTCTCTGCATCTACACTCATTAATGTGTAGGCATCCACTGTCTCTACTCTGACTCATGTGTCTACAAACTAAACTCCTCCTACCTATGGGGAGAGGTCCACAGCCCCATCTAGTGGCACTGGTTGAAATGCATAAATACTTCATAAATCCCTTTTTGTCCTTTGTAAGAAATGCACATGAGACCCCTCATTCCAGTGGATGTCTGCCGTAGCCATGGGTCGCTGTATTAAGCTGTTTAGGATAAAATGCAGACCCTTTTTTCCATCTTAAATAAAATTAGAATTAACAAGTTACTTTTAGATTTTAATGTATGCAGCTGAAAACATAAAATCAACATTGTGCAGATACTCTAAGGCAGAAATCTGCCATTGATGTCATTTTATAGAAAAACAATCGTGTATCAGCTTTATCCTTCTTATCATTTCAGGTTCTATATTTAGTGTGGTTTTTCCAGGTATTCCAGGTGCCGGCAGAGGATAGCTATTTGGACAGTTGCTTTTTATTTGCCTTCTGGAGGATGTGATTAATTATTAACATGTTCAGTAGAGTTTGCTACATGACCGTTTCATAAGTAGAACAAACAGTGCCCCACCCAATTCTGGGAGACCGAGGAATGGCACACCAGGAACATTACAAGTTCACAAACACGTCTCTGGCAGCGAAACATATTTTCCAGTTTTCAGTAGTATTAGCCTAGAAGGTGCTTATCATGAGGGTCACAATGCAACTTTGTTATAACCGCCCTGTAAGTTCAGCTGTCAGCTTTTGAGTGGGAAAAAGGACAGAACAAAATGAAGTGAAACAGATGATTGGAATGTTCCCCAGTATTTCAAGAGATGAATATGCTGATCTTATGGAAGACCGTGACCGGCAGATGATGTGATTCCAAATGAAGAGGTACATCTGTAATGTCATGATGTGATGAAGGAAATGGAAGTAAGCTGGAAGCCAAAAACGGTGGAGTAGAGAAAAGCCAGTAGCAAACGATAACCCCTTCCTGACCAAGCAATTTTTCGATTTTGTGTTTTCAGTTTTCACTCTCTGCCTTCCCGGAGCTATAGCTTTTTTTTATTTTTACATTCACCTAGCCATACGAGGGCTTGTTTTTTTGTACTTTCTAATGGCACTACTTAAAGGGGTTCTCTGGGCTTTTAATATTGATGACGTATCCTCAGGATACGTCATCAATATCAGATCGGCGGGCTCCGACACCCAGCACCCCCGCCAATCAACTGAATGAAAGGGAGGCGCACGTGCCGTCTACCTTCTCTCTTCCTGCTCGCCTTAGACATAGCAGCAGCGAGCAGGAAGAGAGAAGGGAGACGGCATGTGCACACTGCGCGCACCTTCCCTTCATACATCTGATCGGCGGGGGTGTCGGACCCCCGCCGATCTATTGATGACCTATCCTGAGGATAGGTCATCAATATTAAAAGCCCAGAGAACCCCTTTAATATGGAATACAATGTAGTGGTAAGCTAAAAAAAAAAAATTCCAAGTGAAGTGGAATGGAAAAAAAACGTGATTCTGCCAGAGTTTTGTGGGTTTCATTTTTACCGAGTTCTCTATGTGGTAAAACTGGCCTGTTATCGTCATTCTCTGGGTCAGTACAATTAGAGCAATACCAATTTTTATAGTTTTTCTTATGTTTTAATACAAATACATAATAAAAAAAATTCCTTTGCACCGCCATAGTCTATATTTATATCCATATTAGGCTACTTTCACATCTTTTCGCTATTGAGATCCGTCATAGGATATCAATAGCAGGAGAAAACGCTTCCGTTTTGTCCCCATTCATTGTCTATGGCGACAAAACTGAACTGAACTAAACGGAGTGCACCAGAATGTATTCCATTCCGTTTGGTTGTGTTGTTGTGTGGCGAGGAGCAAGACGGATCCGTCCTGATAATGTAAGTCAATGGGGACGGATGTGTTTTCTTGGACGCAATAGAAAACGTATCCGTCCCCCGTTGACTTTCAGTGGCGTTCATGACGGATCCATCTTGGCTATGTTAGAGATAATACAATTGGATCCGTTCATAACGGTTGTATTATCAGAACGGAAGTGTTTTTGCTGATCCATGAGTGCTCATTTTTAGCAGGGTGATCTGTAGTGTATGACTTTTTGATCACTATTTATTCAATATTTTTTGGGAGGTGAATCAGCCACTTTCAGTTTTTTCCCATTACAGCGTTCATCTATGGGATAAATACTTTTAAGGCATTTGGAACATGATGATACCTATGATATTTTTGTATGGTTTATTTTTAATATGAGGAAAAGAGGGGTGATTCGAATTATATATTTTTTGCATATTTTTAAAAAACGTTTTAACTTTTTTTCCCCCTAGGGAACTTGAGCATGCAATCATCTTACATAGAAACATAGAATGTGTCGGCAGATAAAAACCCTTTGGCCCATCTAGTCTGCCCAATATACTGAATACTATGAATAGCCCCTGGCCCTATCTTATATGAAGGATGGCCTTATGCCTATCCCATGCATGCTTAAACTCCTCGGGCCAGATTTAACATGACTGACAGCTCACTCCACTTTCACATATGGCTAAAGTCAGTTTTAGCCAAGTCAGATTTATGATCGGCCCTTTAAGACTGTAATAAATGTGGTTTGACGGTAGCAGTTTATCCGTCAGTAAGCAGCTTTTCAAAAGTCGCACGTTTTTATGAAAAAGTCGCATGTTCTATTAAAAAGTCTCATAAGATAAGCATGGTCCTCACTGGAGTGAAGTTGCGACTTTTTTGCGACTTTTTAAAAAAGTCCCAATAGTAAATCTGTCTAGAGATTCATTTACATACGAAAACACGCCCACTTTCAGAAAACTGGCGAGCATAGTGCAGAGCAGAAAAAAGTCGCAAATTTGTGCGCAGTTTTAGCCTTTGGGACTTTTTTGCGACTTTTCCACTCCACAAAAGTGACTTTGCCTAATGATATATCTGGCCCCTCCACTGTATTTGCAGCTACCACTTCTGCAGGAAGGCTATTCCATGCATCCACTACTCTCTCAGTAAAGTAATCTCTTCTCATCATTGCTTCTCCCATGGACTCCCTATGTTCCTAGGAATATTGCTGTGACAGGCCTCGGAGCGTTCAGAAGGCCCGATTGTGCCCAGTTTAAAGGAGTTATTTAGAATCAAAAGAACATGGCTGCTTTCTTCCTGAAGTATGTATGTGTGTGTATATATATATATATTATAGTCTTCTTAAAAAAATTTAAGCCCTTAACTAACCAAAAGACAGGATATATAATTAAATATGGTAAGGATTTGTTACGCGTTAACAATGTTATTACTGATTTGCCACCAAGGAAGTTCTGTTTACAAACACTGTAATTACATAAGCTTTTCTTCCTTCAAACCCAGCTGGTATCCTTCATACACCGCTGCCTCCCGACCTCCCCTTAAACGTATCAAATATTCCCAGAACAGCCAAGCGCAACAATCGGCCTGCATAATTCAGACTTGTCTCTCCCATACATTCTCCACACCTAAATTAATGTGGTCTGCTTCTCCTCCTAGACATAAATGTCTGAGGTGGGATTCCTGCCTCTGGGATCCTGGCCTGTTGATAGAGCCCAGATGCCCTAGTACCTGTACAAGGAGGGTGGCTGCAGGTTGCCTGGTTTTTCCTGTCATAACCTTTGCCGAAAAGAGCCACACACATAGACAGCCACCGCTCCATTCAGCTTGCCTACTCCATCCATAGTGATATGGGAGACAGGGTACCCCCATTCTCCCAGAGGTGGGACCCTAACAAATGAGAAAATTATATTATATCTTGCAGCTATGTCATAACTTTCAAAAACAATGCAATCCATAAATACCGTATGTATGGTTTTATTATTAAAGAGCTGTCCACCATAAAGATCGGATATTAAAATAATGTTGCCGCTTGCCAAACATCATTCCCATTAACTCTAGGTTTGCCTTAGCATTAGGCGATTCAGCAGCCTGTTTCGGCATAAATGCCAGCTGTCGATCAGTCAAAAAATGCTGCATGCAGTGGTATTTGTCCGGCTGAACACCGCCAGATCCCTTTATAATCATCAATGGGGATCCGGAGCTGATTGGCAGTATCTGGCATAGTATGGTAAAATCCAGCATGGATATGGTAAAAGGCAGCAGAGAATTTTAGAAGGATTTCATAACGCTGTACCCTTAGGGCTCATTCACACAGCAGGTTTTAGGCCCCTTGCAGACGAGCGTTCCTCCCGCAGCGAGTCCGCAATGCAGCTCCCAGCCTGACCTCCCAGCGCTGCCGGGGGTCACTCACATAGCATTATATTGATTTATGATGCTATGTAACCCTTACAGTTCTGGAATGTATTGGATAACACTGACATAATGCTGCCAGTGTTATCCAATACATTCCAGAACTTTAAGGCCCCTTTCACACGGGTGAGTTTTCCGTGCGGGTGCAATGCACGAGGTGAACGCATTGCACCCGCACTGAATCCTGACCCATTAATTTCTATGGGGCTGTGTACAGCGATGTTTTTCACGCATCACTTGTGCGTTGCGTGAAAATCACAGAATCATAGAAATTAACGGGGCTGCGTGAAAATCTCATCGCATCTGCAAGCAAGTGCGGATGCAGTGCGATTTTCAGCATGCTTGCTAAAAAATAGTAAAAACATAACTCACCTCATCCACTTGATCACACAGCCAGGATCATCTTTGTTCTTCTTGAAGGACCTGCAAAAGGACCTTCGCTGACATCATCACCCTCACCACATGGTGATGACAACAGCATGGTGATGATGACAGCGAAGGTCCCTCAAGAAGAACAAAGAAGAGGATTACGGTTGAGCGATCAAGTGGATTAGGTGAGTTATGTTTTTATTATTTTTTAACCCTCAATTGACATTATACTTGCCATTCTGTATTAAAGAATGCTATTATTTTCCATTATAACCATGTTATAATGGAAAAAAAAATATAGTAAATGGGGTCCCGGATCATACATCTCTCGTCTCCTTAGCAACCATGTGTGAAAATCGCACCGCTTCCGCACTTGCTTGTGAATGTTATTACATTCATTTCTATTGGGCCTGCGTTGGGTGAAAAACGAAGAATATAGAACATGCTGCGATTTTCACGCAACGCACAAGTGATGCGTGAAAAACATCGCTCATGTACACAGCCCGATTGAAATGAATGGGTCGGGATTCAGTGCGGGTGCAATGCGTTCACCTCACGCATTGCACCCGCGCGGAATTCTAGCCCGTGTGAAAGGGGTTACATAGCATCATAAATCAATGTAATGCTATGTGAATCCCGTCAGGCAGGGTGCTGCGATGTGGACTCGCTGTGGGAGGAACGCTCGTCTGCAAGGGGCCTTACAGCGCAATTTTTACATTGAAACTTACTGGCAGCCGCAACATTTCTGCTGCTCGTTCATTTCAATGGGAGGCAGCGCTATGGATCATGGAGTGACGGCTTAAAGCCGGGGCCACACTGAGAACGGAACGGACATGTCCACGATCCTCACCATTGACTCCCAAAGAGATGTATGAGAGGCAGAAAGGCAGGTTTTCGTAGGAATGTCCGTGCCACAATTACACTGAAAAACCCGCCGTGTGTACAGGCCCTTACTCATTTCAGTCTGAGTAATCTGAGACAGACTTGACACACTTGCTGACAACCATATAATAGATGGCTTGCTGTTACAATGAGTAGCTGAGGTTTTATAAAGTATTCCGTTTACATACTGTCAAGGCTATCTTATGAACACAATGTTTTTAATCTTACAAGGACATAAACTGTGAAGCTTTAGGCTGGAGCCACATTACATACTTTATCATGTGCAGAACACAGGATCCAGTTGTAGAACACGAAACTCCCACAACAGGACCACTGTCCCCCCCCCCCCAGACTGCAGGGCCTGGGTATGAGCGCTACCTCTGCACCCCCTATAGCTGCACCCCTGACAGCTGCCATCTGTAGCAAGCAAGGACCATAGCAGCTTTGGTGAAGTCATAATCAGGGGCAGAAAAACAACCCACACCTATACAACTTTATATGTAGTAGTCTATTATACTAATGCAGCTTCACTAAATAAAGTCATGCAATGTAGGGCGTTAAAGGGAACCGGCCACCATGAAAATACAGTGCAGCAGGTTATAGAGCGTCGGAGCATTTCATGCTTTTTTGTTTATATTATTACACTGCTAGGCGGAGGCTTCCACCTAGCAATGTTCCTGGTGATGTCACCGGCTCTGATGGGCGGGCTCTAGCATTGCCCAAGCCGTTTTACAGGCTAGGCCAGTGTAAAGCCGGCCCATTAGTGCCGGTGACGTCACCGGGAACACTGCTAGGTGGGGTGAAGATGGGGATATGTCTGGGTTTAGCTCTGAACCCAGACAACACTGCTAGGTGGGGTGAAGATGGGGATATGTCTGGGTTTAGCTCTGAACCCAGACAACCCCTTTAAATCAATATTTTACTTTCATAGAAAATTATATAATCAATCTGCCCATCTCATCCTGCTCTACAACATGCTGTAGATTGCATTGCATGGTGACAGGTTCCCTTTAAAGTAATCTTTTCTTGAAATCCCACTGTTTCTATACTGGACAGGACACGGTGACACTCTACAATAAAAGCTCTATGAGAGGTCCATCCTGCTGTAATGGATATGTTTCTTGGTTACAGCTCACCAACCAAATCTATGGGAGCTCTTGTTTATGTTGAGATGACTTAGTGCCTGCAGGCTGCAGGGATCATCCATAATGCATGTGCAGATAGAGATCGTCCTGACCTCCCTTCCTTCGGGGAGGAGCGCCACATTCCAGGAGTGCTTCATGCATTTGGTTACGGCTTCCAGGGATGAAACTTTTTTCCAATAACAGAGGCCTGTGGCGGTCACACAGGTCAATGGCCACTGGCTCAATTGTGTAGCTGAAAATACAAGTTGTCCCTATATCAAAGGGAATTTTGCACAATCCACTTCATGGGGGAGGATACTTCAGCAACAATGATAACAATTCATAATTATGAATGTGACATTGTTCTTCACATGGTATTTCTCAAGACTGAGATTAACGATGAACACTAAGAACCAATATTTAGTTGTAAACTAGGAACACTGGCTTAAAGGGGTTGTCTGAGATTTTTCTGCTGATGGCCTCTCTGCAGGATAGGTCATCAATATCTGATTGGTTGAGGTCCGACTCTCATTTGGCTTGCTCTGGAGCTCTTCAATATACATTTTGGCAAAATTGATGGATCAATTCACATGACCCAGTGTTTTGTTCTCAGATAGGACAGCATAACACTGATGACAGCTTCTGAACTAAGAGCGGAATTAGACTGCCTGATTTTCGGGCAGATTATCACGAATGAACGTTCCGGCGAAAGCTTGTTCCTGACAATCTGTCTATCTGAATGCGCCAACAATCACCCGATGAACGAGCAAAACGCTAGTTCATCGGGTGACCCTGTCGTTTGTGAAGACACATCAATCATATGTGCTGTCTAAACAGCGATCTGCTGCCCAGAAGCAATGATTCTTTGAGGATGAGCGATCGCAATAGCGCTTCCTTGTCTTCATACAGGGAAGGAGATGGCTGCATGTAAATACAGTTGTCTTCTTCACTGAACGAGCAGCCGACTGTCGGGAAGGAACGCGTCCTTCCCGACAATCGGCTGTAACATTGTGCGGTGTAAACCTGCCTTAAACTATATTTAATGTACACCTCCCTTATTAAAAGGATTTTCCGAGATAGTTTAACCTCTGGATAGGTCATCAGTATCTGATCGGTGGTGGCTCTGACACCCTGGACCGCCGTTGATCAGCTGTTTGAGAAGGTACCGGCACGCGCAGTAGTGCCATGGCCATGTGATGTCCCGTTCATTGGTCACATAGGCTAGATGCAGCCCAGCCCCAGTGAAGTGAATGGGGCTGAGCTGCAATACCAAGTACAGCCGCTATACCGCGCACGGAGCTGTGTACCTGGTGAGCAGAGAGAAGGATACCGCGAGTGCCCATGCCCTCTCATACAGCTTATTGGCAGGTGTCCAGAGTGTCCGACCCCACCAATCTGATGATAGGCCATCAGTTAAAATACCTCAGAAAACCCCTTTAAGTTAACATGGGGTGTATGCTAATATTCAGTGCTGGTCTAGTTAACATATTGAACTTCGTTTTTCAGGCCGACAGCTGAATGGGGTTGAAAGGTGACAAACACCATAAAAATGCTGAGAGTGGTTGTTACTTCCCTTTTGTGAGGTTGTACAAAGTACATAACAAGCAGGGAAACCAATGCCCATAAGAGAAGGCTCCTACAGGACGCAACCATTCTGAATGCATATAGTGGGTCCCCCAAAATTTAGTAACTGGTAAAGATTCCTTATCAAGATTTCTTAGTGAATTATAGGGCTTGTCCAGTATTTAAAAAAACATGGCCAAAAAGCGCACCACACCTGTCTATGGGTTCCATTATTGTGAATGGGACTGAGCTGTAATACTACATGCAAGGTGTGGCGCTGTTTTTTTAGGGAAAAAATAAGCTGTTTTTGGCTATCCCATTAAATAAAATGTACCTAAAGCCTTGTAAAACACCATGGGGGTCATTTATCAACTGGTGTAAAGTAGAACTGGCTTAGTTGCCCATAGCAACCAATCAGCTCCCACCTTTCATTTTCCAAAGGAGCTGTCAAAAATGAAAGGTGGATTGTGATTGGTTGCTGTGGACAACTAAGGCTACTTTCACACTAGGGTTTTTGCTGGATCCGGCAGGGTTCAGCATAAACGCTTCCGTTATTGATAATACAACCGTCTGCATCCGGGTCAGTCATGAACTTCACTGAAAGTCAATGGGGGACGGATCTGGTTTTTATTGTGTCAGAGAAAACGGATCCGTCCCCTTTGACTTGCATTGGCGGTAATGCCGGATCCGTCTTGCTCCGCATCCCAGAACGGAAAGCAAACTACAACATGTTGCGGTTTGCTCTCCGGTCTAGGAACGCAACTAAACGGAACGTAATACATTTTGGAGCACTCCGTTCTGTTCAGTTCAGTTTTGTCCCCATTGACAATGAATTGGGACAAAATTGAAGCGTTTTTTTTCGGTATTGAGCCCCTATGACTCGATACCGGAAAACTTAAACGCTAGTGTGAAAGTAGCCTAAACCAGTTCTACTTTACACCAGTTTCATGAATGACCCCATATATGCCTGATTAGGCCTCATGCATACGACCGTTGTTGTGGTCCGCAAAAAATTACGGCTCGGGTACGGGCCCATTCACTTCAATGGGGCCACAAAAGATGCGGACAGCACTCCGTGTCCTATTCTTGTCCGTTTAGTGGACAAGAATAGGCATTTCTACAATGGGCTGCCCGTTCCGTAAATTGCGGAAGGCAGACGGACGGCTTTTTTGCGGATCCGTGGTTTGCGGACCGCAAAAAAAAAAAACTGAACGGTCGTGTGCATGAGGCCTTAGAAAGAAGTCAGTAAACGTGTGGCATGTGAAAGAAATCTAGGTTTTAGGCCTCATGCACACGACAGTTTTTTTTCACGGCCCGCAAAAACTGGGTCCGTGGGTCCGTGATCCGTGACCGTTTTTTCGTCCGTGGGTCTTCCTTGATTTTTGGAGGATCCACGGACATGAAAAAAAAGTCGTTTTGGCGTCCGCCTGGCCGTGCGGAGCCAAACGGATCCGTCCTGAATTACAATGCAAGTCAATAGGGACGGATCCGTTTGAAGTTGACACAATATGGTGCCATTTCAAACGGATCCGTCCCCATTGACTTTCAATGTAAAGTCTGGAGTTCTGTTATACCATCGGATTGGAGTTTTCTCCAATCCAATGGTATATTTTAACTTGTAGCGTCCCCATCACCATGGGAACGCCTCTATGTTAGAATATACTGTCGGATATGAGCTACATCGTGAAACTCATTTCCGACAGTATATTCTAACACAGAGGCGTTCCCATGGTGACGGAGACGCTTCAGGTTAGAATATACAAAAAAACTGTGTACATGACTGCCCCCTGCTGCCTGGCAGGTGCTGCCAGGCAGCAGGGGGCAGACCCCCCCCCCTGTTTTTAACTCATTGGTGGCCAGTGGGCCCCCCCTCCCCTGTTGTTAACTCGTTGGTGGCCAGTGTGCGCACCCCCCTCCCTCCCTCTATTGTTTTAATACATTGGGGCCAGTGTGCGCGCGCCCCCCAACCCCCCCTCTATTATTTTAATACATTGGGGCCAGTGTGCGCGCGCCCCCACAACCCCCCCCCCTCCCTCCCTCTATTGTTTTAATACATTGGGGCCAGTGTGCGCGCGCCCCCCCAACCCCCCCTCCCTCCCTCTCTCTATTGTTTTAATACATTGGGGCCAGTGTGCGCACCCCCCCAACCCCCCCCCCCCCCTCCCTCCCTCTATTGTAATCATCATCGGTGGCAGCGGAGTAGAAGATTTTCATACTTACCTGCTTCTTGCTGCTGCGATGTCTGCGTCCGGCCGGGAGCTCCTCCTACTGGTAAGTGACAGCAATGCGCCGCACAGACCTGTCACTTACCAGTAGGAGGAGCTCCCGGCCGGACGCAGACATCGCAGCAGCAAGAAGCAGGTAAGTATGAAAATCTTCTACTCCGCTGCCACCGATGATGATTACAATAGAGGGAGGGAGGGGGGGTTGGGGGTTGGGGGGGTGCGCACACTGGCCCCAATGTATTAAAACAATAGAGGGAGGGAGGGGGGGGTTGGGGGGGCGCGCGCACACTGGCCCCAATGTATTAAAACAATAGAGGGAGGGAGGGGGGGTTGGGGGGGGGCGCGCACACTGGCCCCAATGTATTAAAACAATAGAGGGAGGGAGGGAGGGGGGTGCGCACACTGGCCACCAACGAGTTAACAACAGGGGAGGGGGGGGGCCGCACAATGATATTCAAACTGGGGAGGGGGGGGGGGGGGGTCTGCCCCCTGCTGCCTGGCAGCCCTGATCTCTTACAGGGGGATATGATGGGGTTAATTGTACTATCATATCCCCCTGTAAGAGATCGGGTGCTGCCAGGCAGCAGGGGGCAGTCTTGTACAAAGTTTGCAGTGTATTCTAACTAGAAGCGTCCCCATCACCATGGGAACGCTTCTGTGTTAGAATATACTGTCGGAAATGAGTTTTCACGAAGTGAAAACTTAGATCAGAAAAAGCTTTTATGCAGACGGATCTTCGGATCCGTCTGTATGAAACTAAAACCTACGGCCACGGATCACGGACACGGATGCCAATCTTGTGTGCATCCGTGTTCTTTCACGGACCCATTGACTTGAATGGGCCCGTGAACCGTTGGCCGTGAAAAAAATAGGACAGGTCATATTTTTTTCACGGCCAGGAAACACGGCTCACGGATGCGGCTGCCAAACGGTGCATTTTCCGATTTTTCCACGGACCCATTGAAAGTCAATGGGTCCGTGAAAAAAAACGGAAAACGGCACAACGGCCACGGATGCACACAACGGTCGTGTGCATGAGGCCTTACCCTGATAAACAAGAGTTAAATAAATCTGTATGTCCCTGCAAAGCTAGAGGTTTCAGCACACAGGTGTGGGAAACTGCACGGTGCCTGGCGGTATCTAGCTACGTATGCATGGTGATGTACGCGCGTGACTTTGAAAGAGGGATTATTGTTGAGGCATGTCCTCGCTCAGCTGTGATCTGCAAGTCGAGCTTTCACAAGCATTTGTGGTTTGGGATGGCTGGTTCTTGTAGGAGTAAAGATCATGGCATACGAAGGCCTGGAGGCAGAAAGAGCTGCGATCGCTGATTTATTCGTTAGCTTTTTTGTAACATGTGATGAGCTCGGTGACACCATGACCCAGGTCTTCTTGCCTTCCAGCCCCTAAATTTGCCAGAGCAGAAGTCCTGGCCCCAGCCACTCCAAAGTGTCGAACACTGCACAAAAACGTTTTTGCAACAAAATATTGGCCGCATGCGCATTAAAAAAAGTCGCAAAAAATGGATCTTGCAACTTTTTTATGCCAAAAATGTCCGTAAATGTCTTAGATGAAGATGCACTGAAGACAACCAGTAAAAACAGTCAATACAGTATTGCATTTTATATACTAAAGACCATTTAACCTGTTGGACCGGATTTATGAATAAAAGTAATAATGTATAAAAGCTAATATCAAATATGTAAAATGTTCAGAGATCTGTCCAGAGCCACCCTATTCCACAGTACATACGGTATATACCTACCGCACTATACATACTCAGCTTTTTAAACGTACATGTTATTTTCGGGATCACCTATGTCCATGGAAAACAAAAAGGCTAAATAGGAAAAACCAATACTACTGGATCCTTGTTCCACTTTGTGACGATCTGCTAGCCCCACACACATCAGATTGGGAGTCACGTTGGGGGAGATTTATCAAAACTGGTGCAAAGGGAAACTGGTTTAGTAGCCAATAGCAACCAATCAGATTGATATTTTCATTTTTTTTATTGCTTTTATTGCGCCTTTGGAAAATGAAAAGATCAATCTGATTGGTTGCTATGGGCTACTAAGCCAGTTTTCCTTTCACCAGTTTTGATAAATCTCCCTCAATCTTAAATCTGTCAAAAACCTCCGGTAAATGCTACTTTCAAGCTTGCGGCAGAGTGATCTGGCAAGCAGTTCTGTCGTCGGAACTGCCTGGCGGATCCGGCAATCTGCATGCAAACAGACAGCAAGAACGGATCCGTCTCTCTGTATGTCATCCGGAGAAACTGATCCGTTATATACTTTTTTCCCATTTTTACCGGTCTGCGCAAGGACGGATCCGGCATTGCAGTATTTTTAATGCCGGATCGGACACTAATACATTTCAATGTAAATTAATGCGGCATTCCAGCAACTGATCCGGAATTTTGGACGGAGATAATACCGCAGCATGCTGCGGTATTTCCTCCGACCAAAACGCAGTTCAGCGACTGAACTGAAGACATCCTGATGCATCTGAAAGGATTTCTCTCTCTATTCAGAATGCATGGGGATAAAACTGATCAGTTCTTTTCCGGTATTGAGCCCCTATGACGGAACTCAGTGACAGAAAAGAAAAATGCAAGTGTGAACGTACCCTAAACTCTTAACAGAGGAAAGCCTCATGCACACGGCCGTGCCATTCTTTGCAGTCCACAAACCGCAGATCTGCAAAAAAACGGAAGCCGCCCGTGGGCAATGTAAATGCCCATTCTTGTCCGCAAAACGTGGACAAGAATAGGACATGTTATATTTTTTTAACGGGGCCGCGGAACGGAGCCATGGATGCGGACAGCACACTGAGTGCCAAAACGCCAAAACGGCAGCTCGGATGCGGACCCAAACAACGGTCGCCGAACAGTCAGAACCTAGTCGCTACTTCCTCAAGAGTTTAGGGACGGACTAGTTGGTTCTCCAGAAAGGATTAAAATTTCTCTAGGGTTTCGGCACGGCAAAAAGGTTAGAAATTACTAGATCGTGGCCAAGTTGTATATGGCTGCGCGTAGTGCAACATCCAGAACATACAACCACTCCTTGCCTTTTATCGACAGTACAGGAAATATAAAAGAAGATCAACTCTAACACAATTATTACTGCTGGCTCTAAAAACAGAACAAAGGTTCTATAATGCTCAGTCATAGAGATGAGCGAATCCAATCTAAATAAATTGTATTTGTGATGAAATGTGCAAAAAGTAGCACTACATGCTATGAAGAGCTTGAAAGGGGTGAGACAAAGAGAATTTTTTTTTTTAAAGAAATAAATAAGAGACAATAGATAAAAATATGAGTCTTGGGAGACCTTAAAGTTTCATATACCAATTTTGAGGCCATTTTGGAGATCTCTTGATTCAGAAAGAATCAATTCAGACCTGAATAAAATTTTCTGATTTGTTAAAATAAGGCTCCTTTCACACCTGCGTTCAGGTGTCCGCTCGTGAGCTCCGTTTGAAGGGGCTCACAAGCGGCCCTGAACGCAGCCGTCTGGCCCTAATGCATTCTCAGTAGAGGCGGATCCACTGAGAATGCATCCGCCTGCCAGCGCTCAGCGAGCAGACACCTGAACACTGCAAGCAGCGTTCGGGTGTCCGCCTGGCCGTGCGGAGGTGAGCGGATCCGTTCCGACTTACAATGTAAGTCAATGGGGACGGATCCGCTTGAAGATGACACCATATGGCTCAATCTTCAAGCGGATCCGTCCCCCATTGACTTTCAATGTAAAGTCGGAACGGATCCGCTCAGGCTACTTTCAGACTTAGAAAATTTTTCTAAGTTCTAATGCAGACGGATCCGTTCTGAACGGAGCCACCGTCTGCATTAATATGAGCGGATCCGTTCAGAACGGATCCGATCGAACGCAAGTGTGAAAGTAGCCTAAGACCCCACACAAATTTCAAGAATTTCGCTCATCTCTACTCTGTTCACATTACTATTAAGATGTTTGGTTGAATTTTCTTCAATTTAGTGGCAGGAAGAGTGCAGCATGCTAGGCTATGGTGTAAGGCAGGCATCCTCAAACTGCGGCCCTCCAACTGTTGCAAAACTACAACTCCCAGCATGCCCGAACCGCCTACAGGTATCAGCCTACAGCAGGGCATTGTGGGAGTTGTAGTTTTACAACAGCTGGAGGGCCGCAGTTTGAGGATGCCTGGTGTAAGGGGAAGTGTCAGAAAAATGTCCATGGTGACGCTTGGAGTGCTAGGAGCGCAGAATATAAGGCGTCCCAAAAATTAATGCTGCTCAGGACCCACTTCAGGGATGGCATCTTTACCAGACTCCTAATTCTTCAAGTGCCCCAGTCAGGGTTGGATTGGCCCACCAGAGTACCAGGGGAACCTCTGGTGGGCCCAGGCAACAAAGCTATTGTGGGCCCCCAAAGATCCAGAAGATTTAGAGCTACCTTTGGAGTTAATCACTTACCTCTTGGGGCTATTTCTTTCATTCAAAACCTAACCCAAGAATAGCTTCCTCTCATGGACCCATGGAACCACAGTCCAACGCTGGCCCCAGTGGACAAAGTTGACTGACTTACTCCATAGCCTAGCCTAAAAAAAGGACCATTGGTCCGAAACTTTGCTACTGGCTACCACTCTACGGTCATGAAATTCTGATGAAATAAATGGATTAAGTATTTCCAATGCCGATCATTTTCTCTGTTCTTGGGTGTAATTGGTCCAGTGGCATCTAGGATCAGAACTGGCACATAGCACCCACCTACTGGGGTTTGGCAACAGTGCAGCTTCTGTCTTTTAGGTAAGGTGCCGCATGCCAGACCATTCTTGTCATTTCAACAATGGAAACATTGACAGAACCCTGACCGACATGTTTGGATCCATCCCCCCATCAGGCCACCTATACCACTACTACCAGAAACTAGATCCAACAGTTCTCTTGCAACACTTCATTATAATTGCAAGGAAAAAAACAAAATAACCTTCCTGGATCATAAAGGGGCTACAGGTATTGATGACCTATCCGCAGTATCAATATCAGATTCGTGGTTGTCGAACTCCCAGCACCCCCCATATCAACTGTTTTGGGCAGCTGCGGTGCTGGACACTACACAGTGTATGGAGCGGACGCATAATGCTCTGTACACCGTGTAGTTACCGGCGCCGGCAGCTCAGCTCCTATCCACGTGAATGGGGGCTGAGCTGCTCCTGTCTGTACACTGTACAGAGCTGCTGCAGCCTGAAACAGCTGATCGGTGGGGGGACCAGGTGTCAGACCCCGCACAATCTGATATTGGTGACCTGAGGGTAGGTAGCCCGGACAACTCCTTTAATATTGAAGATCATTGTATTTGCTGACTGGTCTCTGTGATATTCTCTCATTGTCTGCACATACCAACACAAGAGCATATAACCTGCTAAACTGCATTTGTCCACCATGACAGCAAATTTCTAATAATAGGGTATGACAAAACACAAAAACCACTATGACACCATAACAATGGTACCCTCTCACGTAATCCAAGAACACGCCGCAGTATATATAATGAAAATATCCAGTACAACAGAAAAAGCATTCCTATATCACTGCCCTACGCGGCAGAGGATTCCGGCAGTCCGGATGCGGATCCGTCTGACAAATGCATTGCAATATCGGATCAGTCTTTCTGGTTGTCATTCGGAAAAAAAGGGATCTGGTATTTACCTTTTTTACATTTTTAAAGGTCTGCGCATGCGGAGACCGCAAAACTAGATCCGTTTTTCTGGAACACTTGAGGTCGGATCCGGCATTAATGCATTGCAATGGAATTGATCCTGCATTCGGGCAAGTGTTCAGGATTTTTGGCCGGAGAGAAAAATACAGCATGCTGCGGTATTTTCTCCGGCCAAAAAAAACGTAAGAGGGACTGAACTGATGCATCCTGAACGGGATGCTCTCCATTCAGAATGCATTAGGATAAAACTGATCAGTTTTTTTCCGGTATTGACCCCCTCTGACGGAACTCAATACCGGAAAATAAAAACGCTAGCGTGAAAGTACCCTTAGGTAGCGCTCCATGTTAATTTTACAACATAAAAATTCTAATCTATCTACTGAAGACGGCAAACTAAAAATAAATACGCAATAAAAATAATAAATAATAATAAAATAAAAATTAAATAAATAAAAAAATCTAAACTATTATAGGGCGAGAAACTTTTACGGACATAAAACCGTATCACTGAGAATTACCTACGTATCACAAATGTTTTTTTTTTTCTGAGGCTTCTAATACCGACATCCTAAGCTGACTTTTCAATGAATCTAATAACTGGGTGCAGCTGATAGACATGCTGGAAAAGTACAGCGCCCATGTAATAACCCGCAGGTGATGAAAATGGTATGACAGTAAACAAATATTTGCCAATGAAGCAGAGAGGATGGCGCCATCATAAGACTCACCTTGCTGAATTTTGGCCAGGAGCTGCTGCCTTGCTAGCAGCCGGCTCATCCTATAGGGAGACCTCCTCTTCTCATAGCACACATAGTACTCCTGACTTTCAGGTGACACAGAGCTCAGACGCTTACAGCCCGCCGCTGGGGAGAGCGGATCCTGTCCCCACATCATGACTCTTGAGACAAATAGTAGTTTTTCTTATTCCAGCAGCGTCTTTTTTTTTTTTTTTTTAAATCTTTTCCTCCCAGGTTTCCAAATTCCTGTTATTACAATGTAGCTGGATCAGGCAAAGAAGCTGAAAAGGGAAAGTCGTCAAGTACATGAGGAGTGCCAGTAGCTACAATTCAGGATTCCAAGGGGGGCCACGTGACTCCTGCTGACCAATGGGAGGCGGCTAATGATGTAAAAGTACACAGTGCTGAAGTCCTGTCAGGCATGTTTAATCTTCACAAATGCACAAGTTCTAATGACATACCTCAGGGCTGACTAAGCACTCAGCATGTGTGTGTGAGGAGGCTACAAGTGTAATAAACATATTCCTAGTCCTGGAAGAACCCCCTAGGAATAGCATTTCCCCTTCCTTGAAGATCTAACCTTTGCAATTCCATTCTTAGAAGGTCCCGGAATACCGAAGATCTGAAGCTGTTACGTTCCACATGGAGTATGGACGGCTTCCAGGGAATATGTGCATCGCCCATCACGTACAAACATGGATATGTCCGATCAGCCATAGCAATAAAACCTAAAATACCTAATATTCTGCACACAATGGGGACTCGTAGTGTCATGGACTCCACAAAACCTATAAAAGGTGACCACATTAAGTTTTTCTACTACAGCAGCTCTTCAGTGGACTGGATCTGACAGGCTAGCCTCCACTCCCATTTCCCAGATGCATCAATGAGTCATCGTCACATGTTCTTCTTTGCACCACTTTTGCTAGGCGCTAACCAGTATTTTAGGGGATAAACCCACAAGACCTTTTTTTTGGGGAGATCCTCTTCCAAGTCATCTAGCCATCACAATTTGGCCCTTGTCAAAGTCTCTCAGATCCTAACACTTGCCTATTTTTCCTGCTTCCAACACATCAATTTTAGGCTAGCCTTCGCTCCCGGTCCCCAGATGCATCAATGGGGTTTGGGCAACCCATGAACCTATCAATGGTTCGCCGCTTGTTCTTCCTTGGACCACTTTTAGTAAGCATGAACCGATATAAAAGGGGATAACACAACAACACCTGCTTTTTTGGGGGGATCCTCTGACCAAGTCTTCTAGCCATCAAAATTTGGCTCTTGTCAAAGTCACTCAGATCCTAACTCTTGCCCATTTTTCCTGCTTCCAACACGTGCTAGCCTTCGCTCCTAGTCCCCAAATGTATCAACGAGATTTGGGCAACCCATGAACCTGTCACCGGTTGTTCTTTCTTGGATCACTTTTGATAGGCACTAAACATTATATATGGGGACCACCCCACAAAACCTGCTTTTTGAAGATTCTCTGACCCAATCTAGCCATCTCAATTTGGTCCTTGTCAAAGTTGTTTAGAGTCGTACTTGGAAGCACCCCCCTCCCCCCTCAAAATAGGTGGGTGTGCACATTACTATACACTTTGGACACCATGTGGTGCTACACTAGGTAAGTAAAGGGCCAAGTTCCTGCATAGTCATCTCTCTTGTCCTGTCAATCAAGGAGACGGAGGGGTTGGCAGAGGATGCAGGAGGAGCAAGGGTGCACAAAGTGGCTTGAGCCCACCCTCAGTGCACTTAACCCTTTATTTGCATATGAATTAAAAGATCACTAAGTGAAACGTATCATTGCATTCAGCTGGACTAGCCAACAAGGCCTGGTTTATCAGTGATTTTCTAGGTGACAGACTTCCTTTAACAGCATATACTATTTTTTTTTTCTTTTTAGAATCTATACAATGAACAGAATGCTAATGGTAAGATAACTCATTTCAGACCCGTCAAGCCTTCTTTACCCTCATCTATGTTGAGCAGAAATTCTATCTTGAAAAGAGAAAATCTGGTTAGAATTGCTTTTCTTTTTCAGGTAAACAGGGCCCCAGGCAACAAGCAAAGTTGCCCCCCGCTCGCCATTAGTAAACAGCTTTTCGTGTCATTTTAAATTCTACATGTATAAAATAATATTGAGTATGCTGTGCAATATCTAAATCATACCGCCATACGGTTTCCAAATAATACTGCTACCATATGAATCACCTTATAAAACTGCCATATACAGTATAAGGCCTCATGCACACGACCGTTGTTCTGGTCCGCATCCGAGCAGCAGTTTTTGCGGCTCGGATGCGGACCTATTCACTTCAATGGGGCCGCAAAAGATGCGGACAACACTCTGTGTGCTGTCCGCATCCGTTGCCCCGCAAAAAAAATATAGCATGTCCTATTCTTGTTTTGCAGACAAGAATAGGCATTTCTACAATGGGCCGCCTGTTCTGTTCCGCAAATTGCGGAAGGTACACGGGCGGCTTCCGTGTTTTGTGGACCGCAACAAATGGAACGGGCGTGTGCATGAGGCCTTACACACGCACTGCTTGCATGTTGCTTCCAGAAATCCTGGATAGTGTCATTACTTCATACATTTCTGAAGAAAAAGACCTCTTCTGCCGAGAAATGACTGTATGGCAGTAACCGGACATCATTTACTGGGGGCGGGAAAGTCCCACAGGATGATGGCGTTCTACTACTGCCACTCGAGACTTGAAGCATTTTGACTTCAGACATCATGATTTTATGGGAAAATATACATGGGAAGCTCTGACTTTCACTGAAACTTTCCTTTTGGCCTCGTGCACTCGACCTATGCATTTTGCGGTGCACAAATGGCAGATCCACATAATACTGATACTGTCTGTATTGCATCTGGATTTTTTGCGGATTTCAATGGGTCTGTGGTCCGCATTTTGCGGCCGAGTGTAGAACATGTTCTATCTTTTTGCGCAATGGACATACAGATATGGAAAGCACGCAGATCATCTGTGTGCTTTCCGCATCTATATGTCAGTTCCATAAAAAGATAGTGTATGTCCACAAAACGTGGACCACTGACCCACTGGAGTCAACGGCCTTTGAGTGGATAACCTCTGCAACAAAATACACTGTATTCATGGCCAGTCTTATTGGATGCCGAAAATAAGTTACTGGCAAGTAAGAGTTATAAGACTAACAGCTCCTGCGGTCGGTGTGCGCCCAGCCAGAGAATATTCTTCAGAATTAAACTGTGCTATGCGATTTCCAGTTCAGAATATTTCCGGAGATGACAGCCGAGATGGATCAGGGTTTATCTGATAATTCTGATAGTTGGTTAATAGAGTGCGGCCAAGTTTTCTTTTTTAAACTTTTGTGGTGCCTTATTAGCGTGGATACGTACATTTTTCATTTCCGCTTGAACAAAGTTTTCAATTAGTTGATCAGATTTTGGCTGGAGCAGAATCCCCATAAAATGACCTCATGTGTGTCCAGGTGTAAAGGGGCTGTATGGGATTACAGGGGAGTACACAGATATCACAGGGCCCCAGAGCAAAACTCTGTGGAGTCATTTTTATCTAAAAAAAATATATAATCATGTTCCACCTGACTAACTTTACATGACTTCCATGTCATAAAGAGTTGAGCGGGTGCTTCATAAATATGGCGCTCATTCTGAACACCATATTTCTGAATGACACCAGACACCTGGCATAAATATGTTGGCAAACCCCCCCCCCCCCCCCAGCTCTGTGTCTACTGCCTCCCTTATACAGTATATTATAAAACTGCCTGAAGCCACCAGGAGGAGTTCATTCCATAGGAATTTATATGGTTACCATTGAATGCAATGTAGGCTGGAAAAAATCTCTTTGCACTGAGCTCCCTCTAGTGGCAGCTGCATGAAATTGCTGTGTTTTTATATTGGGAACGGCCCCACACCAGTCACCGTCTGAATGATCTGTGACTGATACCAATCAGTCCCATGCGCTCAGCCGCTCCAATAATTTCTATGGGGATTCTGAAGATCCACCGATATCATTGGCCAGAAAAAGCAATCTTTCAGCTTTAATACATGCTGGATCTTACTTTTAGGCTACATGCACATGACCGTATGTATTTTGCGGTCCGCAAGAAAAATGTAAGACATCCGTATGCCATTCGTTTTTTTGGGCGGATCCATTGTAACAATGCCTAAAACGGACAAGAATAGGACATGTTCTATTTTTTTTGCTGGGCTATGGAACGGACATACTGCTGCGGATAGCACACGGTGTGCTGTCCGCATTTTTTGCAGAAATGAATGGGTCCGCGTCCTGTCCGCAAAAAAAAAAACAAAACGGAACAGACACGGAAACAAACAACGTTCGTGTGCATGTAGCCTTAAGTGGATTTGTTGTGACGGTTCGTACAGTACTGGACTGTTAATCGGCTTGAGTGGTCAATCGCATGCGGGGGAACGAGCAAGTAAGACTCTTCTATTGATGGAGGCAGGCGGCGGGCATTACATAAAAGTCCTTATTGTTGGAGAACCCTTTTAAAGTGTGTGGTCGGTTTGGTTCAGTAGATTCGCAGAAGGCAACAGGAAAATGCCTACGGCTACTTTCATATCTCCGCTTAGGTTTCCGTTTTTGAGATCGCTGCCCCATCTTCTGTCAATCTGAACCCACCTGCAACATGGGGCCACTTTATTCTTTTTCCCAGGGCCACTTCTAGTTCCCAGTCCACCCCTGTCTCCACTGACGAGCAGGCGATTGGCAGGGGGGAACGCTTCCTTCCCGACAATGGTAAATGCACACTAGATATGTTGCACTGTGTGAAGACATCTCCTCTCCACCGTGAGAGCAGGAATGTACGCAATATACATAAGAACGCTCTCCGATTATTGCTAGTGAATTTATCACCACCATTATCATGTATATGGACTCGTCCTGGCTATTTCCATTGTGTTCAGGCAACAAATACCTTTGCTCAAAAAACAAACCCACTGTGGTCATTTGCATTTCTATAGCCAGA
This sequence comes from Bufo gargarizans, assembly GCF_014858855.1. Lineage (NCBI taxonomy): Eukaryota > Metazoa > Chordata > Amphibia > Anura > Bufonidae > Bufo > Bufo gargarizans. The sequence goes on along the minus strand of NC_058082.1, from coordinate 73,982,121 downwards.
AATACTTGCCATAGGCAATTCTGGGAAAAGGCTGAGGTCATAATACCGTCTTGTTTCTTTGAGGCTATTGAGATGTATATAAAGACAGCATGGAGGTCTAGTAGTATAGCCTGCTGACAATATACAACCCACAAACCTGGAAGATGCAGCTCAGCACGACCACCAGCGTCTACTTGTTATTACAGCACTCCACTAATCCCGTTAATCCGGGTGTATCCATTAGATCATTAGGCTCTCATACAGCTCTTAAGGTACCTTTAGGCCTCCTGCACACGACCGTATGGCTTTTTCAGTATTTTGCGGTCCGTTTTTTACGGATCCGTTGTTCCGTTTTTTGTTTCCGTTGTGTTTCCGTTTCTGTTCCGTTTTTTCCATATGGCATATACAGTATACAGTAATTACATAGAAAAAATTGGGCTGGGCATAACATTTTCAATAGATGGTTCCGCAAAAACGGAACGGATACTGAAGACATAGGCTCCATTCACACGTCTGCAACATGTTTTGCGGATCCATGGAGCCGCGGATCTGCAAAACACGGACAGCGGCAATGTGTGTTCCGCATTTTGCGGACCGCACATTGCCGGCACTATAGAATATGCCTATTCTTGTCTGCAATTGCGGACAAGAATAGGAAATGTTCTATTTTTTTCGGGAACGGAATTGCGGACCTAGAAGTGCGGGTCCGCAATTCCGTGTCCGGGCAGCACATCTACACAGGGTGATCAGCTGCAATGATTTTGGTCTCTGCATCAGCAATGATTTCTCCTGGTGTAGCATGCAAACTGCAAAACCTTGCAGAAATCTGACTGTTATTCTTACATTTCTGCAGCAGACTGCGTTGAAAATAGATGTTCAATTTTCCTCTGAACATGTCCGTAGGCGTTGTTCAAATCTCCGTTTTCAGATCCAGCAGGCTGTTCTTTACTGCCGGATCCCCCATTGTCTGTAATCCGTGATCCAGACGATTTCTGGCATAAATTCGGAGTTTCGGACAGACAAAAAACGTTGCATGCAACGTTTTTTTTTCTTCCGGCTGACAGCCAGCTTTTACAGATTTTCGAAACGAAAAGGCCTACGTGTGCATACGGGGAAATACACTGCTGCAACATTATAAAGAAAGGTAACATCCCTATTACAAAGCTGGAGGCAGATAACACAAGATCATACCATTCACAAATGCAGTCACTGGAATGACAGTTCTACTAAGGCCCCTTTCACACGGGTGACAATTCCGCGTGGGTGCAATGCGTGAGGTGAACACATTGCACCCGCACTGAATCCGGACCAGTTCACTCCAATGGGGCTGTGCATATGAGCATCACTTGTGCGTTGAGTGAAAATCGCAGCATGCTCTATATTGTGCGCTTTTCACGCAATGCAGGCCACATAGAAGTGAATGGGGCTGCGTGAAAATCGCAAGCATGCGCAAGCAAGTGCGGATGCGGTGCGATTTTCACGCATGTTTGCTAGGAGATGATCAGGATGGGGACCCGATCATTATTATTTTCCCTTATAACATGGTTATAAGGGAAAATAATAGCATTCTTCATACAGAATGCTAAGTAAATTAGGGATGGAGGGATTGAAATTTTTTATTAAACTCGCCTCATCCACTTCTTCGCGCAGCCCGGCTTGTCTTCTTTCTTCTTCTTTGAGGACCTGGGAGGAAAAGGACCTTTGGTGACGCCACTGGTTCATCACCATATCGATGGACCATGTGACGGACCATGTGATGAGCGCAGTGACATCACCAAAGGTCCTTTTCCTCCCAGGTCTTTAAAGAAGAAGAAAGACGACGAGCTGGGCACCGCGAAGAAGTGGATGAGGCGAGTTTAATATTATATTTTTTTGCAACCCCTCCATCCCTAATTTATTTAGCATTCTGTAGTCAGAATGCTATTATTTTCCTTTATAACCATGTTATAAGGGAAAATAATAAAATCTACACAACACCTAACCTAAACTTCTGTGAAGAAGTCCGGGTTCGGGTCTGGGTACCAAACATGCAGATTTTTCTCATGCGCGTTCAAAACGCATTAAAACGCTTTGCACTCGTGTGGAAAAATTGTGCATTTTCCCGCAACGCACCCGCATCTTGTCCAGCCCTTAAACGCGAAGTCCGAAGTTAACAAAGTGGAATTCGATACAAATTTCAGGAAAAATAATATTCACAAAGATTCCGACTTTATTGGCGCTTTGTGGTGACGAATCAATTTTTCTTGAAACTGTGTGGGAAAAAAACAAAAAAAATACATACATGTCATCACGCTGGATGGGCACGGTGACATCATGTCACCGCGTCCACCCAGTGTGGTGATGTCATCATGTCAGCGTGAGCAAGAATTGGCGCATTTTCTTCAATCAAGGCCTCTCCACGATCAAATAGATGAGGTGAGCATGTATTTTTTTGTTTTAACCCCCTGATAAGCTGAATGTGACTCTCAGATACCTTGATCAGAGTTGAACACGGCATCTGAGGGGTTATGACGGGGGGCGTCACTGTGCCCGCTCCATACAATGTAATGCAATTTGTGACGAAGGAAGTTCGGCGAAGCAGCCAAAACGAATTTTTTAAACCTCGCTCATCACTAGTTGTATTGTTCTCTTTATAGGTCTAGATACAATGGAGCATTGCATTGATAAGTGTGATGTGAGAAGCTCTGACCAGCCACACTACTAGGATAGCATGGCCAAGGTGTGGAGCCACTATCCCTCATGCCTCCCTGGTCTGACTGATGGTCTGAAAAAAGAGTTTTAAAGGGAACCAGTCACCATGAAAATGCTATGTAAGCTACGGGCAGCATGTTACTGAGCAGGTGGAGCTGAGCAGACTGATATATAATTTTATGGGCAAATATTTTGTATAAGCTGTATTTTATACATTTATATTCCTGCTCATTCTGAGTCCTGAGGTCAAGGAGGCGGTCCTATCAGTGATTGACAGCTACCTCTTTATACACAGTCATAGAGGGACGGCTGTCAATCACTGATAGGACCGCCTCCTGGACTTCAAAGCCCAGAATAAGCAGGAATTGAAAGTTATAAAAGGCAGGTTTTACAGAATTTTTTCCCAAAAAACTATGTATCAATCTGCTCAGCTCCTCTTGCTTTATAGCATACTGCCTGCAGCTCAGACACTGTGTTCAATATCACAGGTTCCCTTTAAGTGAAAAGGTCTGTTGTACCAAAATTCCAGATAAAGAAGAAGTTGAAAACTCTGGAAAGGAGTTGCTTACTACAGGAGTTACTTCAAAATTATACATAGAAAGTAATCCAATTATTTTTGAAAAATGGGTTGTAAATCTGTGATATAAATTGTTGATGGTAGTGTCGCTTTAAAAGCAGCAGCATCTCTTGGATGAATCAGACATTCTGCCTGACGGTGAGATGAGACGGTGGGGCTTGAGGCCATAAACCCATGTGTAAATACAAGTAGACCCAGAAGAGTAAATAGATTTTTATAATATATTTGACCACAAGGCAGGATTGCTGCTGACTCATTTATGATTCATGTAGAAATCTGACTCAGCTTCACAATGTTATAGTAACTCGATTCGGCAGTGGATAAATTATATTTGCTCATAATGTAATATAAACCTTGATTCCCTTTCTACGTGGTGATTCGTAATAAGGTAACCTTCATAGGCTGCAATGTGAATTTAATTGAAGGCAACAAAAAAGCCTTCCTGACGCAACAAAGGCAGAGAAAATACTTCAATCTACCACCTAGAAATGAGCGTACCATTAGGCTACATGCACACGACTGTATGTGTTTTGCGGTCCGCAAAAAACGGATGACGTTCCGTATGGCATCTGATTTTTTGGCGGATCCGTTTTTTTCCGGATCCATTGTAATAATGCCTATCCTTGTCCGCAAACTAGAAAAAAATAGGACATGCACAATATTTTTTGCAGAGCAACGGAACGGACATACTGATGCGGACAGCACACGTGAAATGAATGGGTCCGCATCCTATCCGCAAAAAAGACGGACACGGAAACAAAATACGGTCGTGTGCAGGAGGCCTTAGCTGCATAAAAAGTACCAGGGCTTAGGGCTTTTTTAAGGGGTTGTCTAGGATTGACAGTTGCTTAAATACCATACCCGTAAGTATACTTACCTATTCCCTGCCGCTCAGTTCCGGCTCCATGGCTGTCTTCATTGCACATAGGAAAAAATGCGTATAGCAGCACAACGAAAAATGTAAGTCTTATCTTGTGGTGGTGCCAGCCGTGTTGGGAGCCAGTCAGAAGTTCCCCCTTGGATGCGTCATATAGAAGAAACCGCAGCACTCTCCTGTCTTCAATTCAGTGGAGTTTTTTTCACCAGCAAAAAAAATGCGACGTTTCGACCGTAAAGGTCAAGCACATCGTTCTCCGCATGTAAATTTTGGCACCGATGGGGTCTGTGCACTACTGCAGCCAATGACCGGGCTCAGCAGTGAAGTGTCCCCAAACAGCCCAACCGAACATGTTACTGCTGGGTCCTATGTCACTTGGGGACATGTCACCGCAGAGGCCAGTCATTGGCTGCAGCAATGCACATGAACCCGTCTATGCTGTAAGTTTACATGCAAGGACTGAAGTGCAGCGAAAACAGCTTGTGACCAATGGAGCCAGAACCAAGTGGCAGATATAGGTATATAGGCAGACACAGACCCCATTATAATGAATGACATCTGAGTGGTGCCACTGGTGTCCAGCATATGCCAGAGCTAGAAATTCTAGTGTTCTGGTGCTATGCTGGAACAGAATACTGGACTTTGGACATATCTGCACCCCCTCTCCAGATTCGGCAGGGAGGGGGTGGTATTAAAAGAAAACATGACAATCCACGGGATTGTGCATCTTTGGGGAGGAAGGGGGGGGGGGGTGTTTCGTTGAAAGAACAGAGAAGGGAAGCATACTTATACCTGCTTCCCCGATACTTCTCTCCCAGGCCTCAGCTTCTTCGCTCGGCTCCCAGGATATAAACTTCCATTTTGGCACTGCTGCTGCCAATTGCTGGCTGGAGAGGTGACCTGCTCCTCTTGCATCATGTCAAATGGTTCACGGACTATAGTATTTAATAAGGTACCACCTCTCATTAAAATAGTTAATTTATGGAAAAAAGGGGGGGGAGTGAGGTGTGTAAAGTGTATAAAACTATAATTTTATTAGTATACACTAAAAACAGGGGAAACAGGAGTGAGAACCTAATGGAGCATTCCCCATATGGAACAGTGCGACTAATTGGCGCTCAGAAGACTTGAACACATAGGTCATGAGCAACAAGGGTTGGCTAGAACTGGGTGTTAACCAAAACCTACGCCACCCGCTACTGCCCACAGTAGAATATATATGTGCTTTAACTGGTGAAAGATAACCCCACCTCGCTCAGGTGGGTGTAATACTGTTAACACACCACTTGACGTTCACTGAGCTCAGGGGGTAGCGGCACCAGTAATGCACGTGTATAGAAAACTGCGGCTGACTCCACTCCCTCTGTAAAAGGGAAGGGAAATTAACCTGATTGACACAGTGAGATAGCGAGTCCACTAGTAAAAATCCACATACATGTCCCACACACATTATTAGTATTAGGGAACTTTACATGCGGACACACACTGGGGATGATCCCTAACCGACTGCCTGGTAGCTGATATTGAACACAGATGGAGGGATAAAACCCCAAGACTAAGGGACTCAAAAGCCAAAACGTCAAGTGGTGTGTTAACAGTATTACACCCACCTGAGCGAGGTGGGGTTATCTTTCACCAGTTGAGCACATATATATTCTACTGTGGGCAGTAGCGGGTGGCGTAGGTTTTGGCTAACACCCAGTTCTAGCCAACCCTTGTTGCTCATGACCTATGTGTTCAAGTCTCCTGAGCGCCAATTAGTCGCACTGTTCCATATGGGGAATGCTCCATTAGGTTCTCACTCCTGTTTCCCCTCTTTTTAGTGTATACTAATAAAATTATAGCTTGACAAAGCGTGATCTTAGTGCGAACGGCTGTTGCCTTAGTTTGCTGCATTTGTGACCCGCACCCGCTGTGTTTTAACCTGCAATAAAGCTACAATTTGTGAAGATTCGGCGAGGGCCGCTTTTTTCTACTATTTATTTAAGCGATTATTGAACTGTTTCCCTTTGGCAGAGCACCACCTATTCACTGCATGCTCCCTGGAAGAGAAGTGTTGCTGACATTGCACCGCGCTCAGGAGTGCCGGCTGTGATATCTTTTTATTGATTAATAAAATTATAGTTTTATACACTTTTTTTCCGTGAATTAATCATGTCAAATCGTCACCGCTGATGCCTACAATTGGCTTCAGCAGCATCTAAATGGAAGTTTACATCCCATCGAAGGTCTGCGAAAAACTCCTCCAAAGGTGAACAACCCCTTTAAGCTTTGTTCTTGATCTGGTATGTTTACCTACTATGTTATTCCGTGAAGCGAGTGCCTTGAACTTGTACCCACAAAGATCAAAAGGACTAAATGTGTATAAGTGAGATCTGCCAGGTCTCTGCAATCCTTGGTGACATCTACTCTCGGTAACTGTACGGTAATCTACATTTATATATAGAGAAACAGCGGATGCGCAACATAATACAGGAAATCCTTGTTCTAGCACAGGGATCAGCAACTCCCGGCACTCCAGCTGTTCCGAAACTACCACTCCCAGAATGCTCCATTCACTTCTATGGCGTGAGAAGAACAGCCGAGCATGTCCGCATGCTGGGAGTTGTAGTTTCACAGCGGCTGGAGTGCTGAAGGTTGCTGATCCCTGTTCTTATAGGCGGAATTTAATCAGATTGATCACTGCCGCAGAATGAGACGGATAGAACGACCAACATACAGGTTATTATGTGGTTGGAATAGGATTCGTGCTCAGCAACGTGGAATACAAAATGGACTCTGCCACAGACTCTGCTTCTGTAGTGAAAGAGGTGGATTGTGCCTTTGGCTGAATCAGTTTGATTTCTTGATGCAGGAACAGCCCTCAGTGGAAACCAACGCGTTTCGTGCTCAAACTGAGAACTTCGACAAGTTAGTGCACAGTATCTCCTGGTGGTCTTCTGCACTGGTTCTTGTCCTGTGGTTGTGTATTTCATGCACTACCCCCTTCTGTACCGACCGCACGTATCTCATCCTCCTATCGCTAATAATCTCTCTCACACTGATCTGATATCGGCACAACAATACAGGCATCCTTTCACATCTGGGATACGAGGTGCTGCACTGGATCGCGGATGGTTGCGGTTTGTTCGCACGGATATATTTGCAGAGCAGTTGCTATAAGAAGAATATCACACCAATCGCTCAGATGACATTTGGTCATGTGTGGAACGGACTCAGCCATAACTAAGCAGCTGCCGTGCAGCATACGATAGAGCACGCGGCATATCGCCACAGTCAAATCGCCATGCAGTGCTTATATAAAGGATGGGAATTTGAACTGTATGCTTATGTTGTGGGGCCTGGGCTGTGTCCTGGGTGGCTGGCGACATCTGGCCGCGTTGTGGCGTGCAAAACCACTCAGCCCATACAGTGGCAAGTCCGTCAATTTATACCTCTTAGGCCTCTTTCACACGTACTGTCCGTGGTCGCCACAGACTTCTCATGCATCTATTTACTGTAAAGGGCATCTGTCAGCAGTTATGTCCCTATGACACTGGCTGACCTGTTACATGTGCACTTGGAGGCTGAAGGCATCTGTGTTGGTCCCATGTCCATATGTGTCCGCATTGCTGAGCAAAATGATGTTTTATTGTATGCAAATGAGCTTCTAGGAGCAACGGGGGCGTTTGCAAATACTAAACATCATTTTTCTCAGTAATGCGGGCACATATGACCATGGTACCAACACAGATGTCTTCAGCTGCCAAGTGCACATGTAACAGGTCAGCCAGGGTCATAGGTACAAAACTGCTGACAGATACCCTTTGTGTGTATTTGCACATCATTGGTTTTTCACGCACTATGGGTTCATGGTGGCTTCACAGAAGTAAGCCCTATTTTGGTCAGTGACTATTGATGCGATCCATGTTTGGTCTGTGGTTTTCATGGACCATTAATAGGAGATGCTTCGGAAACTAATTGTCGGTGGAATACGGACACACAGAGGGCAAAAAACGGACACAAGGACCAAACACGCATCATTCATGGACATCTTCACGGATGAACCAATGACCATTTTGCCATGAATGTGATCATGGGCACAGACTTGTGAAAGAGGCCTTACTCATTCCTGCGGTGGGGTCATATGGGGGCATATTCTAAAATATTGCGGTTCACTGACTTCCCTATAATCCCGAAACCCATGCTAGTTAATCATTAGGCCGGTGACTGGTAGTAGATAGACCTGTCGTTTGCTCTGATATAGTGCCATCTACAGGCTAAAGCTATATATTACAACTAGAAGGTCGATTTAAGAATTTGTGTACAACATCTTCAGGAGACGGGGCCTTACTCATTTTTGGAGGTCATGTATTCCTTATACGTGATGCTTTCCTCTTATAAGCACATCTGGCTTTACGATAGAAATTCCCACTAGTGTGGTTGTGTGCGCGCGTGATATATAGAACGGGATTTATGGTGGGGAACAGTGTCTGAGTAGCCCTTACGTGCCAAACATCTGTTTTTTAAAGAAGGTAAAAATACAATAGTAGATGTGAATACTAGAACAATGAGAACTCACTCTTGATTTAATATGGAAAATAAGGCAGGTCTGGAAGTTCTCTCACATTCACCTTCCTTTCCAGCTGTACTCCTGCCAGAAACAACTGAAAAGGGCAGCAGCGTCCTAGCTGGAGAGGAAGACGACGAGTGTCCTGCTCAATAAAACACCCAAAATACCTGGAAAATAGCGCAATGCTTCTATGGCAGCAGCTACAAAATAATGGGGAGCCTGGTATCCCAAGATAAGCCTAAAAGCTGGTAAAGTTGAGCTGCCCTTAAAGGGGTATTCCAGTTAGATTAAGTTATTCCCTAACCACATGATCGATGCATTTTACATCCAGTACAAAGCAAATAAATAAGATTTCAAAAGCTTTTTTTTCATCTTACTAGGATATGCCATCAATGTCGGATAGGTGCAGTTCCCGCCTCAGGGATCCACTCCTATCTCCAGAAGGGGTCCCCAAAAGTGAAGAATCGCAAACCTTGCATGCTTTCCATTAATTTCTATGGGTATTCTGAAAATAGCTGAGTGTGTGTGCAACGAAGCACAATTCCCAGGGCCCCTTTTGTAATGGATTCAGTACCCAGGTGTAGGAATGACCGAGCGGTATAGGGTAGCCTAAAATGTCCCTCCTAGTGTAAGTGAGTGTCACGGTGCTCCTACCTGGATACAGCTGGACCCCAGGCGGTGGCTCCAAAACAGACAAATGGGGGGGGGGGGGGGGAAATAGTTGAGGAATTTGAAGAAATAATTGATTCCAGACCTTGTGATGAAGTTGAATAGCAGCTTTACTTTGATAGACTTTGTCTTGGTCCCAGCAGGCTTCGGCATTAAAACTCTGGCAGGCAAACTCAACTCTGCTACATCTGTTGCTCTCTGGCTCTGCTGTGCTGACAGGCTGACTGTATAACTTTGCTTCTTCTTTATGCTGCACAACACTTGGTAGTCTGACTCTAAATTTGGCCAGGGAACTCTCCTCCTGGCTCCTGAGGCTCTAAGCTGTGGCCTCCACATCCAGCAGAGCTGAAGGTGCTCTGGCTGGCTTGGCTTGGCCTGGGCACATCCAGCAGAGACGTGCCCAGAACACCCTCCTTCCCCTAGCAGGGGGTAAGCTAGACTAACTAAAACTGATCCCCATCCTTCCTGCAGGAAATGGGACTCGCCCATTCCTCCACAGAGGGAGGTTAGAATGGAATGGAAAGTTCCATTCGACCTAACTGTAGCTCTGCCATGTTTGCTGCCACCTGCTGGTGAACCAGACATATTACATTTGAACATAACAGTTATACAACATTAGAAATAGGAATGCAGTTGCACAGTGTAGTGGACCTGAAATAAATACACAATATGACATTATATTAGCCCATTAGAGACAGTAGCAGGGTGAAGAAGTGGTAATGCCACTCTGGGGCATAACATGTGCACTCAGCTATTTTTAGAGGTACCATAAAATTAATGGACAGTGCACTGCGCAAGCGCAGACACCAATCCATTTGATTCCATGGGACTACATTCACACGAACGTATGAATGAGTCTGCATCCGTTCTGCAATTTTGCGGAACGGGTGCGGACCCATTCATTTCACACTGTATGCTGTCCGCATCCGTTGCTCCGTGCCGTGGCCCCGCAAAAAAAATAGAACATGTCCTATTCTTGTTTGCAATTGCGGACAAATTGTGGAACGCACGTGGGCCGGTATCTGTGTTTTGCGGTAGCCAATCAGTCTCAAGGTATGTAGGTTCAGAACTTGGGCCTACTTGTGCATTAGGTTGAACATACATGTCTTTCCTCCAAGCTGCTTCAGACTAGACTCTCTCTCTCAACACTAACTATTCAGAGGACGGACCTGGTTCATCACCCTGAAACCTAACACAGTCTGCAAAGTTGTTATCCATATGTTGTCCATACAGTGCTATTAAGTGCATATAAATAACAAATCACAAGATTTAACTCAAGAAACATTGCATTAAAGGGTTTTCCTGAGACTTTAATACTGATGACCTACCCTCTGGATAGGTTAGTAGTATCTGATCAGTGGGGGTCCGACACTGGGGACCCCTGCCGATCAGCTGTTTGAGAAGTCAGCGGGACTCACAGTAGCACCACGGCCTTCTCTCAGCTTTTCCTAGGCCAGTGACGAAATGTTCAGCAGTCACATTGCCTAGGCACAGCTCAGCCCCTTTGAAGTGATGGGGGCTAAGCTGCGATATCAAGTGCAGCCGCTTTACCATGTACCGCGCAGTATTTGGAAAGCTGCAAGAAGGATGCGGCGCTCACATGAGCGCCGGTGGCTTTTTTACAACAGCTGATCGGCGGGGGTCCCGAGTGTTGGACCCCCACGATCAGATACTGATGACCTATCCACAGGTATTAAAGTCTTGGAAAACCCTTTTAGCTCTGTAAATACTAATTATCCCTTTGCAGTGATCCTTCTGGGATACTGAACATATATTATATATAGGCTTATTCTGCCTATTCTGGTAGCACACTTCCCAAATTTCTCTTGTATCATGAATATGTTGTACACACATATTATGCTGCAGATCAGGGCCCCTCGTCATTAAAAAAATACTAAATGGGACATAATACAGATGAGACCAGCAATTATATCTAACAGCTGGTAGAGCTAAAACAGCAGCCCTCCTTTATCCTGCCCATAGGAAAGAAGCCAGACCACAGCATGAAGAAAATAACGCGGCTGCACTGCCACCTTGTGGGTTTACAAGGAAATTACATAATAAATAAGTTATACAAGTGCTAGAGGCTGCTGTTCTGTAAGGTTAGTATTAGGCCTATTGCACAAGACCGTGTGGCTTTTACAGTATTTTGCGGTCCGCAAAAAATACGGATGACATCCGTGTGCATTCTGTTTTTTACAGCTGGCCCCTAATAAAACAGTACTATCCTTGTCAGTTAGAGTACTTTCACACCAGCGTTTTTCTTTTCCGGTATTGAGTTCCGTCCTAGGGGCTCAATACTGGAAAATAACTGATCAGTTTTATCACCATGCATTCTGAATGGAGAGCGATCCGTTCAGTATCAGGATGCATCAGTTCAGTCCCGCTTACGTTTTTTGGCCAGAGAAAATACTGCAGTATGGCTACATGCACACAACTGTATGTGTTTTGCGGTCCGCAAATAAAAATGGATGACATTCGTATGCCATCATTTTTTTTAGCGGATCCATTGTAACAATGCCTAAAACGGACAAGAAAAGGACATGTTCTATTTTTTTTTTTGCAGGGCTACGGTACGGACATATTGATGCGGACAGCACACGGTGTGCTGTCTGCATTTTTTGCGGACCCATTGAATTGAATGGGTCCGCATCCTGTCCGCAAATTTTTTTTAATGGACATGGAAACAAACAACGTTCGTGTGCATGAGGCCTATGCTGCATTTTTTTCTCCGGCCAAAAATCCTGAACACTTGCCTAAATGCAGGACCCGCCATTAATTTCTATTGAACTGTATTAAAATTGCCGCATTGATGGATCCGTTCTTCCGGTCCGCGCATGCGCAGACCTTTAAAATGTGAAAAAATTAAATACCGGATCCGTTTTTCTGGATGACAACCGGAAAGACGGATCCGGCATTGCAATGCATTTGTCAGACGGATCTGCATCTGGATCAGTCTCACAAATGCATTTGTTTGCGTCCGGATTGCCTGCCGGAATCCTCTGCCGCAAGTGTTAAAGTAGCCTTAGGGCTCATGCACACGACCGTATGCCCTCAGAGACATACGGTCCGTGAGCGGGCCATATGTCCCAGGGCGGCATACATCGTGTGCACGGGAACGCACAGCATCATAGGTTACTATGATGCTGTGCGCATCGGGCCGCCCACGGGGCTATTGTCTATCGCATAAAATCATATGAGTGCAGGACAATAGTCCCACGGGTGGTGTGTTGCACCCCGATAGAAATGCCTATTCTTGTCTGCAGCTGCGGACAAGAATAGGACATGTTCTATCTTTTGCAGAGCTGCAGACCCGAAGATCGGGGCCGCGCTCCGCAAATGCGGATAGCACACTGTGTGCTGTCCGCATCCATTCCGTCCCCATAGAAAATGAATGGGTCCGCACCCGTTCCGCAAAATGGAGCCTTACATCTAGCCAAGACATTAGTAATTGCTCATTATGGAAAAGACACTATTGTTGAGTTCACAGTGGAAAGTTTTGTAATAATTGTGATTTTGGTGCAGTACAATGTATAGGGCAGAGGGTATGCCTGCTATTGTGACACTACGAGTCGTAGGTTTTCTGGAGAGTTGGAGATTGCTGACCCATGGTATTGGGCAGTGATGGCTAACCTCAGGCACTCCAGCTGTGGTGAAACTACGACTCCCAGCATGCTCAATTTATTTCTATGGAGTTCTGAAAAACAGCCAAGCAAGTGTACACAGTGGCGGATACAGAGCCTGGTTTTGGGTGGGGCACTTCCCTGGGCAATAGGAGATTATGGGGCCCCTGTGTCACCGCCCACCCTCAAGCCACACCCACACACAGCCCCACCCATATATCGCGCCCATACCTCTTACAAACAGTGACGTCTCCTTTGATGTACATGTTCTCTTTCTTCATCTTCTCCATTCAGATCAGACCACCATGATGATTTCTTTGAGTCATCTCTCATCTCTGCAGAGTTTGACAGACAGACATCTTAGTTTCCTACTTTTCCTCACACCTTCTCAACATCCCATTATGCACCCCAATACTGAGACGCTGTGCCCCCCAAAACTATACTATAGAAACATATAAACTCCCTGAAAATACTAGTTACACACAGATAGCGCCCCCTTCAACAAATATTGGAACACAATGCCCTACAAAATAACTGCACCCAGCAAATAGTGCCCCTGACACTAATAGTGTAACCATAATGTCCCCCAAAAATAACTGTGCTAAACTGATACTGTGCCAGGGTGCCCCAACAGTAATAGTGCTCCCCAAAATCCCAACAATAGTAATAACTCTGTGCCAGAGTGCACTTAGTAGTAATAGTGCTCCTACAGTGCCCCCAACAGTAATTGTGTCCCAGAAGTAATAATGCTCCCATAGTCCCCCAATTGTAATAAAGCCCCCTTCTAATGTGCGTCAGTACAAAAAAATGCTCCGTTGTGTGGCAGTAAAAAAAAAAAAAAAAAACTCCTCTTGATCCAATGACCCGTACTGTGTGCCACTACAAAAAACACTTAGTGCCCCCAGTTGAGCTAAGGTGCCCATAGTGCTCCTATAATTTGTGCCAGTATAAAAATACTCCTATATAGTGCCCCCAGAAGATGCCCCCATAGTGCTCCTCCCGTTCTATATAGTGCTCCCAGAAGATGTCCCCATAGTGCCCTTCATAATGTGGCAGTATAAAATGCCCCTATAGACTGCCCCACATAGATGCCCTCATAATGCTTTTCTCCCCCTTCCCCATAGTGGCACCAAAATGGGTGCCAGTATTAAATGCCCCTATATAATGCTCTTTTCCCCCCTTCTCCATAGTGCCCCCCCATAATGTGCCAGTATATAGGGCCCACATTAGATGCCCCCATAGTGCTCCCCCCCTTCTCCATAGTGCTCCCCCCATAATGTGCCACCCCCTTCTTGCCATACTGTTCTAAAAATAATTAAAACAATAAACACTTATACCTACCCCCATGACACTGCGATGCAGGCCTCTTCCAGCCTGTGTCCCGCTCTGTACGGCTCAGGCGGCGCAATGACGTCATCACGCCGCCTGCACCGGCCTATGATAGGCTACAGGCACTAGGCCGGCAGCCTATCAGAGGAACGGGCAAGGGAGACGCCTCTTCCCTGCTCCTCCGCAACATTTATCTGTATCGCTGTCCTGAGGACGGCAATACAGATGAATATGGAGATGAGCGCTTCCACAATGGAAGCGCTCATCTCTCCCTGCCGCTGCCACCGCGCCGGGCCTGGAATGTTCAGTCCGCCCTTGGCTCTCACTACATTCTGGAGTGCCGGAGGTTAGCCATCACACGTATAGGGTATGGAGTTTTTGTTTTTTACAGTATGCCCTGCTGCATACGAGCACTGTGGTCTCTTCAAACAGCTGATCGGCTGGGGTGCCAGTAGTCGGACCACAGCCGATCTGATATTGATGACCTATCCTGAGGACAGGCCATCAATATAAAAAAAGAAGATAACCCCATTAATAACAAAACTACATCCAGCCCTGTACCTCACATGAATCCAGAGCTCTCCACATTAATTACTCCTAGATTTATTTCAGACAATCAGATCAGGGGGCATGTCCTTCCCATGGGCATGCCATTTCTCGGGGGAGGGAGGCATGTCCCTTCTGCTGCAGTTCTCTTCTTGTAACTGTCACAGCTTCTGTTAAAAGCTGTTGGCAGTTGAAAGATGGAACTGAGCATGTGCGTCCACCTCAGAGAGGTGGGCAGAGAAATTATAAGAACAAACAGCAGGAGGCGCTATGCAGATACATTTTATTGAATAACTCAGTTAACTATACAAAATTTTCTATTACCTGCAATAACAAAAGTATTCAAAATCCAGGTGCCTACCCCTTTAAGGCACTGATCAGACATTGACATGACTATGTTTTGTATTCTGTGCCGTATTATAACCTTCTACAGATGTACATCGTATAGCTTGGGGGAGAAACTACTCAGTACATATTAGTCTGTATTTAACAAGCATTATCCATGCCACAATTATTTCACCACAAATAACTACGTTCATTGAGCGCATTCCTCTGACAACCAGATGGCTGTGAGTGACACTAATAATTATACGACAGATTATATAATGTCTAGCATATAATGGCTGAACTGTGGAATTACTTTCAAACACATGACAAAATGGAAAAATAACATGCCTGCTCCAGGATTAAAATGCCAGTCTTCTTCATTAACATTCCCAACTGCAAAAACCTTGCATTAAGGCCTCATGCACACGACCGTATCAGTTTTTGTGGGCACCGCAAATTGAGGATCCACAAAACACGGATCCTGGCCTTGTACGCGCCGCTTTATGTGGATCTGCACTCCTTCTTCTCATTAAAAATGCCTATTTTTGTCTGCAAAACGGACAAGAATTAGGGGGGGGGGGGGGCGGTGCGCCCCAGGTGCCGGCTCTGACGGGGGTGCCAGCAGGCCCAGAAGCAAAGAGCGCTTCCATCAATACAGATGGAAGCGCTCATTGCTGAAGCGCTGACACCCGTGACACAGTCCCACATACTGCCGCAGGGCAGGGAGCGGAGCGCATAGTTCCCTGCCCCGCCGCCGATCAGCGCAATAGGCTTCAGGCCTAGTAGGCCTGAAGCCTATGCGGTGGTGAAATCCAGGTGCATGCGCGCGTGATGACGTCATCGGGCGCGCCTGTGCCGGGACTCAGCATCACAGTGCCGGGTATCTGCAAGCAAGCGCAGGTAAGTATTTAGCTTTTAGGGTATACTTCTTTTTTTTTTTTTTTTTTTTTTTTTATGTGCCAACTGTGGGGGGACATGAGGGGGCCGGGGTGCACAGAGGACGTGTGGGGGAAAACTTTTATTTTATTTTATAATGTGGTAACTTTCGGGGACATGAGGGGGGTGCACACAGGAGGACGTGGGGGAAATCTGGTGGGATACTGTGTGGCACAGTGGGGGGGGCAATTTATTATGGGAGGATGGCAATGTGAGGGACACTACTGTGTGGGGGGCAGCGTGGGGGACACTACTGTGTGGGGGACACTACTGTATGGGGACAGTGTGGGGGACACTACTGTGTGGGGGCAGCGTGGGGGACACTACTGTGTGGGGGACACTACTGTATGGGGGCAGTGTGGGGGACACTACTGTGTGGGGGAAACTACTGTATGGGGGCAGTGCGGGGGACACTACTGTGTGGGGGCAGTGTGGGGGAAATTACTGTATGGGGGGCAGCGTGGGGGACACTACTGTGTGGGGGGCATCATGGGGGACACTACTGTGTGGGGGGCAGCGTGGGGGACACTACTGTGTGGGGGGCAGCGTGGGGGACACTACTGTGTGGGGGGCAGCGTGGGGGACACTACTGTGTGGGGGCAGCGTGGGGGGAAATTACTGTGTGGGGGCAGCGTGGGGGACACTACTGTGTCGGGGGCAGTGTGGGGGAAATTACTGTGTGGGGGACACTACTGTATGGGGGGAGTACTGTGTGGGGGCAGTGTGAGGTAAATTACTGTGTGGGGGGCAGCGTGGGGGACACTACTGTGTGGGGACACTACTGTGTGTGGGGCAGTGTGGGGGAAATTACTGTGTGGGGGACACTACTGTGTGGGGGGGCTACTGTGTGGGGGGGACTACTGTGTGGGGGGGACTACTGTGTGGGGGGGGACTACTGTGTGGGGGGGGGACTACTGTGTGGGGGGCAGCGTGGGGGACACTACTGTGTGGGGGGTCTTGCTATTGGGGAGGCACTGTAGAGGCCAGTCTATTATTTCTGGGGACACTATAGAGGGATTATTACCTGTAGCACAATATAGGGTGTTATTATTATTACTGGGGGCACTCTATAGGACATTATAGCTGCTGTAGACGCTATAGGAACATTTGGGGTCATTTATCAAACTGGTGTAATGCAGAACTGGCTTAGTTGCCCATAGCAACCAATCAGATTCTACCTTTCATTTTTGACAGCTCTTTTGGAAATCCAGTTCTACTTTACACCAGTTTGATAAAGGACTTAAAATATGTCTATTAGGGTCACTATTTTTTCAGCAGTATAGTACCTGGGGCATTGGGGGGCACAACGGGCACAGATATTGGGGGTGGCAGCAGCATGACACTGTGGGGACACCAGGGTGGAGAGGTTGATGGAATAATTTATAAATCTAACGTGTCTGTGTTACAAACTCTGTAGAGACGAGATGCGGCTGAAAGAATTTCTTATGGCGGTCTAACGGAGGAGAAGAGGAAAGAGAAGGTCTACATGACAGGAGATGTCCCTGGATATAAGAGGTATGTGGTCAAGTATTGGGGGGGTGCCAGAAATGACCCGCCCCAGGTGCCACCACTGCACCCACTCCCCTAACCCTTCCCCCCCCCCGCCCCACACACACACACGCATAATTTTCACTCCCTACCACGGTGACAATGGTGGCCAGGGTCGGACTGGCCCACCAGAGTACCAGAGGATCCCTAATAAAACAGGGCCCTTAAGGTCCTATATACATAAAGGGTAGGCTCTCAGAATCATTTCCTCTGCTGTTCACCAGGGGACTACAGTCCGAAGCTGATGGTGGATATCTTGAAAGGAATCCAGAACGGAGGAATCGGGGGTCCCAGTTATCTTGACTACATTTGTCATCAATAGTCACATTTTAGGTTTGGACTGAAGAGTTGCTTTAATCCTGATTCCTTGAAAAAACGAATCTGCTGCCCTTCTTCATAATCCCACCGTGTACGGCTATCTTAAGCTGCTTCATAGGCTTTATTACTTTATGACATCAGACAGATCAATGGCAGCGGCATTATAGGATGACCATGGTCAGGAGAGCTGTAGGTGGCCTTGGATCACTGTCTGCCCTCTACTGTCTGACAAATTTGCCAGACTTAATGGATGAAGCCTCTATGGTCCATTATGTACTTGTACTAAAATCTTTCCACAGGGCATAAGAATGAATGATAGTTCTTTATAGACTGACACAAATTAGAACGCTGTTATACTAGTATAATGTGAAGGGACATGAATCTCTGGGATACATATATATAACCCTCTCATATAGACTTGCAGAGGATATTTTAGTAGAGGTATAGTATTGACAGGGGTGTCAAACTTATTTCCACCAGCATCATGGTGGCCTTCAAAGGGCTGGCTTCCAGAACTCAGGCACCAGAGTCTGCAGTGCAGTCCTATGTAACACAGATAACACAGTGATAACTCTCTGAGTACAGATAATGTAGCAGGTGTCACCTGCAGTCCTATGTAACACCACAGATTACACAGTGATAACTTTCTAAGTACAAATAATGTAATAGTGTTAAGCTGGATTTACCGATTCCTTCCCGACAGTCTGCTGCTCGTTCAGTGAAGAAGACCGCTGTATTTACATGCTATAGCGATCCCTCGTCCTGATACAGAATCATGGTTTCTGAGCAGTAGATCGCTGTTTAGACCGCATGGTCTGCTGCCTTGAAGCCATGATTGGCGGTGCCAGCATGAACGATAGTATTGCCTGATGAATGAGCGTTTTACGGTAAAGCTGTAAATACCGCACATCCCGTGGCATCACAGAGCACAATAGGTATTGCGGTGATGCTCTGGTACACAGCGAGAATTCTGCATAAACAGAATATTATTCATATAGGACGGGTCTGAATGTAATGATAAATGAGCGAAGATAGGATTATCGGCCTCCTTGTGAGCGCCATCGCTATTTCTAAAATAAATACGGCTATTTTTGTCCAGTTGGAGGGACCGGGCACGAGGCCTTGTCCTGCTGTCTTGTCTGTTCTGGGCAGACACTGGAGGTCATGGCCTCTAATCAACGCGCACACATCAAAGTGTCAAGAACCAAGTGCTTTCCTTTACATATTTATATCTCATTACCCTAAATTAGTATGGCTGGTGATTTGCAATGTTTAGCTCAGTTAAGAGAAGAAAAAAAAAAGGAGACCAGCAATAGGAAAATGTTCTCAACAAGTGGCCATATATTCCTGGAAGCCAAACCTAATTGATTGTAATCTAAACACCGTTGCATTTAGCACGCTGGCTGCTACTTGTGGGCACCGAGCCCAGGTCCTCTGCTCACTCAGGCTGTAACCGAGTTGTTTGACAGAGGGTTAAGAGAAGCAACAATCCCTGGAGGAATGTCCAACTGGCAGTAACAACCCATACCAACAGAGATAAACATTACCACCATAAGCTGCTAACAATAAAAAAAAGAAGGGATGTTGGGAAGCTTGCAAGGTTGGTGACGTCAATGTGACCTTCCAACCATTTATGGAAGCAGAATCCCCCATGCGTTTTAAACACCAGTAATTTCATGTTACAAACTCACCAGCACCACTACCAAAGAATCACTCCGCATGCAGTCCAGTCAGAACCTTGCAGGGCTTTCATGTCAGGAAGAGAGGCCTCAGGGCCCTACTCCCCCTGAAGCAGGCAATGCTTGATGACATCATTGTGTCACCAGCACAGGCGGTTATGAAGACGTAATTGTGCTGCCTGAGACCCAGCGCAGGCGGATTCAATGAGGTAATCTCTTTGCAAACCAATGCTCCATTCTACTGCCAAATAGGCTGCCGACCTGGTGCCCGGAAGTCTTTTTCAGGTGTCTGTGACTGGCAAGGTGCCCTGTGCTGCTGTCAGAGACTGATAGCAGGATAGAGCACCGGATTGAGACTCAGCCAGCAAATGGTTCTGGCGATCCAGTCGTAATTTTAAGTACTGGATCTGGAGAACCATCCAGAACCGACTGAATCCCTCCAATTCCCTGTGATTTGTCTGGTAATATAGCTTAGTGATTGTAAGCACCCTGTTGCAATAGTGCAAAAATGGCATGTAAGACATTATAAAGACAGCAAATTTTTTATATATATATATATATATATATATATATATATACATATACACACACACACACACATACTTTTTTTTAGACTATCCTGGCACCCCCACCCATTAGGTCCATATATGATATGTATCACCCACACTCTGGAGGGACGGGGCCAACCAAATTGTACTTGTACCATATAGTGATTATTTCTTGAGACCACTAAACAGTTTTTCAAAATTAGCATCCACCATGTCCCAACAATGCCGCCAAGAGTATCTTCCCATTTTCTTTTACTATTAAACCTCAAATCCCTTCTGCTTTCTTTAAGCACACATTCATACATTTGTGAGAGTAGGTTTTCTCTCCCCTCCTGAACAATCTTCTAAGCTGATTTCTGACCAAATCAAGTTCATCCAGAAGAGGCGAGAGGGACTTTCACATAGTCAGTCACAGAACAGCTTTCTGCAGCTGCCATGTGCTGTGAAACATAGAAGCTGCAGAAACCAAACAAAGCACAATTGTTAAATAAAAACGGTTACGAAAAGAGTTTTTAAACAAAAATAAATATTCAGTGGTGGAAGTGTATACGTCCAGAGTATTGGTACAAGAAGCAAATTATTTAAAGGATGTTGAAAAAAGTTTTTAACGTCCTTTAAATTATTTGCTTCTCGAAAAGATTTTTACCCCAAAGCACATCAGTACCAAACCAGTCCAAAATATGGGCTTCAAAGGTGTTCATCGATATAGCAAAAGGGGAGAAGAAACCCTTTAAGGCAGGGCTGGCCAACCTGAGGCTCTCCAGTTGTTGTAAAACTACAATTCCCACCATGCCCTGCTGTAGGCTGATAGCTGTAGGCAGTCTTTGCATGCTGGGAGTTGTAGTTTTGCAACAGCTGGAGAGCCGCAGGTTGGCCATCCCTGCTTTAAGGCTTCATGCACATGGCCATGTCTGTATTTTGGCCCCAAAGTACAGATCCACAAAATACTGATACCTTCACGTGCATTCCGTATTTCTCTCATTCCTATCAATAGAAAGGAATATTGTTGTCTGCAATGCAGACACGGATAGGACAAGTTCTATCATTTGTGAAACGGAAAAATGTATCTGCAAAAAACATTGATGTTTAAAATTAGTTGGGGGAAGATCAGGAGCAATGTCAGGAAATATGATTACACTGAAAGGGAACAAACTCCCATCAGATGCGGTTGGGAAATCAACAGTAAAGGAATTTAGTAATGCCTGGGGTACACTCAGGTCTATCCTGTAATATAAGGGCAGACTAGATGGACCAGGGGGTCTTTTTCTGTCAGTGTGCATGAAGCCTAACTATGAACCTAGCCATGAAGCATAGCACCCGCACTCAATCCTGACCCATTCATTTCTATGGTTCTGTGTACATGAGCGTTTTTTTCACACATAATTTCTGCGTTGAGTAAGAATTGCAGCATGTTCTATATTCTTAGTTTTTTACGCAGCCCTGGCCCCATAGAAGTAAATAAGGCTTCAGTGAAAAACGCATTGCACCGGGATGTCACCTGGATGCAGTTCCGGGTAAAGTACGTTTTTCACTGATGGTTGCTAGGAGATGTTGTTTGTAAACCTTCAGGGTGTTTCTCACATGTGTGAAAAACGCATCAAATGCATTGCACCCACGTGGAAAAAACGGAATCCTGCAATCGCAGACAAAACTGACTGAACTTGCTTGCGAAATGGTGCGAGTTTTACTGAACGCACCCTGAGACACTACGTATCGTTCGTGTGAAAGGAGCCTAATGCAGGTAAAAGGGAAACACAGAAAATGCTATTACATCAGCCAGGACCTAACTTCTCCCATGCTCCATTGGTTTCATGCAACCGCAAAAAGCTCAAATCCAGCAGATACTTTTGGACAATGGAGCAACATCAGGGCGAGGTCACATTAGACCGATGTTGTTGGGAGAAGCAACTTTTGTTTCTAAAAATTATTTTTGTAGCAGGGGAATACAATGCAAAACAAGCAGAAGGCAACACCATACATGTAATAAATAATGAATTAGGGTTTTTTAACCATAGTTTGGTTTTTAAAGCAAAATGATGCATCTAAAATTAAATCTCTAGGGCTGTGTTCACACCACTCATTGGACATATGCAGGGACATAGGCTCTAGGCGCATACAGCATACATGTATGTAGCCAGTTATTGAGTGGAGCCATGCCAAAAGTATGTCATTTTGCTACAGGTATAGCTGATGTGGGTCAGATTACATTTTTTCAAAGGTAAGGAAAGAGTTATAGACTATGCTTTCCGATACTGGAAAATACAGTGAGTTAGGGGGGAAAAAAAATACATTACAGATACACTCCTTAATGTCCATTCTGACATCAATGCAGCATAATATAGGTAATTGAGTAGTTCCTGACTTTTGACTCCCCGTCTAGAGATGCTTACTGACAGCACTTACAGAAATCCTGGATCATTGTATTGATCACTTATCTTTATGACTGCTCTGCATAGACAGGGTATTGATGGACGCACTGTATAATGGCCGGCTGCTATATGATTTAGGATTAACAGTGAATGGTCACCTACTCCTGACTGTCATATAGTATAAGGGACATAGGCAACTGCTAAATTCTAGTAGTTGCAGATATAGATGATTTTGTATCTGTTTTCCACAGCGTTTCTGCCTCAGAATCAGCTCCAAATCTGCCCCAAAAACGCCTCAAAACAGCCTCCCATTCATTTCACTGGGAAACCGCACTTACGCATGTAAAAAATAAGCAGCATGTCCTATCTTGCTGATTTTCCTATTCAAATTAATGGGAAGCAGAAAATAAAGCACCATTTGAGATGTGCACATATGTGTATTTTTTGTTTGGCCCCAAAAACGCTTGTGGGGAAAAGTACTATAGAATTCACCAAAGGCAAAAAATCTGCCTGAAAAAACTGTACAAAAAGTGTGATAAAGTGTGATAAAAATGCGTCAAAAAAAGGTGCATTATTCTGAGGTGTAAAAATCTGCTTGGATTCAGCGCTGATTTTGTACACGTGTATTTAGAAAATTAAATCACAGAGGGCATAGACCAAATTAAAATTTAACTTTCAATAAATATATTATAAAAAAAGAGTGAGGCCTTAATGGGCTACCACTATGTATCCATATGTAATGCTGCTAGACAAAGTAGGTACAGAAATAGTAAGATGGACTCAATGGGACAAAATATCAGGGATCTATCCCTATCAGGTCCCTACTAGGGATGAGCGAATCGACAGCTCTATAGCCCAAAACTTGGTGACAGAATCCATTTAAGCCCAGAGGAACACCCTAATGGTGGGTGGCCTCTGTCCTCATACCTAACCCTGATATGCCCCTAGAAGCCCTATCAAAACACAGAAAAAACACATAACCCATACCCTAGATGCTGACGTGTTTCCCCCATTCAAAGGTTCATCAGGGGATATACACTTAGGGCAGTAAAAATACACAAGACAAAAATGCTAATAAACTGATACTGGAGACTGCAAAAATGTCAATAAATACCCATCAGATACATATATAAATCACATATTGTGGCCAAATATACATAGATAACTCGGGTGCCACGAAACCTAGATAGGCAAAAGTCATGTATCCTTAACTGATAGACAGATATAATCAGGTCCAATAGGACCACTCACGTGCACCACAGGCCATGGATATAGGGGTCTCCAAAAAGCAAAATAGCAACCATGTGAACAACCACAGAGACATGCACTACTTTGGACCAAACATGCCCACTGTCTATGGTTCTGTGAAAACCTTTAGCACCATAACTGAATAATATGCCTTTTAGGGCTCATGTACACGAACGTGAGCCGCCCGTGATGGGGCCCACAAACAGCACAGAGCGGAATGCCGCAGAAGCACTACTCTTCCGTGGCATTTCAGTCCATGACTCCACACTGCTAAAAAATAGAACATGCTCCTCTACTTTTTTTGCAGTGCGGACGGATCGCAGACCCATTCAAGTTGAATAGGTCTGCATCTGTCAGTGCAGGCCGCATAGACGGTGCCCGTGCATTGGGGTCCCCAATGCAAGGCACGGGTGGCACCTGTTTGTGCGCATGAGCCCTTAATTGTGCCTGCAGTAGGTAATGGATATGCAATGTCACTTTGTCTCACATGATTTGCAAGATTCCCATGTAAGATGGTTACAAGGTGACCTTTTTTCTCATATGAAAACATTAAGATTGTGTCATAGTCACCCGACAGTTTTACCATGACTATCCTGTGACCATATGTCACTATGCAGACCTTGCCTTATTGCATAATAGAAAGTAGAGGGACTGATGAGCAGCCCTGTAGTCTCTGTGACTACTCTCTGCTGTGGTACACAATTCTGTAGGTTTATTGGCTCTGGACAAATTGCCAAATTGCCATCGCTCCTTCCATTGACTTTAGTGATAAAGAAATACGGACAGATCCTGTAAAATAGTCATGATGGGACCAATGACGACTGATACAAACAGATGCACTCTGGCATCAATTTAAGAGTTCAAGCACAAGCTTTATTAAAGGGGCTGTACTGGATTTTTAGAAAGTTGTCCCTATGACACTGGCTGACCTGTTACATGTGCACTTGGCAGCTGAAGGCATCTGTGTTGGTCCCATGTTCATATGTGCCCGCATTGCTGAGAAAAGTGTTTTAATACATGCAAATGAGTCTGTAGGTGCAACGAGGGCGTTGCAGTTACACCTAGAGGCTCTGCTCTCTCTGTAGCCCCATGTCCTCTGTACTTTGATTGACATGACCAAAGAGTGAGGACATTTTCATTGCCTGGCTTTGTCCATCAACGTGCATAGGGAGTGGCAGTCGCAGAGAGGAGAGCCTCTAGGTGCAATAGAAACACCCCCGTTGCTCCTAGAGGCTCATTTGCATATAATAAAACATTTTTCTCAGAAGTGCGGGCACATATGAACATGGGACCAACACAGATGTCTTCAGCTGCCAAGTGCACATGTAACAGGGCAGCCAGTGTCATAGGTACAAACCTGCTGACAGATGTCCTTTAAATGTGTTTGTTTCATTACAATAACTTATCCACCATCCAGGGTAGGGGATAAGTGTCTGACTGCTGGGGCCCCTGTAAATCAGGAGAATGGGGGCCCATGTTCCCTCCTTTGAATGCAACAACAGACATCCATGCATGTCCACCTTCATTAGATCCTGCCGGATATAACTGAGTACAACCTCTCTGCTATCTCCGGCAGCTCCATAGAGCGCACATACGTGTCTGTCGTGCTACTGAAACAGGGGAACATGGGCTCCCGTTTCTCTTGATCAATGGGGCCCCAGAAGTTGGACCCCAAACGGTCAGCCACTTATCCCCTTTCCTGTGGATGCGAGATAAGGTGCTATAACGTGACAACCCCTTAAACAAAAAAGGACAAATGCACATTCCCTGACATACAATAAAGGTTCACTACACCTTCAAGTAAGGCCACTCTCACACAGTCCATGTTTGGTCAGTGTTTGATCAGCAATTTCCATCAGTGACTGTGAGCCTAAACAGGGGCAGATCTTTCAATTATACCTTATCTCTGTGTAGCCTCCACTCCTCAAAATCACTGATGGAAATAACTGATCATACACTGACCAAACACTGAGGGTCATTTACAAAGATTTTTTGATACATTTTTTGCCAACATACGCATGTTTTCAGGAGTACATGTTTGGGCCGCGGTCCCTGCCCCTGGCACGCCCCCCCCCCCCCCCCCACTCCCTCAACTTTCCCAAATGTTGAACTCAGTGCAAAAATGGCTGTGCAACAGAATATTGAAAAGTGGCAAAAAAAAGGCCCTTGCAGTTTTTTTTTACGCCAAAAATAGGATAGCACCGTTTGTAAATGACCCCCACTGACTGTGAATGTGACCTAACTCATGAATCCTTGGATTGGGTAGAGCACTGATTTCAGATAGAAATCACTGACCTCGCCTACAGTCTGGGCGAAAATTCAAGGCGTTATCCCACAAAGATCATTTATCATCTCATCCCTTTAAAGGACAGCTAGCAAATTCTGTCTATGCGCTATGCAACTATACAAGGACACGTGGATGGAATACGATACATGAGCTTAGGGCACATACATCATAACCGGTGTGATCTATCATTAGTGCAGAATGAATGAATTTAGGATTAAGCGAAACTTTCACAAAATTCAGCAAATGTATCAAAAAGGTGCATGTGGCATAACAGGAGTTTGGCACACTTTGCTAGGCGTGTTAAATGAATTTCCCCATGCCACACCACATTAGTGGAAGCAAATAGACGCCAATAATCACACATCGATAACATAACTGTAGAGGTGGGCGTAAAAAAAAGTGTTAAAGAGCGTGCCAATTTGGCATACAGGAGGTACTCCTTTTTTTTCTTGCACATAAAATTCGACAATATCAAAAAAGTATACTTATGGCAGAAGAACCCCCCCCCCTTTAAGGACATACTATAAAGTCTTCAAGATTTGAATGCAGCTAATAACTAAAGTAGTAACACTAAATGCACAGGTGATCTATGGGCAGCACATCTAGAAAGACAGACATCACATGTAACGTGTTCAATACCGATCTGCAATGTAAATGTGTCATGTGACGGTCACTGCATAGATGATGTACCGGCAGCTGGATACAAAGTCGCAGGGACCCTTCTTCTATTACACAACCCACTGAACTCCCCATTTATGTCATTGAGAATTGTTACAATGTAACTTTATCCGCTTTGATCATCTGCACTCTGGAAGATACAAAGAAATGCTGCAAGGACACTGCATAGGACACACAAGCCGCCCTGGTCTGCAATGAGATCTCTTACAGACAGCCCTTCCTCTATGCAGCCACCTTGTCAGCATGCAGACACTAATACATCCAGAGACTGCAAAAACCTAAGTGTCAAGTCATTGTTTAAAAAAAAAAAAATCCCCAGTGTCATTTTACCAGGGCCAGTGCCATTTTACTGCATTGTGTCTGGATTCAGGGACAGACTGACCTGCCAGGCGCTTTTCCCGGATGTTTTTCCACAGCAGGTCCCAAGCTTTGGTGGTGGATTCCTTTAATTGCTCACTCAGAGACCTTCTCAGCAGAAATTTGGCTGATCTCCTCTTGGATGTCATTGTAAATCCCACAGCATTACTGCACTTTACTTGGGAATGCAGCGGCTAGATAGTGAAATGAAAGTCCCAGGAGGAGGTGTGATACACCAACAAGCCGGTGTGCCCTGCAGTGCCTTGTGCTCTCAGCACTTCTTCAAAGCCCAGATACATTGTTATACTACAGAGGTCCTCCACACTGCATCTCCTACTGACACTCTCTCGCCAGTGCTCCTGCTCCCTCCCCCTGCCTTCTCTGTAACCCCCCTTACTACGCCAGCTATTCCTACCCTGACAGAGAAAGACATCGAAAATCCCAGACCAGATGTTCAGCCATGAAACTTTCCAGTCTGATACAAGGAAACCTTTCCTTTCTCCTTCAATTACCTTCCCAGCCAGCCTTCAGCTTTATTGACTTACTCTATCTCTCCAGACACCAGAAGTAGAGGTCATCATACTATTATTAGCTAATAACCTTTTCACTGCCGGGTAATGGGTGTGTAACCGTAATACTTTATACATGCTATCTACATTTTTACAATTTCCGACAAGTACGGTCACACGGTCAGGTTTTGGAAGCTAGAACCAGGAGAGAACTCAAAAAAGAAGAGAGGTCGTATCTGTCCTTTATACTCTCTCTGCTTTTATGATCCACTGATTGATTTGATTTAAGGGCTGTTCCCTTAGGGCCCGTTCATATGGCAGAATTCTGGCCTTGGCACCAGGTGAGGCATGGTGGTGGAGTGTTGGAGAGGATGAGAGTGGTGGCAGCAGCCATGAGGCCAGTTGTAGTCCCCTACGGTGGCTAATCCCTCTCTCTAGTGCTCCCTGACCCACGCATGCAGCCAGTGGAGAGCATACCCTTTTTATTCTTTCGGGGCACACCTTGGACTTTTTGGGAGTTCTTGTCTGGTGGTGGCTGGAATGCCCTTGATGTTTAGGTGGATGTACCTCGATGAGGTAGGCATCAATGGGGCACATTTATCAAGCTCGCCTGTTTTTAGTTGTAAAATTAACAGGCCTATTTGGGTCATCTGTTGGTCTTTTGCCGAGCATTTATAAAAAGTCCCACAGTACTTAATGAATTAGACTAGCCTTTTAGTCTGACCTCTCGTGGTTTTTTTTCAGTTCGACAGGTTAATAGTCGAATCCATGAAAATAAGCAAAACGTGGAGCAACTCCCCACTCAAAATTGACGAAGAAAAGTATGCCAGCCCTGCAATAGTATTGTGCAACTAAATCAGATGCAAAAAAAGGTGCACATACATACATAGATTTTTTTTTTTAAGACGCAAAAGTTTGAAAATCTAAATAGGCAAATGGGGCGCAAACCCCTCCAAAACAGGCGTATTTTCAGTAGTAAATGCGAGTATAAAAAGAAGATGGTCTACAACAGCATTTTTTTACACACAAAACAGGTGCAGACACTAGTAAATGTGCCAGACTCTCTTTACCGGGCAGATGATGGGAATCACAGTATAAGGCCCTATTTACACAACCATATTTTCCGCATTTTTTGGGATCACATTTTAAATACAATAAGGCCAGCAGATGTATGCTGTCCGCACCCGTATGTCCGTTCCGCAGCCCCACAAAAAAAAAAGAACGCGTCCTTTTCTTGCAGACAAGAATAGGCATTGTTACAATGGGTCTGCCCCAAAAAATGGATGCAACACCAATGTCACAATGACCTGAAACATATTTTTGGCAGATCTATGTTTCGCGGACTGCAAAATACATACGGTCGTGTGAATGCCCCCTAAGGGGAGGTAGGATTTCCAGGTAGGTATTAGCGTGGACAGAAGAGAACAGATTCTGGAAAGAATTTCCTATGAGTGGTTGTTATAAACATAAATGCGTTTGTGCCAACAGTGTGAAATTCCATCCTAGCTGTAGTGTGATATCCACAGATACTGAGCAAAGCGGAAAGGGTCCTTGCACACATGAATTTGGCTCCTGGCATTTTTTTACCTGTAAAAAAATGCCTGAATAAGCATAAGGCCCCATGCACGCGAAGTTGTTTTTTTGAGTCCGCAAATTGTGCGTCCGCTAAAAAAAACACGGATACGGCATCTTTTTTTTTGGGAGGATCTGTTTTTTTCCCACACATCCCTTGTAATAAATGCCTGTCCTTGTCCGCAAATGTGAAAAAAGTAGGACATGCACTATTTTTTTTGCTGAAAGGAAACACGAACACGGAACATAAACGGATGAACTATCAGTATTTTTTTGCTGACCCATTGAAATGAATGGGTCGCCATCCTATCTGCAAAAAAAACGGAACGGAGGCCGAGAAAAACAACGTGTGCATGAGCCCTAAGTGGGATTTCTTGGCACCTGCCTTATTTTGCTTCTGCTTTTGAGCACTTTTTGCATACACCGTGGGGCAAAAATCAAGGCACTTTCCAGGCACATTGATACTGATATATCTTACCTCTAGCCTTTTCATGATGGTGGTTTTCCCCTATAGAGAATGGGCCAGATATATCATTAGGCAAAGTCACTTTTGTGGAGTGGAAAAGTCGCAAAAAAGTCCCAAAGGCTAAAACTGCGCACAAATTTGCGACTTTTTTCTGCTCTGCACTATGCTCGCCAGTTTTCTGAAAGTGGGCGTGTTTTTGTATGTAAATGAATCTCTAGACAGATTTACTATTGGGACTTTTTTTAAAAGTCGCAAAAAAGTCGCAAAAAAGTCGCAACTTCACTCCAGTGAGGACCATGCTTATCTTATGAGACTTTTTAATAGAACATGCGACTTTTTCATAAAAACGTGCGACTTTTGTAAAGCTGCTTACTGACGGATAAACTGCTACCGTCAAACCACATTTATTACAGTCTTAAAGGGGCGATCATAAATCTGACTTGGCTAAAACTGACTTTAGCCATATGTGAAAGTGGAGTGAGCTGTCAGAGTCGTGATAAATCTGGCCCAATGTGTTGGCAAAATACCTAAAAAAAACTTCAAGAGGTCCAGCATGCTGAGTTTTGGAAAAAGAGGAAGAAAAATAAAATCCACCTAGGAGCAAAAAAACACTCGCATTTCATATTTCCCTCCAGACCTTCTGGAGCTGACGTTTTTAATGAAGAAAAAAAATATTAAGAAACATTAAAAATTAAGCGTAAAAGTATCCTAATACTAATTGTATTAATTCCAGTAAGTAAATGGTTACTGAACTTGTATTTCCAAAATGTACAAATAAGTTATTTAGAAATATTTAGAATATTCTTCATCTGTTAAAGGGGATGTCATTTACTCATTTTCTAATACTTTATTTGGGATTTAAAGGGTTTTTCCCATGAACAACATCTATGATCTATCCACAGAATTAACTATAATTGTCAGATCGCTGTTGGTGCAAAATCCCACTACTGCAGTGCAATGAAGAGGAAGCAGCGCTCACATACAGCGTCACCTCCTCTTCAAATAATTAGCGGGGTGCCTAGTGTCGGACCCCTACCAATCAGATATTGATGACATATCCTGAGGAGAGGTCATGAATATATTGCCTGCACAACCCCTTAAATGTGTTTTTGGTGCATAAGGTGCTAATATGCCATTCACTGCCATCACTAGGTGGAGCTCTCGCCACCCTCCTCATAGAGAGTGGTTAGAATTCAGGCACTGCCCTGGACCAGCCAGAGAGAAGCCAAGAGAAAAAAACAACAGATATATCTCAAAGGCATTCCAGTGTCAAGAGGAGGTTCTTGCAGAATCTCTGTGGAGATAAGCTGTCTGAAAGGACTTTACAGTCTCTACAGCAAACTTGTTCACGAGATTTTAGTCATATGGTGCCTGGACATGCATTAGAAAACAGCCTGGCCAGCTGTAAGAAGAATACTACATCCTATGGAGGACAGTATAAGGCCGAATGCACACGGCCGTGAGTGGTCCGTGGAACCACGGGCTGGATTCCTGCTGAGAGCAGGAGCGCACGGTGTCATTGGTTGCATATGACGCCGTGCGCTCCCTGCTGCCGCCGCAATACAGTAATACACTGGTGTAGATCATACCAGTGTATTACTGAATTGCGGCGGCAGCAGGGAGCGCATGGCGTCATAGCAACCAATGACGCCGTGCGCTCCTGCTCTCAGCAGGAATCCAGCCCGTGGTTCCACGGACCGCTCTCGGCCGTGTGCATTCGGCCTAACTGTGAGTACAGCAACCTGTACAAATTAGTCCGTGTTACACCCTTATTTCTGGAAGCCTGTGCTTAAGTCAGCTAGAACAGTGCAGTGTGAGGAAAATTGCTTTGAAGAGACATCCTGGCTTATGAACTTCCTTCGCAACTATGTAACCTTGAGAACTGTGGAAGTCGCACATTGTGTAAGAACTGCCAGTCTATGCATGCTGAGAACTGTGACTAATGTACCTGAACTTAATTCTTCTGTTCTACTGCAAAACTGTCTCATCATTGCATCCACCCTGCCTTGCACCTCACAATTCCTTACCATCAAGGGCACCCCAAACCATCATCAGGCAGGAGAACCCTAAGACCATGGTGCGTCCCAAAGGAAAGAAAGCTGCACTCTTCCCATCACTGCCCAGCCCAGGGGAGCATCAGAGTGGGTAATAACTACAACCACCTTTGCTCTCCTCCCCTGGACATGCTTTATTGCATGTCCATTTCTGAATGGAGTCCTAGTGTGTAGGTATGTTGGTTCACACCTCTACTCATTTCTATGGGAAGGAGATATGGGACTTCCATTCTCAGGACTGCCTGGTCCCAGCAGTTGGACACTGAGCTGTTCAACATTCATCAGCTATCCTGTGTATTGGCAATAAATGCTGCTTTTGGGATAACCTTTTTAATATAGTGGAGTTATTCAGGAGCTCCATGAACTAGCCAGAGTGGAGAGCGGATACAAAGTGTCTTGCTCTCTCTCTGCATGTGCATGTATTACATGGACAGTCCACTGATTTTATTAGGCACAGTAATGCTATATTTACAGCATTTATTTAATATCCACAAATAACCACAGAATTACAGCATGTGTGGGATTATATCCAAACCTCCAAAAAACATATACACAAGACCACACATAAAAGTACAAACATCGCATCTTTATTGACTATATACAGTACAGACCAAAAGTTTGGACACACCTTCTCATTCAAAGAGTTTTCTTTATTTTCATGACTATGAAAATTGTAGATTCACACTGAAGGCATCAAAACTATGAATTAACACATGTGGAATTATATACATAACAAAAAAGTGTGAAACAACTGAAAATATGTCATATTCTAGGTTCTTCAAAGTAGCCACCTTTTGCTTTGATTACTGCTTTGCACACTCTTGGCATTCTCTTGATGAGCTTCAAGAGGTAGTCACCTGAAATGGTTTTCACTTCACAGGTGTGCCCTGTCAGGTTTAATAAGTGGGATTTCTTGCCTTATAAATGGGGTTGGGTCCATCAGTTGCGTTGTGGAGAAGTCAGGTGGATACACAGCTGATAGTCCTACTGAATAGACTGTTAGAATTTGTATTATGGCAAGAAAAAAGCAGCTAAGTAAAGAAAAACGAGTGGCCATCATTACTTTAAGAAATGAAGGTCAGTCAGTCCGAAAAATTGGGAAAACTTTGAAAGTGTCCCCAAGTGCAGTCACAAAAACCATCAAGCGCTACAAAGAAACTGGCCCACATGCGGACCGCCCCAGGAAAGGAAGACCAAGAGTCACCTCTGCTGCGGAGGATAAGTTCATCCGAGTCACCAGCCTCAGAAATCGCAGGTTAACAGCAGCTCAGATTAGAGACCAGGTCAATGCCACACAGAGTTCTAGCAGCAGACACATCTCTAGAACAACTGTTAAGAGGAGACTGTGGGAATCAGGCCTTCATGGTAGAATATCTGCTAGGAAACCACTGCTAAGGACAGGCAACAAGCAGAAGAGACTTGTTTGGGCTAAAGAACACAAGGAATGGACATTAGACCAGTGGAAATCTGTGCTTTGGTCTGATGAGTCCAAATTTGAGATCTTTGGTTCCAACCACCGTGTCTTTGTGCGACGGATGGACTCTACATGCCTGGTTCCCACCGTGAAGCATGGAGGAGGAGGTGTGATGGTGTGGGGGTGCTTTGCTGGTGACACTGTTGGGGATTTATTCAAAATTGAAGGCATACTGAACCAGCATGGCTACCACAGCATCTTGCAGCGGCATGCTATTCCATCCGGTTCGCGTTTATTTGGACCATCATTTATTTTTCAACAGGACAATGACCCCAAACACACCTCCAGGCTGTGTAAGGGCTATTTGACCATGAAGGAGAGTGATGGGGTGCTGAGCCAGACGACCTGGCCTCTACAGTCACCGGACCTAAACCCAATCGAGATGGTTTGGGGTGAGCTGGACCGCAGAGTGAAGGCAAAAGGGCCAACAAGTGCTAAGCATCTCTGGGAACTCCTTGAAGACTGTTGGAAGACCATTTCAGATGACTACCTCTTGAAGCTCATCAAGAGAATGCCAAGAGTGTGCAAAGCAGTAATCAAAGCAAAAGGTGGCTACTTTGAAGAACCTAGAATATGACATATTTTCAGTTGTTTCACAATTTTTTGTTATGTATATAATTCCACATGTGTTAATTCATAGTTTTGATGCCTTCAGTGTGAATCTACAATTTTCATAGTCATGAAAATAAAGAAAACTCTTTGAATGAGAAGGTGTGTCCAAACTTTTGGTCTGTACTGTATATATATCAGAGACAATCACAAAATGTTACAGAAAGTACTGGAATGTAGAAAGAAAGCCCCCATAAAATGGAGATATAATAATCTGAGGTGCAGGCGATGGAGCCGCACATATATCAATAATTGTATAAAAGTGAATGAATGGAGAAACACCCCTATATGTCTGGTATGATCTCCCAATTCGTTAGCAGTCCAATCATATGCAAATACTAGAACAAGTGTACAAAAACTATAATAATTGTGGATACAATTAATCCTGACTCAAGAATATATGCCACACAGTGTATAATTGCTAAACCAACATCAAATGAACAATTCCAATGATATGGAGTGGCAAAAAGTCAAGGAGATCAAGCAGCCAAAATCAGGGAATGTTAACAATCATTACTATCATAGCCTACAAGGGTTATTGTATTGCTGAGTACACATAAACATAAATATAAATCACAAAAGATAGCCCATTACAGAGAAAATGCAGACCAAACAATTGATGTCATGTAGGCAAGGTAACTAACCCCTTTGGGAGAAGGCCTGGCCCCAACATACGTTTCACTGGTGCGCTCCTTCCAGGGGGCAATACAATAAATTTTATCCACAATTATTATACTTTTTGTACACTTGTACTAGTATTTGCGTATGATTGGACTGCTAACGAATTGGGAGATCATACCAGACATATAGGGGTGTTGCTCCATTCATTCACTTTTATACAATTATTGATATATGTGCGGCTCCATCACCTAAGATTATTATATCTCCATTTTAGGGGGGGCCTTCTTTCTACATTCCAGTAATTTCTGTAGCGTTTTGTGATTGTCTCTGAGATATATATATATCTTTGTACTTTTATGTGTCGTCTTGTGTATATATTTTTTGGAGGTTTAGCATTTACTTAATGCTGCAAGTCGATTGAACACCTAGACCTCAAGCACATCAAGCATACAGCCTGAATTGGAGTGCATGGAGGCTATAGAGTTCTGTTGGACTGCATAGGTCACCAGAATATGTCATCAATATCTGATCTGTGGGGGTCTGACTCCCGGAACCCGGAACGTTCAGCTGTTTGAAGAGGCCTTGGTGCTCCAGTAATGTCATATTCATTGGTCGCATGGCCTAGGTGCAGTTTAGTTCCATTTAAGTTAAAGGTCCTGTGCTGAGGTAGAGGATAGGAGTGGTAGTGGCCCTGATGAAGTGTTGTATCAGGGTGTCACTCCCTCAGGCCATTGTTCCCTGGGGATTGGTGAGTGGAATTACAGTACTGAAGAAGGAGGCCAGAGTTAAATATAAAGTCTTTTTTACTAAGTGCAAAGTAGAACTTGAAATACATACAGCACCAGCAGGCCTTTAGCACAGTTCTTCTCTGACACAAGTAAAAAATCTGGAGGCAAGCTGGTTGGTAGCAATTCTGCACCTAGTATATACTGGTCTAGAAGTAGTTTGGTGACGGGTGGCTTCTCCCCTTAAAGCAGTGTGTGTAGATGCTGATGTAGCAGTTCACGCTGCTGTCTGGAATATCAAGGCTTTACTTGAGGGCAATTGGAGTAGTTCTCTCTGGCGAATTTGGTAACAGGAGCAGGAGCTTTGCAGGTTGCTTCTTCTCTCTGTTTCTAGACGGAAACTCCCCCTCTTGGCAGGGAGCAGGACCAGCCCACTCTTACCAAGAGGGGAGGAACGGGGTGGTTAACCCGGCTCCTGACAACCTTTGTCATCCTTTCCTGGCCGGTAGCTACGACCCGAAGCAAACAGTAAAATACACAATACATAACATTAAACAATTTGTAGTACCCCCAGGTATGGCGCTGTGCTTAGCAAGCTGTGAGAAGGCCAGGAGTTGGACCACCACCAATGTGATATTGGTGACCGATCCTGCAGATAGGCCATCAATATTAACCTCTCAGAAAATCCATTTAATCTAAAAAAAAACAACAAAAATCAAATAAAATCTAGGAGGTTAAACACACTATATAGGAAAAAATGTCTCAAAGAATACTATATAGTCAAGCCAAACTTTATTGTAAAACCCGTCAGGGACAAAACAGTGTGTGAAAGAGTCTAGCAGGAATTCTGGACCAATGGTTCTGTATCTGACTTCTATCATTTGAAGTTATTTATTATATTTGATGTTCTCGCTCCATAAAACATTGTGTATGATTCGCCCCATATGCGAGTCTATGTGTTTCACCTATGAATAGAAAAATATATAAATTCCAGTAGATTAGAAAATAGACCTGGGTCATAAACCAGCAGGCGATTTCATTCACCGAGCTATATTTAGGTCTGCAAGTAGCAAAATATGCTAGCAAAAAAAAAATGTATGAAAAGCACGATATGGCAGAGGAAGGTGGAGTCTTGCTGAATTATATTATTCCGCTCAGCGTTCTTGGGTGAGCTCTGCCGCACAGGAATTACAGCTCAGTAGCTGAGATCTGCAGATCATTTTGTGTAACTTTCTCCCGGATTGACGTAACTGCTGAGGATCATTTGTGAACGGTAATATACAATCGCTCACAGTAGGTTTCTGCTTGTTATGTACAGTTCTAGGCCGAGGAAAAAAGGTTTATACAGTATATTATAAATCTTTAGCTGGTCAGAGACATCCCTACAGCTTAGACATTGGATAGAGCTGATCATCTACCACCCAAATCTCACTACCGTTTTTATCATTGTTGTTCTTCGACAATCAATTGAGCGAACAGTCATCTTGACACTGAGGAGTATAGAAAATAAAGATCTAATGTAGAGGCCTAGCTAGCGGGGAGTAGGATGTGGTGGTCCTGGGACGATTTGTATTGTGGGGACCACCAGGGATAGAGTGGCCCAGGTTAGCACCACTCTCAAGTCCTTGTGGTAGAGCAGGGAAACATTGCCTCCCTGCCCTAAGGGAGCAGAATTACTTAGAGGGTACACAGTTGGCATTACTATTTTTAGGGAGCAGTCATGGGGGATTATTACCTCAAAGTTCATACAGGGGGCATTATTACTGTCTAGGGGTAGAAAGGGGGCACAAGAGGGTACAAAAGGATTATTATTATTTAGAGGGCAAACTCGGCATGAATAGTACATAAGGGGCACAGTGGTGGGCATCATTACTTTGTGGACACTGAGGAGACCGCTATTTTTTTCTTTGTAGTGCTATGTACAAAGTAAAAGTGTAAGAGTGTCTAGCAGGAATTCTGGGCCAATGGGTCCTATATCTGACTTTTATATTTTGAAGTTTTTTATTATAAATAATAATATAATAAAGTAATATGTTAAAGTTCACTGGGGGACAATTGTGGTGCTATGTATCTAGTACTATCATTTTTGGGGGCACTATATACCTAGTACTATTGTTTTTATTGTTTTTGTATAGTTATTACACCATTTTATCTGAAATAATAAAACTATATTTGGGGGCACTATATCAAACAGCAGGTACTGTAATAAAGGTGGATGGGGCAGCAACAGGTACAAAATACAGGGTATCAGCAAGATGGGAAGTTTGTGTAGGTTTGCGAAAGGTATACTGGAAAAGCAAGGCGCCAAAGATGTCTCTGTTGCAAATGTTGCAGAAACAAGTCGTGACTGGAAGAAGTCATCATGGTGGCTCAGGCCAGATAGAAGAGATGAGAAAAGTGAACAATTCCAATCAGAGACATCAACTATTAGTGATTGGATATACCTGCACTGTAATCACCTACAAGTTCTGCAGAGCACTGGTGTACAGCTAATATTATATTATAGTAACAGTATGGTGGTAATATTCAGTGACTATTCAGCTGTATTGTTAGGGGTCATAGAGTGGTGTTCCCTAGGTTGGAGATCCACTGATGTGATTTCCCAAACCTTAAGGATCCAAAGATGTCCAAGCAACAAACACTTGAGCTTGTAGAAAACATTCTTGACCATTAGACTAAGGGCTCATGAACACGAGTGTTGCCCGTACCGTGCATTGCGATCCCAATGTGCGGGCATCGTCTGTGTGGCCTGCGCTGGTGGATGCAGACCTAGTCAAATTAAAAAAGAGCATGTTCTATTTTTTTGCAGAGTGGAGGCACAGACTGAAATGCCACAGAAGTGTTCCACCGTGCTTCTGTGGCTTTCCGCTCTGTGCCTCAGCTCCATATCTTCCGGATTGCGGAGCCTTTCAAGTGAATGGGTTCGCATCTGTGATACGATGCACACGTGGCCGGTGCCCATATATTGGAGACCTGCGGTTTGCATTCATGTGCATGAGCCATAAGATTAAGAAGAAAGTGAACAACTGAAATAAGGAAATACTGTATCTGTTAGGCCCCTTTCACACGGGTGAGTATTCCGCGCGGATGCGATGCGCGAGTTGAACGCATTGCACCCGCACTGAATACCGACCCATTCATTTCTATGGGGCTGTTCACATCACTTATGCGTTGCGTGAAAATCGCAGCATGCTCCGCTTTGTGCGTTGCGGTGCGATAATCCACGCTCGCAGGCCCCATAGAAGTGAATGGGGTTGCGTGAAAATCGCAAGCATCCGCAAGCAAGTGCGGATGCGGTGCGATTTTCACTCACGGTTGCTAGGAGACGATCGGGATGTAGACCCGATCATTATTATTTTCCCTTATAACCATGTTATAAGGGAAAATAATACAATCTACAGAACACCGATCCCAAGCCCGAACTTCTGTGAAGAAGTTCGGGTTTGGGTACCAAACACGTCCGATTTTTCTCACGCGAGTGCAAAACGCATTACAATTTTTTGCACTCGTGCGGAAAAATCGCGGGTGTTCCCGCAACGCACCCGCACATTTTCCCGCAACGCCCGTCTGAAAGGGGCCTTAGTATTAGGGAAGAAACTTAAAGAGGACCCATTGCCTCTCCTGACATGCCTGCAATTCTGGGGCCTGTATTCTTATGGCTCCACCTTGTGCCATTCCCTTCGAGTACGTTCACACATTGGATTTTTGGTATGGGTTTTAGCGCGGATTCTACAACGAAAATTGTGCGGCATCTGCACTGAACTGCCTCCCAGAATTGAAATTACACAGAGAATGCAAATAGTTACTAAAACAGACATGTCAGAAGAGGTGCATTTTTCTGTGTTGAGGCACTTAAGGGGCACCATATTATGTTAGGGGCACATAAGGGGGAAGTATACTGTGTTGGGGCACATAAGAGAGCATCATACTTTGTGAGGGTTCATAATGGGGTACTATACTGTGTAGGGGGCACATAAAGGTTTACCATATTAGCAGTGTGATGTGGGAGGAGTTTAGCAATATTATAGGGCGGAGCATAGAACTGCTACAGGGCGGAGCTTAGGAGTGCAATATGGGCCCTCAGACAAATAGTAAATTGGGAAAGAGAATGTCAGTTATAAACTGATTAGAACTGATATCAGTCTAGTCAAGCAATAGGGGGGGGATATTCAGTCTGAAACATTTTGCTGTAAATTTATCACATTTTAATCTCTTGGAAACAATTGATTTCCCAATACAGACTCACAGGTTATCGTGGGTGCACACACACACACACACATATATATATATACTATTTGTAGTTAAGTTTTTTGGTTAATTTTCATGATTTTGATTGAAAACCTACTCATGAAATACCAAAACCCTTGTAATCAAAATCGGTTGGTTAATGGTCATTTCAAGGATTATGTCCTTCATTTTATTGACCTTCACATCTGTGCATCTGCCATTATTAAAGTACATGCACACTTAGTTTTACCAGTGGAGAATATGGTTCCAGGCAACGAAATGAATAAAGGAGCCTTCATGGAGAAGCTGGAACCAGAATAGAAAGAAGCTGGAAGAGTCAGTGGAGCTTGCTAGTGTTTAGTCTACATGAGATCCTCCAATGATTTCTTACTTCAAACTAGTATTAACCATTAAATCACTGGTGGCATTAGATGTAGACTGGGTGAGTATTGTACATTTATAGATTTCTCAGTATATTTTAGATTGTATCTTACAAAAGGCTTCATCACCATCCAACTGTTTTTGAATAATAGGAAGCGAAGGTGGGGAACTAGAGAGAAAAGCCAAGTAATAGAAATGCTAATGAATTAATTAAGGAGACTTCTATATATCTTTTATCTACGATGATATCCAGATAATGACATTTTAGATATAACTTCTGCATATAGCTTATTCGTACACAAAATGCACAGACCTTTAAATATGCTAAATATGCAAAAAAAAATTATACCGCATCTGGATCAGTCTCACAAATGCCATCCGTTTGAATCCAATGGAACTGCCTGACGGTATCCTATGCCGCAAGTGTGAAAGTACCCTAAAACTTTGAAAAACTACAGAAGATACACTACTACCAGAATGTCAGCCATCTCTTCCTGTTCCAGCACCAGGTCCCTACTACTAGTCATGGCTCCAACCTACTCCAACCCTTAGCAATCTATCCACTTCTCCTCCGTCCTGCAATGCCTCTCCTTGCGGCTAAGGCTTCAGGGTGGCCATCAGCTGTTAAGCCTAGAGGAGCTACATCTGCGTATACACTTCCCTCTTGTCAGACGCTCTTGCAGAAGTGACCTCAATTCTGGAACATAGAGGTGACAATAAGGCAAGTGGACAGGGGCAGCTGTCATGAACGGTGGTGGATTTGACCACTACGCAGACCACACAATTGTGTGTGGCCCATGGGTTCACGGGGTCCCCGTGCTGCACCTTGGCATGGTTACCTTGGTAGTAGCACCTATTTCAACTGCTTCCCCGTCCTCAGGAGGTGGGAAAAAATGGTGAAACAGGGAGCCATCAGTTTTCTGCTATACCATTGATCCTGGGGTGTGGTGCTGGCGGGTGCAATTAAGTGATGTCATTGCGCCTGTTGTGCCAGCTGTCAGAAAGACCAGAGCAGATCTGCATTGAGAGATCTGCACCATTTGTGATGGGAGTGTGGCTAGGTGAGTATTTATATTAGAGACACTAAAGGGGCACCATAATAATTAGTTTGGAACACATATTGTGTTGAGGTCACATAAGGCGGGCAGCATTATGTCTTGGGGACACATGAGGGGACATTGTTCTGTGTTTGGGGGCAGATAACCAGCACCATATTGTGTTGGGGTACATAAGGGGCATTATACTGTGTTGGCGGTACATAAGGGGCAATGTATTATGTTAGGGGCACATAAGGGGCATTATACTGTGTTGGGGACCAATAATGGGGTTATATACGGTGTAGGGCAGCGTTTCCCAACCAGTGTGCCTCCAGCTGTTGCAAAACTACAACTCCCAGCATGCCCGGACAGTCTTTGGTAGTTTTGCAACAGCTGGAGGCACACTGGTTGGGAAACACTGGTGTAGGGGCCACCATATTAGTGTGATGTGGGCAGAACATACAAATACTATAGGGTGGAGCATAGCAGTGCTACAGGGCCAAACTTAGAAGTGCGACACGGGCCCTCAGACATAACTTTGGTTGGGGCCTCAGAAATGCCAAATCCAGCCATGGTGATGAGGAAAGCCATTTAATCTATGGATTGTTTGGGGATCATAATAAAACCAGCTATACACAGAGATGAAAGATGTGTGCATAGAAAATGGATTTCATAAAAGGTGCAATATAAACCCTGCTATCTGAAGGTGTGAACACGGTAGTAGCTATGAATAAGAAGTAATAAAATAAATTTAAGCCATTTCCTTTTTTTTCTAAATGTCCTCAATAAACCAAGAGAAAATAATATATATTGTCACAGTGATAGAATCCTGTTCTGTTAGCTTCTTCACATGTAAATGGTGAAGATCCAGGCCATCAAGTACATATAGTTTATGGGCTAGATATTCACTAATTGGATTTTTTTTTTTATATATATATAACAAGCTGAAGTACAAGGAAAGGACAACATACATGTTATGTTTTTCTGCACAGCACAAGCCGAAACCTGCAGAGAGAATGTAATCTGTGGATGTAATCGACTGTGAAATCCAAAATAATGCCTGTCCCATAAAATAGGGCAGAACACGTATGTGAGGCTCATGATCAAATTAATCTTGAATCAGAGATGAGCTGCAGAGATAATATCAATGAATGAACGTCTTCACCTGAGCACAAGATGCAAACAAGTCTTTCCTCAAATCTGGTTTGTTGACATTACAGTTCTAGAAACCGTCTTTCCTGGAAACATAAGTCACTATGGAGAATCCAAATAAACAAGGCGTATTATGTACGGTATGCGCGCTCCTGTTGGCAGCGCGCACCTCACAGCCCTTCTTCCAGTACTTTCATGCTGCCATGTACTTAAAGGGGTTTTGTCACGTCAGCATTTATTATGTAGAGAAAGTTAATACGAACCACTTACAAAAGTATTTTTTATATCCATATTGCTTCTTTTGCTGGCTGGATTAATTTTCTATCAAATGACCGTATCTTTCTCCCTATAAGGCGCACTGTGGGGGGAAAATAGCACTGCGTCTTATGGGGTGAATGCTGCAATTTTACACTGATACATCGCTACGTCACACGCCTGCTCCGCCCACTTTATGAAAGAAGCAGGCGGCGCAGGCAGGTGATGTAGTGAGTTACGCTGCCGTCTCCCGCCCGGCCTCCTGCCTGCTACGGAAGTAAGTAGTAAGTACCCTACTACAGCCAGGATGAATGAATTTACTGTTTAACATTGCCTATATGATTACTACAGTGAGCGGGGGGCCCGGTGTAGTAGAATACAGTGACTGCACCGGGCCCCGCAGCCATTACACAGGGACACTTATGGGGGGATCTGTGGATGACACATAGCATAAGATGCTATGTGTCATCCACAGATTCCCCCCCCATAGCAGTGTCATACCATCCCCAGATGCCCCCATAATAGTGGCATCCCCAGATGCCCCTATAACAGTGGCATCCCCAGATGCCCCCATAACAGTGTCATCCCCAGATGCCCCATAACAGTGTCATCCTTAGATGCCCCCATAACAGTGTCATCCCTAGATGCCCCCATAACAGTGTCATCCCTAGATGCCCCCATAACAGTGTCATCCCTAGATGCCCCCATAACAGTGTCATCCCTAGATGCCCCTATAAAAGTGTCATCCCTAGATGCCCCCATAACAGTGTCATCCACAGATGCCCCCATAACAGTGTCATCCACAGATTCCCCATAACAGTGTGTCATCCACAGACCCCCTATACCAGTGTCATCCACAGATCCCCTATAATAGTGTCATCCCCAGATGCCCCCATAACAGTGTCATCCCTAGATGCCCCCATAACAGTGTCATCCCTAGATGCCCCCATAACAGTGTCATCCCTAGATGCCCCCATAACAGTGTCATCCCTAGATGCCCCCATAACAGTGTCATCCCTAGATGCCCCCATAACAGTGTCATCCCTAGATGCCCCTATAAAAGTGTCATCCACAGATGCCCCCATAACAGTGTCATCCACAGACCCCCATAACAGTGTGTCATCCACAGACCCCCATACCAGTGTCATCCACAGATCCCCCATAATAGTGTCATCCACAGATCCCCCATAATAGTGTCATCCACAGACCACCATTAGTTCAAAACCCACTTTTTGGTTCAACATTTTTTCTTTTCTTATTTTCCTCCTCAAAAACCTTGGTGCGTCTTATAGGGCGAAAAATATGGTATATACTGCTCGTTTCCATGGTTACGACAATCCTGTAATCCAGCACCAGTGGCTGTGCTTGCACACGATAGGAAAAAGCACCAGTCTATGTGAGCTCCCGCGGTCTAGGCCACCAGAGAGGCCGCCACTTTTTCCTATAATGTGCACGCCACCACCGTTAGATTGCAAGGGGTCGTAACCATGGAAACAAGCAGTATATAATGTGATGGAAAAATAAATTCAGGCAACAAAGGAAGCAATATGGATAATAACAATACATTAGTAAAATGGCTTGTATTAACTTTCTCTACATTATAAATGCTACTTGCTGAAGTAACATAATCCCTTTAAAGGGAACCAGTTAACATGAAAATGCAATGTAATCTATAGGCAGCATGTTATAGAGCCGGGGGAGCTTAGGAGATTGATATATAGCTTTATGGAAAAAGACCAGTATAACCTGGATTTTATTCAGTTAAATTCCTGGTCATTCTCGGCTTTGAAGTCCAGGAGGCGGCCCCCTACTAGTGATTGACAGATCTCTCTGCATACACTGTCATAGAGGGACCGCTGTCAATCACTGATAGGACCGAGTCCTGGACTTCAAAGCCCAGAATGAGCAGGAATTTAAATAAATTAAATACAAGTTTTTTTTAATCTTTTCTCAGAAAACTATATATCAATCTGCTCAGCTCTTCCTGCTCTATAACCTGCTGTCTGCAGGCTCAATGTCACAGGTTTCCTTTAAATAATTCAATTCTGGATGCAGCAGTCACCAGAAGGGGCACTTAGACGTTCACTTAATTATTACTGAGTTGCCAAAAAGCCAGATTATTTTTCACTTAAACAGTAACTATTCTACATGTTTACCCATAAATAAAAGGCAAGAAACTTAATACATTTCATTATGGTAAAATGCCTCTTTCACCACTTATCAGACACCTTTCCTACTCCCTCTCAGTTCACTTACTTACATTTTTTAATTTTCTGAACTTTCCTGATAGCCTGCCACACTGTCCTTGAAGTGGAATATACGTGTCAACATCTTTGCTGGTAAATTTGAA
This sequence comes from Bufo gargarizans, assembly GCF_014858855.1. Lineage (NCBI taxonomy): Eukaryota > Metazoa > Chordata > Amphibia > Anura > Bufonidae > Bufo > Bufo gargarizans. Next base: position 73,937,551 of record NC_058082.1, on the reverse strand, counting down.
ATTCGGGCAATTTGAACGCTGCACAACCCAACCCAGGAACACCCACTTACAGATAGGGTCTTCAGTCGAGAACAAGCCAAATTTGCAGGATTGACAATCCTGGCACATCTGGGACTCATTTGAAATGCTCTATTCATTGCATAGTAATACTCTTTTGGGATAACCCCTTTAATCAGAACCACATGCTTATTCAGAACACTACTGCACTATAACCAACTTTATGAATAAAAAAATCAACTGAAATATCCTTCCAATTTATCACTGGCTATTATGTGTTAAAATGATTGTTTGCCCTTGAATTTCATGTGCCAATTTATTCTTTATATATCTTTTTTTTTCATAGCAAAGATTGCTTTATTTTTCTCATACATTTGGGGGAGTTTAGAGATTATTGTATACTGTTATTACAGTATATAGCTCAGTGTATAAACAGAAAACAGGCAGCTCCTAAGCTCCCTCTAGTGGTGGCTGCAGGCAGAATTTCATCATTTACTATTCATCCATCATTCACAATAAAAGTGATTTGAAGATCTGTATTCAAAAAAGGGAAAAAAAAAAAAAAAAAAAAAACTGCTATAAAGGTATGTTAAGAAATGAATCTTCACAGAATATGCAATATAAAGACAACATGGTGTTAACAGGTCTTTTCAAGTAGGTATGGACACTATGATTAAAAGCCTGTTTATTGAAGAAGCACCTATTATACCCAGCACATTGCTCCTATATTTTAGTGTATAATTATTCATATACATTCTGAAAAAAACAACAACCACACACTAAATCATGCACTATAGCCTGCAGGGGGGATATGATAGATAGAACTGGGAGATTGTATACCAAATATAACATTTACAAGAAATGGCCCCATCATCCTTGTATACATTTGTTCTATATTTTGTTCATTTATCTTGTGACAGCTGCGTGCCGGGCTACAATAACGCATGGAAAACCTTGTCAGAAAATGTAGGTCAGAAGTCAAAAGTTACAAGAAGAGTTTGAACACAGTCATAAAATATTAAAAATGGATCTGGAAAACATCGATCATAGAAGTCTCTGAAGTTCTATGTGGAGACAGCATGAAATGTCTGAACATATGTGTTTTATCCGTGATGTCTGTCTACTGACCCATAAGAAACTATGAAAGGTTACTTAGTGCTGCATGAGCAGTGGGCACCCCATTACAAATCTCTTAGTACAGCACAAACTAAAGGGGTACATGTCCATTAAAGGGGTTTTCAAAGACTCTTGGCACCTCCACCAGCTGCTTGAAGAGGCTGCAGTGCTCCGATGAGCGCAGCAGCCTCTTCCTAGGCCAGTGACATTATGGCTTATTTTCAGCTATTTGCTGGACTGCAATACCAAGCACAGCCTCAATACAATTTACGGCCCTGATTAGCGGGGGTGCTGGAAATGACCTATCCTGCTCAGCATGCTGCTCCATCCATTAGAACTGGAGAATGGGCCACTATTCTCGAAATCAGTGAGGGACCCGGCAGTTGGACTCCCACTGATCACTTAGTGAGAACATTAAAGGGGTTATCCCATGATTAATCTAAAACATGAAAATCAGACATCATATAGTACATGAAAATCTCCTTTTAACAAAGCTAGAACCAGCCCTGTACCTCACATGGATCCAGAGATCTCCCCATCCGTTGCTCTGCTCAATTTATATCAAGCTGACAGCTCAGGGGAGTGTCTTTTCTGCTGCAGCTCAGGGGGCGTGTCCATGATCTCCCTATCACAGCTCAGGAGGCAGTTGAAAGATGAAACTGAGCATGCGCGGCCTTCTCAGTGAGCCGGACAAAGAAATAAGAAAAAGAACAAACAGCAGGTGGCGCTTTACAGATACATTTTAATGAATAACTTAGTGGCTATACTAAATTTTAATTACATGTAATTACAAAAGTATCCAGATCCAGGGGCTGGTTTGAAAAATGTTTTGAATATTTTTCTCGGGACAACCCTTTAATACTTGCCAACACCCATTTAAGTGACAAATGGGCCTTGTTGTTAAGAGCTTAAAGATATTCACCTGTGGATGACAGATGCCACTGGCATATATATTAAAGGGAGTCCATAAACGTGAGTTGAACAAAGATAAAATATTACAAAAAAATCTATTTCCCTTAAAGAGTCACTGTATTTTCATTAAATTTCATTTAAAGGAGAATGCTGTGATAAGCAATTTCTAAATCACCTCATTTAAAAAATCTGCCTGCATCCACCTGAAAAAAAAACCTCATGGCCACTAGGGATCTCACTTCCACCTAATTTGCAGTCCATTTCCTGTTGTCAGGCAAGATCCATCCCTAGTAACAGAGATTCAGAAGAGGGCTGAGAGGAAGTGGGGGTGTGTCAGAGATAGTTAAAATCCTGAGCCTGATAAAAGAACTGCTTCCACACAGGTTTGGGAGATAATAGGAGCCTCCTGTGTGTCTTTAAGTGTGATCTCTTCCTCCTTATATGTTCTGTGAAAGCTGAAAACAAACATAGTTGGAAGTAATGGGAAGGACGTCACAGCAGTACAGCTCTAGCAGATTTCACAGAACGGATGCACCCCCTGCTTCTGAGTGAAATGCATCTAGCTGTGCAGCTGAAACAGGGAATACGATGGCTGAAAGAAACATTAGTGAAGCCCAAACATAACTGTTCCACAGTTATATAGTGTTGTTGGGCTGCACTCTATGTATGTTTGTAAGGTGCAAAGTGGAGTGGGTATAATCCCAAATCCAATAATAAGCAAGATACCACTGCACACTCAAATTATGATGCAAGTAAAATGTTTTTTTTATTGTTTACAGAATTTTATTGTTTACAGACATTCTTTTTTGCCAATCTATTTGGAGGATATTGTAAACAATAAAAAAACATTTTGCATCATAATTTGAGTGTGCAGTGGTCTCTTGCTTATTTTACAAAGAAGCACAGCCATTGTGCAAACTTTTTTTTTTTTTTACTCAGGTACGCTTTAATTTGTATAGTGAGATCCTATACAGTGCCTTTATACTACCTACTGCCTAATGTATTTGTTCACTTACTGTATGTAGTACTGGGATGCTATTTAGCTGCAGCCCAGTGGATGTAAATGTAGAATTATAATGTGATACTATAGAAGGAATGTGTATAATGGCCGACTGTGGTAACAAGTACGGTAATCTTACCAGTCAGCGCAGAACCAACATGTACTAAAACCTCTCACAATAACCTTTAGGTGTGAAAGAGATAGTGAGAGATCATAGAATGTATTACTGATAGCGGGACAACATTCCCTGGACTGGTCTCTTATCTAAGTATTGTGCCTACTACAACACAAAGGTTAGACGGTTTTATTTAAAGTGTTTTGGAATGGTTAATAAAAGTATTTTAGGACTGACTGCTTCAATGAGATTTCAGTGCGATAAATCATAAGGGAGCCTTCACACATGGCAGATTTTGTAGCAGAAAACTCTGCAACTGAAAATCAGTTCGATTCATTTCAACTGGGCAGCAAGCACATGGATTTCTGCAAGCTCCATTAAGATGAATGGAACTGACTTTTAGTTGCGGAATTTTCTGCTACAAAATCTGCCGCGTGTGAAGGCACCCTAAAAGTAACAGTAGGGTTTGAATCATGAAAATGTCACCAATGCTGAGAACAAGTCAACTTAAAAAAAAAATAAAATGAGACACCTGGGAAATTTAAAAAAGAATGGAAATTACAGCCATGTCCACAGGGCACTGCTCAAAGTTTTTGGGCTTTATGGCGAGTACAGCGTATGAGAAATTCCAGTAGTGCGATAGAGGATGAATGGAGTGGGTCCAGGAATGCTTGCCTGCGCTCCATTCAGATAGGAGAACAGGACCCCCATTCTAGAAATTTGTGGTGATGGTCCACACCAATCAGATAGTTATTCCCTATGCTATGAGTAAGGGATACATTTAAATTTGGTACAAAATCTTAATATGTATAACACAATAACATCCTGGACCCTCCAAAGTGGATGATGGTTGAAGGTCTCCAGTAGGGGACCTCTACTTTATTAATTTAGAATTTAGTAATTTTGTGTTTGAAATGGGTTTTCCAAACTCTTGAAGTTTAGAATTTGATGAGTGAATTTTACTGTTCTTAAATGCAAAGTTTTGACACCTTTGTGCAGATCCAGCACCTTCTGAATTCCTGCAATCCTTCATTGGATTACTCCAACATCCACAATCTTAAAAAGAGTGAGAACGTCACCAGCAGGCAGCAATAAGAAAGATGTGGTGAAAGAAGCATATCAGGCACTTATGACCGGACAGACGACACTAGCCAAGGATTAAGATTAAGCTTCTACAGACTGTGGGAAAGGAAGGTGGGTGCTATTTAATGTTATCTTTGGACAAGAAAACACAACGACCCTTTGAATAAATGCAAGTGACAAGTTATTACAATGAAATTTGGACAGAGATCAACCCTTGAGCCGCAAGTTTTCTAAGCATTGAAGAACTTTTTCTAAGAAGTGCTCCAGTTTCATAGCTGTTGATGAACCAGAAACACCAGCCAAGTGGTGACAAAAACATGTAGAAGAACAGTATAATGCCTTAGTATGTGCACAGGTGACATTTTACATTTAGCATAAAAAAAAGCAAGAGTAATAAACGAATAACAACACAACATTTGGTGGGTACAAGATCTCCTTATGGAGAGCGCCTTAATCGGCGTAAGGAATCGTATAGGCTGGACAATGCTCCTCTGGAATTCTAGGAAGTAGGTACGCAATTGAGCTCTTAGCAAGCTCTGTCCGGGGGTAGCTATACTATAAGATAGCTGTTTTGGGGTGATTGCCCCTCATCAGTGCAGAGCATAGAGTACTGGCTTAACTGGGTGAGAGGCCTAGGCCGGGATCTGGGGAGTACATCTCTCCTTAATGAGGGTGTGAGAGGCAGAGCTTGCTAACCGCCTATTTGCATACCTTCTCCCCAAAATTCCAGAGGAGCATTACCTGGCCTATAAGACTCCTCATGCCGATTAAATAATAGCATGACTTTGTATATGGTTTACTCAAAAGCTTTTGCTTAGTGATAGCCTTTTTCTGGCAGGCATATAAGGGACGCTAAATGATAACAGATTATATAGTGCCATGTAGTCTAGTAACACTAGCAGAATGCTAATAGCATTATGTTACTCATTCTACCGTTGGCATTCATTTTGTATTTCTATTTTTTCCCTTCTTCAGTGTTACAGGTTGTGAACAAAACGCTTGGACCACGAGTTGAGTCTCAGATAGTTGGGAGGCAGATTGCTGCAGCAATAACCTTCTCTCACTGTTGCCTGTTAAAGGGGTTTTCTGAATGTTTTATATTGATGATCCTCTGGATAGGTCATCAGTATCTGACCCCCGCCAATCAGCTGTTTGAGGAGGTCGCAGGGCTTTGTTGAGTGCCGCAGCCTTCTCGCAGCTTACCCTAGGCCAGTGATGTGACATTCATCTGTCACATGGCCTAGACACAGCTCAGCCCCACTCAAGCTCTGAGGAGGGCTCAGTGAGCGCTGCAGCCTCCTCAAATAGCTGACAGGTGTGGGTCCCAGGTGACGGACCCCCACCGATCAGATACTGATGTCCTATCCATTCCTGAGGATAGATCTTCAGTATAAAAAGTTAGAAAACCCCTTTAAAGTTTTCCAGATTCAGGATACTAATGGTCTATTAGTCTGATGATCAGCTTTTTGAAGGGGCTGTACCACTCTTGCAAATGCGACTGTTTCCATGGGGCAGTCTGCCTGCACGCCATCTATGTAGAAGTGGCAATGTAGAGCACTGGTCCTTTTTTCCATCCGCTTGAATGTGACAAAAATGCAAGTTAGATCACTTCTCGTTCATTTTCCAACCACCAATAGTCAAAAGTATTCCACCATACCTACAATAATATTAAAGCACTTACCGGCCACTTTATAGTCCAGTGTGTCACCATACACCTAGGGTAAAAAAAAAAATACCATAAATACCTGCCATTTCAATAGTCAATAACATTGGTTTAGTAACACCTAACATGTATTTTAATAGTGCAGGTGAGGACAAGCAGTGACCAGATACCTCAGTCACCTCTGCTACAAATTATCTCTCAGTATCAGGTAAGAGGAATAAATCCTGTTCACTCTATCCATCTTGCAGACCCTTTTCCAGGATTTTGGCCATTTTTAATTACCCCCCTGTAGCGTGTTACCTAATGAAAAAAAGGATACTCACCTTCTCCTTGCCACTCCATTTTGGCACCTTGGCCCTTTTTGGTGATCTTCTGGTCCCCAACTTGTGTACTTCCAACCAGGGTTTGGATGGGGTCATGTTCACCTCTGCAGCCAATGACTGGGCCCAGTGATTATGTGTGCCCAAGGAGCATGTCATTGTTGGGTTGCATGCCACTTGGGGACACGTCACTGCTGAGAGCAGTCATTGGTTGCAGAGACGCACATGGCACAGTCCGTACTCTGACAAGAAGTACACAAGCCGGGGACCGGAAAATCATCACATGGAGTTAAATGTTAAGATTTATTGTTAAAAATGTTTATTTTTTTATGTACTGTGTATCCCAAATGGTTGTGTATGAACAACAAACAGTTAAAGGGGTTATCCTAGAAAACATAATGATGACTTATCAGGATAGTTCATCATTATCACATCAGCGGAGGTCCAAGTCCCGGCACCCCCACCAATTAGCTGTTTGAGCGAGCCGCTGTCCTCACCAAAGCTCTGGTCTGCAATGCAGGATCCCACCAGCTTTCCAAGGACATTGTATAGTGGCAGTGCTTGGTATTGCAGCTCAGCCCCTTGACTTGAATAGGGCTGAGCTGCTCCTAGGCCATGTGATTGATGAACTTGTTGTCACTGGCCTAGGGAAAGCTGAGAGAAGGCCGCGAGGCTCAAGGCAACTTCTAACAGCTGATCGATGTGGGTTTTGGGTGTCGCACCCCCGCAGATGTGATACTGATGACCTATCCTGAGGATGAGTCATAAATATATTTTCCTGGATACCCCCTTTAACCCTGGCAGTCTTAGCCTAGTTTTCAGGGTGACAAAAACCACTAAGAAAACCGCTATAGGAATGTACCTCCAAATGAATAAAATGAATAGAACAATTTTATTGTGAAAAACACACAAACACAAACATTTAAAAATTGCATACAATAAAGGGTGTGCTGGTATAAATAAGACCAGGCACAGGCAATAGCTCACCAAAGTCCACAAATAAGGAACAATCATGTACAGTCCAGGACAATATCAGACTCAAATCAAATCAAATATCAAGGAAATCCTGATAATGCACCATCAATGAAAGTAGCACAATACCTTAAAATGAAATGAAATAAAATACGACCCAAACTGTTAGGTAAGCATTGTCAGAGAGACTTCCCCACGCGTAACGCCATGAAAGCCCTTTGCCTGGTTTTATTTATACCGGCACACCCTTTATTGTATACAATTTTTAAATGTTTGTGTTTGTGTGTTTTTAACAATAAAATTGTTCTAATAATTTTACTCATTTGGAGGTGCATTCTTATTGCGGTTTTCTATGTAGTTTTTGTATATTATAGTGTATAAACTGTTTTTGCACTCCTGTTTATGGTCAGTGTGCCCCCTCTGTCTAGTATTATCATAGTTTTCAGGGTGATGGACTGCTCCCGCCTACTGAGCCTACTGGCTAGTGTGAGTCTTAGCTGAGCAAAGCTAGAGGCAAGACCTGCATGTGTGAGCTTCTGCCATGTAGGCCCAAAGAAGCCTTATCCAAGAAACATCATTCCTGAGACTGAAAACCTGCGAGAGGATGACTTAACTGAAACTAGCCTGGAGGAAAAAAGAAAAGAGATTCACAGAAGGTCTGAAACCACCAAGGTTGTTGCTGGATTCAGACAGTAAGGTATCACACGTTTATGGCAATAAGACTTTACTGCTGTGAAAAGGGAATAGTGGTTTGGTGCCCACAAAACTTTGAGGCAGGCTGGCCATTCGGATCTAAGCACCATGCAACTGGGAACTGCAAAGTACAGTGCTCGACTACCATGGAAATGAACGGAGTGGCTGCATGCATTTCAAGGTGGCTGCAGGGGGTACAGGGCCCCCATTCTCGTGATCAGTAGGGTTGAGCGAACCCGTGGAAGTTCAGGTTCGCCAGGTTCCGCCGAACTTCAGGTCAAAGTTTGGATTCGGGACCCGATCTTGACCCGGACCTTATTTAAGTCAATGGGGTCCCGAAATTCACTTTATTATTTTCTGTTATAACATGGTGACGTCACCGCAGGTCCTTTTGCAGGTCCTGAAGAAAAGAAGATACAGGCTGCGCGATCAAGTGGATGAGGTGAGTTGCTTTTTTTATTTTTAACCCCTTAAATAGACATTTTATTCAGCTTTCTGTTTTAAGAATGCTATTATTTTCCGTTATAACCATGTTATAGAAGGTTATAGAAGGTCCTTCTATCTTCATTCAGTAGGACGTGCTGTGACATCACCGCAGGTCCTGAAGAAAAGATACCAGTTGCGTGATCAAGTGGATGAGGTGATTTTTATTTTTTTTACCCCTCAATAGACATTTTATTTAGCATTCTGTTTTAAGAATGCTATTATTTTCCATTATAACCATGTTATAATGGAAAATAATAAGATCACCCGAACACCGAACCCGAACTTCAGTGATAAAGTCCGGGTTCGAGTCCGGTTACCCGAACTCACAAAGTTTGGAACTTTGCAGTTCGGGTTCGCTCAGCTCTAGTGATCAGTTATCCCTGCCGTAGTACCCACACTGATCTATTAGTTATCCCCTAACCTAAAGGTAGGGGATAACTTGAAACAACCAGAATACCCCTTTAATCTCCAGTTATATTGATTTATTACATTCCACACTGTATTGATTCCCCAGGTCTTCCTTCATGCCTAGCTTTTCCTATCTATATCAGTTTCAGCAGCACACACGACAGATTCGTTTTCAATGGACCAAAAACTGAAGCCAAATGTATCCAAAAAGATCCCACTGGTCTGTCCAGTGCCTATTTGATGGAATAGAACCTAAGTGATGGCAAAAATTACAAATTGGTCATTGCTAATTGGTTTGTTTTTAGTTTCTATGTATGCCATGTTAAAATTAACATTTATAAAAATAATTTCATCCCAAAATGTATATCATAGGCCTGGCGTGGTTTACCCATTTTGGGCCGCCTCCTTCCATTTGCCCTGACTAGCCCCTCTTTCATGTTTCATCCCATATTTATTTTTTTCTTTCTGGTAAATATGAAAGAAAACTATACCAAATATATAGTATAACACCCCTAGTCACTCATAGTATATAGTATACAACACCCCACTGTATGCAGTATATAGTATAACACCCCACAGTATACAATATACAGGTACTGTAACATCCCACAGTATGCAGTATATAGTACAACACCCCACTCTATATATAGTATAACTCCCTGCAGTATACAGTATATAGTGTAACAGCCACACAGAATATAGTATAAGAAAACCCATAGTATACAGTATATAGTATAAAATATCCACAGCTGAAAATCTGGCAAGTTTGCTTTTGCTTCTCCAGCAGATTCAACCTTGTGAGAATAAAAAGCAGTCATGTGCTGCCTGATCTCCTATAGCACCTATAGACTGGTATAAACCTCCAGTTTTATGCAGAGATTTTTTTTAACCTTATGTATTAATTAGGGCTGCAACGATTAATCGACTTTATCGATAATATTCGATAACGGGATTCATGTCGACGAATCCAGTTATCGAATAATCGCCGATCCGTTGCTATGCGGGCAGGCGGTTTAATCAGCGCATCTTTATTTTACCTTACAATGAAGCTCCAGTAACAGGCAGAGCGGACGGCGACGTAACGTCACTTACTCACGTGACGCGCCTGCTCTGCCTCCTTCATTCATAAAGTGGGCGGAGCAGGTGCGTCACGTGAGTGAGTGACGTTACGCCGCCGCCCGCTCTGCCTGTTACCTGAGCTTTATTGTAAGGTAATAAAGATGCGCTGAGTAAAAGTTACTGCCGGAATAGTCTACTGTGAGCAGCGGGGCCGGGGCTGTTATGGGGAGGGGGATCTGTGTATGGCACTGTTATGGGGAAGGGGATCTGTGCACTCTTATTGGGAAGGGGATCTGTGCACAGTTATGGAGAGGGGGATCTGTGCACCGTTATGGGGAGGGGGATCTGTGCACCGTTATGGGGATCCCCCCCCCATATCAGTGTCATCCACAGATTCCCCTCGCTATAACAGTGCACAGATCCCCCTCCCCATAACAGTGCACAGATCCCCCTCCCCATAACAGTGCACAGATCCCCTTCCCAATAAGAGTGCCATCCACAGATCCCCCTCCCCATAACAGTGCACAGATCCCCCTTCCCATAACAGTGCCATCCACAGATCCCCTCCATAACAGTGCCATCCACAGATCCTCTCCATAACAGTGCCATCCACAGATCCCCTCCATAACAGTGCCATCCACAGATCCCCTCCATAACAGTGCCATCCACAGATCCCCTCCATAACAGTGCCATCCACAGATCCCCTCCATAACAGTGCCATCCACAGATCTACCATAACAGTGCCATCCACAGATCCTCTCCATAACAGTGCCATCCACAGATCCTCTCCATAACAGTGCCATCCACAGATCCTCTCCATAACAGTGCCATCCACAGATCCCCTCCATAACAGTGCCATCCACAGATCTACCATAACAGTGCCATCCACAGATCCTCTCCATAACAGTGCCATCCACAGATCCTCTCCATAACAGTGCCATCCACAGATCCCCTCCATAACAGTGCCATCCACAGATCTACCATAACAGTGCCATCCACAGATCCTCTCCATAACAGTGCCATCCACAGATCCCCTCCATAACAGTGCCATCCACAGATCTACCATAACAGTTCCATCCACAGATCCCCCATAACAGTGCCATCCACAATTAGTTTTAATATGGCCTTTGAACATCATTTTTCAAGTAAAATCATATAAACCTCTTTGTTTTGTAATTTTGGTGTTTTTTCCCGATTAATCGATTAAATTATCGACAACTATTCAAATAATCTTTAGCAGCAGCCCTAGTATTAATACATAAACCATAAGAAAATAAATTGCAGGATGAATCAGCTGACCAATTATGGAGGTATTTTCCGCTAGATGCACTGCTTCTAGGGAAAACATGGCACCATATATCAGCATGCCCCCTGTATATAGTGCCAGGTTATGTGCCCCCTGTATGCAGTGCCAGGTTCTGTTCCCCCTGCATATAGTCCCAGGTTCTATCCCCTCTGAATATAGTGCCAGGTTCTGTCCCCCCTGAATATAGTGCCAGGTTCTGTCCCCCCTGAATATAGTGCCAGGTTCTGTTCCCCCTGAATATAGTGCCAGGTTCTGTCCCCCCTGAATATAGTGCCAGGTTCTGTTCCCCCTGAATATAGTGCCAGGTTCTGTCCCCCCTGAATATAGTGCCAGGTTCTGTCCCCCCTGAATATAGTGCCAGGTTCTGTCCCCCCTGAATATAGTGCCAGGTTCTGTCCCCCCTGAATATAGTGCCAGGTTCTGTCCCCCCTGTATATAGTGCCAGATTCTGTCCCCCCTGTATATAGTGCCAGGTTCTGTGCCCCCTGTATGTAGTGCCAGGTTCTGTGCCCCTAAACACTCTAGAAGGATACTCGCCTGTCTCGATCCCACATTGTAATCCATCGATGCAAACCTCTTTTTGTCAGGCCTGCTCCTGCAGAGCATTGCAGTTGGTGCAATGACTACAATTTGCTGCCTACATAACCAAAAAGCGCAGACTGGCATGGCAGGCAACTAATGGTTCTCTTGTTCCACCAGTGCTGAGGCAGTTGCTCAATTGTATCTATGTCCCATAAGCTTAGGTACCATTCAGTGCAGTAGTACCTGGAACCTGGGTGACCAAATGCCTGAAAAAGGGGGTCTAAAACCCAGGTGAAACGGGGAAAGTTGAGATTTCGGGCAAGTGTGTGTGTTTGCTGGAGGCAATACTGATACACAAGGCAGCTTTCAGACACGGGGCTCATGCTTGCCGCCCCTCACTTAAACACACAAATTGGTCCAGGAGACTTTTGCACCACTGTGCTGTCTTGCCTTGACACAACTCCATGCCACCTAAGATACAAAGGAATTAAGTTATAGGAAAATCCTCTACCAAGTCTACTGCCAATGCAATAGGAATAATTTGTTTCCCTGTCATCTTCTGGAGTTAAAGTATGAGAGCTGTATACATCACTAAGGGCTCTTTCACACCTGCTTTATTGTCTTCCGGCATAGAGTTCCGTTGTCGGGGCTCTATGCCGGAAGAATCCTGATCAGTTTTATCCTAACGCATTCTGAATGGAGTGAAATCCGTTCAGGATGCATCAGGATGTCTTCAGTTCCGGAACGGAACGTTTTTTGGCCGGAGAAAATACCGCAGCATGCTGCGCTTTTTGCTCCGGCCAAAAATCCTGAAGACTTGCCGCAAGGCCGGATCTGGAATGAATGCCCATTGAAAGGCATTGATCCGGATCCGGCCTTAAGCTAAACATCGTTTCGGCGCATTGCCGGATCCGACGTTTAGCTTTTTCTCAATGGTTACCATGGCTGCCGGGACGCTAAAGTCCTGGCAGCCATGGTAAAGTGTAGCGGGGAGCGGAGGAGCAGCATACTTACCGTCCGTGCGGCTCCCGGGACGCTCCAGAGTGACGTCAGGGCGCCCCAAGCGCATGGATGACAGTGATCGCATGGCACGTCATCCATGCGCATGGGGCGCTCTGACGTCATTCTGGAGCGCCCCGGGAGCCGCGCAGACTGTAAGTATACCGCTCCCCCGCTCCCCGCTCCTACTATGGCAACCAGGACTTTAATAGCGTCCTGGGTGCCATAGTAACACTGAAAGCATTTTGAAGACGGATCCGTCTTCAAATGCTTTCAGTACACTTGCGTTTTTCCGGAACCGGCGTGTAATTCCGGCAAGTGGAGTACACGCCGGATCCGGACAACGCAAGTGTGAAAGAGGCCTAATACCAAATGTCTTGATTTATATTAGTCAGATATATTTCATATGACACATCCTGGTCCTGAAATACGGTCTATGACTGATTGATCCGATCTCCCCTTCATTACACCTAAGCCATATGTTGATATAAGAAGGAGCTGTCTACCTGACGTTCCCGAGTGAGACCACTTGTGCTGATCCATCCCAGACACCGCCACTAATCCTACAGTTAGTTCCCTTCCATCACTGAACCTCAACTTCACCTAAAAAAGCTCATTTACGTGACCCATAAACCACTTCAACTCTAATCCTTAAGCAAATATTTTCTCTAAATAAAGCTGAGATTTTTTTACAGCCCTTCACTGGGAGATTAACCTCCCGTCTGTCCTTATTCACATTGGTTCAGAAAAAGTATTCTTAATGTTCAAATTATTCACTTAGAATCAATGTCATAACATAGTTATATCTACCATAGTTTCCATCTACTAACTCACAAGGGAGGTTTCAGCAAAGAAAGCTTAGAAAATTAAAAATGAAGACATCATCCATCGTAATGGTGAATATAATTTTTTCTTATGCATCACTATTTCATATGAGATCACTACCAGCCTTAAAGCAGCTCTGTCACCAGGATCAACCCTATTAAACCAGACATACTGGCTGGTAGGACTCATCATGCAGATTAAAACAATACCTTTCTTTTGTCTGTACACTGATGAGCAAACGGTTAACAATGTTTTGAACTTTGGACTTTCAGGCTCCATATCTCACCATCTACTACAGCTTTGAATGTGAGACTACCATCATTTTATAGACAATCATCTTAATTATCTCAAACATAAATTGGACTTGCAAATATTTAGCGTATGATTAGTTATGCAGATTCTTGTCATGTAACTGCATTGTTACTGTTTTGCTCCTAAAATTCAAAATTTTTATTTTTTATTATTTTGTATTTTAGCTTTCAACGCTGCCTAAATCCTTCGGGGCATGCTCTTGATCAGATTCAAGCATGTCTCGACCAAAATCTGTTCCCAGGTCTCTTCTACACATTCCCAATGATGGTGCATACTTGTCAACTGCTTGAGTACGAATACAGCTTTTTCTTCAACTCTACCAATAAGTGTTTGATTGGGTTGTGGTCTGGGGACTGTGGGGGCCAATCCAGCACCTCTACTACATTGTTATTGAACCATTTTTTTTGCCAATGTCTACGTATGCTTCGGGTCATTGTCCTGCTGGAACACTATGTTGTCCTTTTCATACTCATAGTACTCGAGTGTCCCAAGTAACTAGTCTTGTAGGATACTCACCTATAGATTAGCATTGAGACCGCTATCGATCCTGGTCAAGTATCCAACGCCTATGGCTGTGAAACAACCCTGTATCCTCAGGTTTCCTCCACCAAACTTGACAGTTCCTTCAATTTTGACAGTTCCTTTTCCCTTGTTTCTTCCATACCCATTTGCACCCATCAGAGCTCAGTCTATTAACTTTTGCCTCATCGCTCCAAATCACCCGTTTCAAATCTTCTACTGTCCACTGTTCATACTTTTTTGAAAACTCGAGCCAACACTTCTTATGATGATATTGAAGTCGAGGCTTCTTCACCTTTTTTCGGGCCACCATTCAAAACTTGTGTAATGCGTTCACATGGTGCTTGCATGAATGTCTGTGATCTCACTATTACGAAGCATAGGAGCCACCTCCACTGCAGTGTTTGTCACGCCAGAACTGATAAACCTTGTGATGAGCCGACTTGTTGACTCCGATATTTTGCCTGGACGTCCACCTTTTGACTTTGGAATGGATGGACAGACTTAATTTCATATTCTTCCAACTGTCATGGCGCTCACATGATGCAGTTTGGCAATTTTATTGTCCGAGATACCGCTATCGATGAGCTGGATGATTATGTTTCTGTTTTCTTGGGAAATCTTCTTCATGGCTGCTCCTGGATTCGAACCAGCAACCTTTTGCTTAGGAATCAGCCTAATAACACAATGAGCTGTTAGGTAATGTGAGAACAGGTTGTAATTTGTAGTATAGAAGAAGAAAAAGGATTGATCAACCACCAGGAGCAAAACAGTAACAATGCAGTTACATGACAAGAATCTGCATAACTAATCATATGCTAAATAGTTGCAAGCCCAATTTATGTATAAGATAGCCAAAATGATGGTCTATAAAACGATGGTAGTCTCACGTTCGAAGCTCTAGTGGATGGTGAGATATGGAGCCTGAAATTCAAAAGTTCTAAACATTGTTACCCTTTTGCTCATCAATGTATGTTAAACAGCTGCAGAGATATCTCCAATTTTATTCATATGCAAATGAACAGGTTTGAGCACCAGGTGGCAGGGCTGAATCATTTGAGCACTGCTTTGTAACACCCCTTGTGCTTGGACAACCCCCCCATTACCACATAGAGAAAACAAGTTTTTCTATGCATATAAACTAACCCATATTATTGGTGTCTTTATAAACATATATTTTGGTTGTGGATAAAGCAGTAATATGTAGATTAGCTTTCTAAGGATACCTCAATGTGGTAAAGCTATAGTAAATAATGTATATGATATGTAGATTCTAGGACACAGCTCTGCCCTCAGCATGTCTAACCCTGTCAATCAAGTGGAGGGGGGGATGGAGTGTGCAGAACACAGAGGGTGTTACAAAGCAGTGCTCAAGGGATTCAGCTCTGCCCCCTGGTGCTCAAACCTGCTCAATTGCATATTACTAAAAATGCAGATATCCCTGCAGCTATTTAGCATACAGACCAAGGAAATGTATAGTTTTAATCAGCATGATGATCCCTACCAGGCAGTATGCCTGGTTTAATAGAGTTAATCCTGGTGACAGAGCTGCTTTAAAGGGGTTGTGCCAAGTTTTAAGTATCCATAGGTTAGGGGATAACTAGCTGATCACTGGGGGTCTGACTGCTGAGACTACCACCAATCACAAAAATGAGGGGTCTTGTTCACCAGTTCTGATGGATAGGGGACAAGGTATAGACTTGGCACAACGTGTTTAAAGGGGTTTCCAGTTTTATACCCCATTTTAAATTTTGGCAGGACAGTTGTGTGCCTAAATATACACAAACACTCACCTGCTACCCTTCACTCTATGCTCTTTAATGGAGTTATGTGCATCGCTATAGCCATTCACTGGTCTGGCATGGAGATATATCATCAATAACGCCAGTGAATGCCTGCAGTGGAGCACATAACCCTACCCAGAAGTTTACAATCCCTGTTGCCAATTTAATCGTACATTCCCCACAGAAATAACAAAGGAATATCACAAAGTGGGAGATTTATCATACAGGGAATTTTTAACCTCATCTTTGCTGGTATCTGTGTTGCTGTAATTTGTGCCAAATGTATCTAATGTCACAGATCATATATTTTCAGCATTCTCCAACTTTAGAGGTCAACATCCCCCACGCCCTACTAGTTCCCCGCTCAAGACCCAGTTCTAGGAGCCAAATGGAGAGGTGTTATGTTGAAACAGGTCCTGCTCCAGACCCAAACTATCCATGCATTACATCATGATCAGCCACTCAGTGGTTGTTTGAAAGGAAATAATTTGATGTTATCTGATGTTTGAAAGGAAATGTATGGTCAGACATAACTTATGTGGATTGGTGGAGGTTGGGAAAACAAGACCTGGGGTGATTATCTGAATATACAAAAAATTTAAATAAAGAGAGAAAAAGAAATAAAGGATCTTTCTTCACAAGACTACCTCTTTAAAGTGATATTCTGTTAGGTTTTTCTTACATTGGCTGTGTTGTTTCTACCTGTGAAGCTAGGAATTGTTGTTTCTGGCCCTTTAAGTTTCCTAGATACAGTATGTGATGACATAGAAATATACCACCTAAGTAGGGGTGAGACGTAGCTCTTCCCGTTATACTGCCTGAAAAATGTATGGTACCTCTATAATGCAGCTCATATATTGAGAGTCTTGACAATTTATATTCAATATTGTTTACAAAGTTCCAGAAATATCTGTCATATTCAAGAATCTGGCAGCGGTGATTTGTACCTGTCTTGAATTCTGTTGTGGTAACTACAACTATACACAAATGGCAGGTGGAGAGAGACTCTTTTGATGGCTGCTACACGTAAGAAGAAACAGTAAACTGAAGATGTAAAGGTCATAAAGATAGCTGCAAGCCTGAATATGGTATATATTCTATCTATTATTTGTCCACACTTTTTCTACCTGTTTTTTTTTTTTTTTTTTTAAATCTTCGAAAACCACCCGTTTAAAAAAAAAAATTCATTGGAAGGATTTTGTGTGGTGGGCAAGCACGAGCTTATCTACTCAAAAGTAAATTCTTGAAATAAATATTTTATAAATGTGATATCTCTGTCAATGGTGCTCTAAACATGTTCATATACCATTTTAAATCTGCATTTGGTCTTGTATTATGTCTCGTACAGATGTCTTCACCATCTGGATCTGAGGATCTAAGCCCACCCAGAAGGAGAAGGCGAATTGCGCAGCCAGTAAGCATAACAAGCAATGCTTGGAGTTTGAAATACAGTTGTATTCTTTGCATTAATTAATATGTACTTTACTGTAGTCGTCTTCATCATCTGTGGAGGAAGAGCATCACTCCTCTGACGGGGCCTCAGCCGCATCAAGGGAAGGTGAACCAAGCAGGGACCAGGGCCGGCAAGAAGTAAATATATTTATATATATTCTCTTTAAAAAAAAAATGATGGTTTGTTAGGAACCTGCACCTAGAGCCGCCAGGCAGGATCCCCGAGTCTCCTCCAGAGTTCGTGGGAGAGCCAGTTGTGGTCGGAGACATGTAGTATCGAATACGCAGTTCTAATTTGCATTTGGTTTGTGGACTTTCACTAAATTTAGTTTTTCTGTTTCTTCCAGGGTTTCAGAGTCTCCACCAGGGAAAATGAGGAGTTCGTTGTCCGTCACATCTATAATGAACTCCTCATCCAACTGGTGGAGGCGCGTTCCGCTTCATGGGACTACACTGACCGCCACTATGCCGAACATCAGCACACCCAGCGGCTCTGGAGGGAGATCGGTGAGGCATTATTCACCACCTGGGGGGATCTCACCGTGGCAGCTCAGAGGCAATGTTAAAAGTACAGCAATATGTCTTTTTACCACATTCATATTGTTGTTAACCTAACTGCATGCAATTTTTTTTTCCCACACAGTTCAAAAGGTTCTCATTCGGTGGCGGTCAATCAGGGACCACTTCAAGAGGGATTACAACCAGGAGGTTCAGGCCCCGAGTGGATCCGCAGCAACCTCAAGGCCACCATATATGTATAGTGCAGCCTTGGGGTTCCTAAGATGGACGCTGGCACTAGGAAGGTAATTTTTATTTTTTTTCTAAAGGACTGGAAAAAGCGTTTGCTTTCCTCTCCCTCTGACACAGAGAAGGGCTTGGCCCCTTTGTTTCAGGCAGCCCCCTACGGTCGGAGGTAGCCATAGCATAGAACCTAAATTCAGTATTTGAAGGCCAATTATTAACTTTTTTTTTTCCTACAGAACTGCCAGCAGCACTCAGGGGCGCCTGACCCACCTCTTGAGGCAGACCCGGAACAGACCGCCACCCCCAACCGACCCTGTCATGAAGCTGCTCAGGACAATCCTGGTCCCCTACAAGGGTCCCTATTTTCAACAGAGGCTCTTAAATTTCCACCAGAATTTGAGAGCCCTGTTGAACAGCCAGAGATCCGGTAGTTAATGAGGGATGACATTAAATGTTGCTGGGAGGGGGCGCAGTCGGCAAGTCAACTCAGCCCTCACAACCTTTATGCGCTAAGCTTAATCCCTGTGATGGACCAAATGTTGCCCGAGCAGGTGCATGAGTTCAAAAACATGGTTGAGAACGGGTCGTGGGAAATCTTGCACCGCCCCCATCCCGCACCCACCCAGCATACCACACCTACCCCTCATCCCACACCTATCCCCCATCCCCTTTCCGACAACCTTCCCATTCCCGAACACCATCCCATTCTCACCCCCTGAGCATGTGTTCCCTTCTGCCTCATTTTCGTCTTCTCCTCCACACTATCTTCCTCCCACTTCTTTCCAAACTCTCTCCTCCACACATGCTCAAAAACCCTCCAGTTCTGTCCCTTCCTCTCTCCACACCCCACAAATTCATCCTGCATCCTTTCCTGGGGCACGTCATTTTTATTCAGCCTACATGGAGGACGGGGGGCTAGCATTGCCAGCCCTAGACAGTCCACACCTCGATGGTCCATGTATCTGGCTAGCTAAGACCCGTCCTAGGTTGCTAGTATAGCTTATATGTGTATTCAGCTAGACCTGCCAATAGCCTTAATACAGTTCATATGTTTATGTGTTAAAGACAAAAGCAGAGTTATTTACTGCGACATCATGTTTTGGATGTCATATTACTGTTATATTTTGTGTTCACAGAAGCAGAAAAAGATAATATGCCTTTAAGATTCATTTTGTTATATAAGGTAAGCTCAGTGACACAGCAGAAATAACAGAAAGTATAGTGTTAATCTGTTGTTGCTGGGCAGAAGTTTAGACCAATCACAGCCAGCTTCTCACATAGCAAGAGTTTTCACCAATCACAGCCAGCCTCACACAGAGCCTGTCTGGGAATTACCCCAGCTACTGCTGCTAGAATCATTATTCACCAAAAATAGGTATTTAACCCCTTAGGGACCCATGACGTACCGGTACATCATGTATAGTTCTGATCACCGCCGCCCGGTGATCGGAACCCGGTGCCTGCTCAAATCATTGAGCAGGCACCTTGGCCAAATGTGCAGGGGGGACCCGTGCCGCAATTCAGACCTGCGATTTACGGCTTTTACCTGGTGCGGCAGCGGTGGCGGTGGTGCCATCGGGTCCCCATGGGGCTGTAGGGGGGACCCGATGGCATGGAAGGCAGCGCGATGCCTTCCTGAGGCATCGCCGCTGCCTTCCTGGGACGTGCCTGTGAGATACAGCCAATGCATTCCAATACAGAAGTATTGGAATGCATTGTAAAGGATCGGACCCCCCAAAAAAAATGTGAAAAAAGAAAGTTGAAAAAATGCTGGAAAATTTGGAGCAAGAAGCAGCATTAAAAGGAAAAAAGTTTGCCAGAATGTATGAGAAGTGGAAATCATACATTAAAGACATTTGTAGAAAGCTAAAGCAAGAAAGTATAAAAAGGAACTTGAGTGATATGGTAGAGACAGTAGAAGAATCTGAATCAGAGCTTATGGCAGTATATGTCAAACTGCGGTCACTTACGACACCTTCCCAGGATATTCTTATGACACCTTCCCAGTACACATGTACTGCGGTCACTAAAGATTTAGTAAAGCTCATGAAAGAACTATCATCTGCAGCAAACTATGATGAAGTTAAAGCAAGAAGTAGAATGAACAAGCTTTTTATGAGAGACTATGCTAGGTCATTAGGGGAAACTACAATCTCAAGCGTGGCTTCCTTCGCTAGCAGAAGTGCCACCCACATATCAGAGTCCTCAAATACTTCAGCCAAAAGTAAGGAATTAGCTGAACAACTTGCTGTCAAGAGAGCAGAAATTCTGATGGAAGCTGCCATCGAGGCATCCAGAACGCAGATATGAACCCACCCTTAGTTAGACCTCAGATATACCTCTCAGAGAGATCATAAAGTGATTAAATAACTTAAAGTGAGAGTACAGAAACTCAAAAGAGAAATATATCCACCATTTTATGTTGAAAGACAAGATTGAACAAATGAACCACCATCTTTTGCATACCGCCATTTTATGATACTTTATTCAACACGTGTTTTGTACATGGACTAATAGCTGCGAAGGCGGCAGTGTTATATATGAAGAAAAGTTAATAAAGAAGTTATTTCAAGCATTTGGTGTGCTCTTTAAACCTGTTTCCATAGAACAGCGCTAGAGGAATTACAGAGTAATAGACAGTCTGGTTAGACTAAAAGTCAGAGATATCAAATTCTTCTAATGCCACAGCGCAAAAGGCACTTCATAGTGCTGCGCCTGCCACAGTCCACCTCCCCTTCAAAGTTTCACCAGTTGTATTTTTTTGTTTGTTTTATTATTTATATATATATCTATATTGTTATATTTTTCTCTAATAAAAATAAATAAAAAAGTTTACTTGACTGGGCGTGTGTTTTAATTGTCCGGTACAGGGGATCAGCAACCTTGGGCACTCCAGCTGCTGTGAAAGTAAAACTCCCATCAGCTCACTACTCTGCGTTTATTATAACGCCCTTGGGAGTTTTAGTTTCAGAACGGCGGTAGTGCCAAAAGGTGGCTAAATCCTGAACATTATATGTAGCACGATCAATAATGGGCTATCTTTTATCTCCTTATTGATCATATTCCCTCTGATTGGCACTTGAACAAGCAAATGCTTGTTCATCGGTCAATCTAGTGCCCTTTCACATGAGCCCTTGTGGGAGTCCATGTAATTCAGCATTATCACAAATTCATTGACTACAGAGCGCTAAATTTAAATCTCACTCTTTAGTTAATGATTTCCAGATGACGCTCTCACATAACTAGCATGATTAGCACAAGGGACACGCAAGGTACATGCGGCTGTTAAAGGTGTTGTCCGGGTTCAGAGCTGCCGCCCTGATATTAGCAACGGAGCATTTCAATCTCCAATGCTCTCCCTTGCCCTGCGCAGGATCGGGCAGGGCAAGGGCTTACAATAATACACTGCTAGGTGGAGAATTCCGCCAAACAGTGTGTGCGGTGACGGCACCGGCTCTAATGGGCAGGCTTTAGCACTGCCCTAGCCGTTTTACAGACTAGGGCAGCGCTAAAGCTGGCCCATCAGTGCTGGTTACGCCACGGGGCTCACTGATGGGCGCAAGCCTCCGCCTGGCAGTGCTATGGAGACCCCAGTACGTCACCGAATCTCCATAAAATGCCTCTGCCCTGTGCGATTCAGCTCAGCTTAGTGGGGTAGTCCGGGTGAAAATATGGGTATGTCCGGGTTCAGCTTTGAACCTGGATAACCCCTTTAACAAGCATTATTTCTCGTGACAAGGCAGATTGTGTTATGTTGTCAAACAACAAAAACACAATGGTGCCTTGCAATATTGAGGAAGGGCCAATAGCTTAAAGGGGTTGTCTCAACAAAGATGATGGGGTTATATCGCTAGGATATGCCACTATTGACTTATAGCTTATAGTTGCGTACCAGCGCATGTACACGCACCTATATCGAGAAGATGAAAGTGCTGGTGAGCGCACTGCGCATCCACATCATCCCTTCCATTGATTTTCTATGGGTCCTCCAAAAATAGCTGAGCGCTGGATAGGCTGTTTCCATCGGGCCCATAGAAGTGAATGGGAGCAGTGGCTCACATTAACTTCTATGGAGAAAGCGCTTGGTGGTGGATGGATCGGACTCCTCCAGCAAACTTACCTTCTGTGGCTATGTCACCGATATAGGTGCGGGCCCCAGTACTGGGACCCGCACCTATAAGGTGGGAATATCCTAGCAATATGCACCCAATGTATAAGAGGAGACACCCCCTTTAATAACCATATGTGTGGCTACTACCCTTCACGTTTATTTCACAAAAGCTAATGCCAGCCATGAGGATCTGGACTGTGTGCATGTCCACAAGAGTTATGCTGCAACGTGAACTATGCCATGCACAAAATCCAGACGTCATGGGTGGCATTAACTTGTGTGAATTTTTTTAAAATATATCACCAGTGTAGCAGAAGCATTCTTGGGGCTGAGTAAAAAAGAAGAAGACACAAGGTGTATACTTTGATTTAATAGAAGATCAAACAGTTGAAACAACAATTAAACATTATCTTGCCAACTCACTCTGCCTGCTTCAGAAACAAAATAATAGGCAAAACTGTCCCTCATTCGGGCCACGGCAAGGGTTGAACGATACCCCAGATATTGCAGCCTGGTGAGTGTGCAATCAACCTCTTGCGGGTCCAGGCGCAGTGGTTCCTCTGATAAAAGATAGTTATGTAGAACTACACAAGCTTTACCTATATCGTCTATGGTTTCAACCTTAAGATTTATGGCTTTGGTGAGAATACGCCATTTAGCAACTAAAATACCAAAGGCGCACTCCACCATTCGTCTAGCTCTTTGTCAGTCTATAGTTAAACACTCGATTAGAAGGGTTCAAGTCCTGGCTAGAGTACAGCTTGATGAGGTTCTCACTTGCAATCCTTATGTGTTTTCCATCCACAGCTCTGACACAATTAGGGAATTGGCAGGTTTCCAGGAAATTGTCTGCAATCTGAAGCCACTGTTCTGTAGTTGGATGTGTGATGTAATCCTCACACAATACTTCCCACAAGGCATGACAACTATCACGGACTATACTGGAGATCATCGAAATTCCCATCTGATACTGGTAATGCAATAATGACAAACTTTCTCCCGTAGCAAGAAATCTGTGAAAAAATATAAATAAATATAAACAAAAATTAATATATACAGCTGTACCAAAAATACATTAGGGCAATCCTTACCTTACTGTCAACATTAGCCGCTCTGCAGGAGAAATTGCCCTTCTGAAGTGGGTATCCTGTCTTTCAATGTGTGTCGAAACTGTGCTACAGTAGCTGGTCATAACTCTCGACAGTCATGCGCATATAGTTGAAACATTTTTCTGGTTTCGTACGAAGCTCCAAATACAGGACGGAAAAAAGGCCTCTGGTCATCCGTTTGGAAGTTATCTGGTGGACCCAATACCGGCGTCTTTTTCCTTCCGTGGCACGTCTTCTCAATCTCGCATTTAGGATTAGTAACCTCAATCACAGACGTAAGTGTGCAGGCAACATGGTCCCAAAACACAAAGAGCCTAAATGGAGGTTTCCCTGCTTAAATACACTGTAAAAGAGGGTGTACACTTTCAGACAAGACGGAAGCCAAAACGGAAACAAATGTGACGAACGGACCCGCTTTATAGACTACGTAAAAACACAGAAGCACTGCTGTAACATCTAACTCCAGCAGAGGGAGCCAGATTCCTGGTCAGAACAGCCAGGGAAGGAGTTTCAGTCTAGACAGGAAGAGGTCTAGGAATACTGCGCCAGTGTGTGCACGTGTGTACAGAAACCTAGTGTGTACCTCAGCCTCAGACCGGATACTAGAAAAGTCAAAGTGGAGAACTGGAGCCACTAGAGGAGGCTATGGCCACTTGTTCCCAGTGCAGCCTGTCAGAACCAGCCAGCAGCAAGCAGAGATTAAAGGGGTTGTCTAATCGTAGACATTAGTGGCAAGTCGCTAGGATATGCCACCAATGTCACAGAGGTGCGGGTACCACCTGTGCACAACCACCCTCTTTTCATTTTGGTGGGACTGCTGAAAATAGCGGAGTTCTGGCTATCTCTGGCAGTCTCTCAGAAGTGAGTGGCCGCTCTTGTGCAGTGTGCTCTTCATTAATTTCTATAGGGGCCTCCGAATATAGCTGAGCATGCTCGCTCAGCTCTTTTAGGAGCTTTCATAGAAATGAATGCAGAGCACATGCGTTGTATGCTCTTCTTCACTTTCGGGGGACCATTCTAGAGATAGGTGCAGGTCTGAGAGGTGCGACCCACAACTATCCGACATTGGTGGCATATCCTAGTGATAAGTCACCAGAGTCTGAGATGACACAACCCCATTAAAGGCCAAAATTATGTACTGTATAATGGAAGGATTTGTTCCTGTTCTGTGTTTTTGACAGGCACCTGGTTTTGGCTCACAATCACTGATGGACATCACTGAGCAAATACTGACTGTGTCAAAATGGCATAAGGGTTGTCATCCTAATGAATAATAATAGCGGGGTAGGGTGGGTTATATCCTTCTCTAAAGGTGGCTTTACACAGGCACACTATCAAGGATAAATGTTCATATGAACGCTTGTTCCAGATAATCTGTCTGTAACAAACTTACCTGTCCCGGCTCCAGCGGCACAATCCTCAGCCTTGGCACGGCCACATCGGGAGAAACATGCTGCTGAGCCACGCCCCCTAGTGACGTAACAGCATCCTTGGCAACAGGATGCCATACTCTGTTTCTCCCCGCAGCGAAGAGTGCTGGAGGAGAATAGCAGTGGGCTGATTGCTCAGCTGCTCTATTACTGTGTACTAGTGTTTCTGACTAATGGAGCGCCGAGTCATGACCTATCAGGGACCAAGTGCTCTATTTAAATCCCTTCCTCGCCATACACCTCACTAGCTGTGTTCTTGGTTGGTTCTTGTTCCTGTGTTTATTGGATTGCTCGTTCCTCTGACCCTGGCTTGTCTTCTGACCACTCTCTGTCTCTCGTTTGGAACTGCATAGACTGTCTGGTTCTGACCCATTTACGAACGACTCTGGTATTGTGTTTTTTCTGTCTTTGCTAGTCCGTCTCTGCACTTAATTAGCATAGTCGACCAGTTGCGGTCTAGCTATCTAAGGATTGTACTGCAAGCAGGTAGGGAAAGGGGGCTGGGTTCTAGGGATCACTGTCCTTGTCTGTCCCTACCTACAGTAACACTGCCGGTGTAAAGGTGTTGCAGATCACTTGATGACTGAGCGAAACGCTCATTCGTCGGGTGACACAATCTATCACGTGGACACCTCAATCATCATTTCTGGGCAGCAGATTGTACAGTAACAATGATTCTGTAAGAGGACAAGTGATGGCAATAGCTATTGCTTATTCACATACTGTGGAGGAGATTGCTGCATCTAAATGCAGCAGTCTTCTCTATGACAAGCAGGCGATTGTTGGGAAGAAATGCTTCCTTCCCAACAATCGCCTGCTTCATCAGGCCGTGTAAACCAGCCTCAAGTAACCAGATTCCTCCTCACAGCAGCTGTGGTTTAGTGTGCGCGAGTTTGCCTGTCATGTGCTGCTGACATCTCGCCATCTCCCCTCTTATCTCTAGACATGTCAGCTGCGGAATTACAGACAAGTGCACCCTGTCACTTGCTGCTTCCGCAGTTTTGGCATGCAGCTAATGCGGGGCATTCAGATGTATTTTGCTAACTGACACGATCAAGTGGTAATTGTAATTAGATGCTTCAACCTGTAAGACGTGATACTAAAATTAAATACAGGAAAAATAATTGCTGTGTGTAATAAATGTAAATCACACCCTGAAAAAAGGGAAATGTCAAAGTAATGAAACTAAGTGAAGCGTTATTAAAGGGGAAATGTCAGGGATCAGCATAAGAAGAAGGTATTAGGTATTATAGAGGGAGGAAGGGGGTGCAGAGATTTTATTATTCCTGCCTGATATGGCATGCAGGCAGGGGTGTAACTATAGGGGAAGCAGGGGGAGAGGTTGCTTTGGGGCCCTGACCCAGAAGGGGCCCATACAGGAGGAGGAGGACTAAAGGATTTGGTCAGGGCCCCCTCAACAGTATTACACAATGAAATTATATACATTGACAGTATAGACAGTGTAGAAAACGGATGGAACAGCTGCCGGGCCTGGTCTGAGAGAGCGATCTTTACTAGCCACAGGAATGGGGGCAGCATGAAAGGAAGGGGTTGCAAAAAAATGACTGTTGGAGGGGGGCCCCATTCAAAAATTTGCTGTGGGGCCCAGCCATTTCTATCTACACCACTGCATGCAGGCCAAACTTTTTAAAGGTCTTAGCCTACATACTTTGAGGGGCAGTAAAGAATGTATCAGGGAATGTAAAAAAAAAAAAAAGCATATTTCATTTATAATACTAGGGATTTATGGGGAACAAATTTTAGTTTAATAGTATCACGGGGGATCTGGGTTTTCTGGATGTAATACAGATGTTAAAATGCTTTTATACACAGCTGTCTGAAGAAGCACACTATAAAGGATTTGACAATACAGAAACGGGGGATGCAAACCCATCAAGCAGATGCTGCTTTTCCCTTTAAAAGCGCTTGCCAGGTACAAAACCTTCAACAGCCACCTGTCTAGACCAGTGGCTTATTCTGGAGGTTGCAATATTATCTGCGGAGTGTGATGCATGGAGTATTGCGAAGTTTACCAATTCATTCCACTCTCCAATAACGAACGCCGGGTTCATATCACCATTTTGTTTTCTGTTCTTCTGATCTGTCAGAACAGAAAACAAAACAAAAAAAAACACGCATTCTTTATTTTGAGCATCCAGTATGCTCATTTTGCATCCGTATTAGCCATTTCCGCCTGAGATCCGTTATTTTAGACGGGAGAAAAAATACTTTGTGGAGGACTTTTTCCTAAAACAGATGCAAAATGAGCATAACGGATGCTCAAAATAAAGGATCTGGTCTTGTTTTTTGTTTTCTGTTCTTCTGATGGATCAGAAGAATGGAAAACCAAATGGCGATGTGAACCTAGCCTCACTCGGATATGTTTCCATGTTTGGGAATTGCAATTTGTAACTTGCAGGTGGGCAGGCAACAAAGAGACCCACTGGTTAATTTATCAAGTGCGCTGCACCAGAAGAGTGGGGGGATTTTGCCGGTCTTGTCTGCGTTTTAGGCATATGTGCCAAATGTATTATGTATTTGCCCCATTTTTAGGATGTTTGTGCTGTGCTCCAGTCCCCTGGTGGCATACAGACTGATCGAGCCTTTGTAATGAGACTAGATTTTAAACTGAAAAACCCATAGGTGGTTAATGCAAAAAATGGAACAAATGTTGTTTGACATTTTGTCACCACCAAAAAAATGCACAACCCATGACAGACTCTCCACACAAAAAAGAGCAAAAAGACGCACATTAATACGTTACCTCCTTAGGCCCCTTTCACACGGGTGCAATGCGCGAGGTGAACGCATTGCACCCACACTGAATCCGGACCCATTCATTTCTATGGGGCTGTGCACATGAGCAGCGATTTTCAGGCATCACTTGTGCATTGCGTGAAAATCGCAGCATGCTCCTCTTTGTGCGTTTTTCACGTAACGCAGGCCCCATGGAAATGAATGGGGTTGCGTGAAAATCGCAAGCATCCGCAAACAAGTGCGGATGCGGTGCAATTTTCACTCACGGTTGCTAGGTGACGATCGGGATGGAGACCCGATCATTATTATTTTCCCTTATAATATGGTTATAAGGGAAAATAATAGCGTTCTGAATACAGAATGCTTAGTAAAATAGCGCTGGAGGGGTTAAAAAAAATAAAAAATAACTTCTCACCTTAATCCAATTTTTTTTTTTTAACCCCTCCAGCCCTATTGTACTATGCTCTCTGCATTCAGAATGCTATTATTTTCCCTTATAACCATGTTATAAGGGAAAATAATACAATCTACATAACCTTGAACCCAAACCTAAATTTCTGTGAAGAAGTTCGGGTCTGGGTACCACAGTCGGTTTTTTATCATGCTCATGCAAAACACATTGCACCCGCGCGAAAAAAACTGAACATCGGAATGCAATCGCAGTCAAAACTGACTGCAATTGCGTACCTACCCGCGCGGGTTTGCTGCAATGCACCGGGACGCATCCGGACCTAATCCGGACACGCTCGTGTGAAAGAGGCCTTAGTGTGCTGTCCCTCTATAGCCTAGATTTAATAATGTGTCTGAATGTTTAAGAAGTGGTGCAAACTGGTGACATTTTGGCACAACTCTCCATCAGCAGCCATTTTATGGACAGGCCCTCACTGTGAATAGCACAAAAGACCTGACAAACAAGAAGCATACCTAATGAAATATAGAAAATGGCACAACATTTCTACAAAGACTATATTAGTACGGGTAAGTGCCGAAAACTCATCTTATAAACACGTTGGTCAACAGTAACCAGAAAATGGCCAACCCCTTTAACAATACGGATCAGACTCAATCACTAGAATGAGTCAACCTTAGAGCTCACGCACACGACCGGTGGATGTTTTGCAGTCCCCAAATTGCAGAATTTCTGGTGTTTTATATGTAAAAAAAAATGTGCCGGAGAAAGATGCGCCAAATTTAGGCCTCTTACTAAATTTGGCACAACTTCTTACAGTCTGTGCACCAGAAAAGCAAACCTACACCAGCTATAGGGTGGTGTAGATTTGCACTATAATTTATGGCAGTTTATGGCATAAATTATAGTAAATTTGTTGGGTTGTGGAAGGGTAAGAATCTCCCACTAAGCCCAGCGCTGTTAAAAAAAGGAAAAAAATAAATGTGGCAAAAAAAAAAAAAAAAGAGCGTTGTAGCCCCAACCCCCAAAAAATAGAATTGCAAAATGTTTATGCAAATATTTGTCACTTTAGACACTAGAAAAATGGCACAAAGGACATGATACATTTACCCCTTGCATTAGATCCCCACTATCCAGAGAGCCAGTACCCACTTACTTCTGCCTGCCCTGACCACAGATGTGGAGGTCCGTGTTACTGCCTCACATCTGTATACCATTGGCAATCCACCAGGGCTTCCCATGGGTAATGTCTGTACCCCTCAGCCAAATCCAGTGAGTTATTTCCTTACCCCGAGGTTGTGACGCCAAACTTATATTTTCTGACTATAAAAATCAATGATATACCTACAATATTGTTCACTCAAAAACAACGACACGTGCCCAAAATAGTCAACAAATATAATTCCATTTTATTGCATAAAATAAGTCCATATACAAAGCATATCACAATATAAAAATAGAAAAAAAAAAAGGAAACAACAGACGTATAAAAAGGTGCCAGAATAACCTAACCACTGCTGCTGCCACCCTCAAACAGATCCTACACGTCCCGCACAGTCACAAATATAAATATGTGCCCCTGCAAAACATAAATAACCCATAGTGATCGGCTCTATATGCCCCCTGGGTATATCCCACCATGTAGGTATATTCCCATGCAGATTACAAACCTAAGAATAACACTGATAGATACTGCTAACCCGAAGCAATAGTGCAGCAAGCGCAAATCAAGGAGGCCACAAATAATATAATGCAACATATCACAAAAAGCCTAAGGCCTCTTTCACACGGGCGTCACGGATTTGGGCCGGATAGGATGCGGGTGCGTCGCAGGAAAATGCGCGATTTTTCCGCGTGAGAAAAATCGGCATGTTTGGTACCCAGACCCAAAACCAGACTTCTTCACAGAAGTTAGGGTTTGGGATCGGTGTTGTGTACATTTTAATATTTTCCCTTATACCATGGTAAAAGGGAAAATAATATCATTCTTAATACAGAATGCATTGTAAAATAGCCCCATCCCGATCATCTCCCAGCAACCATGCGTGAAAATCACACCGTATCCGCACTTGCTTGCGATTTTCACGCAGCCTCATTCACTGGGCCTGCGTTGCGTGAAAAACGCACAATATAGAGCATGCTGCGATTTTCACACAACGCACAAGTGATGCGTGAAAATCATTGCTCATGTGCACAGCTCCATAGAAGTGAATGGGTCCGGATTCAGTGCGGGTGCAATGTGTTCACCTCACGCATTGCACCCATGCGGAAATCTCGCCCGTGTGAAAGAGGCCTAACACATGTAGGCAGTACATACCGCAAGACATGATTGGGGGTAGAAGGAACAGCACTGGTCAGCCAGAAAAACCTTGACGCGCGTTTCGCCTCAGCTTCGTCAGGAGGTATATAAATCAATGGTAGTGAAACTTCATTTTAAATACAATATGATTAACTACAGTGGTTTCAGCTACAACCATCATGGGAAACCGTACATGAAAAATATCTTTGAAGATGAATTGTTTCCTTGTGCGCCTCTATAGCTGAATTCAAAGACCTTTTCACCGGATTAAGGGCTCTGCACACACAAATTGTGTCTGCCATTTTTTGTTCACTGAAAAAACACCATAGAAAGAGCTTGCATTTTTCTCAATATTAAGCCTCTTTCACACGACCGTATGGCTTTTTCAGTGTTTTGCGGTCCGTTTTTCCACGGATCCGTTGTTCCGCTTTTTGTTTCCGTTGTGTTTCTGTTTCCGTTCTTTCTGTATGGCATATACAGTAATTACATAGAAAAAAATTGGGCTGGGCATAACATTTTCAATAGATTGTTCCGCAAAAACGGAACGGATACGGAAGACATACGGAGTACATTCCGTATGTGTTCAGTTTTTTTGCAGACCCATTGACTTGAATGGAGCCACGGAACGTGATTTGCGGGCAATAATAGGACATGTTCTATCTTTTAATGGAACGGAAAAACGGAGTACATTCCATTTTTTTCCCGGAATCATTGAAATGAATGGTTCCGTATACAGAACGCAAAAAACGGCCTGTAAACGGAAAAAAATAAAACGGTTGTGTGCAGGAGGCCTTACATGTGTTCTTTGACAAAACAATGGCTGATCTCAGGGAGACCAGCTACAGAAAACACTGTGGAGCCTCATTTAAGAGTCTCAACACAGCAATCCAAAGTGCAAAGCTCCCTGGGAAACAGCAATATGCAAAATAGTTGTGGAGCCCCAGTTATGGGTCTTCAGCACAGTGAAAGCCAGATATCCCTCAAAGGAAGGAAAACCGAGCAAAGGGGTGTCCCCATTACAGAGATCACCAAATCCACCATATTAAGTGGCCCCTATGTCAAGATCCCGCTCTTTTACAAGCTTTAAGGATGTGACGGGGAAGACCTAAGCCAGTTATCCATCCACAGACAGCTGTTTCGGGGTGTTGCCCCTCATCAGTGTGGAGTAGGATTCTGGCTAACCGGCATTGCTCCCAGTTAGCCAGAATCTGGCTACCCCAGATTCTGCGACTTTTTTATGCCAAAAACTGGGGTAGAGCTGCAAGTAACGTGTTTGTGTGTGAATCCAGCCTCAGGGACTCGCAGGGACAACCGTGAAGTCTTTCTCTATAGTCTATTTAACTCCACAGGGACAGAGCTCAACGAGCAGCTCGTTTTATGCTGATCTGCAATGCAGACAAACCTATCCATTACATAGCAAAGCAACTGACCTTGTGCAAGGATAAAAAGTAGCATACAGATTGCATGCAGGGCGTATTATACCGGATGCAATGCACGCTACATTACACACGGCTTTCACAGCTGATTAATGCAGGATTTCTATGGAATATATCAAACCTGGACAATAAAGGAACATAAAATACATTCAATATTCATTCACATGACTCATACAAAGACGAGGCCTCATTCAGACGGGTGTCTAACCGTCCATATACTGGGTGAAACTCCCAGACAAGCATAGATTTACTGAACCAATCCTACAGCACCACTGATATCTATGGTGCTGCAGGTCCAGTTCAGTATGGCTTATATCTACTACTAGGGATGAGCAAATCGACTTCGGATGAAACATCGAAAGTCAATTCGCATAAAACTTTGTTCTAATACTGTACGGAATTAGGCCTCATGCACACGGCCGTGCTGTTTTTTGCGGTCCGCAAAAATATAAATGCAGACAAGAATAGAACATGTTATATTTTTTTGGCGGTGCCACGGAACAGAGCCACCGATGCGGACAGCACACGGAGTGACCCAAACAACGGCCGCGTGCATGAGGCCTTGGAAGTATTGGCTCTGATGAGCCGAAGTTATTGCTTCGCGAAGTCTCACAAGACTTTGCACAATAAGTTCATAAATTAATTTGCACTGTAAAAAAACATTTCCCGAACTCGGGTTCGGTTACAAGGTACCACTCGGAACCGAACCCGAGTTCAAACAAAGTTTTATGCGAATCGACTTTGGATGTTTCATCCGAAGTTGATTTGCTCATCCCTAACCACTACTAATACTTATAACAATACTGCTACTACTACTACTTCTAATAATAATAATAATAAAATAACAATACTACTACTAATAATACTAATGAATAGTAATATAGGTTGGCTCACAGTATTTTTGCATAAATGTTTTAATAACACATTGACGAGGCGAGTAAAGTTATTACTCGCCTCGTCAATGTGTTATTAAAACATTTATGCAAAAATACTGTGAGCCAACCTATATTACTATTGATTTATTTCTTCTTTTCAGTTGGTAACTGAAAGGCTGTGCTCCAGTAGTTTGCTGGTTGAGCCCTTTCTAAAAACCTTTGTTAATAATAATACTAATGACAAGATTTGTATAAAGTTGATAAAAAAAAAAAAGTTAAAACAAGAAAATATGGGTAGGTAACTCTTGAGTTTACAAGGCAGCAGACTACCTAACTTTTACAAATCTCATCTTTCATTTACTTACATTTATATATGGAACTGCATGTAAGGGCTCATGCACATGACCGTAGTCTGTTTTGTGGTCCACAAACTGCAGATCTGCAAAACATGGATACCGGCCATGTGCGCATTTTGCAGATCGGAGCGCCCTGCCCTTTTACGGACAAGTGCGCGGTGTGTTGTCCACATCTTTTGCGGCCCCATTGAAGTGAATAGGTCCACATCCAATCTGCAAAAAATGCACCCAGAGGGTATATGACTCTGTAGAGGGCCATATAACCTCTGTGCCCTGCCATATAAGTTCTGAACATATAACTCTTCCATGTACAAGGAGTCTTGGTGTACGGTCATGTACTCAGGTTTCCTGATGTAAATTTGAAAGCCAAACCAGCAGTGAATAAAAAAAGAAGAAGAAAAAAGAAAGAAAGGGATGCTGTATCTGTCCTTTACCCTAACCCTAACCCTGGGTTCACACCTGAGCGCTTCTCAAACGCGCGTTTTTGTCGCGCGTTCTTATGCGCGTTTTTTGTAATAGTAAACGCGCGTTTGACGCGCGTTTGTGTCATTGACTGCAGTGTCCTATGGCCACAAACGCGCGTCAAAACGCCCCAAAGAAGCTCAAGTACTTGTTTGAGCGTCGGGCGTTTTACAGCGCGTTCGTACGCGCTGTAAAACGCCCAGGTGTGAACCATTCCCATAGGGAAGCATTGGATTTCATGTCTTGAGCGTTTTACAGCGCGTTTGAACGCGCTGTAAAACGCTCAGGTGTGAACCCAGGGTAAGTTCACACCTGAGCGTTTTACAGCGTGTTCAAACGCGCTGTAAAACGCTCAACACGTGAAAACCAATGCTTCCCTATGGCCCTGGTTCACACTTGAGCGTTTTACAGCGCGTTTGAACGCGCTGTAAAACGCCCGACGCATAAACAAGTTCATGAGCTTTTTTGGGGGCGTTTGTCGCGCATTTGGGCCATAGACTCATTGGACAACACTGCAGTCAATCACACAACTGCGCGTCAAACGCGCGTTTACTATTACAAAAAACGTGCATAAAAACGCGTGACAAAAACGCGCATAAAACGCGCGTTTGAGAAACGCTCAGGTGTGAAAGCAGGGTTATACTTTCTCTACTTTTAGGATCCACTTCTGATTTTGGCCTCCAAAGCCACATCCAGAAACCTGACCATGTGGCTCTGTTATGGGCGTACTTACAGGTGTTGTAGGGTCCTAATACTAAAGCTGGTTTCACACGGGCGTTGCGGATTGGGGCCGGATGCGTTCAGAGTGCGTTCAGTGAAACTCGCACTATTTTGCAAGCAAGTTCAGTCAGTTTTGTCTGTGATTGCGTTTAGTTGTTCAGTTTTTTCCGCGCGGGTGCAATGCGTTTTGATGTGTTTTTCACGCGCGTGATAAAAAACTGAATGTTTACAAACATCATCTCTTAGCAACCATCAGTGAAAAACGCATCGCACCCGCACTTGCTTGCGGATGCAATGCGTTATTCACGCAGCCCCATTCACTTCTATGGAGCCAGGGCTGCGTGAAAAACGCAGAATATAGAACATTCTGCGATTTTCACGCAACGCGGAACTGATGCGTGAAAAACAACGCTCACGTACATAGACCCATTGAAATAAATGGGTCAGGATTCAGTGCGGGTGCTATGCGTTCACGTCACGCATTGCACACGCGCGTAAATCACGCTCGTGTGAAAGGGACCTAAGGGGCATATCTCAACAGAGAAATGAGGTGCGGCTAGAGATAATTATGAATGATGGGAGACAAGAGTGGGAAAATACATTTGGATCACTGTGAGACCATGGACAGAAGGAAAGGATGCGGCCATATTCAGTTTTTTACTGTGGAACCCCATGGTTCTATTCCTAAAATCCTAAAAAGTAAATTGAAAAATATTTTCTGTGACTCTCTGATAATCCAGAATATTTCATAATTCCCAGGTTGGTCAGGTCTTTTTAATGTTGGATAAAAGGCATTTTACCATTTGGGTAAGAAAACTTGACATCAATACAGGGGTGTACATAGACATCATAGAGCCCTATCACAAAGTTTACAATGGTAAGACTCAAACCCCAAACAGTTCCTGACCCCATTAGATTTCTGATGAATTTCCCTTTTTTCTAAATTAGGTAGAGATATTCTTTAATTACTCAACCACTTTACCTAACTTTTATACCTGAAAAACTGGAACAGACACTTCATAAATATGGCGCTAATTCTAAACACATATTTTACAATGTATTTATGCCACACAATTGGCATACTTTGCTAAATCCCCCCCACAGAGCTCTAAGTCTCTCGGCTCACTAAATACAGAACAAGATAAAACTGCGTGTCTGCAGCCACCACTAGGGGGAGTTCACTGCACAGGAATGTATACAATTACCACTGAACTGAATGACAGCTGTAAAATCTTGCTTCATAGGAGTTGTGTGGTCTGCCTTCATAGTGAGCTCCTAGAGGCTAATTAGCATATTATAAAAGTTAGATTTCTGGCGTAACGGGGGAATAGATAAAAGTAGGAATAGGCTAGTTAGGTTTAGCTGACATTAGCACATCAGTAATGTCAGCTAGCTTAATAGGGTTAAATCTGGTGACAGAATCCCTTTAATTTTAATTGGGGGGCTGAATGTTTGGACACTGAATGAATGGGACTGTACACTGTACTTTACGTGCTGTAGTTTACCGACTGTCTGCCTGTGGATTTCACCTGTGGACAAAATGTGAGCTAATACTCTTAGTGAATCCCGTGGTCCTGTGCTGTTTTCTGTATAATCTGGCCGTAACCATGTCTACTCTGTGCATAAACTGAGTATTCTTGCATTTTTGACCCAGGTTGTTTACCTGGTTACTCTTTGCTTTCTACTATATCTGACCTCGGACTGTTTGGTGACTGTTGTCTTGCTTTTGTGTCTCTGTACCTCCGCTTGCTTCTGTTATTGGATATGTGGGTTTCCTCTGGGTACTCAGATTGTGAGCTTCACTGGGGACAGCAAATGATGACAATGTCTGTAAAGCGCCATATAAGCGAGTAATATATGAATACTGCTTTGGCCGCTCCGATTCGGACTCTGGCTCGTACGACTGCTCAACCTGTCCGCTCCACCTAGTGAATGCAAGCTAAGATCCGAAACCCCCCGCAAAGATCGCCCAGGGTTAACCAGTTAGGTTCCTGAGTGAGATTGCCCTCATCAGTGTGGTTATTCCGCTGGATGCAGGACCCCAGTAGTTATAGGGTTGTTGCAGGGCAAGTTCACCAGTTCTTGCTGAACTGATTAGCTAGTGCCAAGACTGGAAGTGGATGCCGAGTTTGTTGGATAGGTTACCTGCACGCCGTCAGTTCCATCATACAGGCCTCTTTCGATGATATCTTATCTTGTGGGACCAGTGCAGCAGCTGATTGGAAAATACATCATTACAGGAGGCCAGGTTGTACAGCGACGGGAGCAAAGGAATTACCACGGAGGAAAGTATACATTTTTTTATTTTATTTAAAATCTCAGGCAGAAAATAACCTCCCCATTGAAGTCAATGGGGATATTTAGCATAAAACCTGCTCCAGAGCGGCAATATAAACTGACATGCTTTTTGCATAAAATCTGCTCCATAGGTGGGGAAAATTTCCAAACCATCTACACGTGATTCTGAAAATATCATCTACTTAGCAGGTACTATATTACGCTGTAGATATTCCGCACAAAAATCTGCATGTGCAAGTAACTTAAAGGGGTTGTGCATAGATTTATATTTATATACTGACACCCCCGCGATCAGTGGTTTGAAGAGGAGGCGGTGCTCCATGCGAGCGTCATTTCCTGTTCATTGCACTGCCTGTCGTCTCAGAAGTGGAGTGTAATGACAAGCAGTGATGGCCAGTTCGCCCGCGAACATATGCGGGCTGCCATCTTTTTTCACAAGTCCGGCGAGGCACAGGTAAGCCCTTACCTGTGCCGCAAGCCGGTCTGAAAACAAATGCGGCCCCTGGGAGCAGGCAGTTCCGAGAACAGCCCGATGAAGCCCCCCCAGACTTGTAAAAAAAAGATGGCAGCCCGCATATGTTCGCGGGCAAACAATGCGAAATGGCCATCACTGATGACAAGTACTTGCTCCATTCACTTGAATGGAGTGAGTGCTTGTAATTACACTACTTCGCTGCTCCACAGTAGACGATGCGTAGGGTAATGAACAGGAAGCAGCGCTCGCATGGAGAGCCGCCTCCTCTTTAAACCGCTGATCGGGGGGAGGGGGGTATCAGACCCCCACCGATCTGATATTGATGACCTATGTTGAGGATAGGTCATTAATATAAAATCGCTGCACAATCCCTTTAATATAAACACGAAACTGGCACTAATTTCCTAGTGTGGATATGTGATGCAGATGAGCATGTAAATGCCTTTGCTGTAAGTCACAATGCTCTTCGATATCTTCAGCCCTCCCTAACCCTAACCTAATTGTATCCGATAGCAGTTCCATCTGTTTCAGTGCATAAAGCTGTATTGTTATAACACTGCAGAGCATTATCCTGCACTTTTCTGCTTCACATATTCCCATATGAAAATATTTTCACTGTAAAGTGTAAGAAATTAAACATCCACCCAACGAAAATCCCGGCAGCTCCAGCTCCTACTGTATATGAAGAAGTTATTCACAGTTTAAACAAACTCCCGATGTTCTCCATCAGCTCTGTTGAACTTGGTAGCAATTGGTTTTATGACTATTTCCAAGATAAAGGAGGAATTGTATCAGCTGGAAATCTATTTCTGCCTGCATTCTACAGCTAAGTCACTGCCTTAGGCGGAATTCTTTACCAAAGCCGACTTAAAACCACCTGTCAAATTAAAACTCCTGCAAACATCTCTTCTGGACAAGATTTCATTTTTCATGTGTGCGTGGATTGAGGTTCACACTGCATTACATCTAATGTCCCTCCCTGGGAACCATCCACTTACTTTACTAGTGAATGCAGCTTTCTACCTTGCACTGTGAATGTGTACATGGCCTAAGGCAACACTGATGCAGGTTCTGCTAATCTACTCCTGTATTAATTAATATAGCATGTAAAACACACTGGTTCGGAATGTATATGACTGCCATAGCCTGACACATTACTTATAATATTTCCTATAAATATTATGAGATTCTACTTAATTTGCCAATTTTTATCAGACTCCCTTATAACGCTCAACCGTTACCATTTTCTAAACAGTCTTTCATCTCCTTGTAGAGATCTTTTCCCTATTCTTCTGTTAATCTTATAGAAAGTTCAAGCCACATGCTGTGACATTTCCTTCTTTTAGCTCCCTAGTGCTTCTTGATCTCTTTTTAATTCCCAGGACACCAATTGCATGCTATTCTTGGTGAAATCAAAGAAAGCAGAATTGGCCTTGCCATTACTGTATAACACACACATGAAATGCTCAGACCAACAAACAGAGGATTCAAAAATGAGTAAAAAAAAATATTAGACATTATTAGCAAGGTCATAAACATAGGGCTTCCGATAAGCCTCAATTCTTGGTGCTGATTCATGCCACTACACCCCCTATATCCCCCATGCCTGTGAAGAGGGAAAGATCTATTCAAGTTCACACCAGGAAGGGTGATGGGGAAACCTGAGCTGAGGCCCCTCTCCATGTATCTAATAGAAACCACAGGGTCTGACTTCCATCATTAGTTGACAACTACACTATTACTGAAAATGTACCGATATTGGTTGGTTACCATCAGAAAGTCTTCAAATTACAGATGAGCAAACTTGTTGAGATTCATTTTGTGTCTGAAATATTCAAATAAATTTGCTTATCGGTGGTAGATGGTATTTAAACACAGGCAATGTTATGGGGAAAAAACTGTGGCTTGTTTAAAATTTATGATTTACCAGGGACAGGTCCCTACCCCTGTTTGAACACACAGGTTAATGTTATTAAAAAAAACTGTGGCTTGTTCTGCACAAGCATCTAAAAATGATCGTCATTAACAGGGGAAGAATGCCTGTCTATATTTAAACACACACACAATTGTTAATTAATTGTTAATACAATTTCAATGAAACACAAATGCGTCAGCTAACATAGATATGACAAAGCAGTATTTGTGATAAACTATTGGGGTCATTTAACTAGTGTAAAGCAGAGTTGGCTTAGTTGCTCATAGCAACTAATCAGATTCCACCTTTCATTTTCAAATGAGTTGTCAAAAATGAAAGGTGGAATCTGATTGGTTGCTATGGACAACTAAGCTAGTTCTACTTTACACTAGTTTAATAAATACCCCCATATGCATTTAATGTCACTAGTTCAACAATGAACCAGCTTCAGGTTTATTTAGTGGACAAGTTTTTGTGAAATTTGTAAGAAAAATGATTAGTTTAGAATCAATTTGCTCATCCTTACTTCAAATATATGATATCTGATAACTAAACTACGAAAGCTTTCTGGTTCCTTTTTGCTTTTCTTCTACTGATTAGTTTGGGAACATCCTTTACTACTGTACCTATTT
Organism: Bufo gargarizans; assembly: GCF_014858855.1. NCBI lineage: Eukaryota > Metazoa > Chordata > Amphibia > Anura > Bufonidae > Bufo > Bufo gargarizans. The sequence continues at coordinate 73,897,980 of NC_058082.1, read as the reverse complement.
ATATGCTTATATGCTTGGTGTTTTTAATCAGAGTGAAAATGGAGCTGGACCCTCCATGTTAGAGTAGGTCCCACCTGATAAGAAGCTACCTTGTCGTCTGGTAGGTGGGCCCGTCATATTTGTGATCAATAATATGCGCTAAGAGCTTCTTGACTGCATTTGCAGTAAGTGTTGGTGTCATATATTTGACCCTGTTCACACATTCACCTGTTCACTCAGTCTTAGTGCATTTAGTGGTGTGCTGCAACTTTATTTGTTTGCTCTATTTTTGAGATATATATATATATATATATATATATATATATATATATAATGAAGAAAATCCGCAGCACTCCTTGAAGTGTAGAAAAAATGTGTAGTTTTATTCACACATGTCAAATAAGACTAGTCTTATTTGACATGTGTGAATAAAACTACACATTTTTTCTACACTTCAAGGAGTGCTGCGGATTTTCTTCATTGTTTTACGTCTCGAATCGAGGGACCACCGCCGGCACCACACAGCTACGGCTGAGTAAAACGACAGGAGTGCTGCCTGAAACTTCTTTTATGGATATATATATATATATATATATATATATATATATCATATAAAAAAGAAAAAAGTGGCAGCACCGTCTCTAAAGAAAACAGGGGGTTCAACTGGCCCAATAAGGATATAGCAAGTCCAATGCATACAAGTCAAAAAAGTGGGCAGCACTCCATAAGATAAAAAAGTACAAAAAAATCTTTATTTACCCAAACATGATATGCTAGGACATGTATATTATATATACATATACAGTGAACAAAAATATAAACGCAACACTTTTGGTTTTGCTCCCATTTTGCAGGAGCTGAACTCGAAGATCTGAAACATTTTCGACATACACAAAAGACCCATTACTCACAAATATTGTTCACAAATCTGTCTAAATCTGTGTTAGTGAGCACTTCTCCTTTGCCGAGATAATCCATCCCACCTCACAGGTGTGGCATATCGAGGTGCTGATTAGACAGCATGAATATTGCACAGGTGTGCCTTAGACTTCCCACAATAAAAAAGACAACTCTGAAATGTGCAGTTTGATCACACAGCACAATGCCACAGATGTCGCAACGTTTGAGGGAGCGTGCAATTGGCATGCTGACTGCAGGAATGTCTACCAGAGCTGTTGCCTGTGCAATGAATGTTCATTCCTCTACCATAAGCCGTCTCCAAAGGAGTTTCAGAGAATTTGGCAGTACATCCAACCGGCCTCACAACCGCAGACCACGTGTAACCACACCAGCCTAGGACCTCCATATCCAGCATGTTCACCTCCATAATCGTATGAGACCAGCCACCCGGACAGCTGCCGCAACAATTGGTTTGCATAACCAAAGAATTTCTGCACAAACTGTCAGAAACCGTCTAAGGGAAGCTCATCTGCATGCTCTTCGTCCTCTTCGGGGTCTGGACCTGACTGCAGTTCGTCGTCGTAACTGACTTGAGTGGGAAAATGCTCACTTTCGATGGCGTCTAGCATGTTGGAGAGGCGTTCTGTTCACGGTTTTCACTGTTCAGGGCAGATTGCAGACAGCGTGTGTGGCATTGTGTGGGTGAGCGGTTTGCGGACGTCAACGTTGTGGACCGAGTGGCCCATGGTGGCGGTGGGGTTATGGTATGGGCAGGCATATGTTATGGACAACAAAAAAAGGTGCATTTTATTGATGGCATATTGAATGCACAGAGACACCGTAACCCAGATACCGATACCGTACCCCCCCCCCCCCCCACACACACACATTTCAGAGTGGCCTTTTATTTTGGGCAGTCTAAGGCACACCTGTGCAAGATTCATGCTGTCTAATCAGCACCTTGATATGCCACACCTGTGAGGTGAGATGGATTATCTCGGATCTGCTCAATAACACAGATTTAGACAGATTTGTGAACAATATTTGAGAATAATGGTTCTTTTGTGTATGTAGAAAATGTTTCAGATCCTTGAGTTCAGCTCATGCAAAATGGGAGCAAAACCGAAAGTGTTGCGTTTATATTTTTGTTCAATATATATATATATATATATATATATATATATATATATAAGAGAGAGAGAAAAAGAGAGAGAAAGAGAGGGAGAGGGGGAAAGAGCACCTATACTACATGTATTGTAGGGCAGGCAACTCCCCTCTGAGTTTCTGGGAAAGATATTCAAATTAGCTTTTCTAAGCCTATTTGGTGCCAGAATACATAAGATGTGCTAATTTTCATAACATTTTCCCAGAAACCCAGGGGATTGTTGACTGGCTTACGATACTCCTCATATGTACTTGACACCCTGCATAATCAGAAATAGTACTGTACCCAAGGCCTTTCAGGCAGCCGAGCAAAGTTTCTTTGCTCAGTTCTTTTAAAGGGTAGTTACCCAGAAAGAGGAGGATTCCTGATGTGAGACAGTTTTCCTTTCCTTTTGGAAAGGAGAATAGCCTGCATGTCTGTTTTCCAGAGAAGCAGTATGTGGGGACACATGTACAGCAATGTATACAAGATCTTATTAAAAGCACTGATTGAACAGTTTGAAAGTACCATAAACACTTAGTAGAAAAAAAGGACTAAAATTGATCTATGAAGCACAAGGAGATATGCATAAATACACATACTAGAGATGAGCAAATCAATTCTATAAATTTGGAATTCATCCTCAATTTTGAAAATTCTAATAAACCAAAATATTTTGCAATTCTTTTTAGGCAAATCAAGAGAAAGTAAAAAAAAAAAAGTGCAATTCAGCCTTTTTTCCAGAAGCATTAAAAAAGCTGAGTGTTTCACAACTACGACATAGCCTAACAATCATTGCTCAGCCTTTTATACAGTCTTAATAGCAAAACTAGGATAATAGCTAAGCTGGGCTCACATCTGTAAATAGCATTTTCAGGACAAAATCCCTTTATCAGAGCAAACCAGATAGAATCAGTTTTTCTAGTTGAGAGGCACTGAGGTGACCTCTGGCTGGGTACTATTTCTATTATGGAGACCAGTTTATATATATGACTACTACTGTAAGTTAGGCAACACTCCTCTTGGTCTCTGGGAAAAATATATGCACATTAGCATTTCTATGCAAATTATATATGCAAATTAAATTATAAATTGTACTGAATATTTTCCCATAAAACTATATAACAATCTGCTCAGCATCTCCTGCTCTATAACAATTTTATGCAGATTTCACAATCGTGACAACTTCCTTTTAATCTTTCCCTCTTGCTCTCGGTCCAGTCTGCTGACTAAAGTGCTCATCAGGTCTCCTATTTATAATGGGCTGTTGGTTCCACCCCTTTGCCTGAGTTTTAGGTATTCTAGTTTTTATTACTACTAGTGTTTTATTTTGTCTGTCTACCCATGTACAAATTCTGCCTGTTTACTGACTCTGATCCTCCGCTGCCCACCCTGACATTAGATTGGCTTTACGGATACGCATGAACTCTGTCTGCCCTCACCCCGGCCTGTCTCCTGACTACGAGTATGTCTGCTCCTTAGGTGGTTCGCACTGGTGTCTCTGACACCCATGGGTCAGCTGCCACCTACACCGAGACAATTCTAGGAGGTAGTGGCATGGTTGCTTTCCTGCAGCTAAATCCATATCCCTGTATAGGGATTAAAGGGTGAATACAAGAGGACCGCCAGGACCATATCCTTAGGTTTAACCCAAAGCCAAACCGATTACTTGACACAGTGAGTCCACGCCCTCTGCCTGTTACAATCAGTACCCAACTCATCATTGATCGAACTATAATTTCGCTATGCCATGTCAGAGATTTTTGTTTAAATGACAGGAACACGTCAAGACATGCCAGTTACTAGGGATGTGTTGACTGATAACTCGCATATAACAAACTGTTGTTAGTCATTGATTATCCTTAGCAGCTAGTTTATCTTAAATAACTTCCACTTTAAGATGTATTAGCACTGTACTGACAGCAGAGAAGGAGAGTAGCTTGGCAAGAGTCACACCATGACATTCCCTGCCTCAGTCTGTGTTGTTTTCTGAATTTTTTAAATAAATGTAGGTGAAGAACAAGCTGGACATAGATACAGTGCAAGAACAGTATACGGGCCCCTTGAAAACTGATCAACCCCCGCCATATCTAACAATTCATCAGAGCCATGAAATTCACTGAGCCATGAAATTCACTGTCTAAGTCCCTTATATAATAAAAGGGTGGCCTTGGGCCACTTTACCTATTCATGCCCAATGCTACATACTTGTAATAGGTGTCCACCAGGGATCAACATACCTACTGATATGTCCACTCCAGGAGAAATAACAGCAGAAAATTGATATTGGCAATAGCTGAATTTATTTTTAGAAATCACTCTAAACAAAGACAATACTTAATAGATATTAAAAAGCCCAAAGTGTAAAGTCATAAAATACATCATAACTTTTTCAATGTAACTGTACTTGGATCCTTCCAATGGCATTTGGACATTTTGTGTATTTTTGTTTAAAAGCAGTCATTTCTGTTTAGTTTTGGAAACCAATGTTTTTGTCCTTTTCTATCTTTATTACATAATTGCTATGATACGGAAATAAAGTCATGCCACACAAAAACTCTATCTACAATGAAAGCCGATGTTTCCGTAATTACCTCACAATGACAACATTAGCACTCTAATTAGCCATTATGTTTTATGCATTTCCTTTCTTTGCTTCAGGTCCGGAATGACGAAGATTATTTCATTGGATAATTTTGTTTATTTGCTTATTTTGACCTTTTTTTTTAAAAAACATTTTAATGTGATTTCATGGCTTAATATGTTAAGTATTGTTCAAATGCAGAAAACCATTCTTGTGTACTTGCACTGGATGGAGGTTTTCTTACCTATCTTGTCAAAAAGTTATGTCCCAGGCTGCAAGTTATACTTATTTCTCTTAAAATCCAAGTAAAAAGAGTGTCTGATGGTCCCGATGAACTATACTTTAATATATTTGACTCACTGTTATATTATAGGCTTTAACATGTAGCTGTACTGTGAAAAAACTTGATATTTCATAGTGATACATCAAATGTTTTGATGGGTGAGGTTCTCAGCACTTAATGTCCCACCTACCAAAATTTTTGTTATGTCACCATAACATATCAAAATAGTTTTTTACACTTTAAATCAGTGCAAACACACATACGCATTAGTTCAATCAAGGATTCTACTGCACAGTTAGAGGGCTGGGAAAAGAAGGGTTCTCTTATTGTGATTGGCTGCCAGGGGGAGCTAAGATTGGGGTGGGGCTGCCAGGGAAGCTAAGATTGGGGTGGGGCTGCCAGGGGAGGTAAGAGTGGGGTGGGGCTGCCAGGGAGAGGTAAGAGTGGGGTGGGGCTGCCAGGGGGAGGTAAGAGTGGGGTGGGGCTGCCAGGGGGAGGTAAGAGTGGGGTGGGGCTGCCAGGGGGAGGTAAGAGTGGGGTGGGGCTGCCAGGGGGAGGCAAGAGTAGGGTGGATCTGGTAACGAAAACAGTATTATGAGAGCTAATATAATTAAAGGTATATAGTCCCCTCTTTTTATGTTATGACATGTCATTTATTGTGCACCTTGAATGGCGTAGAAAGAAATCCCCAAAACAATAATGAGAATGCAGTCATGCAACAAAAAAGTCTAAACTAAAAAGTATTACACTGTACATACCCCCAAAACTGTGCTATTAAAAACAACAAAAAACAAGCTCACATACAACTACTAAAGGTAGACAGAAAAAAAAAAAAGAATCCAAATGCGATGAATAAAAATTAAAAAAAATTGCTACATCCTGCACCAAAAACAATTCAACCATTATTGGGTTAAATCAGGTTATAAAAATATATTCAACAAAAAGAAACAAAAATACTAATCATTACGAAAAACATATCTGCCACATACTAAAAATGTTAATGATCGCATTCTGAAGAATACAGTCATACAGAAACCAGAAGGACCAGAGGATTAGACTGAAGGCATTTAAAGTTTAGAAAACAGATGGGAGAAGCTAAGCATTTCCCTCCCTGGGGTCAGTTCAAATCCAGTGCAACTTGCAATGGGAATAGAGAGACCCTTAGGTCACAGTCAAAATCTGGACCACTTTGCTTAAGCTCTCAGGGCTTCTTCATTTAGATTTGCACAGGAAACTTTGTATCACTAATACATCCGACAATACAGAAGAATGAAGAGCCGAACCTCTGCGCCAAGAGTGACAGGGATAAGCTATTTCTGATACAATCCAGATGAAGATCTATAGATTTATAAGCTTCATAAAGACTCAAATAATGCTAATTTTATTTGTATCCATCAAATACAAAAAAACTATGACGTCTCACAGAATTTCCATTGACTATGTACTGCCATTGCCTTAAAAGTGACTAGCGATTTACGATTTAATGTTTCACAATTTAATATATTTTACCTTAAGTTTATACTGAACTCTATTCGTAAGATCATCTTTTACGGAAGAACTAAATTAAACAGAGGTGATGACCCCCCCCCCCCCCATAAAGTTCTGCAGATTGTTATTATATCTCCCTTTCATTGATTGATCAAAGCTTCCGTATAAAAAGCATAATATATATATATTTAATATTTTATTTTGATGGTTTATTATTTATGCTTAGAGAGGTTACAATAATAAAAGTAATGTCTTTTTTACATTGCTGTCATCTACTTCTCTGTAGACAGACATGTGTGCTCTTCACACATCATCAAGCAAGATGTTCAGAAATGGTCACCAGTGGGATTCCACAGATGATGTGTGAGTAAGCGAAATAGACAGATGCATCTCCTCCACTTGAGAAGTAAGCACTTCCTGGCCCACATGTTGTATAAAACTAAATATAACAATCAATTGTAGAATATGGTGACATTTTAAAAGGGCCTCCAGGGTAGCTCTGTTCCTCTCCACAGGCCACAGCCTGATGCTTACCAGCTAGACCTCTCTCGCTTTGCCCATAGGGTGTAGGCAAGCTCTGGTTCTTAAGGGGTCAGCATGTGCGCACCCAAATATTCCCTAGCCATCCAGGGGTACTTAAATGATCACTAACTTTTCACACAACTTTGCATAAATCAATAGTGGCATTCTAAGAAGAGAAAAGAAGAGCCCCCATATTATGGATGAAAGTAGGATCCTTATTTTAAATGCTCGGCTTTGCCATCCACAATAGAAGGACCTGTTTTTGTTTATCCTTCCATACCCTTACCATGACAAATGAGTCAATTCTCTAATCATCTCCAAGTCTTGTAGAAGTTCTCAACACCCAATAGCAAAGGGAAACAACCAACCAGAACTGGGCCCCCTCAGCTGCCTGGGCTTCCTCAATGGTATGTATGCAAACCTAAGTAGTATTTGGCAATGAGTCTGAATCACTGCTTGGAGAAGAGTTTCCAACACCTCAGCAATTTGTAAACCCCTTGAAATAGGTTTTGATATCAGATATCAGGATCTTATGGTAATTAGCTGGTCATTGATTTTCCTGACCTATTAAATTGTATGGCCTTGTATAGAACAATTCTAGAATATAAGCCATAAGAAGTTTCAAACTCGCAAAAACTATAGACTAGTCACAGAGGTCAAAAATGCACCTAAATTCCCACGCCAGATATTTCGGCATCAGCACAGTGGTTAATATATGTGTTGTAACACATTGTAGACCACGCATCCAAGGGACATGACTCACCGCTTCTCCATTTCCTGTCTGTACTTCCGCTGGCTCTCTATCCTTCTTTTATTAGACCTCTAGTGATGCCGATGCGGTGATTGTCTGGTAAATTAAGCATATTCCCCCCACTGTGTTTTAGGTCAGGTTTGCATAAAATATTTACAGCAGCAACGTACCATAATTGTTCCCATATGCTGCTGTAACATGGACCTTGCCTGGACAGCGTATTTCTCATGATGAATTATATTTGTATAACAACTTATGTGGATACATTACTGAAAGGAAGAAGAAAACTATAAACAGCGGCAGGATGACGTCTTCCTTCTTCACACTTTCATTACATTTCTAATATTTGGGGAAATCTCAGCTGTCTTCTCTGCTGGGTTCACAACCAAGGCCTGGATGTATGTGATTACATACAAAAGTATGGAAAGTAAAATAATGTAGAACACATTGCCAGGGGCCACTATGGGAAACGGAGGACATTAGAGTTTTCTCAGCTGCATCTAGGATTAAAATAGTACTGGAAGCGGAATGACTATAGGTGGGACGGAATACAAACTGAGCCTATTTGCTGATGACTTGCTATTATCCATTACAAACCCCACGGTGTCCCTCCCTAATCTGTTGCTATTGTTGAAGTCCTTTTCAGAGGCTTCGGGCCTTAAAATTAATCATAACAAGTCTGAATTCCTCACCTGCAATGTCCCCCCCCAGCAGAAAGACCAGCTAGTAGGTAACTTCCCTTTCCAGCTTATGACGCAATACATTTCTTACTTAGGGACGTCATTGCCGACCAAACCCGAATTGGTCTACAAATTTAACTTCCCCCCCCAATGTACAATAAAATTAGACAGGATTTGAAGTCTTGGGCCTCCTTACCGGTATCATGGGTTGGTAGGATCCATATAATTAAAATGGTAGTACTTCCAAGACTACTGTACTTGTTTAGAACGCTGCCCGTCCCAGTCCCCTCAGCCGACCTAAAGTCCCTGCAGAGGGATGTCATGAAGTTTGTTTGGGCTAACAAAAGACCTTGCATCGCTAAATTCACGATGTGCAAACATAAATCCCACGGGGCGTTATCAGTGCCAGACTTCCTGAAATACTGGATTGGCGCAACTCTTTCTAACACATCTGGACAAGAAAAAACAGCCATTATGGGTCCCCCTAGAAATGTCAAATTTGGCACCATATACTTGGACAACCTTGATATGGACGACATCACCTTTGCCGTCGACCGTCCGCAGCACATCCCTCCTATCTCATTATTCACTGATAGTGTGGAGATCAGTAAGGTTCAAATATAAATTGCAGTCCATTCCATCCCCGCAGACCCCGATTTTTGGCAACCCGATGTTTCGCCCGGTTTTGCGCTCCATACCATTTCATTGGTGGTTCGGCAACAACCTTACTACGCTGCATAAATTCCTCCGTAGGGGCACCCTAGAATCTAAAAGCGATTTTTTGGAAAAACACTCTCCTTCTAGTGGAGAACATTTTAATGTTAATAGAATTTTCTCCTTCTTGAGGTCACTAATAGGGTCAACCCAGAACATAGACTTTACCCCTTTTGAGAGAATGGTCGCTTATTCTCTGTATAAGCAGGGTCTTTTGTCCAGAGTTTATGGATACCTTGATGCTCACCCAGAGGGGATAAAACTTCCTTACATGTTGGCATGGGAAAGCGACATGGGAATGGAATCCTCCGTCTCCACTTGATTCCAGCGTTCACAAACACTTACAAAGGGCTCCTGGCAAGTTACCTTAGCTGAAACCTCTATTAAGATCTTGCATAGAACATACATGGTTCCGGCCAGGCTACACCTTATGTACCCTGAGGTATCCCGGAAATGTTTTAGGGGATGTGATGCGGACGGCACGATGCTACACACTTGGTGGACTTGTCCAGTGGTGAGGCGTTTCTGGGATCAGATTTGCTCACTGATTGCTACCACCCTCAGTTGTAGATATCTGGCTACGATTTCTCAGTGTTTATTAGGCGACAAGCCTTCCGGGTTAACCATGGCAAATTTTAAGTTATCACAATTTATATTACTAGCAGCAAGAATTCATGTCGCTTTTAAGTGGCGCACACCCTCACTCAACAAACAAGCAGTTATAGACAGGATCAACAAACTGCTCCTCTGTGAGAGACTCACTGCAATCAGGACAGATACGGTCGCTGTCTTTGAAAAGGTCTGGGACCCTTGGTTATCATCTACTTTCTCTGTGGACCTCAGATATACCTTCACACTGTAATGCTTTTATTTACGGTTGTATGGCCTCTCATTGTACCTACTTATCTCTAATACTGATTGATCCGAGTTGTTTATTTTTCTTTTCTTTATTTTTATTGTTAGATTACCTCTGATAACACATATGGATAATGATCTGCAATGCAGTATTATTCTGTACTGTATCTTTATACTGTAATTTTCTTACTTGAAATAAATGATTTTTTGAGACTAAAATAGTACTGGATGGTACTTCTCTCGGAGAAGTGAAAGATAAAGAATTTTGAAAGGATTCTTAAAGGGGCTGTCCTGCCATTTATATTGATGACCTATTGTCAGGATAGGTCATCAATATCTGATTGGCGGAGGTCTGGCACCCGGCACCCCTGCCAATCAGCTGTTTGAAGAGGAGGAGGCGCCCCATTCCGTTGCCTCGGAAGTTACAGAGGTGCAGTGTAATGACAAGTACTCACTCTATTCACTTTACACTATGCCGCCACTTCACAGGAAAAGACACATAGTACAATGACCCGGAAGCACCACCTCCTCTTCAAACAGCCGATCAGCGGGGGTGCCAGGTGTAGGACACCCACCAATCATATATTGATGACCCATCATGACGATATACAACCCCTTTAGAGAGTTATAGAGGAATGGATAACGATGACCTATCTTTAGGATAGGTCACTATTATCACATCGGTGGTGGCCCGAATCCCAGAACCCCCATTGATCAGCTGTTTCAAAGAGCTGGCAGCTTTCCAAGCACAGCGCCGTGCATTGTATAGCTTGGGATTGCAGCTCAGCCCCATTCACTTGAATGAGGAGAAGCTGCAACCAGGTCATGTGACCTCACCCAGCATGGGTATATGTAAAATGACACCCCAAAACACATTCCCCAACTTCTCCTGAGTACGGCGATACCACATGTGTGACACTTTTTTGCCGCCTAGGTGGGCAAAGGGGCCCACATTCCAAAGAGCACCTTTCGGATTTCACCGGCCATTTTTTACAGATTTTGATTTCAAACTACTTTGCATGCATTTGGGCCCCTAAAATGCCAGGGCAGTATAACTACCCCACAAGTGACCCTATTTTGAAAATAATACACCCCAAGGTATTTTGTGATGGGCATAGTGAGTTCATGGAAGTTTTTATTTTTTGTCACAAGTTAGTGGAATATGAGACTTTGTAAGAAAAAAAAAGAAAACATCATAATTTTCCGCTAACTTGTGACAAAAAATAAAAAATTCTAGGAACTCGCCATGCCCCTCACGGAATACCTTGGGGTGTCTTCTTTCCAAAATGGGGTCACTTGTGGGGTAGTTATACTGCCCTGGCATTTTAGGGGCCCAAATGCGTGAGTAGTAGTTTGAAATCAAAATCTGTAAAAAATGCCCTGTGAAATCCGAAAGGTGCTCTTTGGAATGTGGGCCCCTTTGCCCACCTAGGCTGCAAAAAAGTGTCACACATGTGGTATCGCCGTACTCAGGAGAAGTTGGGGAATGTGTTTTGGGGTGTCATTTTACATATACCCATGCTGGGTGAGAGAAATATCTTGGTCAAATGCCAACTTTGTATAAAAAAAATGGGAAAAGTTGTCTTTTGCCGAGATATTTCTCTCACCCAGCATGGGTATATGTAAAAAGACACCCCAAAACACATTCCCCAACTTCTCCTGAGTACGGCGATACCACATGTGTGACACTTTTTTGCAGCCTAGATGCGCAAAGGGGCCCAAATTCCTTTTAGGAGGGCATTTTTAGACATTTGGATGCCAGACTTCTTCTCATGCTTTAGGGCCCCTAAAAAGCCAGGGCAGTATAAATACCCCACATGTGACCCCATTTTGGAAAGAAGACACCCCAAGGTATTAAATGAGGGGCATGGCGAGTTCATAGAAATTATAATTTTTTTTGGCACAAGTTAGCGGAAATTGATTTTATTTTTTTTTTTCTCACAAAGTCTCCCTTTCCGCTAACTTGGGACAAAAATTTTAATCTTTCATGGACTCAATATGCCCCTCAGCGAATACCGTGCGGTCCTGGAGCGGTTAAAGGATTATTTTGGTTTCAGCAAATGATAAAGGTTATTCAATGTATAACAAAAATACACAATTTTCTAATATACTCTCCCATCATCTATTTATCCCCAGGACTGTGACGAGGGGACATCCTCTGCGTCTGGAGGAAAGAAGGTTTGTACACAAACATAGAAGAGGATTCTTTACGGTAAGAGCAGTGAGACTATGGAACTCTCTGCCTGAGGAGGTGGTGATGGTGAGTACAATAAAGGAATTCAAGAGGAGCCTGGATGTATTTCTGGAGCGTAATAATATTACAGGCTATAGCTACTAGAGAGGGGTCGTTTATCCAGGGAGTTAGTCTGATTACCTGATTGGAGTCGGCAAGGTATTTTTTATTCCCCTAAAGTGGGGAAAATGGGCTTCTACCTCAGTTTCTTTTTTTGCCTTCCTCTGGCAAAAACAGGCCGAACTGGATGGACAGATGTCTTTTTTCAGCCTCATAAACTATGTTACTTTGAATGTCAATTCCTTACATGTATCAAGATCTATGCTTGCCGTCAATGAATGGAAGCCCTAATAGTTTATTTCCCAGGATAAAAATGTGTCCTGGTCATGTAATCACATAGACAAATGGCTCATTACAAGAGAGAGCTTTGATAACTGTGCTGTACCTTTAATGACCTGCGTGACGATGACTGGGACATTTTTTTTTTATTCCTGGGAAATAAATAAGGCAAAAGTAAAGGGTAGTAAATCTGATAGAGTGTCATCTCTAGCATATCCTGCTTATGTATTAAGTTACATGCACAGGGGTGTTTGCAAGATCTGTTCTCCTGTCCATATGGGCAGGATATGTTATCTTAGTGCCCAAGATAGGGGTTTCATAATGCACCCCCACCCTCTGTTTTGAAGGTCAGCGTGATACCTTTCTAAAGTACGATGTTCATTTACTGACCCCCATGTCACCTAATCCCTCTTCACAACCAATCCCCAATGTTCTTATCTATAAAATACATTCCTCATGTCTCTTCATGGCATGTCAAGTTCTCAATGCAAGGTTTGCTACCTACCCAACTTTTGGTCCACTCCCACCTCCATCCCTCACCTCTCTGACTCTCTCCTTCCCTCTCTTGCTGTCTACTCCACACTCATAATTATGATTTTCCAAAAATTAGAACTAATTCTGATTCTAGGACACAGCAGAAGGGAAATCTTCCAAAAAGTAAAAAAAAAATTTAGTTTGGGAGGACAGATTTTCATGCAGTCAATAGTAGACAATTAGCTACCAAATGGTTAACAAATTTTATTCTCAGTCTACATGCCAGTGAATTCCAGTGTACACACACAACAGGCTGCTCCTAATCTAGTGTAATCCCCACACAATACATCCGACCAAAAGAAAAGAGAAAAAAAGAAGGGACAAAAAAAATGAAGGATTCCAAGTAAACACAGAAAGGCTGAGATCACATCGACGTGGTCGTTTCCGTTGTTCTTATGGGAGCAGAACATCGAAAATAACCCATGTGATGGATGCACCATATAACTTAAACTGGTGGCATGGGACGGACCCAACTGACTATAACAGGGTCCGTCAGGTGGGGAGTCCAGCATTTTACCAGACAAAATGGTACACTCAGTTTTTAACAGAATCCGCAAAGGGAGGTCCCTACTTTGGCCTCTAATGGCTAAGAAATTAACTCCTTAAGGACCCAGGACGAGAATGGTACTTTGCGCCCGAGGAAGAGCATTCTCATCCTGTGTTCCTTATCTTCCCCCACATGCGGTGCCGCGATCAGCGGCAGAGATCCGACTGTAACTGACAGCCAGATCCCTGCCGCATCCACCAGCATCGGTGATAACGCCGATGCCGGTGGATGATTCCCTCATATACCGCGGTCAGCACTGACCGTGGCATATGGGAGGTTTGCGCTCCCTCACCTTAGCTGAGGCGGGGACCCAATGCCATTCCAAGGCCTTGGGGCCCAGCATGTATGGAGGCCTATGAGGCCCAGCCCCCAGGTTCGGTTTCATAGGCAAACTATCAGTGTATTACAGATGTATTGTGCTGCATTGAAACAGGGATCAGACCCTGTAATGTTGAAGTCCCAGAGTGGGACAAAAAATAAAGTGAAAAAAAAGTAAAAAAAAATAAAGTGAAAAAGTTTCAAGTAAAAAAAACTAACTGCAAAAGGTAAAAAAAGAAAAGAAAAGTAGACATATTAGGTATCGCCGCGCCTGTCACCTTTCATCACTAAAAGTGCAACACCAAGCTATCAAAAAGGCGTATGCCCCCCGAAAATAGTACCAATCTAACCGTCACCTCATCCCGCAAAAAATGAGCTCCTACTTAAGACAATCGCCTAAAAAATAAAAAAACTATGGCTCTTAGACTATAGAGACACTAAAACATGATTTTTATTTCTTTGTTTCATAAATGCTGTTATTGTGTAAAACGTAATAAATAAAAAAAAGTATTCATATTTGGTATCTGTCATGCCCTGCTCAGGTCACGTGCGGAGGTCTGCTAGGTTAGCAGCACATGTGTAGCCTTTTGTTATTGTTTTGTAGTTGAACTGTATGCGCCTCCCTTCAGGTGCACTGGGTGGGGTCGTTGGTATAAGTTTAAATTACGCCCACTCCCAGTGTCCTGTGTGGGTTATAGCTTCTGTCTTGTTCAAAGAGAGAGGAAGGAAGGAAAAGAAGGAAGGAAAAGAAGGAAGGATTGCTGTTCCTGCTCAGTACAAGATAGGTTGGTTTTGTTTTTCTTGTGATTGTCTGTCTAGGCTGTTAGAGAGACGCCTGCCCCCTCCAGGTCCTGAGTGAACAGGCTGCCTCTTTCCCCCTTTCACCATCTTAGGTATTTTAGGGAATCTTCAGCCTAGGCACGGGCACAAGTTCATTCCCACTTTAAGGGTCTGAACGTGGGCTTAGAAGTCTAGGGAGAGCTGGTAGGGATTTGTCAGGAGGTGACCTTCATCCCAGCTACTTGCCTAGACACTTGTTTTGTTGTATTCTGTGTATCTTGTGTCCTGTCCAGCGTGACAGTATCGCTGCGTTTGTAAGAACCTGATGTATAAAAATATCACTGTAAAAAAAAAACTGTGTAAAAAAAGCCATTTTTTGTCACCTTACACCACAAAAATTGCAACACCAAGCTATCAAAAAGGCCTATGCCCCCCTAAATAGTACCAATCACACCGTCACCTCATCCCACAAAAAATGAGCCCCTACCTAAGACAATCGGTCAAAAAAATAAAAAACCTATTGCTCTCAGACTATGGAGACACTAAAATATGAAAAAAAAAATTTGGGGCTTCAAACTGCTATTATTGTGCTAAAGCGAAATAAACATATTAGGTATTGCCGTGCCGTAACAACATGCTCTATAAAAATATCACATTACCTAACCATTCAGGTGAACACCGTAAAAAAATAAAAAGTGTTTTCACAAAAGCCATTTTTTGTCACCTTACGTCACAAAAAGTGTAATACCAAGCAATCAAAAAGTCATATCCACCCTAAAATAATACCAATCAAACCGTAATCTCATACAGAAAAATAAGAGCCGTATATAAGACAATCGCCCAAAATAAAAAAAATAAAAATATGGCTTTCAGAATATGGAGACACTAAAAAATGATTATTTCTTTTTTAAATGCTTTCTTATGTAAAACTGAAACAAACAACCAAAAAAAAGTGTCATATTTGGTATTGTCGCATCCGTAACGACCTTCTCTATAAAAATACCACATGATCTAACCTGTCAGATGAACACTGTAAATAACAAAAAATTTAAACTGTGCCAAAATAGCTATTTTTTGTTACCTTGCCTCACAAAAAGTGTAATATAGAGCAACCAAAAATCATATGCACCCTAAAATAGTACCAGCAAAACTGCCAGCTTATCCTGTAGTTTCCAAAATGGGGCCATTTTTTTTGGAGTTTCTACTCTATGGGTGCATCAGGGGGTCTTCAAATGTGACATGGCAACTTAAAATTATCCCAGTGAAAACTGCCTTCCAAAAACCATATGGCGTTCCTTTCCTTCTGCGCAATGCCGTGTGCCCGAACAGCAGTTTACGACCACATATGGGGTGATTCTGTAAACTACAGAATCAGGGCCATAAATATTGAGTTTTGTTTCGCTGTTAACCCTTGCTGTATTACTGAAAAAATGGAAAATCTGCCAAAAAGTAAAATTCTGAGACTTCATCTCCATTTTCCATTAAGGGTTAACAAAGTTTGTAAAATCAGTTTTGAATACCTTGAGGGGTGTAGTTTCTAAAATGGGGTAATTTCTCTGTGAAGCTTACATAATAGAAACCACAAAGTGACTTCAGACCTGAACTGGTCCATAAAAAGTGGGTTTAGGAAATTTTCAGAAAAATTTCAAGATTTGCTTCTAAACTTCTAAGCCTTTTAACGTCCCCAAAAAATAAAATGGCATTCACAAAATTATCCAAACATGAAGAAAACATATGGGGAATGTAAATTAATAACTATTTTTGGAGTTGATACTATCTATTATAAAAGTTGAGAAATTGACATTTGGTAAATTTGTTATTGTTTTATAAATAAAAATGAAATTTTTTACTCAATTTTACCACTGTCATGAAGTACAATATGTGACAAGAAAATAATCTCAGAATGGCCTAAATAAGTAAAAGCGTTGTTAAGGTCTTACCAAATAAAGTGACACATGTCAGATTTGAAAAATGGCAAGGTCCTTAAGGGGTTAAGGTGATGAAAAAGTAAAAGAAAGAGTTTTATTGAAGGGTGCCTTTTAAATATATATACATTTTCTAAAGCTAAAAAAAAAATATTATATTTTAAAACATTTATTTTGTTAAAATTCTATTAATTTATCTATTCTACATTGTTACATTGTTAAGCGCTTATATTATTAAATGTTATATTCCATTGTCAGGAATAAAAATGAAAATGTTATATCCTTTAGGTACTTAATAAACCATATAGTAACCTCAGAGAGCACAGTCCTATGCTTGGCCTCAGTAGTGCTAGTAGCAAATACCATAATGTAAGGTCCTAGCAATATCTGTAAAAAAAAAAAAAATCCCTTTTTTTGTATTTTCATACAACACAGAGACAAAACCATGAATCCAGATAGTCCTCATGACACACGACCGTGCTTGGGCACTATAGGAAAAGGCAATGGCTTCTCTGGGGATTGCTTTTTATGGATTGCAGGGTGGTCATAACCATGGACACGAGACGTGTATAATGTGATGGAAAAATGAATCAAGCTAGCAATCACAATACATTAGAAAGTGCCTTGTATTAAAGGGGTTCTCCAGGTTCACAGGGCAAGGACTTTTTTGTTTACCTTGGCACACTGCTAGGTGGAAGCTTCCGCCCAGCAGTGTTCCCAGTGATGTCACCGATGCTGCCCTTACAGGCTAGGGCAGCGCTAAAGCCCTCCCATTAGTGGCGGTGACGTTACCGGAAGCCTTCGCCTAGCAGTTCCCATGAATAGCCCGGTACATCTCTGAATCTCCAAAAAAATGTCTTTGCCCTGCTCGATTCAGGGCAAAGGAGAGCATTGGAGCATGAAATACACCGAGGGGCCAGAGGGGTGAAGATGGGGATATCGGAGCTAAACCCGGACAACCCCTTTAAATTTGTATGCATTTGCTTTAAGGATTGTGCCAGATATTACTTACATTATATAAAATTAAGACCTAGTTGGATGCATCCAAACAATAAGTCACATTTCTACAAGTTTTCTAGTTTTTTTTAGTTTGTTTTTTTGCTTTTTCGGATCTTTAGGTAATTAGCTTTTAACTTAGAATGAAGAAACAACGTTAATTACTATTTACAGGGCCTTAGAAAGCTACAAAACCAATAATAATAATAATAATGTTCTATTTTACCTGCTCTTCTGAATTTTCTTGTGGGATGCACAGGGGATGAGAACTGGCACTGATGGCTCCTTCAATGTCTACATTCAACTGCTCTAGCTTCATCATAAGACATGCCATGGACTGTGACCAACGTGGTTTTTCTTTCTTTTAAAGAAAACATGAGCTGGATTAGTACATTTCCATAACCTTACATTACAAGGCCAGCCTGCTTTCTGCACTTTTTGTAATACATTTCCATGATCTTTAAATCTGCAGCAGAACCTGCAAAAGATCTACACCAAAATCTCTGGATAGCCTCTACATCAAAAGCTCTGTGGAAATGTTCTGCAGCGAATCTGTTGTGTGGTCTTAGAGAAAGTCTATGTTCATACTGGATTTTCCAGGTGGATTTTGGCACGTTTAGAGTATGTTCAGAAGGACGATTTGGGGCATGGGTTTCAGTGCAGACACTGTGCCAAAAGTCGGGCCAAATCTGTGCTGAACCCGCCTCCCATTATTTTTAATGGGAGGCTATGCCACAGTTCATGTGGCTGAGGGTTTTTGCCTCACATTTTTCAAGACCTCGGCATGAATGCACAGACCCCTTGCAAAGCAAAATGGAGAGGACTCCTCTTTGAGTCCTCTCCAGTATGTGTGTGAGTACAGGAGTCATCTCGATGCATCTTACTGCTTGTTTATGGAAGCACAGCATCCGAATGCAAGTGAGTATGAAGATAGAAATGACATAACTGGACTTGGTGTCACTTACATTATACACAGCTTAATCTAGTTTGGGGAGGGGTGTTTTGGAGCCGACAGATTCCTTTTAAAGTCACAAAACTTTATGCAACTGAAAATCCCGCCCATACATCTAAATAGAATGTGCATGGTTTTCTGCAGACTTCATTCAGATGAATGGGACGGTTGCAGAAAATGTTGCAAAAAATCTACCCTGTGTGAACATAATCTAAGTCAGTATTATGTGGCTGCAGTGTGAGACAGAACTCAGCAGAGGATAGCTCACTAGGGTACACTTATGAATAATCTTATAAAATGCATGCAAGTTGTGCCAAATTTATCCCAAAAAAATGAATTTTGTCCCTATAGGGCCCTCAGGAGATTGTAACAAAAATCCAACCACGGTCACCTGACCAAAAACTCCTTTTAGGGGTCCTATCTATCTGTTAAAACTTTAACCTTTATTATTTACTTTTAAAACGAAAATACTTAGAGAAACCATTACTACAAGGTAATTTAAAAATATCAGGGCTAAGTCAGTTACTTTATGTCTTTCCTGGGGCGCTGTCGCTCGCTCTGCACTCTACTCAAGAGGTGGCCAACCTCATGGATACTCTGTGGCCATATATCACCGCAGGCTGCCAGGTGTGTTTTCAATGGTGAATTGTTTGGTGTCCCTATAGGTCATAAGTATAGGAGTTTCAATTATAAATAGATTAGATGTATTCCTATATCCCTATGCGACAGACATCCTTCATTCATTCACACATCTCACACGCTGGGAGATCAGGCAGTTTGCCTCCGAACATTTACACAATATGTATTGAGCTGGAAAAAGTGTGACCCTACTGGTTGTGAATCTTGCCCTATACTGCAACCCATCTGAAAATTGGAGATTGTCACTACCCCACCCAACATGTTTCGCCGCAATGCGGCTTCGTAAGGGGAATTAGGGTAATAGCAATAGGCTCCCCTGACGAAGCCGCATTGCAACGGCGCCCCAGGAAAGACATAAAGTAACTGACTTAGCCCTAAACTGCAACCTGATATTTTTTAATAACCTTGTAGTATTGGTTTCTCTAAGTATTTTGTTTTAAAAGTAAATAATAAAGGTTAAAGTTTTAACATATAGATAGGACCCCTAAAAGGAGTTTTTGGTCAGGTGACCGTGGTTGGAAATTTATCAAAATAACCCATAGAAAACTAAATTTGGCAAAACTTGCTAGACATTTTAGAGGCTTTTCTCTTTAATCACCTGACAGCTAGCACCTTATATTATTATTTTGCACCCCGAAAATTCACACTTTATAACTCCTCTTAGCTGCAGTGTTTTTCTGGACAGTTTCAAAACTGTTTAAGGAAAGTGTCATAGTGTCTAAATTAGGGGATTTTCCAGTACTTAGGTAATGATGACCAATCCTCAGGATAGGTCATCAATAATAAATTAGTGTGGTCCGATGCCCGACAACACCACCGATCAGCTGCTCTCTGATGCCTGAACTAACACCTTAATTGGAGCAGGAAGCACAGCTCCGTTCAAAGTTTAGTGGCCATGCCGGGTTACTGCAGCTCAGCTCCCATTCACTTGAATGGTAAACGGGCCTTAACACTAGACTTTAAACTTAGCTGTGATTCTGGCTACGCTCTAAGGGGGAAGATTTATCAAGACTTGTGCTTTCTGTCTTGATATCTCCTGCACTGCCAGAGGATGCGCCTAAGGGCTCATTTTGGGGATCGCACATAGTCGGCACTAATAGAAATGACTATTCGTGTCCGCAATTGCGGACAAGAATAGGACTTGCTCTACCTTTCTTGCTGGGCCGTGGAACGGAACTACGGATACAGAAAGCACACGGTGTGCTGTCTGCATCTCTTGCGGCCCTATTGAAATGAATAGGTCCGCACCAGTTCTCTAAAATTGAGAAACGGATGCGGACCCATTTAAACGGCAGTTTGAATGAGTCCTAGTTAAGAACAAGGCACAAGCCTCATCATAAATTATGAGCATCCTCCAGCTGTCCGTGCGCCTAACCAGAAATCTACGACAGCTCAGAGCTGCTGTAGATTTCTGCCTTCATTTACGCCAGAAAACTTTTCTAAATTAAGATAAATTTGTTGTGGCGGCTCTTTCCCGCCCTTACCACAACCCTTTTTAGAAAAGTACCAAGGACGGTGAAAAAGAGGAGGTCACAACTGCGACTTTTTAACACCACTTTTTAGGTGCACAGAGAATGATAAATCGCTCCCTTGCGGCTCATGCACATGAATGTTTTTTCTTTCTGTGTCCGTTCCGTTTTTTTCTTGCGGACCATATGCGGAACTATTAATTTCAACGCTTCCACAAAAAAAAACTAGAAGTTACTCCGTGTGCATTCCATTTCCGAATGTCCGTTCCGCAAAAAAAATAGAACATATCCTATTATTGTCCACGTTACGGAATGCACACGGACATCATCCGGATTTTTTGCGGACAGCAAAATACATACAGTTGTGTGCATGAGTCCTAAGTGTTAGGTTTGGTGCCTGAAGCTGCAGGGAACAGCTGATCGGAGGGGTGGGGGGGGCAGGGATTGTACCCCAACTGATCTGATATTGATGACCTATCCTGAGCATAGGTCATCAATATCTAAGTAGTGGAAAACTCTTTTAACAAATCCCCCTATTATTATATACAGAAAAAAAGGCTAATATATACCACAGCACAAAATCACATGGTCAGATAAAGCACTAGTTAATTTATACAATGCAGTGCATATCTGTAATAAAAAAAAAGTGAATAATACATTTCTTGCTGAATCCTCTTTACCTTCCTTTTACGTTTGAAATGACAGAAACTGCTCGAAGTAATACTGCTTTTGTTTATACACAATTAGTACACAATAAATCGATAATTATACAGATCAATCAGAACTTCTATATATAAAAAGGACTTAAGCCTAGAGTCGAACTGTCGGCCAAAGTAAAAAAAAAAAATCTGTAGTATAATATTGATCACCCGGCATCCCGTTTCCGCTCCGTGACGGAGCTTCAGGTAATCAATATTACGCTAATTTCCAATTAGTGTCTGTGTATTTTAGACGTTTGTGCGGTCAGATGGTCCCACATGGTTACTTTTCCTAGTGATCATGTATATTTATAACCATACTGCAGACTGGATTCTTTCTGCCTCCTAACTCGACCATCCCCATTAGATAGCGCTCAGTTAAACGTCATTCAGCTAAAAGTTTATTCTCATGACTTGCCAATCAACATGAGATGCAGCTTAGTGGGAAAGGGGCATGAATCAATATGCAATGGCGTAGCAGCTTCCAACTGTAGTGGTCTGCTGCTGCACTCCGATTAGTCAGGTCCGGGTACGGCCCAGGTTCAGCAAGGTAAGTATGGATCAAAAAAAGGATGCAGCGCTGCAGATCACCGAACAGGAAAAGATTTTCAGAGAAGGCTTTATTGGTTGTACGAGGATACAAACGCATTTCAGGGATGAAACATTCCCTTTATCAAGTTCACTAACAACATGACAGACATCGTAACAGAGCAGGTTCAAAACATAGTGGAGGTAAAATTAAGCTCTCACTAACATAATTCATTTGCAATGAGGCTCAGAGAACAGAAGTAACAGAAGAGTTTCTTGTAGATATGCTACATGAGTGGGAGCAGAGCGTGAAAGCCTCGTCCCTCATTTTTACCACCAATATGCTTTAAACCTGCTCTGCTATGATGTACACGGTCTCTCCCGTGACAGGAGTCAGAAGATCTAAGATACTGGCTGCACGTGATGTGATCTGACAGCCTCTTTGGTTTCCCTTGTTTCAGTGTTGTTGCTGGTTATGACCACACCTCTTGTCTCAGGTGTAGCTTAAGTGGTCATTCCAACTCCTCTATTTAGTCTGGTCTCACCCATCATGCTATGCGGTTGATAGATCCTTTCTGGTTGTGAAAGTGCTGGTGTTTGGTTCTCCTCGGAGTTCCTGCTCATCCGCGCACTTCGGAGTTAAGTGTCTTTTCCCTATTTCTTGTTTGTTGCGTTCCCCTATCTTTTGGTATTAGGCCTGAGGGAGTCTCCTGTTCCTTCAGCTGGGAAGGAACAGGTCATCTTTTGTCCTGACACTATTTCCAGGGCACTTTAGGGTCAGATAGGGCTCTAGGTTCCTGCGTATTTGCGTATGAACATTCCTACCATCGAGGTCAGGGATTCACTAGGTGGTGACCTTTCCCTAGTTTACAGGCCTAGTACCTTTTCCCATCCCTGCTGTGTTCGGTGTGGAGTTTACCAGCCACACCGCGCCGTGACATATGATGTCTCTCATGTTGTTAGTGAACATGACAATGAAGGGAGTGTTTTGTCCCTAAAATGTGTTGTTCGTATCTGAACCAATAAAGGCTTCATCTTTTCCTGTTGGGAGATCTGCAGAGCTGCATCCTTTTTTGGATCCATACTTACCATGTTGACTTTACTGTGAGCGGATCTGCCCAAATAACTTCTTGTGACAGAGGTGGCCGTGCTTGCACACCATAGAAAAAAGCATTGGCCGCTCTTATGGCCGGGATCGTGGAAGCTTGCATGGGCATGCATGCGAAGCAGGTCCCGTCCACCCCATATCTGCCATACAGAGGTGGCCATAACTCATAAACGAGCAGTGTATAATGCAATGGACATCTGAATCAAGCCAGCAAAGGAGGCAATATGGACAATCACAATACATTAGTAAGTGCCTTAACTTTATCTACATGAGAAATGCCATTTGCTGAAGTGACAAACCCTTTAAGCCAACCAATTGTTGGTATAGAGTCAGAGAAAAGTGTCTATCCCTGCCATTATCATCCAGCCTGGGCCCCTGTGATAAAACAGGTGCAGATCTAGACAGGGTATATTCACACTGCGGATTTTGATGCTGCCACAGTTTCTGTCTTGTTTACTCACTCGAAGCTTATCTCCAACCCACCGCAACTTCAAGCAGCATCTATATGGATAATGCATCAAGAAAGGACATGTCCCTACTTGGCGTGGTCACGGCTTTAAACCACTGGCCCACAAACTGCAGTGCTACCTCCCAACATTGGGCAGCAAATGCCACGTGGCCACTGGTGGAATTCCCACGTTAATGGGCCCTAAGAGCCCCATTTATTCAAAACGGTATAAATAAAAAACTGTTTCCATTTCTTATCCTGCCCTTGAAAAATAAAAGCTGCACTGTGATTGCTTGCTATGGGCAAGAAAGACCGTTTAGACAGTTTTGATTAATCTCCCCTAAGTTTACGCCACCTATAAGATTAGTAAATCTGCTTCACTGGTCTTAAAGAATACCTCCAATGGTGATGAAAATACAACCGGCAGAGTGGGCCTTCCAGTTACTTAGGCAATCATATGGAAGTCTGGAACCCTATCCTGTAAAGCTTCTTATAGTGTTGTAACCATACTTGCCCACTCTACCAGCAACGTTTCCAGCCATCATTATTAAGTAGTAAGTTATTAAGTACTCTTTAAGGCAATATTCACATGGTCCGTATTCAGTCAATATTTGTAAGCCAAAACCAGGAGCAAATCTAAAGCACCGAAGGTAAGGCTACTTTCACACTAGCGTTGTTTAAATCCGGCGTTCAATTCCGACACCGGAACTGCCCGCCAGATCCAGAAAAACGTGTGAAAACGGATTACATTTGAATCCTGATCAGGATTTTGATCACAATGAAAAAATGCATTGGAAAAAAAGGATCCGCCATTTATGGACTTTAACTTTTTTGTTCACATTCTTCGGGTTTAACATGCAAAAGCCGGATCCGGTTTGACTGAACACACGGCGCCGGAGTTAATGCAAGTCAATGGGAAAAAGGCCTGATCAGGCGTTCAGCCAAAGTGTTCAGGATTTCTGGCCAGAGGTAAAAATACAACATGCTACGGTTTTCTGAAAAGCCTGATCAGTCAAAAAGACTGAACTGAAGAAATCCTGATGCATCCTGAACGGATTTCTCTCCATTCAGAATGCATTAGGATAAAACTGATCAGTTCTTTTCCGGATTTGAGCCCCTAGGACGGAACTCAGCGCCGGAAAAGAAAAACACTAGTGTGAAAGTACCCTAACGCAAGCTGAGCAACAAACTTAAACAAAGTGAATTTGATCAGAAAAAGGCCTCATGCACACAACTATATTTTGTTTCCTTGTCCGTTCCGTTTTTTTTTTGCCGATAGGATGCGGACCCGTTCATTTCAATGGGTCCGCAAAAAAATGCGGACAGCACACCATGTGCTGTTCGCATCAGTATGTCCGTTCCGTAGCCCCGCAAAAAAAATAGTGCATGTCCTATTTTTTTCTAGTTTGAGGACAAGGATAGGCATTATTACAATAGATCCGAAAAAATAACCGATCCGCAAAAAAACTGATGCCATACGGTCATTCGTTTTTTTTTGCGGATCCGCAATTTGCGGACCACAAAACACATACAGTCGTGTGCATGAGGCCAATGCATAACGTTTAATAGGTCCGAATAAAATAGGGCTCAATGCTAAGATAGGCTTGCTAAACGCCACAGGCAGTACTGTAAAACAGATGGGCCACCATGACTTGTGGCCAGCTAAATCAACACTGTATCATTAACTAGGTCCATAGGTGCATAACCAAAAAGAATGATGTTACTATCATGAAGATGAAGCAACAGAAGAGACAGGTCCAATGATGGAGCGGGTTGTGACAGGGCTGGGTTACTCTCCCTAGTGTGTCTCTATATGGCCTGACCTATCCTTTATGTCCAGGTAGGCAAAGCACCCACCATGAAATGGACAACCTCTGTGGACTGTCCCTAAACTCTAAAATGCACTAGATACAGTCCCAGATGGTGGTACCAAAGGGCAGATTGGCCATGGAAATTTCCCAGTGGGCCGATGCCCAGGGGGCCACCTGAGCCCTCTTCATGGTCGGCCAGTGGAAGTTTTTGGGGATTTATTTTGTGCTGCTGGCAGTATTTTGTGATGGACTGTGGTATTTGGTTCTGTTTGGGTGGTAAAATATGCCAGAATATGGTATTGCTGGCACTACCTACCATCAATTGGGGCCCAACTACAAAATGGGGCCATTTTAGTATTTTTTTCCAGGGCCACTTTAAGTTCCCAGTCTGCCCCTGGTAGTACCAGACCTGCTACATATACAAGGAAGCATAAGAGCAAGTTGATAGGCGTAGTGCTAGGAGAGTAACCCAGCCCTTTCTCAACTCCATCATTGGACCTGTCCATGTTCTTTCATCTTCCCGATGTGGTAAGACAGTTTTTTTTGTGTGCACTGGTCATGTTTTTCACCTATGGACCTAGTTGATGATACAATGCGGATTTAGCTAGCCGCCAATTTCCATGCTTCTTCCCCCACCCCCTCCCCCTCCCCGGGTTAGTATGGAGCATCAATTTATGTCTATTTTTGTATTTATGCATTGATTATGGCTGCACTAGTAGGCTGCATTGATCACTACTTGAATTCTGATACCCGTATGGGCCAACTAATGTGGTTTCAACCTTTTACTCAGTTGGTAGTCCGAGTTGTTTTCCCTACAGTAATTCCTGGTTCTTGCCATTTTGCACTGGTCACTTTTTCTAATATTGGATGCACTTTACTGGCCAAGTGGGGTCTCTATCACAGTACTCATCCACATGATTTTATATATGTGTTTATTGTCATTGTTAGGGTACTTTCACACTAGCGGCAGGACGGATCCGCCCCCCGTCCCCATTATAGTCAATGGGGATGGAGCGGCAGTCCAACGGCACGGCTATGAAAGCGAGGATTATAAGCTCTGGTCCACTATAGGGAACATTATAAGTACCGAGGGTACTATGGGGTTGATTACAAGTACTAGGCCACTATAGGAAAGCATGATAATTCCCTGTGGCACTATAGAGCGTATTAACTACTGGTGGCACTTTGGAGGAAATCATTTCTACTATGGGGTCCTTATTACTACTATGGGTACTATGGGGTGTATTATTATTGGGCACAATATAGAGTGCACTACTACTAATGGTGGCACTCTAGGGCAGCACTGTCACTATTAGGGACACTGTAGGGGGTCACTGTTAATAATGAGGGAACTGGGAGAGAATTATAACTATTGGTAGGGCTTTTGTGTTTGCTGTCACTACGGGGGGGAGGGGGGGGGGGATCATCTGCATAGCACTATTATTTCTGCAATATAGTATTTGCGGCATGGGGAGCACAGAGGGCAGAATATTGGGTGTAACAGAAGAATAGGGGCACCAGTCCAACATGGACATGAGTTCAACAGTCAGGCTTCTGCATTAGATGTCAGACGGTTATTGAGCCAATCAGCGGCTGACCCCTAATGTACATACTTCTACTCTGCTGCCCCCTCTCCCTGTGTTCACCACCAACACTGTATCCACCCAGATACCTCCTAACCATCCCAGATGCGGCGGAAAAGTCCTGGATTTTGGCGGGGGACCAGTGGTCACAAGACGGCTTTGAGGTTACATTCTACTGTTTGAGGGCAGTAAAGGGGAATAACTGCTGTGTAGCGGCACTAAGGAAGTAGAACTACTGTGTAAGGGTATAAAGGGGGCATAACTACTGTGATGGGGTACCAAGACGATTAGGCAGGCTTTGGATACGGGACGAGTTAGGTGCATGGCTTAGGGTTAAAAAAACAATTGCCATGGTACACTGATAATGTCCCTCATTGGGCCTTTTAACCCCTTACTGATCACCAATATGCATTTACCCACTGTTCAATCGAAAAAATTGCAAATAAAATCTCCACATATTTGGTATCACCGCGTTCATAACAACCCGCACTACGCAATTATCATGCAATTTATCCCGTATAGTGAACATAGTAAGGCTAAAAAAAAAGACAGGTCCATCCAGTTCAGCCTGTTAAGCTGCAAATTGATCCAGAGCAAGGCAAAAAAAAAAAAAATAAATCAATCAATCATATGAGGTGGGAGCCAAATTTCCTCATTTTAGGGGAAAAAATTCCTGACTTCAATTCCAACGTCAATCAGGCAGTCAGAATAACCCCCTGGATCAAAGACCCTTCTCCCGAAGGTTTATACCAAATATGTGGAGATTTTATTTGCAATTTTTTTCGATTGAACAGTGGGTAAATACATATTGGTGATCACTAAGGGGTTAAAAGGCCCAATGAGGGACATTATCAGTGTACCATGGCAATTTTTTTTTTTAACCCTAAGCCATGCACCTAACTCGTCCCGTATCCAAAGCCTGCCTAATCGTCTTGGTGCCCCCACACAGCAGTTATGCCCCCTTTATACCCCTACACAGTAGTTATACTTCCTTAGTGCCGCTACACAGCAGTTATTCCCCTGAAAAATACATCCAGGCCCCTCTTGAACTCTTTTATAAGTGAACTCACCATCACCACCTCCTCAGGCAGAGTTCCATATAGTCTCACAGCTCTTACCGTAAAGAATCCTCTTCTATGTTTGTGTACAAACCTTCTTTCCTCCAGACGCAGAGGATGTCCCCTCATCACAGTCCTGGGGATAAACAGATGATGGGAGAGATCTCTGTACTGACCCCTGATATATTTATACATAGTAATTAGATCTCCCCTCAGTCGTTGTTTTTCTAAACTGAATAAATCTAATTTTGATAATCTTTCTGGGTCCTGTAGTCCACCCATTCCAGTTATTACTTTAGTTGCCTTCCTCTGAATCCTCTCCAGCCCTGCTATGTCTGCCTTGTTCACAGGACCGTACACAGTACTTCACATAGTGATTTGTAAAGTGGCAGGAGTATGTTCTCATCACATGCATCTATGCCCGGTAGTACGCCTGATGAAGTGACTGGTGATGTCTCGAAAGCTCGCTATGTAACATCATTACTTTTATTTTTGTTAATGACTAAAAAGGTAGCAAACCTGCAATACTCTTGTTTCTCTTAGGCCTCTTTCACACGAGTGATTCCGGATTAGGTCTGGATGCGTCCCGGTGCATTGTGGTAAACCCGCGCGAGTAGGTACCCAATAGCAGTCAGTTTTGACTGCGATTGCGTTCCGTTGTTCAGTTTTTATCACGTGGGAGCAATGTGTTTTGCACGCGCCTGATAAAAAACCGACTGTGGTACCTAGACCCGAACTTCTTCACAGAAGTTCAGGTTTGGGTTCAAGGTTGTGTAGATTTTATTATTTTCCCTTATAACATGATTATAAGGGAAAATAATAGCATTCTGAATACAGAATTCATAGTAAAATAGCGCTGGAGGGGTTACAAAAAAATACAAAATATGTTAACTCACTTTAATCCACTTGTTCGCGCAGCCGGCATCTCTTCTGTCTTCATCTGTGAGGAAAAGGACCTTTGATGACGTCACTACGCTAGTGATGGATCATGTGATGAGCGTATTGACGTCAATTTCAGGTCCTTTTCCTCACAGATGAAGACAACAGAAGAGATTATAACCATGTTATGTGCACATAACCGCTCATGTGCACAGCCCCATAGAAATGAATGGGTCCGTATTCAGTGCGTTCACCTCACGCATTGCACCCGCGCGAAAATCTCACCCGTGTGAAAAGAGTCCTTAATGAGAGCACTTTTTCCATGCCCTTTTTGATGCACCCCATAATCTTATTGGCATTGGCAGCAGATGTCTGACACTGATTTCTACGGTTAATGGGCATCTGTCAGCAGATTTGTACCTATGACACTGGCTGACCTGTTACCTGTGCACTTGGCAGCTGAAGACATCTGTGTTGGTCCTTTGTACATATGTGCCCACATTATGTTTTATATATGGAAATGAGACTCTAGGAACAATGGGGGCATTACCATTGCAGAGAGAGCTGAGCCCATTGCTCCTAGAGGCTCATTTGCATATATTAAAACATTATTTTTCTCAGCAATGCGATTTTCTCATTTAAGTAAATTTTCCTCAATACAGTGCAGAAAAAAAATAATTCAAAGCTTTGCTTTCTCCTCATCACTCTCTACAACTCCTTCTTCATCACTCTGCAATGGGCCAACAATCTCTGGTTTAAACTTTTTATAATTTATATAACTGAAGAACATTTTAGAGTTGGTTTTACTCTCTTTGGCAATGAATCTCTCTGTCTTCAGCTTGGCTGCTTTTATCTGTCTTTTACATATTCTATTTTTTTCTTTATAGTTTTTCAGTGCTTCCTCACTACCCTCCTGTTTTAGCATATTAAATGCTTTCGTTTGTCATTCATTGCTCCCTTTACATTTTTATTTATCCACCTTGTTTTTATCTTGTTCCTCACCCTTTTATTCCCATACGGTGTGTACCTCTCACAATTATAGTTTAGGATGCCTTTAAAAATATCCCATTTTGTGGCTGCATTTTTATTTTTGAGGACATTGTCCTGGTTAGGCCTCTTTCACACTTGCGTTGTCCGGATCCGGCGTGTACTCCACTTGCCGGAATTACACGCCGAATCCGGAAAAACGCAAGTGTACTGAAAGCATTTGAAGACGGATCCGTCTTCAAAATGCTTTCAGTGTTACTATGGCACCCAGGACGCTATTAAAGTCCTGGTTGCCATAGTAGTAGTGGGGAGCGGGGGAGCGGTATACTTACCATCCGTGCGGCTCCCGGGGCGCTCCAGAGTGACGTCAGAGCGCCCCATGCGCATGGATGACGTGTCCATGTGATCACGTGATCCATGCGCTTGGGGCGCCCTGACGTCACTTTGGAGCGCCCCGGGAGCCGCACGGATGGTAAGTATGCTGCTCCCCGCTCCCCACTGCACTTTACCATTATCACGATCGGCGTAACTGTCACATACGTGACACGGAGGGAGGAAAAGAGGGAGGCCCTGCCCTAGTGAGAGGGAAGGTGGTGACCCCTGACTCACCTTGCGTCTGGCACCTGGCTGCCCTGTCGTCCCTAGACGGGTTCCTCACCCGTACGCCGATCACGTGCCTAAAACCCTGGCTTTCCCTAGGATGAGCCCTAGATAGTGAACAGGGCGGTGGGAACACTAGTCCGCACCACTAGCTCTAGAGGAAAACACCAAGGGGAGGACAGACAATACAAACTAAACATATAATCCCAGGTGGGCAACAACAGGAGACAACAAAAGCCCAACAGGGATCCGGAGGGTAGCACTCTGGAACAACAACCAGATTCTCAGCTCCAGTGGGTCAGCATAGATGTCCAGGCAGGAAGCTCTATAACTGGCAACAAGAGAAGTGTGAGAGGAGAATATAAGGAGTTTGGGAGTGGCAGACAAGAAACAGCTGAGGAGGAGAAGCTACGGATCCCTGAGTGAGACAAAAAGGATAGCAAGGCAAACACAGAAAACAAACACTAAGAAACACCGTGATCTTTAGACATAGAGCGCGCAGCCACCCGCTGCGACTTCCTGACCCCGGGTATAACGGAGTCAGACGTGGCTCTTGACACCCTCGTGACAGTACCCCCCCTTTCACGAGGGGCCTCCGGACACTCAGGACCAGGTCTCTCCGGATGAGAGACATGGAAACCCTGAATCAACCTGTTGGCGTTTACCTCTGACGCTGGAACCCACATTCTTTCCTCGGGACCGTAACCCCTCCAATGCACCAGATACTGAAGAGAGCGGCGGACCCAACGAGAATCAACAATTCTGGATATTTGAAACTCCAGATTACCATCCACAACAACAGGAGGAGGTGGCAGCGGTGATGGTTCTAGAGGTGGAACATACTTCTTGAGCAACGACTTATGGAAGACGTTATGGATCTTAAAAGTCTGAGGTAGCTCCAGGCGAAAAGCCACAGGGTTAATGACGGCTACAATTTTATAAGGACCAATGAACCTAGGACCCAGTTTCCAAGAGGGAACCTTCAACTTAATATTCCTAGTAGACAACCACACATAGTCATTCACTCCTAGGTCCGGACCTGGCGACCGTTTCTTATCGGCCATGCATTTGTATTTACCACTCATATTTTTCAAGTTAGCTTGCACCTTCTGCCATACCGATGAAAGAGATGAAGAAAACCGTTCCTCTTCGGGAACCCCAGAAGACCCCCCCTCTTTGAAAGTACAAAATTGGGGATGAAAACCGTATGCACCAAGAAATGGTGACTTGCCAGTGGATTCCTGACGGCGATTATTTATGGCAAACTCGGCTAACGGTAAATATGATGACCACACCTCTTGGTTTTCAGACGCAAAACACCTTAAATATGTTTCTAGGTTTTGGTTGGTACGCTCAGTCTGTCCATTCGACTGAGGATGGAAAGCTGAGGAAAAGGATAAGTGTACCCCTAAACGGGTACAAAAAGCTTTCCAAAACTTAGAAATAAACTGGGTTCCCCGATCCGAAACCACATCGGAAGGGACCCCGTGAAGCTTCACGATTTCACTGATAAACACCTGAGCAAGAGTCTTAGCATTAGGAAGTGCGGGTAGCGCAATAAAGTGTACCATTTTGCTAAACCTGTCTACTACTACCAAGATAACTGTTTTACCCGCAGACAAAGGTAAGTCAGTGATGAAATCCATTGATAGATGTGTCCATGGTCTATTGGGGATGAAAAGTGGCAATAAAGACCCTGCTGGACGTGTATGAGAGACTTTCGCGCGTGCACAAGTAGAACAAGTAGACACGAAATCTATTACATCCTGACGCAACCTTGGCCACCAAAAACGACGAGACAATAGCTCCAAGGTTGCTTTACTACCTGGGTGCCCAGCAAGTGCCGAATTATGATGTTCCTTCAATAACTCAAGACGCAGGTTTAACGGTACAAACAATTTCTCTGAGGGGCAAGAGGCCGGGGCGTCCCCCTGGGCCTCTAACACCTTTCCCTCTAGAACAGAGTGTACAGCCGAGACAACCACTCCTCTTTGTAAAATAGGTACCGGATCACTAACATTACCCCCTCCAGGGAAACTACGAGACAATGCGTCTGCCTTGGTATTTTTTGCCCCAGGACGATAGGTGATTACAAAGTTAAATCTGGTAAAGAATAGCGACCACCTAGCTTGTCTAGGGGTGAGACGCTTAGCCGATTCTAGGTACAGAAGGTTTTTGTGATCCGTAATTACCGTGACGGGGTGGATTGCTCCCTCTAAGAAGTGACGCCACTCTTCAAACGCCAGTTTAATCGCCAACAGTTCCCTATTTCCAATATCATAGTTCTTTTCTGCTGCAGATAATTTTTTGGAAAAGAAAGCGCAAGGACGCCATTTGCCAGGAGACGGACCCTGAGACAATACAGCCCCCACTCCCACCTCCGACGCATCAACTTCAACAATAAAAGGCTGGGAGACATCAGGTTGAATTAGAACAGGTGCCGAGGTAAATCTCTCTTTTAGAGAGGAAAATGCAATTTTAGCGGCGTCAGACCATTTAGAAAAATCAGTCCCCTTCCTAGTCATGTCAGTAAGGGGTTTAACGATCACTGAATAATTTTTAATAAACTTTCTGTAGAAATTTGCGAAACCCAAAAACCGTTGTAGAGCTTTAAGGTTCTCAGGAAGATCCCAATCTAAAATTGCCTGGACCTTCCCAGGATCCATACGGAAACCTGAAGCAGATAATAGATATCCCAGGAATTGTATTTCCTGAACGGCGAAGACACATTTTTCAATTTTCGCATATAATTTATTCAGCCGTAGGACCTGCAGTACTTGCCTGACATGTACTTCATGTGTTTTCAGATCAGCCGAATAAATTAAGATATCATCTAGGTATATGACTACAAACCTGCCGATGAGATGACTAAAAATATCATTAACGAAATGTTGGAAGACAGCAGGGGCATTGGTCAGACCGAAAGGCATGACTAAATTTTCGTAATGCCCCTCAGGGGTGTTAAAAGCTGTCTTCCACTCATCCCCTTCCTTGATACGAATCAGATTGTAGGCCCCCCTAAGATCAAGTTTGGAGAACCACCTAGCACCCGCAATCTGATTAAAAAGGTCAGGAATGAGAGGAAGAGGGTATGGGTCTCGGACGGTTATCCGGTTTAGCTCACGGAAATCTAGGCAAGGACGCAGGCCCCCATCTTTCTTTTTAACAAAGAAAAACCCTGCAGCCACGGGTGAAGAAGAGGGTCTGATGTGTCCCTTGGCCAGACTCTCGGAGATATAATCTTTCATGGCTTGTCTCTCGGGACCCGAAAGATTATACAACCTGGACTTGGGTAATTTTGCACCGGGAATCAGGTTAACCGGGCAATCATAAGGACGATGAGGTGGTAGCTTCTGACAACCCTTTTCAGAAAAAACGTCCTCAAAGTCCGAAATAAATGTAGGTAGGGAAGCTATGGAGGCGATTAAGCAATTGTTATTTAAGCAATTCTCTCTGCAATGCTCACTCCACTCCAATATCTCCCTGGCCTGCCAATCCACCACTGGATTGTGCGCTACCAACCAGGGAAGACCCAATACCACAGGAGAGGGAAGGCCCTCCAGAACGTAACATGAAAGACGCTCCTTATGGTGGTCCCCTACCCGAAGATGTAAGTTATGGACAACGTGAGTGAGGTTTCTCTGAGACAGAGGAGCAGAGTCAATAGCGAATATGGGAATGGGTCTCTGCAGCGTACAGAGAGACAAACCCATAGTGCGGGCAAAATGGGCATCTATCAAATTTACCCCTGCACCACTGTCTAGAAAAAAAGAAATAGACTCCGTCTTAACACCAAAAACAATAACCGCTGGCAACACAAATTGAGATGTTCGTATGGAGGAAACGTATACCCCCCGGCTGACATCCTCCGCACAGCCTGGGGTTAGTAGTTTTCCGACGGTTTTTTGTTTTTGGGAAAAGGAGGGACAGACATTAATGAAATGACCCTTCCCCCCACAGAAAAAACAAGCCCCCCACCTACGGCGAACCTCAGGAGGACGGACCTGACGAGAAGTTCCTCCTAGCTGCATAGGCTCATCCAAGTCCGTACAGACTAACTGCTGCTTGGGAGAGGTTACCGATTGCTCAGGAATTTTCGATCTCTCCCTAAGACGTCTATCTATCCTGATAGAGAGGGACATAACAGCATCAAGGGAGAGGGGGGTCTCATACAGCGCCAGCGCATCCTTAACCCTTTCAGATAACCCAGAGCAGAACTGACTCCTGAGAGCCGGGTCGTTCCACTGAGTATCCGTAGCCCACCTGCGGAACTCTGAGCAATATTCCTCTGCTGGCCGATCTCCCTGTAGGAGTCTCCGTAACTTCGACTCAGCCAGGGCGACACGGTCAGGGTCATCATATATGAGACCCAAAGCCCCAAAAAATCCCTCCACTGACCGGAGAGCCTGGGAACCAGGGGGTAACGAGAACGCCCAGGATTGCGGGTCCCCCTGAAGCAGGGAAATAACAATCCCCACCCGCTGTTCCTCATTACCTGAGGAGTAAGGGCGCAGCTTAAAATATAATTTGCAGGCCTCACGGAACAACACAAATTTGTCCCTTCCCCCAGAGAATCTGTCAGGAAGAACAACCTTGGGTTCTGTAACAACCTGGTTACCCATAGCAACCGCTGGGCTTACGGTCTGCTGCATTTGCTGCTGCTGTTGGAGGACAGACGCCTTCAATCCTGCCACCTCCAAAGACAGGCCTTGAAGCTGTTTTGCCAAAGCAGCAATAGGATCCATATTGGATTCTAAGTAGAGAAAAAAAAATTAAATATATATTTTTTTTTATTTTTTTTTCTCAAAAAATAAGGGCCAGTTATAATATCACGATCGGCGTAACTGTCACATACGTGACACGGAGGGAGGAAAAGAGGGAGGCCCTGCCCTAGTGAGAGGGAAGGTGGTGACCCCTGACTCACCTTGCGTCTGGCACCTGGCTGCCCTGTCGTCCCTAGACGGGTTCCTCACCCGTACGCCGATCACGTGCCTAAAACCCTGGCTTTCCCTAGGATGAGCCCTAGATAGTGAACAGGGCGGTGGGAACACTAGTCCGCACCACTAGCTCTAGAGGAAAACACCAAGGGGAGGACAGACAATACAAACTAAACATATAATCCCAGGTGGGCAACAACAGGAGACAACAAAAGCCCAACAGGGATCCGGAGGGTAGCACTCTGGAACAACAACCAGATTCTCAGCTCCAGTGGGTCAGCATAGATGTCCAGGCAGGAAGCTCTATAACTGGCAACAAGAGAAGTGTGAGAGGAGAATATAAGGAGTTTGGGAGTGGCAGACAAGAAACAGCTGAGGAGGAGAAGCTACGGATCCCTGAGTGAGACAAAAAGGATAGCAAGGCAAACACAGAAAACAAACACTAAGAAACACCGTGATCTTTAGACATAGAGCGCGCAGCCACCCGCTGCGACTTCCTGACCCCGGGTATAACGGAGTCAGACGTGGCTCTTGACACCCTCGTGACAACCATGGCTGCCAGGACTTTAGCGTCCCGGCAGCCATGGTAACCATTGAGAAAAAGCTAAACGTCGCATCCGGCAATGCGCCGAAACGACGTTTAGCTTAAGGCCGGATCCGGATCAATGCCTTTCAATGGGCATTCATTCCGGATCCGGCCTTGCGGCAAGTGTTCCGGATTTTTGGCCGGAGCAAAAAGCGCAGCATGCTGCGCTATTTGCTGCGGCCAAAAAAACGTTCCGTTCCGGAACGGAAGACATCCTGATGCATCCTGAAGGACGGACTGTCCATTCAGAATGCATTAGGAAAATCCTGATCAGTATTCTTCCGGCATAGAGCCCCGACGACGGAACTCTATGCCGGAAGACTATAACGCAGATGTGAAAGAGCCCTTAGTGAGGCTAATGGCTTGTCTTAGCTGGTCAAACTGCTTTTTGGAAGTGTGGAATTTTTGTGCCTCCCTGAACACTCTTTGAAAAACGACTGGAAGGTTATTACTTTATGGTCACTATTTCCCAGGTGTCCCCCGACCTGCACATCTGTAGTTCTGTCAGGTCTATTGGTTAGTACTAAGTCCAGTATAGTCGTACCTCTAGTTGGATCCTGAACCGGTTGGGAAAGGTAATTGCCAAGAACCTGTTTCCTTTATGAGGTCTACAAGAAAACTACAAGTCATCCCACAGAAATCAAGCCCTCACACAGCTCCCAAAAAAAGAAAAAAGTTTTGGGTCTTGGGATGCAGCGATACAAAAACAATTTCTTGTTTAATAAAAGAGTTTTATTGTGCAATAGTAGTAAAACATAAAAGAGCTATATCTATTTGGTATGACCGCTATCATACTGGCCCAGAGAATAAAGTTATCATTTTATGTATGCAGAAAAATGAACGCTGCAAAATTTATAATGTAAAAACTCGGTGGCAGAATTGCTATTTTTTCCCACACCCCTCCGAGAAGAGTTAATAAAAGTTAGGGCTCATGCACACAAACGTATTTTCTTTCCGTGTCTGTTCCATTTTTTTGCGGACCGTATGCGGAACCATTTATTTTAATGGGTCCGCAAAAAAATACGGAAGTTACTCTGTGTACATTCCGTTTCCGTATGTCCGTATTTCCGTTCCGCAAAACAATAGAACATGTCCTATTATTGTCCGCATTACGGACAAGGAAAGGAGTGCTTTATTAGGAGTAAGCTGTTCCATTTGGCAAAATACGGAATGCACATGGACGTCATCTGTATTTTTTGTGGATCTGTTTTTCGCGGACTGCAAAATACATACGGTTGTGTGCATGAGTCCTTAATCAGTGAGTTATGTGTACTCCGATTGGCACCATTAAAAACTACAATGTCCTGCAAAAAAAAAAAAACAAGCCCATATATGTTGTGGGTTAGAAAATACAAACCGTGTGAAATCTCCCTAAAGGGAATCTGTCGCCAGTTTTATGCCCAATCTGAGGCCAGGGTAAACCCATGACGAAGGGCTCATGCCCACAGCCCTAGGAGTTTTGCGGTTCGCAAATAGCGGATCCACAAAACACAGATCCCAGCTTAGTTCATGTCGCCATTTTTTTGACTCTTGTAGAACTGTCCTATCCTTGTCCGCAAAACAGACAAGTATAGGACATGTTCTATTTTATTTTTTGAAGGGCCGCAGAACGGACTTACGGAGATGAATGGGTCCGCATCCGATCCGCAAAAAATACGGATTGGATGCGGACCAAAACTTTGGCCATGTGCATGAGCCCTAGGACAAAAGCGAAAAACACTGAGTCACTTACTTGAATTAACCCAGTTCTTTCGCTAAAATCAATCTGCTCAATATAGTTCACAAGCGCAGGAGTCCTCCTGTTCCACTGATTTCTATAGGAAAAAAGCTGTCAATCAATTCAAGAAGGCGTCCTCAGAAAGGGCAGCATAATGCCTCATTCACAGGTCAGTGTTTGGTCAGTGATTTCCATCAGTGATTTTGAGCTAAAACCAGGTGTGGCTTTGAATCCACTCTAAGGCCTCATGCACACGACCGTTGTATGTTTAGCGATCCGCAAAACACGCATGGTGTCCGTGTGCGTTCGCCAATTTGCAGAACAGCACGGACAGCCATTGATATAACTGCCTATTCTTGTCCACAAAACGGACAAGAATAGGACAGGTTATATTTTTTTGCGGGGCCATGGAACGGAGCAACGGATGCGGACAGCACACTGAGTGCTGTCCGCATCTTTTGCGGCCACATTGAAGTGAATGGGTCCGCATCCGAGCCGCAAAAACTGCAGCTTGGATGCGGACCAAAACAACGGTCGTGTGCATGAGGCCTAAAACACAGAACAGGAGCAGGTCTTTCCTTTATACCTTATCTCTGTGGAGGCTCCAAACCTGGTTTTGGCTCACAATAACTGATGGAAATCACTGACAAAGGGCTTGTTCACACGACCGTATGTCTTTTTCAGTGTTTTGCGGGCCTTTTTTCCCGGATCCGTTTTTCTTTTTTTTTTTCCATTGAAAATTTTTATTGTTTTCAATTTTTTCAAGGCAAAGTACAATGCAAATTAAGCAAGGCATACAACATTATTAGTGACAGAATCACAAGCGAAGGACACCTAATGTAAGGGGTCACCAATAAAAACCAGAAAACAGAAGGCGGTTAAGCCAAATAACTTGACAGGTTTCAGCAAAAAGTATAAGCCTGGCAGCAGAGCCAGGTCTATCACAAAGGCACAAAAATAAAGTACACACTTCTATATCATAGGTTCGTAGATGGGGGGGAAAGAGAAGGAAGGGGGAGGAAGCGGTGAATAGCGATAGAAATTTGTTTTCTGATGGAATGTAGCAGAGAGAGACGTGAAGAATACAAATCCTCAAATAATGTACACCTAGGGGAAGTTCCTATATCGCTTCCAGGGCGTCCAAGTTTTCAGGAAGAGAGGCCTAGATTGTGACTCCCAATGTGAAATCTCCTCCAATCTATATATCTGGTCAACCTTATTCGTCCAGTGTTCAATAGTGGGAATATCAGAGGATAACCAGTGTGTGGGTAAAAGTAATCTAGCCGCTGCTAAAAGGAGGGTAAAAAGGGATTTACTATGTCTGTCTAGGTTTTCCATCCCTAGCAATAGCAGTACCAGTTCAGGGGAGCAAGGAAGAGACGTCTCACATATCTGGTTGCATAATTTGGTGATAGTGTGCCACCATGGATTGATCTTCTCGCATGTCCACCAAACATGCAAGAAAGTCCCTTTAATATTGTGGCATCTCCAACACAGATCAGAGGCTGAAGTACTATACCTACAAGTTTTATCAGGAGTTTTATACCATTGCATAAGAATCTTGTAGCCGTTTTCCTGGACACGTATGCATCTAGATAATTTGTGTGGTAGGATTAAAATTTTTGAAGTTTCCTGAGGAGTCAGTGATCTTTGTAGATCTTTTTCCCACTTGCCTATTATTGCCGGTTTAACAAAGGAGGTAGGGGATTTCAGGTGTTTATAGATTGTAGAGATAGATTTAGGAGGATGTCGCTTATTGCTTAGCATGTCCACCAACCATTTTGCTTCCTCCGACACATGGGAGTTTTTTGCCCCACTAAGTAATTCAGTCTTAAGGAAGTGTAATAGGGTGGGGTTATGAATCCGCGTCCCCAAAAGTTTGCAAATTTCCAAGTCAGGAACAATACATCCTTCTTCATCCAAGAATTGAGTTATGGGGATCAATGAAGACCTAATGAGCAACGGGCAGCTTTCCCTCAATTCTTTGGGGGCCAAATTAACTATGTCCTTTATGAGCATAAGCGAGGTGAGAGGTATTGGGGCTCCGCTGATGGACGAGAGACCACCCCAGACCCTTAAAGTGCTGCGAACAATAGGGTTAGGTATCGAGGCCTGGGACGAGGGTAGTCTGTCAGCCAGCAACAGGGCCCTGGGAGAGGAGGGGAGAAGAGCAGTCTCCAACTGGAGCCAGGATTTATGCGCGGGTTCCCTAATCCAGTCAATTGCTCTGGAAAGCTGTATAGCTTGCATATAAGATTTAGGATCTGGGAGGCCAATACCTCCTCTAGTTCTAGGTTTAGTTAGGGTATCGAAGGATATACGAGGGCTTTTGCCTTGCCAAATAAATTTACGGATATGCTTGTTTAAAGAAGCGAAATACGAATTAGGAATAGCGATAGGGAGGACTTGCATCATATATGTAAGCTTTGGCATAATCAATGACATAAAAATATTCTTCCTCCCAAACCATGAGAGATAGGGAGAGTCCAAGGATTCCATTTGAGCTATCATTGAAGCTAGGAGGGGTTTATAGTTCAATTGAAAGAGGTCAGGCAGATGAGAGGACAGTTTAATCCCTAGGTAAGTTAGTTGTTGGGTTTGCCAATTGAAAGGGGAGTTAATTTGGAGGGAGGCAATACTGGTGGGGGACAAGCCTATATGTAAGATCTGGGATTTAGAAGGGTTGACCTTAAAGTTGGAGAGAGAGCCAAAGAGGTCAAGTATCGAGAGAATCCTGGGCATGGATCTCTGCGGGTTAGTGGTGATGATTAATAGGTCGTCGGCGAAAGCCGCCAATTTAAACTCTTGTTTCTCTACTCTAAGGCCCTGAATTTCACCATCTTGTCTAAGGGCTTGGAGGAGGGATTCCATTACAAGAACGAAGATGAGTGGAGAGAGGGGGCACCCCTGCCTCGTTCCGTTTCTAATGGGGAAAAGGGAGGAAAGCAGTCCGTTTGCCGACACGGACGCCGAGGAGCAAGTGTACATAGAGAATATAGAGTCAATATATTGCACAGGAATTTGGAATTTAGCCAGGACCAATCTGATATAAGTCCAGTCCACTCTATCAAATGCTTTCTCGGCGTCCGTGCCCAGCAAGACCAGGGGGCAGGATTTATGTGAAGCGTAGAACAGGGCGTCTAAAATTTTAGTGGTGTTATCTTTGCCCTCCCTACCCTTAACAAATCCCACCTGATCAGGCCGAATAAGGTCAGGGAGTAAGCTTTGGAGCCTGGTGGCCAGCATTTTAGCTAAGAGTTTAAGATCCACGTTAAGTAAGGAGATAGGGCGGTAATTGGAGCAGCTCGAGGGGTCCTTACCTTCTTTGGGGATTATCGTAATGACTGCTTTGGTCATATCAGGGGAGAGCGGTTTATTGGCCAAGGAGAGGTTACATATATGAAGCAAGTGGGGTAGTAGAATATTTTGGAAGGAGGAATAATAAGTTATGGGAAGTCCGTCGGGACCAGGGCATTTGCCCCTAGGGGTAGCTTTAATTGCAGTGATGAGTTCTGGGATAGTGAATGGTTTAGTCAGGGAGTTTTGTTGTGCCGGAGTTAACGTTGGGAGGTCAAGGGTCTCCAGAAACAAGTTAACATTATTCTCTCTGCTCATGGAGGGGTTGGGGAGATTAGAGGGTGGGAGGTTATATAGAGATTTGTAGAAAAGTCTAAATTGTTCAGCTATTTCTTCAGCTTTAAATAGAGTTGAGCGAACACCTGGATGTTCGGGTTCGAGAAGTTCGGCCGAACATCCCGGAAATGTTCGGGTTCGGGATCCGAACCCGATCCGAACTTCGTCCCGAACCCGAACCCCATTGAAGTCAATGGGGACCCGAACTTTTCGGCACTAAAAAGGCTGTAAAACAGCCCAGGAAAGAGCTAGAGGGCTGCAAAAGG
Organism: Bufo gargarizans; assembly: GCF_014858855.1. Taxonomy (NCBI): domain Eukaryota; kingdom Metazoa; phylum Chordata; class Amphibia; order Anura; family Bufonidae; genus Bufo; species Bufo gargarizans. Next base: position 73,856,509 of record NC_058082.1, on the reverse strand, counting down.
CAGCAACATGTAGGTAAATCCCCTGCAAACAAATGTGGATAGGGAAATGAATTAAAATAAAAATTAAATAAATAAAAATTAACCAAAATCAATTGGAGAGAGGTTCCATAGCAGAGAATCTGGCTTCCCGTCACCCACCACTGGAACAGTCCATTCTCAGATATTTAGGCCCCGGCACCCAGGCAGAGGAGAGAGGTCCCGTAACAGAGAATCTGTCTTCATGTCAGCAGAGAATTAGTCTGCATGTCATAGCAGAGAATGAGGCTTCACGTCAGCCACCACTGCAACAGTCCATTGGCATATATTTAGGCCTAGCACACAGGCAGAGCAGAGAGGTCCCGTAACAGAGAATCTGGCTTCATGTCAGCAGAGAATCAGTCTGCATGTCATAGCAGAGAATGAGGCTTCACGTCACCCACCACTGCAACAGTCCATTGGCATATATTTAGGCCTAGCACACAGGCAGAGCAGAGAGGTCCCGTAACAGACAATCTGGCTTCATGTCAGCAGAGAATCAGTCTGCATGTCATAGCAGAGAATGAGGCTTCACGTCAGCCACCACTGCAACAGTCCATTGGCATATATTTAGGCCTAGCACACAGGCAGAGCAGAGAGGTCCCGTAACAGACAATCTGGCTTCATGTCAGCAGAGAATCAGTCTGCATGTCATAGCAGAGAATCAGGCTTCACGTCAGCCACCACTGCAACAGTCCATTGTCATAAATTTAGGCCCAGCACCCAGGCAGAGGAGAGAGGTCCCGTAACAGACAATCTGGCTTCATGTCAGCAGAGAATTAGTCTGCATGTCATAGCAGAGAATGAGGCTTCACGTCAGCCACCACTGCAACAGTCCATTGGCATATATTTAGGCCTAGCACACAGGCAGAGGAGAGAGGTCCCGTAACAGACAATCTGGCTTCATGTCAGCAGAGAATCAGTCTGCATGTCATAGCAGAGAATGAGGCTTCACGTCACCCACCACTGCAACAGTCCATTGGCATATATTTAGGCCTAGCACACAGGCAGAGCAGAGAGGTCCCGTAACAGACAATCTGGCTTCATGACAGCAGAGAATCAGTCTGCATGTCATAGCAGAGAATGAGGCTTCACGTCACCCACCACTGCAACAGTCCATTGGCATATATTTAGGCCTAGCACACAGGCAGAGCAGAGAGGTCCCGTAACAGACGATCTGGCTTCATGTCAGCAGAGAATCAGTCTGCATGTCATAGCAGAGAATGAGGCTTCACGTCAGCCACCACTGCAACAGTCCATTGGCATATATTTAGGCCTAGCACACAGGCAGAGGAGAGAGGTCCCGTAACAGACAATCTGGCTTCATGTCAGCAGAGAATCAGTCTGCATGTCATAGCAGAGAATGAGGCTTCACGTCAGCCACCACTGCAACAGTCCATTGGCATATATTTAGGCCCAGCACCCAGGCAGAGGAGGGAGGTCCCGTAACAGAGAATCTGTCTTCATGTCAGCAGAGAATTAGTCTGCATGTCATAGCAGAGAATGAGGCTTCACGTCAGCCACCACTGCAACAGTCCATTGGCATATATTTAGGCCCAGCACCCAGGCAGAGGAGGGAGGTCCCGTAACAGACAATCTGGCTTCATGTCAGCAGAGAATCAGTCTGCATGTCATAGCAGAGAATGAGGCTTCACGTCACCCACCACTGCAACAGTCCATTGGCATATATTTAGGCCCAGCACCCAGGCAGAGGAGGGAGGTCCCGTAACAGAGAATCTGTCTTCATGTCAGCAGAGAATTAGTCTGCATGTCATAGCAGAGAATCAGGCTTCACGTCACCCACCACTGCAACAGTCCATTGGCATATATTTAGGCCCAGCACCCAGGCAGAGGAGGGAGGTCCCGTAACAGAGAATCTGTCTTCATGTCAGCAGAGAATTAGTCTGCATGTCATAGCAGAGAATGAGGCTTCACGTCACCCACCACTGCAACAGTCCATTGGCATATATTTAGGCCTAGCACACAGGCAGAGGAGAGGTTCATTCAACTTTGGGTAGCCTCGCAATATAATGGTAAAATGAAAATAAAAATAGGATTGAATGAGGAAGTGCCCTGGAGTCCAATAATATATGGTTATGGGGAGGTAGTTAATGTCTAATCTGGACAAGGGACGGACAGGTCCTGTGGGATCCATGCCTGGTTCATTTTTATGAACGTCAGCTTGTCCACATTGGCTGTAGACAGGCGGCTGCGTTTGTCTGTAATGACGCCCCCTGCCGTGCTGAATACACGTTCAGACAAAACGCTGGCTGCCGGGCAGGCCAGCACCTCCAAGGCATAAAAGGCTAGCTCTGGCCACGTGGACAATTTAGAGACCCAGAAGTTGAATGGGGCCGAACCATCAGTCAGTACGTGGAGGGGTGTGCACACGTACTGTTCCACCATGTTAGTGAAATGTTGCCTCCTGCTAACACGTTGCGTATCAGGTGGTGGTGCAGTTAGCTGTGGCGTGTTGACAAAAGTTTTCCACATCTCTGCCATGCTAACCCTGCCCTCAGAGGAGCTGGCCGTGACACAGCTGCCTTGGCGACCTCTTGCTCCTCCTCTGCCTTGGCCTTGGGCTTCCACTTGTTCCCCTGTGACATTTGGGAATGCTCTCAGTAGCGCGTCTACCAACGTGCGCTTGTACTCGCGCATCTTCCTATCACGCTCCAGTGCAGGAAGTAAGGTGGGCACATTGTCTTTGTAGCGTGGATCCAGCAGGGTGGCAACCCAGTAGTCCGCACAGGTTAAAATGTGGGCAACTCTGCTGTCGTTGCGCAGGCACTGCAGCATGTAGTCGCTCATGTGTGCCAGGCTGCCCAGGGGTAAGGACAAGCTGTCCTCTGTGGGAGGCGTATCGTCATCGTCCTGCCTTTCCCCCCAGCCACGCACCAGTGATGGACCCGAGCTGCGTTGGGTGCCACCCCGCTGTGACCATGCTTCATCCTCATCCTCCTCCACCTCCTCCTCATCCTCGTCCTCCTCGTCCTCCAGTAGTGGGCCCTGGCTGGCCACATTTGTACCTGGCCTCTGCTGTTGCCAAAAACCTCCCTCTGAGTCACTTCGAAGAGACTGGCCTGAAAGTGCTAAAAATGACCCCTCTTCCTCCTCCTCCTCCTCCTCCTCCTGGGCCACCTCCTCTTCCATCATCGCCCTAAGTGTTTTCTCAAGGAGACATAGAAGTGGTATTGTAACGCTGATAACGGTGTCATCGCCACTGGCCATGTTGGTGGAGTACTCGAAACAGCGCAACAGGGCACACAGGTCTCGCATGGAGGCCCAGTCATTGGTGGTGAAGTGGTGCTGTTCTGTAGTGCGACTGACCCGTGCGTGCTGCAGCTGAAACTCCACTATGGCCTGCTGCTGCTCGCACAGTCTGTCCAGCATGTGCAAGGTGGAGTTCCACCTGGTGGGCACGTCGCATATGAGGCGGTGAGCGGGAAGGCCGAAGTTACGCTGTAGCGCAGACAGGCGAGCAGCAGCAGGATGTGAACGCCGGAAGCGCGAACAGACGGCCCGCACTTTATGCAGCAGCTCTGACATGTCGGGGTAGTTGTGAATGAACTTCTGCACCACCAAATTCAGCACATGCGCCAAGCAAGGGATGTGCGTCAAATTGGCTAGTCCCAGAGCTGCAACGAGATTTCGCCCATTATCACACACCACCAGGCCGGGCTTGAGGCTCACCGGCAGCAACCACTCGTCGGTCTGTTGTTCTATACCCCGCCACAACTCCTGTGCGGTGTGGGGCCTGTCCCCCAAACATATGAGTTTCAGAATGGCCTGCTGACGTTTACCCCGGGCTGTGCTGAAGTTGGTGGTGAAGGTGTGTGGCTGACTGGATGAGCAGGTGGAAGAAGAGGAGGAGGAAGCCGAGAAGGAGGAGGTGGCAACAGGAGGCAAAGAATGTTGCCCTGCGATCCTTGGCGGCGGAAGGACGTGCGCCAAACAGCTCTCCGCCTGGGGCCCAGCTGCCACTACATTTACCCAGTGTGCAGTTAGGGAGATATAGCGTCCCTGGCCGTGCTTACTGGTCCACGTATCTGTGGTTAGGTGGACCTTGCCACAGATGGCGTTGCGCAGTGCACACTTGATTTTATCGGATACTTGGTTGTGCAGGGAAGGCACGGCTCTCTTGGAGAAGTAGTGCCGGCTGGGAACAACATACTGTGGGACAGCAAGCGACATGAGCTGTTTGAAGCTGTCTGTGTCCACCAGCCTAAATGACAGCATTTCATAGGCCAGTAGTTTAGAAATGCTGGCATTCAGGGCCAGGGATCGAGGGTGGCTAGGTGGGAATTTACGCTTTCTATCAAATGTTTGTGAGATGGAGAGCTGAACGCTGGCGTGTGACATGGTTGAGACGCTTGGTGACGGAGGTGGTGGTGGTGGTGTTGGTGGTACATCCCCTGTTTGCTGGGCGGCAGGTGCCAACGTTCCTCCAGAGGCGGAGGAAGAGGCCGAGGCGGCAGCAGCAGAATAGGCCGAGGCGGCAGCAGCAGAAGAGGTAGCAGGGGGAGCCTGAGTGACTTCCTTGGTTTTAAGGTGTTTACTCCACTGCAGTTCATGCTTTGCATGCAGGTGCCTGGTCATGCAGGTTGTGCTCAGGTTCAGAACGTTAATGCCTCGCTTCAGGCTCTGATGGCACAGCGTGCAAACCACTCGGGTCTTGTCGTCAGCACATTGTTTGAAGAAGTGCCATGCCAGGGAACTCCTTGAAGCTGCCTTTGGGGTGCTCGGTCCCAGATGGCGGCGGTCAGTAGCAGGCGGAGTCTCTTGGCGGCGGGTGTTCTACTTTTGCCCACTGCTCCCTCTTTTGCTACGCTGTTGGCTCGGTCTCACCACTGCCTCTTCCTCCGAACTGTGAAAGTCAGTGGCACGACCTTCATTCCATGTGGGGTCTAGGACCTCATCGTCCCCTGCATCGTCTTCCACCCAGTCTTGATCCCTGACCTCCTGTTCAGTCTGCACACTGCAGAAAGACGCAGCAGTTGGCACCTGTGTTTCGTCATCATCAGAGACATGCTGAGGTGGTATTCCCATGTCCTCATCATCAGGAAACATAAGTGGTTGTGCGTCAGTGCATTCTATGTCTTTCACCGCTGGGGAAGGGCTAGGTGGATGCCCTTGGGAAACCCTGCCAGCGGAGTCTTCAAACAGCATAAGAGACTGCTGCATAACTTGAGGCTGAGACAGTTTCCCTGGTATGCATGGGGGTGATGTGACAGACTGATGGGGTTGGTTTTCAGGCGCCATCTGTGCGCTTTCTGCAGAAGACTGGGTGGGAGATAATGTGAACGTGCTGGATCCACTGTCGGCCACCCAATTGACTAATGCCTGTACCTGCTCAGGCCTTACCATCCTTAGAACGGCATTGGGCCCCACCATATATCGCTGTAAATTCTGGCGGCTACTGGGACCTGAGGTAGTTGGTACACTAGGACGTGTGGATGTGGCAGAACGGCCACGTCCTCTCCCAGCACCAGAGGGTCCACTAACACCACCACGACCATGTCCACGTCCGCGTCCCTTACTAGATGTTTTTCTCATTGTTATGGTTCACCACAACAACAAATATATTATTTGGCCCAATGTATTGTATTCAAATTCAGCGGGATATAAATTTGAGGCCTAGTATTTAGGCGCTGGGTGACCGGTATGGATTTAGTGACAGAATTAGACTTGGAAATGCACAGAAGCGTGTGTGTGAAGTTATTCTGAATGACCCTATGTGTACCTTCAATATGATCTACCCTTTTAGGGATAGATTTCAAATAGCTCTGATATAGCAGAAACGACTAAATTATGAAATTGCTAAATTGGGAATTGTATTTCAACCCAGAACAAAAAATGTGCTTTGACGGACACTAAATAACTTTCCCAGCCACAACAGGACAGCGGTAACGAGAGATTTAGCGGGATATAAATTTGAGGCCTAGTATTTAGGCGCTGGGTGACAGGTATGGGTTTAGTGACAGAATTAGATTTGGAAATGCACAGTAGCGGGTGTGTGAAGTTATTCTGAATGACCCTATGTGCACCTTGAATATTATATACCCTTTTAGGGATAGATTTCAAATAGCTCTGATATAGCAGAAACGACTAAATTATGAAATTGCTAAATTGGGAATTGTATTTCAACCCAGAACAAAAAATGTGCTTTGACGGACACTAAATAACTTTCCCAGCCACAACAGGACAGCGGTAACGAGAGATTTAGCGGGATATAAATTTGAGGCCTAGTATTTAGGCGCTGGGTGACAGGTATGGGTTTAGTGACAGAATTAGATTTGGAAATGCACAGTAGCGGGTGTGTGAAGTTATTCTGAATGACCCTATGTGCACCTTGAATATTATATACCCTTTTAGGGATAGATTTCAAATAGCTCTGATATAGCAGAAACCACTAAATTATGAAATTGCTAAATTGGGAATTGTATTTCAACCCAGAACAAGAAATGTGCTTGAACGGACACTAAATAACTCGCCCAGCTACAGCACTAGGGACAGATTTAGCGGGATATAAATTTGAGGCCTAGTATTTAGGCGCTGGGTGACAGGTATGGGTTTAGTGCCAGAATTAGACTTGGAAATACACAGTAGCGGGTGTGTGTGAAGTTATTCTGAATGACCCAATGTGCACCTTGAATATTATATACCCTTTTAGGGATAGATTTCAAATAGCTCTGATATAGCAGAAACCACTAAATTATGAAATTGCTAAATTGGGAATTGTATTTCAACCCAGAACAAGAAATGTGCTTGAACGGACACTAAATAACTCGCCCAGCTACAGCACTAAGGACAGATTTAGCGGGATATAAATTTGAGGCCTAGTATTTAGGCGCTGGGTGACAGGTATGGGTTTAGTGCCAGAATTAGACTTGGAAATACACAGTAGCGGGTGTGTGTGAAGTTATTCTGAATGACCCAATGTGCACCTTGAATATTATATACCCTTTTAGGGATAGATTTCAAATAGCTCTGATATAGCAGAAACCACTAAATTATGAAATTGCTAAATTGGGAATTGTATTTCAACCCAGAACAAGAAATGTGCTTGAACGGACACTAAATAACTCGCCCAGCTACAGCACTAGGGACAGATTTAGCTGGATATAAATTTGAGGCCTAGTATTTAGGCGCTGGGTGACAGGTATGGGTTTAGTGCCAGAATTAGACTTGGAAATACACAGTAGCGGGTGTGTGTGAAGTTATTCTGAATGACCCAATGTGCACCTTGAATATTATATACCCTTTTAGGGATAGATTTCAAATAGCTCTGATAAAGCAGAAACCACTAAATTATGAAATTGCTAAATTGGGAATTGTATTTCAACCCAGAACAAGAAATGTGCTTGAACGGACACTAAATAACTCGCCCAGCTACAGCACTAGGGACAGATTTAGCGGGATATAAATTTGAGGCCTAGTATTTAGGCGCTGGGTGACAGGTATGGGTTTAGTGCCAGAATTAGACTTGGAAATACACAGTAGCGGGTGTGTGTGAAGTTATTCTGAATGACCCAATGTGCACCTTGAATATTATATACCCTTTTAGGGATAGATTTCAAATAGCTCTGATATAGCAGAAACCACTAAATTATGAAATTGCTAAATTGGGAATTGTATTTCAACCCAGAACAAGAAATGTGCTTGAACGGACACTAAATAACTCGCCCAGCTACAGCACTAGGGACAGATTTAGCGGGATATAAATTTGAGGCCTAGTATTTAGGCGCTGGGTGACAGGTATGGGTTTAGTGCCAGAATTAGACTTGGAAATACACAGTAGCGGGTGTGTGTGAAGTTATTCTGAATGACCCAATGTGCACCTTGAATATTATATACCCTTTTAGGGATAGATTTCAAATAGCTCTGATATAGCAGAAACCACTAAATTATGAAATTGCTAAATTGGGAATTGTATTTCAACCCAGAACAAGAAATGTGCTTGAACGGACACTAAATAACTCGCCCAGCTACAGCACTAGGGACAGATTTAGCGGGATATAAATTTGAGGCCTAGTATTTAGGCGCTGGGTGACAGGTATGGGTTTAGTGCCAGAATTAGACTTGGAAATACACAGTAGCGGGTGTGTGTGAAGTTATTCTGAATGACCCAATGTGCACCTTGAATATTATATACCCTTTTAGGGATAGATTTCAAATAGCTCTGATATAGCAGAAACCACTAAATTATGAAATTGCTAAATTGGGAATTGTATTTCAACCCAGAACAAGAAATGTGCTTGAACGGACACTAAATAACTCGCCCAGCTACAGCACTAGGGACAGATTTAGCGGGATATAAATTTGAGGCCTAGTATTTAGGCGCTGGGTGACAGGTATGGGTTTAGTGCCAGAATTAGACTTGGAAATACACAGTAGCGGGTGTGTGTGAAGTTATTCTGAATGACCCAATGTGCACCTTGAATATTATATACCCTTTTAGGGATAGATTTCAAATAGCTCTGATATAGCAGAAACCACTAAATTATGAAATTGCTAAATTGGGAATTGTATTTCAACCCAGAACAAGAAATGTGCTTGAACGGACACTAAATAACTCGCCCAGCTACAGCACTAAGGACAGATTTAGCGGGATATAAATTTGAGGCCTAGTATTTAGGCGCTGGGTGACAGGTATGGGTTTAGTGCCAGAATTAGACTTGGAAATACACAGTAGCGGGTGTGTGTGAAGTTATTCTGAATGACCCAATGTGCACCTTGAATATTATATACCCTTTTAGGGATAGATTTCAAATAGCTCTGATATAGCAGAAACCACTAAATTATGAAATTGCTAAATTGGGAATTGTATTTCAACCCAGAACAAGAAATGTGCTTGAACGGACACTAAATAACTCGCCCAGCTACAGCACTAAGGACAGATTTAGCGGGATATAAATTTGAGGCCTAGTATTTAGGCGCTGGGTGACAGGTATGGGTTTAGTGCCAGAATTAGACTTGGAAATACACAGTAGCGGGTGTGTGTGAAGTTATTCTGAATGACCCAATGTGCACCTTGAATATTATATACCCTTTTAGGGATAGATTTCAAATAGCTCTGATATAGCAGAAACCACTAAATTATGAAATTGCTAAATTGGGAATTGTATTTCAACCCAGAACAAGAAATGTGCTTGAACGGACACTAAATAACTCGTCCAGCTACAACACTAAGGACAGATTTAGCGGGATATAAATTTAAGGCCTAGTATTTAGGCGCTGGGTGACAGGTATGGGTTTAGTGCCAGAATTAGACTTGGAAATACACAGTAGCGGGTGTGTGTGAAGTTATTCTGAATGACCCAATGTGCACCTTGAATATTATATACCCTTTTAGGGATAGATTTCAAATAGCTCTGATATAGCAGAAACCACTAAATTATGAAATTGCTAAATTGGGAATTGTATTTCAACCCAGAACAAGAAATGTGCTTGAACGGACACTAAATAACTCGCCCAGCTACAGCACTAGGGACAGATTTAGCTGGATATAAATTTGAGGCCTAGTATTTAGGCGCTGGGTGACAGGTATGGGTTTAGTGCCAGAATTAGACTTGGAAATACACAGTAGCGGGTGTGTGTGAAGTTATTCTGAATGACCCAATGTGCACCTTGAATATTATATACCCTTTTAGGGATAGATTTCAAATAGCTCTGATATAGCAGAAACCACTAAATTATGAAATTGCTAAATTGGGAATTGTATTTCAACCCAGAACAAGAAATGTGCTTGAACGGACACTAAATAACTCGCCCAGCTACAGCACTAAGGACAGATTTAGCGGGATATAAATTTGAGGCCTAGTATTTAGGCGCTGGGTGACCGGTATGGATTTAGTGACAGAATTAGACTGGGATATGGCCAAAAAATAAACAGACTATTGCTGGTTAAATGCACTTGGTGTGACAGCTTCACCCTGATGTAGGCTTTAGCCAAAAAACAACCACACCATTGAGGGTTAAATGCACTTGGTGACAGGCGCAGCTTGCCCCTGATTTAGTATATGGCCAAAAAATGAACAGACTATTGCTGGTTAAATGCACTTGGTGTGACAGCTTCACCCTGATGTAGGCTTTAGCCAAAAAACAACCACACCATTGAGGGTTAAATGCACTTGGTGACAGGCGCAGCTTGCCCCTGATTTTGTATATGGCCAAAAAATGAACAGACTATTGCTGGTTAAATGCACTTGGTGTGACAGCTTCACCCTGATGTAGGCTTTAGCCAAAAAACAACCACACCATTGAGGGTTAAATGCACTTGGTCGCAGCTTGTGCTGGCGCACCACAAGACACAAAATGGCCGCCGATCACCCCAGAAAAATGTGACTGACAAACGGTCTGGGCAGCCTAAAAACAGTGAGCAATTGAGGATCAGCAGCTCAATGATCCACAGCTGCAGATCGATCAGTTAATCAAGTCCTTTGGAGGAGTTAATCTGCCTAATCTCGCCCTACTGTCGCAGCCGCAACCTCTCCCTACGCTAATCAGAGCAGAGTGACGGGCGGCGCTATGTGACTCCAGCTTAAATAGAGGCTGGGTCACATGGTGCTCTGGCCAATCACAGCCATGCCAATAGTAGGCATGGCTGTGATGGCCTCTTGGGGCAAGTAGTATGACGCTTGTTGATTGGCTGCTTTGCAGCCTTTCAAAAAGCGCCAAGAAAGCGTCACAAAAGCGCGAAGAAAGCGACGAACACCGAACCCGAACCCGGACTTTTACGAAAATGTCCGGGTTCGGGTCCGTGTCACGGACACCCCAAAATTCGGTACGAACCCGAACTATACAGTTCGAGTTCGCTCATCCCTAGCTTTAAACAATTGAGCACCCTGGGGAGATTTAATGGACTGAACGTAACGGGAGTCCCTCCTCTGCTTGATACGGCTCATAACATATTTTGAAGCCTTATTTCCATGAGCATAAATCTTCTGCTGAGCGGACAGAAAAAATTTGGCCGAACGCTCATTCAGAAGGTTTTTCAGCTGAGATCTAAGAGAAGAGAGTTCTACAAGTTTCTGTGCTATCAAACTTTGTTTGTGAGCTTTTTCCACCTGATGGATTTGTAAAAGCAGGGTATTAAGTTTCTTCTCAGACTCTTTCTTTAAGAAGGAGCAAAGGCCGATCAATCTACCCCGTATGTACGCTTTATGAGCGTCCCAGACAACTTGAGGGGCTACCTCAGGGGTGCTATTAATAAGAAAGTATTCTTCTAGGTAGGAGGAAATTTGGGCAGTATGCTTCGCGTTGCTCAAGAGGGATTCATTGAACCTCCAATTAGGTTGTCTAGCACTTCTTATATCCGGGGATATAGTACAGAAAATTGGGGAGTGGTCCGATAGCGTGATGTCTCCTATCTTGGGCATAGTACAATATTGCAGTTTCTCCTGTGGGACTAGGATGTAATCAATCCTGCTATAGGAGTTATTAGGGGACGAGTAGAAGGAGTAATCTATTGAGTCTGGGTTATGGCAACGCCATACATCTATAATTCCCAGTTTATGTAGCGTAGTATGTAGCTGCCTGAGAATTTTTGCGGAGATAGGGGATTTTTTAGAAGATGTGTCTAATAAAGGGTTAAAAGCAATGTTAAAATCGCCGGCGACCAGCAGGAATCCCTCTCTATGTTGCTCTACTAAGGAAAAAGTGTTTTTAAGCCAATCAAATTGGTCAGTATTGGGGGCGTAAATATTTACAAATGTGAACATAGACTGTCCTACCAGACCTTTAAGGATTAAATATCGACCTTCTGGGTCCTGGATGTGGGACTTGTATTGGAATGGAAGGCCTCTGCGGAAACCTATGCTGACTCCCCTCGAAGCTGCACCCCCAGCCCCACAATGATACCAGCTGGGGAATCTAGAAAAAGAAAGGTTAGGATAGTTATTATGCTTAAAATGAGTCTCTTGGAGAAATATCACTGAGCATTTTTCCTTGTGTAGGAGGGATAGGATCTGGCACCTCTTTGAGGGGGATCTCAGCCCCTTTACATTATAGGAGGCTAGTTTAAAGTCCGCCATACTTGTACATTGGGGTGTGTCGACTGTAAGCTACAGGTGGCATACAATTGAGTGAATGACCAATCAGATATATCGTGAGGCAGGGAGTACAGCCACGAGAGGACCCGCAAAGCATCCACCTCCAAAGATTTTTCTCTCCACAATCCCTCCCTCCCGATGGGTGTCTCTGTTCCCATCCTAAAAAGGATGTAGAAATGTGTCTTAAGTACCTGTCAGGGTGAGAACAAATAGAACTAAAACCAAAAAACTTAAATAAAAACAATGGGAGGATGAGTATCCTCCATACAGGAAAAGGTGTGTCCATACTCTGCTTGTTCAGAGGTAACAGAACGAGTACAGGGGGGGAAGGGCAATAAACCCAGAAGCACTATCCCTCTAAAATAATATGAAGACCAAAACTGAATAAGCTTATGCAGTATTAGGTATCAGTAACGGGGGGAGGCTGGAGAACCTTTTTTGAAGTTGCTACAACTCTCAGATTGTAACTACAGGCAAGCGTCCAAGAGGAAGGCAGTCTAGAGTATTTAAAGAGGGGGAGAGAAACGGAAAATATGCGGGTAAGACAGCACATGCAATCTTCTCCATGCAGGTGAACCCGTGTAGATTAAAACTCATTAGTGCAGAAAAAACAGATTAAAATAAATTATAGCATGACTAGCCTGGCGTACGAACAGATGGGAGAACTCAAAGGAGAAATCCCCACTGTCTCTACGTCTACTACTCAGTGAAGAACAGGGCCCGAAAATAGAGCAGGCCCAGCTCCACACCAAGCGTACTGCGTGCAGTCAAGAAATCAAAATTGAAATAAAATAAAAGAAAAGAAAAGACTCAGCTACTGTAAGTCCCAGTTGACGCTTGCCTTGGTCTCCTAGATTGCAAAAAAGAGAAAGAGAGGAGGAAAGAAAAAGGGGTTAATTAGCTGTCCACCATAGAGAGACGCCTCGGGGTGGAGAGGGAACCTCTTCTTCTGCTGCTCCTTTGTGGTCTTGGGGTGCGTTGGGGCTCCCAGGGGATGGTCTTGGGTAGTTCCGGAAGAGAGTCCAGACTCTGTACCATGTCCCAGTTAACAATAGGCAATGGAGGTAGCTGGAGGAGATCGTAAGTCTTGTCCAGATCTGCAAATGAGGAGACATGGATGCGACGACCGTCATGGAGGAAGGATAAGCCGAAAGGAAATGTCCATCTGTAGATAATTCTTTTCTGTCTCAGCCAATCTGTAAGAGGTTTCAGAGCTTTGCGCTTTCTGAGGGTTGATTGCGACAGGTCCTGGTAAATGGAGATGTTGTTGTTCTCCCATTCTATGGAGTTAGAGTTCCTTGCGCCGGCTAGAATGGCTTCCTTCACCGGAAAGTGTAGAAATCTGCATATAATATCTCTGGGCGGCTCGTTTTCCCTTGGCTTTGGTCTAAGGGCTCTGTGCGCCCGTTCAAGCAGGACCTCATGTGCCGAGTCAGGGCCCAGAATTTTGAGGCATATCTGGGTAATCATTTCTGGAATGTCTATTGTCGTAACAGTCTCAGGTATCCCCCTGAAACGCAGGTTGTTACGCCTGCTTCGGTTTTCTTGGTCCTCCATGGCTGTATATAGGGCGTTCAAGTGGCTCTGTGCTAGCGACAAGCTAGATGATACTTCCCCATGGTGCTGGAGAATTGAGGCCTGCGTTTCTTCTAGGGCCTCCACTCTCCTGCCTATGTGCCTGACGTCTTCCTTAATAGAAGAAATGTCCACACTTATGGGGCCCAGGGCTTCTGCTAGCGCCTCCTTCAGAAAGGCCCTAGAGATTGGAAGGCATTCCGCTTCACTAGAGTCGTCTCCTACCTGGTCACCACCGCAGGCGGCTGATTGTTTATGACCGGAGCGTGGGGTGCCGGGCGCCATCTTAGATTCACGGCTTCCAGCCGCAGCGGCTGCTTTCTTCATAAACCTCTCGATTTCTCCCGCTTGATTTTGCGAGCGGTTGCCTCCTGGCTGGTCAGTGGGCTTTTGGCCCCCGATTTTAACCATTTTCTGGCTTTGGCAGGCTTAAAATAAGGTGCTGCGAGGGATATGCAGGCAGGAGAGCCGCACTCTACACGTCCATCCGGATCAAGCGCTGGCTCCGCCCCTCCCGGATCCGTTTTTCAGTTGTTGTTTTTTTCCAGTAGTGTTTCTGGTTCTGTTCCGTTTTTCCGTATGGCATATAGACTATACAGTAATTACATCGAAAAAATTGGGCTGGGCATAACATTTTCAATAGATGGTTCCACAAAAACGGAGCGGATACGGAAGACATACGGAGTACATTCCGTATGTGTTCAGTTTTTTTTTTAAGAACCCATTGACTTGAATGGACCCACGGAACGTGATTTGCAAGCAATAAAAGGACATGTTCTATCCAGAAATACGGAAACGGAATGCATACCATTTAAATGAATGGTTCTGTATACGGAACGCAAAAAACTTTCGTGTGAACAAGCCCAAAAACACTAACGTGTGAATGAGGCTTAAAACTGGTGATAAATTCCCTCTAACTACAGTCACTGCCTGATTTTTCAGGTTTTGATTGGAATAAGGCTTCAAACATCGGCCACCTACAAAAGAATATTCATTTCTCAGAATAATATTAAATACATTTATCAGCGTTCAGGTGCCTGAAGGCAAGAATATTTGGAAGTGACCCAACTGTCAGAATAGTAGCACTATTCAGCAGAAAACACTACAATAGTTGTAAGTCTCTGATATGAATGTCCTTAAGCCTAAATGTGATAAGTCCTGTGGGTGCCAAAACATCATGACCCGAAATTCTGAAGTGAAAGAAAATTGAGAAGCAATCTTAGAGAGAAGTTCTTGTTGAATACCGAGGTCAGAAAGTGAGTGGTTCACTGAAGCCATGAAGAAATGTAATTAGGCTGGTAGGAGCAAGTCACACACACACAAGGGTTATGAGAAACGTTGGAAGAGATCACTTCTGTCAGCTAAAACCACCCCAAGCATGAAAAGAACGCCGTTTTCATCCAGCTCCATTCATGTGTAAACCACGCAAAGGTTTTTATATATATTTTATTTATAATCGCTGTAGAATCTGTATGTATCCTGGGATAACGGATAGGACAGTGCAGTAGTCTAATCTCTTTATGTGGTACATTAGCTTCGGCTCAGTAGGTAGAGTATTAGCTCTCGGCTCATTTAACAATCTTATTATAAATTGATTCATATGCATTCATATATAACTATAAGACAGTAAACAGAGGGTTAAGACAGATTTTATAGCTAAGGATTTATGTATCTTCTCAAAATATATCTATACTATTTTTTTTATGTATTGCACCCAGCAAAGTGGTTTATGGATGGCACAGTCGGGGTTAACAAACCTGGCTCAGCCCTTGTAAGAGGTTACTTGCGGACTGTCTTCACCCCTAGTTCTAGTCAGTGATAGAGAGAGTTTGGAATGGAGAGGAAGCTGTAACTTGTGCTCCCTTCTTCTTAGGCCCAAAAAGCTATGGAGACTCACAGATCTCTGCATGATCTACAGAAGGAGAGGAGAAAGACAAAAGGAGAGAACTAGAAAACTTAGGGGCACATCTATTAAGACCGGTGTTTTATACGCCAGTATAGGAAATTACCCCCTTAGAATCTACATGGCAAAGCATTGGAGTCATTAAAGTAACCTGCTACCAAAAGTTGTTAAGACTTTACTGCAGTGAGGGTCACTGTGAATACACCCATCACATCTGGATACGACCTGGCCAATCGTATCTCTAAAACCCACTATCCCTCAGTGAACATTACAGCCATCATTACAGTACTGTTGCCTACCATCAATTCTACTGGAAGAGACTTGAGACCGATAGAGAGGTAAGAGGGCCATAACTCCCATTCTCCACTCCAGCTCCTCAAGGGCTTACTGCACATATATAACTACATACAGGGCTATGTTTTTAATACAGTCAAACATGTTACAAAAAAGTATTTTATGTAGCACTTTTTTTATGGTGCCCATAAAGCATAGAGGGTCCCATTAAAAATAGATTCCTTCTCTTAATTCCATCATTTGTAGAAGAAGAGGGCAGTGTTATATGCTGGCCATTTCCTACTCACTTCTGAGTCTGAGTTATACCTCCTCTTGTTATGGGAGTCCTTCTACGGGAGCCCTGGTCTCATAAATCCTCATTTACTCATCATGGGATCTGCGGTCTTAGGCCTCTTTCAGACGGGCGTTGCGGGAAAAGGTGCGAGTGCGTTGCGGGAACACGCACGATTTTTCCGCGCGAGTGCAAAACATTGTAATGCGTTTTGCACTCGCGTGAGAAAAATCACGCATGTTGGGTACCCAAACCTGAACTTCTTCACAGAAGTTCGGGCTTGGGATCGGTGTTCTGTAGATTGTATTATTTTCCCTTATAACATGGTTATAAGGGAAAATAATAGCATTCTGAATACAGAATGCATAGTAAAATAGCGCTAGAGGGGTTAAAATAAATAAATAAATAATTTAACTCACCTTAATCCAATTGATCGCGCAGTCGGCATCTCCTTCTGTCTTCATCTTAGCTCTGTGCAGCAACAGGACCTGTGGTGACGTCACTCCGGTCATCACATGATCTTTTACCAGGTCCTGTTGCTGCACAGAGCTAAGATGAAGACAGAAGGAGATGCCGGGCTTCGCGATCAAGTGGATTAAGGGGAGTTACATTATTTTTATTTTAACCCCTCCAGCGCTATTTTACTATGCATTCTGTATTCAGAATGCTATTATTTTCCCTTATAACCATATTATAAGGGAAAATAATAATGATCGGGTCTCCATCACGATCGTCTCCTAGCAACCGTGCGTGAAAATTGCACCACATCCGCACTTGCTTGCGGATGCATGCGATTTTCACGCAACCCCATTAATTTCTATGGGGCCTGCGTTGCGTGAAAAACACACAAAGAGGAGCATGCTGCGATTTTCACGCAACGCACAAGTGATGCGTGAAAATCACCGCTCGTGTGCACAGCCCCACAGAAATAAATGGGTCAGGATTCAGTGCGGGTGCAATGCGTTCAACTCACGCATCGCATCCGCGCGGAATACTCACCCATGTGAAAGGGGCCTTAGGGTTTCTGTGGTTCTTACAGCAACAATAATGCTGCAGGCTATGTTGCGGTTTCTATAAAAAAAAATAAAAAATTATGAAATATTGCCTAATCTGCATATTATTGTTATTCTCTTAACATTTGCACACCTCTAGATAATACCATAATCCATTCCTTGACTGTCCTAGAGGTTTATGCAGCCAGTATTGAAAAAAAAAAAAATCTCCTGTCGCACCACACCGATAAAGTTGTTGTGGTGCTGCAACTGCCACAGCCCGGGAGGAGCGGAGCACAAGATGGGAGCGGCTTTAGCTGCAATAATAATTTGCAGTGGCAATCCTCACACCAATGCTCCCTAAAGTCAGGCAGTGATAGGAGGGTGCACCCTTTCTTCCCTGGGGAAACACCCTGATTTTGAGGCTCCTGCCTTAATGGTAGTTGTGGTGCTCTGGGGTTATGAGTGTTGTATGGGTGAAAGGCAGGAGCTGTGGCTGGCACAAACGCCTCTCTTTACTAAGGTGCAACATGGTATTTGTAGTACATGCAATGGTATAAAAAACACAGTTCCAAAGAATTCTCAGTGCAAATCTTCCCAGATAGCAATGTATGGCTATAGGCCAGGATGGGCATTGTAGCACTCCTTCCCTCTATCTTTCCAAAGTCTCTTTCTATGGAATCGAAGGCTGGCAATACAATTCTTGCAATGTTGGCTGTAATTCCTAACTGAGGGGTACAGGATGAAGATATGACTGGCCAGGTCATGTCGAAAGTGTGAAGGGTGTTTTAGCAAGGTCCCTCTCAGTGCAGTAGAGTTTCTATAAGCCTTAAACAGCGAATACCTTACTGACTGACTCCAAGGCTCGGCCATGCAGATTCTGGACCTTATAGTTCTTAGAGATGGTGAGTCTTTGGAACTTTTACCTAGTCCTGTGAGGAGTGGAGCACACGTCCAAGCTATCACTTCCTCTGCTGGAAACAGACTACTACACACTAGACTGAGCGAGAGGAGGACCCAAGTCCACACCTAAGTTCCTGCAGGGGCTGAGTCAGCATAGTTAACCCACACTGATCCATACAGAGATATGCTGGTAGATTACATGACATTTACATATAAAATAGCATTAGATAACAAGAATTGGGGTATAACTACCCTGTTCTGGGGTAGAACTCGGCTCCTCTGATGCCTGGGTCTCCACTCAGGCTGTGTACATACCATGCAAATCTATAATAAGCAACATTCAAACAATTTACCTTTGGAGAGTTTTAAAGGGAAGCCGTCACATTTAACATGGTATCTGATCTACAGGCTACACATTCTAGTAATTTATTAATTTAAACCTCTGCTTCTTCTAAGCTTCTAAGCTTCGTGCGGTGGGCGGTACTGCTCAGTGATTGACAGTTATCTCTCTATGCACACGCCTACAGGGAGGACTGTCCATCACTAAGCAGAACCACCCACTGGACTCCTAAGCTTAGAAGGTTTAAATGAATAATATACAAGTCACACTGAATCTTTTCCCATAAAACTATATATCAATCTGCTCAGCTCCTCCTGCTCGATAACCTCCTGCCTGCAGATTGCACTGGATTTCAGGTTGGTCGTTAACATGGAAATGAGCAGTGTACAATACGATGCAAAAATGAATCAAGCCAGCAAAGGAGGCAATATCCTGCTCGGGTACCTCAGGGATCTGTTCTGGGACCCATATTGTTTAATACCTTTATCAGCGAAATTGCAGAAGGCCTCGATGGTAAGGTGTGTCTTTTTGCTGATGACACAAAGATTTGTAACAGGGTTGATGTTCTTGGAGGGATACACCAAATGGAAAAGGATTTAGGAAAACTAGAGGAATGGTCAAAAATCTGGCAACTAAAATGTAATGTTGATAAGTGCAAGATAATGCACCTGGGACGTAAAAACCCAAGAGCAGAATATAAAATCAGTGATACAGTCCTAACCTCAGTATCTGAGGAAAGGGATTTATGGGTCATTATTTCAGAAGACTTAAAGGTAGGCAGACAATGTCATAGAGCAGCAGGAAATGCTAGCAGAATGCTTGGGTGTATAGGGAGAGGCATTACCAGTAGAAAGAGGGAGGTGCTCATGCCGCTCTACAGAGCACTAGTGAGACC
Source organism: Bufo gargarizans (assembly GCF_014858855.1). Lineage (NCBI taxonomy): Eukaryota > Metazoa > Chordata > Amphibia > Anura > Bufonidae > Bufo > Bufo gargarizans. Next base: position 73,837,271 of record NC_058082.1, on the reverse strand, counting down.
TCATTGTTCCAAATGGTTCTTATCTGCCGACACATTCTATGTTTCTAATATGGACAATCACAATACATTGGTAAGTGCCTTGTATTAACTTTCTCTACATGATAGATGCCATTTGCTCAAGTGACAAGCAAAGTCAAATATCAAAGGGAAACTATTCAAACACTCGTATGCTAAAGGGAAACTGTCAGCAAAATGAGGGTTATTAAATCAGTGGCATATGTCACTGTAAGGCTTGAAAATACCTTTAGAAACATGTCCCTGTTGAAGTCATTAGTTTTAGTACGCAGAATAAAAAAGTTATACCACCGCCTGCCCACGTCGTCTAGGTGGTGATACAGTAGTGAGCAGTCACAGTTGTAATCAGTATCTCTGCTGTAATCACGCACACTCTTGTTTAAATTAACAGCCTCGCTTAAAGAGGAGCAGTCACCTCTCCTGGCGTGTCTGTTGGAAAGAATTGTATTCCACTGAAAATGACAATTCTCGAGCATCTTATCTTATGGCTCTATGTTGTGCCGTTCTTCTATTATGGTTACTAGAAGTTTATGAATAAATGTACAAGTGTGTGTTACCAGTTGTCGGAGTACGACAACCCCTTTAACACCCAGCAGATGGTTACCCCTATTGTCAGTACGCTCCGGACTACAGGCTGTTGTAAAATGCCTACTGTATGTCTGCTGAACCCTGAGACAATGGAGATGCAACCGTGAGAAAACTGACATGCCCCTCGGCTTTGCATGTGTATCCCTGAGCAGCAAGGGGGCAATTCCCACAATAAAGCTGTTTTAGAGAATAGTTTATCTACGAAATTCCAAAAGATTATTTCTTAAACTAGAATTTACATTGCAAAAGTTATACATCAAGTAAGTTCAGTACTAAATGGGTTAAGTGCTTGAGCTATAAATCATACATACAGCACCCAATTTTTACCAGGAGAAGAACATGTTACAATGCAAAGTGACAGATGCAATTTCATATCCTATTCGTCTCATCTTGACACCGAATCCCCCTTTTTAAACTCACCCTGTGTGCACTCTCTCCTTCTGCTCACGCCTCGGTGTAGAATATCATACAGCTTGTTTAGTCCTTGTTATTTGATTGACTAAATCATTTTTCTATAATACACCCAATAAAACCTGAATTACTCCCATCTTTGTATTACTGTGCGTCAGTGCCCCCTAGTGGTTCAAGTCAGTTTTATTATACAAATCTTGAGTCATAAAATAATGGGTTTTCCCCAACTATGAAATTAATGCAATGAATAAATGAAGATGAGTTTCCTTGATTAAGCACTTAATAATTGTTAGAAAAGCATTTGAAGTGGTGGGATAGGATTTCTTTAAGACTTTCCTTTAAGGGCTCACGAACAAGTGCGGACCGTGCCCATATTGCGGCCCTCATACAGCGGGTCCGGAATATACGGGCACCAGCTGTGCGCGCTCCGTATCACGGATGTGGACCTATTCACTTGAACGGGTACACAATCCGCAAGATATGGAGCAGTGCGGAGCGGAGGCACAGAATGGAAGCCCACAGAAGCACTATGGAGCGCTTCCGTGGGATTTCGGTCTGTGCATTCGCGCTGCAAAAAATAGGTTCTATTTTTTTGCGGTGCGGACTGAATCTTGCAAGCTAATGGGTCCGCATCCGCATCCACACGGCCGGTGTCCCATGCGTTGTGGACCGATATTTGCAGTCTGCTGAACTGGCATGGGGCACACACGTTCGCATGCATGAGCCCTAACAATCAGGTTTTGGAGAAGTAATGCTCTCCCCTGGATTAACAAGTCTTAGTTTTTCCCCCTCTGCAAAGCTAACAGGGCTTTCCTGTACTTCCTCCATTTTTTCTGAAACCCTTTTGCGTTCTTGCAGAATCCAGCATTATACCTATAGTGGTGGTTGGTATCTTTCGTATTTTCGGAACTGGCATGTACTAGGGGTAATTCAAGGAATAGTCATCCAAGACCTGCAAAAAAAAATCTGAGATGGCTGGGCATGGTGCGAGAATAATAAAAAAAAAAAACATTAAAACAAAAAACAAAACAATCACTTGGTGCGATCCTTCCAAGTTCCTGCAGTGTAGCTACTGTCCTCCCTGGAACAGAAGTGTGATGTGCCATCTACATGCATCTCACCACTGCTGCCAATCAACAGCCTCAGTGGTGACATGGTGACTGTGCCTGCACACGTCAATGCTGAGGCCAATCATTGGCCTGGAGCAGTGACATGGGACAGAGGGGACCAGAAGCAACATGGACGGGAGATGCAAGAACCAGGATGAACTGACCAGGTGAGTCTTTTTATTTTATTATTATACTGACACCATTCCGATTCTCCCTAATTTTTCTCCTTATTTCATTTAATGAGACAATGTATTTAATTGATTAATTACAATATTTTATTTAATTGGGGAAATGGTCACTTGTGCCCCATGTGTTTATGGAAGTCCTATACCGGTCAATTCTTACTGGTGCAGTACCGCAGAAGGACTACTGCAGGAGGTTAAATCTTGTGATTGGCTATGCATATGCACTAAATAGCACAGTATGGACAACATATCTTTACCAACTTGGCAGATTGTGTTAGGTTGTCAGGGTGATGGACCAGGTCTGTGTTGTGGCTAGAGACAGTGAGTGTAGTCTGAAGCAACTTGGGAGGAAAATCATATGTGAGAGACTTCCTATACAACTAGGCCCAAGTTTAAAGAACCCTCGTGTCTAAACCTACAACTGCCCTAAAAGCAGCCATACTACCATAGTACTCCAAAGAAAAGGAAATTAGAAGATCTAGAACTCACAAGGCCATGCATTGGATTCAGACAGCAAGGTATTGTGCTAGTTTATGGCAGAAAGGCTTTACTGCTGTAGAAGGAGATATTGCTAAAGCATTCCCCATACTTTGAGACAGATTAGCCACCGCTATTTAAGTTCTGGAGCCCTCAGTTTGGGAACTGCAGAAGGACTTAACAGAAACCTTATTGAAAGGATGTGGTTTTGCTGAGAGGCTGCAAAGTGTCTTTAAAGAGAGGGAGTACTACAACCATCATTGTTGCTGTCCATACGGTGCTATTGAGAGAATATTGCACTGTGAAATCCTTTGGAACTGTGCCTTGCAGCTTTTTGTACTACAATCCCTATCATCAACTTCAGTAAAGAGACCTTATTTATCGCAATTAACAGGCCTGGTTATTGACCCTACCATTTGCTGGCCACGTAATCTTCTATCCTGCCTTGCATACAGACAAGCACCACCATCAAGAGCACCCCACCTAACACCGATCAGAAACCTCAATACCAGGGAGTAACCTGAGGGCAGAGAGGGTGCGCCCTCCATTCATGTGCACAACCTAAGGAGCTCCAAAGTGAGGACTGCCACCGTGAACTGTCTAAGGCCTCTTTCACACGGGCGTCATTTTTTTTGCCCGGATAAGAGCCGGGTGCGTTGCGGGAAAATGCGCGATTTTCCCGTGCGAGTGCAAAACATTGTCATGCGTTGCACTCGCGTGAGAAAAATCGCGCATGTTTGGTACCCAAACCCGAACTTCTTCATAGAAGTTCGGGCTTGGGATTGATGTTCTGAAGATTGTATTATTTTCCCTTATAACATGGTTATAAGGGAAAATAATAGCATTCTGAATACAGAATGCATAGTAAACCAGCGCTAGAGGGGTTAAAAAATAAATAAAAAAATGTAACTCACCTTAGTCCACTTGATCGCGAAGCTCGGCATCTCCTTGTGTCTCCTCTGCGCTGAGCGGCTGAACAGGACCTGGGGTGAGCTGCTCCATTAAATACAGATTAAGGACCTTCAATGACGTCACTCCGGTCATCACATGGTACGTCACATGATCTTTTACCATGGTGATTCACCATGGTAAAAGACCATGTGATGACCGGAGTGACGTCATCGAAGGTCCTTAACCGGTATTTAATGGAGCAGCTCACCCCAGGTCCTGTTCATCAGCAGAGGAGACACAAGGAGATGCCGGGCTTCGTGATCAAGTGGACTAAGGTGAGTTAAATTATTTTTTTATTTTTTTTAACCCCTCTAGCGCTGGTTTACTATGCATTCTGTATTCAGAATGCTATTATTTTCCCTTATAACCATGTTATAAGGGAAAATAATAATGATCGGGTCTCCATCCCGATCGTCTCCTAGCAACCGTGCGTGCAAATCGCACGGCATCCGTACTTGCTTGCGGATGCCATCCGATTTTCACACACCCCATTCATTTCTATGGGGCCTGCGTCACGTCGAAATCGGACAATATAGAGCATGCTGCGATTTCAACTGAACGCACAAGTGATGCGTTAAAAACATCGCTCATGTGCACAGCCCCATAGAAATGAATGGGTCAGGATTTAGTGCGGGTGCCATACGTTCGCCGCACGGATCGCACCCGCACGGAAAACTCGCCCGTGTGAAAGGGGCCTAAGGGACATAACTCCCATCACTCCCATGAGTTTCATCCTCTCTGCCCTGCAGCTTGCTGCAAAAAGCATTCAGCTCCTCAGCACTGTACAATCAGGGGTGCACCTAGCCTTTCTGCTGCCTGGGGCAAAAACTGAAACTGCCCCCCCCCCCCCCCTTCCTCTCAAATGCTTAATTTCTTAACCTAACCTCTTTGCCACAATGAAAGCACTCATTGCCCATGGCCCTTCCACTGCCCCACCTGGCCTCATAGATGGTGCACCTCTGTGTCCAGTTCAGTATATACTCGTACATCAAGGGATAATTTACACCAGAAAATCTGACTTGACAACGTTTAGGCAGATGCCTCCGGGGAAGAATAAAAACAGATAATATGCGTTCCACATACTGCTAAGGCCAGCGATTGGCTGCACTGTGACCTGGTGTGCACCGCTGCATCCAGTGAGATGACATCTGAACTGCAAGGCTGGGCGCAACGCTGCAACAGGCAGGAAAAGGGGAGGGGGGGCGACTATTTTTTATTTTAGGACATTTACTTCTGCTGCGCCAGTTTTTATCTTTGGCTGTTTTGAAGTACATTCAGGCTCCAATGCAAGCATACCTTCATATCTTCAAATTATATTAGGAGAAATAAATTCTATTCGGTATGGGTTCCAGACATCAGAGGTAGCGCTGACTGAGGGTATATACATGACTTGCTGGAGGCACTAGTTCACCTCAGCTACTTCATCACTCCTTATCATTCTCCCATCTCTGTGCATGCACCTGTCAGTCACGAGGGAGACAACCTTGGTGGAAGTCATCTCGGCAGATTTATAATGCATGTTTCAAGTTACAAATTCCAAGGGCTGAGGCTAGATGTGCTAATCCTAGTCAAGGTGTCGATGTGAGACAGATTAGTTGCAACTTGATGTATTTTTTCGGTTTTTATCTCGATTCCAGCCTGCACTTGTCAGAGGAGATAGCAGTCTGACAGCTGAGATAAATGATGCTTTCTAAGAAACGTATTATGTCACTGCTAAGATGCACATTAGTCAGACTGATGAATTTCCAGTGATGATATTATTTCAGACATGAAAATTGTGAATAGAAAATTGTAAGTTATATAGCTTATAGCCACCTTAACTTCAAGTGATAGGATTTAGGCTAGGTCTACACGACGACATTTGTCGCGCGACATTTTGTTGCACCAATGTCGCGCGACAATTTTATAATGGCAGTCTATGGTGTCGCACTGCAACATGTTGCGACTGCGACGCAACAGTCACAGAAAATCCATTCGAGATGGATTTTTCTGGAACTGTTGCGTCGCAGTGGCAGTATGTCGCATGTTGCAGTGCCACACCATAGACTGCCATTATAAAAATTGATGCCCGATATTGGTGCAACAAATCGTTGCGCGACAAATGTCGTCGTGTAGACCTAGCCTTACAGCAAGTTATGTCAATAAGGTTCATTTTACCTCTTGAAGAATGGTTTGCAGTAAAAAGGACCTTCCCTTCAATACATTTGAAGAGGACTTCTGCCGTCAGGTCTGTTTTAGTCAATATTTGTATTTCCCATGAAATATTTATTCTGGAGCATCTTTTCTTGAAACTCCAGGTCATACTCTTTGGTCTCATGCACACGACCGTTGTTGTGGTCCGCATATGAGCCGCATTCTTTGCGGCTCTGGTGCGGACCCATTCACTTCAATAGGGCCGCAAAAGATGCGGACCGCACTCTGTGTGCGGTCTGCATCCGTTGCTCCGTTCCATGGCCCCGCAAGAAATATAGCATGTCCTATTCTTGTCCGTTTCACGGACAAGAATAGGCATTTCTACAATGGGCCGCCCGTTCCGTAAATTGCGGAAGGCACACGGGCGTGTGCATGAGGCCTTCCTGTTATTCCTCCTTTAAGCTTAAAAATAAATTAACCATTGGGTGTTATCACTTGTCAGCCTATTTGGTCTGACACTGTCCAGTCAGTGCTGACCGTATCACATTGTATGGGGAAACGCCACCTATGACAAGGAGAATAGTTACAGCCAGTTGATAAGTCATTCTTACATTTCCAGGAGGAATAACAACGTGCATAATTTAATAAAACTATTTTTCATGGGGAATAAAAAAAAATGTACTTAAAAAAAAAAAAACATCAGGAGAGCTGAAAGGTCTTCTTTGGATGGAAGCCATAGTCCACGGGATTAGCAGCCTTCGGTACCACAGCTGCTGTAAAACTAAAACTGTCAGCATGCACACTTACTTGGCTGTTCTTGTGAATACCATAGAAGTGAAAGTAGGGTTCTGAGAGTTGTAGTTAGGACTGTTAACCATGACATATCCATACAACACTATATAGGTAAGACAAGGCCTTCAGAACATAAAATAACATTTAGAAAAAAACAACTTCCATGTAAACCACAAATGTGTGAACACACAGATTAAAGTCAATAGATACATGTGTTGTCCATGGAGACCACCAACAACACATGTCTGTTGCTTACTGATGTGTGAAAGAAGCCTTAGACTTTTACAGATATACAATATAACAGAAAAAGCTTCCATATAAAATCAGAGACCTACAGAGGTAAAGTCTCATACACCTCTGGCAAAGCCTGAGCTTGGATACATTTTTTTGCAAACAGCTTACAAATGGTATAAAGTACTATTCACCAATCCCGTCCCATTTTCATGCCAACGCTACTCCTTTTTTTACTCTGTTTATCCCGCTCCTGCAGCGTCATGTCACCTTCGCATGTGACTGCCGTAGCCAATCACTGGCCTGTCACGGACGGTGTACAGAAAACAAGACAAAGCAACATGCATATATGACTCACTGGATCCAAAGCTAAGGAACCAAAAGGGAGACCCCTGCAACAAGACCTGGCACTTTCCGTGGCTGCTCAGCCTATGCAAAGATCCCAAAGGTGGATGGTTGCATATCCACGTACCTCGACTATATAACCCCTGAACACCCTACAATAGTGAGGGGACACGACCACCGGCTCCCTACACCAGACACGGAGGGAGTCAGGGTCACCTGGGATCCAGCAAACAGAAAATAACAGATAAATGTACAGCACTTACTTTGTAGCAGACTGGGAAACAGGATGAGCATGCACACACACTCCAGGAAGAAGTATAAGCCGCCCAGTAATGCATTATGGGGCGGAATTTAAAGGGACGCAATCAGTCCAACTACATGACAGCTGAGAGAGGCTAACGAGATGAGGAACTGAACATCACAACAAAGAAAACTCAAGGAGGAGGTTCTGAAAGGCTTCTGTCAGAGCTTCTCAGCTGTCTGGTTGTGACAGTACCCCTCCCTCTACGAGTGGACTCCGGACACTCAGAGCCCACCTTCTCAGGATGGGACCTATGGAAAGCCCTGATGAGACGAGAGGCCTTAATGTCCGTCACTGGGACCCACATCCTCTCCTCAGGACCATAACCCTCCCAATGAACAAGGTACTGGAGACAGATTTATCGGAGGTTAATTACCAACCTATAAAATGTCGATTGTTGATCAAGGTGATGTTTCTAGCTAGGCTTCTTATCTCTAGATCATGGTTTTGCTCCTCCGCTCCAGACTGTAATAACTGGCTGGGTTTGGTTGAGAAGGTGAAAAGCTATGAGAAGATTTTGCATAAACAAAGAGGATCCTACTTAAAGTGGAGTAAACTGTGGAAAGATTGGGACATGGTTAATTAATCAGGATTTTCCCCTTTTCTTTCTTTTTGGGGGGGTGGGGGAGGATGGTGGGGCGGGTTGGGGAAGATCTAATTAGTCCGGTCTTTTTTTACATGTACTGTATTGGTGAAGAATGTGAAGATATAATGGAGTATCGGAGTATCTCTAGAAATGCTGGAGGTTGGCAGGACCTACCGGCATCAAATATTGGTTAAAATTTTGATCTACCTAAAATATTGAGCAGTACATGGGCGGGGGGCCTGGGGCTCGGGATCTCGGGGGGTCCGGGCATCGGGCGCAACCCGAGATGCGGCTCTTCCTGTCGGACATGAGCTTCAACTACGGGCAGTGATATGACACATGTGTGGGATGGGTGCTACTATGTGTTTTTTTTAATGGGACAGAGTCGGTCTTGGGCTGTGCTCTCTTAATGAGACAGAGCCGGTCTTTGGTTGTGTTTTTGTCCATATTCTTTTCAATTGCCGGTGACTGTTGAGCGACATTTGACTCGAGTCCTTTGCCTCACGAGACACAAATGTGAACACATGTGAGTTACGGTTAAGTAAGGCATTAATACTCAACTTAACCACACGGGGATGAGGCAGTAAAACACGTGAGTGGGTTTTACACCACTGTGATAGAAGACTGCTGGACCCCCTTTTCTTCTGTTCTATGGAAGTTTGCGATTAAAGATCGCTGTGAGCACGCTTCGTACGGTGTATGTGAGCACCAGATGATTCGCCACACGAGTGTTGATCCTGTCGATCGTGCTCACTTATGCTTGAAGGAGGGCGTATGCGGTGTGCGTTCGCTGCCTGGTGGCCGTCTGGGCTGTGGGCCTCTGATCCCTGCCCCTTATAGATATAACAACATTAAATGAGATGCTTTGTCCCTCTGCTTTATTAAGCTTTGGATGCCGGACGGGTCCTGCTCTCTCCTCCAGGAAGTGAGATCTCCACTTGATTTTTAACATGCACATAATTATGGACACTTGCATGAAACTATTGTTAATTATGCTTATAAATTAGAATTGACGGACTTATGGATTTCATAATATTGTAAATGTAATATCGATATGAAAAAAAAAAAACGAAAATAAAAAAAAACAAGGTACTGGAGAGAACCGCGGACTAGCCGAGAATCCACAATCCTAGAGACCTGAAATTCAAGATTCCCATCAACCATAATCGGAGGAGGAGGCAAAGGCAAGGGTACAATGGGTTGAACATAAGGTTTCAATAAGGACTTATGAAAAACATTATGGATCTTCCAAGTCTGAGGAATGATCAAGACGGTAGGCAACAGGATTGATGACAGACAGGATTTTGTAAGGCCCAATAAACCTAGGACCCAACTTCCAGGAGGGAACCTTCAATTTGATATTCTTGGTAGACAACCACACCAGATCGCCAAGATTCAGGTCCGGACCAAGCACACGTCTCTTATCTGCCACACACTTATATCTCTCACTCATGCTCTTTAGATTATCCTGAATCTTTTGCCAAATAGATGACAAAGACGAGGAGAATCTGTCCTCATCAGGTAAACCAGAAGACCCCTCTCCCGAGAAAGTCCCAAACTGCGGATGAAACCCATATGCACCAAAAAATGGTGACTTATCAGAGGACTCCTGACGACGGTTATTTAAAGGGCTTCTGTCACCCCACAACAGTCATTTTTTTTTTTTTTTGCTAGTGATCTCCTCCTCCGGCCGGCCCTGTCAGTATTTCAAAAATCGCCCGCCTCTATTCATTCGGCTCTGAGATGAGGAGGCTCGTCTCCTCAGAACTCCCTCAGTGCGCCTGCGCCAATGACATCACCGAAAGAGAAGACGTCATCGGCGTAGGCGCACTGAGGGAGTTCTGAGGAGACGAGCCTCCTCATCTCAGAGCGCCTGCGCCGAATGAACAGAGGCGCGCGATTTTTGAAATACTGACAGGGCCGGCCGGAGGAGGAGATCACGGCTGGCCCTGTCAATCAACACGACGAGGGGGCGGTTTTCTGCGGCGGCTACCAGCAAGTAGACGCCCTACTTGCTGGTAGAGACCGGATTTGCATATTATAAAACTTCGTTTTCTCAAGAAACGGCCGCATGAAAGTAAGTGACAACATTATAATCTCATATATCGCGCTATAATGAATGTAACTAGCCAAAAAAAATAAAATGACTGTTGTGGAATGACAGAAGCCCTTTAAAGCAAACTCAGCAAGGGACAAAAAAGAACACCAATCCTCCTGATTCTCCGCCACAAAACAGCGCAGATATGTCTCCAGATTCTGATTGATGCGCTCCGTCTGGCCATTCGACTGCGGGTGGAAAGCAGAAGAGAATGACAACCGAAACCCCAAGCGAGAACAGAAAGCCTTCCAGAATCTGGAAACAAACTGCGTGCCCCTATCAGAGACTATGTCTGAAGGAATACCGTGCAATTTGACAATGTGATTAATAAATGCCTGCGCCAGCGTCTTAGCATTGGGCAAACCAGGAAAAGCGATGAAATGCACCATTTTGCTAAAACGGTCCACCACCACCAGAATCACAGTCTTCCCCGAGGTACGAGGCAGGTCCGTTATGAAGTCCATGGACAGATGTGTCCAAGGACGGGAAGGAATGGGTAAGGGAAGGAGAGGACCTGACGGCCGTGAATGAGGGACTTTGGCACGAGCGCAAGTCTCGCAGGCTGCCACAAAACCCTCAACCGACTTACGAAGCGCAGGCCACCAGAATCTCCGAGCGATGAGATCCAGTGTGGCTCTTGTCCCCGGGTGCCCAGCAAGGACCGTATCGTGGTGTTCCTTAAAAATCTTGTGTCTTAAAGCGAGAGGCACAAACAACCTCCCAGGAGGACAAAGATCAGGAGCCTCTGACTGGGCTGCCTGCACCTCTGCCTCCAATTCAGAAAAAAGAGCAGAGACCACCACACCTTCGGCCAAAATGGGACGCGGGTCTTCAAAATTCCCGCCTCCCGGAAAACAACGTGACAGGGCATCTGCCTTCACATTCTTAACCCCAGGGCGGAACGTGACAACAAAATTAAATCTTGAAAAGAACAAAGACCATCTGGCCTGTCTCGGGTTCAGACGCTTGGCTGATTCCAAGTAGGCCAGATTTTTATGGTCAGTAAACACGGTAATGTGGGTGTCTGGCTCCCTCTAGCCAATGGCGCCATTCCTCAAAAGCCAACTTGATGGCCAACAATTCCCTATCTCCCACATCGTAATTTCTCTCTGCGGAGGAGAGTTTTTTCGAGAAAAAGGCACACGGTCGCCATTTGGCAGGAGAGGAACCCTGAGACAAGACCGCACCCACACCCACCTCAGAAGCATCAACCTCAACTATGAAGGGTAAAGAAATATCAGGTTGTACCAAGATGGGAGCGGAAGCAAAACTCTCCTTGATATTAGAAAAAGCCTTACGCGCCTCTACTGACCAAGAAGAAAAATCTACTACCTTTCTGGTCATATCAGTGAGTGGTTTAACAATAGAGGAATAATTCAAAATAAACTTCCTGTAATAATTGGCAAAGCCCAAAAAACGCATCAACGCCTTCTGATTCTCAGGAAGCTCCCACTCAAGCACAGCGCGGACATTCTCGGGGTCCATGCGAAAACCAGAAGCGGAGAGAAGAAACCCCAGAAATTGAATTTCTGGAACCGCAAACACACATTTTTCCAGTTTCGCATATAATTTATTCTCCCGCAGGATGAGCAAGACCTGACGTAAATGTTCCTTATGAGTTTTGAAATCAGGAGAAAAAATCTAAATGTCATCCAAATACACTAATACAAATTTTCCCATCAAATGATAAAAAATGCTGTTCACGAAATGCTGAAAAACGGCTGGGGCATTCATCAAACCAAAAGGCATAACCAAATTCTCAAAATGGCCCTCAGGGGTATTGAAGGCCGTCTTCCATTCGTCTCCTTCTCTGACCCTGACCAGGTTGTATGCCCCTCTTAGATCTAATTTGGAAAAGACTTTAGCCACAACAACCTGGTTAAACAGGTCCGGGATCAGAGGAAGCGGATTAGGGTCACGAATAGTGATACTGTTCAGCTCCCTGAAATCCAGACAAAGTCTTAACCCCTTAAGGACACAGCCCTATTTCACCTTAAGGACCAGGCCATTTTTTGCAAATCTGACCAGAGTCACTTTAAGTGCTGATAACTTTAAAACGCTTTGACTTATCCAGGCCATTCTGAGATTGTTTTTTCGTCACATATTGTACTTCATGACACTGGTAAAATGAAGTCAAAAAAATTATTTTTTTTGCACCAAAAAATACCAAATTTAACAAAAATTTTGAAAAATTTGCAAATTTCAAAGTTCCAGTTTCTCTACTTCTGTAATACATAGTAATACCCCCAAAAATTTGGATGACTTTACATTCCCCATATGTCTACTTCATGTTTGAATTATTTTGGGAATGATATTTTATTTTTTGGGGATGTTATAAGGCTTAGAAGTTTAGAAGCAAATCTTGAAATTTTTCAGAAATTTACAAAAACTCAATTTTTAGGGACCAGTTCAGGTCTCAAGTCACTTTGCGAGGCTTACATAATAGAAACCACCCAAAAATGACGCCATCTAAGAAACTACACCCCTCAAGGTATTCAAAACTGATTTTGAATACGTTGTTAACCCTTTATGTGTTGCACAAGAGTTATTGGCAAATGGCGATGAAATTTGAGAATTTCATTTTTTTGCCTAATTTTCCATTTTAACCCATTTTTTCCACTAACAAAGCAAGGGTTAACAGCCAAACAAGACTGTATCTTTATTGCCCTGACTCTGCTGTTTACAGAAACACCCCATATGTGGCCGTAAACTACTGTACGGCCACACAGCGGGGCGTAGAGGGAAAGGTGCGCCGTTTGTTTTTTGGAGGGCTGATTTTTATGGACCGGTTTTTTGACACCAAGTCCCATTTGAAGCCCCCCTGATGCACCCCCAGATTATAAACTCCATAAAAGTGACCCCATCTAAGAAACTACACCCCTCAAGGTATTCAAAACGGATTTTACAAACTTTGTTAACCCTTTAGGTGTTGCACAAGATTTAATGGAAAATAGAGATACAATTTCAAAATTTCACTTTTTTGGCAGATTTTCCATTTTAATTTTTTTTTTCCAGTTACAAAGCAAGGGTTAACAGCCAAACAAAACTCATTATTTATGGCCCTGATTCTGTAGTTTACAGAAACACCCCATATGTGGTCGTAAACCGCTGTACGGGCACACGGCAGGGCGCAGAAGGAAAGGAATGCCATACGGTTTTTGGAAGGCAGGTTTTGCTGGACTGTTTTTTTTTACACCATGTCCCATTTGAAGCCCCCCTGATGCACCCCTAGAGTAGAAACTCCAAAAAAGTGATCCCATTTTAGAAACTACGGGATAGGGTGGCAGTTTTGTTGGTACTAGTTTAGGGTACATATGATTTTTGGTTGCTCTATATTACACTTTTTGTGCGGCAAGGTAACAAGAAATAGCTTTTTTGGCAGCGTTTTTTTATTTTTTATTTACAACATTCATCTGACAGGTTAGATCATGTGGTAATTTTATAGAGCAGGTTGTCACGGACGCGGCGATACCTAATATGTATACAATTTTTTTTATTTATGTACGTTTTACACAATGATTTCATTTTTAAAACAAAAAAAATGTTTTAGTGTCTCCATAGTCTAAGAGCCATTGTTTTTTCAGTTTTTGGGTGATTATCTTAAGTAGGGTCTCATTTTTTGCGGGATGAGATGACGGTTTGATTGGCACTATTTTGGGGTGCATATGACTTTTTGATCGCTTGCTATTACACTTTTTGTGACGTAAGATGACAAAAAATGGCTTTTTTTACACCGTTTTTTTTTTTTTTTTTTTTACGGTGGTCACCTGAGGGGTTAGGTCATGTGATATTTTTATAGAGCCGGTCGATACGGACGCGGCGATACCTAATATGTATACTTTTTTTTTATTTATGTAAGTTTTACACAATGATTTCATTTTTGAAACAAAAAAAATGATGTTTTAGTGTTTCCATAGTCTAAGAGCCATAGTTTTTTCAGTTTTTGGGCGATTATCTTAAGTAGGGTCTCATTTTTTGCAGGATGAGATGACGGTTTGATTGTTACAATTTTGGCGTACATGCGACTTTTTTGATCACTTTTATTACCTTTTTTTGGGAAGTAAGGTGGACAAAATTTCAATTTCATCATAGCTTTTTATTTTTTTATTTTTATGGCGTTCACCGTTCGGGTAAAGTAACATGACCGTTTTATAGATCAGGTCGTTACGGACGCGGCGATACCAAACATGTGTAGGGAATTTTATTTTTTTAATTTTTAATCAGTGATAAATGTGTTTTTTGATTTTTACCTTTTTTTCACATTTTTTTTGACCCAGACCCACTTGGTTTTTGAAGATCCAGTGGGTCTGATGTCTGTATAATACAGTACTGTACTCTATATAGGGCTCTGTACTGTATTTTACTTACACTGAACAGATCTATGCTTTCAGCACAGATCTGTTCAGCACCATGGACAGCAGGACGCCTGAGCAGGCGTCCTGTTGCCATGGGAACCTTCCCCGTCTGCTCAGTTATGGTCAGAACTGCGCAGACGGGGAAGGGTAAGGACGGGGCTCTGGGGGGCTGTCTGGGGGCTCTCTCCCTCTCCATCGGGGGGCTGCAAAGGCACTGCAGCCCCCCGATCGGAGAGGGAGGGAGCTCCCTCTTACTGTTAACTTTTTCCATACAGCGGTCCGTACGCAATGTGCTGGCACCCTGGTATACCCACTGTACACCAACGATTACGCAATAGGAGGCGGGCGGGGGATCGCGATCCCGCCTGCCGCACCGCCCACCTCCTGCACCGCCCCCACCGCCCGCAACACCCCCCCTGCACCTCCCACCGGGCTAAAATCATTCAGAGGTGCAGGGGGGGGGTGATAAATATATATTTTCGCCACACTAAAGTTTCTGATCGCCGCGGTCAGGGACCGCAGCGATCAGAAACTGCAGAAAGCGCAACAAACCGCAGGTCTGAATTGACCTGCGGTTTGTTGCGATCGCGGACATGGGGGGGGTCAAGGGACCCCCCCGCGCATTTAGCCGAGGTGCCTGCTCAATGATTTGAGCAGGCACCTTGTTCCCACCACAGCCGGCCGCACGGCAGTGATCGGAACAACACATGACGTACCGGTACGTCATGTGTCCTTAAGGACTCGGGAAACATGCCGTACCGATACGTCATGTGTCCTTAAGGGGTTAAAGAACCATCTTTTTTCTTAACAAAGAAAAAACCAGCGGCAACAGGTGACTTCAAGGGTCTTATGTGTCCTTTTCTCAGACTCTCAGAGATATAAGCACGCATAGCGATCCTTTCAGGTTGGGAAAGATTGTATAAACGAGATTTAGGCAGCTTGGCGCCTGGGATGAGATTAATAGGGCAATCGTACTCCCTGTGCGGGGGCAAATCCTGAACTCCACTCTCAGAGAAGACATCCGAAAATTCAGAGAGAAAAGATGGTACAGTCTTAGTAGCAACCTCAGAAACAGATGTCGTGAGGCAATTCTCTCTGCAAAAGTCACTCCAACCATTTATTTGCCTCGCTTGCCAATAGCAATGGTGGGATTATGTTTAGTGAGCCAGGGTAGCCCCAACACTAGAGGAGTAGGCAAACCACTAAGGACGAAACATGACACATCCTCAACATGAGCATCACTCACAATTAAACGGATATTGTGAACTATGCCCTTTAATGATTTCTGAGAAAGTGGAGCGGAATCAATAGCAAAAACAGGAATATCCTTTCCCAAAGTGCGCACCTGGAAACCATGAGTTATTGCAAATTGATTATCAATGAGATTGACCGCTGCTCCACTATCCACAAAAATCTCACAAAAAATGCTCTTGCTCTCTAGCGCCACCCTAGCAGGCAGGACAAAACGGGAACTACAAGCAAACGGAAAACCTTCAATTTCCGCCTCAACCCTGCCAATAGTAACAGACGGAACATTTTTTAAAGATTTTTTCCTCTTTGTTTCTTTATTACTCCCAGAGAACTGCCTGAATCTCCTAGAGGGACAAACATTTGCCAAATGATTTATACCTCCACAACAAAAACAAACCCTCCCATGCGGGCTGAATCTTCTATTGTCAGAAGCAATCAACCCCAGCTGCATGGGCTCCTGCTCAGAAGGGGCTGACAGCGACTGAGACCCCTGCGCACAGAATGGGACCGCTGCACTGTCCTGGGACTGAGCATGACAGGAAGGAGAGATCTCTCCTCGCTCTCTAAGACGCCTGTCAATACGAACGGCCTGAGACATAGCAGAGTCCAAGGAAATAGGCCTTTCATGAAAGGCAAATGCATCTTTCAATCCCTCTGAAAGACCATGGCAAAATTGACTTCGGAGTGCAGCATCATTCCAACCAGTATCAGCTGCCCATCTCCGAAATTCTGAGCAGTATATCTCTGCGAATTGTTTACCCTGGCATAATAGACGTAGTCTAGACTCAGCCAGAGCAATACGATCCGGATCATCATATATCTGACCCAGGGCTAAAAAGAATTCATCCACTGAACGGAGGGGCCGTGCCCCCTCCGGCAGCGAAAAGGCCCAGGACTAAGCGTTACCCCTGAGCAGCGATATAATGATCCCCACCCTCCGTTCCTCATCACCAGAGGAATGGGGAAGAAGGCGAAAATGGAGTTTGCAAGCCTCTCTAAAACGCACACAATTCTCACTACCCCCGGAAAACGTATCCGGGAGCGAGATCTTAGGCTCAGAACAAACTCCATGAACGCCAGCTGAACCGGTCACTTGAAGCTGAGAAAAAGTCCTGCGGAGATCAGCTACCTCCAATGAAAGACCCTGAAGGCGTTCAGCCAAAAGTGAAACCGGATCCATGCTTGAGACGGTTTTGGCGGCTTATAATGTCACGGACGGTGTACAGAAAACAAGACAAAGCAACATGCATATATGACTCACTGGATCCAAAGCTAAGGAACCAAAAGGGAGACCCCTGCAACAAGACCTGGCACTTTCTGTGGCTGCTCAGCCTATGCAAAGATCCCAAAGGTGGATGGTTGCATATCCACGTACCTCGACTATATAACCCCTGAACACCCTACAATAGTGAGGGGACACGACCACCGGCTCCCTACACCAGACACGGAGGGAGTCAGGGTCACCTGGGATCCAGCAAACAGAAAATAACAGATAAATGTACAGCACTTAACTTTGTAGCAGACTGGGAAACAGGATCAGCATGCACACACACTCCAGGAAGAAGTATAAGCCGCCCAGTAATGCATTATGGGGCGGAATTTAAAGGGACGCAATCAGTCCAACTACATGACAGCTGAGAGAGGCTAACGAGATGAGGAACTGAACATCACAACAAAGAAAACTCAAGGAGGAGGTTCTGAAAGGCTTCTGTCAGAGCTTCTCAGCTGTCTGGTTGTGACATGGCCACAGTGGTGATCTCAGTGATGTAAGGCTGCAGTAAACGATTATTTTAGAAATCGAGTATTCCACCGATTATTTTTACAATTAATCGAGTACTCTAATAAGAAAAAATGAATGAATAGACTGTTTTTCTTTATAAAAACTCATCAGTCCCCAACACCTTTCGTTCCCCCCAGTGCCATCAACTCCCCCCATGCCATCAGCTCCATTCCCCCAGTGCCTTCAGCTCTCCCCCCACCCAAGTGCCTTTAGCTCCACTCCCCCAGTGCCATCAGCTCTCCCCCACCCCAGTGCCTTTAGCTCCACTCCCCCAGTGCCATCAGCTCTCCCCCACCCCAGTGCCATCAGCTCTCCTCCACCCCAGTGCCTTTAGCTCCACTCCCCCAGTGCCTTCAGCTCTCCCCCCCACCCCAGTGCCTTTAGCTCCACTCCCCCAGTGCCATCAGCTCTCCTCCACCCCAGTGCCATCAGCTCTCCCCCACCCCAGTGCCATCAGCTCCACTCCCCCAGTGCCATCAGCTCTCCCCCACACCTGTGCCATCAGCTCCACTCCCCCAGAGCCATCAGCTCCCCCTCCAATGCCAGCAGCTCCTCCCCCAATTCCACCAGCTGCCCCACTGCCATCAGTTCCCCCACTCCCCCTCCTAGCCACCAGTGACCTGCCGCAGCGCCAGTGAACTAAAATGTCCCGACGATGTGTGTACGTCAGGATCCAGTACAGCGTTGTGTGAGCAGGCGGTTAACCAGGGAGCGTGAGTAATAGCAAGCTCTTCACTCACACTTTGTAGTCACATGGCACAAACAAATCATTGATTAGATTATTTTTTTGTGTCGAGTTAATCGATTAATTTGAGTAATCGTTTCAGCCCTACAGTGATGTCCATGCGTCATCCCTACAGCCAGTGATTGCCTGCAGCAGTCACATGTCAAGATGCCATATGATATCATTTCTGGTGCCAATTAAAGAAAAGGCCTTCTGAGGACCTGGGAAGCTTCGTTCAGCACTGGAGCAGATAGGATTGGTAGAGTGAATATTATTTCTTGTCATTGTCAACTGGTAGTAAAAAGATTTTATGAAGCTGGACCAAAACATTTGTAAAGGGAAACTAGGAAAACTAACCTAAAGATGACGGATTTACGTAATTGCAAGTTATAATGCCATACAGTTTCCCGATATTCCATAAGATAAATAACAATGTTATAATACCTCAGTACCTCACATATGGAGGCTTCTGCACTAAAACAAAATTAATTAGGAATCCTTCAAGATAACAATATCAATGGTCTGTTCTTAGGATTGGCAATGAATATCAGATTGGTCGACACCCCTGCCGATCACCTGTTTGAAAAGGCTGCAGCACTGTGAGCTCTGCGGCCTCTTCATTGTTTACACTGCCCTGTACACTTAGTAGCAGCTGTTCAGGAAACCGCAGCTTTGTCCCATTCACTAGAATGGGACAAAAGCTGCAAACTAACGATAGGTCATCCCTTTTGTTATCTAAGAAACTCCCTTTGGGGTTTGGGGTATGAATTTATTTATGGGGGATTCATGGCCCATAAAAGGTAGGAACTAGTGTTAGGGACCACTCATTAAGGCAACCTTGACGTGGTGAGTGGATTATTACGCTTTGGCCAAAATGTACACCAATGCCTTATTCAACATCCAGCATAAAGGCAGGGCAGAGTGCTGGTTGCAGTGTGCGATTGCATTTTGTGTTTTTGCGTTTGTATATGAATTAATTTATGTTGTGATACAGGGTGAGGACTCAATTTATTTTATAGTCTGATGTGTTGTCTGATGTTATTTAGGTATCTCGCCTGTACTCGCCTTAATTTATTTAGGGGTCTGGTCTGTGGACTGAATTTATTTGTGCTGCTGTAGAGGGTAGGAATGGCTAAAGATGTCTCTACAGTTAATGCTGCAGCTGTCAGGAGGATTTGTCATGGTGGTTTGGGCCAGATGGAGAAGATGTGGAAAGAGAGTGACTACGATCAGAGAAAATGTCATCTGTCAGTCACTGTAATTATAGTGGAGCTCTTTCCTGACATGTCTGTTATAGAACATTTTTAGAATTCACAAACGTCTAGGTGCAGCCCAAACTTATTTGACAACTGGGTGTTACCATTTTCCTTGTCAATAGGATGTGTTCTTAGACAGTCTGAGACTGTCAACAATTATTGTGACTGTCAGCGTGTAAGGACACAGTCCTTGAACCAGGGTCAAAGTAACATCCATTTCTCAGTGCTGGCACAGAAATGTGGTGATGTCTTTGAACATGGCGTGGCAGGGCAGCACAGTGAGAGAAGAGGGGGTGCCCAAATTTAGAGAACAGCTCACGGCCTATGGTCTACTTAATCTGCCACTGGCTGCATTAGAGCTCTGTAAACCTCTGAGGGGCTCTTCTGTATTGGATAACATACTACAGGGCTGTTTTACCCTAATACCAAAACATGTAACATAGTACACAAGTCCAAAAAAAGACATTTGTCCATCCAGTTCAGCCTGTTATCCTGCAAGTTGATCCAGAGGAAGGCAATATAAAAACCCGGTCAGGTAAAAGACAATTTTCCCCACTTAAGGGGAAAGAAAAAATTCCTTCCCGACTCCAATCAGGCAATCAGAATAACTCCCTGGATCAACGACCCATCTCTAGTAGCTATAGCCTGTAATATTATTACACTCCAGAAATACATCCAGGCCCCTCTTAAACTCACCATCACCACCTCCTCAGGCAGAGAGTTCCATAGTCTCACTGCTCTTACCGTAAATAATCCTCTTCTATGTTTGTGTACAAACATTCTTAGAAAACCTTCAAACAATTTACCCACGACAGATGTTAAACTTACCGGCCTATAGTTTCCGGGCTCTGTTTTTGGACCCTTTTTGAATATTGGCACTACATTTGCTATGCGCCAATCCTGTGGAACACTCCCTGTCAGTGTAGAGTCTGTAAATATCAGAAATAAGGGTCTGGCTATGATATTCTCTTAGGATACGGGGGTGTATGCCATCTGGTCCTGGCGATTTGTCTAATTTAATCTTTTTAAGACGTCGCTGTACTTCTTCTTGGGGAATTACCTTTTACATTCTGCATTTCATCTGACAGTTTATTTTCTTCAGTGGAGAAAAAAATATTTAATAGCTTTACTTACTCCTCATCACTCTCTGCAACTCCCCCCTCATTACTCTGTAGAGGGCCGACACATTCAGATTTATACTTTTTACCATTTATATAATTGAAAAACATTTTAGGGTTAGTTTTGCTCTCTTTGGCAATTAATCTCTCGGTCTCTGGTTTGGCTGCTTTTATTTGTTTTGACATATTCTATTTATTTCTTATAGTTTTCCAGTGCTTCCTCGCTACCCTCCTGTTTTAGTGATTTAAATGCTTTCTTTTTGTAATTTATTGCTTTCTTTACAGTTCTATTTATCCACATTGGTTTCTTCTTGTTCCTTAACCTTTTATTCTCAAAAGGCATGTACCTCTCACAATTAGATTTTAGGATGCTTTTAAAAATATCCCATTTTGTGGCTGTATTTTTATTTTTGAGGACTTTGTCCCAGTTAGTTAGGCCTATGGCCTCTCTTAGTTGGCTAAATTTAGCTTTTTTGAAGTTTGGCATTTTTGTTCCTCCCTGAAGAAACACTCTTTTGAATGATAATTGGAAGGTTATTACTTTATGGTCACTATTACCCAGGTGTCCCCCGACCTGCACATCTGTTGTTCTGTCAGGTCTTTTGGTTAATACTAAGTCCAGTATGGCTGTCCCTCTAGTTGGGTCCTGAACCAGTTGGGAAAGGTAATTGTCTTCGGTTATTGCCAAGAACCTGTTTCCTTTATGAGATGGTTTCCTTTATGAGATGTACAGGTTTCAGTTTCCCAGTCTATATCTGGGTAGTTGAAGTCCCCCATAATAACCACCTCATTATGATTGGCCGACTCGTCTATCTCGTTTAGTAGCAGATTTTCTGTGGACTCTGGTATATTAGGTGGTTTAAAATAAACTCCTATTAGTAATTTATTATTGTTTTTGCCTCCATGTATTTCTACCCACAGTGACTCCACATATTCATGTCCCTCACTTATATCTTCCCGGAGTGTGCGCTTTAGACAGGACTTTACATAAAGGCAGACGCCTCCCCCTCTCTGGTTTTGGCGATCCTTTCTAAACAGACTGTAACCTTGTACATTAACTCCCCAGTCATAGCTATCATCCAGCCATGTCTCAGTTATTCCCACTATGTCATAGTTCTCCTCACACATCACTAATTCCAGTTCACCCGTTTTATTAGTCAGGCTTCTGTCATTAGTATACATACAATTAAGAGGTTTATGTATATTTTGTACCTTACACTTTTCCTTCTGAGCTGTTCTAGTCCCTCCTTCCATTTCTCCCCCAGTCCCATTACCTTGCCCCGTCTCTATCTTCCCATCCTATAACGTAATTACCCTCCCCCCTGGTCCCTAGTTTAAAACACTCCTCCAACCTTCTAGCCACCTTCTTCCCCAACACAGCTGCCCCTTCTCCATTGAGGTGCAGCCCATTCCTACGATAGAGCTTGTAGCCAACAGAGAAGTCGTCCCAGTTCTCCAGGAACCAAAACCCCTCCTTTCTACACCAGTTCATGAGCAACTTGTTAACCTCTCTAATCTCCCACTACCTTTCTTGTGTGGCTCGTGGTACCGGTAGTATTTCTGTCAACCCGATCCGTGATGTGTCGAACTCGAGCACCAGGAAGACACCACACTGTTCGACGATCCCGGTCTTTGTGACAGATTGCCCTATCTGTACCCCTAATAATTGAGTCTCCCACTACCAGCACCTGTCTTGCCTGCCCTACTCTCCTGGTCCCCTGCTTACTGGAGCTGACATTCCCATGACTGGCAGAGAAAGTGTCTGGCTGTGGAAGTGCTCTCCCTGAACTGACATTCTCCTTATCTGCCAACTGTGCAAACTTATTGGGGTGTGTCAGATCAGGGCTAGCCTCCCGGGCACTCTTCCCTCTACCCCGCTTTCTAACTGTTATGCAGCTACGGTAGCTACCTCACTTTCCTAAACCTCCTTGTTACCACCCTCCCCCACATCTACCCCATAGAGTGCTTGGTCAGTGAGCAGCAAACTCTTTTCCAAATTGTCAACGCTTCTTAGTGTGGAAATTTGCCCGTTTAGATACTCGATGTGCAATTCCAAATAGGCAATTTGCTCACATTTTGAACAAAGATATGCACCCTCAAACGGCTGTTCCAGGACGCGAACGCTCACAAACTCGTGTTGTTTGACTGCTTATATAAGTGCCGCTCTCAAACCAGACTGCTTTTTTCCTCTGGATTCAAAGGACTGAGCTGCCCTCAAGACTGGCTATTTAACTTCTCCTAATTACTCACCTGGTCAACAACCCGGAGAAGGATTAGAAAAAGAAAATGTAATCACAGTATACTCTCAGCTGCTATGCAATAAACCTGGCAGCAAAAGCAAGTCACAGTGTACAATAAAGTCAGGCACAGCCACTCAGCAATGCACACAAATAATTTAGCTCTCACAAATACTCCCTCACGTAATCTAAATTCACACACTTGAACTCAAACACGTGAACGCTCACAAACTCGCGTTATTTGCCTGCTTGTATAAATGCAGCTCTCAAACCAGCTTTTTTTCCCCTCTGGATTCAAAGACATGTAGGGGAGAATAAATGTATAATACAGAAGTACGAAGCACTGAATATCGGCACACGGAATGCCCAAATATGGCTCGTGTGTGCATGAGGACTTACAATCACTGCTGTGAGGCTATAATAAATACAGCCTATAATAATGTAGACAGATTAGAGCTGCCATGATTGTAAAGTGTTTGCACAATCTACACCCTCCCCTCTACTCCCATTTCCCATATCCCATGACCAGCCAGTGAGTCATGATGCCCTTCAACTGTCTATGTATATATTTATTCGGTGGTTGCATGCTTCCTTACACTATTTGCCTAATTAGGGTTCAGTAATAAGTGACGGCACCGAGAAGCTTAAGAAGAACGTCTTCTGGAACATAAATATTTGCTTGCCAATGAAATGCTTCTGTTTACTCCAAAGGGTGTGACTAATAGGAGAATAACACTAAAGTTACTATAACAAACCTTATATCACCCCGTAGTAATGACCCACATCCTGCAATCTGCTACAGCCAATATCTCATTCACAGGGAGTGACGTAATGTGCCCAAATGATCCTGACACAATGCAAAGTTTATTTGATCTGTTCTGTAAAAATGTTGGTGCCACTTTTATTGATTTTCCACCATAATGCAGCATGAATTGAAGGAAGTCTAAGGAAGTATTCACAATTTTTTGATTGTGGTTGGATATTCCCTAGTTCCTTCAGTATAAGTGGCATTGCTGAATTGGTTTCTCCTGAAGGGGATTTGAAAGTGTAATGGGACGTATTGTAACTCCTTTTCATTTATGAAAAATGGTTATCCCATGAAATTTAAAAAATCTAAATCATACATAATCTAGTACAAGACAATATCTTACTAACAAAGCTATAACTAGCCCTGTACATCACATGGATCCAGAGATATCCCCATTCATTGTTTCAATAGTTCTGCTAGATTTACAGTGGGATGCGAAAGTTTGGGCAACCTTGTTAATCGTCATGATTTTCCTGTATAAATCGTTGGTTGTTATGATTAAAAATGTCAGTTAAATCTATCATATAGGAGACACACACAGTGATATTTGAGAAGTGAAATGAAGTTTATTGGATTTACAGAAAGTGTGCTATAATTATTTAAAATTAAAATTAGGCAGGTGCATAAATTTGGGCACTGTTGTCATTTTATTGATTCCAAAACCTTTAGAACTAATTATTGGAACTCAAATTGGCTTGGTAAGCTCAGTGACCCCTGACCTACATGCACAGGTGAATCCAATTATGAGAGAGTATTTAAGGGGGTCAATTGTAAATTTCCCTCCTCTTTTAATTTTCTCTGAAGAGTAGCAACATGGGGGTCTCAAAACAACTCTCAAATGACCTGAAGACAAAGATTGTTCCCCATCATGGTTTAGGGGAAGGATACAGAAAGCGGTCTCTGAGATTTCCGCTGTCTGTTTCCACAGTTAGGAACATATTGAGGAAATGGAAGACCACAGGCTCAGTTCAAGTTAAGGCTCGAAGTGGCAGACCAAGAAACATCTCGGATAGACAGAAGCGACGAATGGTGAGAACAGTCAGAGTCAATCCACAGACCAGCACCAAAGACCTACAACATCATCTTGCTGCAGATGGAGTCACTGTGCATCGTTCAACCATTCGGTGCACTTTACACAAGGAGATGCTGTATGTGAGAGTGATGCAGAGGAAGCCTTTTCTCTGCCCACCGCACAAAAAGTGCCGCTTGAGGTGGGCTAAAGCACATTTGGACAAGCCAGCTTCATTTTGGAATAAGGTGCTGTGGACTGATGAAACAAAAATTGAGTTATTTGGCCATAACAAGGGGGGTTATGCATGGAGGAAAAAGAACACCGCATTCCAAGAAAAACACCTGCTACCTACAGTAAAATATGGTGGTGGTTCCATCAATCTGTGGGGCTGTGTGGCCAATGCAGGGACTGGGAATCTTGGCAAAGTTGAGGGACGCATGGATTCCACTCAGTATCAGCAGATTCTGGAGACCAATGTACAGGAATCAGTGACAAAGCTGAAGCTGCGCCGGGGCTGGATCTTTCAACAAGGCAACGACCCTAAACACTGCTCAAAATCCACTAAGGCATTTATGCAGAGGAACAAGTACAACGTTCTGGAATGGCCACCTCAGTCCCCAGATCTGAATATAATTGAAAATCTGTGGTGTGACTTAAAGAGAGCTGTCCATGCTCGGAAGCCACCAAACCTGAATGAGCTAAAGATGTTTTGTAAAGAGGAATGGTCCAAAATACCTTCAACCAGAATCCAGACTCTCATTGGAACCTACAGGAAGCGTTTAGCAGCTGTAATTTCTGCAAAAGGAGGATCTACTAAATATTGATTTAATTTCTTTTTGTGGTGCCCAAATTTATGCACCTGCTTAATTTTGTTTAAACAATTATAGCACACTTTCTGTAAATCCAATAAACTTCATTTCACTTCTCAAATATCACTGTGTGTGTCTCCTATATGATATATTTAACCGACATTTTTTATCGCAACAACCAACGATTTATACAGGAAAATCATGACGATTAACAAGGTTGCCCAAACTTTCGCATCGCACTGTATTTCAAGGTGTCAGCACAGGGGGCATGTCCCTTTTCAGGGGTATGTCCTTTCTGCTGCAGCTGGTGGCCGTTGAAGGAGGGAACTGAGCGTGTGCTTCCGTCTCAGAGAGCAGGACAGACAAGTTAGAAAAGAGCAAACAGCAGGTGGCACTAAACAGAGATATTTCATTGAATAACTCAGTAGCTATAATACATTTTTAAGTACATGCAATTACAAGTATTTCAGATCCAGGTGCTGGATTGAAAAATGTAGAATATTTTTCATGGAACAAGCCCTTTAATGATGGAGGGTATGTTGTTTCAGGCACACCCTTGTACAGATACAAGAGTCAGCAGCAAAAACCAATAAAGAGTGTCCAGAATAAATGGCTGCTAAGAGATAGGTTGTCAGGGTTCGCCAGACCTCAGTATAGCACAGTACAGGGAATCGCAGCACTCTATATTTTGAAATCATGTATGGCTTTAATCAAACTAACAGGGGTCAACAACATTTTGACCATAAATGTTCTTTGTCAAGCTTTGAGAAAGACCAACAGTGGTTGAAACCAAATTATACACAAAAATAAAATATTATCCTAAAAAGCATGGTAAAGCTAAAAAATACCCCCATGAACAAGAGAAAATAATGAGGATATACCATGAAAATACATGTAATACCCACCTATTTGCACCAGAACACCACCTCACTGTCCTAGTGCACGTTTTACCAAACAGCAGATACTGAAGATAGGCCAACAGACAGTTTAGAAAGAGTTGAGAAGATCATACTAAGGATGTCTATATACTGTACCTAAGATGATAGATGGCCATGTCAGAGAATAATGTTTTTGGGGGCCACAGCAGATGTCAGAGGAAAGAAGGATCGGGCATGTTGGATATTCCCACAGGAGAGAAGCCATTGCCAGGTGCCTGGCAATGGCTTATTTCCCTCTCACCTCTGAAAATAGCCTAGCTGACCATGCATGCATATGGGGGAGTTTGGAGGGACATCTGTCAGCCAACACCTATCTATGATGCATGGGCAGCACTCATAACTAGTGCCTCCAACCTGCAATATAACAACAGTACTGTCACAGCTGGACGTATGAATGCTATACGTTATGTGGCTAAGGGGGTTGTTTAACCCTTCACAAGTGAAGGTCCAACACCAGCTGTTCTCCCGTAGTTCTTGTGCCTGAAGTTGGTGCAGAACTACAGAGCTCTGTCCATTGCGAAGTGGAAGGAGCTGCTTACTGCAGCGCTGCGCTCATTCACTGCAATGGAAGCAGTGCTGCAGTAAGCAACTCCGTCCTCTGTAAAACAGACACAGCTGTGTAGTTCTGGCACTGGAGCTACTACAGAAGAGCGGATCGGAGGGAGTGGGTAGTGTGACCCACCAATTAGACAGTGACAACTTATCCTGGGGACTTATCCTGTCAGCATGATTAACCCTATAAAACTAGGCATATTGCTGAGTAAAAACAATACATTTATTTTCAATAAAGGGTTAATAATGGCTGAGGTTACTTTCACGTCGCCGGAACTGCCTGCTTGATTCGGCAAAACATATGCCAACTGATGGCATTAGTAAGAATTAAAAATGCCCGATCAGTCAAAAAAAATGCATTGAAATGCTGGATCCGTCTTTCCGGTGTCATCCGGCAAAACGGATCCGGCATTTCTTTTTTTCACCTTTTTTTCGGTCTGCGAAGGAAGGACGGATTCGGGAATAACACACACACCTGGCCATGGAACAGCTGAGAAGCCAATAGTCCCATTACTTTTGGTCCCTTAACAAGTAGGAGGCACATATGCAAACTGTTGTAATTCCTACACCGTTCACCTGATTTGGATGTAAATGACCCTCAAATTAAAGCTGACAGTCTGCAGTTAAGCACATCTTGTTCGTTTCATTTCAAATCCATTGTGGTGGTGTATAGAGCCCAAAATGTTAGAATTGTGTCCATGTCCCAATATTTATGGACCTGACTGTATGTATGTGTGTATGTATGTGTGTATGTACAGTGCCTTGCAAAAGTATTCACGCCCCTTGACTTTTTTCGTGTTTTGGTGCCTCACAACCTGGAATTAACATTGATTGTTTGAGGATGTGAATCATTTAATTTACATTACATGCCCACAACTTTGAAGATGTTTTTTTTTTTATTGTGAAGCAACCAACAAATAGAAAAACATAACAGAAAAAGTCAATGTGCATACTATTCACCCCCCTAAAATCAATACTTTGTAGAGCCACCTTTTGCAGCAATCACAGCTCCAAGTCGCTTTGGCTAAGTCTCTATGAGCTTGCCACATCTTACCACTGGGATTTTTGCTCATTCCTCCTTGGAAAATTGCTCCAGCTCCTTCAAGTTGGATGGTTTGCGCTTGTGAACAGCAATTTTTAACCCCTTAAAGGGACACTGACAGGCCCAATACCCATAATTAGCTGTACATATCCATGCACAGGTCTTCTAATGTGCATTAAAAACATATAAGTATCCCCCGTCCACATTATGAATACAGTAAACTCACGTTTTATAACCTGAAGTAATCGCTGTTCTTTCTGCCCAAGGGGCGGGGTTTCAGCTTCTCTTGCGCCCAGCCAGCATCAGCCCAACCGCCGTTTTTGAAGCGCCACCCAGCTCATCAATATTCATTTAGCTGGGCGGCTTCTGCAGTCCCCGACCTTCCGAGATCCGGCGCATGCCCAATAGAAAGCTATGGGTGCAGGGCGCATGCGCAGAAGCTGAAAGCGAGTCCGATCCCCATAGCTTTCTATTGGACATGCGCCGGATCTCGGAAGGTCGGGGACTGCAGAAGCCGCCCAGCTAAGTGAATATTGATGAGCTGGGCGGCGCTTCAAAAACGGCGGTTGGGCTGATGCTGGGCGCAAGTGGAGCTGAAACCCCGCCCCTTGGGCAGAAAGAACAGCGATTAGTTCAGGTTATAAAACGTGAGTTTACTGTATTCATAATGTGGACAGGGGGGATACTTATATGTTTTTAATGCACATTAGAAGACCTGTGTATGCATATGTACAGCTAATTATGGGTATTGGGCCTGTCAGTGTCCCTTTAAGGACCCTGGGAGTTTCTATTTTTGCGTTTTAGTTTTTCCTTCCCCGCCTTTCCATAGTCCTAACTTTTTTATTTTTCTATTTACATAGCCTTATGAGGGCTTATTTTTTTGTGGGACATGTAGTAGGAAGCGGGAAAAAAAATCCAAATGTTTTTTTTTTTTTTTTTACACTCTACACTATGTGGTAAAATTGACCTGTTATCTTCATTCTCCAGGTCAGTACAGTTCCAACAATACCACACTTGTATAATTTTTCTTGCGTTTTAATACTGAAAAAAAAAAATTTTTATCCTTTCAGGAAAAAAATATATAATTTTCTTTAATAACCATATTCTGACCCATATAACTTTATTGTAGTTATGTGTATGGGGCTGTGGGGGGGCTCATTTTTTGTGGCACAATCTGTTCTTTTTAGTGATACTAATTTGAGGTGTGTCTGACTCTTTGATCACTTTTTATAAAACAAATTCTGGGTAGTTGAAGTGAAAAAAAAAGGAAAATTGGCTATTTGAATTTTTTCCCCCCGCTACGCCATTTGCCGTATGCCATTAATATAGTTATATTTTAATAGTATGGGCGTTTTCGCACGTGGCAATGCCCATGATGTTTATTTTTTTATTGGTTAAGTACTTTTATTTTAAGGAAAGGGGGGTGATTTTAACTTTTTTTATATTTGTAAAAACTTTTTTAAACTTTTTTTTTAAAACTTTTTTTAAGTCACCTTGAGTGACAATAACTGACAATCATTTGATTGCCCATAGTCTTAATTGATGGGTAAATATTCATCAGTAAAGACTTCTTTTGCACTATACCAATACAAGCCTGCCACCTGGTGGCCTGGATTGGTATATACATCTAATTGACATGGAAGCCTGCTTGAGGCTTCAGTCAATTAGCGCTGGGTAACAGGCTCCCAGATCTCTGCCGGGGAGTGCTGTTACCGGACCAGAAGCACGCAACTTCCGGTTCTGGACTGCGCAGATGCCGTGGTCAAACTTGAAGGGTAAAGTCTGACTACAGATTTTTTTATTGGATTGAGATCTGGGCTGTGACTAGGCCATTCCAACACATTTACATGTTTCCCCTTAAACCACTCAAGTGTTGCTTTAGCAGTGTTTTTGGGGTCATTGTCCTGCTGGAAGGTGAACCTGCCATACACACGGTCACATGTCCCTTATTAGCATATAGAAGCTCGCAGGTCCTACTCCAGGTTGCCATAACAGCTGATTACAAGTTTTATCAGTTCGCAGGTCCTGAAATATTGAGTCATATGACGTATGACGGCACAACTACACTGCTACATGCATGGGGGGCAGGGGTCATTATTAAACGGATGGGTGCTGTGGAGTTCACTGTTAAAGGGGCAGACGCCGTGGAGTTCACTGTTAAAGGGGCGGGCCCCGTGGGGTTCACTGTTAAAGGGGCAGGCACCATGGAGGTCACAGTTAAAAGGGGCAGTCACCGTTAAAGGGGCGACCACTGTGAAAGTCACTGTTAAAGGGGCAGTCACCATTAAAGAGGTGGCCACTGTGAAAGTCACTGTAAAAGATGCGGTCACCGTTAACGAGGCGGCCACTGTGAAAGTCACTGTTAAAGGGGTGGCCACTGTTAAAGAGGCAGTCACCGTTAAAGGGTCGGCCATTGTGAAAGTCACTGTTATTTAATATAAAATTGCAATAAATAAACAATGCCGGGTCATCAGCTAGTCAATAAATAATAAAAGGTGGCAGTCAGTAACAAGAAAGGATCAGCACAAATAGTCTAGTTAAGGCTACTTTCACACTAGCGTTTTGGGCGGATCCATCATGGATCTGCAAAAACTGATCCGTTACAATAATACAACAGTCTGCATCCGTCATGAACTGATCCGTTTGTATTATCTGTAACATAGCCAAGACGGATCTGTTTTCTATTGTGCCAGAGAAAACAGATCCGTCCCCATTGACTTACATTGTGTGCCAGGACGGATCCGTTTGGCTCAGTTTCGGCAAGCGGACAGCAAAACGCTGCAGGCAGCATTTTGGTGTCCACCTCCAAAGCGGAATGGAGACTGAACTCATGCAAACTGATGCATTCTGAGCAGATCCTTAGCTATTCAGATTGCATTAGGGCAAAACTGATCCGTTTTGAACCGCTTGTGAGAGCCCATGACGGATCCCACAAACGAAAATCCAAAACGTGAGTGTGAAAGTAGCCTAACATATGATACTACATATGAAGAGTGTGCTGTCCAAGCAGTATACAGTACATAAAGAAATAAACATAAACAAAAATAGATAAACTACCGAACCACAAATTATGCACAAGTGTATAAAATAATACTAATATATATCCCCTGGAAGAAGCGAAATACGTGTTGGGGTTGGAGTAGCCTATGGTCTGTATTTATGTATCCATATTCTTTGCAGGTTAAGTGCAGCTGGACTAGAGCGACCGCCTAAGGGGAGGCTGCCATGATAGGTTTGGGGACGAGGGGACGTCAAGGGTAGTCACAGGATAAGGGAGCAGGAAAAGGTTAAGTGAGGAGGAGGCCGGGTCTAGGAGTGGGGCGGACCGGTAGGGTTTTTAAGGGGAAGGAGCGGGAACTCGGGTGCCATTTTAGGAAAGAAAAGCTTAGGTTAGGAGTGCTTACTCACCTGCGATGGAGGCCCTCTTGAATAGGCTGAGGGAGGCGGAGGTGCTCGCGCGGCCCGGAGTGGTTGGAGGCACAGGTGTCGGGCCGGCTTGGTGGGGAGGCAGCGGGCGCAACCAGCTCGGCGCCAGAGGGCAGACAGCCGCGGCGGGCACGGCCGCCGGCGCGCCTTAGCCCTAGCGAAACCCCACGAGCTCGGCGCCGGATTGGGAGCCCCTCCAGGGACCCTTCTCGCCGGGGAGGCTCGGCAAAAGCTCCTGCGTCAGCCTCCCGGCCTTCACCAGCATACAGCGAGGGATCTGGATCGGGACCTGCGGGATCCCCCCTCTCAGTGGGGGGTCGGGAGGCCTGCGCGGCGGGGGAGTGTGAGGCTGAGCGGACACGAGACTGTGCTGGCAGCTGGTCGACAGGGGCCCAGGCCTTGGGAGTCAGAAGTAGAGTTGGCAAGCGCTGGCAGGAAGCAGCAGGAGCCATCGTCGCCATCATCGTGCGCACCCAGCACCGTGGAGGCTGGGGTGCTGGGATCCGGGTCAGCAGTGGTGTCGGCGCAGGAGGACGTTTCGATGCTGGGGATGGATCTGCTGGAGTCAGGAGTGACGGCTGTGGGGTTGGGCAGCCAGGTAAGACCTCTGTGGGACCTTCACATGCGGTAGTTAGCGCCCCTGGGGGGGTGGGGGCAGGGGGGAGCCAAGGGGAGTTAGTTGGGGGGCAGAGTCAGTTGTTGGGTAGCCTGGCTGGTTGGGTTGCTGGTCTTGGGGGAGCAGGGTTGTCCCCGTTGCCCGCCTGGGGAGTAGGGGGGGCCTACGGTGGCGGTGAGGGTGGGGTCGGCGGTTGCCAATACGCAGGTTCGGGGGGGGGGGGGGGGGGGGGGAGTCTGTATCGGTGCACACCCAAGCGGGGAGAGAGGAGGAGCGGCGGAGGGTGGATGACTCGGCGCAACGGGAGGTATATGTCTGTTTTGAGGGCCCATTTGAAACTGGAAGTGAAGGAGCGTATTTGGAAGGGGGAGTATATTGAGATTTTTTTCCTTGTTGCCCCTGGAGAGGTTTCAGTTGGATAGGGTGCGGCGGCAGGACGGGAAAAAAGAGGAGGATGAGAAACGCAGATAGCGGCTGATTCCGTGTACCTTCTCCAACTGGCTGCAGGCGTTCGCCATTCTGGCAAGCGTCATTGGGGAAAAAGCGCCGGAGTGCTGCTCCGCGTTGTTTTGTTATATGGATGCGATCGGGGAGGTGTATCGGGTGTATCGGGGCGTGGGCTGGCTTCGTTATGACTAGCAATTTAGGCAGAGGAAGGATCCCAGCACCCCAGCCTCCACGGTGCTGGGTGCGCACGATGATGGCGACGATGGCTCCTCCTCCTGCTGCTGCCTGCCAGCGCTTGCCAACTCTACTTCTGACTCCCAAGGCCTGGGCCCCTGTCGACCAGCTGCCAGCCCAGCCTCGTGTCCGCTCAGCCGGAACATACGGTGGGACCACAAAGATATTGGTTTGTGGATGCGGGTGACGGCGCCGGGGCGGCAGGGGCGGGGGGAAGCAGGTGGCGGGGCAGGGCAGTCGGGGTTGTCAACGGCTGCGGAAAAGGGTTTGTGCTTCCTTTTTAATGAAGGGAACTGTAAGTTTGGGGCGAAGTGCAAGTTAAAGCACGAGTGCACATCCTGCGGCGGGGCTCATGGGGCATCCAGATGTTTTCGAGGGGGTAAGCCGAGAGGGGGGGAATCTAGTGGAAAAGGGTTTGACGCCGATACGGGTGGGAAGGATGGAGCCGTTTTTAAATAGGTATCCTGTTTGCACGGTGGCTCAGTTATTGTTGGATGGTTTTAGATTTGGTTTTCGTATCCTGTCGGACCCAGGGCCGACACCCTTTACTGGTAGGAATTTACGTTCGGCAGGGGAGCATGCGGAGGTGGTGTCAGAGAAGCTGGCAAAGGTGTTGTTGTTGGGGCGAATGGATGGTCCGTTTGTGACTCCGCCGTTCGCTGATTTTAAGGATACGCAGTTGGGGGTGGTGCCAAAGAAAGAGCCGAACAAGTTTCGGCTGATCCATCACTTGTCATTTCCGAAAGGTGCGTCGGTCAATGAGGGTATTGATCCTGAATTGATTTCAGTGGTCTATACCTCGTTTGACGCGGCTGTGGCGTTTGGGTCCAGGGACTTTGTTGGCAAAGACGGACATTGAAGCAGCTTTTCGTCTGCTCCCGGATAGCTTACATCTATTGGGGTGTTTTTGGGATGGGGGGTTTTACGTGGATAGGTGTCTGCCGATGGGTTGTTCCTTGTCATGCGCTTATTTTGAGGCCTTCAGTTCCTTCTGGGAGTAGGTGGTGGTGGAAGTTTCGGGGTGTAGGTCGGTCATCCATTACCTGGATGATTTTTTGTGTTTAGGTGCGGCGGATTCGCGGGTATGTCATCTGTTGCTTTCTACGTTACAGTCGGTGTTTGCGTCCTTTGGGGTGCCGCTTGCAGAGGGGTAGACGGTTGGGCCCACGACTGAGTTGAGAATTTTTGGGGATTGTTTTGGACGCCATGGAGTGTAGGTTGCCATGGAGTGTAGGTTGCCGGAGGTTGACAAGGCAGGTAGGTCGGTTAAGATTCGTTTGAGGGATTTGCAATCGTTGTTGGGGAAGTAAAATTTTGCATGTCGCATTATGTCCATGGGACGAATATTTTGTAGGCGGTTGGCGGCGGCGACCGCGGGTGTGACGGCAGCGCATCATTTCATTCGGTGTGGGCGTGAGCTGCGAAGGGATTTGGAAGTGTGGGCTAGGTTTTTGTCAGAGTTCAACGGGAGGGCGTTGGTTTTGGGGAATGCGGTGGATAGTGTGGATTTTGATTTGTTTTCTGATGCGGTGGGGGGGTTGGTTTTGGGGTCTACTGCAACGGGCAGTGGTGTGCGGACCGCTGGCCCGAGTCGTGGGGGGTAAGGGGTTGGGTTCAGAATCTGGCATTGTTGGAGCTCTTTCCTATTGTGCTAGCACTGGAGTTGTGGGGGGATAAGTTTCATAACAAAAAGGTGAGGTTTCATTGTGACAACATGGGAGTGGTGCAGGCTATTAATAGTTAGTCAGCTTCATCCCCGCCGGTGGTTAGGTTGTTGCAGCATATGGTATTGCGTTGTTTAGCGTTGAATGTGTGGGTGGTAGCGGTTCATGTGTCGGGGGTCTCTAACTGTATTGCGGATGCTCTTTCTCGTTCGCAGTGGGAGTGCTTTCGGCAGCTGGCGCCAGAGGCGGAGGTCGCCGGGTTGGAGTGTCCGGGGCTGCTGTGGGAGATCTTGGAGGTACTGTGAGCAGGCTATTCAGGGCCTCTCTGACGGCCGGTACGTGGGCAGCGTACGACGAGGCTTGGGATGGTTGGGTGAGTTGGTGTGGCATGCTGGGAGTGGGGGTGGATGCGGGTGAGGTTCCCTTGGTGTTGTTTTTGGGAGGGAAGAAAGAGGAAGGGTGGTCAGTGGCTCAGGTGAATAAGTGCATGTCGGGTTTAGCTTTTGGTTTCAAGCCGCGGGGGCTGGTAAATTGTACCAAGGCTTTTTTGGTGCGGCAGGTGTTGAAGGGTTGGTGGAGGGGTTGGCGGACGGAGGACAGGCGGTTACCGGTGTCGTTTCGAGCTGTTGTTAAGTCTTGGGGGGTGGTTAGATGTCCTCTGTAGCTCTTGGGGAGAAGTAAGCTTGTTTAAGGCGCCATTTTCGCTGGATTTTTTCGGGGCGTTTAGGTTGGGTGAATTGGTGAGTAAGAGCGTTAGTTGTGCCGGGGGGTTAAGGGATGAGGATGTGGTTATTTTTCAGGACAGGGTGGGTGTACGGTTGCGTAGGTCTAAGACGGATCAGGAGGGGCAAGGGTGTAGTGTTTGCTTGTTTTCAGTGCCAGGTTGCTCGATGTGCCCGGTCGTTTGCCTGCGAGAGTATCGCTTGGGCAGGGGGGAAGGGGTGGCCCACTTTTTTTTGCGGCATGCGGATGGGTCCTTTTTATCCAGGTTCCAGTTCATGGCGGTTTTGAAGAGGTGCCTGAGGGAGTTGGGGGTTGATTTGCAGTGTTACACGGGTCACTCGTTCCGGATTGGGGCGGCGACAGAGGAAGCCCGTCGGGGTATGAGTGAGGAGGTTATTAAGAGGATAGGTCGGTGGGAGTCGGGTAGATTCCGTTCCTATGTGCGTTTGGGCGGTCTGTAAGGGTTGAAGGTTGAGGGCTTTGGCATTAATGCGGTGGTTTTGTTTATGTCGTTTCAGGTGTTCCCCCAGCTCTGGTGTGGATTATCGGACATTTGTTTGTTTTTTGGGGGGCGGTACGGGCCGATGTGCGGCCAAACGGTCGTCAGCTGGGCTTTGATAGGGCGGTGGCGGCCATCCGGTGGCTGGGTTACCAAGGTATGTTGTGGGTGGGGAGTTTTGAGGGAGGTACACCGCTTTGTGCAGCTGGACCGGCCTCCGGATGTATTGGTGCTGCATGCGGGAGGGAACGATTTGGGCATGAAGCCGGTGAGAGAGTTAATTTGGGATATTAAGTTTGACCTGTTACGTTTGTGGTCGTTGTTTCCCGGGATGGTAGTGGTGTGGTCGGACATCGTTCCTAGACGGCATTGGCGGGAGGCGCGATCGGTGGAGAGGATAAACAAGGCCCGCATTAAAGTTAACAGGGCGGTTGGAAAATTTGTGGCGCAGAATGGGGCAGTTGTGGTTCGGCATTTTGAGTTGGAGCCCGAAGTCGGTGAGTTTTGGAGGGCGGACGGGGTCCACCTCAATGCAGTGGGCATTGATCTGTGGTTATTGGGTCTGCAAGGGGGGATCGAGCGAGCCTTGGGGGTGTGGAGGGGCGCACAAGCTTGAGGTAGAAGGTCAAGTTGCGCGTCTGTGGCGGTAGGAGGTCCTGGAAGACGGTGGTGGAGCTTGGTGTTTGTGGATGGGAGGGCCTCAATTGGTGGGGCTAGACTCCCAGGTGTGGAAAGTTGGTTGGTTTCAGTGGGGTGACCATCACTTGGTGTCTCCGAGCTGGAGTGATACGGCTAAAGGCAAGGTGGCTTGAACCGGGGGTTTGGTGCACCAGCTGGAATCAGGGCTTCTAGGACCTCCTTCGTCAGGTCTAGGTATATATATTTATATATATTTATATAGATGTTACATGTTATGTTTGTATTAATAAAAGGCTGCTGTGGCCATTCAATTCCAATATGCGGCTCTGTGTCATTCTTGGCAGGGGGTTTGGGAACGTGGTAGGGTAAAGGGGTATAAGGTTAACGGGTGAGAGTAGAGGACACGAGGGAATTCCCCAATAACCTTATCATGTAGTTTATCTATTTGTGTTCATGTTCATTTCTTCATCTATACTGCTTGGACAGTACACTCTGCATATGTAACCAGCAGACTGTCTGTGCTACTCCTTTCTTGTAAGTGACTGCCACCTTTTAATTATTTATTGTTTTGATTTTAAACTGCTCTAATATTCAATTTTTTTTGTGGTTTCTATTTTTGATAGAGATGAGTGAATCAAATCCACCAAGTGGAATTCGATCCGAATATCAGGAAAAATTCGATTTGTCGCGAAGCCGAATTTCCTCGTGCTTCGTGGTATAGAATCGATTCAACCTAAAATAGTGTAAAAAAATAATTGTATCTTGGGCCGCGCAAGATTTCGCGCTGGATCTTCAAGCAAGATAGCGGTGGCCAGCCTGTCACGAGCAAATGGAGGTGGTAAATTTGATGACATTTTTTTTTTTAATTTTACAGTTTTTACACTCAGATGCCGCGATCATGTATGAACACACCATCTGCCGGGTACAATGATGGGGAGCGGTGCCATCGCCGCTCCCTGTCATTACACCCGCTACTTACAAAAAAATGCGCTCTGTGACCAAGTAATTTGTCACGAAGCTAATTCTTTTGTAAAAATTGGTGAAGCAGCCGAATTGAATTTTCAAAAACTTCGCTCATCTCAAATTTTTAATAAGTGGTCCAGACATAAATATATGATGGACTGCTCACACAAGATGTGAACAGAGCCTAAGCCACGAACCAATGTACCTGCACAGCAGTAGTTGTGGAGCAGGTCCCAACTGGTAATTTTCAATGCTAGCCTGATCCTCAGTGGGTCAATCCCAAGTGGGATTACATCACTACTGCCTGGCCCTCAATCAAACCTGGGAGGGCAGGGCTTGGCGCTAGCGGAGGAGCAGATCTGTGGGGCCACAAGGGCAATGGTTACACCCTTATTGCAACAAAAAGCTCATTGTCTCCAGTGTCTGAACGCCTCTTCCCTTTGCAGACTGGTGGGATTTTTGTATGGCCTTGATCGGAAGTTGTGAAGAAGCTGTGGGCAAGGAAAACCCTCAAAGGAGCCACTGAATCATGAGCCCTAGCGCACGACTAATAGGGTTTATGATAGCATTCTTATTGCATGCATAAAAACACTGAGGTCAATGCGCTCTGTTAGAGACAGAACAAAGCTTCACGCTCTACAAATACTTTTACATCTTTTGCCAAATATAGGATAACGATGAGGGAGAACAGAAGGATAACATACGGCTTACATAACCTGACGCCAAAGTAACAATAAAAATATGCTAAGGGCTCATGTGATTTTTGTTCTCATCTGCTCTTCATTTTTTGCGGATCGGATGCGGACAAAGATAAGACAGTTCTACAGAGAGACGTACGTTCCGTTCCACATTTTGCCGGTATCCATGTTTTGTGGATTCGCAATTTGTGGACCGCAAAAATGGCTACGGCTGTGTGAATGAGGCCAAACTATGTATTAAAGAGAATGAATCCCAGAGATAGTTCTCTTTAAAGGGTCACTAAGGCTACTTTCACACTGGCGTTTCTGGGTCCGCTTGTGAGATCCGTTTTAAGGGTCTCACAAGCGGCACAAAACCTTAGGTGTGAAAGTAGCCTAAGGTTTCACTAAACTTTTGATATGTCATAACCACATATCAAAAGATTAAAACAAGAAGAGAGAAGCTTTTGTATAGAGCACTCTCTCTCTCCTCGCTGCAGGAGACGGGCCCATAAACTTTACATTGAGACACTCTCCTGCAGAGAAGATAGAGAGTGTGCTATGTGATATTAGTTACAACATTACTATGACATGTCAATTTTTTTTTTTAAAGCTCAGCGACACTCTAAGGGTACTTTCACACTAGCGTTAATATTTTCCGGTATTAAGATCCGTCATAGGGTCTCAATATCGGAAAAAAACATTACGTTTTGTCCCCATTCATTGTCAATTGGGACAAAACGTAACTGAACAGAACAGAATTCTCCAAAATGCATTCCGCTCTATTCTCATACCGGAGAGCGAACTGCAGAATCCTGCAGTTTGCTTTCTGTCCTGGTATGGGAAGCAAAACGGATCCGTCCTGGCACACAATGTAAGTCAATAGGGACGGATCGGTTTTCTCTGATACTATCTGACACAACAGAAAACCATTCCCCCATTGACTTTCAGTGGAGTTCATGACGGATCCGTCTTGGTAATGTTAAAGATAATACAACCGGATCCGTTCATAACGGATGCAGATGGTTGTATTATCAGTAACGGAAGGGTTTTTACTGAACGCTGCCGAATCCAGCAAAAACGCTAGTGTGAAAGTAGCCTAAATCTTTGTACCATATTTTCCGGCGTATAAGACGACTGGGCATATAAGACGACTCCCAACTTTTCCAGTTAAAATATAGGGTTTGGGCTATACTCGCTGTATAAGACTATGCAACCAGGGGGTGGATAGGCACCCATTCGTGATGGCCGCATGAACGCATAGCTCCGGCACAATCCAACTTCAAGTAAGCCAGTTCCACTCTCCCAATACATAAAACCCCTGCCAATTGTGCCCGGCTCCCTTAGTAAACATACCCACCATGCCACAGGGGAAGAAGACCCAAGCCAAGCAGGGAAGGCTTTTACTTTGATAATGGCGCGGACGCAGCGCCGCCTGCCTCAGCCACCCGAGACCCATCCTCACCGCTCACTGTAGCGGCCCCAGCACCCTCCACTCCAGGGCAGCGTGAAGACCACACAAGCGCAAACTACCCGCGACACTCACCCGCTTGCCCAGCTCATGCTTCAGGAGGCTCGGTAAGAGCGGGTCCGGCCAGAGTCTCTTCACAGCAGGACACGTGGAAGCGCAGAATGGAGAATTCACTGTTTCCCACAATCAGCTTATAGATAATCAAGACTATGCAACCAATAGAGAGCACTGTTTATAACTCATGAACAGCGCCCTCTATTGGTTGCATAGTCTTATGACAAGA
This sequence comes from Bufo gargarizans, assembly GCF_014858855.1. NCBI lineage: Eukaryota > Metazoa > Chordata > Amphibia > Anura > Bufonidae > Bufo > Bufo gargarizans. The sequence goes on along the minus strand of NC_058082.1, from coordinate 73,797,525 downwards.
CTATTCGCTGTTGTGAGATTGTGAAAACTCAGATCCGAATATATATTCTTACCATGAGGGGTTCCCATGGTGATGGGGACGCCTCGGGGTTAGAATATACCATCGGATCGGAGTTTTCACGATCTCACAACAGCGAATAGTGTTGTCATAATCTCCAGTCCGGCTCGGAAGTAAGTACCGTAAGTTTCAGCGAGCCGTATACCGGCTTATAAGATGACCCCCGACTTTTGAGAAGATTTTCATGTGTTAAAAAGTCATCTTATACGCCGGAAAATACGGTAATTTTGTAAACAACATTTTATCAGCAGTTATATCCTCTACAACTGCCACTAGGGGGAGCTTACAATATACTGGATGAATTACTACAATGCACATTGACTTCAACAGAAGCTGTCCAAATGTATATGCAATGCAATCTCCTACATGGAATTTGGAGCTCTGTAACAAAAAAAAAATAGAGCTCTGTTCCCTATAAATTTATAATTGAAAGTAATTAAGATACAATATTGAACTTAAGTAAATAAGACAAAATAACAGTGACACGTTAACCCCCTTTAGTAAATCTGGACTTTACTGCCCTAGGTCACGATGATACCCCAGTGCTGAAAGAAGCAATTTTATACCTATAGTGTGCAGCCTAGTCTGTTGTAGAGGCTCTTGGGTACGCCTTGTGTATACCTGTTTTAGCTGAAATAATTAATAGGCTATGTTAATGTTAATATTTTTTTTTAACTATTTGCCAAAAATCATATGCCTATTGTTTTTTTGCAAATCTGACAGATTAAACTTTTTGTGGTCATAACTTTGGAATGCTTTTACTTATCCAAGTGATTCTGGGACTGAGTCAATATGTTTTATTTATTAAAAGAAAAAAATCCAAAATTGACAGAAAATTTTGAAAATTTCTGTATTTTCTAAATTTGAATTTCTCAGCCTATAAGACAGAGATACAGCATAAAATAGTTATTAGTTAACATTCACCAAATGTCTCTGCTGGCATAATTTTGTGAGTCATTTTATCTTTTTTAGGACGTTTGAAAGTTTCGCTTTTTTTTTTTATTTCATGAAAATTACCAAAAACCCAACTTTTTTAAGGACCAATTCAGTTATGAAGTGACTGAAGTGCAGGCCTAGGAAAAAAAAAAAAAAAAAGACAACCCCCCTTGACAAAAAAGGGTTCACACACAACTTGGCATTCGGCGAAAATGGACACGGGGAAGTGGTCACCACGTGTTTTTTATATACGCACATGTACGGCAAAGGGCATAAGGTGTTGAATGCTACCATTAGCAAGTACCACGTGTCCCACAAAAAAACAAGCACAAAACAAGCCCTCATGTGGTTATATGAATCAACAAATAAGTTATGACTCTTTGAAAGTGGACTTGTTATAAGGTCCATCTGCACTTGGCTCTGAATCAGGCCATGTAAAAGGACCCTCAGGCCCAGTGTAATGCAGTTGAGTACCGCGTGGCTGTTCAAGCTGATTAGCTTGTCCGCATTGTACCACACGGCCATTAACAATGCAGACCAACTAAACAGTTATTAGTTAATTAGTTAATTGGAGCCTGCTGTGGCTTGTTGGCCATGTGGTAATTGACTGCAGCATGGATGCGTTGCGACCGTGGCACAAATATGACGTGTGGTCATGCCCTCAGAGTAGACCATCAACATTCTAGTCTCAGAATGTTATCTTACCATTGTTTAAGTTATTAAAAACATTGAATAATTCACAAATCTATGTGGTAAGTCAAGTCGCACCGTATGCAGTCACCCCTTAAACCAAACTAAATATTTTTAGAAGAATGTATGAGAAAATAATTCTTATTCAAGAATGCGGGAAGAAAAAAAAATGTATCATTAATATTTGTGATGTGTTTGTGAATCTGCAGCCAACTATAATTTGAGGTCTTCCGATCCAGTATCCATCTTCTCTATCCTAAGGGAATTACTGTGGTGACTCTGCTGACGTTGCAGTTCTCTGGTGTTTTTCATAAGTTATCACTTCTAGTTGATATAGCTCATGTTTTTTGACAATGTACACTCACATTTCAGTAAAGAATCACTTTTCTGACCTATAGCATTTTTCCCTGTAGGACAAATTCAATTTAGGAGTGAATGAAAATAATCACCATGACAGAGACCAGTTCTCGGAGCTTTCACTGTAAGTAATATAAGACTTCGGGCTATTTCTTAAGTATTTCGCTGTAATACATTATGAATTATAGGAAAGATGTGTACTCGTATATAATATGTTTTTAACAATTTGGAATATCTCTCCATTTAGTTTTCTTTTGTATTTTCTTTTTCTTTTTTTTTACAAATTGGGCTATGTTCTGATCTGAAGTTTTCATAGGCATGTATTTAGGTCTCTAACTTTATACAGGTAAAACTCGAAAAATTTGAATATCGTGCAAAAGTCCATTTATTTCAGTAATGCAAATTAAAAGGAATTGTATTAATGCAGCTTAAAATTATAATATTGTGAAAAGGTTCAATATTCTAGGCTCAAAGTGTCACACACTAGTCAGCTAATTAAACCATACCCCCTGAGCAAAGGGTACCTCAAAATTGTGACTTTGGGCTTTCATAAGCTGTAAGCCATAATCATCCAAATTATCACAAATAAAGGCTTGAAATATCTTGCTTTGCATGTAATGCGTCTATTTCATATATTAGTTTCACCTTCTAAGTTGCATTACTAAAATATATCAACTTTACACAATATTCTAATTTTTCGAGTTTCACATACAGTCCTGATCAAAAGTTTAAGACCACTTGAAAAATAAAAATCATATTTAGCATGGCTGGATCTTAACAAAGTTCCAAGTAGAGCTTCAACATGCAACAAGAAGAAATGTGAGTGAGACCAAACATTTTTTGAGCATTCAATTTAATGAAAACAACGAATAAACTGAAACAGGCTGTTTTTCAGCTGATCAAAAGTTTAGGACCACACCTCCAAAAAAAAAAACTAAAACCCCCCAAAATTGAAATCCAACTTCCAAACATGAACTCAGTAATGAGTAGCTCCGCCGTTATTGTTTATCACTTCCAAAATTCGTTTCGGCATGCTTGATGCAAGCGTTTCCATGAGGGGAGTGGGAACATTTCTCCAAGTGGTGAAGACGGCCGCACGAAGGCCATCTACTGTCTGGAACTGTTGTCCATTTTTGTAAACTTCCCTTGCCATCCATCCCCAAAGGTTCTCAATTAGATTTAGATCAGGGGAACAGGCTGGATGGGCCAAAAGAGTGATGTTATTCTCCTGGAAGAAGTCCCTTGTCCTGCGGGCATTGTGTACTGTAGCGTTGTCCTGTTGAAAAACCCAGTCGTTACAACACAGATCAGGGCCCTCAGTCATGAGGAATGCTCTCTGCAACATCTGGACATAGCCAGCGGCCGTTTGACGCCCCTGCACTCCCTGAAGCTCCATTGTTCCACTGAAGGAAAAAGCACCCCAGACCATTATGGCGCCCCCTCCACTGTGGCGTGTAGAAAACATCTCAGGTGGGATCTGCTTGTCATGCCAGTAACGTTGGAAACCGTCAAAGTTAAATTTTTTCTCATCAGAGAATAAAACTTTCTTCCACCTTTGAATGTCCCATATTTGGTGCTCTCTTGAAAAGTCCAAACGAGCAGTTCTTTGGCGTTCAAGGAGATGAGGTCTTTGAAGACTTTTTTGTTTTTGAAGCCCTTCAGTCTCAGATGCCGTCTGATGGTTATAGGGCTGCAGTCAGCACCAGTAAGGGCCTTAATTTGGGTCGAGGATCGTACAGTGACTTGACGGACAGCCAATTGGATCCTCCGCCTCAGTGCTGATGACATTTTTTGGGGTCTTTGTTGAGGAAGGGTTGAGACGTATGCATATACACTCCCCTAAAGAATTATTAGGAACACCATACTAATACGGTGTTGGACCCCCTTTTGCCTTCAGAACTGCCTTAATTCTACGTGGCATTGATTCAACAAGGTGCTGATAGCATTCTTTAGAAATGTTGGCCCATATTGATAGGATAGCATCTTGCAGTTGGAGATTTGAGGGATGCACATCCAGGGCACGAAGCTCCCGTTCCACCACATCCCAAAGATGCTCTATTGGGTTGAGATCTGGTGACTGTGGGGGCCATTTTAGTACAGTGAACTCATTGTCATGTTCAAGAAACCAATTTGAAATGATTCGAGCTTTGTGACATGGTGCATTATCCTGCTGGAAGTAGCCATCAGAGGATGGGTACATGGTGGTCATGAAGGGATGGACATGGTCAGAAACAATGCTCAGGTAGCCCGTGGCATTTAAACGATGGCCAATTGGCACTAAGGGGCCTAAAGTGTGCCCAGAAAACATCCCCCACACAATTACACCACCACCAGCCTGCACAGTGGTAACAAGGCATGATGGATACATGTTCTCATTCTGTTTACGCCAAATTCGGACTCTACCATTTGAATGTCTCAACAGAAATCGAGACTCATCAGACCAGGCAACATTTTTCCAGTCTTCAACAGTCCAATTTTGGTGAGCTTGTGCAAATTGTAGCCTCTTTTTCCTATTTGTAGTGGAGATGAGTGGTACCCGGTGGGGTCTTCTGCTATTGTAGCCCACCTTTCTTTCCCATTCTGAAATTCAGTTTGGAGTTCAGGAGATCGTCTTGACCAGGACCACAACCCTACATGCATTGAAGCAACTGCCATGTGATTGGTTGACTAGATAATCGCATTACTGAGAAATAGAACAGGTGTTCCTAATAATTCTTTAGGCGAGTGTATATCCATATATGCATGCAAACACGTGCATGCATATATGATATATATGCATGCATTGACTGCCACATCATAGGATGATGTGCCCAGCATCTGCGCACATCTGCCCTTGGTGGCCCACAGGGGCTCATTGTGGCCCCTGTGGGAAATATGTGCCCCCTGGTTTAGCTATGCCTCCTGGTTTAGCTGTGCCCCCTTATAATCCCCCTTATATCTAAAACCAGGTGCATCGGTGTGAATGTGCCCCAAGCATTCACACTGATGCAATCTGGTTGATTGCATCAGAATGACCGGACGAAGGTCCGGTCATCCTGATGACTACAATGAACTCAGATTCAACAAATCTGAGTCCTTTGTTTTAATTATCTCCAGAGCTGCTGGAGATAAGTATGCATGATAGAAGGAAGGGAGCTGCGCTCATCCGGAGGCACGCGGGCTGGTGCAGTGACGTCATCTTACTGCGCCGGCCCACGTGTCCCTGATGGTGGCGCACGATGTGGGCGGTGCGGGCCGCCGGATATAAAAATCCGGCGGCCCCTGCATTAGGGAAGAGGAAGCTGCCCCCCCCCCTGCCTGAAGAGGATCAACCCCTGGACAAACGATTTCCCCTGATTAACCCCTGATATACCGCTATCCCACCAACGATTAACCCCTGCCATTATACCCTTATTTTACCCTCACCACCATCCCTCTCCCTGATCATAACCCCCACTATCTAACCCCCACCATTATCCCACCAACGATTAACCCCTGCCACTATTTTACCCTCACCACCATCCCTCTCCCTGATCATAACCCCCACTATCTACCTCCATTATTCCCCTGTGCCTCATCGCACACTTGTAAGGTATTAACCCTTGCATTGACCAATCCCCTACCCAAGTCCTGCAGGAGCATCCCTGCTCCCCATTCCCCCAGACTGTATTTCTGTGTCTGTGGCCTGCATTCACCCCTGCAGTGCCGTTAACCCTCGTTGTTCTCGTAGGGAAAGGATTAGTACCAGGTGGGGTGGGCTGTTAATATATGTGTGTGTGTACTGTATCAGATAGCTTTGTGGGTGGAATTTGGGAACCGTGTAGTGTAGTTTAGTACTGTATTGTTAGAGCTTTGCGTACATTGTGTACTGTAGGTTAAAGAGGACCTTTCACTCGTATACAAACTAAAAACTAACTCTATCTGTGGGCAGAGCGGCGCCCAGGGGTCCCCCTGCAATTACTAGTATGCCTGGGCGCCGCTCCGTTCGCCCGGTATAGCCTCCGGTGTCTCAGCTCCGTCTGTTGTACTGGACTGATTTTTTGTAGGAGGCGTGTCCCTTGCTGCAGCACTGGCCAATCGCAGCGCACAGCTCATATCCAGTCTATGAGCTGTGTGCTGCGATTGGCCAGCACTGCAGCAAGGGACACGCCTCCTACAAAAAATCTGTCCAGTACAACAGACGGAGCTGAGACACCGGAGGCTATACCGGGCGAACGGAGCGGCGCCCAGGCATACTAGTAAGTGCAGGGGGACCCCTGGGCGCCGCTCTGCCCACAGATAGAGTTAGTTTTTAGTTTGTATACGAGTGAAAGGTCCTCTTTAATAAATACTGTGTGTTATTTGTACCTACTGTGTAACGTGTTGTTATTAGCGGTAGCTAGCTCAGTTAGGCGCTTGCAGCTAGCTTAGTGATTAGCGTGAGCAAGGTGAAAGTAGAATGTAATTAATATATAAAAGGTATAAATAGGCAGAGTCATCTCTAGACGGCTCCTCCTATTTATGAATATTAATTATCGATATTCGCATAAATATTGGTAATTAATATGCCCCCTTTACAGTCTTCCACTTTACTTTTTTGTTCCATAACCCTCAGGATCATTTAAGAAATTTCAAATTACTGTCTTACTGCGTCCACCTCAGCAGCGATGGCGCGCTGTGAGAGACCCTGCTTATGCAGTTCAACAACCCGACCACGTTCAAAAAGGGAGAGTTTTTTTGCCTTTGCCATCACAACGTGTGACTACCTGATAGAAAATGACAATGAATCCACATCTTTGCACAGATTTAGCCTTTTAAAGGCATGTGGTCCTAAAATTTGGATCAGCTGAAAAACAGCCTGTTTCAGTTTAATCGTTATTTTCAATTAATTGAATGATCAAAAAATGTTTTGTCTCACTCTCATTTCTTCTTGTTGCATGTTGAAGCTCTACTTGGAACCTTGTTTAGATCCAGCCATGCTAAATATGATTTTTTGCCATTTTTCAAGTGGTCTTAAACTTTTGATCAGGACTGTATATGTGAGACTGTAATGATGATGTAGTGATTACAATATTAGAGCAAAAGGATGAGTTTATTGGGGGAAAACTGTACAAAGGAGCTTGTACCCTTTTGGGCCGCCTCTACCCTGGATACAAGATGAGATACCATCTCTGGCCTGGATACAAGATGAGATACAGTTGGTCATGAAGACATACAGGTTCTGTATGCTATTCTGCAGCACATTTACCCACAGATGTTGCAGCTGGACATGTAGATCATACACACTCGTAGGTTGCTGAAGCTGGCCTCCCAGCTGGTCCCATAAATGCTCGATTAGCGATAAACCTGGTGACCGGGCAGGCCATGGAAGTGGTGCAATCTGGCAGAGACATTCCTGGGAAACCCTTGCTGTGTGTGGGTGAGCGAATACAAGTTGAAAGCCCTGCCATGAGAGGCTACACAAATGGCTGAAGGATGTTCTATACATATCGTTGAGCTGTTAGTGTCCCTCGTATTACTACTAGGGGTGACCAAGTGTCATACACATTACGGGCCCTTTACATGGACTGAGAATCCGCCAAATAAAAAGCTAACGAATATTCATAGGAACGCTCATTAGAGATTATTTGGCAGTGTAAAAGTGCTGCCAATTATCCGATGAATGAGTGAGTAGGTCATTCATGCGGACACAAAAATCGTTTGCCGGCGCAGTTTGTGCTGTGTAATTAGGCTCTGCTGCCGGCAAATGACGAGTCTGTATGAGGATGAGTGATGGCATTAGCGATTGCTCCTCCCAATACTGAGGAGAAAATTTCTGCAAGTAAATACAGCGTTCTCCTCCGCTGAAGAAAAGGCGATTAGATAGAAGAAGGTTGATGAATCAACAACCGTTGAACTAACTACCATCTGGTGAACGATCGCTTTGCAGACACAGCTATGCCCATTTTAGTCCATATAGGCTGTTGTTCAGACTGGCCATACATATTTACAGTAATGACAGGAGCTGAAGGAAAAACAATCACGATTTAAATCACTAGTCAGTAAGGCTTGATTTAAATCATAGTTTTCTACATAAAGACTAATTCTTGCTGGTATAACTTTTAATATGCAAGTAGATGAAGATTTTTAGAATAACAACTTTTCATATTAGTTTGATTGCATTCATAGGTTTGTAGAAGTTAGGATTAAGGTCTTTTTCTCAACTCCGTTCATGTTATAACATTTTTGCTGTGAAGAAGAGGCATGTGATCTCTGCTGAGTCAAATTCAGTTTTGAGAACTGCAAAAGTAAACCAAGCATCTGTGATAATATCTTGTAGGCAGAGAAACTGCCCAATAATCTTACAAAAACCTCTGGAAGAGCATGACATTGTGAATGGACAAAAGGGGGAAACTAACTCTACTTAGGGAGAGAGCACCTTAAATCAGTGTGAGGAGACTTTTAGGCCATACATGCTCCTCTGGAATTCTAGGAGGGAAGAAATGCAAATGAGCTCTTAACAAGCTTTGCCTCTGATGCCACCAGATATAAGGCAGCTATTCTATAAAGCAATATTCAGCTCTTAAAATAAGCCTTGAGACATGACTTGGATATTAAATAAGCCAGCACCTCATCTGCAGACAGCTGTTTCCGACACAGGCCTCCTACCCAGTGAAGCCAGTACTCTCTGCTCTGCACTGATGAGGGGCAATCACCCCGAAACAGCTGTCTGCAGATGAGGTGCTGGCTTATTTAATATCCAAGTCATGTCTCAAGGCTTATTTTAAGAGCTGAATATTGACTTAAAGGATAGCTGCCTTACATCTGGTGGCATCAGAGGCAAAGCTTGTTAAGAGCTCATTTGAATTTCTTCCCTCCCATTGTGAATGGATTAATGGAATTTATTTACCCAAAAAATTAAACAACCTTTGGATGGTAATATATTTTCCTCAAAAAGCATTTTATATTAAAAAAAAATCTGATTTAAATAAAAAAATATGTTTTTTCTTTTAAATCATTGATTTTTATCCACCCTGTCCATAAACCATTGTCCTTTAAACTGAAGATCTTTCGATCGACTTTTCAAAAAAACACAGCTCACCTCTCTTCAGTTGCTGGTGGTCTGTCATCGGTCAGCTAAAATACTTGTTTCTACATTCCACCAAATAAAACATTTTGGTTGAAAACATCAGTTTTGATCAACTTTAGACTAATGTATATGGGCACCTTTACCCTCTTACCACTAACCTTGAGACCATATCGCACATGTCAGAAATTTTACTGTGTTAGGCTACCTTCACACTTGCGTTTTTGCCAGATCCAGCAAAAACGCTTCTGTTACTGATAATACAACCATCTGCACCCGTTAAGAACGGATCCGGTTGTATTATCTTTAACATTGCCAAGACGTCATAAACTCCACTGAAAGTCAATGGGGGAGGGATCCATTTTCTATTGTGTCAGATAGTGTCAAAGAAAACAGATCTGCCCCCTTTGACTTGCATTGTGGGTCATGACCATCTTGCTCCACATCCCATGACAGAAAGAAAACCGCAGCATGAGAACGCATGAGAACGCAACCAAAAGGAACGGAATGCATTTTGGTGCATTCTGTTCTGTTCAGTTACGTTTTGTCCCCATTGACAATGAATGGGGGCAAAACGGAAGCTTTTTTTCCCCGGTATTAAGACCCTATGACGGATCTCAATACCGGAAAATAGAAACGCTAGTGGGAAAGTAGCCTTATGTAGTACTTGTTAATGTAATTTCTTCTTCTCCACTGATGAGCTCTCATTGCCATTTATACATTATTACCTCCTTCTCTGCATATACTACAGAATAACTGTCAGCACCTGAATGTACAGTAAATTGTGTCAAAACTTGTCTGAATCATAAAAGCTTTACTTAATGTATGGCTGTCACTTATACAGAGCTGACTGTTATAATATTAAATCAATCATAAATGTGAGGGAAAGTGAGGTGAAAGCTCTTACCATGGATGTCTTGCTTTCTTCTTCACCCAAATCAGTGCCATTGTTCTGATACTTCTCGTTGAACGCATGGAAAATATCCTTAGAGTCAATGACTATTTTATGATTTGGGCTTCTAGGGTGGGAACTCCTTCTTTTTATACCAGTAAAAGTATATTTATAACGTGGCAGATCTGTAAAAACATCATCACTCTCATCATCTTCCTCTGTGTCATCCCCACTTTCTTTATCCTCTTGTGCGTCATTATCATAACTGCCACTTTCAGAAATTCCATCAAGGGGTAAATCAGTGAATGTGATTGCACTAAGCTTATGCTTTATAACTCGAACATTGTGAGTCTTGCTGTAAGAGGTTTCCTGCTGTAATGAGGTTGGAGAAATTTCTTGGTACCTTTCTTCAGTGTCTGCATTGTCAGAGGTGGATATATTTCCTGGGGAAAGGTCAATATCAGTAGATAATGGTGACCAGTTATCAAAACTGGATGTCGAGTTGGCTTTGATTGTTCTCCAGTTGGTTAGCTCCAGGGTTGTTGGATGGCTCTCGTCTGTTGTCCACCCGCCTATCTCAGTGGTGGTGGTGGTGTTACTTGTTGGTAAATGACATGTGATATCAGGTTCTGATCCTAACGAAGTGTCAAAGCCTTCTAGATGCATGTTGTTTGTATTTCTTCCAGATGGGAAGAAGCCATTTCTCACATTTATTGATGTTAAAGAAAATGTGCAAGCTGTAGAAAGAATGGCTGCACCCTCAAGATCCAAAATGGCATCCATACTTCAATAGGACTAGTCACTCTTTTGTCGAATGGATTGAAATCGGTAGTCACTGTTCACTGCAGACATTCATCAAACGTTTATAATCTTAATGTCCAACTTTTTCTCCTGTAATAAATAAGTAAGACAGAATATGATAAAGTCGAAGTCTAGAAGAAAGTGTCATGCCATAAATATGAAAGGCGTACTGTATACTGATAAATATTTCACTCTGATCAGATGTCCAGGTTTATGGCCAGGAACATACAGGGGAATACTTTGAAAAAGTAGGGCATCAATATTTATTGCCAGAAAACCTCTTCAAATGGAACCTGTCACCGGTTTTTAACCATAAGAATCATCAGCATCCTGAGATAGTTCTCCCCCACCCTAATCATCCTAGGGTTTATTTATTTTTTTATAAAAAATTTTAAACAACTCCAAGTACTTCTTTTACAGTCCACTTTCGCTTTTTCAAGTTATGTAAATTAAATGCTTACCTCATCACTTCCTATTCCTAACCCCACCTCCCGTTATAAGAGTGACAGAATCTAAAGATCCTACCCTCCTCCCGAACTCACGTCCCAAATCCCGCGCATGTGCAGAACCAGTCACCTCACTCCTCATCTCATACTGATCATATAATGTATACTGCGCAGCTGCGAGACTTGGAAGAGAAGGGCTGGAGATGAGCAATCGTAGAGGGTGTGTCTTATTCGTTTGTGGGCGTGGCTGCACTCCAAGAGTCAGAACACTGGACTCCTCTCTGAAACACGGAGGAGACAGGACTCATCTAAGGTGCATTTACATATATGGCGGGAATAGCTGATAGGTGTCTGATTGCAGGGGGATCCCTCCCATAGGTAGGACTCCCAATGATCACAAGAACAAGGGACTTGTCTATCCAATTTGAATGGGAGTAGTGGTTGAGCATTCAAGCTGCTGCTCCATTGTGGGTTCCCTATCTGTATAGGAGTTTTATCTCCCTGTGCTACAAGAGTACAATATTTTATATTTAATTTTCAATGGCATAGTACCGCCAAAATGAAAATATTTATAACCTAGCCAATGAATAGGTGATACACATTCTAAAATTTCTATGTATGAATACACAGTTTAAAAAAAAATACCCCATTCTGACAAAAGTGTCCCATTAAAGGGCTGTCTTACTTTAGAACACATTTATCATGTAGAGAAGTTAATAAGCAACTTTCTAATTGCCTCCTTTGCTGTCTTGATTCATTTTTCCATCACATTATACACTGCTGGTATCCAGGGATTACAAACACCGCTGCAGCGCAGATACAAGGTGACAAGACAGGATGGCGCTTTTTCTATAATGTGCAAGCATGGCCACCACTGCTGGATGGCAGAGAGGCCATAACCCTGGAAACTAGCAGTGTATAATGTGATAGAGTGCGCATAAGCATGAATCCCGACCACCACGCATCTGCGATTCTGTGGTGGTCATAACCCCTGGAAACGAGCAGTGTATAATGCAATGGAAAAATAAAACAAGCCAGGAGAGGAAGCAATATGGCCAATCACAATACATTAGTAAATGCCTTGTATTAACTTTCTCTACATGATAAATGCCATTTGCTGAAGTGAGACAACCCCTTTAACCACTTAAGGACCACAGGTTTATACCCCCCTAGTGACCAGGCCCTTTTTTACAAATCGGCACTCCACAACTTTAGCGGTTTATTGCTCGGTCATGCAACTTACCACCCAAATGAATTTTACCTCCTTTTCTTCTCACTAATAGAGCTTTCATTTGGTGGTATTTCATTGCCGCTGACATTTTTACTTTTTTTGTTATTAATCGAAATTTAACGATTTTTTTGCAAAAAAATGACATTTTTCACTTTCAGCTGTAAAATTTTGCAAAAAAAACGACATCCATATATACATTTTTCGCCAAATTTATTGTTCTACATGTCTTTGATAAAAAAAAAATGTTTGGGCAAAAAAAAATGGTTTGGGTAAAAGTTATAGCATTTGCAAACTATGGTACAAAAATGTGAATTTCCGCTTTTTGAAACAGCTCTGACTTTCTGAGCACCTGTCATGTTTCCTGAGGTTCTACAATGCCCAGACAGTACAAACACCCCACAAATGACCCCATTTCGGAAAGTAGACACCCTAAGGTATTCGCTGATGGGCATAGTGAGTTCATAGAACTTTTTATTTTTTGTCACAAGTTAGCGGAAAATGATGATGATTTTATTTTTTTTATTTTTTCTTACAAAGTCTCATATTCCACTAACTTGCGACAAAAAATAAAAAATTCTAAAAACTTGCCATGCCCCTCACGGAATACCTTGGGGTGTCTTCTTTCCAAAATGGGGTCACTTGTGGCGTAGTTATACTGCCCTGGCAATTTAGGGGCCCAAATGTGTGAGAAGTACTTTGCAATCAAAATGTGTAAAAAATGACCGGTGAAATCCAAAAGGTGCACTTTGGAATATGTGCCCCTTTGCCCACCTAGGCAGCAAAAAAGTGTGACACATCTGGTATCGCCGTACTCAGGAGAAGTTGGGGAATGTGTTTTGGGGTGTCATTTTACATATACCCATGCTGGGTGAGAAAAATATCTTGGTCAAATGCCAACTTTGTATAAAAAAATGGGAAAAGTTGTCTTTTTCCAAGATATTTCTCTCACCCAGCATGGGTATATGTAAAATGACACCCCAAAACACATTGCCCAACTTCTCCTGAGTACGGCGATACCAGATGTGTCACACTTTTTTGCTGCCAAGGTGGGCAAAGGGGCGCATATTCCAAAGTGCACCTTTCAGATTTTGCAGGCCATTTTTTACACATTTTGATTGCAAGGTACTTCTCACACATTTGGGCCCCTAAATTGCCAGGGCAGTATAACTACCCCACAAGTGACCCCATTTTGGAAAGAAGACACCCCAAGGTATTCCGTGAGGGGCATGGCGAGTTCCTAGAATTTTTTATTTTTTGTCACAAGTTAGCGGAAAATGATGATTTTTTTTTTTTTTATCTTTTTTCCTTACAAAGTCTCATATTCCACTAACTTGCGACAAAAAATAAAAAATTCTAGGAACTCGCCATGCCCCTCACGGAATACCTTGGGGTGTCTTCTTTCCAAAATGGGGTCACTTGTGGCGTAGTTATACTGCCCTGGCAATTTAGGGGCCCAAATGTGTGAGAAGTACCTTGCAATCAAAATGTGTAAAAAATGGCCGGTAAAATCCGAAAGGTGCACTTTGGAATATGCGCCCCTTTGCCCACCTTGGCATCAAAAAAGTGTGACACATCTGGTATCGCCGTACTCAGGAGAAGTTGGGCAATGTGTTTTGGGGTGTCATTTTACATATACCCATGCTGGGTGAGAGAAATATCTTGGCAAAAGACAACTTTTCCCATTTTTTTATACAAAGTTGGCATTTGACCAAGATATTTTTCTCACCCAGCATGGGTATATGTAAAATGACACCCCAAAACACATTCCCCAACTTCTCCTGAGTACGGCGATACCACATGTGTGACACTTTTTTGCAGCCTAGATGCGCAAAGGGGCCCAAATTCCTTTTAGGAGGGCATTTTTAGACATTTGGATCCCAGACTTCTTCTCACACTTTCGGGCCCCTAAAAAGCCAGGGCAGTATAAATACCCCACATGTGACCCCACTTTGGAAAGAAGACACCCCAAGGTATTCAATGAGGGGCATGGCGAGTTCCTAGAATTATTTTTTATTTTTTGCATAAGTTAGCGGATATTGATTTTTTTTTGTTTTTTTCTCACAAAGTCTCACTTTCCGCTAACTTAGGACAAAAATTTCAATCTTTCATGGACTCAATATGCCCCTCACGGAATACCTTGGGGTGTCTTCTTTCCGAAATGGGGTCACATGTGGGGTATTTATACTGCCCTGGCTTTTTAGGGGCCCTAAAGCGTGAGAAGAAGTCTGGAATATAAATGTCTAAAAATGTTTACGCATTTGGATTCCGTGAGGGGTATGGTGCGTCCATGTGAGATTTTATTTTTTGACACAAGTTAGTGGAGTATGAGACTTAGTAAGAAAAAACAAAAACAAACAAAAAATTTCCGCTAACTTGTGCCAAAAAAAATGTCTGAATGGAGCCTTACCAAGGGGGGGGGGGGGGGGGGGGGGGGTGATCAATGACAGGGGGGTGATCAATGACAGGGGGGTGATCACCCATATAGACTCCCTGATCACCCCCCTGTCACTGATCACCCCCCCTGTAAGGCTCCATTCAGACATCCGCATGATTTTTTACGGATCCATGGATACATGTATCGGATCCACAGAACGCATGCGGACGTCTGAATGGAGCCTTACAGGGGGGTTATCAATGACAGGGGGTGATCAGGGTAATCAGGGTGATCACCCCCCTGTCACTGATCACCCCCCCTGTAAGGCTCCATTCAGACATCCGCATGATTTTTTACGGATCCATGGATACATGTATCGGATCCACAGAACGCATGCGGACGTCTGAATGGAGCCTTACAGGGGGGTTATCAATGACAGGGGGTGATCAGGGTGATCACCCCCCTGTCACTGATCACCCCCCCTGTAAGGCTCCATTCAGACATCCGCATGATTTTTTACGGATCCATGGATACATGTATCGGATCCACAGAACGCATGCGGACGTCTGAATGGAGCCTTACAGGGGGGTTATCAATGACAGGGGGTGATCAGGGTAATCAGGGTGATCACCCCCCTGTCACTGATCACCCCCCCTGTAAGGCTCCATTCAGACATCCGCATGATTTTTTACGGATCCATGGATACATGTATCGGATCCACAAAACGCATGCTGACGTCTGAATGGAGCCTTACAGGGGGGTTATCAATGACAGGGGGTGATCAGGGTAATCACCCCCCTGTCACTGATCACCCCCCCTGTAAGGCTCCATTCAGACATCCGCATGATTTTTTACGGATCCATGGATACATGGATCGGATCCACAAAACGCATGCGGACGTCTGAATGGAGCCTTGCAGGGGGGTTATCAATGACAGGGGGGTGATCAGGGAGTGTATATGGGTGATCACCCGCCTGTCATTGATCACCCCCTGTAAGGCTCCATTCAGACGTCCGCATGTGTTTTGCGGATCCGATCCATGTATCCGTAAAAATCATGCGGACGTCTGAATGGAGCCTTACAGGGGAGTGATCAATGACAGGGGGTGATCAGGGAGTGTATATGGGTGATCACCCGCCTGTCATTGATCACCCCCCTGTAAGGCTCCATTCAGACGTCCGTATGCTTTTTGCGGATCCGATCCATGTATCCGTGGATCCGTAAAAATCATACGGACGTCTGAACGGAGCCTGACAGGGGGGTGATCAATGACAGGGCGGTGATCAATGACAGGGGGGTGATCAGGGAGTTTATATGGGGTGATCATGGGTGATCAGGGGTTTATAAGGGGTTAATAAGTGACGGGGGGGGGTGTAGTGTAGTGTAGTGTGGTGTTTGGTGCGACTGTACTGACCTACCTGAGTCCTCTGGTGATCGATCCTAACAAAAGGGACCACCAGAGGACCAGGTAGGAGGTATATTAGACGCTGTTATGAAAACAGCGTCTAATATACCTGTTAGGGGTTAAAAAATTCGGATCTCCAGCCTGCCAGCGAGCGATCGCCGCTGGCAGGCTGGAGATCCACTCGCTTACCTTCCGTTCCTGTGAGCGCGCGCGCCTGTGTGCGCGCGTTCACAGGAAATCTCGCGTCTCGCGAGATGACGCCTATTGGCGTTAGTGTGACCTGGGAGCGCCGCAGCATTGACGCCTTTCGGCGTTAGTGTGACGGGAGGAGGTTAATGAGCATGAGTATTCCAACTACAAATATTTATCACAAATTCATTGGCTAGGTTATAAATATTACAGCGGTAGCGTTCCCAAAAAAGCTGCCCCGAAATGGCCAATTATAGCACTCGATTGTATAGAATTGTTTGTGCAGTTTGTTTGTGCTACAATGTCAATGTAGTCACAGGGGAATAAAAAAGGAACAGCTTTTGTATCGAGGTGGACAACAAAACCGTCTAAACTACTATGAAGCCTATAAAAGTCTAGAAGTGAAAAAAAAAAAAACTCAGTCAAGACTTTACCTTAGGGGTCATCAAGCTCAAGTGACAGTGTCAAAGGTAAGTAAGACTCTAAATTACAGAGGCAGAGTATCCTGCGATTGTCAGATAAGTCAGCCTAGAACAATACATCAGCTGACATGCCAAATGCATGGTGAATACAAGGTAGTAACCCTGCAAGGAGGATCAAATAACAATGTAGGGTCTAGTCGTGTAAAATGGAAATTAAAGGTATAAGATTTGGATATTCAAGGAAAGCCACTGCCAGAAACTGGACACTCTGAGAACGGTCCCCAATTGTGAAAATGTCTTTTTATGAAACTACCACTAACATCTTGGACTGGAATTTGTGGTAACTCTAGAAGCAGGAACCAGTGCACGGCTATTACATTTCATAAAATCATACGTGGGTAGAAGCTATAGAAAAGTTACAGAGTAGGGTTTAACGACATCTTCTACCCAATCATAAAGTTCATCATAAATATATATATATATATATATATATATATATATATACATACATACATACATACATACACACACACTGACGAGCAAAAGGGTAACAATGTTTAGAACTTTTGAATTTCAGGCTCCATATCTCACCATCCACTACAGCTTCAAACGTGAGACTACCATAATTTTATAGACCATCGTCTTGGCTAGCTCATACATAAATTGGACTTGCAACTATTTAGCATATGATTAGGTATGCAACTTCTTGTCATGTAACTGCATTCTTACTGTTTTGCCCCTGGTGGTGGAACACTCTTTTTCTTCTTCTATACTACAAATTACAACCTGTTCTCACATTCCTTAATAGATCAGTGTGTTATTAGGTTGATTCCCAAGTAAAAGGTCACTGGTTTAAATCCAGGAGCAGCAATGAAGAAGATTTCCCAGGAAAAGAGGAATTGCATCATTCAGCTGATCGATAGCGGTATCTCGGCCAAGAAAATTGCCAAACTGCATCATGTGAGCGCCATGACAGTTGGAAGAATACGAAATAAAGTCTGTCCATCCATTCCAAAGTCAAAAGGTGGACGTCCAGGCAAAATATCAGAGTCAACAAGTCGGCTCATCACAAGGACTATAAGTTCTGGCGCGACAAACACTGCAGTGAAGGTGGCTCCTATGCTTCGTAATAGAGAGATCACAGACGTCCCTGCAAGTACCGTGCAACATGCATTATTTATGTCTGGAATGGTGAAGAAGCCTCGACTTTAATATCGCCATAAGGAGCGTCAGCTCGAGTTTGTAAAAACAACCAGTGGACAGTAGAGGATTGGAAACAGGTGATTTGATGAGACGAAAGTCAATAGACTGGGCTCTGATGGGTGAAAGTGGGTTTAGAAGAAACAATGGAAAAAGGGACTAACGGATTGAGAAATTGAAGGAACTGTCAAGTTTGGTGAAGGAAGCTTGGTGATATAGGATTGTTTCACAGCCAAAGGCGTTGGATACTTGACCAGGATCGATGGTGGTCTCAATGCTGAGGCATATGTGAGTATCCTACAAGACAAGTTACTTCGTACACTCCAGGACTATGGGTATGAAAAGGACGACAGTGTTCCAGCAGGACAGCAACCCGAAGCATACGTCGAGAATGGCGAATAAATTGTTTAATGACAATGAAATAGAGGTGCTGGATTGTCCCCCAGTCACCAGACCTCAAACCAATTGAACAATTGTGGGTAGAGTAAAAAAAAATGATGCATTGGTACCCAAGTGAGTCAACCAGTATGCACCAACATTGGGAAGGTGTAGAAGAACCTGGGAATCGATTTCAGTCGAGACCTACTTGAATCTGATTGAGGGCATGACCAGAAGGATTCAAAAGCCAAAAGTGGATTTACAAAAAAATAATTAAAATTTAGAATTTTAGGAGCAAAACAGTGACAATGCAGTTAGATAACAAGAATCTGCATAACTAGTCATATGCTGAATAGTTGCAAGTCCAGTTTATGTATGAGATAGCCAAGATGATGGTCTATAAAATGATGGTAGTCTCACGTTGGAAGCTGTAGTGGATGGTGAGATATGGAGCCTGAAAGTCAAAAGTTCAAAACATTGTTACCCTCATATCAAGTACATAAGAGTACAAAGATTGATAATGGGCAACACCTAGAGAAGGAAGGAACCTAAGGCCTCCGCAGGTTTGGACTGCATCTGATCACATTTTTTGTGAATCGCACACTGACCCATTCGTTTCTATGCGGCCACGGTAATTGAACAGGTCCTATTCTTGTCCATTTTGTGGATAAGAATAGATATTTCTACAATGGGGGTAGAGAAAAGTGTTGGATGCACACGGCCAGTATCTGTATTTTACGGATCTGTGCTTTGCAGACTGAAAAAAGGATACAGTTGTGTACAGGAGGTCTAAATAATGTAATCAAAATGCTGGAAAGCGCTTATAAGAGTTTGGAGTTTTCTTCTGGATAACACATGTCAGCGTGATAAACAATATATTTGCATTGCCAAATAATTTAAATTAACCAAATGTGTACTCATTTACATGTCATAATCTCAAACATTTGGTAACTCAGTCCATTCCTAGTCCAGTAACAAACTTTTACAACTAACCTTCTAAATTCTTAGAAAGGAAAAGCTTCTTAGTCCAATAGAGGTTACGCACAACCAGGGCATTTTCAAAAATGAATGAACAGTAGACACTAGTGTTGAGCAAAGCGAGCTTCGTTCAAAACTTTGGAATAATACTGTATGGAGACACGTCTCCGTACAGTATTAGAATGTATGGGCTCTGATGAGCCGAAGTTAGTTATTAATGAAGTCGCGCGTGACTTTGTTGAATAACTTTGGTAGTTAATTTTTAAAGTGGAAAACCACTTTAAAACTTGAAACCGAACTCAGCTTCGGGTCCGACTAGTAGCTCAGAACAAAAGAAGAGTTCGATTTCAAGTTTTAAAGTGTTTTTTCACATTAAAAATCAACTACCAAAGTTATTCAACGAAGTCACATGCGACTTCATTATTAACCAAATTCGCGTCATCGGAGCCCATATATTCTAATACCGTACAGAGACGAATCTCCGTACAGTATTATTCCAAAGTTTTGAACAAAGCGACTTCGGATGAAGCGTCCGAAGCTCACTTCGCTCAGCTCTAGTAGGCACCATGGTTCCTATACATGTATACAATTTTAACTATATGTCCTGATGCAGTGATTTTCAGATTTTTTCATTTTTGTTTTTTAATACCTGCTTTCCCAGAGTTATAACTTTTATTTTTCTGTTCACATGGTTGTATGAGGGCTTGTTTTTGTGGGACAAGTTGTATTTTCTAATGGCACAACTCACTATTGCATACGATGTAGACGGATGCTGAAAAAATATCTAAATGGGGTGGAATTGGAAAAAAAGCAATTCCGCCATTGTTTTATGAGTTTTGTTCTACGGTGTTCCCTTATGCAGTAAAAATTCTGCAGGTCAGTACGATCACAGCAATACCACATTTATATAGTTTTTCTTGTGTTTTAATACCTTAAAAAATATTTTGAAATATTTTTTTTTTACACTTAAGTCTACTTTCACACTCGCATTTGGCTTTCCGTTTGTGAGATCCATTCAGGACTCTCACAAGCGATCCAAAACAGTTTGCATTCTAATGCATTCTGAATGGAAAAGGATCCGCACAGAATGCATCA
The DNA here is from genome assembly GCF_014858855.1 of Bufo gargarizans. Classification (NCBI taxonomy): domain Eukaryota; kingdom Metazoa; phylum Chordata; class Amphibia; order Anura; family Bufonidae; genus Bufo; species Bufo gargarizans. Next base: position 73,777,050 of record NC_058082.1, on the reverse strand, counting down.
GTTCAGTCTCCATTCCGCTTTGGAGACGGACACCAAAACTGAGTCAAACGGATCCGTCCTGGCACACAATGTAAATCAATGGGGAAACAATCTGGCACAATAGAAAACGGATCCGTCCTTCATTGACTTTCAATGGTGTTCAAGACGGATCTGTCTTGGCTATGTTAAAGATAATACAAACTGATGTGTTCAGAACGGATGCAGACGGCTGTATTATCTGAACGGAACAGTCCATGACGGATCCGCACAAAACGCGAGTGTGAAAGTAGCCTACCACTTATTTCAGTCCCTCATTCATCGAGTAATTGCATCTTTTATGCAGTCACAAAAATCATTGTTTAATGGTGACAGATTGTCTTAGGGCTCTTTCACACCTGCGTTCTTTTCTTCCGGCATAGAGTTCCGTCGTCGGGGCTCTATGCCGGAAGAATCCTGATCAGTTTTATCCTAATGCATTCTGAATGGAGAGAAATCCGTTCAGGATGCATCAGGATGTCTTCAGTTCCGGACCGGAAAGTTTTTTGGCCGGAGAAAATACCGCAGCATGCTGCGCTTTTTGCTCCGGCCAAAAATCCTTAAGACTTGCCGCAAGGCCGGATCTGGAATTAATGCCCATTGAAAAGGCATTGATCCGGATCCGGCCTTAAGCTAAACGTCGTTTCGACGCATTGCCGGATCCAACGTTTAGCTTTTTCTGAATGGTTACCATGGCTGCCGGGACGCTAAAGTCCTGGTTGCCATAGTAGTAGTGGGGAGCGGGGGAGCAGTATACTTACCATCCGTGCGGCTCCCGGGGCGCTCCAGAGTGACGTCAGGACGCCCCACACGCATGGATGACGTGATCGCATGGCACGTCATCCATGCGCATGGGGCGCTCTGACGTCACTCTTGAGCGCCCCGGGAGCCGCACGGATGGTAAGTATACTGCTCCCCACTACTACTATGGCAACCAGGACTTTAATAGCGTCCTGGGTGCCATAGTAACACTGAACACATTTTGAAGACGGATCCGTCTTCAAATGCTTTCAGATCACTTGCGTTTTTCCGGATCCGGCGTGTAATTCCAGCAAGTGGAGTACACGCCGGATCCGGACAACGCAAGTGTGAAAGAGGCCTAAACATGCTCTCCTGCTAGCAAATAATGATTCTGTATGGGGAATTACATGGGGCATCAAATGGGGGCATTAGAGATCGCTCCTACCAATACTGTGGAGGAGATTGCTGCATGTAATTTCAGCGCTCTCCTTCAGTGATGAGCAGACTATTTTCAGGAAGGAACAGTTCCTTCCCGATATTGGTCAGCCTCATCTGCATGTCTATACAGTCCTTACCATTGCAGTCTATGGGAGAATCACTACCTTTCTATCAATATCTGTCAAAGACAGGTCCTGAAAGGAATTTTGCTATTGCAGGCCTCTGAGCCCTCAGAAGGCCTGAGGCTGCCATAGCAACCAAACACTTCTGCGATATTGCTGTAGGAGAGCTATTTGGCACCAGGAAAGCAGCGCTCCCAGTATTTGACGTCTCAGAAGCCTTGGTCACAATTAATCCCTCAATTGGTCACAATTGAGGGATTAAACTCCATTATCGGCATTATTGCCAATCACAGTTTCTGCCTCCAGATGTCTGAATGGCTATGGCACCTGCTCAGTTCCTGAGTGGGCACTATTGTTAAAGTCCCGACTTCCATCATACATGTAGTGGAGGTGCTGGAAAGGGGTTAAAATAGGTTTACAGGGTGACAACCAAAGTCATGGTAAGCACCTGCCACAGATGCCAATAAATGTGGAAGGGTTGTCCAAATATTTATAAAACTTTCCGAGCAACATTGAAAAGTGATACCCACTATTTTCTCCCTGCCACTTCCTGCGCTGTGCTCCAGTCCTCCCCGCTGGTGTTTGTTTTTGTGAGTGCAGTGGTATATTTCTTGATTCACAATACAGTAAACCACTGGCTTAAAGGGGTTCTCCGGGAATTAATGGCTCGTTTTGTCTAGAGAGCAATCATTAGGAGAAACAAAATGGCCGCCGTCCTATTAGCACAAAACCTGTCCTAATCATACAGCAGGACAAGTTACTTCATAGCACTGAGGTAAACAGCTGCCTCATCCTCCTCTCTGCTTGTCAGGGATTATGATCCTGAATACAGATGATAAGATCTTTAGCTGAATCTCTGTAGGAAGGGAGTTCATGAGGAGATGTGGCTGATGAGCAGCAGCACTTGTATGTAGTCTCCATTACCACAGCCCCACAGCCTGTCCTGTCCATCCTCTCTGTACTTCATGTCTCTTCATGAACTCCATTCTCATAAAGATTCAGCTAAATATCATATTAAACTGTATTTAGGATCAAAATCTCTGACAAGTAGGAGAGGAGGATGAGGCAGCTCTTTACCCCAGTGTTGTGAAGTAACACCTCCTGTGTGATTAGGACAGGTTTTGTGTGCACTAATAGGACAGCGGCCATTTTGTTTCTCCTAATCATTGCTTCCCAGACAAAACAAGCCATTTTAACTAATGAAAGGTATTTGGGAATATATTTATAATAAAGTAATATATACGTATTTTCATTTTCTTAATTCCCGGAGAACCTCTTTAAGCAGTCATGTGCTGTATACTGGTTTGGCCATTGATAAGCTGCAAGGTGATCTGGTGTGTTCAGGACATCACCTCTGGACCCGGAAAGAGGACGTCATCACTACAGGACTGGAGCTCAATGCCGGAAGTGGCAGGTGGAAAAAATGGCAAGTATAACTTCTTTTGTTAGAACTCGGACATTTCCCTTAATTGGAGGGAACGTTTTATTCAGAATAAATCTTGGGTGTGGGGTGGGGCATTTACTAACCAATTTATGCCAGTTTTCTGGTGTCAAAAAGCTGCAAGTTTGGTTGCACACCACATTTGGGCTAAAGTTTTTTTGCACATAGATAACCAAAAGATGGACCAAATGTATTAAGCAATGTGCATCTCTGACATTTGGAACACTGTAGATTAAAGGGGTATTCCGGTTATAACAAATTATCCTCTATCCACAGGATAGGTGATAATTATCAGATGGGTGAGGGTTCTACCTCCGAGACCCCCACCAAGCACGACAATGGGGGCCCCATACCCTGTGGAGCACCCCTGAAATGGATAGAGCAGCTGGTTGGAAAGGTGCGCTGCCGCTCTATTAATTTTTTTTATGGGAGCGCCAGAGATAGCCGAGTACAGTGTTCCCACAGTAGTGAATGGAGTAGGGACGCACATTTCCAAGCTGCCATTCTGTTCATTTCCGGGGGAGGGGGGGGGAATAAATTGTCGTTAGTTATGAATATGAAATAGATGATGTATTTATGTTTCTTCTATAGTGCCAGCACATTCCACAGTGTTGTACAGGAATTGTCATTACTTGCATGAGTCCCTGTCTCCAGTGGAGCTCGTAATCTAATTCCTTATCTCAAACATGCAGACACTGGGGCCAATTTACCTATCAGTACTGAATGTTGCTGGAGTCTAAAGCCTATATTAGATGGAGCGAATATCGTACAGAATGTTGTCAACGTGAACAAAATTAAACGAGCCTCGCAAGATGGAATAAGTAAGAGCGATTAAACGTCGAGCGAGGAATTGCTTGTTTCACGCCAATCGTGATCTTTCATCCTGCTCAAAAGTTATCGTTCCCTGGTCACAGATCTGTTCGTATAACATGGAGTCGTCTACTCTCTTACAGATCACACCACTCCACCTGAAGCCCACCTTCATGAGCAAGCATCTTTATAAGTAATATACAGAGACGTCTTTGAACGTCTAACGAGCAAAAGTACGAATGATAAGCAAAATCTTTGATCTATAATTGTTATCTGCAAGACATCTGCTGGTCTAATACAGGCCTAAGGCCTCATGCACACGACCGTGGTGTGTTTTGCGGTCCGCAAATTGCAGATTCGCAAAACACGGAAGTCGCCCGTGTGCGTTCTGCAATTTGTGGAACGGAACAGGCGGCCCATTGTAGAAATGCCTATTCTTGCGGGGCTACGGAACGGAGCAAAGGATGCGGACAGCACATGGAGTGAAGTGGAAACTGTGGCTCGGATGCGGAGGCCTAAGAGTAGGTTCACACTGAGTTTTTTGGAGGAGGTTTAGAGGCAGATTTTTCAGCCAAAGCCACTTCTGCATATGGATGAAAAATCTGCCTCAAAGGTCTGTGTGGACCTATCCTACGAGGAAACCCATGCAAACATGGGAAAAACATACAAACTCCATGTAGAACTTGTCCTTAGTTGCATTCAAACCCCATACTCTAAGGGTCCATTCACACATCCGTTTTTTCTTTCCTGATCTGTTCCGTTTTTTGCGGAACAGATCAGGACCAGATCAGGACCCATTCATTTTCAATGGGTCCTGGAAAAAATCGGACAGTTGTTCCGTTCCGCATGTCCGTTTAAATATAAAACATGTCCTATTATGTTCCTGAAAAATCGGATCCTGGTACAATGCAAAGTCAATGGTTCCGCAAAAAACGGAAGACATTCGGATGTCATTCCGTATGTCTTCCGTTTTTTGCGGAATCTGTTCCTGGAAACACATAGCAAATATTTATATTTTTTTTTTTTTTTTTTTTTTTCAAAGAAATCCAAACAACTTTATTTGATTATTGAAATGTATACATGTTTCAGTTTTTTGCGGATCCGCAAAAAACGGATGACATACGGATGACATACGGAAACATTTTCAGGAACAACGGATCCGCAAAAAACGGACCGAAATTCGGATTATAGAAAAATACTGACGTGTGAATGTAGCCTAATGCTGCAAAACAAGCATGCTAACCACTGAGCCACCATGCTACGATATACAATATTTAAAAAGTGGTCTCAAGTCTACAAAATGTCATATTATGGCTGAAAATCAAATTACGCAAACTGGAATCAATATAGAAATTAATTATTTGAACCTGAATACTATAATTCCTTGAAAACACTGCATAGGAATGCGTCAAATGGCATAAATGTAGAAATAGAGTTGCATTCTTTGAGGACTTTCCCCAGGTAACAAGAACATTAATACAACCTTAAACTGCAGTATGAGAAATGCACAAATCTGAATGCAATTCCCATGACATAAAACCGTGCGATATAAAATGTAACAGTGTCTAAGGGTACTTTCACACTTGCGGCAGAGGATTACGGCAGGCAGTTCCGTCTCCGGAACTGCCTGACGGATCCGTCAAAACGTATGACAAACTGATGGCATTTGTCAGACGGATCTGTCTCTCCAGTGTCATCCAGAAAAACAGATCCAGCAATTAGTTTTTTTCACATTTTTTGCAGTCTGAGCATGCGCAGACTGCAAAAAATGGATAAATTTTGCCGGAATTTTGGACGGTATTATCTCCGTCCTGAAAAGGCAAAAAGACTGAACTGAAGACATCCTGATGCATCCTGAACGGATTTCTCTCCATTCCGAATGCATTAGGATAAAACTGAGGAGTTATTTTCCTGTATTGAGCCCCTAGGACGGAACTCAATGCCAGAAAAGAATAACGCCAATGTGAACGTACCCTAACATCACTGAAATGACAACCACTGAAAGGTTCTAATCATTAGGATGTTCTAATGAGTTTTAGCAAGACTTTAGCTCAGTTGTTGTGCAACCACAACTCCCATCTAACACTAGAAGCTGAAAAATGTTGTGAATCTACAGCTGTTAAGAAACTACAACTCCCAACATACAGTCCACAGTATGTAAAAGAAAAAGTCCCATTTTCTCCTACGACAATGACAACATGCAGCATTACCTGTACTGGAGGCACATTCTTGGGGTCACAGCACACAGGGTCCAGAGAGTATAATCCAGCAGGAACACTTAGAGCGACGAAGCGTGATAATGCTAATGTGGGAATATTAGATTCTTATTATATGGCCCTTCAGCTGACATGCCGCACAACACCTCTGTCAACAAAACTATGAATGAGAATCCCTAAGGCTAAGACTACCCCCCTACCAGCAGCCGTGAAATGATTCCAGCAAGACGGCAGCAGGGAGGGAAGGCTAGTCTCTGTCTCATTTGAATATAGGGAAATAACTCCCTTCCCTTATTTCTATACAAGACTGAATATTTGCCATTTAATATAAATTTCTGCTCTCACATTGTACATTCGATAGAACAACCAGTTATTTCAAGACCACGCACGCTTTGTGTTAGCCTTCTGTGTGTTAGTGGGACGTCTTACACTTCCTTCGTGTACACATGGGGGAGTTATATCAGGAGGGGAATTTTTGAAGTCAGCCTGCATTGCCGTAAATTTTGGCAAAAGTATTAGTCTAAGTCCAGATCAGTAGAACTGTGTGACGTCTGGACATTGCAGAAGTAATACAGATACCTAAATGTGCCCACATTAAATGCATATGGAAGCAACCTTAAAGGGCATCTCTCATCAGTTTTGTACCTATGACACTGGCTGACCTGTTACATGTGCACTTGGCAGCTGAAGACATCTGTGTTGGTCCCATGTTCATATGTGACGTTTTAATATATGCAAATGAGCCTCTTGGAGCAACAGAGGAGTTGCTATTACACCTAGAGGCTCTGCTCTCTCTGCAACTGCTGCGCCCTCTGCTCTTTCAGTGACTTTAGGACAAGTCAGGGCCAGGTGTGATGTCATTTTCACAGCTTGGCCCTGTCAAAGTGCAGAGGGCGCAGCAGTTGCAGAGAGAGCAGAGCCTCTAGGAGTAAAGGCCACACCCCCGTTGCTCCCAGAGGCTCATTTGCATATATTTAAACATAATTTTTTCCAGCAATGCGGGCACATATGAACATGGGACCAACACAGATGTCATCAGCTGCCAAGCGCACATGTAACAGGTCAGCCAGTGTCATAGGTACAAACCTGCTGACAGATGCCCTTTAAGGTTGCTTTCATATGCATTTAATTTGGGCACATTTTATATTTATACATGGTTTCCTGAAGATTTTCTGCTTGTAAGAGCCATTGCCAGGATCCTCCAAACATCAAGCTGTTATTCCCAAAAAATTAACTCCAGCACATGATCATTCACTCCAAAATGAAACACCACCCATTACAATCAACGGATCATCCATGCTACACATGGACAATGGTAGGTCCTCCAGATGGTGAACAGCTCTGTGCAGCAGCGCTCTACTCTGGGTCATTAGGCTAGAGCTACCAGACGTCTTTGCAGCAAGATACATCATACATCTAAAGATCTGAGTGTAGCGGTGCACCATGACAAAAACATAAAAGTGAAGGAGTCCGAGTTGCGATTCGCAATTTGTTATGACCGTGATCCCACAGTCGTACGAAATCCAGCAGGTCCCATTCACTTTAATGTTACAACGTTGCAGCACTATTCTGTAATCTTTGGCCATGTGGTATGCGTTGTGGCCAAACTTTGGGTTTCCGAGCATGCTAATGTTCACTAACTTTTTATAGGGCCAGCACAGTGGCGCAGTGCTGGAGTCCTGGGTTCAATAGAGCTCGAGAGCCCCATTTAAGGCACATCTCTATGCCACACTGTGAATATGTTGATGTCATATTAATAGATATTACACATATATACTCTAACAAGACAAATGTGAATTGGTTGTCTATGGGCTTGGGTCATATAAGAGTTATCCACTTACATTAAAGTGTCCATACCCATTTGACTAAAGTTGCCCAAATATACAGATTTCATCAAGAATGCCCAACTGTTTGACGTGTCAATTCTTCTGCAAGAAGAACAAGTGTTTAGACAGCTACAGTATTTATAGGTTATATCCACCTTAAAAGGGTTTTCCAAGATTTTATAACTGATGACCTATTCTCAGGATAGGATATGAGAAGGCTGTGCTTACAGGAACGCCGGTGCCTTCTCAAACAGCTGATCGGCTGTGTCAGACCCCCACCGATCAGATACTGATGACCTATCTGTATAAAAGTCTCAGAAAACCCCTTTAAGCCTTGTAATTGACAGATACATTCAAAATGGCTGCCTTTTATATATTCCACCACCAGCTTAGCTACTCCAAATGTTTACATACTTCAAACTGGTGCTCTAACCCCTTACAGTGGTAGTCCGCAACCTAGTTGTGCCCCTGAGAGTTATGCTGGGAGTTATGGTTTCCTCCACACCTATAGAAATACCATACAGACAGATAATGTAGATGTTGGTTGAATATTTGGTTTTAGGTTAACTGGATGTAGTAACATTGCTGATAAAATCCCCCTATGGTCCCAGAACACAGTACATAACATTTATTTGACCGCTGGTAGTAAAAATTCCTTGCTTCTTTTCTGGAGGAAAGCAGAAGATGGCTAATAAAGATTATGATAGTATTCATAGTATTCAGAATGAGATCATCGGTATCAGATGCCAAACACCACAACCCCCTCATATTCATACAATAACCCAATATAACCTGAAGCACCTGGATTCAACTTTTCGTTGCGATCAAATTACAGACTAATAGTAGTTTACTGACTTGTTAACATTTACTACAATTTAGTACATACAGGAATCACAGCCGGACTGCATTACTGTGTTAGACATGTAAACCATGTGGAGGGAATCAACTGAGTGTAGGACTGTGTTAGGCGCATTACCTGAAAAAATTAATCGTGTTCATTTTACAGACTTCATAAAGTTTAACGAAGACACATTCCACGTGTGTGCTGGAACCTACAGCACCTGGGGTGTTTTGTAACTTTCTTCATGTCATATATAGGGAAGAGGATTCTTAACTCTTTGTATGCTGGGCAGTCTTATGTCCTTTTCTGGGTCCCAGAAAATCTCCAAAATAGAATCCTGGATCGTCGCACAAGTTTGTTTGCACTTGTCTACTCCATAAAATGAGCCTATGGTCAGGCTAAGGGCTGATTTACGTGACCATGCTTGGTCCAAGAAACCCAGTCCGTGTGTCAGCTCCAGAACGGACTGCATTATGGTGTTTTATGGTACAGTCACTTCCTATCGCATTGCGGGTCTTTTGTACTGTGTAATTATGATCTCAGTGGAGTACAATAGACCTTGATCCAGTTCGGGTCAGCGGAGCCGCGGTCCGTCCTAGAGATGTGGCTGACCTACGGATGTGTTTCCTGGACCGAGCAGGGTCATGTGAATCAGCCCTAAGATGCAAGGCTGAGTTCATATCAGCGTTTAAGACTTTCCGTTCTCCTGCTCAGTTATTGGAGCAGGAGAACGGAAAGGACAGATTCGTCAGATAACAGAGCCATACAGAGCCTACGGGTGCCATACAATATAATAGGGTCCGTTAGACTTACACTCAGAGAAGATTTTTGAAGCGGAGACAAAAGTCGTGCATGCTTCAAAAATCTTCCACTGAGCGGAAACCTAATGGACCCCATTATAGTCCATCGGGCCCTAGGCTCTGTTCGGCTCAGTTATGCACCAAACCCAACCTTTCTGTTCTCCTGCTCCTATAACAGACCACTAGAACGGAAAGGCTGAACGCTGATGTGAACTCAGCCTAAGTAAACCATCCCCCATCTGTGGTCTCAGAGTCAATTTATACACCTAGAATTACACAGTTAGACACCAAGTCGATAAAATATATACCACATCAACAAAAATGGAAGATTCCACTGGAATGAAGTAAACTGCACCAAATGTATTTACAGTGGGGCAAAAAGTATTTAGCCAGTCACCAATTGTGCAAGTTCTCCCATTTAAAAAGATGAGAGGCCTGTAATTTCCATCATAGGTATACCTCAACTATGAGAGACTTGATGAGAGAGAAAAAAAAGAAAAGAAAATCACATTGTCTGATTTTTAAAGAATATATTTGCAAATTATGGTGGAAAATAAGTATTTGGTCAATAACAAAAGTTCATCTCAATACTTTGTTATATACCCTTTGTTGGCAATGACAGAGGTCAAACATTTTCTGTGAGTCTTTACAAGGTTTTCACACACTGTTGCTGGTATTTCTGCCCATTCCTCCATGCAGATCTCCTCTAGAGCAGTGATGTTTTGGGGCTGTCGCTGGGCAACACGGACTTTCAACTCCCTCCAAAGGTTTTCTATGGGCTTGAGATCTGGAAACTAGCTAGACAACTCCAGGACCTTGAAATGCTTCTTACGAAGCCACTCCTTCGTTGCCCGGGAAGTGTGTTTGGGATCATTGTCATGCTAAAAGACCCAGCCACGTTTCATCTCCAATGCCCTTGCTGATGGAAGGAGGTTTTCACTCAAAATCTCACGATACATGTGTCATGGAAGGTGTACAGAAAACTAGAAGACACAAAATGAAGATCCGACTGACTGGATCCAAAACTAAGGAACCAAAGGGAGAGCCCTGCAACAGACCTGGCTCTCTCCCTAACTGCTCAGCCTATGCAAAAATCTTAATGGTAGATGATCGCATATCCTCATACCTCGACTGTATAACACCTGAACACCCTATAATAGTGAGGGGACACGACCACCGGCTCCCTACACTTGATACGGAGGGAGTCAGGGTCACCTGGGATCCAGCAAACAGGAATACACAAATGAATGAACAAAACTTATCTGTAGAAGACTCAGTAGTAGCATCCAGCATGCACACACTCCAGGAAGTTGTATAAACCGCAAAGTGCTGCAGTATAGGAAGGGATTTAAAGGGATGCAATCAGTGCAACTACATGACAGCTGAGAGAGGCTAACGAGATGAGAAAACGAAAGCAAAACAAAAAGAACCTCAAGGAGAAGGTTCTGAAGAACGTCTGTCAGAGCTTCTCAGATGTCTGGTGGTGACAGTACCCCTCCTTCTACGAGTGGACTCCGGACACTCAGAGCCCACCTTCTCAGGATGGGACCTATGGAAAGCCCTGATGAGATGAGTGGCCTTAAGGACTGGGACCCACATCCTCTCCTCAGGACCATAACCCTCCCAATGAACGAGGTACTGGAGAGAACCGCGGACAACACGAGAATCCACAATCCTAGAGACCTGAAATTCAAGATTACCATCAACCACAATCGGAGGAGGAGGCAAAGACGAGGGTACAATGGGTTGGACATAAGGTTTTAATAAGGACTTATGAAAAACATTATGGATCTTCCAAGTCTGAGGAACGAGGCAGGTCCGTAATGAAGTCCATGGACAGATGTGTCTGGAAGGAATGGGTAATGGAAGGAGAGGACCTGATGGCTGTGAATGAGGGACTTTGGCACGAGCGCAGGTCTTACGAAACCGACTTACGAAGCGCCGGCCACCAGAATCTCCGAGCGATGAGATCCACTGTGGCTCTTGCCTCCGGGTGCCTAGCAAGGACAGTATCGTGGTGCTCCTTAAAAAGCTTGTGTCTTAAAGCGAGAGGCACAAACAACCTCCCAGGAGGACAAAGATCAGGAGCCTCTGACTGGGCTACCTGAACCTCTGCCTCCAATTCAGGATAAAGAGCAGAGACCACCACACCTTCAGCCAAAATGGGACCCGGGTCTTCAAAATTCCCGCCTTCACATTCTTAACCCCAGGGCGGAATGTGACAACAAAATTAAACCTTGAAAATAACAAAGACCATCTGGCCTGTCTCGGGTTCAGGCGCTTGGCTGACTCCAAGTAGGCCAGATTCTTATGGTCAGTAAACACGGTAATAGGGTGTCTGGCTCCCTCTAGCCAATGGCGCCATTCCTCAAAAGCTAACTTGATGGCCAACAACTCCCTATCTCCCACATCGTAATTTCTCTCTGCGGAGGAGAGTTTCTTCGAGAAAAAGGCACATGGTCGCCATTTGGCAGGAGAGGGACCCTGAGACAAGACCGCACCCACACCCACCTCAGAAGCATCAACCTCAACTATGAAGGGTAGAGAAATATCAGGTTGTACCAAGATGGGAGCGGAAGCAAAACTCTCCTTGATATTAGAAAAGGCCTTACGCGCCTCTACCGACCAGGAGGAAAAATCTACCCCCTTTCTAGTCATATCAGTGAGTGGTTTAACAACAGAGGAATAATTCAAAATAAACTTCCTGTAATAATTGGCAAAACCCAAAAAACGCATCAGCGCCTTCTGATTCTTAGGAAGCTCCCACTCAAGCACAGCGTGGACCTTCTCGGGGTCCATGCGAAAACCAGAAGCGGAGAGAAGAAACCCCAGAAATTGAATTTCTGGAACCGCAAACACACATTTTTCCAGTTTAGCGTACAATTTATTCTCCCGCATGATGAGCAAGACCTGACGTAAGTGTTCCTTAAGAGTTTTGAAATCAGGAGAAAAAAATCAAAATGACATCTAGATACACTAATACAAATTTCCCCATTAAATGATAAAAAATGCTGTGCACAAAATGATGAAAGACGGCTGGAGCGTTCATCAAACCAAAAGGCATAACCAAATTCTCAAAATGGCCTTCAGGGGTATTGAAGGCCGTCTTCCATTCGTCTCCTTCTCTGACCCTGACCAGGTTGTATGCCCCTCTTAGATCCAACGTGGAAAAAACTTTAGCCCCAACAATCTGGTTAGACAGGTCCGGGATCAGAGGAAGCATATAAGGGTCACGAATTGTGATACTGTTCAGCTCCCTGAAATCCAGACATGGTCTTAAAGAACCATCTTTTTTCTTAACAAAGAAAAAAACAGCGGCAACAGGTGACTTTGAGGGTCGTATGTGTCCCTTTCTCAGACTCTCAGAGATATAAGCACGCATAGCGACCCTTTCAGGTTGGGAGAGATTGTATAAACGAGATTTAGGCAGCTTGGCGCCTGGGGTGAGATTAATAGGACAATCGTACTCCCTGTGAGGGGGCAAGTCCTGAACACCACTCTCAGAAAACACATCCGAAAATTCTGAGAGAAAAGATGGTACAGTCTTAGTAGAAACCTCAGAAACAGATGTAGTGAGGCAATTCTCTCTGCAAAAGTCACTCCAACCATTTATTTGCCTCGCTTGCCAATCAATGGTGGGGTTATGTTTAGTGAGCCAGGGTAGCCCCAACACTAGAGGAGTAGGCAACCCGCTTAGGACGAAACATGACACATCCTCAACATGAGTATCACTCACAATCAAACGGATATTGTGAACTATGCCCTTTAACAATTTCTGAGAAAGTGGAACGGAATCAATAGCAAAAACAGGTATGTCCTTTCCCAAAGTGCATACCTTGAAACCATGAGTTATAGCAAATTGATTATCAATGAGATTGACAGCTGCTCCACTATCTACAAAAATCTCACAAAAAATGTTCTTGCTCTCTAGCGCCACCCTGGCAGGTAGGACAAAACTGGAACTACAAGCAAACGGAAAACCAATTTCCGCATCAACCTTGCCAATAGTAACAGATGGAACGTTTTAGAGGATTTTTTCTTTTTGTTTCTTTATTACTCTCAAAAACTGCCTGAATCTCCAAAAGGATAAACATTTGCCAAATGATTTATACCTCCACAAACAGAAACAAACCCTCCTATGAGAGCTGAATCCTCTATTGTCAGAGGCAAGCAAACCCAGCTGCATGGGCCCCTGCACAGAAGGGATTGAGAGCGACTGAGACCCCTGAGCACTGAAGAGACCGCCACACTGTCCTTGGACTGAGTATGACAGGAAGGAGTGATCTCTCCTCTCTCTCTAAGACGCCTGTCAATACGAACGGCCCGAGACATGGCAGAGTCCAAGGAGGTAGGTCTCTCATGAAAGGCAAATGCATCTTTCAATCCCTCTGAAAGACCATGGCAAAATTGACTTCGGAGTGCAGCATCATTCCAACCAGTATCAGCTGCCCATCTCCGAAATTCTGAACAGTATATCTCTGCGGACTGTTTACCCTGGCATAAAAGACGTAGTCTAGACTCAGCCAGAGCAATACGATCCGGATCATCATATATCTGACCCAGGGCTAAAAAAAATTCATCCACTGAACAGAGGGGCCGTGCCCCCACCGCCAGCGAAAAGGCCTAAGACTGAGCGTTATCCCTGAGCAGCGAGATGATCCCCACCCTCTGCTCTTCATCACCAGAGGAATGGGGAAGTAGGCGAAAATGGAGTTTGCAAGCCTCTCTAAAACGAACAAAATTCTCACTACCCCTGGAGAACGTATCCGGGAGCGAGATCTTAGGCTCAGAACAAACTTCATGAACGCAAGCTGAACCGGTCACCTGAAACTGAGAAACAGTTTTACGGAGATCTGAAACCTCCAATGAAAGACCCTGCATGTGTTCAGTCAAAAGTGAAACCGGATCCATGCTTGAGACGGTTTATAATGTCACGGAAGGTGTACAGAAAACTAGAAGACACAAAATGAAGATCCGACTGACTGGATCCAAAACTAAGGAACCAAAGGGAGAGCCCTGCAACAGACCTGGCTCTCTCCCTAACTGCTCACCCTATGCAAAAATCTTAATGGTAGATGATCGCATATCCTCGTACCTCGACTGTATAACACCTGAATACCCTATAATAGTGAGGGGACACGACCACCGGCTCCCTACACTTGATAGGGAGGGAGTCAGGGTCACCTGGGATCCAGCAAACAGGAAAACACAAATGAATGAACAAAACTTATCTGTAGAAGACTCAGTAGTAGCATCCAGCATGCACACACTCCAGGAAGTTGTATAAACCGCAAAGTGATGCAGTATGGGAAGGGATTTAAAGGGATGCAATCAGTGCACCTACATGACAGCTGAGAGAGGCTAACGAGATGAGAAAACGAAAGCAAAACAAAAGGAACCTCAAGGAGGAGGTTCTGAAGAACGTCTGTCAGAGCTTCTCAGATGTCTGGTGGTGACAACATGGCCCCATTCATTCTTTCCTTTACACGGATCCGTCGTCCTGGTCCCTTTGCAGAAAAACAGCCCCAAAGCATGATGTTTCCACCCCCATGCTTCACAGTAGGTATGGTGTTGGATGCAACTTAGCATTCTTTCTCCTCCAAACACGACGAGTTGAGTTTCTACCAAAAAGTTCTTCTTTGGTTTTATCTGACCATACAACATTCTCCCAATCCTCTTCTGGATCATCCAAATGCTCTCTAGCAAACTTTAGATGGGCCAGACATGTACTGGCTTAAGCAGGGGGACACTTCTGGCACTGCAGGATTTGAGTCTCTGGAGGCGTAGTGTGTTACTGATGGTAGCCTTTGTTACTTTGGTCCCAAGCTATCTGCAGGTCATTTACTAGGTCCCCCCGTGTGGTTCTGGGATTTTTGCTCACCGTTCTGTTGATTATTTTGACCCCACGGGGTTAGATCTTGCGTGGATCCCCAGATCGAGGGAGATTATCAGTGGTCTTGTAGGTCTTCCATTTTCTACTAATTGCTCCCACAGTTGATTTCTTCACACAAAGCTGCTTGCCTATTGCAGATTCAGTCTTCCCAGCCTGGTGCAGGTCTACAATTTTGTTTCTGGTGTCCTTCGACAGCTCTTTGGTCTTGGCCATAGTGGAGTTTGGAGTGTGACTGTTTGAGGTTGTGGACAGGTGTCTTTTATACTGATAACAAGTTCAAACAGGTGCCAGTAATACAGGTAAAGAGTGGAGGACAGAGGAGCCTCTTAAAAGAAGAAGTTACAGGTCTGTGAGAGCCCGAAATCTTGCTTGTTTGTAGGTGACCAAATACTTATTTTACCGAGGAATTTACCAATTAATTCATTAGAAATCCTACAATGTCATTTCCTGTATTCTTTCCCCCCATTCTGTCTCTCATAGTTGAAGTGTACCTATTATGAAAATTACAAGCTTCTCTCATGTTTTAAAGTG
Organism: Bufo gargarizans; assembly: GCF_014858855.1. NCBI lineage: Eukaryota > Metazoa > Chordata > Amphibia > Anura > Bufonidae > Bufo > Bufo gargarizans. The sequence goes on along the minus strand of NC_058082.1, from coordinate 73,761,376 downwards.
GGAGAACTTGCACAATTGGTGGCTGACTAAATACTTTTTTGCCCCACTGTATAGGGCATCTGTCAGAAGATTTGTACCTATGACACTGGATGACCTGTTACATGTGCACTTGGCAGCTGAAGGCACCTGTGTTGGTCCCATGTTCATATGTGCCCGCATTGCTGAAAATAATTTATGTTTTAATATATGAAAATGATCCTCTTGGAGCAATGAAGCCGTTACCATTACACCTAGCCTCTAGATGTAACGGCAACGCCCCCATTGCTTCTAGAGGCTAATTTACATATATTAAAATTTCATTTAAATCACATCTACTGGGGCTCATAGAAGGCCTCAACAGCTTCTAAACTCTGGTAGAATGCACCCATTGTTTTGTAAACCTGGTCTTGGTGCAAGGACTAAGGGGCATATTTATTAAGACCGGCGTGGATTGGATTAAAAAAAGAGAAACCGTATCTGTCCTTAAAGGGGTTGTCCAGGTTCAGAGCTGAACCTGGACATACCTCCATTTTCACCCAGGCAGCCCCCCTGACATGAGCATCGGAGCAGTTCATGCTCCGATGCTCTCCTTTGCCCTGCGCTAAATTGCACAGGGCAAAGGCATTTTTCTGAGTTCCGGTGACGTACCGGGGCTCTCTATGGGGCTGACAGGAAGCCCGGTGACGTCACCGGCACTGATGGGCGGGATTTGGCTCTGCCCTAGCCAGTAAAACGGCTAGGGCAGAGCTAAAGCCCGCCCCTCAGAGCCGGTGACGTCACCGAACACACCGCTGGGCGGAAGTTACCGCCCGGCAGTGTGTTATTGAAAACACAAGAGCCTGTGCCCTGCGCGATCTAGCGCAGGGCACTGGAGCGCATCGGAGCATGAGATGCTCCGATGCTAGGCTCAGGGGGGCTGCAGGGGTGAAAATAAGGGTATGTCCGGGTTCAATACTTACTTTCCTTTTACGATCCACATCTGATTTTGGCTTCAAACATTCCATCAAAACACCTGAATCTGTGGCCATACCCTTAGGATGCCCATACACACAGTTTTGAAACTAAAGTGGGGATAGTAAAGAGAGAGAAAAGTATAAGCCAGATTCTATGGGGGAGATTTATCAAACTGGTGTAAAGTAGAACTGGCTTAGTTGCCTATAGCAACCAATCAGATTCCACCTTTCATTTTCCAAAGGAGCTGTGAAAAATGAAAGGTGGAATCTGATTGGTTGCTATGGGCAACTAAGCCAGTTCTACTTTACACCAGTTTGATAAAACTAGGTGTGGATTAAAAAATGAGGATACATAGGGGGAGATTTAGCTCCAAAGCTCCATCTGAAACTCTGATCAAAACCTCATGGAGTACTGGCAGCCTTAAAGGGGTTGTCCCTTTTTTTAATATTGAAAATCTATCCTCAGGTCATCAAAATCAGATCTGCAGGGGTCTGACTCCCAGCACACCCTCCGATCAGCTGTTTAAAGAGAAAGCAGCACTTATATGTGCTCGTACGGTGTCGGCCCACTGCCAATCTGAAGACCTATCCTGAATGACCTTCAAAGTGGCTGGAGGAGGGTTATACATACACAAAAGGACATATGAGCGTCCCTGTATTTTAGATTTAACAAAAATATACTGCCACTTTGTGTCTATATTAACACATTCTGGCTCTCATCCCACAGCATTGGTAATAGGAAGAGATACTCCCCTAGCTGAATAAGGGAAATAGTGAAAGTAATGATACGAGCTTTGGAACCACAGTTTATTAAGTATATAATAATCAGTGTCACCGATCGGCACTACGGCAGGAACTGACGTAGTGGTGCACGTGTCCAGGGGCTGGCGTTCTAGGAAAGCAATATGAAGAAAGGACCGGCACTCACAATGGTTGCTTCATCATAAGCAACCATTGTGAGTGCCGGTCCTTTCTCCAGAGTTTATTAAGTCAATCAGCTGTAGAGGGGGTAAGATGCATTTCCTGTAAACATATAGGGAGAGATTTATCAAACTGGCCCCATGATGTGTGGTCTACAGGTATGTAGCAGGGAAAAAAGCATTGACCTCTTAACTGGAGAGCCCAGTCCTATGACATTCCATGACAAGTATGCAATATTAGCCATATGGAACAGGGGAGGTCAGTATGGATCGGATATGTCCCAGATGTCTCCATAAATACTCTAACATCTAACAAAGGGAAGCTGCATATGTAGAAGAAAGGACCATTGGTGAACATAAAGGTCTCTATGAATAAACATTACACAACAGCTGAAGAAAATCTCAAAAAGTAAAACTTCTAAAACAGATTAAGTAGCTAGAAAGTGGCAGACATAATAGGGGGAGTCTGTGTGACTAGGCAACAGTACTACATAGCTAAAAGGGATGAGCGAATCGACTTCAGATGAAACATCCGAAGTCGAATTGCATAAAACTTTGTTCAAATACTGTACGTAGCAGGAGCTCCGTACAGTATTAGAATGTATTGGCTCCTATGAGCTGAAGTTATTGCTTTGCGAAGTCTCACGAGCCCTTGCGTAATAACTTCATAAATTAATTTGTACTGTAAAAAAACTCGGGTTCGGTTCCAAGTGGTACCTCATGTTTTATCCGAAGTCGATTTGCTCATCCCTAATAGCTAACACTTGTATTGTACCCATCATCCAGAGTATGAGTAGGTGCACAGGAGACTAGGTGGATACAGAGTGAACACCTAAGCCGTTAGGTAGTGGCTATCGGCCCTGGTCACAATCATAAAAGGTGGCATAAACTTGAAAACAACAAGAAAAAAGGTGGCCAGAGCAGACAGACCGTGCGACAGCTGATAAAGGTTTTATCCCGGGCAGCAATTTTACATTACAGGAGCATTCTTTCAAAATTCCTGGAGAAAGGAGCATCAGGAAAAAGGCCACGCAGCCACTTCTCAAGAAGATCTTCAGGTCTTTGGCCCTCAGCTTTTTTTCTGGCAGGCTTATGACACAGAGATTGTTCCTCCTGGAAAAGTTCTCTAATTCATCAGCTTCCTGACGGCACACTTCAGCTTTGCGTGACAAATCTTGCAGTGTGGTGTGGTCTGTAGTTCTGATCCTTGGCTTTTTGTCCTGGCTTATCTTTCAATTCCATGCCGCTGGCATTTAAGCTGGAAAGCCGGCGGATCCCATTATAGTCAATGGGGATCGGTTGGTGTGCGTCGACATGACGGAACAGACTACCACAGTTCACTTGCGCATATGTGAACCTACCCTAAAAATGTATTAATTTACTATACTTAATGGGGGACTTGGATCTGCGATTAATTGACAATTTTTAGAATTCTTTGGAATATAGCATCCCTCTAATACTGGGGGGGGGGGGGGGGGACCTATTCGACCAGTCGGGTGGGTGGGCTGACAAATGGAGCCTCCTCCCTTTGTCGAACACTTTAGATGCAGTGGTCAAAAGTGTTTAAGAGTGGTTAAACGATGGTCAAAAGGGTTTAAATGGCGAAGATCAGAGGTTCTCCTGATCTCTGCCCTTACAGCAGTTTACCAACGATCTACTCCTGACCACACAGGCGCACTTGCTGTGCCTAGGGGATCAGCAGGACAAGTATGCTCGTACTGATGTGACAACAGCATACTCATCCTGTGTCATCAACAGGTTCTAACATTTCCATGTGTGGCATATTTTATATTCTTTTTTGTTAGTTTTTTTCCTTTACTAAAAACACAGATCTGCACCTTAGATGCAACAAACTGCCATATTGTTACCATAACTGACATTGGATCAACATATCTATCATGTCGAACCACACGTCCACACGTTAAATATTTCAAACGGTACACAATACGTGTGATGATTTCCATGTTTGCACTTATACGCACGCAGCTCACACAGAACCAATGCAAGCTGCAGCCTGAAAATAGCCAGAAGCATACAAGCAAGAGGGGCATCAATCCGCAGAATCCTCAGAGAGAATTTGAACACATGCCAGAAATTAGAAAAACATGGCTTGTCTTTATACACCGTATGGTACAAGTTATAGTGAAGAGAAGAAAATTGGAAATGCAAAAAAGTAGTCGATAGTAGACAATTGAAAATACACAAAAGTAGTAATTAGAATTATATTACATACACTCTAAAAACACATGAAGGCCACCATGTATGATTCTACTGGGCCACGTTCACTTCTAGTAGATTTACTGCAGATCTTGTAAACCCCACCTACATGTGGTGTAAAAAAAAAAAAAAAAAAAAAGATGGGCATGAATTTCAGGACATGCTGTGGCACCCCCATTAGGGTGCATTAACGTGACAGTATTTTTGCACGCTGACTAATTTGTTTCCATGGGCGGATGTTATTCTTGTTTTGTCCACTACCATGCGGCCGAGACGCAACTTATAGAATATATTCTATTCTTCCATTTTGCTGAGAAAAGGCATTTTTTCATTGGAGCCTGCGAAAAGTGCAGACCGCAAAACGGACATGGTCGCGTGAATGCATCTTAATGTTGTGACACATTATCATGAGTTTTGCGGATTATTTCACACTTTACAATGTGCAGCAAAATCAGCGTGTCATTTTTCTACAGATTGCAGACCGAGACAATACCCACGGCAGAAAATGTTTCATCACAGCCATTTTGGGATAAAGACACAACACAAAGCAACGTTTCAGTCCCCTGTAGTACCTTTCTTAACCAGTTCCTGAGAAACCGAAGAATCACTTACGAGTCATGTGTTTGGCCCAATAAATGAATCTTGGGGAAAATAATAAAGTAAGATGATGATGAATTCCTAATTAGACATGATAACCAGGCAACCACAACAACAAAAAAAGTGAAAAAGTTTCTAATTGTAACTTGAATTAATGTATAATAAAAAAAAACATGAAAAATAGCATGTTAAAACTTATCAATAAAAAAATTAAATTAAATTCAGGACGTTTTTACAAGCCAAAAGAGACACAAAAATGTGTGTGTGAAGAAGGCCTGGGAGAAATATTGGAAAACAGCTTTGTTTTAGGCCCCCTGCACACAAACGTGTGCGCCTTATGGTCGTGCTGCGGCACGCAAAATGCACGAACACAGTCCGTGGGACAGCCACAGCGGAACGCTGACCCATTCACTTGAATGTTTCTGCGATCCGGACGTTCCGCAAAAAGATAGGACATGATCTATCTTTTTGCGGAACAGAAGTACGGGACGAAACTCCTCGGACGCACTCCGTAGTGCTTCCGTAGGGTTCCATTCCGTGCTTCCCTTTCGTACCATTCCGCATCTCCGGATTTGCGGACCCATTCAAGTGAATGCCCACGGAACCTGTGTATTGCAGATCAGCAAATGCGATCCGCAATACAGCAATGGGAAGCACAGTTCGTGTGCAGGGGGCCTTAAGCCTATGAATCTGGAGCATGCTGCACTGAAAGAAACATGGGTGTTGCTCCACCGGTACCTCAAGCTAGTATTGATAAATCTCTCACATTGGGGGCAGATTTGGTGCACATGCCTTAAACCACATCCGATATTAATGTTCTGTCATCATGGCCATAACCATGACGTAGACATGCAGTTTTACTTGTTCTCAAATATGTTTTCAACATAACTGACAATATAATATACAAAACCATATTTCAGCTTTGAGAACTATAAGCTTTTCAAACATTACCAGCACTTGTGGTTATACCAGTCAGCGGCATATCTAGAAATGACTGGGCCCCACTGCTAAATTTTTAATGCCCCCCCCCCCCCCCCCCAGGCAACTTGTCTGCAACCACCTCCTCCCACGCAACACCCACTTCTGTAACTAGTCAAAATTGCTCTATCAGACCAGGCCCGGCAGCTGCTCTGTCCATTTTTCTACAGTGTCTCTGTATATACAGTAATGTCATTGTATAATACTGTTGAGGGGGCCCCGACAATAAAATCTTTTAGTCCTTCTCATAGGTGAGCCCCTTCTGAGTTCGGGCCCCAAAGCACCTGCTTCCCTTATAGCTACGCCCCTGATACCCGTAACACAAGTGTAACACAGGCCAGGCGAAATTCCTAGGTTGGTCTAATCTCTCAAACAGACTTCAATATGCTGTAAAGGGGTTGCCTGGAATTTTTGTAATCCCACCCCCCAGCCAGCTGGACCTGTGAAGAGAAACATACTTACTACCCCCTACCGCATGGTTCCTGGACCTCTTGGTCCTCAGATTGTCAGCATGCATGTTGGTACTTGCATCCCTGGAACTGATGGAAGCTGTTATGGCACCGGACGGGGTTAAAAGCAGAGTGTGCCTGGCGTGCATGCTGTACCTGCGCTCCCTGGACTTTGTGTGGCTGTCATGGCCCATAACAGGTAGGAACTAGTGTTAGGGACCACTCATAGAGGCGACCTTGACGTGGTGAGTGGCTTATTACGCTTTGGCCAAAATGTACACCAATGCCTTATTCAACATCCAGCATAAAGGCAGGGCAGAGTGCTGGTTGCAGAGTGCCATTGCATTTGTGTTTTTCAGATTGTCACCACCTGGATTTAAATAAGCAAATAGGTAAGAGCCTCCCAATTAGTCAGGTCTAGGTTCAGCAAGGTATGCCCAAAGAATAAAGGTCAGCTGGGTGATTCAACTTCCATAGCTTCTAATTGAGAGACTCCCTATTGAATATATTAGCTTTTTGTTATTGCACCCACGGGTGTGCTCCTGTATTAGCTATGGATATCTGGAGTTGTATGGGGAATAAACGGAGAAAAGTAGAGGGATTCACGTTTGAACACAACACTATTGAAGTGCCACAACCTGAGCACCATTCATCAACGTATTTAGGAATTTGGAATCATTACTAGCAAAACAGTTGAAGCAAAGGTGGGTGATCAAATCAATAAATAAGTATATTGAAAATGAAATAATACCAAAAGGTTTGTCTCCGAGTAAAAACCTAGCACATGATTTATGTAGAGAGGATTTTAATAATGAGTTGGATCTATTTCTTAAAACCCAATCTTTATCATTGATGCGGATGATAGTGAAACAAAGGACACATATACAGTCAAAAGTTTAAGACCACTAGAAAAATGGCAAAAAATCATATTTAGCATGGCTGGATCTTAACCCTTTCATGACCAAAGGTCATTGATGCCCCAGTGTCCAGGTCAAAATTTACAAATCTGACATGCGTCACTTTAAGTGGTAATAGCTTTGGAACACTTACTTATCCACGCCATTCTGAGAATGTTTTCTCGTGACACATTGTACTTCATGGCAGTCATAAATTTGAGTCAATATATATCACCTTTATTTATGAAAAAATCCCAAATTTACCCAAAATTTTTAAAAATTAGCAATTTTCTAAATTTCAATTTCTCTGCTTCTAAAACAGAAAGCGATACCTCATAAAATATTTATTACATAACATTCCCCACATGTCTACTTTATGTTGGCATCATTTTGGAAATGTTATTTTTTTTTTTTTTAGGACATTACAAGGCTTAGAAGTTTAGAAGCAATTCTTAAAATCTTTAAGAAAATTTCCAAAACCCACTTTTTAAGGACTAGTTCAGGTCTGAAGTCACTTTGTGGGGCTTACATAGTGTATACCCCCATAAATGACCCCATTGTAGAAACTACACCCCTCAAGTTACTTAAAACCAATTTTACAAACGTTATTAACCCTTTAGGTGTTCCACAAGAATTAAAGGAAAATGGAGATGAAATTTCTAAATTTCACTTTAGCAGATTTTCTATTTTATTACATTTTTTTCTTTAACACATTAAGGGTTAACAGCCAAACAAATCTCAATATTTATTACTCTGATTCTGCGGTTTACAGAAACACCCCACATGTGGTCGTAAACTGAAGTAAGGGCGCACGGCAGAGCGCAGAAGGAAAGGAACACCGTATGGTTTTTGGAAGGCAGATTTTGCTGGATTGGTTTTCTGAACGCCATATGTTTTTTATTTTTCTACCGATCGTCTTGTGCAGGGGCTCATTTTTTGCAGAAAGAGTTGAGGTTTTTATTGGTACCATTTTTGGGTACATAGGATTTTTTGATCATTCATTATTACACTTTATGGGACAAGGTGGCCCAAAATTGGCTGTTTTGGAACAGTTTTTTTTTTTTTTTTTTTACAGCGTTCATCTGAGGGGTTAGGTCATGTGACAGTTTTATAGAGCAGATCGTTGCGGATGTGGCAATACCCAATATGTATACTTTTTCTTATTTATTTAAGTTTTACACAATAATAGCATTTCTGAAACCAAAAAAATTATGTTTTAGTGTCTCCATAGTCTGAGAGCCATAGCTTTTTTTATTTTTTGGGCGATTGTCTTAAATATGGGCTAATTTTTTGCGGGATGAGGTAACTGTTTGATTGGTACTATTTTGGGGTATATACGCCTTTTTTGATCGCTTGGTGTTGCACTTTTTGTGATGTAAGGTGACAAAAATGGCTTATTTTTTTACACCGTTTTTATTTTTTATGGTGTTTATTGGACGGGGTTGATGATGCGATATATTTACAGAGATGGTCGTTACGGACGCGGTGACACCTAATATGTGTGTTTTTTTGTTTTGTTTTTTTTATAGAAAAAAGAAAATTTATTTTTTACATTTTTATTTATTTATTTTTACTTTTATTATTTTCACATTTTTTTTTTATCAGTTCCCTCTTGGATCTTGAAGATCCAGTGGGGCTGATGGTTGTACTATACTTTGCAATGCTCTTGCATTGCAAAGTATAATACAATCAGATGCCTGTAGGTGGCAGCACTGGACACCTATACCATGGCAACTGGACGCCTTTGCAAAGCGTCCGGTTGCCATGGCAACCATCGGGCGCTGCGATCGCAGCAGCCCTGATGGTTGAGAGAGAGGGAGCCCTCTCCCTCTATTAACCCTATGGATGCCGCTACTGTGGCATCTATGGGGTTACAGCAGTGTCAGCATAGAGCTGACACACGCTGCTGATGGCGGCGGCTCAGGAATGGAGCCGCCGCCATCACACACAGAAGGGGGACCGCATCAGGGGCAGGGGGCATCGCTGGAAACTGGGGAGAGGGGGGCAGCATTTCACTACTTACAGGAATCCAACTTCCAAACATGAACTCAGTAATGAGTAGCTCTGCCGTTATTGTTGATCACTTCAAAAATTTGTTTTGGCATCCTTGATGCAAGCGTTTCCATGAGGTGAGTGAGAACATTTCTCCAAGTGGTGAAGACGGCCGCACGAAGGCCATCTACTGTCTGAAACTGTTGTCCATTTTTGTAAACTTCCCTTGCCATCCATCCCCAAAGGTTCTCAATTGGATTTAGATGAGGGGAACATGCAGAATGGGCCAAAAGAGTGATGTTATTCTCCTGGAAGAAGTCCCTTGTCCTGCGGGCATTGTGTACTGTAGCGTTGTCCTGTTGAAAAACCCAGTCGTTACCACACAGACGAGGGCCCTCAGTCATGAGGAATGCTCTCTGCAACATCTGGACATAGCCAGTGGCCGTTTGACGCCCTTGTACTTCCTGAAGCTCCATTGTGCCACTGAAGGAAAAAGCACCCCAGACCAATTATGGCACCCCTCCACTGTGGCGCGTAGAAAACATCTCAGGTGGGATCTGCTCGTCGTGCCAGTAACGTTGGAAACCATCAGGACCGTCAAGGTTTAATTTTTTCTCATCATAGAATAAAACTTTCTTCCACCTTTGAATGTTCCATGTTTGGTGCTCTCTTGCAAAGTCCAAACGAGCAGTTCTGTGGCGTTCAAGGAGACGAGGTCTTGTTTTTGAAGCCCTTCAGTCTGAGATGCCGTCTGATGGTTATGGGGCTGCAGTCAGCACCAATAAGGGCCTTAATTTGGGTCCAGGATCGTCCAGTGTCTTGACGGACAGCCAATTGGATCCTCCGGCTCAGTGCTGGTGAAATTTTTTGGGGTCTTCCACTTGAGTTTTTTGTTCAATAACCCTCAGGATCATTTAAGAAATTCCAAATTACTGTCTTACTGCGTCCCACCTCAGCAGCGATGGCGCGCTGTGAGAGACCCTGCTTATGCAGTTCAACAACCCGACCACGTTCAAAAAGGGAGAGTTTTTTTGCCTTTGCCATCACAACGTGTGACTACCAAAATGACAATGAATCCACATCTTTGCACAGATTTGGCCTTTTAAAGGCATGTGGTCCTAAACTTTTGATCAGCTGAAAAACAGCCTGTTTCAGTTTATTCGTTGTTTTCATTAAATTGAATGCTCAAAAAATGTTTGGTCTTACTCTCATTTCTTCTTGTTGCATGTTGAAGCTCTACTTGGAACCTTGTTAAGATCCAGCCATGCTAAATAAGATTTTTCTGCAATTTTTCAAGTGGTCTTAAACTTTTGATCAGGACTGTATTATAACAAGTAACAGAACAAATAAACAATATTAAAGATATCGTAGATAAATTCCCACAGGATGAGGAATTTAATAATTGGCAAACACGTATTTGTAATGGTTTGGGTAAATTAGAGCAAGAAATTCTAAGTACAAAAACTAAAAAAAATTATTATAATAAAAGAGAAAGAAGACAGAGCATGTTAAAAGAAATATTAATTAATATTTTGTGTTAATATCAATAATTAATATTCATAAATAGGTGTGAATCGTCTATTGATGACTCCGCCTATTTATACTATAAATACAATCTACCTGTTGCTATGCCTTTCCGTGAACTACGTGCAATGGATTGTTACGGCGATAAAAGACTATAAACTGTATTATAACAATAAAGTATTTTATTACACAAATACAAGTCTAAAGTCTATTATTACTGCTATATCTATATATTAATATAATATATATATATATATATATATATTATATACACACACACACACATACATACATACACACACATACATATAGAGACACACCGTAATACAGTAACAACACTATAAAACCTGACTACACTAACACAATCTATAATTACACCCCACAAACTATCTAAACATCAACAATTACAACAATACACACATAAATAGCAGCGCCTACCCTCCTGGCTCTCTACTTTCCCTACAGGGTAGAAAAGGTTGAGTACAATAAACAGAATCGCATTGCAAGGGTTAATACCACAGGACGATGCAGGCCAGGGATATCAATGTTGGGTTAATGCATGGCAGGGGTAATACAGGGGTTAATCAGGGCAGGGATTGCAGTGGTAATACAGGGTTTAATCAGGGCAGGGGTTTACGACAATGCAGGGGAAGAAAGGGTTATTGGAGATGGATTGGTGGCAGTGGGAATGTAGGGGTTAATACTGGAATGCAGGGGTATATAGGGTATTCAGGGGAATAGGGGTTAATGGGCAATGAATACAGGGATGATTCAGGGTACTGCAGGGGTTCATTTGTTGGTGGTATAGGGTAGGGTTACTCATCCATCCAGGGTTAATGCTCGTTGTAGGGGATGATTCTCGCTTGTTTTGCTGGGGATGGTTCTCGCTTGGGGCTGCTTGGCACAACTGTTGAGCGCTGCTCCACCAGACTATTTAAATCCGGCGGCGCTCACTCCCGAGGCTGCACACCTGCAGGAAAGTCCAGATTCGCCGCTAGCTATGCCAATCTATTTATGTAGCAGTGGGGGAGGGTCTGGTGATATGGCGGCGCTATATAGATGACATTTTATTGATTTGGTTATTCATGAATTCCTGCTCTCCTGCCCACCTGCTGATGACTGACAGTCTTCTACCTAGTTTTCCCTCTTTCTCTCTAGGAGAGAACTGCCAATCATCAGTAGATGGTCGGGAGAGCAGGAGATTATGAATAACCAGGACTCTTCTCAGGTAGATTTGACTCTTTTCAAAGCCTGGGCTGCAATGATTATGATGAGCTCATAAATGACACACCGCTGAAAGCAGCTTTTCTGTCACTATTTTATACTGCCCTCAGTACAATCAGCATTAAGTTGATGACAGGTTCCCTTAAAATCTCGCCCTTCCCTCTACAGAGCACAAATGAAGATTACACCCAGAAGGATACTCAGGGTTATATAAAGAATTTACAAATAGACAGTTCAATGGGGACAACATACACTATACCAGTCAATAACCAATATGAACAATTATCTAATGCACTTTTTTTTTTTTTTTTTTTGACAGGACACCTCCTCACCACAGAACTCAGACACATGAACAAGGGAGACACGAGGTCATCAGTACAATTTGAGACACAGGGAAATGAGTCCCAGACCGCATTCTTATATGAGAAACAATTCACAAACACTAGAATCACGATCTGTATATCCACAAAAAACACATCACTACCATCCGCATCCTTATCAGAGACAATCACCTCAGGTACACAATACAAGAGGAATTATAAAACACCTTACGGATGAATCGACGTATAAAAAAAAATGTAAACTCTTGTTGTTGCCTTGATTCAGTCTCGTCTTGACTACTGCAACACATTACTAATCGGTCTCCCTCTCACTAAACTCTACCCCCTTCAGTCTGTTCAAAATACTGCAGCCAGGCTTATCTATCCATCCAACAGCTACACTGATGCATACATCTGGTATACATCAGATTTTTTTCTACAAGTGAAAGGCACCGCCATGGGCACCAGATTCGCCCCTAGATACGCCAATCTATTTATGGAGTAGTGGGGGAGGGTTTGGTGCTATGGCGGCGCTATATAGATGACATTTTATTGATTTGGTGTAAGGGAGAGGAGGAATTACAACATTTTCTCATTGAATTAAATAATGCAATAAATGTAAAATTTACTTAAAATATAAGCAAGGACCAGGTAGAGTTTCTAGATTTATTAATTTCAGTGCGGGATAATAGACTGATTTGTAGCACATACTAAAAGTCGGTAGCAAAGCATAGTTACAATCTTTATTCAAGTTGCCACCTACCCAGGTGGTTAACAAATATTCCTGTAAACCAGTTTTGTTGTTTAAAACGCAACTGTACTATAAATGCAAATTTTGAAGAAGAGGCCGAACAAATAGCCAAAGATTTTAGGATTAAAGAATACCCACAAAATGCTATAGAATCATCTTAGGAAAAAGTAAAAATGATGGATAGGAGTTTTTTTAGTAAAAAAAAAAGTCAGACATACAAACAGAAGTAATACGGATGATCCTTCCATTTAATTCTTAATACAAAACAGTGGATTAGAATAATGAAAAAAAAAAAACAACATTGACACCACCTACATAGAGACAAAATAATTAGTCTAATGTTACCAATGAATCCAAGAATTACATACTAAGGTACCTACATTGGGATTAAAGGTAGCTCCGACTATCAAACAACATGTAAACGAAAAATACTACAATACCTAGGTGGGTGGATATAAAAGGGATTTTTTAGGTGCAGGAAATGCAGAAATTGTAAAACTACCATGGGCCCCAAAAATGTTAGCCTGGTGTGTTCCACACAACACGTATTATGGGAAATTAAAGAATTCCAGACATGTAATACATCAAGTGTTATTTACATGATCTAGTGTCCGTGCAAAAAGCAATATATAGGGAGAACCAAACGTACAATGAAAAAAAGGATATCAGAACACATAACAAACATTAGAAAAGGTTTTGAGAAACACTCAGTATCACATTTTAAAGATTATTACAACAAAGTTCCCAAAACACTTACATTTGTAGTGATAGAAAAGATTGGACAACGCTGGAGAGGGGGTGATCATAGTGCAAATTGATGAATTTGATACCTTGATACCACAGGGATTGAATGCAGATATGGAACTATTTGGATTTCTTTGAAATTTGGAATGAAGGTCCAGAGCCGATGGGACATCAGGGTCAGGCCTCTTGCACACAAACTTTTTTTTTTCCCCATTTACATTCCATTTTTTGCGTTCCGTATACAGAACCATTAATTTCAATAGATCCGCAAAAAAAAAAAAAAAAAAGAAGGTACTCCGTATGACTACCGTTTCCGTATTTCCATTTTTCCGTTCAAAGATAGAACATGTCCTATTATTGTCTGCATAACGGACAAGGATAATACTGTTCTATCAGGGGCCAGCTGTTCCATTTTGCAAAAAAAAAAACGGAATGCACACGGATGTCATCCGTATTTTTGGCGGACCACAAAATACAAAAAAAGCCATACGGTTGTGTGCAAGAGGCCTGAGGCTGTTTTTTAAAGCACTCCGATCTACCCTCTGCAATGGGCCCCCATTCCTATATACGTCCAATGAAGGTCCATTTATTTGGAAAAGGATTAGGCATTAAAGTAAAGAACAAAAGGTGTGTCTTGAAAGTGGAGCCCTCTACATATTAATAATAGTTTTTACCGTATTTTTCACCCCATAAGATGCATCCCTCCCCCCCCCATTATGGAAGCACTCATTAGTACCGGAGGACCAGGAAGCGGTGAAGGCTCTGCACAGCCGACAGCAGGAGGAGGCAGATCGCGGGCGGAGCGGCAGCGTCCAGGAGCAGGAGAGGTAAGTGTTTATTTTATAAAACATGGCAATATGGGGCTGATCTGAGACAATAGGGGGCTGCTGGGGGCTGATATGAGGCAATAGGGCCTCTTATCTGAGGTCTGATTGGAGGTCATTTACATTGGGGTCTGATTGGTGATCTGACCTGAGGTCTAAATAAAAATATTTTTTTCTTATTGTCTTCCTCAAAAAACCTAGGTGCGTCTTATGGGCCGGTGAGTCTTTTAGGGCGAAAAATACTGTATTTTTTCAACATTATTATTTCTTATGTTAGCTTATATTTTTTTGATTAATGGACGTTTTCATAGAATGATTAAGTTTTTGTGAAAAATAACATGATACAAAGTTTTTAGAATTCAAAATGCAAATAAAAAAGAAACGCATGAAAAAAAAGCAAATACATTTTTGTTTTGTATATTTTTTTAAGATTTGGTCTCTATGTGATGGATGATACAAGATAAACCACAAAATAGAGGACTTCTAACTGATTAAATTACTTTTCACATGATTACAAATGAAACCATATTACAATTTATGGATCTAGGCAATGCACTTGTGATTATACCCATCAGTGGCATACCTAGAAATGACTGGGCCCCACTGCTAAATTTTGAATGCCCCCCCCCCCCCCCCACCCACTTTCCCCGGCAACTTGTTTGCAACCACCTTTTCCCACGCAACACCCACTCCTGTAACTAGTCAAAATTGCAAAATCAGACCAGGCCCGGCAGCTGCTCCATCCGTTTTCTACAGTGTCTCTGTATATAATGTAATTGCATAATACTGTTGAGGGGGCCCCGACAATAATATCTTTTAGTCCTTCTTATGGGTGAGCCCCTTCTGAGTTCCGGCCCCAAAGCACCTGCTTCCCTTATAGCTACTCCCCCGATACCCATAACACAAGTGTAACACAGGCCAGGCGAAAGTTCCAGGTTGGTCTAATGACTCAAACAGACTTCAATGTGCTGTAAAGGGGTTGCCTGGGATTTTTGTAATCCCACCCCCCAGCCAGCTGGACCTGTGAAGAGAAACATACTTACCTACCCCCTACCGCATGGTTCCTGGTCCTCAGGTTGTCACCACCTGGATTAAAAAAAAAAAAAAAAAATAGGTAAGAGCCTCCCAGTTGGTCAGGTCTAGGTTCAGCAAGTTATGCCAAAAGAATGAGGTCAGCTGACTACCTGAACATACTGAATGACCAGGTTATTCCATCAAAGGATTTTTTCTTCCCTGATGGCACGGGCATATTCCAAAATGACAATGTCAGGAATCGTCGGGGTCAAATTGTGATAGAGTGGTTCAGGGAGCATGAGACATCATTTTCACACATGGATTGGCCACCACAGAGTCCAGACTTTAACTCCATTGAGAATCTTTGGGATGTGCTGGTGAAGACTTTGCACAGTGGTCCAAGTCTACCATTAAAAGATCTTGGGGAAAAATTGATGCAATTCTGGACATAAATAAATGTTATGACATAGCAGAAGCTCGTGGAAACGATGCCGAAGGGAACGTGTGCCGTAATCAAAGCTAAAGACGGTCCAATTAAATATTAGAGCGTGTGACCTTTTTTTGGCCAGGCAGTGTATATAGCCAATGGATACCACACATGCCAATGTGCCACTAGGCTTTATGTCCACTAATGTTAGAATGAACACTTTAGAGCAACCAATGTACTAAATGAAACCTTACCAAAATATGGACCCCAATACCGTAACCACCACATATAACAGTACAGTAAAAAGACAGGTGTAACAAGTGAGAACAGACTGTTTATAGACATTGTGGTCAGTGTTACTGGAGGAAAATCTCTGCAGAGGCCAATTGCTATGTGCTAGGGACATAGTACTCATGTCTCTGCAACGTACAAAAAAAACTAAGGAATAGATATGGTTCATTAGAACTAATAAGTCAATGAATGAGCAAGAGGCTCACAGCTAATTATACTGAAATCAGATCTGTTTACATGGTTCCTAATGACAATGACACCAACAAGTCAAGTCTTAGCAAACGGCTACTATGATTTAAATACCATGGGCTGCCTACTAGATATATTACATGATACACACTATGTGCTCTGTCTGTCTCCAATGAGCCTTGATTCACAGACACAGGAATCAAATGCACAAAAATAGTGTTTCCATTGTTAACGTTTGCAAGTCTGTACACAGATATGTTAAACAAGGTTAAGGCCAGATTCACATAACCGTTTAGCTTTCTGTTCTTCTGATCGGTCAGAATGACAAGAAAAAATAACCTTAAGCCTAGTCAGAGAGCGTCAAAGAAAAGGACAGATCTGTATCAGACAGCTGGATGATACAGGGAGAGAAGGCGA
The DNA here is from genome assembly GCF_014858855.1 of Bufo gargarizans. Lineage (NCBI taxonomy): Eukaryota > Metazoa > Chordata > Amphibia > Anura > Bufonidae > Bufo > Bufo gargarizans. Next base: position 73,744,670 of record NC_058082.1, on the reverse strand, counting down.
TACCCTCCATTCCATAGATCTCATATTTTCCCATATTTTCATAGGATAGGAAACTACAAAATGAATAATCTCTTCAGGAATTAGTCCGATTATTATAACCCACCTTCCAGGAAACCCGCGGGCAAATCAGAGATTCCCGCTCTGAGATATAAAGGTTCTAGGGCACACTGTATTGTCGTCCAGTCATATTTGGTATCATATGATGCGTAAAATTTCTTGATTGGACTTACAGGTACGGAGAAACGGGCAAAGCAAAGATTCTGCCAGATTTTCTCCCTATAGGGGAAAAGGACTGGCCCTGTCCCAATTACACAAGGCTGGACCTGAACGTGTCATAACCACTCCCCGCTTCAGAGTGGGTAAAAACAGTGACACACTCAGGTCCTGCGTCCTTCACCTAACATCCGACATCGACTAACATCACGACCGCCCGCTGGACACGGGCACACTGCCATCTTGGATTATTCCTTACAAAGACTTTATCTTTTACTGGACTATACCACAGTAATTCTAAACTTACAGACAGTCTATTCCCTTCCACCTCTTACCTATTTCTAGCCAACCAATCAGTTCGACTGGCAGGTATATTTATCTGTCAGTTTTAATGTATATATTTTTTGTGTATAGTTTTTAGAATAAAACTAACGATTGCATCGTTCCAGTTTTGCCCTTGTTCCTTGATTATCTGGTTTATGCTAAGAACTCTGTCCTCAGAGGAGACATACTACCGCATTGTCTTATTTTTATAAATTGTTAATGTACTAGCTAGGTTGCAAATAACCGTTTCTTCCCTTTAGGATTAGCTAGCCGGGGTCTCTTTGCCCCGATTCAATATGAAGAGTGGTGGCAGCAAATTAATCTGATTTCCAGCGTGAAATCGATCATTTTATTTTTCCGATTGTATCATGTATGGGCACACCAACCAATACGGTGCTCACAGTGGATTCGCCTCCCGAAGTCTCTAGTGGACGAGACCTGTATGGCAACTGTGGCATAGTACAACGGGATTGGCAAGTGGTTTGTCACAGTATGCAAACGGATAGCATTTGTAGATGGATGTGGATGGTAAATGCATTGACACACCGTCTCTCCAGTGTCATCTGGAAAAACGGATCTGGTATTTATTTTTTTCACATTTTTAAAGGTCTGCGCATGAGCAGATCGGGAAACCGGATCCGGTTTTCTGGAACACTTGGTACCGGATGCGGCATTAATACATTGCAATGGAAATTAATGCCGGCATGTGTTCTAGAATTTTGGCCGAAACAAATACCGTAAGAGTGACTGGACTGAAGAAATCCTGATGCATACTGAACGGATTGCTTTCCATTCAGAATGCAGTAGGATAAAACTGGAGCGTTTTTTTCCTGTATTGAGACCCTGTGATGGAACTCAATACCGGAAAACTTTAACGCAGGTGTGAAAGTACCCTAAGCAGGACAAATGGAACACATCTGAGAACTGGAAAATGTTTATTTGACCTTTGGTATCTGTGAATATCTCGCTTGCATACATTTTAAAAAGCTTAGCTCTGCATCCAACCCTGTGCCTAATCATGGATTCAGAGAACAGAACATGTATAAACGCAATTTCATCCACTTCGCCTACCTGCACAGCTGATGTCCCTCTCCAATACTAAATGCCCCTGCCAGGCTCCCCATAGCACAGAAACATTGCTTCCTTTCTGTTCATATGTGAAGGCGTTTACTGTTTACTTTCAAGAAATTGACCAAGACACTTTCCCGATTCTGTGTGTGGATCTCTGCCTGCCCTGATCTGTACTTCTTTATTGTGTTACATGAATTCTAGAAGCCCTGACCTGGGATTTGTACGACCACGGTTGAGTTTATTGATCTGTACCTTGCTCTGGAAATATCATTTGAGAGTTTTCACTGACTGTCTGAGAGCCTACTTAGACCTGTCACATTGAACATGCAATCTGATCTGCCAGCAGCATGTTATAGAGAGGAAGGAGCTGAGCATATTGATACATAAACAGTCGAGTCACGTTATTGTGACCACTAGCTAATATCCAGAGTGACCGCCATGTGCAGCACGGACAGCGGCTAGACAGGCGACTTAATAAGGTCCTGGTAGGTTGTCACAGGTATCTGGAGCCATGATGACTGCAGTGCATCCAACAGCTGCCGGAGGGCGATTGTGGATGGATCCATAGAGCGAACACGACGATTGAGATGGTCACACAGATGCTCAATTGGGTTCAAGTCTGAAGAATTAGGGGGCCAGGGTAGTACAGGAAAGTCTAAGTCATGCTCTCCCAACCAATGTCAGATCTTTCTAGCTGTGTGACATGTCACATTGTCTTGTTGGAAGATGCTGTCCGCCCCTGGGAAGACAATCAGTATGTATGGGTGTAAGTGATCTGCAAGGATAGATTCATACACAAATCGGTTGAGAGTGCCTTCCACATGGATGAGTGGGCCCAGAGGACACATTCCCCAGACCATAACGCTGCCACCATCAGCTTGTGTTCTTCCAGCAATGGCTGCATGGTGCTTGTTCTCTGATGTTTCTTTCCTTTCAAACCAATGTCCATCTGTTCAATGAAGCAGAAAACGTGACTGATCAGAGAAGGCAATCAGCAGAGGTCCAATTCCAGTACTGCCGCAAAAATTGAAGCCTTTTTTGCTGATGCAGCTTAGCTAGCAGAGGTGCAGTGACCATCCGTCTGCTTCGGAGCCCCATACACAGTAGGTGTCACTTCTTCGGACACACTTCTGGTCGTCCTCTGGACCATTCTGGCGGTGATCTGCTCCACTGAAGCTTGTCGGTCCGTCCTTGCACACCTTCATAGCCAATGTTCATCTCTCACATCAATGGCACGTGGTGCTCTGCAGTTTCCACGTCTTATTCACTATGGTGTCATTTGTCCACTAACGATACACCTTCACCACAGCAGCATGAGAACAGCTCACAAACTGCCCAGGTTTAGAAATACCGCCAACCTTGGCCTGAAAGCCAACACTCATCCTTTTTTTCAACTCTGATAAATCGACCCTTTTATCCATGAATCAACATGGGACATTTGTGCAGTTAGCCCATTCCACACCTTAATACCTACCAAGCCAGATCACCACGCACAACTTCCTTCATGAGCTACACCCTACCGACGTCGAAAGTAGGAAGTAGTCGACTGTGTCGTTTTGTGGAAAAAGATTCATTATAAACTATATTTTATTCATTTAAAAATCTGCTCATTTTGAGTTTGAGTCCAGTGGATTGTCCCATTAGTGACTGGCAGCTAGTTCAGTATGCATGCTCATGCAACACAGGCTGTCAAACATTATGACTGAGACCGCCCACTGGACTCCTAAGCTTTCAATCAATAAGGTACAAAGTTATATTAAACCTTTCCCCTCAAAACTACCGGTATATATCAATCTTCTCAGCTTCTCTTGATCTGTGCCATTCTGCTGGTAAATTAGGCAGCATTTTCATGTTGTGTTGACAGTCCGTCATCTGTCCTGAAAATGTTGAACAGCACTTGGTAGGGCCTAGGGAGAGCAGGACAAACATACCTTTTGTGGAGCTGTTCTCATCAGGAGTAGTGTAGATATGAAGTTTTACTCATGCCAGATCCTGCTCTTGCAATTACCCTAGAGGAAGAACTTGCCTGGCCTTGCCTAAATCTCCTAGACTCCATTAGGCAATATTATAGTGACATAGTAGGCGTGCGCTGCTTTTCCAAGGCCGCACTATGACATCTGACGTTTCCTGTGAAACCAAATTAATATAATTCAAATATAAAAGTTTCTTTATTGTGTTTAAAGAAGAATTATTGATTAACAGAAACGAGAGCTCAAGTTTATTTGGTTAATTCCTTTGGCCATGCTGAATCCCAGCAATTATCATGGTTTCTATTGTTACCTGAAATAATATTTTACTTAGTCTGTTTGCTTTTGATATGCTTGTATCAACCGAGAATTTACAGGGAAGTGTTTACATGTATGTTGTCTGGTTAGTTTATCTTTGCTACAATTTGCTGCTTGCCGTAAGAGTTCATAGCCTTTCATAGTCAGCAAGCTTGTCAAGATAGAGGGGGGAATGTATTAAAGAGGTTTTCTGGTGGGGGGGGAGAGATACATAAAAAAGGCCACAAGAGTTAGAAATAAAAACCACTGTTGCTGCTGCTGTTCCGATGCTTGTCCAGTCCCCGCTGCTCTTTATCTCCTGGTCCTGCCTCGACATGCCAGAAAAAACAGGAAAGGCCAATCCTTGCTTGAGGTCGGGCACTTGTTTTCCCAGGAAGCCCCTTTATGACTGGCTGTTTCATATAAAACAATAAAGTGGAGTAAATTTGGAAAATAATTTCAGTTTCTGGCTTAAATTATAGGAAATCTGTTGTGCTGTTAGGCCACGCCCCTCTTGCTATGCCCTGCCCTCTTATTTACAAAATGGCATGAGCATTGTAAAATAAATAAATAAATAAATCTGCCCAAGTTTGTGCAAACTGTCTAGAAAACTCCCAGAGTACAGTGTACAGATACTACCTGAAATGGTTAAACATCCAGCAAACTGTGTCAGGGGCATAAGTACATTTCATAGGGCCCCCGTGCAGGGGCCAGGGATGGGTCCCCATTTTACACAGTCAACTGAACTGTAGGAATGCCCAAAAAATAAAAACAAAAGCATAACTACTTTCTAGTGTATAAAAGGAGAATCCACATAGTAGAGCCATAAAGGCACAATACACATCCACCAGAGCCTCAATGTACATTACCCATAGTAGTTCTGACGCCAAGCTGGTCACATATTGTCAGTGGAGGACTTTACCACCATGCAAAAGAAGCAAATGCTTGGGGCCCCAAAGATTAAAGAGGACTTTTCATGGTTCCAGACTTTATAAACTAAGTACGGATGTAGATACACAGAAGAACAAAACCATGGGTGACCCAAACTAGAGTTAGTCCATGCAATACATATTGCGGCAATGATGCAGGGGTCAACGTATTAAAAATCAAAAGTACCAGCTCCCATTGAAAACGCAAAACCTAAAAAAAAAAAAATGGAGCTCGCCATGTACTAGTACAAAAATATAAATACTTTATTGAATTCATAACAGTACATATATGAACGACGTTCTATTAAAAACAAGTTGACAGAAAGAGCCACCACCCTGGTGGGACAAAGGTTGCACATACATATGGTACTGTGACCAGCTGTTTATCAATATATAATAAATGAATGAATAAATAAATAAACATGGTGGTTGGTCTCATATGATATAGATAGATATATATAAAAAAATGTAAAAACGGGCAGCACTCCAAGGCATAAAAATAGAAAAATACTTTATTCACCCACAAGGATCATGCAACGTTTCGGCTCTACACAGGAGCCTTCCTCAAGCTCCTTTGTAGAGCCGAAACGTCGCATGATCCTTGTGGGTGAATAAAGTATTTTTTTCTATTTTTATGCCTTGGAGTGCTGCCCGTTTTTAATTTTTTTGTTTATCTGGATTGGCTTGTATCCACATTGGGCCGGTGCACCCTTCATCTATTTTTATCCAAGCCATATTCTATATATATATATATATATATACACACATGAGACAACAAAGTCTGCAAGGTGTTCCCAGCACAGCTCAGGAGGACCCAAGAGCAAGCACCGTGACACAGAAACATGCGACTCTGGTATACTGTATAAATAAGAGGAGACCTACCAAAACAAGCCCCGCATGTCCACGACCAGGATGGCGCTACCCCGACGCGCGTTTCGGCGTGCCTTCGTCATTTATTTATATTTTTGTACTAGTACATGGCAAGCTCCATTTTTTTTAGGTTTTAAGTACAGATGTAGTATAGTAAACACACATGCACAAAATTGAGCCATATTGTGTCAACTTCAAACGGATCCGTCCCCATTGACTTACATTGTAAGTCTGGACGGATCCGTTTGCCTCCGCACGGCCAGGCAGACACCCGAACGCTGCAAGCAGCATTCGGGTGTCCGCCTGCTGAGCAGAGCGGAGGCCAAACGCTGCCAGACTGATGCATTCTGAGCGGATCCGCATCCACTCAGAATGCATTAGGGCTGGACGGATGCGTTCGGGGCCGCTTGTGAGAGCCTTTAAACGGAACTCACAAGTGGAGCCCCGAACGTTAATGTGAAAGTAGCCTAAGGCTACTTTCAAACTCACGTTTTGTGTGGAGCCATCATGGACGGATCCGTTCAGATAATACAACCGTCTGCATCCGTTCAGAACGGATCCGTTTGCATTATCTGTAACATAGCCAAGACGGATCCGTCTTGAACACCATTGAAAGTCAATGGAGGACGGATCCGTTTTCTATTGTGCCAGATTGTGTCAGTGAAAACGGATCCATCCCCGTTGACTTACATTGTGTGTCAGGACGGATCCGTTTGGCTCAGTTTCATCAGACCAACACCAAAATGCTGCAAGCAACGTTTTGGTGTCCATCTCCAAAGCGGAATGGAGACAGAACGGAGGCAAACTGATGCATTCTTAGCGGATCCTTATTCATTCAGAATGCATTAGGGCAAAACTGATCCGTTTTGGACCGCTAGTGAGAGCCCTGAACGGATCTCACAAACGGAAAGCCAAAACACAAGTGTGAAAGCAGACTAACATGATGAGTTAAGAAATTTGAGTTAACAGTTTGTGTGTTAACCCTGCTACATCTGTATCAGGGTATGTATGGCATGCAGCGGGGATCTAATAGCGCTTACTATTTTTTCTGGGCGCCGCTCCGTTCGCCCGCTGTGGCCCCCGTTTAATTCTCTCGCCCTGTATGCTAATTTTCGCATCGGTACAGGGAGGAGGAGACTGCCCTTTTTCTCAATGGGCGTTCCTTTTAACTGGCTGTGAGCTGACCAATCGCAGCGGAGAGCGTCACGGGCAGGGAAGAAAAAAAACCTCACCTTCTCCCTGGCTGTGACGCTCTCCGCTGCGATTGGACAGCTCACAGCCAGGGAGAAGGAGACGCCCATGGAGAAACAGGGCAGTCTCCTCCTCCCTGTACCGATGCGAAAATTAGCATACAGGGCGGGAGAATTAAACGGGGGCCACAGCAGGCGAACGGAGCGGCAACCAGAAAAAGTTGTAAGCGCTATTAGATCCCCGCTGTATGCCCTACATACAGACTTAGTTTATAAAGTCTGGACCCATGAAAGGTTCTCTTTAAAAATACTGACTAAAGGGTCAGACATAGCACCTGTGCAGCAGGGTCAGCTGCGCAGAAGCCTAGGGGTCTGGTCACACCTTTAGAGCAGAAGTGCCCAGGTTGCACAGCTAAGATGAGAGCGAGACCTAGCCGACTGACCAGGGTGGAGATTGCAGGCCGATAGGGTGGATGATGGTGGAGATTAGGTTGCAACAGAGAGAAGCTTAGTGGTGCAATAGGGGCCCAAAGACATCATTTTGTTTGTGGCCCCAGAAACTCCATATCCACCCCAGCATAGAGTCCAACTGTCTTGTCATAAAAAGAATCTTTATGTAAATGGAAGAGATCTAACACTTCTTATAATCAGAAGTACTAGCTATTACATAAGATCACTGACCCAACTACTTGGCTTACCACCCTTAGATATCTGCTCGTGTGTACATGCAGAAAGTAAAAAATAATACAATAAAAGTGTCAAAATATAACAGAAACAATTAATAACCTGATTAACAAATACACATGGGTAATTATAAGAATGACAAGTCATTATTCACACCCACCAACCAAAAACCTTGCTGTGACATGATTTATTACTTTATTAATTTCTGTGATCATTATAAATGGATTGCAAACAAATGAACGCTGATATAGCCACCCACTGTACAAAAGTAAAGGCATGCCCTGTATGAACACAAACAACCCTATTGCTCAGAGTCATAGCATATGATAACACACACCTACAGGCACAGTATACATGTGCTATTGAATGCAAAAAAGCTGAAAAATGTACCACCAGCTTCTGAACCCTTAAAGGGGTTGTCCGGGATTGAGGACTTTGTTACATTAGTACAAGACAGACAAACATATAACATCCATCCATGTCCTACCTTTTCCACAAGTTTCATATAGGAAATTCTTCTGCGAAAGTGAACTTTTCTTAGACTCGGTGGTGTATCGGGTCCCTTACAGGAGCGCTGAAGCCTCTTCTTCCTGCTGCTCAGGGAGCCCGGTGACGTCACCGGCACTGATGCTCTTGCCAGTAAAACAGCTATGACAGCGGTAAAGCCCGCCCATCACCGAACACACTGCCCGGCGGAAGCCTCTGCCCGGCAGTGTGTTATTGTAAACAAAAGAGCCTTTGCGCGATTTAGCGCAGCGCAAAAGGAGAGCATCGGAGCATGAACTGCTCCGATGCTAAAGTCAGGGGTGCTGCCTGGGTGAAAATAGAGGTTTGTCTGGGTTCAACTCTGAACCCGGACAACCCCTTTAACTGGTGCCATACAAGTAGTCAGCTGTACCCAGGGGTGCACCTAGCCTTTCTACTGCCTGAGGTGAAAACTGAAACAACGTCCCAACCCCCAATGCCAACTTCTTAACCTAACCCCCTCCCTCCAGCCCTACTATTAAAGACATACTTGGAAAACATTACATACAGCGCTACAAAACATACAGGGTAATACAGCGCCACATACTGTGCCCATTGTGCTTCCGAATGCTATACAGAAGAAACAGATAATCTGCTGGTGCTGCCTGAGGCAATCGCGTCATTGGTAGTGCACCCCTAGCTGTACCCTGCATGCTTTATACTGTAATACTAGTAAATTTAGTTAAAATAACTACCAAAGCTTTATAGAGATCACGCAAGCCACAGGTAAGAAGGGGCCGGCATAATCCCTTCTAGAACATACTACTATAGAACCACAGGCATTTTATGTGCCACCATATGGTGCCGACGTCCTGCCCCGTATTGCAGAAGTACACTACCGTAGAAGCAATTCTGCAGGATATTGCCTCCATGACATTTCATCTGATGGAGCTTGCAACTTTTGTTTCCCGTCAAATTCCATATGGATTTGACAAAAACTTGCTTAGTTGAGATTAGAGGCATATGCTATGAAGGTAAAATTATAAGCCCACAGACTTGTACGTGTGCCATATCATGGAAAGACCATGTGTAAAATAACTTGTAGTAAACAGAATTTCAGACAACGTGTAATCTCGATGAGCTCATCCAGGGAAAATATGCAGGGTATTTGTCATATTAAAGAATGACAGCATTCACAAATTGACACTGACAGGCTCCAACCTGCAAGTAAAAGCACGTCTTCCAAGAATTCTCATATTTAAAGAGGACCTTTCACCACTCCTGACATGCCTGTTTTAATAGCTTCATGCATTCCCCGTGTAATAACAATTCTGGAGTCTCTATTCTTATGGCTCTATGTTGTGCTATTCCTTTATTATTCCTGCTAGAAGTTATAAATTAATTGCCATTAGCCTTCAGTAAGGGTACAGAGGGGAAGTAACCAGTTGGGGGTGTGTACCTGCACAGTCTGAAAACGGCAGCACTGATTGGATAGAGTGCCTCTGTACAGGTACACCCCCCAACATGTTACCTCCCCTCTGTACCCTTACTGCAGACTGCTAGCAATTCATTCATAACTTCTAGTAGAAATAATAAAGGAATGGCACATCATTGACCATAAGAATAGATGTTCCAGAATTTTTATTACATGGGGAAAGCATAAGGCTAATAAAACAGACATGTCAGGAGCGGTGAAAAGGTTGGAGGCAAAAAGAAAAACCTTTGCTACAAATGTATTAGATTATAGGTAATGCTGTATTGCTGTGTACAAATATACATATACTGTATGTATAGTGCAGCCTTAATAAACATGGACTCCTATTAAAGGGAACCCGTCACCGGGATTTTGGGTATAGAGCTGAGGACATGGGCTGCTAGATGGCCGCTAGCACATCCGCAATACCCAGTCCGCATAGCTTTGTGTGCTTTTATTGCTTAAAAAAATCAATTTGATACATATGCAAATTAACCTGAGATGAGTCCTGTACGTGAGATGAGTCAGGGACAGGACTCATCTCAGGTTAATTTGCATATGTATCAAATCTGTTTTCTAAGGCTACTTTCACACTAGCGTTGGAGCGGATCCGTTCTGAACGGATCCGCTCATATTAATGCAGACTGTGGCTCCGTTCAGAACGGATCCGTCTGCATTATAACTTAGAAAAATTTCTAAGTGTGAAAGTAGCCTGAGCGGATCCGTTCAGACTTTACATTGAAAGTCAATGGGGGACGGATCCGCTTGAAGATTGAGCCATATGGTGTCATCTTCAAGCGGATCCGTCCTCATTGACTTCCATTATAAGTCGGAACGGATCCGCTCGCCTCCGCACGGCCAGGCGGACACGCGAACGCTGCTTGCAGCGTTCAGGTGTCCGCTCACTGAGCGGAGCGGAGCCTGAGCGCTGGCAGGCGGATGCATTCTCAGTGGATCCGCCTCCACTGAGAATGCATTAGGGCCAGACGGCTGCGTTCAGGGCCGCTTGTGAGCCCCTTCAAACAGAGCTCACAAGCGGACACCTGAACGCAGGTGTGAAAGTAGCCTTACACAATAAAAGCACACAGAGCTATGGGGACTGGGTATTGAGGATGTGCTAGTGGCCATCTATCAGCCCATGCCCTCAGCTCTATACACAAAATGCCGGTGACAGGTTCCCTTTAAGGATAGACAGCAACCACAGTAAGAATGGTTTCATACTAAGTTTTGCCTACTTTTTATAAGCAAAAAACATCACGGCCAGAAGCTACATGCTGGCCAATAGGAAATTTACTGTATAAAATTGACCAACCAACGCTGCATTATTTTTTTTCAAATCTCTGCATGCTCTGGTTGTGATGTTTTATGCAGCTGTTTTCACATCTCTTTTAGGCTATATGCATATGGCAGTGTAGTTTATGTGGTTTTTCCCTGTGGATTTTCATGCGGTTTTTCCTTTGCAACACCAAAATCCTCATGTGTTACTTGTGAATTTTGTCATAGATTTTGAGACAGATTTGCCCCAGATCTCAATGCAAAGGGTGAAATCTACACTGAAATCTGCACATACAACAGACAGGCTGCAGATTTCAAAATCTACTCGCAGAAAAATTCTGCACTGTGTAGACCAGATTTTGAAATTCTCATCTTCATAGCTGGTCCCCTGCTGAGTATTAGAACCACAATCTGCATAGAAAATCTGCGGGTAATATGCACCATGTGCATGTGACCTTAGGGTGATGTCACAGCTTATTGTGGCAGGATTTGCCAGAGAAGCAACTGAACTAAAAGAACAACTCCTGAAAGAAGGAGAACAGACATTTCTTGATGGTGTCGAACTACTATCAAGGCCGTGCTTGGACAGACAGTAAGGTAATAGCTCGTTTATGGCAAAAGTCTTTACTGCTTGTGGAAGGGGTTAATTTACTCTGGCACTCACCAGACTTTTGAGATGAACTGGACATCCGGATCTCAGATCTTCACCCCGTAAACTGGGCATTGCAGAAAGTGTTAATTAGAGCAGAACTGCACGTCTGTGGTTATTTGAGAAGATTGCAAAGTGTTCTTACAGTGAGAAACTCGGAGAGGATTACTACCATCCTTGCTACTGTCTATACTCAGCATCTATTCCGTAAAGACTGTATTTACTGTAACCAAACAGGCCTGGTCATTGTCATTCATCCACCAGGCTCTCAATCTGCCCTCCTGCCTTACACCAGTCTATCTAACATCAAGGACACCCCAGCCATCAACGGGCAGGAAGCCCAGAAAGTCCAGGGAGTGGCCCAGGAAGCGCTAGGGAGAGGGATTAGCCACCATGAGAACTACAACCACCCCCGCTGCCACTCCCCCATCTTCTCTAACAACGTCCACCACACCTCCCCTGTGGGTCAGCGTGCTGTAGCTGCGACAGGGAAAACTACAACAGAAAAGCTATATGTTTCAAAAGATGACAATTACTTACCGGTAATTGGATTTTCCATTTAGCCTCCACAACGGCACTGAGAAGGAGGATACCCCGCCTCCCAGGGTCAGAAAACAACGTGGAGAACTAACCTTTAAAAGCCTCCTCCCCTTTACCTTCTCCAGTAAGTATCCGAGAACTTAAGATGATGCAGAAACAGAAACTACTTTATTGTAGCACCCTGATCAACAAGAGAAAAAAAAAATCAAGCGAGCACAGTGTATGGCCATTTAGACACTAACTGATAAACAAAATAAAGGAAAGGTCCCTGTTGGAAGCAACGTCCAGTCTGCAATGCCTGAAGAACGTTTTAGGATTAGACCAGGTGGCTGCTTGGCATATCTGGCTCAGTGAGGCAGAAGCACATTCCGCCCAGGAGGTTGAAATTGCCCTAGTTGAGTGGGCAGTCAATCGCACTGGTGGTGAGGATTCCTTTTCCTTATACGCTCTAGTAATAGTCATTTTGATCTACCGTGAGATGGTCAATTTTGATGCGCCCTGGTCCTTGTTAGCTCCCGCAAACTGGACAAAAAGTCTATTTGACTTTCTTATAGTTTTTGTGGCTTCCAGGTAGGCAAGGATGCATCTCCTCACATCGAGATTATGGAACTTAGCTTCCTTGTCTGATCTAGCCTGTGGACAGAATGTAGGTAGTGATATATCTTAAACACAATGAAATCTAGAACATACCTTGGGCAGAAAGGAAGGTTCATGATGTAGGACAACTCTATCTTCCAGTATCGTCAGATAGGGCGGTCGTTAAGACAAAGCCTGGATTTCTCCCACTCTCCTGGCGGAGGTGATCGCAATCAGAAAGGCTGTTTTTAGAGAGAGCAGGCTAAGAGGGATTTCTGAAATGGGCTCGAAAGGAGGGTCTACAAGAACTGAAAGGACTAAATTGAGGTCCCAGGGAGGGACAATAGATCGGACTGTAGGTCTCAATCTATTTGCGCCTTTAAAGAAACGCTTAATTAAGGAAAATTCTGCGAGTTTTAGATCTAAAAAGGTGCTGACTGCCGCCACTTGAACTTTAAGGGTACTGACCAGTAGACCGTTTTCCAGGCCTTTTTGCAGGAATTCTAGAACTATTTTTAAGTCTGGTTTCCTCGAGGGATCCCAGGAGCCCTGTGAAAAGGAAAGAAAGGTATTCCAGACCCTATCATACATTTTTTAAGTGACCGGTTTCCGACTGCTTAGAATTGTGTGAATTACCGCGTCTGATAGGCCTTCGGCTTTTAGAATGCCGCGTTCAGCCTCCAAGCTGTCAGGTTTAGTTGATGGATCTTTGGGTGCTGGACCGGGCCTTGGAGCAGAAGAGCCAAGACTTGGGGAAGCTGCCAGAAGTCCCCCTTTGCCGTCTTTAAAGGGACACTGACAGGGCCAATAAGCATATTGAGGTAATACACAGGTAAATTGGCTAGATTTAGAATCAGATCTGAATAATTTTTTTCGTTCTTTAAAACTTAAGGTTTGGTTCCATGGAACCAGTGGGGAGCAGATGAGGAAAGAGAGTGAATTTTCATGTCACATGTTTAATTTATTTAACCAGAGTTCTTTCACTCCAATACTCAATGAACCTGCAATTGATGCCTATGCCTCCGCTGTCAAATCTGAGATTGAAATACTGAGGTCGCTTCCGCGGTCTGAGAACTTCAGATTCCCGAATCTCACTGCAGCGGAGGCATACGCATTAACTGAATTGAAAAGGGACAAAGAGCTAACAATAAAACCCGCCGACAAAGGCGGCGCGGTTGTAGTAATGGATACGGCCAAATATATTCAAGAAATTTTAAGGCAATTAGGTGACACCAAGGTATACAGTATGGTTTCTCATGATCCTAAATTTCAGATTGTACGTTTAATTGAGCAATGTGTCTCTGATGCCTTGACTGCAGGTATTATTGATCAAAAATTGTCCGAATATTTGATTGTCCCTCATCCGATCACTCCGGTAATTTATGTATTGCCCAAGGTCCACAAAACATTGGTGGACCCACCGGGGCGTCCCATTGTTTCGGGGACCGATTCAGTATTTGGCCACGTTGCAATCTTTTTGGATAAGGTGCTTCGTGACTTTTCTACAGGAGGACAATCATATATCAGGGACACCTCTGACTTTCTGCTCAAGTTAAGAGAGATCAATTTGATAGAAACAGATTGTATCACTTTGGTGTCTTTCGACGTAGTATCCCTTTATACTTCAATCGAGCATCATAAGGGCATCACTGCAGTACGGAGCATGCTCGAGATGTCTTCATTGACACCTGAAGCTAGCTCATTCATTATTAGTCTCCTCACTATTGTCCTTGAATATAATTACTTTCTTTTTCAGGATACTTACTATGTCCAAAAACGAGGCGTGGCAATGGGGTCCAACGTGGCCCCCACGTATGCCAACATTTATATGCGCCGATTTGAGGAAGATGTCGTCTATGGCTCCCACCACGCCCAATACATCAAGGGGTGGTGGAGATACATAGACGACATCTTCCTCATTTGGACTGGAACTGTACAACAGCTGCATGATTTCCATCTGTATCTAAATAGCATAGATGATGAACTACAATTTACCGTTACCTATTCTGATGTCTCTGTCCAATTCTTGGACACTAATGTTATTGTAACAAATGGCTTTTTGAGTACGCAGCTTTATACAAAACCCACGGACAGAAACATGACATTACGGTACGAGAGTTGTCACCCACGCAGTATGGTGAAACATTTGCCATACTCGCAGTTTTTGAGGGCAAAAAGAATAGTTACGGACAGGATTTCTTTAGACAAGACCATTGAGGAGATGACTGTTAAATTCAAACAACGGGGATATCCTAGTAAACTACTGGAGATACAGAAGGACAGAGTATTAGCTCTTGATAGAGATTCCCTGTTGCAGACCAGTGGTAAAAATAGGAAGGTAGATCAGAGGGTCACATTTGTATCCACTTATTCTGAACATAGTAATGACATTAATAAAATATTGAAACGACATTGGTCGGTATTAAGTGGTTGCAAAAAAGCTGTGCCCGAATTTAAGGTACCGCCTTTATGTGCATACCGGAGATGTAAAAACATCAGAGACCAATTAGTGAGGGCAGATGTTGGACCCAAAAATGTCATCAGACAAACTACATTGGCACCATCAGGCACTGGTTGTTTCCCGTGCCTGCATTGTGTCAATTGTCGATTTATATGTAGATCTAGGGTCTTCACACATCCCAGTACAGGCATTATATACCCTATTAAATTCCATCTCTCTTGCGACTCTACTTTTGTGGTATATGTGCTCTCCTGCCCCTGCCAGACATTGTATGTAGGGGAAACCTCCACTGATTTAAAAACAAGACTCAACAACCATAGATTCACCATCAGGAAGGGTCGTACTGATCTTCCTGTGCCAAGACATTTTTCACTCAAAAAACACAATGAAAAGGACCTGCGATGTTGGATCATTGATCAGATACCAATGCCTCGCAGGGGTGGGGATCGTATCATATTGCTCAAAAAGAGAGAGTCATTTTGGATTCGGACTTTAAATAGTCTACAACCCAATGGCCTGAATATTGACTATAGGTATGGAGGAGGAATCTGAGGAGAGTAGGGTGCCCTTTGATGTGTTGCCTCTGATGTATTCAAATATTTTCTCCTGCAGAGGACATGTATACTGACAAAAAATGTTATATAAAAAATGTAAACTTTATATAAAATATAAAAAATAAAAAATAAGAACAAAAATATTATAGAAACGTGTAAAACAAGATTTTTATGTATTCTGGGTGTCACTTGTATCACTAATATTACATATCATTTCAGATATGTAATTTACACTGGAATTCCGGGGGAAGACTTGAAGTAATAATGTTGCACCTGGGAGGTGGATGAGGAGCCTACCAAGTATTTGTTTGGATTTTCAAACCTTTTATTTTTCTTGTGTATTGGTGTCATTGTCCCGATAGCATATCAAAAGGATTAATCTTGAACATGCAAATGGAATGTTGATTGCCCAAATATCGATTTTCTTGTTTTGATTTATGATTGAGGAGAACCCTCTAGGTCACGAGCTGCAGCAAGTATGCGACCGATGGTGCTGATGGCATTAGCGTGCTGCCAGCATCATGGGCACACAAAGAGGTTGGTTTCCCATCTTGGAAAAGTGGGGACCTTCCTACTTGGCTGTGTTAAGTGGAATACATCCACTGTGATCGATTATGGAACTTAGTATGCACATAGTAATCAATGCAGTAAAGAATATAGATTGGCTGCATTCCCTTGAATACGATGGTGGCTATAGGCATCAAAGTTGGAACTGCACATGCGCTTCCTCACTCCAGTGACGCCACATATGACCTGGCAGAAGGCATCGCTATGTGCCTGTGACGTCACTTAGGAGCGACATCTCTAACAAACGTGGTGCCGCTCGGACGTGCTCTGACGTTTGATATGCGACCGGGACATGCGCACTTGCATCAGGGAGACGCGCTGAATAGCGCGATAGTATATGTGGGCTCTATCACTCTCTCAGGTATTTTCTCATTATCATACCCCATCACATATGTGCACAATTAATGTTTTATGAGTAATCATGGACGAACTATGAACAGCTGATAGTGTTTATGGATTTTAGATTATAACATAGGACTGTCAGCCCCATTATGCACTTTATACACTGTATGCACTTGTCACTTTAACAATGATCATTATGATGACTATTTTGTAATTGTATTTATATTTTTGTACATTGATGTTTATTAAGTATCAATTATATGGTTACACAATTGATTTAATTGACTCACTGATATATGCTGGCTTTACATTTTTTGTCATTGCTTGAGAAAGGCTCATGTAGAGCCGAAACGTTGCTTTTTTGCTGCCACCACATGGGTGATTAAACTTTATCTGCTTTACCGAAGATACCGTCTGGAGTGCTGTCCAATTTTTTCCATTGTCTATTGTGGGTAAGCTCCAGTTGCCATCCTTGGACTCTGCACCCAATTTTTCCATAGGTGGTGCTGCCGGTAGATTTTTATACATATATATATATATATATATATATATATATATATATATATGGCAGTACAGGTCTTATAATGGGTATTACAATCATATAAGTATCCCCCCTGTCCACATTATACATACAGTAAACTTTAAGTTTTAGAACCTGCTCCAACGGTCTTCAATCTGCCCAAGGGGCGGCGTTTCACCTCTCTTGCGCCCAGCCAGCCTCCCCCAACTGCCGCTTTGAAGCGCCGCCCAGCTCATGAATATTCAGTTTGCTGGGCGGCTTCTGCGGTCCCCGCTCTGAAGCGCTTTGCTTAACAGTGCCCTGCGCATGCGCCGGATCTTGTGAAGTCGGGGACAGTAAGCGCCGCCCAGCGAAGTGAATATTGATTAGCTGGGCGGCGCTTACTGTACCGGACTTCACAAGATCCGGCGCATGCGCCGGGCACTGTTAAGCGAAGCGCTTCAGAGCGGGGACCGCAGAAGCCGCCCAGCAAACTAAATATTCATGAGCTGGGCGGCGCTTCAAAGCGGCAGTTGGGGAGGCTGGCTGGGCGCAAGAGAGGTGAAACGCCGCCCCTTGGGCAGATTGAAGACCGTTGGAGCAGGTTATAAAAACTTAAAGTTTACTGTATGTATAATGTGGACAGGGGAGATACTTATATGATTGTAATACCCATTATAAGACCTGTAGTGCCATATATATACCTCAATATGCTTATTGGCCCTGTCAGTGTCCCTTTAACAATAAAGGGAACCAAGTCCTTTTTGGCCAGTAAGGCGCTATCATTATGACATCGCAGCTGTCCTCTAAAAAATTTTGCTAGCGTCCTGGGGATCAGGGATACTGGCGGAAACGTGTACTAAGGCCCTCTGGCCAGGGACCCGAGAAGGCGTCCACCCTCAGCGGATTGTCCTGGTATGATAGGGAAAAGAATTGCTTCGTTTGACCGTTTGCCTTTGTCGCGAATAGGTCCAGGATTGGGACTCCCCATCTCTTGGTTAATTCCTGAAAAATTATTTTGTTCAGGGACCACTGCCCTGACTAGTGGACTTCTGCTCAAGTAATCCGCCAGGAGGTTTTCATTCCCTTTTAAGTGTACCGCTGATATAGACACTATGTTATTCTGTGCCCAAGAGAACAGCCGGGACGCTGTTTGACCTAGAATCTTGCTTCTCGTGCCCCCCTGCTTGTTTATATACAGTTGCAAGAAAAAGTATGTGAACCCTTTGGAATTAAATGGATTTCTGCACAAAATTGGTCATAAAATGTGATCTGATCTTCATCCAAATCACAACAATAGACAATCACAGTCTGCCTAAACTAATAACACACAAATAATTAAATGTTACCATGTTTTTATTGAACACACCATGTAAACATTCACAGTGCAGGTGGAAAAGGTATGTGAACCCTCGGATTTAATAACTGGTTGAACCTCCTTTGGCAGCAATAACGTCAACCAAAAGTTTCCTGTAGTTGCAGATCAGACGTGCACAACAGTCAAAAGTAATTCTTGACCATTCCTCTTTACAGAACTGTTTCAGTTCAGCAATATTCTTGAGATTTCTGGTGTGAATCACTTTCTTGAGGTCATGCCACAGCATCTCAATCGGGTTGAGGTCAGGACTCTGACTGGGCCACTCCAGAAGGCGTATTTTCTTCTGTTTAAGCCATTCTGTTCTTGATTTACTTCTATGCTTTGGGTCGTTGTCTTGTTGCAACATCCATCTTCTGTTAAGCTTCAGCTGGTGGACAGATAGCTTTAAGTTATCCTGCAAAACGTCTTGATAACCTTTGGAATACATTTTTCCTTCTATGATAGCAATCCTCCCAGGCCCTGACGCAGCAAAGCCGCTCCAAACTAGGATGCCCCCACCACCATACTTCACAGTTGGGATGAGGTTTTTTCTCCACACAGTGTTGTGTGTTTCTTCCAAACAACTCAACTTTGGTTTCATCTGTCCACAGAATATTTTGCCAGTACTGCTGTGGAACATCCAGGTGCTCTTGTGCAAACTGTAAACATGCAATATTTTTTGGGGACAGTGGTGGATCCTCTGTGGTATCCTCCCATGAAATCCATTCTTGTTTAGTGTTTTACATATCGTAGATTCGTTAACAGGGATGTTAGCATATGCCAAAGACTTTTGTAAGTCTTTAGCTGACACTCTAGGATTCTTCTTTACCTCATTGAGCAGTCTGCGCTGTGCTCTTGCAGTTATCTTTACAGGACAGCCACTCCTAGGGAGAGTTGCAGCAGTGCTGAACTTTCTCTATTTATAGACAATTTGTCTTTCCGTGGACTGATGAACAGCAAGGCTTTTGGAGATACTTTTATAACCTTTTCCAGCTTTATGCAAGTCAAAAATTCTTAATCGTAGCTCTTCTGAGAGCTCTTTTGTGCGAGGCATCATTCACATCAGGCAATGCTTCTTGTGAAAAGCAAATCCAGAACTGGTGTGTGTTTTTTATAGGGAAGGGCAGCTGTAACCAACACCTCCAATCTCATCTCATTGATTGGACTCCAATTATCTCTTGATGTCATTAGTCTAAGGGTTCACATACTTTTTCCACTTGCACTATGAATGTTTGCATTGTGTGTTCAATAAAAAACATGGTAACATTTAATTATTTGTGTGTTATTAGTTTAAGCAGACTGTGATTGTCTATTTTTGTGACTTAGATGAATATCAGATCACATTTTATGACCTATTTGTGCAGAAAGCCATATAATTCCAAAGGGTTCACATACTTTTTCTTGCAACTGTATGCCACCGTCGTATTGTTGTCTGTCAGGATTTTCACGTTCCTGTGATGGACAGAGGATTGAAAAGCTTTTAATGCTAGAAACACTGCTTGTAGCTCTTTTGCATTTGAGGATAGAGGAAGAAAACTGGTTCCCCACATGCCTTGAACAATCTGGCCCTCGCTGTGAGCCCCCCATCCTAATCCGCTTGCATCGGTTGTAATCACTACTATGTCTGACAGTCTCTACTGGACTCCCTGACTGAGATATTCTCTTTTTAGCCACCAATCTAGGGTCAATTTGACCTGAAGGGGGAAGGGATACTTTTTTGTCCAGGGAGAGGGGACTTTTGTTCCAGGAGAAAATTTTGGAGCGGTCTGCTGTGGAATTGTGCCCACTTTATTGCTGGAATAGTGGAAGTCATGACCATAATTTGTCTGAAGGATACCTTCTGACGGCGTTTGAACATACAGATTTTGGTAATCAGATCCTGGATCTTCGAGCTCGGAAGGAAGGATGTCATTAACTCTGAATCCAGGAGGATGCCTAGAAATTTCTTCCTCTGGGAAGGAACCTGTCACCACCAGACATCTGAGAAGCTCTGACAGAAGTTCTATACTGGAGAATAGAAGCCTTCCTCTAGTTGGTCCAGGGGAACTGGGATGACTGCTTGTTTTACCAGAAGAGCCTGTATCTGGGATTTCATCAGCAACTGAATGAATTTCGTCAACTTCTTGTTTACCAGGAACCTTTTTGGCGGTGGAGAGGAAAACTCTATTCTGTACCCTGACCGGATTAGATCTAGAACCCAGGGAGAGTTGGTAATTTTTCCCCAATCCGGATAAAATTTCTGAAGTATTCCCCCCACAGGATCCCTGGCGTCATTGAGGAGGTTGTTTTGAAGATTTATCGGGGTTGAACAAGAAATCTTTCCCTCTGCCCTTAGATGTTTGCCAGGAACTTGATCCTTCTTTCCGTCTTTGATCCGATCTACCCTTTCTCTGGGAGCGAAAGGGCCGGCGGTTGTGAAAGAATTTTGGTTCAGAGGGGAATCCTTTCTTCCGGTCGGACGCTTTGTCTAATATATCGTCCTGAACAGGTCCGAATAACCTATCGCCTTCACAAGGAATGTTACAATGTTTATTCTTTGAGGTATTATCTCCCAACCAGGATCTCAGACATATGGATCTTCTAACAGCATTGGATAGGGCCGCTGATCTAGCTGAGAGCCTCACTAGATCCGCAGATGCATCCAATAAAAAATTGGTGGCTTGCTTCAACACTGGAAGAGAGGCCAGGATATCTTCAGAGGGGGTACCGGCTATCAAATGCTCCTCAAGCGAGAGTTCTGGCAGTGCAGGTTGCTGCGATGCTGGGCCTTAACATGGAAGTACAGGTGTCCCATGACTTTTTAAGAATTGACAGATCTTTTGTCCATTGGGTCTCTAAGCAGGCCGACATCTTTGAATGGGAGTGAAGATATTTTTGATATTCTTGCCACTGGCGCATCAACCCGAGGGGTCTTATCCCAGAGGGCAGAGTCAATCTCACTGAAGGGGTATTTTCTTTTAAATACCCTGGACACCCCAGATCTTTTTTCTGGGTCCCTCCATTCAACAGAAATTATTTTTTTTATATGCTAATGAACTGGGAACACTATTCTTTTTTTGTCGGCCAATCCCCTGAACAATTGGCCCTGGATGGATTGTGGTTCCCTTGCTTTTTCAATGCTCATCGTTGTCCTGATAGTTTTGAGGAGGGAGTCAGTGTCCTCAAAAGAGCATAAGGGCTTGCCTGAAATATCCTCAGAGGAAGACGAATCTGAATCAAAGGGTATTTCGCCATCATCAAAGTCCAGATCCATGTCCTGAGAAACATCCGTGACTGTTTTTGAGGTGGAGGGTGCTAGAGGGAGAGTCATCCATTTAGACTCAATGGCCGTGCTGACCTCTTCTTTGATCATAGCTTTTAGGCTGTCCACTAGGGATGGTGTCTCATCCGCCATTACTTTTTCAGTACACTTCTAACAAAGCGGCTTTTTATGGTGGCCAGCTAACTGCTTTTTACATATGGCACACTTCTTCTTAGCTGAAGGTTCCCCAATCCTGCTGAATTTACCCTGAAAAGTTAGGGAAAATAGAAAAAGAATTGCTTCAGCCAGAAGAAGATTACTAAGGAGGGGGGAAACTTCACCTAAGTGCGACCCAGGGAAAACCCACAAGGCAAAAGTGTGCAGCAGAGGAAAAAAAGGACTCCCATGGGAGAAAGCTTACCGGGCTGAGGGCCTTTGGAGGCTGGCAGTACTCCAGATGCCGAGGACGCCATTCCAATGTCCCGCGGGCGAATTTGAATACATTTCCGGGTCACGTGGTACTGCGCGCACACCGACGTCAGCGCACGCGCACCCAGGTGACCCGTCTCGCGAAACTTCGGCCCTGGAAGTCTCGCCAACGCCGGCTGCCTCCGCACAGCTCAGTGAAGAGAACTGGACGCCCGGGGTTGCCTGGGTGCCGCAGGACTTACACTTGGATGCCGGAAGGGCCTCTATCTTTGCCCCGCGAACCGGCGTCCCGCAGCAGCCCTCCTAACCTACCAGCTAGGGAAAAAATGAGGGAGAGACGTCCCGGAAGGAACCCAGGCTGCACGCAGTTTTCTGGTGAAGAGCATTAAGGATCCCGCTCCGTTCTCCACTTAGTCCCGAGGGACAGGAAACAATGGAGAAGGTAAAGGGGAGGAGGCCTTTAAAGGTTAGTTCTCCAGGTTGTTTCCTGTCCCTGGGAGGTGGGGTATCCTCCTGCTCAGTGCCGTTCGGGAGGCGTATGGAAAAACAAGATTACAGTTCTTACCTAAAAAAAAAACAAAACAAAAAAAAAACGAACCAGAGTAGAGTTGTTGGAATCAAATGAAACTTTCTATATGTGAGTTTAATGATGACATATGTAAGTCATTACAATATTAGAGCAAAGGATACGATTATTGGGGAAAACTGGATAACTGAAAGGCTCTAGGACCCAGTTGGGCCACCTTTTGTCTGGATACAAGATGAGATATGGTTGGGCATGGAAGCATACAGGTTCCTTATAATATCCTGCATAACGTTTGCCCACAGATGTTACAGTTGGACCTGTAGATTTTACACATTCCTGGGTTGCCGAAGCTGGGGTCCCAGCTGGTCCTATAAATGCTCGATTGGGGATAAATCGTGTGACAGGCTAAAAAAGTGTTGTAATCTGACGGAGACATTCCTTGGAAACCCTTGCTGTGTGTGGCGGATCATTATCCTGCTGGAAAATGCCAGTTGGAAGCCCTTCCATGAAAGGCAACGTATGTAGCGGCAGGATGTCCTGCACATATCACTGAGCTGTTGGAGTCCCTCTTATGACTACCAGGGGTTACCCACTGTTGCATATGATGGCTCCCCAGATCATCACACCAGCAGTTGGAGCAGTCTGTAACTCCACAGCAAAGGCAGGGCTGAAGCGTTCACCACGAGGCCTACATACTCAAACCTGACCCTCATCCGATCCCAAACAGAACCTGGATTCGTTACTATATAGACTAGGGCTGCAACGATTAATCGACGTTCTCTATAATATTCAATAACAGGATTCGTTGTCAACGAATCCAGTTATCAAATAATCGGCTAAATCGTTGCTAGGCGCTATGCCTGAGTGTCCCGTTGTTCTAACCTTATCCCTCGTGACTTCTGGGGGTGTGCGCCTCAGCATGTCTGCTCGACCTGCACTCTTATTGGCACGCTCTGCCTGCTTTCTGATTGGCTGTCCCGGTGGAGATGGGCGGGGCTATTAGCAGCAGTGTTTGGGCAGAGTAAAATCCCCCCAGCTTCCGGCATTAGCTGTAGTCTCTCCCGTTACGCGGAGACACAAAGACTTGGTGGTGGGCATTGCGGAGGGATAGACGTGGCTGCCGTTTCCAATGCTCAACAGGCACGCCAGTGCCTCAGAGAGTGTTGTCTACCAACTGTTCATCATGTGAGCTGCCCCTGGATGTGTCTCCATGCCTGATCAGGTCCTTCCTGCAGTACTCGAAGTCTCCCACCACCTCCATGTTGGGGCTGCGGGGCTGTCATTCAGTAGCCCCAAAGCACCTGCGCCCCTTTCTTAAGAGCAAGTCAACGTCAGTCACTGTCCAAGGTGCAAGCATCCTGCGCGTCCCCAGGGGCCCATGACACACCCAGGGGACAGCCAATCAGAAAGCAGGCGGAACGTACCAATGAGAGTGCAGGTCGAGCAGACATTCTGACCTGCGCTTGCAGGTCTAGCAGTCAACAATCTCTCACCAAGAGGTACACTACCCAAAAGCAGCTTCTGAGAGCCTATGGGGCAAGCAGCTCATCTATGTCTTCTTATGACCAGATCCAATGTCTAATCAGACCACTCCTGTGATCATTTACATATCTGCCTGAGACATAACTGCATGACAAGTTTTACAGCAATTTGACATTTCTATTTGGGTGATTTTTGTTTGAGAATGAGTGTAAATAAAAAAAAAAACTACAGAAAACATACATAACCCATTCATGTTGCATCAGTGGCTTAACCCCCCATCTATCGCTAAAACACTAGAATTAGGAAACTCTGTCCCATGTTAGGGACAGACAGAGGTCAGGAAAGGCAGAGTACGTTTGAATCCGTGAAACAGGTCTGAGGTCAGGACAGGCAGAGATCAGGTCAGGTAGCGAACAATTAGTCAGTAATTAGGCATAGGTTGGCACACAAGCAGACAAATGAAACAGAACACCTTTGCCGTGACTAGCAAGCTAGAAACACCCATTGCTCAAGCACCTTCCCTCTGGGAAAGATGCCTTAAGTACTCCTGGGTAGTCAGCCATAGGCTGAAGGAGATTAGGCCATGCGCACACTAGCTCTTCAAGACCTGGGAGCGCATGCACACCCTAGGGTCAGACTAAGGAGTCCTAGCATGAGAGTACAGGCTGCATCCTGCAGCAGAAGACATGAGATGGGGACTCTGGCGACTGGGCCCACTGGTGGAGGGCAGAGAAGGGTCAGCTGGTCCAGACCGCCAGAACAGAAGCAAAGGCAGCAGAGTGAGTAATGCGGCGCCCATGCCTGCCCAGGATAACAGGATAGCGACAGGCATGGAGCACCGCTGTAACACACAGCAATACATTGTGTGTTCTGACAACTTCCTATCATGGTCAACATTAGATTTTTCAGTAATTTGTGCTACAGTAGCTCTTCCGTAGGATCACACCAGACTCCCCATGCACATCATTGAGTCTTGGCTGCCTATGACCCGGTTGCAGTTCAGTTTTCCTTACTAGGAGAATTTTGGTTGACATTAGCCACTGCATACCAGGAACACATAAGACCTGCTCTCTTAGAGATGTTCTAACCTAGTCTTTTAGCCATCACAATTAGGCCCTTGTTAAAGTTGCTCGTATCCTTACGCTTGCCCATCATCTTCAAGAACTGACTGTTCCTGACCCATTGACAGGTGCCATTGCCACAGGAGAATCAATGTTATTCAGATCACCTGGCTTTAATGTTATGGCAGTGACCGTGATAGGCTAGGGCTACACGACGACATCAGTCCCCCAAACATTTTTTGTTATGATAATCTATGGTGTCGCACTGTGACATGCTGTTACTGCAACACGACAGTCGCACAAAAATCCAACCAAGTTGCATTTGCACAGTGCGACACCATAGACTCTCATTGCAAATAATGGTGCGCAACATTACTGAAAAGGTCGTTGTGTGGCCGTACCCTTATGGTCTATTATAAAATAGAAAACAGATAACAGTTCTGATGATGCAGATAGTAATGTGTAAGTGTAACAGTGACACCTAGAGGCAGCATTAAAATCTGCAATGGCTACAAATGAACATGACTGTAAAAAAAAAAAAACTTGGGAATTGCACGCATGCATTAAAGAATATGTATAGAAATATATTTATAGGGATGGGAACGAGCCACGGTAATGTGCAATATTCTATACAGATCTGTTTAAGTATTGCAAATGGAATGGTGCGCCCTAAAATAACAGACTTAGGGTTCATGCACACAAACGTATTTTCTTTCCGTGTCCGTTCCATTTTTTCTATGGACCCATTGAAGTGAACAGTTCCGCATACGGTCCGCAAAAAATATAGATGACATCCGCGTGCATTCCGTATTTTGCGGAACGGAACAGCTGGCCCTTCATAGAACAGTACTATCCTTGTCTGTAATGCGGACAATAATAGGATAGGTTCTATTTTTTGGCGGAATGCAAATATGGGCATACGGAAACGGAATGCACATGGAGTAACTTCCGTTTTTTTTGTGGACCTATTGAAGTGAATGGGTCCACATACGGTCCGTGTGCATTCCGTTTCCGTATTTACGTTCCGCAAAAAAATATAGAACATGTCCTATTATTGCCTGCATTACGGACAAGGATAGAACTGTTCTATGAAGGGCCAGCTGTTCCGTTCCACAAAATACAGAATGCACACAGATGTCATCTGTCTTTTTTGCGGATCTGTTTTTTTTGTGCGGACCGCAAAATACATACGGTCGTGTGCATGATTCCTTATTCACAGCACCCCCATAGGTTAAAGGAGTCTGCTCTGTAGAAGTGGTGAGGGCGGAGTAAAAAGACACCTGTGACTATATTTTTTTTTTTAAAAGGTTGCAGACACGTGTTTGTGACTTTTTAATGCCACTTTTCTGGTGCAGAGAGATTATAAATCTCCCCCATAATGTTTTGCAGCTCATTTCAAATCCGCACTGCAGCTCAATTTGTGCTGACATTTTTTACGCAATGTGTGGGTGATATTTATTAAAATCGCATCCACTTTGCTGGTACTGTACAACGTTGCAGATTTGCAGCAGGAAAATGTGATGCAAAATCCATGACATATCTGCCATGAGTGAACCCAACCTTTTATTCATACATTTCCAGGAGAAAATTCTAAGAATTGTAAGTAAAGATGCTCCGTTAGGTCAAGGCGGGCAATACAAGGATTTAGTATAACAGACGAGTGAAGAGAGGCGACAGATCCTAAATCTGGTGAGGTCTTCTCTGAATGCAGATATCAGCCCACATTTACTAATGGGAGTGCACCTAGATTCTGGCATAAATTTGTAAATCTAGGGTTACAAAAATTATCAGCCTGACAAGGGGTCATGACGTAATGAAAAAGGAGTGTGGCTTTGTTGGAAAGAGGCACTGCCTAATTATAATATATAAAACTCAGTGGCAAAATTGCACCACAATTCTGGAGTCAAATTCTGTCTCAAAGTAGGCCAACTCATAGGGGGTCATTTATGACCAGATATACACCACTTTCTTCCCCGCTAACGCCAGGTCTAAAAAAGTGGGCGTAGCGGGGACAGGCTGGCAGGCCCCACACATTCATCATTTTCTACGCCTGGTTTAGGCCTAGATAATGGTCTAAGCCAGGCATACTCAAACTGCGGCCCTCCAGCTGTTGCAAAACTACAACTCCCAGCATGCCCGAACAGCCTTTAGGTATCATCCTACAGCAGGGCATTGTAGGAGTTGTAGTTTTTACAACAGCTGGAGGGCCGCAGTTTGAGGATGCCTGGTCTAAGCATAAGACAGCTCGGAAGTAGTGTTGAGTGAACTTCTGTTTTAAGTTCGGCGTCCAAAGTTCAGGTTATCGAAGAATTCCATTATGGATTCCGCTACAACGGACCATAACAGAATTTAGAATCCATAACAGGATTCTTCGATAACCCGAACCTGAACTTTGGACGCCGAATGTAAAACCCAAGTTCGCTCAACACCGCTAGGAAGCTGCCTTACATTTAGAAGTGGCACACAGAAGTTATGTAGAGGCCAGCGCCTCTAAATAACTTTGGCGATCCACCGCCAGCGCAGGGGCTTATTAAGCAGCCGCTCCACTATCCTCAGTGCTGCCTTCCATTAAAATTAATGGGAGGCAGAAAAGACATGGCGGTCTGCGCCAAAAAATAAAAACATTGTGTGAACGACCCTTAAAGTTTGCACAGAACAAGGTCTCTATGGGACTACAGTACAGTGAGCACAGTGCTCGACTATCTCTGGGGGGGGGGGGGCAGGCCAGGCCTTGTGCTGTGTAAGGGGCCCCTAAATTTCTGATGGCAGCCCTGCCTACAGCCTCCATTGGGTACACTCAGTATAAGTTGGGGATACAAATTTTTCTATTTTTTACTGTATGGAATAGCGCAGTAGGTTCATTCTGTTATTCCATACTGGTTTATTTACAGATGCCCAAACAGGCGATGAAACCTATCTTGACCCAGGTGAAAATTAATACTTCACTTTTATTATTACATAGCCTAAAATCTAAATGTGAGCACGGTGCATTTTTTTATTTTTATTAACAAACCCAAAACTAATTTGTTAAAAATACCCTATTGTTACTGGGATATAAAAAAAATAAATAAAAAAGTATATGTTACATTTTATTTATTTATTTTTTCATAAATTGCTTTAATGAAATGTGTCCCTGTGGAAACGTTTCAGGGTATTGGGGCTTGTAAACACAATATGAGGGCTGGTACATAAAGAAGCATGGTTTCCTAAATATGATGACATTTTTGCATTAAACAGTACCAGATAAGGCTAACCCAGAAAAATATAGCTGAGCTATCCTTTAGACCAAAAAGTTTAACATTTTACCACGAATGCAGCTGCATGGACCCATGTAACAGTACTTACATGACAACCATGTTCTAGAAGACCACCAGTATACCAGGCAGTACGTATCCGGCCTCCCCAAAATGTCTACGCGCTAGAGGACAGGAAAAAATGCAGACGCTGACTGTCACGTGACCCTGCAAGCATCCTACGGAAAGCAGCGTTGTGGGCAAGACGCATGCGCAGAGATAATCTGGGGTTTCGCGCGCTGAAGCTGTCTGATTTGAGCCCCGCCGTTTCTTCTCCGTGCTGTGATGAGTCTGTGGGTAGATAAGTACCGACCTACCTCCCTGTCCAAACTGGACTATCATAAGGAGCAGGCGACTCAGCTGCGGAATTTGGTAAGGTAGCAGGCTTGATGTATGTGCGCACTGTAAATAAAGTTTATTGAAAGAGCTGTGTATGTGCTCATCCCTTGTACATGTGTGCAGTATCTGTGCTACCTGTGTATGTGCAGTGGTGTGTGTGAACATGTCTCGCCCTCAGACCCCAAAACCCGGGGACTTCTGTGTGGCCAGTTCAGACGGTCAGTATTTTTCATCGGTATTTGTAACCCAAAACCAGGAGTGGATTCTACAGAGAAGAGGTGAAATGGAGAGATCTGTGCCTCTTCTGGGTTCTGGACCCGCTCCTGGCTTTGGCTTTACACATACTGATGAAAACTACTGGCTGTGGGCACTAGCCCTTATAGGCCAGTGTTTTTTGACAGCTGGATTTAGCACAGATAACCCTGCCCCCGGGGATATGCACAGAGACCGCCTCCTGTTGTTTTCAGCGGGAGGTTACGGTTTATTGCTGTGGTCGTGTTGTGAAAGGACATGGTGGTCGTGGACAGTGGCCTGTTTAAAAACAATAGGAGGTGATTTCTGCAGGGCACCCTGGGAATTTTTTTAAATTCAGCTATCCCAAAAAAAAAAAATCCATAAGAGCGGCCTCTAAGGCTACTTTCACACTAGCGTTCGGGGCTCCGCTTGTGAGTTCCGTTTGAAGGCTCTCACAAGCGGCCCCGAACGGATCCGTACTGCCCTAATGCATTCTGAGTGGATGCGGATCCACTCAGAATGCATCAGTCTGGACGGATCTGTTTGTCCTCCGCTCAGCAGGCGGACACCCGAACGCTGCTTGCAGCGTTCGGGTGTCCACCTGGCTGTGCGGAGGCAAACGGATCCGTCCAGACTTACAATGTAAGTCAATGGGGACGGATCCGTTTGAAGATGACACAATATGGCTAAATTTTCAAACGGATCCGTCCCCCATTGACTTTCAATGTAAAGTCTGGACGGATCCGTTGAGCAACTTTCACACTTAGAATTTTTTCTAAACTATAATGCAGACGGATCCGTTCTGAACGCAAGTGTGAAAGTAGCCTAACAAAGCTGGAGCCCATTAGAACCCCTCAGGAAGCGCCTGTTCTGACCTATAGGACAAAGCATTTTTTTCATACCTTTTTTTTAAAGGGGAATTCCCATCTCACACAATGGGGGCTAGGATATGCCCCTCCTTGTCTGATAGGTTCGGGTCCCACCTCTGGGGCCTGCACCTACATTGAGAGCTGATCCCTGAAAGTTGTTGGGGGCTCAGCCGCCCTCCATTCATTTCTATGGGGCCACTGAAAATAGCCTAGTGCCGGCTCCGGTTTTTACTTCTCTGCCCCTTTAGAAATGAATGGGAGCGGTGGCCGTGCAAGCCCAGAGCGCTCCTACTCCCTTCTATGGGGAGAGCACTTGACGGTGGCAGGACCCCAGAAAACCCTGGGTCCTCCAGTCACCACTTTCCCCGCTCTGTTATCAGTGTAGGTGCGGGTCCCAGAGGTGGGACCCACACCTATCACACAATGGGGGCGGTATGCCCCCAATGTCCGACATGGGAATGCGTTTTTGTTTTGTTTTTCTGTTGACAGCCATATGAGGGTATTTTTTTATTTTTTTTTGTGTGTTCCATTCTATTTTTCAATGGCACCATTTGAGGGATATACAATTCATTTATTAGTTTTTATTAAAGGAGATGGCCCTCAGAGGCCAGTGATTGGCTGCAGTGGTCACGTGTCAACATGACATCAGCTGCAGCAGACGTTGGCTGGTAGAACTGGAGCAGTGGCATACAATCTGTGAGAAACGTGGTTAGGCCTCGTCCACATCTCCCTTTGTGCATCCGGCAGGACCTCTGGGATCAGAACAGCCTGCCAGATCCTGAACTCCACCTCCAGATCCTCATTGACTGCAATGTGATCCGGACAATAATGCTGGGTTTCAGCCAGAAGAAAACCGTTGTATGCAGCAGTTCCTATCCAACAACAGTTTACATATTTGAGGGGGGGGGGGTTACATTTTATTTCCCCGGCAAATATTTTTCTCTTTATCTCACAAGCAAACTACTACGTACTACTGTTTGTATTGCACTGACGGGCACACTAGACCCTTCGATCCCGGCTGTGTTTTGCAGCCAGATCCCACTCCCCATGGCTGTCCTGGCAAGAGCTGAAATATTTACATGGTACAAGTGAAGGTAAACTTGTTGGTCTGTGGGAGTCTAATCCTCTCCCACTCTTGTTACCATCTTTAAAAAGTGTGAAAACTCCCAAACCATAGTGTAAGTATGTAATGTGTTATCATTTGCAGCTTTTCTGTCAAAAGAGCGGCTTTGATAAATTCCCCCCTCCTTATGTGAAGGAAGCCTTCAGTTGCTAGCAGTTGGCAGTGAAGGTCCTGAAGGGTGTTACCAGTTGGAGGACACACTATCCAATCTATGCTGCCAGTGTCAGACTGGTAACACCCATGTGGACTTTCATTGTAGATTGCTGGCAATATGTTCATAACTTCTAGACGGAATAACGAATTAACATCAACCGAGCCATAAGAATAGATGCTCCAGAATTACTATTACTTGCGGGATGCACCAGACAGCTCAGGAGAGGGGGCAGGTCCTCTCTGTGTATTCAGACATGGCGGATTTGTTACAGATCCCACACATGGAGTTTCACTGAACAGATCTGCAGTTTGTTCTGTATGTTACACGTCTGTTGTGGACTTTTATTTTTTTTCTTGGAATTCACCCAAAGGCTGGAACCATCCTGCGATCCTCAGCAGCGACCGTGCTGGAAGTGTTTGCCCTGAACATACCATCTTGGAATCTGTAATGCCCATGACTGCATCTTTATATCTTTTTAATGTCTATAGAACTGTTTTGCCGCTTGTAGGTACAATGTGGAGACTTTCCTCATCTGCTGGTGTGTGGGCCGTCCGGAGCTGGGAAGAAGACCAGAATAATGTGTTTGCTAAGAGAGCTGTACGGTGCCGGGGTGGAGAAACTGCGGATTGAGCACCAGTCCATAACGGTACGTACTCTCCCAGTATGGGTTGTCTGAAATGGAAATCTATGTAACTTAAAGGGGTTCTGCAGTTTTTTTAAGCTGATCTATCCTCTGGATGCTGGCAGCAGCGCCGCGGCCTTGTCGCTGTTTACCGCAGGCCCAGTGACGTAACGACTAGTATAAACTGGCCTGGGCGGGGCTAAGGTCCGTTCACTTGAATGGAGCTTAGCCACACCCAGGCCAGTGATACGAATTGTGACGTCACTGGGCCTGCGGTAATCGGCGCGAAGGCCGCAGCGCTGCTGCCTTCTCAAACAGCTGTTCGCGGGGGTCCCGGGTGTCGGATCCCGCCGATCAGATGCAAACAAACTGCAGAACCCCTTTAACACTTTGCACGTTCAGTGCTGAGCTGTTACAGTATGACATCCCCCAGGTAATGAAGTGGTTAAAGTAAACATTGGTTAACTCCTTGAACCCCTTTCTGATTAGCGTTTTAAGGGTTAGTTCATCCTGGGGGAGATTTATCCAGTTACCCTTAGCAACCAATCAACTTCCACCTATCATTTTTCAGTGTGCCTATGGAAAATGAAAGGCTCAATTTCATTGGTTGCTATGGGCAACAAAGCCAATTTTCCTTTTTACAGCAGTTTTGATAAATCTCCCCCACTTAGGGGGTCATTTATTAAAGAAATACGCCTTTAGTTGCGCTGCAATCTGCAACTCGTGCCAGGTCTAAAAAGTGGGCTGAGTGGCAAAGGGGACCGGCCAGCAGGCACGTCCTATTTACTATTCGTCTAAATGTAAGACCGCTAGGAAGCTGCATAGGGGTTCATTAAGACCGGCATCTAAACGTCGGTCTTAAGAAATGTGCCCCTTAGTTTTTTCTTTATTTTTCAGCGTGGGTTGTACATCTTATTTCCATCCAAAAAACATGCAATTCACTCAATTTCAATACTAGAACCCTGTGGCACAGGTTTTTTTTACCCCTGTGGCTTTATGTTTTAAAAAGTGCAGCACTGAATGACTGTGTCCATTCTTTGTGTGGATTCGGCATCCAAAGTTCCCATTGACATAGGCTGAAATATTTTCAGAATTTTGAAATAGATTTTTTTTTTCAGCACAGAGAAAACTTTACATCTGGCACACTGCTCTCACTGCTGCAATCAGGAGCATTTATCCCAGCAGTAAAACCCCTTAGATGCTAGTCACAGCTGATATCGGCATCTAAGTGGTTACAGAGAGTGGAGCTCAGAAAGCAGCAGTGAAATCCTCCCACTGCTTTGTACTGTGCCCGGAGTGTTTGAAAGGGATCTAGAATTTGCTTGTTATACTTCACGAGAAGGATAATAACATTTTGATGTAGAATCTGGTTGCAGATCCTACGTCATAACACGTTCTTGTATTTGGCCAGTCTTGCATTTACCGATTGGGGGTTGGCGGAAGTGAAAAGAATAGGTTTCACATATAATTTTGTCTTTTAATTTGTTATCTTATTATGTCTTCAGACTCCGTCAAAAAAGAAAATCGAGATTAGCACGATCGCAAGCAACTATCATCTGGAGGTTAATCCAAGGTACTATGCACAGAGATCAGCAGCGTGCTGTGAATGCTAAAATAGACAAGTCATTAAAGTAGATCTCTATTAGAATAATAAGCTAATCAGTAAAATGCTATTTGGGGGGGGGGGAATAAACACTGCGACAAAATAGGGCCAAACTTCTGGCTTCCTTTTTCCTACACTAGTTAGGACTGTTTTTTGATAATTTGGGGTCTTGGATTGATGGAACATTTCTGTGACATTGATAATATTTAAGATTTTTACTTTGTATAGGGAAGTTCTTCAGCGCCTGTGAGGGGTTGTTTCCCATTCTGAAGAAGCTCCCCCTGCCATTGGATTGACAGGGCTGGACATCTGCACTTTTCAGAGTAGCAACACATGCACCGAAGCCCTGCCGCCTATACCAGAGCAGAATACACCACTACACTTCAGGTAGAGGTACATGAACAGTCCCTGCTCTGGTATCGGAAGCAGAGCGCCTGCACTTCTGCCACTACTCAGATCAGCACCACCGACACAAGATTGTCAGGGTTGGGCAAGATGTCTGGCCCTGTTCATCAAGCAACAGGGTGGAACTTCGTCAGTAAGGCCTTTTGCCCACGACCATATGCCCTCTGAGACATACGGTCTGTGAGCAGGCCATATGTCCCGGAGTGGCGTTGATCGTGCGCACAGCATCATAGATTACAATTATGCTGTGGACGTCTATATCTATGATGATGTGCGCTCCCGTGAGCACGATTAGTGCCGCTCCGGGACATATGGCCCGCTCACGGACTGTATATTTCGGAGGGCATAAGGTCGTGGGGAAGAGGCCTAAGAGAAATAGCCCTTGGCAGCTGAAGAACTCTTTTTGATTAACTAATTGATTCATATAAATCGATTTTTATTTTTATATTTTTTTTCCATCCCTAATTTTGAAGCTGACGTACGTTTCTGACATTTGACTCTGACTTCACAGCCTTGACCGATAATGGAGAAAAATACCACAAACTAAAAAATTATTCTATTTTTTTAGGGTACTTTCAAACTTGGGTTGTTTGATTCCGGAAGGCAGTTCTGTTGCCTGAACTGCCTGCCTGATCAGGCAAACTGTATGCAAACGCATGTCATTTTTCTGACTGATCAGGATCCTGATCAGTCAGAAAAATGCATTGCAATACCGGATCTGTTTTTCCAGTGTCATCAGGCAAAACGGATCCGGTATTTATCTTTTTTTCTCATTTTTAAAGGTTTGCGCATGCGCAGACTGGAAGGACTGATCCGGTATTTTGAATGCCGGATCCGGCACTAATACATTCCTATGGAAAAAAAAATGCTGTATCCGGCATTCAGACAAGCCTTCAGTTTTTTTCGCCGGAGATAAAACTGTATCATGCTACGGTTTTCTCTTTTTGCCTGATCAGTCAGAACTGACTGAACTGAAGACATCCTGATGCATCCTGAACGGATTACTCTCCATTCAGAATGCATGGGTATATGCCTGATCAGCTCTTTTCTGGTATAGAGCCCCTGTGACCAAATTCTATGCCGGAAAAGAAAAACGCTAGTGTGAAAGTAGCCTTATTTCACTATCGCTTCCAGCAAACATCTGGCTGCAACTTTTTGTTGTGTGAAAGCATCCTAAGGGTATGTTCACATGGATTATTTTGGTGCAGACACCACACCAAAATTCCAGTGGCTGATTTGTTAAAGCTGCAACACCATTCAGTGGGGCTAAACCGCAAGTAGGTCTGTTATTCATAGTGGAGCAGGAAACCCTGTTGATTTTGTTTTTGCAATATCCACAGTGTGAACATACCCTTAGGCTAAGTTCACACTGCCACGGAATCCACAGCAAAAAACGCGAGGCTGACACTTTGGATTCTGCATTTAGTATGCGGTGGGTACCCCCATGACTTTAGTCGTATTGAACGGCCTAATCTGCGAGCAGACACCCAACTTGATGTCCACACAGAAAGCATGCTATAAAAGGGCATATCCTTTCTTGGTTTAACCCACGGTGATATGGATGGTAGTTTGGCTTCCCACTGACAACAATGCATCTTGATTCTGAGCGTTTTTTCACTGTGGAAAGCCACTCGCAAAATGCACCGTGTGGACAAGGCCAAATCTTACAGATGGAGCAGTTCTAAACTTCATCACTCAAGCCTTTGAAAAAGTTTTGTGTTTTCTCACATATTAAAGGGGTTGGCCACTGTCATATTTATAGGTTAGTTACTTATTACTTGTTACTACATTTTTGCGGCAGTGTTTCTGATCACTTGTTGTAGGAGGGGCCGCTGCTCCTGTATACAGTGTCTGCACTGTTTTGTCAGTGCAGGTCCCTCTAAAAGACCTCAAACGAAATGTCTACAGTCCCAAACTCCATCCTGCCGGCTGTGCGCACTTGTCTTCAGTGTTGTAATGCGCAGACTCCACATCTTGCAATCTGCTTCTGCGCAGTAGAAAATATTCACGGCTGCAGTGGCACAGGACACACATGGCATAACAATAGCTCTTCCCCATGCTGTGGAGGAGATGGCTGCATGTATTAGCAGCGTTCTCCTTCACTAGCAAGCAGACAATTGCTCGGAAGGAATGCGTCCCTCCCGACAATCGGCCTGTGTAATTACAGGCTTAAATCAGCCCATTCACTCTGACCAGAGAGGGAAAGGGATGAGTGACTCCATTAGAGTACCACACATTACACTGATACAGCAGTGCTCTTCTTTGGCCATCTTTATCTAGGCCTGTGAAGAGAACAATAGAGCTGTCATACTGTTATCCCAATTCTACTTATATACTGTTTTAATAACAGTATCTTTCCCTCACAGCAGCAGTGATAGTTTTATCTCTGCTGACTGCTACAGAAGGACAGTATTTAGATTGCATTTTTCGATCGCATAGTACTGCCGAAATAACTTCCAAAAATTCTTAAAATAGCTTTCTATGTAGAAAAATATGTAAAAAATAAATACTTTCTGATGCAAGTGTCCCTTTAAAAGTTTCTTGCTGTTGCTTAGTTAAAGGAGCATTCCGGTTGTTTGAAGTTGATTGGTGGGGGTCCTACCACTGGGACCCCCATAAATCACGAGAACTGGGGCCCTGTACCCCCTGAAATGAACTGTGGCCGGTTGTGAAAACACGTGGCCACTCCATTCATTTCTATTGTAGTTTCAGAGAACACCCAACAGGCCACTCTGTTCATTTTAGGGGAGCTGCAGGGGCTACATTCCCATGGTCGGTGGGGTCCCAGTGGTAGGACCCCCACCAATCTAATAGTTATCCCCTATCATGTGGATAGCTTACTCTAACTGGAATACAAGTTAAAGGCGTTCTGCAGTTTTTTTTTTAACTGATCTATCCTCTGGATAGATCATCAGCATCTGATCGGCGGGGGTCCCGGGTGTCTGAGAAGCTGACACTGTTTACCGAAGGCCCAGTGACGTCACGACTAGTATCACTGGCCTGGGCGGGGCTAAGCTCAATTCAAGTGAACAGAACTTGGCTGCGCCCAGGCCATTGATACTAATCGTGATGTCACTGGGCCGGCGGTAAACAGTGAGAAGGCCGCGGCACTACTGCCAGCGCCGCTGCCTTCTCAAACAGCTGATCGCCAGTGGATAGATCATCAGTTAAAAAAAATAAATAAATGGAGAACCCCTTTAATCAAGTTGATTGCTACATCTGTACTTCAGATAGCAGCCTCTTAGCGTCTGTTTTACTGTTGTATATTTCCAGTGATGCTGGTAATAGCGATCGTGTTGTGATCCAAGAATTGTTGAAAAATGTCGCCCAGTCACAACAGCTGGAGACAAGTACTCAAAGGGATTTTAAAGGTTTGTACCATTATTTCATTTCAAAAGTTTATCACTTCTGTCATGAGGTTTTGATATTTTCCCTATGAAACATCATTGGACAGGATATATTTGATATAGGATATGCCACCAATGTCAGAAAGGTATTTATATCCAGAAGGGGATTTACTAAGTGAATGGAGAGCAGCTGTGTATGCGCTGCCCCCCTTAATTCAGTTTTAGGGGACTGTCAAATATAGCCAGTTATCTTCTTTCTTCACTTTTTTTTTTTTTTTTTTTTTGTATTATGCCCTTTCTACCTTTTTAGGACTTGTTCTTGGACAGTGGAATTACAGTAGTTGCTGGCAAAGTGTTGTCATACAGTTTATTTCTATTCTTTGCAGTTGTCCTGCTAACAGAAGTGGATAAACTCACTAAAGATGCTCAGCACGCCTTGAGAAGAACCATGGAGAAGTACATGTCTACTTGTAGAATCATTTTATGTTGTAATTCTACATCAAAAGTAATTGCTCCCATAAGAAGCAGATGTTTGGCAGTTCGTGTGCCAGCTCCGAGCATTGACGAGGTATGATTAGATAGATATTCGTTTTAACGTTAAGTAGCTTGTGCTTTCTCTACAATCAGTACCTATGCACTCCATGTTGGTTTTATGTACAGCCAATTAGGGTTGTTTCTGGTATCTACTTTCGATACCCAATCGATACTTTTGTCTGGTATCGACCTCGATACCGGGATTTGCCTTTTTTCGATACTAGGCTTCGCTGTTGCAGTCTAGTATCAGAGAACATGGAGCGTGCTGCTCTCAGCGCACTCGTGTTCTCAGCAGCACAGGAGAGAAGGAAGCACTCTCTTTGTCACACCTGTG
Organism: Bufo gargarizans; assembly: GCF_014858855.1. Lineage (NCBI taxonomy): Eukaryota > Metazoa > Chordata > Amphibia > Anura > Bufonidae > Bufo > Bufo gargarizans. The sequence goes on along the minus strand of NC_058082.1, from coordinate 73,706,770 downwards.
CTGCTGCTTTCACCAATGAAAGTAAACGTTTAATACAAATCCAGGAGGCAGGTGCTGGCGGGGAACTGCTATCAGTGGCAGTTAACCCCTCAGGTGCCGCACCTGCCTCCTGTATTAAATTTTAATTGTCATTGGTGCCCCTCCTCCCCAGTATTAAAATCATTGGTGGCGCAGTGCACCACCTCCCCCCCCCCAGCATTAAAATAATTGGTGGCAGTGGCCACAGGGTCCCCTCCCCTTCTCATTGGTGGCAGCTTCTGTTCGGAGCCCCAGCAGTGTAATCCTGGGGCTCCGATCGGTTACCATGGCAGCCAGGATGCTACTGAAGCCCTGGCTGCCATGGTAACATCCCTGATGCTGTGTGTACCGTAATAGTTTCATCAGGTTGAATAGGACAAGGGATTAAAAGATCCCAGGTTCTAGCCCCTAAATAGTTATTAAATAAAATGGTAAAAAAAAAAAAAAGACACCAACATATTAACCCCTTAAGGACCGAGGACGTACCGGTACGCCCTATTTCCCGAGTCCTTAAGGACCGAGGACGTACCGGTACGTCCTGACTTAAAATCTGAATTCCGGCGCCGCGGGGGTTAATCGAAACGGGATTTCGGCTGAAATCATTCAGCCGGCATCCCGTAACAACGCAGGGGGGGGTCATTGGACCCCCCCGTATCGGCGATCGCAGAAAACCGCCGGTCAATTCAGACCTGCGGTTTTCTGCGTTTCCGGTCCATTCGGGTGTCCTGTGACCCGATGAACCGGAAAAAGACTGCGATCGGTGGCGTAATTTTACACCACCAATCGCAGTCCGAGGATTTGCAGAGGCGGAGCTGGCCCTGGTGCTGAACGCCGCTGTCCAGGGTGCTGATTGGTGCAGGGGAGAGAGGCGCGAGATTCAAACTTCCTGCGCTCCTCTCTCCCCTCCTCTTCCTGTCCAGCACCCTGACCGTGCAGCATCGTCCAGCACCAGCTCCTGTGTCCCCCTAAATCGGCATCCATCACCCTCCTGCACCCATCGCCACCCAGGTAGGTTAGGGTCAGTGAGGGAGAGGCACCTTTAGGCAGGGATAGAAGGTAAAAGTCAGAAAAAAAAAAAAAAAAAAAAAGAACATTTATTCCAAACTTTTTTTTTTCAACTTTCAGACCCCAGACCCCCCTGCCACTTCCCCCCCCCGCATCCCCCCCACCACCAGCCCCCCCCCCCCCACCAACCCCCTCCCCCCACCACCAGACCCTTCCCCCACCACCACTTTTTTTTTTTTCTGCGTGCGCTGACTGGCCGGCACTTTTTAGCGTCCGTCCACTGTTAGCGCATCGCCCGCCCCACCACCCCACCGACCGCTGATCAGCGTTGAACCGCAGATCAGCAAGTTTGAACTTTTTTTTTTTTTTTTTTTCCTAACACTTTTTTTTGCCTGGACTTTTTAGTACGTGAACACCCGTGCCCCCACACACACGCACATAGAATAAAGGTTTACACGCACGCACATACACACGCACACACACACACCCATGGCCCGCCGGGTGTTCTCGGCCGAGGAGGCATATGCCCAGATTGCCTCCGACTCTGAGAGCCCCAGTGAGGATGAGGATGACCCCACGTTCCTTTTGTCATCCGCATCCTCCTCATCATCATCGGATGACGATGAGCCACCAAGGCAGCGGAGACGCCGCCAGGCGGAGCCAGGGGCCACACATGCTAGGGATCCTGTGGCCCACCCTAGTACGAGCCGCCCTGGGGTTCGTACTGGTTTCCCGGCCCACCAAATAAGTTCACCGGAGCCCCCTGCCGATGAACTTAGCTGGTGTCCCCCAGTGGACTTTGAGCCTGAGATTCCGGATTTCGCTGGCAATCCTGGAATCCAGATTCCCACAGTGGGGTTTACTGAAATAGACTTTTTTAGTTTTTTTTTCAGTAACCCACTGGTGAATTTGATGGTGGAGCAGACGAATCTGTACGCCCAACAGTTCGTCGCTCAAAACCCAGGCTCAGTTTTGGCTAGACCCGGTGGCTGGACGCCGGTCAGTGCAGCCGAAATGAGGACATTTTGGGGCCTCGTGCTGCATATGGGTCTAGTCCAAAAACCCAGTGTCAGGCAATACTGGAGTGGGGACGTCCTGTACCAGACCCCACTGTACAGTATGGTCATGATACGTCACCGGTTTGAGGCCATCCGGAAATGTCTGCATTATTCCGATAATGCAGCATGTCCACCCCGAGGTGATCCTGCCTATGACCGGCTGTACAAGATACGGCCGGTCATCGATCACTTTGGGGCCACATTTCAGCAGGCCTACGTACCTGGAAGGGAGGTCGCGGTTGATGAGTCTCTCGTTGCGTTCAAGGGGAGACTCAGTTTCCGCCAATACATTCCCACAAAGCGGGCGAGGTATGGCGTGAAGCTATACAAAATTTGTGAGAGTACCTCAGGGTACACTTACAAATTTCGTGTGTACGAGGGGCGAGATTCCCGGATTCAACCACCAGAATGTCCCCCCACTCTGGGTGTTACCGGGAAACTCGTGTGGGACCTTATGTACCCACTGCTGGATAAGGGTTACCACTTGTACGTGGACAACTTTTATACCAGCATTCCCTTGTTCAGGTCCCTTGCCGCCAGATCCACGTTCGCTTGTGGGACCGTGCGGAAAAATCAACGCGGCCTCCCTGCCTACCCCCTCCAGGTACCTATCCCCAGGGGTGAGACCCGTGCACTTACCAGTGGAAACCTGTTGCTGGTCAGGTATAAGGACAAGAGGGATGTCCTTATGCTGTCCACAATCCACGGTAACAGCACCACCCCAGTCCCTGTGCGAGGTACCGCGGCAACGGTCCTCAAGCCCGATTGTATCGTCGACTACAATCGGTATATGGGAGGAGTTGATCTCTCTGATCAAGTCCTCACGCCATATAACGCCATGCGCAAAACCCGGGCATGGTACAAAAAAGTTGCGGTCTACATGGTGCAGGTTGCCATGTACAACTCTTTTGTACTATCCCGAAGCGCTGGCAGCACAGGGACATTCCTCCAATTCTATGAGGCAGTCCTCAAAGACCTGATCTTTTCGGACCGGGAAAGAGCAGGCCGGAGTACCTCGGGAACTGGAGGCGCCCGGATCGTCCCTGGCCAACACTTTCCAGGTGTGGTCCCCCATACTGGAAAGAAGGGACGAACCCAAAAAAAGTGCAGGGTGTGTCACAAGAGGGGGATACGGAAGGACACCACAACTCAATGTGACACGTGCCCCGATCATCCGGGCCTCTGCAGTTATCGATTGCTTCAGGGAGTATCACACTTCCATGGAGTACTAAATTTTTATAATCCCCAACAGTTCACTAGAGAACATAAAACACTATGGCTCTCAGACTTTGGAGACACGAAAACAATTTTTCTTTCCCCAAAAAATATTAGTTTTAGTGCAGGCATCCTCAAACTGCGGCCCTCCAGATGTTGTAAAACTATAACTCCCAGCATGCCCAGACAACCTACAGCCATCATCAGGGCATGGTGGGAATTGTAGTTTTACAACATCTGGAGGGCCGCAGTTTTAGGATGCCTGCTTAGTGTCTCCAAAGTCTGAGAGCCATACATATTGGGCATCGTCGCGTGCGTAAAAGTCGTCGCTATAAAAATAACTTTTTACCAAACGCCTCGGATGAACGGTGTTAAAAATATAAAATAAAAACGGTGCCAAAACACCTATTTTTGGGCAAAATTTAAATTTAAATCCATTTTGCCGGTAATAAAGCAAGGGTTAACAGCCAAACAAAACTAAACATTTATTGCCCCAATTATGTAGTTTGCAGAAACACCCCATATGTGGTCGTAAATGGCTATATAGCCGCACGGCAGGGCATAGAACGAAGGGAACTCCATACGGTTTCTGGAAGGCAGATTTTGATGGACAGTTTTTTTTTTTTTACACCATGTCCCATTAGAAGCCCCCCCTGATGTAGCCTAGACTAGAAACTCCAAAAAAGTGACCCCATCTAAGAAACTACACCCCTCAAGGTATTCAAAAATTACTTTACAAACTATGTTAACCCTTTAGGTGTTCCACAAAACTAAATAGCGAATGTAGAAACAATTTTAGAATTAAATTTTTTTGTTACATTGCCTCAAAAAAGAGTAATATAGAGCAACCAAAAATCTAATTTACCCCAAAAATTGTCCCAAAACAACAACCACCTTATCCCGTAGTTTCCTAGATGGGGTCACTTTTATGGAGTTTCTACTCTAGGGGTGCATCAGGGGGCTTGAAAGGGTACATGGTGTAAATAAACCAGTCCAGCAAAATCTGCCTTCCAAAAACCGTATGGCGTTCCCCTTCTTCTATGTCCTGCCGTTTAGCCAAACAGTAGTTTACGACCACATTTGGGGTGTTTTTGCAAACTACAGAATCAGGGCAACCCATTTTGAGTTTTGTTTGGCAGTTAACCCTTGTTTTACTCCTGGAAAAAACTGATTATATTGGAAAATTTTCCAAAAAATAGAAATTTCTAAATTGTTTCTCCATCTGCCATTAACTCTTGTGGAACACCTAAAGGGTTAACAAAGTTTGTAAACCCAGTTTTGAATACCTTGAGGGGTGTACTTTCTTAGATGGAGTCACTTTTTTGAAATTTCTATTCTAGGGGTGCAACAGGGGGCTTCAAATGGGACATGGTATAAACAAAACCAGTCCTGCAAAATCTGCCTTCCAAAACCCATATGGTGTTCCCCTCCTTCTATGTGCTACCGTTCGGCCAAACAGTAGTTTACGACCACATATGGGGTGTTTTTGCAAACTACAGAATCAGGGCAACCCATTTTGAGTGTTGTTTGGCAGTTAACCCTTGTTTTACTCCTGGAAAAAATTGATTATATTGGAAAATTTTCCAAAAAATAGAAATTTCAAAATTGTTTCTCCATCTGCCATTAACTCTTGTGGAACACCTAAAGGGTTAACAAAGTTTGTAAACCCAGTTTTGAATACCTTGAGGGGTGTACTTTCTTAGATGGAGTCACTTTTTTGAAATTTCTATTCTAGGGGTGCAACAGGGGGCTTCAAATGGGACATGGTATAAACAAAACCAGTCCAGCAAAATCTGCCTTCCAAAACCCATATGGTGTTCCCCTCCTTCTATGTGCTCCCGTTCGGCCAAATAGTAGTTTACGACCACATATGGGGTGTTTCTGTAAACTACAGAATCAGGGCAACCCATTTTGAGTGTTGTTTGGCAGTTAACCCTTGTTTTACTCCTGGAAAAAATTGATTATATTGGAAAATTTTCCAAAAAATAGAAATTTCAAAATTGTTTCTCCATCTGCCATTAACTCTTGTGGAACACCTAAAGGGTTAACAAAGTTTGTAAACCCAGTTTTGAATACCTTGAGGGGTGTACTTTCTTAGATGGAGTCACTTTTTTGAAATTTCTATTCTAGGGGTGCAACAGGGGGCTTCAAATGGGACATGGTATAAACAAAACCAGTCCTGCAAAATCTGCCTTCCAAAACCCATATGGTGTTCCCCTCCTTCTATGTGCTACCGTTCGGCCAAACAGTAGTTTACAACCACATATGGGGTGTTTCTGCAAACTACAGAATCAGGGCAACCCATTTTGAGTGTTGTTTGGCAGTTAACCCTTGTTTTACTCCTGGAAAAAATTGATTATATTGGAAAATTTTCCAAAAAATAGACATTTCAAAATTGTTTCTCCATCTGCCATCAACTCTTGTGGAAGACCTAAAGGGTTAATGAAGTTTGAAAAAACAGTTTTGAATACCTTGAGGGGTGTAGTTTATAGAATGGGGTCATTTTTGGGAGGTTTCTATTATCTAAGCCTCACAATATGACTGCAAACCTGAACTGGTCCATAAAAAGTGGGATTTTGAAGATTTCTCAAAAATTTCAAAATTTGCTTCTAAACTTCTAAGCCTTGTAACATCCCCAAAAAATAAAATATCATTCCCAAAATGCTACAAACATGAAGTAGACATATGGGGAATGTAAAGTCATCACAATTTTTGGGGGTATTACTATGTATTACAGAAGTAGAGAAACTGAAACTTTGAAATTTGCTAATTTTTCAAAATTTTTGGTAAAAAATGTATTTTTTTATGCAAAAAAATTAACTTTTTTGACCCAATTTTAGCAGTGTCATGAAGTACAATATGTGACGAAAAAACAATCTCAGAACGGCCTGGGTAAGTCGAAGCGTTTTAAAGTTATGAGCACTTAAAGTGACACTGGTCAGATTTGCAAAAAATGGCCTGGTCCTTAAGGTGAAAATGAGCCTGGTCCTTAAGGGGTTAAGTATAAATCACCCCCTTTCCCAATTTTACGTATAAAATATCTAAACAATAAATAAACATTACATATCACCACGGCCGAAATGTCCAAACTATTAAAATATTTTTTTTAAAAGTCCTATGCAGTGAACGCTGTAACAGAGAAAATAAAAACCGAGAGATTCACTTTTTATGGTGTTTAATTTTATTCGAATGGTATCAAGTATCGCAATACTTTTTTTATGGTATCAAAACCGAATTTTAAATTTTGGTATCGCAACAACCCTACTGCCAATCTGATGTCTTGAGACAACAGAGGTTTGGAGATGCCAAATAGAAGTAAAGGCAGCCATACACATTCAGTACGGTAGCTCTCGGCTGACAGTTATGTCTCCCAAATCCCCCACAACTCCCTTATACACAAACACTTTCTCCTCAGGTGATCATGTAAGTATATTTAATGGGGAGAGCGTAAAAATCCGCTGCTAGACACTTCTGGTGCAGGCTGATCTCCCAGGAGAGCAAAATGATTGGTTTCATTCATTTTGTCCAATCCCTCTGTCATCTGACAACATCAGTTGGGGGAAAGTTGACCATAGCTGTACCCTAATCGTGCAGACCTAAACATCAGCCGAGTAGCCAGCAGTAAAGTCAGGTAGGAAATGAGAATTACCCATGTGGTGACGTGCATGCGTTACTGATTTGTTCTTATATTAGGGATTTAACAAAGCATTTTTTTGCAGATCTGCACAGTTCTGTTTAATGTGTGCAGGAAAGAAGGACTCTCTTTACCACAAGAGCTTGCTCGCAAGATTGCAGAGAAATCTGGCAGGAACCTACGAAAAGCGCTTCTCATGTGTGAGGCTTGTCGTGTTCAACAGTAAGTGTACTGTGTGTGTACTGTGTGTGTATGTGTGTAAAAAATATATATATATATATATATATATATATATATATATATATATATATATATATATATATATATATATATAATATTATTATTATATATTTTTTTTTTTTTTTTTTTTTACATTTTCTAAGGCAGAGTGTATTACAAATATAGGGGCTGTGCAGTCATGATATACAGGGTGGGCCATTTATATGGATACACCTTAATGGAATGGTTGGTGATATTAAATTCCTGTTTGGCATATTAGTATATGTGAAATTTTCAAGATGGGTGGTGACCATGGCGGCTATTTTGAATCCAACTTTTGTTTTTTCAATTGGAAGAGGGTCATGTGACACATAAAACTTATTGGGAATTTCTCAAGAAAAACAATGGTGTGCTTGCTTTTAACGTAACTTTATTCTTTCATGAGTTGTTTGCGATTGGATTGTCAATGCAACCCTCTTCTCCCACTCTTCACACACTGATGATGTGTTTCCCTCTTTATGCACTGAAGCTGGCACGTTCCCTGAGTTTTTCCAACAAGATGGTGCACCACCACATTATGGGTGTCAGGTCCGAGCATTCCTAGATGAACAGTTTCCTGGAAAGTGGATTTGTCGTCGTGGGCCAGTTGAATGGCCCCCCCCCCCCCCCCCCCCAAGGTCTCCCGATCTGACCCCCTTAGACTTTTATCTTTGGGGTCATCTGAAGGCAATTGTCTATGCTGTGAAGATACCAGATGTGCAGCACCTGAAACTACAGATACTGGAAGCCTGTGCTAGCATTGCTCCTGCGGTGTTGCTATCAGTGTGTGAAGAGTGGGAGAAGAGGGTTGCATTGACAATCCAACACAATGGGCAGCACATTGAACACATTTTATAAGTGGTCAGAAACTTGTAAATAACTCATGAAAGAATAAAGTTACGTTAAAACCAAGCACGCCATTGTTTTTCTTGTGAAATTCCCAATAAGTTTGTCACATGACCCTTTTCCTATTGAAAAAACAAAAGTTGGATTTAAAATGGCCGCCTGGTCACCACCCATCTTGAAAAGTTTCCCCCCTCACATATACTAATATGCCACAAACAGGAATTTAATATCACCAACCATTCCCATTTTATTAAGGTGTATCCATATAAATGGCCCACCCTGTAGATGACCTAGCCTAAGAATAGGTCATTAATATCAGGGTGACATTGCTCTAGCTCCCAGCAACACCACCGATCAGCTATTTGGAGAGGCGTTTGTGCGGTGTGTCCTCTTCAGTGTTTACCTACATGCTGACTAGATTGCAGCAGTACTGCAGTGTAATTACAGCTTCCTTTCCTATTTAAGTGAATAGGATGAATTGCTGTAATTGCATTGCGCTGCCGCTAGAATGTAGACGGTGCAGGTAAACATTGAAGAGGATGTAGCGCTCATGAGTGACGCAGCCTATTCAGACGGCTGATTAGTGGTAGTACTAATAACGGAGACACCTTGGCATACTATTACTACAAGGCAATTTCAGGGGCACTGCCAATGTGCTCATGCAGTCAATGACAGGAGGACACATGTAATACTCGGCCCCAACTGCCAATATCAAAGAAAAAAGCTTGAATGAATAAAAAAAAAGAATCTAAATATGTTAAGAAAAATATATCTTAGGCTGTCACAACATGTAGTGTAACTACACACTTATTTCAGGTTAGTGTGTAAAGGGGTTGTCCCATCTGGGACATTAATGGTCTATCGCTAGGATATGCTGTAAATGTCCATTGGGTATGGGTTCCAGCTCTGGGACCCACTCCTACTTCAAGAAGAACCCCAAAGTGAAGAGAAAGCAATGGGGATATGTGTGGCTGCCCTCCATTTACCGCTATGGGAGTTCTAAAAATGGGAAAGTGCAGGCTCTGTTTGTTTCTTTTTGTTTTTTTTGTGAGTTCTGTAGTAGTGAGTGGAGGCTTTGCTTGGGCAGCTTGATCTCCCTTCACTGCTGTGAGACTTTTGAAAATGGCTGAACATGCAGCGAATGGAGGAATTGCTGCACATATGCAGTGTGCTCTCTGTTCACTTTGTGGGGGGCCATCCTGGAAATAGATGGAACAACCCCTTTAACTTCCTCGAAGTTGAGAATCAAATATATTATTCATATTTATATATTTTTTTTAATTACAGATATCCCTTCAGCTCAGATCAAGACTTACCAGAAACGGATTGGGAGGTCTATGTGAAGGAGACTGCCAATGCCATAGTCAGTCAGCAAACTCCACAAAGGTTAGAAAGTGAATGAAAAGACTTCAGATGTGGCATTAATAATAAAACTATTTAACTTAATATATGCATAGGGTAATTTTACTCTCTGCAGATACAGGTTACTTTCTTTGGCCTGTACCTCCAGTTGAAAAGTTTCTGTAGGCAGTCCCTGATTCACAGGGTTAATACAGAGAATTGCACCCCTGCATACTTGGGCTACATGCACACGACCGTTGTTTTGGTTTGCATCCGAGCCGCACCTATTCACTTCAATGGGGCCTCAAAAGATGCAGACAGCACTCCGTGTGCTGTCCGTAGCCGTTGCTCCGTTCCGTGGTCCGCAAAAAATATAACCTGTCCTATACTTGTCTATTTTGCGGACAAGAATAGGCAGTTGTATTAATGGCTGTCCATGCCGTTCCGCAAATTGCGGAACGCACACGGACGTCATCCGTGTTTTGCGGATCTACAATTTGTCAACCGCAAAACAAACAACGGTCGTGTGCATGAGGCCTTATTGTGTGAGTACTCTTAGGCCAGACACAGATGAGAGAATTCGATGTGAGAATCTCGCTGTGTGGCAGTGTGATTTCACTTTCTGACCTCTGCTCCTGTGACAGGATCGCATTATAATGATTTATAAGGCTATGTGTCCCTTTGAGACTTGGAATCTACTGAATTACACTTACAGCATTATGTAGTAGCTGTTTAAATTATTATATTGCTGTGCGGTCCTGTCTGAGAAGCAGAGGTCAGAATGGGAACTCCTACATACAGTGAGTTTCTCACACTGAACTTGATCATCTTTGTCTAGTCTTAGAGTTGTCTCTCTAGGAAATGGCATTTATCACGTAGATAAAGTTAATACAAGCCACTTACTAATGTATTGTTATTATCCATATTGCTTCCTTTGCTCGCCGGATTCTTTTCCACCCCCGTCACATTATACACTGCTTGTTTCCATGGCTACAACCACCCTGCAATCCATCAGCAGTGGTCATGCTTGCACACTCTAGTTAAAAGCACTAGCCTATGTGAGCTTTCATGGTCCTGGCCACCATAGAGGCCAATGCTTTTTCCTATAGTGTGCAATCACGGCCACCATTGATGGATTGCAGGGTGGTCCTAACCATGGAAACAAGCAGTGTATAATGTGATGAAAAAATGAATCAAGCCGGCAATATGGACAATCCCAATACATTAGTAAGTGCCTTGTATTAACTTTCTCTACATGATAAATGCCACTTGCTGAAGTGAGACAACTGCTTTAATGATGAGGAGTAACTCCAGTCATTTTCTACTTTGAAATTACTGTTGATGCAAAAAAATACTGTAAAATGTGTTCCCATATGCAACGTGTGAGGAGCTTTGTGTATCTGCCCATCAGCACTGGGGAAATTTCTGTTAAAGAATAAATATAGTAACTTGTCCATTAATGTGTAGAATGACCTCCATCTGTCACTGGACAAATGTTTTGGTTAGTTTAGTTTTTGTTTGTTTTCTACGTAGATTTAAGTCGGCCGTAAATTTCTGCCTCAGTGAAACGTTTGGATTTACAACCTCTTTAGAGAACGGTTGAGATCTTTGAGATCGTCCCATAATCTGTATTTACAAGGATGAACATTTCAGAATAACAATCAGTAGCACAATTATAGTCGGGGTCATTAAGTTAGGATATTTGTAGGGGTCTTGCTATGTCCTTGATCTGTTATTTCAGCTTATACATGTGTTTGGAAAAGTTTTCTCCAACATTTTTTTTTCCTAACTTTTATTATTAAATGCAGTTTTTTTTTGTAAAGTCATTCTGCTGTTTTTCATCTCAGACCCATACTTGGAGGTAGTCCCATCTAGACACTTATTGATGGGTTATGCCGCTGTGAACGTACGTGTTCTTTCTGTCCTCTGGTATGGGACTTCTATAAAATAGTCATGCGCTAATTTAGCTATTTTTGGAAGTCACATAGTAGTGAATGGAGAAAGTTCATATGCAAATGTGCAGTTTGCCTGCCATTTAAATCGGAGTCCCTTTCTTGAGATAGGTGCCACTTCTCTGAGACACGACCCAATAGTAACATATTAACACGCTTTGTATCCTGCTCGTGCTGAACAATGTTCTGATTTTACTAGATTGTTGGAGGTCCGTGGACGACTATATGAACTCCTAACGCACTGTATTCCACCTGAGATTATAATGAAGGTATGTGGGGTTTCCAATAAAATGTAATTTTTATGTACAATACAAGAATTGTTTTCCATCTAGGTAGTGGGCAAATATCAGAAAAAATGGGGAGTGGGAAACATTAACACACAACATGTGGATTTGACGTGATGACCATAATCCCTCAAATGAATCCCTTTTTTATCCCTACAGTGATATTAGGCGAGGGATCAGCAACCTCTGGCACTCCAGGTGTTGTGAAACTACATCTCCCATCACGCACACTTGCTTGGCTGTTCTCTGAACTCCCACAGAAGTGGAAGGAGCATGCTGGGAGTTGTAGTTTCACAACAGCTGGAGTGCCGAAGGTTGCTGATTCCTGCATTAGGCCATGTTCATTTTGGTGTTGTGGATTCAATCTACCTGCTGGATCAGTCACGTGACAGATACCATTAGTGTCTGACAGATACCCTGGTTCTGTTGATGTGTCTGCAAAGAAAAAGGATCAGTTAGCAGATCCCAATGCGCAAGTGCACGTGGCCATGGCTGAAAGCACAAAGACACAAAAAAAACACAATGCAACAGCACTCTACAAACACAAATGAAGTACAATAATGCCATATTATAAAAATATTCTGGTGCTAATGCTGCACTCATTTTATAAATTTAAGATTCTTGGCAAATACAAATTGTACTAAAATATTTGTGCCTGTCTGCTGGCCACCATAAAATGCAGGGAATGCAGGTTCCATATGCATGCTGGGTTCACTGTACCTTTTGGTGCCATAATGGCCACCATCAAATCCAGGGAATGCAGATTTAACATGCATGCTGACCCCACTCTCTATACCTTACCTCTCCTGGTGTCAGAAGGCTTTTAATGAATGCATTGGAAGTAGGGGTGGGCGATATGCAATATAAATTTGTGCAACGATATGGATTTTGTGCATATCGCCGGACTGCGATATGACCACGGAGCGGCAGTTTCGATCAGAGTCCCGGCTGGGGCTCTGATCGGTTACCATGGCAGCCAGGACGCTACTGAAGTCCTGGCTGCCATGGTATGTGAGTGAGCAGCATTATACTTGCGTGCGCCGCTGCCGCCGGGCAATCCTTCTTCTCATAGGTCTGTGCGGCGCATTGCTAATGCTATAAGCCTATGAGAAGAAGGAGCGGCCACGGCGCACGTGAGCTATAAGCGTTAGCAATGCGCCGCACAGACAGAAGGAGCGCCCGGCGGCCACGGCACACGTGAGTATAATACTGCTCACTGACATACCATGGCAGCCAGGACTTCAGTAGCATCCTGGCTGCCATGGTAACCGATCGGAGCCCCAGCATTACACTGCTGGGACTCCGATCGGATCTGCTGCTGCCACCAATGATGTGGGGGGGAAGGGGGCCCCTGCCACCAATGATCAATACTGGGGGGGGGGGAGGGGGGTGGCGCACTGCCACCAATGATGGGGAGGATGGGGGGTTGAGTTGCCAGAGGGGGCTGATAAGATGGAGAGGCTGGGGAGCTGATCAGAGGTTGGGGGGGCACATGAGAGGCTGGCTGCCATGGTCAGCTCCCTGCTGTTGTGTGCACAGGGCAGCAGGGAGAGTGTAAAGTCCTAATCACCCTAATAGAGCTCTATTAAAAAGTAAAAAAAAAAAAATGTTTAACCCCTCCCCAAATATAGAAAACAATATATCGCACATGCTTAAAATTATATCGCAATATAGATTTTAGGCCATATCGCCCACCCCTAATTGGAAGCCTTTTCTATAACTATGGCATTACTGTACTTTGTGTTTGCAGCATGCTGTTGCATTATTTTTTTTTATTAATTTTTTTTGTCTGAGTTTTAATCCCTGGCATTGGGATGTGCTGCCTGACCCCATTTTTCTTTGCAGTTTGCATTGGAGGTGTGGCTGACTCCATTGGTCTTGCACTCATGACTAGCCTGTCTGCCCATCGGCAGATTTTATTAGTGCAAGTATAAAGCTGTAGCCTGTTCTCCCTGCATTAATTGGGAACTTTCTGGCACCAGGAATGGACGGATCATGCATGTAGAACCTGCTTTTCCTGTATTTTCTGGTGACTAGTATGGCCCCATAACAGGTAGCAATTAAGGTTCGGTTCATGCCCTATAGAGATTGCCTTGACGCAGGTGAGCACATGAACACTCATTTTAAGCCTTATCAGTTTGATAGGAATTTAGCTATAATGAGTGTTTGAGCTGTCAGGAGTTCAGCGATAATGGCTATAACCCTGAAAGTGTTTATAGTGTGTGTTTTTTTTTTTTGTTGTTGTGTTTAAGCATTTATTTATTTTTTTCCCTCCATTTCCACCCATGTGTGCAATGCCTTATGGAAGAATCCATATCCATCTGCTCCCCCACTACTCCATTCTAGTCCCTGTCTACTTTCGGACGGAAGGGGTTCATGTGTATTGTTCTGGTCAATGACTGGCCTTTAGTGGAGATGTGACCCAGCAGTGACTTGCTCCTTGGGGACGTGTCACCTCTAAGCCCAGTCATTGATTTCCACCCAGATGATAACAGAAGAGAACCAGAACAGCCTTGAAGAGAGCCAGGGAGCTGCAATGGAGTGGTACAGGGAGTAGGTAAGTATTGTTTTCTTTTTGTTTGTTTTTTCACCTGTACTACAGCCTGGGGGTAGAAATAAAAACAAACTTTTAAAGTGGTTGACCACTTTCAGGCTACTGTTGACCAATGTGTATGTAAGGTGACTATATGGCACTTACTAATATAGTCTTTGATATTCTATGCCGTTTACTACATTTCAGAAGCCATGCCACCACCTTGTTAGGCAAATCACCTCAATGTAACGTCTCCTCCATTTAAGTACACTGCACCTGCACTACACTCCCAACAGTGCAAGTGTTTTGAATCAAGGAGATTTTCCTAGTCACATGACCCTCCATCAGCAGCCATTTTATGGAAAGGACCCTTGTGTAGACTTGACAAACAAGGGGGCAGACCTAATGAAATATAGAAAACGGCACAGAATTTCATCAAAGGCTATATTAGTCAGTGCCGTAGAGACATCTTGTAAACAGTAGCCAGAAAGTGACCGACCCCATTAAAGGGAATCCGTCACCCGCTTTTACCATTTTAAGCTGTCACCATCGCCATGTTCACTAAAGTACCTTATTTCCTGCAGTCTTCTTACTTTATTTCGTTTTGTCCTTTTGATTAAAAAAAGCCCTTTTTATGATATGCTAATGAGGCTCCAAGGTGCCCAGAGGGGTTTTTTTTTTTTATTTTTTTTTTTTTTTTTTTGTGTTTTCCCCTCTTTGGTGCCCAGCCCGCCTTAATTTGAATCCCAAGAACACCTCCTGATCCTCAAATAACCTCCCACAGTCCCAGCAAACTATTCCGCCCCCTCCCCACGTCATCGTCTACCTTCTCGAAATCGGCGGCCAGAAATCTTGCGCAGGCGCAGTACCGCCTGCGCGATCATCAACCTCCTCAGGGCAACAGCGCTCAGATTACGTCACTGGGCTCGGGGCATGCCCAGTGAGACTTTTGATGCTGTTGCCCTGAGGAGGTTGATGATCGCGCAGGCGGTACTGCGCAAGATTTCTGACCGCCGACAGGAAGAAGGACGGGGCATTTCTAGAAGGTAGACGATGACGTGGGGATGGGGCGGAACCATTTGCCGGGGCTGTGGGAGGTTATTTGAGGATCAGGAGGCGTTCTTGGGCACTGCAGGGGGGCGTCACTGGGCACCAGAGAGGAAAAAAACACCCCTCTGGGCACCTTGGAGCCTCATAGCATATTATAAAAAGGGCTTTTTTTAATCAAAAGGACAAAATGAAATAAAGTAAGAAGACTGCAGGAAATAAGATACTTTAGTGAACATAGCGATGGTGACAGCTTAAAATGGTAAAAGCAGGTGACAGATTCCCTTTAAACTTCCTGTTTTGAAAACTTTCTTTAGATTAAATATTTTAATAGAATCAGATTATCCCTACTGTTCCCAACACATGACAATATAAACCACATTAATGCGGGTAGACTCGTTCAAATATTTACAAGTTAATAAAACCAAAATATTAACAGTGCTGTCGCACTAAACCCCCTTCTTGTAAAGGCTTATGCTGCTTGTGAAATCCCAAGCAGTCGGCTTTTATTGAGGAAGCCTACCATACGTTTCACCTTGTACTGCGACTCTGCGCTCTGTCCATATGCCCTGATGGGGTGCCCGAAAAGGGTTTTGTGTGAATGATCCCTCGTGATGTGGGTAGCTCGAGGAAGTTCATGGTTATGTATATTAGTTCAAGATTTGAAGAGATTAATACTAATGCAGAAAGCAAATATTACTGTGGGCCACACTCCGTTGATGGATGTAGCATATATTAAAAATGACTGGTTAGAAAAGTTGTGGAAGATATTAATGAACGAGTAACACTGCGCAGCTCTGCACTGCTCACTTTTCTGGTTTCAGGAAAAAATCGTGCCAACAGGCTACTGTACACACCATGCTACATGAAACATGAGAATGATGCAGGTTTACGACAAGGACCTCTGCTGTCTATGCAAAATTCATACATGCCAGAATAGTATTTGTAAATTTTAGAATTTTCTAAAGGGAATTGGTCACGTTGAACATAATGTCTGAGCTGCAGGAGGAGCTGAGCAGATTGATATGTTTTTTTTTGTAAAGGGTTCAGTATAACTTTTTTTTTTTTTTTTTCTTCATTACAATCCTTGCTATTTTTATACTTCAGGCTTCCAGCAGGCAGTCTTGGGCTACTTTCACACTGGCGTTTTGAATTCCGCTTGTGAGATTCGTTTCAGGGCTCTCACAAACGTTTCAAAACGGATCAGTTTAGCCCTAATGCATTCTGAATAGATAAGGATCCGTTCAGAATGCATCAGTTTGGCTCCGTTCCGCCTCCATTCTGCTCTGAATGCGGACGTTTTGGTGTCCGCCTAGCGATGCAGAGCCAAACGGATCCGTCCTGACTTACAATGTAAGGCAATAGGGACGGATCCGTTTTCACTGACACAATATGGTGCAATGGAAAAACGGATCCGTCCCCCATTGACTTTCAATGTAAGTCAGGACAGATCCGTTTTGACTTGGACTTTTTTTTTTTTTAAAGAATATTGCAAACTGACCCTTTTATTTTTTTTTGAACGGATACAAGTGTTTGCATTATATGTGCGGATCTGTCTGTGCAGATACCAGACGGATCCACACCTAACGCAGGTGTCAAAGTAGCCTTATCAGTGATTGACAGCCTTCCCTGTATGAGCGTTTATATGAAGATAGCTGTCATTCACCAAGCAGGACCACCCACTGAACCCTACACTGAGAACAGAGCAGGGATAGTAGTGGAGGGCGCAAAAGTGGCGATACCCTAACTGATGTCTAGAACAAGGAGCGAGAAGCTTGTGTGTTCTCTCTCCTCAATGCAGGAGAGACGGTCTCGTTGAGCGAGAGGAGAGAGAGCACTAAGCGAGTTCTAAGGATCGGTGGGGGTCTCTGTGCACAGACCCCCCACCATATGTCCATAAGAACTATCAAAAGTTTACTGAAAGTACAATGACCTTTTAAATGCATAAAGTTATGTTGCATCTTTTTTCCATAAAACCATGTATCGGTCTGCTTGATCACGTTCTGCCTGCAGATAGGACTGTATGTACAGCCTGACTGGTAACCTTTAATTGAGGATAGATTTGCACAAATTCTCCAACCAATAGTGCAAAAATTCATAACCATGTGAGAGTGTCAGCAGATTTGTCCCTATGACACTGGCTGACCTGTTACATGTGCACTTGGCAGCTGAAGGCATCTGTGTCTGTCCCATTCTCATATGCTCCTGCATTGCTGAGAACATTTATTTTTTATATATGTATATAATATATACAGTACAGACCAAGTTTGGACACACCTTCTCATTCAAAGAGTTTTCTTTATTTTCAGGACTATGAAAATTGT
This sequence comes from Bufo gargarizans, assembly GCF_014858855.1. Taxonomy (NCBI): domain Eukaryota; kingdom Metazoa; phylum Chordata; class Amphibia; order Anura; family Bufonidae; genus Bufo; species Bufo gargarizans. The sequence continues at coordinate 73,689,255 of NC_058082.1, read as the reverse complement.
AGATTCACACTGAAGGCATCAAAACTATGAATTAACATGTGGCATTATATACATAACAAAAAAGTGTGAAACAGAAAATGTCATATTCTAGGTTCTTAAAAGTAGCCACCTTTTGCTTTGATTACTGCTTTGCACACTCTTGGCATTCTCTTGATGAGCTTCAAGAGGTAGTCACCTGAAATGGTTTTCACTTCACAGGTGTGCCCTGTCAGGTTTAATAAGTGGGATTTCTTGCCTTTATAAATGGGGTTGGGACCATCAGTTGCATTGTGGAGAAGTCAGGTGGATACACAGCTGATAGTCCTACTGAATAGACTGTTAGAATTTGTATTATGGCAAGAAAAAAGCAGCTAAGTAAAGAAAAACAAGTGGCCATCATTACTTTAAGAAATGAAGGTCAGTCAGTCCGAAAAATTGGGAAAACTTTAAAAAGTGTCCCCAAGTGCAGTCACAAAAACCATTAAGCGCTACAAAGAAACTGGCTCGCATGTGGACCGCCCCAGGAAAGGAAGACCAAGAGTCACCTCTGCTGTGGAGGATCAGTTCATCCGAGTCACCAGCCTCAGAAATCGCAGGTTAACAGCAGCTCAGATTAGAGACCAGGTCAATGCCACACAGAGTTCTAGCAGCAGACACATCTCTAGAACAACTGTTAAGAGGAGACTGTGTGAATCAGGCCTTCATGGTAGAATATCTGCTAGGAAACCACTGCTAAGGACGGGCAACAAGCAGAAGAGACTTGTTTGGGCTAAAGAACACAAGGAATGGACATTAGACCAGTGGAAATCTGTGCTTTGGTCTGAGTCCAAATTTGAGATCTTTTGTTCCAACCACCGTGTCTTTGTGCGACGCAGAAAAGGTGAATGGATGGACTCTACATGCCTGGTTCCCACCGTGAAGCATGGAGGAGGAGGTGTGATGGTGTGGGGGTGCTTTGCTGGTGACACTGTTGGGGATTTATTCAAAATCTAAGGCATACTGAACCAGCATGGCTACCACAGCATCTTGCAGCGGCATGCTATTCCATCCGGTTTGCGTTTAGTTGGACCATCATTTATTTTTCAACAGGACAATGACCCCAAACACACCTCCAGGCTGTGTAAGGGCTATTTGACCATGAAGGAGAGTGATGGGGTGCTGCGCCAGATGACCTGGCCTCCACAGTCACCGGACCTGAACCCAATCGAGATGGTTTGGGGTGAGCTGGACCGCAGAGTGAAGGCAAAAGGGCCAACAAGTGCTAAGCATCTCTGGGAACTCCTTCAAGACTGTTGGAATACCATTTCAGGTGACTACCTCTTGAAGCTCATCAAGAGAATGCCAAGAGTGTGCAAAGCAGTAATCAAAGCAAAAGGTGGCTACTTTGAAGAACCTAGAATATGACATATTTTCAGTTGTTTCACACTTTTTTGTTATGTATATAATTCCACATGTGTTAATTCATAGCTTTGATGCCTTCAGTGTGAATCTACAATTTTCATAGTCATGAAAATAAAGAAAACTCTTTGAATGGGAAGGTGTGTCCAAACTTTTGGTCTGTACTGTATATGTGCAAATGAGCCTCTAGAAGAAACTGGGTGTTGCCTTTACACCTGAAGGCTCTGCTCTCCATCTGCTGTGCCGTCTGCACTTTGACAGGTGCAGGCATGATGATGCTTTCGCTGCCAGGTCCTGGCAATCAAAGTGGAGAGGGCGTGACTGTTCCAGAGAGCCTCTAAGGCCTATTTCATGCGAGCGTGTCCAGATGCGTTACGGCAAACCCGCGCGGGTAGGTACCCAATTGGTCAGTTTTGACTGCGATTGTGTTCCATTGTTCAGTTTTTATCGCGCAGGTGCATTGTGTTTTGCACATGTGTGATAAAAAACTGAATGTGGTACCCAGACCCGAACTTCTTCACAGAAGTTTGGGTTCAAGGTTGTGTAGATTGTATTATTTCCCCTTATAACATGGTTATAAGGGAAAATAATATCATTCTGAATACAGAATACTTAGTACAATAGGGCTGAAGGGGTTTAATTTTTTTTTTAACTCTCCTTAATCCACTTGTTTGCACAACCGACATCTCTTCTGTCTTCTTTGAGGAATAGGACCTTTTTGATAACATCACTGCGCTCATCACATGGTCTGTCACATGATCCATCACCATGGTAACATGTCATGTGACGGACCATGTGATGAGCGTAGTGACGTCATCAAAGGTCCTATTCCCCAAAGAAGACTAAAGAGATGCAGGCTTTTTTTTTTTTTTTTTTTTTTTTTTTTTCTTTTTTTTTTTTTAAACCCCTCCAGCGCTATTGTACTAAGCATTCTGTATTCAGAACGCTATTATTTTCCCTTATAACCAAGTTATAAGGGAAAATAATAATGATTGGGTCCCCATCCCGATCGTCTCCTAGCAACCGTGCGTGAAAATCGCACCGCATCCGCATCTGTGTTGGTCACATGTTCATATGTGCCCGCATTGCTGAGAAAAATGAGGATTTAATATCTGCAATAGAAGCAACAGGGGAGTTGCTGTTACACTTAGGCCCCTTTCACACAGGCGAGTTTTCCGCACGGATGCAATGCGCGAGTTGAACGTATTGCACCCGCACTGAATCCAGAACCAGTCATGCAATGCGGGCACATATGAACATGTGACCAACACAGATGTCTTCAGCTGCCAAGTGCACATGTAACAGGTCAGCCAGAGTCATAGGGACAAATCTGTTGACAGATGCCCTTTATTAATTTTCCTCACTGTCCCTAATGGGGATCACAATCTAAGTTCCTGATCAGTATGTCTTTGGAGTGTGGGAGGAAACCCACGCAAACATGGGGAGAACATACAAGCTCCATGCAGATGGTGACATTGGTTGGATTTGAACCTAGGACCAGTGCTGCAAGGCACCAGTGCTACCCACTGAGCCACCGTGCTTTAAATGCAGTTCCTATTAGTTAGCCCTTCTAACTTGTAATGCAAGTTCATACAATGGAAGAAAATGTTATAGATGCCATTCATAGACTCCATAAATGATTATGTAAACCTAATTAATTTAGCTCCTTTGCATCCTCTTCTCCACTCTGTAATCTTCTGTCCAGTGAAAGCGGTACAGGCAATGTACTTCTAAGCATGTTCAGCGGCTGAGCTCTGAACATCTTGGAAGAGAATGATCTTGCTTAATATATTGACTCTACCTTAAGTACAGAGTGAAAAATGTCTCTCTTCTAATCCCTTAAATCTACAGACTAAAACTTGCGTTAATTTTGTCATCTTTCATTTCAGTCTCTATTATCAGAGCTACTCAATAACTGTGACGGACAGCTGAAAGGAGATGTAGCGCAGATGGCCGCATACTACGAGCATCGGCTGCAGCTTGGAAGCAAAGCCATCTATCATTTGGAGGCGTTTGTAGCAAAATTTATGGCCATCTATAAGAGATTCATGGAGGATGGACTCGAAGCCATGATGTTCTAGTTGTATATCCGCAGGCGCGTTCTTGGACCATGTTAGCGCTTCTTAAATTCAGTCTTATGCATAAGTTTCTATAATACGGAAGTAAGAGTTGTGGAAGATACTGCTCTAGTAAGCTCTGAAGAAGAGGGGGTTCTTAAATCTGTGATTGGTATTTGCAAATACAACACCTCTATGGAGCCTTCAACCTGATGACAGACCGACGGCCCCGGGGTTTGTTCTGCAGGAAGGCTTGACAGCCTCTTTAGAAGACTTCATTGTTGAGATGAGGGATGGTGAAAATGATCGGTTGTCACTGCTGTGCTCAAATAGCTAACATTTGTACAGTGTGTGCTTTTCATGATGTGTTTTCTTGTCGGATCTTCCATGTCCTTGTTTGTGGAAAATTGCTTTCTTGTTGATATAAAGTATCTGCAGAGAACATAAACGGACTCCTGTATATGTCATACTCTGCTCTTTTATTCCTATATGTAATATCTAAAAGATACAGGTCTGCTGCTTTTTTTTTTATTTTTTTTTTTTATTATAATTTCAAAATGAGTTTCTAATCTAAGTCTGGGATCGGTCTCATCAGTCTTCTGAAACCAGAAGCTATGATGCCTGTGTAAAGAGAGCCTTACATTATGTATATTCCTATAATGGTCTCCTTGATACAAAAGCTGTTACAGTCCAATTACTTTAGGCGTCATTAATGCCACTGCTGAAGCAATTTTGACACAATTCTTTAGACCTCACTAGAGGACAACCCAAACAGCGGTTAGTAGCTGACTTCTAGATGCATTACCTACCTTATCTACTTTTATACAGTCCTGATCAAAAGTTTAAGACCACTTGAAAAATGGCAACAAATCATATTTAGCATGGCTGGATCTTAACAAGGTTCCAAGTAGAGCTTCAACATGCAACAAGAAGAAATGGGAGTGAGAAAACGTTTTTTGAGCATTCAATTTAGTGAAAACAACAAATAAACTGAAATGGGCTGTTTGTCAGCTGATCAAAAGTTTAGGACCACAACTGTACGTAGGATGTATTTACAGAAGATTTTTTTCAGTGATTTTTAATTTTTTTTGTAATGGTGGCTTTTTTTAATGTAAAATAAAATGACCCAATCAGAGCTGCAGTAAAAAATAAAAAAAGGCAGTACAAAATGCCATCTGCATAATTATTAAAGGTCTTCTCCAGGATTTGCATATTGATGATGACCTATACTAAGCATAGGTCATCAATATGTGATCAGTGGGGGGTCTGACACCCAGCGTCCCTGCCAATCAGCTTGGAGTCAGACCAAGCACAGTGCTGGAAACTGGGCAGTGGTGTGGGCATGGCAGGACCGCAGACAGGTCAGTGTTTTTTTTTTTTTTTTTTTTTTTCTTTCTTTCCCCTTTTTTTTTTTTTTATATAGCACACATTTGGACCATAGGGGCTGCAGGCGTCTAGGTTGGACTGAACAACCCCTTTAAAGTGTCCTTTAGCAATATTTTACAGTTATACCGTTTCTATACACAAACAGTTTTGATTTAGTGGCTCACCTCCTTTCAGGTTCGGGCTCATGCCCATGAATGTAAGGGCTCCGTGCCCTTGCTGTAGACTTTAAATTGCGGTCCGCAACGCACGGGCACAGACCGTGGGGCAGCCGCATGTGGCCTTACTGTGGATAAGGTGCTCTGACCTTATGACCCACCCTGTCAACTAGACAAAATTTGATTAATTATAACTGGACAGGCACATTTCATTTGGAGAAACCCAGGGTTATCTTATTTGTACCATTCAATCTAATTAATTAATGAATTAGTAAACAAATTAAAATACACAGAATATAAAAATGAATTGCAATTCATAACTAATAGCTTACAAATACCCCTCTGAATATGCAGCGACCAGCTTATTACTTTTCACTTCCTACACAGTGAACATGGGACCGTACATGTATTCTCTATCTACTGCATATATTTTCCCTTAATTAATCCAAACTCTGGCATTTACCATCTTTTCAGAGAAGTAAACCTGAGCATATGATATAAAATAAGCATACAATCCCAATGAATATTTGGTGTAGGTGAGTACTCGTATAGCTCATTTATATTCCCAGTGCGCTGATATGAGTCAACTAATGTTTCCAATGGATATTTTCTATTCATTCACTGACTGTATGAGCCAGCAGACAGTTCCAATAGATACTTTATATCAGTTTGCAATTGAGCAACTCATTTATAAACTAAACTCGCTGGTCTTTTACCTCCCCTCCAATATATCAGGGCACTGTCTATTCAGTGGTATTGAGGGGTCTTTTACTTGCTGTTTAAAGACCCTAAATTGTTTCTCTCTGTATTAATGCACTGATTCTGCAGGCAGTTCCCATAAATACTTTGTATCAGTTTATATCAGTCTGCAATAGGTAACTTTGGTTTTGCGATCTCACAAATAACAACACTATTCAGTGGTACAGGAGAGTCTGTACTCCCTGTTTAGAGATCATACATTGTCGGTCTCTATGACCTCCTACGTAGTAATATGTGGCGCTCGCTCAAGTATAGCGACTCCCGCTGTCTCCAGTGCGGGCAGTCAACCTGTATTATAACAGTTGGATCCCGGCCTCCCACATGTTGACAAGATCTCAGCGTTCCACATAGTAAGACGCGCTATATCCCGACTGACTTTGCTTTCACGGAGGTTCTCGTATGCTGTATCCGGAGCACTTCACATTTTCTTTTTTTTTTTTTTTTTTTTTTTTTTTTTTTTCAAGAAAATGGATTTTCAATGCCTAAGTGCAGTGGGTTCTGGACTCTGTGTATCACTTGTACCAGACGTGTTTCGGAGTTCTACTAACTCCTTCTTCAGTGGCCATAATTACATTGGACTCCTTCCCACTTTTATACCCACTTTCCAGTCCCAACCAAAACCCCCACTGGATTTTCTCTCTCCTGGATATCATAATACCCACATTTTTAGAACAGATTACATTATCTGTTATCAAAATATAGTGGCATGATCTTTCTCCAGTTGTTGTCAATACCTTAACAGTTATCCTTCAAAGTATCTCTCCAACTTTACACATAAAATGCATTGCATAACTAAAGAGAGATGTGGAGGCTCACCTGTTTATCAGTGTGGGGAGGCGCTCAATGTCTGGTCTGACTCACACAGTCAGTAAAGTAAGATATGGAGAAAATGGTGTAGATAGGCACTCAATATTTATAATCATGCGGACGTTTACACATAAAATAAGTAATTTAATAATACCTAAAATATTGGGGGCGTACAGTGGATGAGTGTACTTCCGAAAATAGGATACAAATCTTATATTAAAAGGCAATAATTCTGGTAGCACAATGGAAAAACTGAGAAAGGAATAAAAAATTGTTAAAAAGTCTAAAAAAACTTGCAGAAAAGAGGCAATATAAAGGTCCTCAATAATTGAACCAGTGGCTATAGCAGACAGACTGAGGATCCTTATCTTGAGAGAACCTCTCCTGGATTAGTATTATAATTTCAATTGCACATTGATTGTAGTAAAATTGCACATCAATTGTAGTATACTGTCTTTGTAATAAATGTTAGGTATGTGACAATCAAATGTATTCTATTAGACCACAAGCCCAAACATTCTATTTGATGCGAGTCTTCAATCGTTCAAAACGAGTGTATTAAAAACACTTGAAATTTCCTTTCCAATATTCCGATTAGATTGTATTGGAATGGTTTGGTATAGTTCCCAAAGTTCACCTTATGTATATATTTGAGTATGAAAGTGGGCTAGTGTATTTCTGTGTTACTGGTGGCCTCCCACCATACACTGGCCGCTGTTACCTGTCCCGGCGTCTTCACGAGCTCCCGCTGCTGCTGTGTATACCCGACGGCGTGTTCTCGGCATCCCACGTGGCTTCACATTGGGATGTCCGGGTATTTGGCGTGTACGTCGGTCGGCAAGTGCTAGTATTATGGAGGAGGTTATGTAGTCCTCTATGCTTAGCGTCCCTCGCGGGATTTTGGGTTTTCAGGCAATTATATAGGTGAATGAACAGAAGGAAGCGCTTCCAAATATAAAATATAGTCCATATGAGCATGTGTTATGCAGGTATTTTATTATATATAAACGCGATTCAAAGTCTGACTCATCAGTGGTAGCCTGTATCTCCCCACTCCATGCTTTTAAACCTTATAGGGTTAGACTGAAAATCTGGAATGGATGTTAATCCACTTGCTTTGATACATAATATAATAACATCTTATTATGCTTCTTAAAATAGGTTTTAAGGCACAGATAGTAAAATCCTGTCAGAACAAGAGGCCAGTTATATTTTAAATACACAACAAAGAATCCCAGTATTGTATTGCCTGCCCAAGGTACATAAAAACCTTGACAACCCACCTGGACACCCAATCATTTCCAGCATTGGTTCGGTGACATCAAATCTGTCATAATATATTGACAGATTGCTTCAGCCTGTAGTAAGGAAAACAAGATCCTATAAAAATTCTTGAAGGTATAGTTCTTGAGCCAGACTGGACCCTAGGCACCCTAGACGTACACTCCTTATATACAATAATTGAACATGGTCAAGAGATCGACGCAATGAGGAAACAATTAGAAAAAAATAGTCCCTATCCAATAAACCAAATTGAATATTTAGTGATGGGAGTCAATTACATTCTGACACACAACAACTACTGTTTTGAATCTGAATTCTTCCTCCAGACTAGAGGTACAGCTATGGGCACCAGTTACGCAAACCTCTTCATGTCGGAATGGGAGGACAACTGTATTACACCCAGACTGGGGATGGACCTGGTGCTATGGTATCGTTACATTGACGACATTATTTTCATCTGGAAGGGGGATGATGATGAGCTTTCTATGTTCCTACATGAGATTAATTCAAACTCTATAAACCAACGTTTTTCTTTAAACTTAAGTAAGACTCAAATTGAAATTCTAGATTTACAAGTTAAGACAGTTCAAGACAAGCTTGTCTGCTGCACCTACCAAAAACCTACAGAAAGAAATAGCTATATCCTTTTCTCGAGTTGTCACCTACCCAGATGGCTCCTTAACCACTTTACGTCCGCCCATAGGATATAAACGTCCTATGGGTGGACCTCTATTTCTGAAAGCACGTTTTAAAACGTCCTTTCAGAAATAGCAGCTGCACGCTAATCGTGCAGCTGCTGATCGGGTTGCCCGCTGTCAGTGACAGCAGGGCAACCCAGAGATAAGGCAGGGACAGTTCCCAGGTGTCCCTGCCTTCTAGATCGCTGCAGACACAGCGCTCACCGAGCGCTGTGTCTGCAGAGCAGGAAGCGCTGTGCGCTTCCTGTTCCGGCCCTGCGGTCATGTGACCGCCGGGACCGGAGCGTGCAGGAACTGTGTGAGGTCTCTCACAGACCTCGATCAGCCCTGCACTGAGGCTGTACAGCTCAGTATTGCGCTGTACAGCCTCTCTGGGGGGTGCATTTCTTCTGTAACTGGGGCTACTATGTCAGCCCCAGTTACAGGAGAAATCAACAGTGAAAAAGAAAAGAAAAAGTGAAGCAAATGTCCCCCAGAGGTCTTGTATGACCTTATGGGGGACGAAAAGTGTAAAAAAAAAAAATAAAAAAAAAAATAAAGGGTTGAAAAAATAAAATAAAAAAAAGTTTCATATGTAAAAAAAAAAGGTCCCCAAGTAAGGAATAAAAAAATAAATAAAATTTAAATAGAAAAAATAAAATAAAATAGACATATTTGGTATTGCCGCGTCCGTAAAAACCAGCTCTATAAAAATATCACATGAGCTAACCCCTCAGATGAACACCGTAAAAAAAAAAAAAAAAACTGTGTCAAAACAAGCAATTTTTGTCACCTTGCATCACAAAAGGTGCAACACCAAGTGATCAAAAATGCGTATGTCCCACAAAATGGTACCAATAAAACCGTCACCTCATCCCGCAAAAAATAAGCCTCTACATAAGAAAATCTCTCAAAAAATAAAAAAATTATAGCTCTTAGAACATGGAAACACTAAAACATCATTTTTTGGTTTCAAAAATGCTATTATTGTGTTAAAGTGAAACAAATAAAAAAAAGTATACATATTAGGTATTGCCGCGTCCGTAAAAACCAGCTCTATAAAAATATCACATGAGCTAACCCCTCAGATGAACACCGTAAAAAAAAAAAAAAAAAACTGTGTCAAAACAAGCAATTTTTGTCACCTTGCATCACAAAAGGTGCAACACCAAGTGATCAAAAATGCGTATGTCCCACAAAATGGTACCAATAAAACCGTCACCTCATCCCGCAAAAAATGAGCCCCTACATAAGAAAATCTCTCAAAAAAAATAAAACTATAGCTCTCAGAACATGGACACATTAAAACATAATTTTTTTGTTTCAAAAATGCTATTATTGTGTAAAACTTTAATAAATGAGAAAAAGTATACATATTAGGTATCGCCACGTCCGTAACAATCTGCTCTATAAAAATGTCACTTGACTGAACCACTCAGGTGAACGCTGTAAAAATAAATAAATAGAAACTGTGCTAAAACAACAAATTTTTTGGTCACCTTGCCCCATAAAGTGTTATAATGAATGATCAAAAAATCATATGTACCCAAAAATAGTACTAATAAAACTGCCACCTTATCCCCTAGTTTCCAAAATGGGGTCACTTCTTGGGAGTTTCTACTGTAAGGGTGCATCAGGGGGCTTCAAATGGAACATGGCATCTAAAAACCATGTGGAGTTCCTTTTCTTCTGCGCCCTGCCGTGTGCCCATACAGCAGTTTATGACCACATGTGGGATGTTTCTGTAAACCGCAGAATCTGGGTAATAAATATTGAGTTGTGTTTGGCTGTTAACCATCGATGTGTTAAAGAAAAAATTGGATTAAAATGGAAAATCTGCCAAAAAAGTGAAATTTCAAAATTTGATCTCCATTTTCCTTTAATTCTTGTGGAACGCATAAAGGGTTAACAAAGTTTGTAAAATCTGTTTTGAATACCTTCAGGGGTGTAGTTTCTACAATGGGGTCATTTATGGGGGTATCCACTATGTAGGCCCCACAAAGTGACTTCAGACCTGAACTGGTCCTTATAAAGTGGGTTTTGGCAATTTTCTTAAAAATTTGAAGAATTTCTTCTAAACTTCTAAGCCTTGTAATGTCATAAAAAAATAAAATGACATTTCCAAAATGATGCCAACATAAAGTAGACATATGGGGAATGTTAAGTAATAAATATTTTATGAGGTATCACTTTCTGTTTTAAAAGCAGAGAAATAGAAATTTAGAAAATTGCGAATTTTTCAAATTTTTGGGTAAATTTGGGATTTTTTCATAAATAAAGGTGAAATATTTTGACTCAAATTTATGACTATCATGAAGTACAATGTGTCACGAGAAAACAATCTCTGAATGACTTGGATAAATAAAGGCGTTCCAAAGTTATTACCACATAAAGTGAGACATGTCAGTTTTGCAAAATTAGGCCTGGTCAGGAAGGGGGCAAATGGCCCAGATGGGAAGTGGTTAATATACCGGTAGGCCAATTCAGACGCATAAAAAGGAACTGTACAGATGACAAACAACTTGAAGATGAAGCTCAAACAATGAAGGAACATTTCACTGTAAAAAAATTATCCCACAACAGAGATAGAAAAAGCACTAAACAAAGTTAAAAACTTAGATAGAAATACGTTCTTTAACTCAGACAACACCAAAATCACCACAGATAAGGAAAATGATATTTGTATCATCCTACCATTCAATGCACAGCACAAAATAATAGAACGTATCATACAAAAAGCACTGGCACTTTATTCTGAAAGACAAATTGTTAAATCCCCTGATCCCTATGAATCCACATATAGTATACACAAAAGCACCAAATCTGGGACTAAAAATTGCACCTACAGTCAAATTAAGTAAGAAACAAGATAACAATAAGTGGATGGCTTCATCTAAAAAGACTGAATCTCAGCCTGCATTTGTGGGAGGGGCGTAGGGGACTTCATAAGCCCCGCCGCCCAGCACACGGGGTGCCCGTCCTCTATCGCCTTGCATGCAGGGTAGGAGGAGTCGCACCTTCGTTTGCTCCAGGCACCATTCCGCCCTTTCCTGTGATCCTGCATGCCAGAACACGTGGCCCATCAAGGGTAAGTTTCCCCCTCCTCGCCTGGTCCCCACCAGTTACCTTGGCACGGCAACCAATCCTCCCCTTCTGCCGCTTACTGGGAGAATCGCGCTCCCAGCCTGCCATGCTTTCCACTGTGATACGCAACCACGTGATCCCTCCCGCTGAAGCTGCGCCAGGAGCATGCCTGCCGCTCATCTCCTGGCGCGCTTTTGCTCCCACAAACGTATATAGGAGCTACATAAAACCATACATTGGCCCGAGATTCCCTGCTTTTTACCATAGTCATTGTGCACTCTCTTCGTAGCCAGTATCCTTGCATGCATGTAATCTGTACACCCAGATCCATATCCACTACAGTAGGTAAACCACACAGTTTACCAGATCTTGCTGCGTTGCTGACTACAAAGATGCGCGTACAATTAATAAGTGAATCTGGCTTCTGAGATGTCAGCACGTTCCAGCCAAGTATCTAAATATTTTAACGCCCCTATTAAATGCGATCTGTCAAAGTGCCGTCAGCACTGTGGCTTTCTGTTCCATATTCCTGTGAATATATATCAAATACACCAGCAGGGTGCCCCATCCAGGTAGCCATTCAAAATCCTTGTACGACTGCTCCCGTGGTCTGGGAGATATTTCTCACCCGGGCACCTGTCACTATCTTTGACTGAATGGCGGGCACCATGTTGAGGAAGGTCTATGGGCCTGCAGCGATTTCTCTAGAGGGTCTAATCCCCTCTCCCCAGATGCGGTCGTCCTGCGCACGTCGTCAGGCACTCGCGTCGGAGCCCCCTTTTAGAGATTGCTGCTGCTGTCATACACCTCTTCACCCCTGAGGCAGGACACTCTAGTTCACCATATGAATAGTCTATCTCACCAACCACAATCCTGGTCAGTTGCAGCACGGGCAGGGTTTAAGCAGCATCAGGAGAATGTCCTCATCGGGTTATGGCTGCCAGCGGTGGTCTGACCTGTGCCCCTGGGTTGATTGTTTTTAAGTAAAAAAATTAAATTAAAAAAAGGGGGTTCACGCGTTTCATCTGCAGGGCTCAAGACAAGATTATATCTTGTTTTGCTTGGGCCCAAGTATTCAAGCTGAGGTGCAGCATCAATCGGACTTAGATTTTCCACTGTCCACCCCGCGAGAGACTGCGGCAGTCTGTCTCGGGGGGGAACGGCGTCCTGCCCTGCCCTGGGCTTGGAGGTCTCTTGACGCGAATCGGTGCCTCGGGTCCTCCGGTTCCAGGGCAGGAGCCACATTTCCGTAGCCAGGCTTACGCGACGGGCCGCCCCGCGGTAACGGCTGGTTCCCGGGGTGCCGCTTGCCAGGTGAACGTTCCATTACGTCTTGTGTACCTCGACTTGAGAGAAGGAAAAAAATAAATGTTTGTCCAGACGCTCTGTCCACGCTTCTTTTTCATTTCATCCAAGGCCCCACGGCCGGGCTCTTACTTTACCCTTCCACGATTCGTCCCGTTGTGCCCTGTCAACTTCTCCTTTTCCGCCAGGTACGCCCTGGCATCTTCACGCCACATGTCTCCCATCCTTGCATGTCAGGTCCCACCTGCCTGATACGCTCGGGCCTCCCCCACTCCCGCCTGAATTCCCCGGGTTTCCTCAGGGGTCTTTCACTCGTGTTGTCGCTACCAGATACGCCCTGGATTCCCTCCTTTTCCGTGTACCGTTTTCTCTTCTGTCTCCATTCACGTGGGTTCTTTCCCTCTCATTCACCTTCTCTTCGGGTCACGCAACCCACGTCTTCCCACGCTTGGTGCACCCAAGCGTCACACATTCTCACACTGGTCAGGCGCGCCCTGGTCTCCTTCCTGCTCACGTGTAACCTTCTTCTTCCATGTCCATCCCTCCGCCACCTGGCCTAGTACAACCAGGCCTCCCGTGGCAGTTACCCTCACCAGGCACGCCCTGGTCTGTTTCTTGTCCGTGGCTAACTGTCTCCTAGCCTGGTCATCTCCAGGTTACCCAGGATCGCCCTGGTACATGTTTCTTCAGCAGATTCTCTGTCGCTAGTCTTTCCGTTAGTCGTAATGGTTCATGGTCTCGGCCCGTGCGCTATTACCCCATATTTTCCTGACGGTTCCTCCTGATCCGCGCCTCCCCCATATCGGGCCCACTCCAGCGGCAGTCAATGCTTTTTGTTCCTGGCATCAGTTCTGTCATATCTGACGAACGTCTGGTCGCAATTTTCTAGTCATGGTTTCGTTCAGTCAACATGTACGGTCTTGTTCTTTTAGGTGCTAAGCTACCCCGCGGGTACCCGTAAGAATTTAGTCAGCTCCGGTAAAATCAGCTCACCATGTCTCACGGTTCCGACATCGAGGACGCCTTATCAACCGTAGAGTCTCGGTTTCGAAGCGAGCAAGCCTCTCATCCTACCGAACTTGGACAATCCCTAAGTTGATTTCCGAGCTGAACAAACGAGGGATACGCCATTCGGCTTCAGCCCGCAAGGCCGAACTCTATCGCCTGTTGTTTCTGGAGCCATCCACTGCACCCACGGAGCAACTCTCAATGTCTACCATCCAGTTGTCCCTGACACAACTACACGCCACCATTAATAACCTGTCCAGTTCCATCTCCGACATCAACACCAGACTCCAGGCAGTCGAAAGTAGGGACGCTTCACCTACTGCACCCATCGATCCCACACTAGGTCCTTCCACTTCCCGGCCTTCTTCCCCAGGTAGGGTTTCTGGGGTTCCCGAGATTTCTCCCTCCTTTTTCGTTCCGGAGAACTTGCGCAAAGACATACTGGCAGGCAAGGATGTCAACTTAGCGGCAGTTCTTATTTCTACCCATGACACCGTAGAGAGCAGGACCATCGCCTGCGGCGACGTGTCAGTGGTACTAAAGTCTAAGGACACGCACCTCAACAAAAAACTCTCCATCCCGGAGTTTGTGCTTGCGTTAAGCCTGTATCGGGACATCATCTGTTCCGCGCAGCCGGCTAGAAGGGAGGAGCTCGACACATACCTGTACAGGGTCACGGAGCTCGGGTACAAATACAGAGGATTTGCCTACTATGACTATCATAGGTCATTCTCGGCGAAGGCAGCCGCCGCCGCCCTCGCCCAATTTCAGCATGTCACCAACTGGGCATCCTTAGACATGGAGCTTTTCTGTAGGCATTTTGCTGGACTTAGAGCCCCGTATTGCTCTAATTGTCAGTCGGTGCTGCATGCTTCTGACTGGTGCTCCAACTCACACGTCACTTCCCAAGCAGCCCAGCGCTTCAGCTTTTCCAAAAGCCAGATCTGCTCCTGGACAAATTAGGTCGGCCGATAGTATTCCTGGGGAAAAATCAGTTATGCAACAATTATAATTCCACTTTCTTCAACTACAGTAAGTGTAAGGCACTCCATATTTGTTCCATTTGTTTCCGGGCCCATCCTCAATCCTCCTACTCCCAACGCGCAGCGAAAAGTTCCTGACTAGCCGACATCAACGTTTCCGCTTTAGTCTCCCTCCTAAAAACTCATCACAACCCCGAATTCGTACAATTCCTGCAATCCGGATTTACCGAAGGGTTCCATACCGGTCTCGTAACCTTGTCCCAAGTTTCATGGGAAACACCAAACCTGGTGTCAGCCACGGATGACCAGGGCTCGGTGGATTCTCTCCTGCAGGCTGAACTACAGAAGGGGTTCATCATAGGCCCCTTTTCAGAACCACCTTTTCACATCTACAGAGTAAGTCCCATCGGTCTGGTCACCAAGAAAAATATCAATAAAAAGCGTTTGATCTACGATTTGTCAGCGCCTTGTGCCTCCAGCATTCCAAGCCTTAATTCATTGATCCCGTCCGAGGAGTATTCAATGCAATACTCTTCTCTGGACGAAGCAATACAACTGATATTACAAATGGGGGTGGGCGCATGGCTGTCGAAAGTGGATATTTCTGACGCTTTCAAGCTATTGCCAGTCCAACCGCATCTATGGAGGTCCACCTTTCATATAATACCATCAGGTTGTATTTGTCAGGGGTCCAGCATCACCTCATGATCCGTCACCCTGGCAGCAACTCCATATTTTCCTCCCATGCCATCAAAGCCACATTGCGGGGTATTCAGAAGAGCTCCACAAAGTCCGAACCCACCAGGCAACCAGTGTCTGGGGACTTGTTCAGGAAGATCTCTATCTCCCTAGACGGCAATCCTTTTGGGCCATTTAAAAGCAGCATTCTCAAAGCCGCCCTCTACTTAAGTTTCTACGGCTTTCTCCAGCCTGGGGAATTTACTAGCACCTCCCCTCATAATTCGGGTCCCGTACTAAGCCAACTCACCCGCAGACATGAGCATTTCGTCTTCACCTTACCCACTTCCAAAACCTCGCAAGTAGGGCCCCCCTTGCGGATCAAATACAGGGAGTGCAGAATTATTAGGCAAAAGAGTATTTTGACCTCATCATCCTCTTTATGCATGTTGTCTTACTCCAAGCTGTATAGGCTCGAAAGCCTACTACCAATTAAGCATATTAGGTGATGTGCATCTCTGTAATGAGAAGGGGTGTGGTCTAATGACATCAACACCCTATATCAGGTGTGCATAATTATTAGGCAACTTCCTTTCCTTTGGCAAAATGGGTCAAAAGAAGGACTTGACAGGCTCAGAAAAGTCAAAAATAGTGAGATATCTTGCAGAGGGATGCAGCACTCTTAAAATTGCAAAGCTTCTGAAGCGTGATCATCGAACAATCAAGCGTTTCATTCAAAATAGTCAACAGGGTCGCAAGAAGCGTGTGGAAAAACCAAGGCGCAAAATAACTGCCCATGAACTGAGAAAAGTCAAGCGTGCAGCTGCCAAGATGCCACTTGCCACCAGTTTGGCCATATTTCAGAGCTGCAACATCACTGGAGTGCCCAAAAGCACAAGGTGTGCAATACTCAGAGACATGGCCAAGGTAAGAAAGGCTGAAAGACGACCACCACTGAACAAGACACACAAGCTGAAACGTCAAGACTGGGCCAAGAAATATCTCAAGACTGATTTTTCTAAGGTTTTATGGACTGATGAAATGAGAGTGAGTCTTCATGGGCCAGATGGATGGGCCCGTGGCATGATTGGTAAAGGGCAGAGAGCTCCAGTCCGACTCAGACGCCAGCAAGGTGGAGGTGGAGTACTGGTTTGGGCTGGTATCATCAAAGATGAGCTTGTGGGGCCTTTTCGGGTTGAGGATGGAGTCAAGCTAAACTCCCAGTCCTACTGCCAGTTTCTGGAAGACACCTTCTTCAAGCAGTGGTACAGGAAGAAGTCTGCAAGGTAAGAAAAACATGATTTTCATGCAGGACAATGCTCCATCACACGCGTCCAAGTACTCCACAACGTGGCTGGCAAGAAAGGGTATAAAAGAAGAAAATCTAATGACATGGCCTCCTTGTTCACCTGATCTGAACCCCATTGAGAACCTGTGGTCCATCATCAAATGTGAGATTTACAAGGAGGGAAAACAGTACACCTCTCTGAACAGTGTCTGGGAGGCTGTGGTTGCTGCTGCACGCAATGTTGATGGTGAACAGATCAAAACACTGACAGAATCCATGGATGGCAGGCTTTTGAGTGTCCTTGCAAAGAAAGGTGGCTATATTGGTCACTGATTTGTTTTTGTTTTGTTTTTGAATGTCAGAAATGTATATTTGTGAATGTTGAGATGTTATATTGGTTTCACTGGTAAAAATAAATAATTGAAATGGGTATATATTTGTTTTTTGTTAAGTTGCCTAATAATTATGCACAGTAATAGTCACCTGCAAACACAGATATCCCCCTAAAATAGCTAAAACTAAAAACAAACTAAAAACTACTTCCAAAAATATTCAGCTTTGATATTAATGAGTTTTTTGGGGTCATTGAGAACATGGTTGTTGTTCAATAATAAAATTAATCCTCAAAAATACAACTTGCCTAATAATTCTGCACTCCCTGTATTTCCCGACTACCAATCCATGGTGCCCAGTGGCAGTCCTCAATAAATTACTAGCCACCCTAGGCAACAGGGCTCTAGCTAGCCCTCTACTTCCTTTCCCTTCACGGCCACTCTCATCCTCCCAGTTTACCAAACACATGTGCAGCCTCGCATCAGGTTTAGGGTTTAACCCCCAGACCATATCGGGTCATTCTTAATGGATCAGAGCCGCCTCCACCGCATCTAAACACGGGGTCCTGGCTCACATCATATGCAAAATGGGACGATGGCAATCATCGTGTTTCTCGCGGTACATCCCGCATCCGAAAGACGAGATCGCCAAAGCTCTATCGACCCACCATCCCGGCCCCTTTCTTCAATACATCTTCTTTAGGGTATGCCCCCTTTATTTGCCTACCCTCGTACGTGGCTAAGGGCACACCACTAGCCTACCTAGTTAGATTAGGTATCAGGACTCGCATGCTAGGCTTCGCGCCGTAGCCAGGACCACAAATATATATATATTTGTGGTCAAGGCTCCGGGGGGAGTGTTGGAGAGGGTGTGAACTGGACACGGTGGGACCTAACTTGGCTAGTGGTGTGCCTTTAGCCACGTGACGCGGGTAGCCAAAAAAGGGGGCTAACCCAGGGAGTCTGAGCTGAGTGAAGCTGGAAAAGAGGGAGGGTCGGGTGGGGCACTGCGCGATGCCGACACCAGAGGGAGGGCGTGTGCCGGCTAAATACCCTATGCCCCTCCCACAAATGCAGGCTGGGAATCCAGCCTGCTATACTTGTGGTCAAGGCTCCGGGGGGAGTGTTGGAGAGGGTGTGAACTGGACACGGTGGGACCTAACTTGGCTAGTGGTGTGCCTTTAGCCACGTGACGCGGGTAGCCAAAAAAGGGGGCAAAACATGAATTTTAGGCAGTTTATTATTTGGAGTTTACAGAACCAGACTGGAAAAGGCTTTGGCAATCTCGACCCGTGGATGAGGGATGTAACGGGAAAAACAGGAAGATTGCCATCGTCCCATCTTCCGTATGACGTGAGCAGGGACGCCATGTTTGGAGGCTGCCGATGCGGCCCCGATTCGGAAGGAGTGTCCGGAAATGGAAGCAGCGTGGAACCCCAGACCCGAAGCTATGGAACGAATGTGCCTGATGAACTGCGCGGATGTCAGTGACAGCACGGGAAATGGCAGTAGGGGGCTATCGGGAGTTCTGTCATGGAGAGTGGAGAGCAGCTGATTGAACACGGACACTGGGCACCAAGGATTGAACGAATTAAAGTATTCGATCTGTACCGGTGGACCGACTTGGGAGGTTTTGGAGGAAGGTAGAGAGAAGGTGAAGTGGTCTGAACTATGGTGGAGCTGGCTGATAACTGGCCCTGGATTCCGGGCTGAGGTGCAGCAGAATTCCCCCGGCCTGAGAAACCCATAGAAGCTGAGGTAGAGAGCGGTTTTGAGGATCAAACTTCTGAAAGGGCCAAAGGGATTACCATCTAGGGCGGCAGAAATTTTTTGGAATAATTCCCCTGTGACTGGTTGTCTGGTGGGAATGGAAGGGGAAGAGAGCTTCTGGATGCCTCTCAAAACCGCCTTGACCGCCTGGGAGGAAAAGAAGGAGGTATGACTGGGATGACTGATCATGTGGTGGTGCTGGATGCCCGCTAAATAAAGTCTGATGGTGTTGTGGGACAAATGGAGCTCCTTGTGGCAGTACGCCAGGAAGGCCAGGACGAAGGAGACTCCGTCCCTGTCCCCCCTAGGGTGAAGGTGGGCGAACCGCCTGAAGGTGTTCCACCCTGTTAAATAGTTCCGGGCAGAATTAGCCGAGAGAGACTTGCGGATGAGACCGTGGGCTGCGGAAATGTACTCCTCTAGTCCATGATCAGGGCTTCGAACCCCGGAGGGTTGATCCCGACTCTCCGTGCTCCCGGCATGACCTGAAAAAACAAATTAAAGTTTAAACGGGACAGAGCATCGGCTGCAGTATTCTTCTTGCCCTCTATGTGCCTGCAGATGACACGGAAGTTGTTTAGAAGAGACAGCCAGGTGAGCCTGCGAACCAGACGCATGACCTTGGGGGAGCTGGACCTACCCCTGGCGAGGATGTCAACAACAGCCTGGTTGTCAGTCATGAAGCACACTGGCCTGTTACTCCATGACTGCCCCCAGACAAGAGCTGCTGCAACGATGGGGTAAACCTCGAGCAGGGGGGAGGACCTGGCAGCCTCCTGGTCTGAGGAGACCTGCGCGGGCCAAGGACCCGCAAACCATTGATCCCCGCAGATGGCCCCGAAACCGAGGGAAGCCGCAGCATCGGAGAACACCAAGGGGGAGGCCTCGTCCCACTGAGGAACGAAGAGGGAGATGCCATTCCAGCTGGACAAAAACAGTGACCACATGGCCAGATCCGCCAGCGCATCGCATCCGAGGTGAATGAGGGCATGCTGATCTGAGGCTGCTGGGAGGAGTCTGAGCAGGCCGGCGGTGAAAGACCTGCCTTGGGGCATGATCCTGGCGGCAAAGTTGAAGGACCCCAATAAAGACTGGAGTTCCAACCTTGACACCGTGCGGGTGCCCACGACCCTGGCCACAGAGTCCTTTAACCTGTTTAATTTGTCCAGGGGGAGGCTGGCCTCCATTCTGATAGTGTCCAGGGTGATGCCCAGAAAGGTGATTACCCTGGAGGGGCCCTCGACCTTAGCTGAAGCCACTGGAACGTTCAGACGGCTGAACAGGCTGAGGAGGCTGTCCAACCTGTCCGGGGCGTGTTCGGCCTGCTCGATGAGCAGGAAGTCGTCCAGATAATGGATGACCCTCGGGCAGTGGGCATGGTTGACCAAGAGCCAATGAAGCACTGGTCAAAGAGCCAGGGACTGCCCTCCATTTGATGCCGTAGAACTTCCACAGGTGAGGCAGGATAGTCAGCAACTTGAAGGCATCAGCAATGTCCGCTTTTGACAACCAAGCTCCTGCCCCGACCTGTAAAATGAGCTCCACGGCCTCGTCCAGGGACGAGTACTGCATGGAGAACTCGTCCGACGGGACCAGGGAATTTAGGCTGGGGGTGCTGGATGCATGAGGAGCAGACAGGTCATAAATTAATCTTTTTTTATTGGAGGATTTTCTGGACACCAGACCTATGGGGCTGACCCGGTACAGGGGGAAAGGGGATTCCGCAAAAGGACCGATCATGAAGCCCTTCTGCAACTCCGCCTCCAGCAGAGCGTCCACCGCCCCGGGATCCGCCCGAGAAGAGAGGAGGTTGGGGCACTCATGAGTGACCTGCGGAAGGGTGACTAGCCCGGTATGGAAACCCTCCGAGAAACCCTGTGTGAGGAACAGGACAAAACTGGGGTCATGATGTTGTTGGAGGAGGGAGAGTAACAGGTCAACGTTGACCCCGCCTAGTCAGGAGCGTTTTGACGTGCGTTGAGAACAGGAGGACTGGGGATGGGCCCTGAAACAGATGGCGCAGATGTGCAAAGCCTTGCATTTATCATAACTGCAAAAACCCAGGTTGAAGTTGTTACAGATCTGATTCTTTCCTAAGAAAGTGATGGGACGACCGAGTTTGTCCGTGGCGGGGTTGGGTTTCTGCGCCCCTGAGCTGAACGTTGGCCTGGCAGGAGATGGGTTGGTGACATGGGGGCACCAATCAGATGAATGGAGGACTGATTGGCAGCCGGCACAGGCTGGGGATTTTTGCCCGGCGAAGTGCCTGCAAAAAATCTCCATGTCCAACACTGCCCAGTTGGTAACATGGTGGTGCTGGAGGAAAGCCGCTGCAGCTTTGGCAGAGAAGGACCGGTGGTACTCATAAAAAGCGGTACCGCCATATCTGTAACCCAGCTCGGTGACCTTGTACATGTACGTGTCCAATTCTACCCTGCGGTGGGGATGAATGGAGCACACTATGTCCTGGTACAGGCTGAAAGTCAGCATGAACTCGGGGATGGACAGCTTCTTGTTGAGGCGGACGTCTTTGGACCTCAGCACCACCGACACATCACCGCAGGCGATTGTCCGGTTTTCGACCGTATCATGGGTTGAGATTAGGATGGCGGCCAAATTGATGTCATTTCCCGCCAGGATATCCCGCCTGATGTTCTCTGACACGAAGAACGCGGGGGCGATGTCAGGAGAGGCCAGACTTGTACCTGGGACGTTGGCCTGGGAAGTAGAAGGACCAGCTTCGGGCTCTGGCGGAGGAGGAGGCGTAGCAATCTTGCTCTCGACGGCCTGGAGCCTGGAATCGATGTGTGACATCGAAGACGCTAGGTTGTTGATGGTCGCATGGAGTTGAGTCAGGGAGAGCTGGATGGTCGACATGGAGACCAGATCTTCGGAGGCTCCGGGTGGTTCGGGAGTCCTGGGGGATTCAGGGAAGAGCAGATGATATAGTTCTGCCTTTCGTGCAGATGCCGAGTGGCGGATCCCTTTCTTCTTCAGTTCGGCGATCATCCTGGGGATGGTCCAATGCCTGTAAGACGCGCGGCTGGCTGCCTCGGAGACCGCTGACTCAGGGATGGACATTGAGTCCTCAATGTCCGAGACGTGAGACATGTTGCACGAAGAAGACCGGACCCTGGAGCCTCAGAAGGTTTAGGGTGGAAAATTGTTTGGAAAACCTGGGAGCAATCGAACCAAACTCGGGAAAGTCCGTGAGGAGGGTGAACTTCACACCCTGCGAATCTGGGATTGGTAAGTGAGGAAGAAATTTTATCTGGTACCTGCGGGGAGAGGTACCCCAACATATGCTGACAAGATGAAACTTACGTGGTGATGAACCCTGGAGGTGGCAGGTTGAAAACGTAAGAAACCCTGAACGATATCAGGCGATGGAAGGACAACCTGAAAGAAAACACGAAAACCGAGCGGCCTGAGCGTATCAGGTAGTGATGAACATGACCTGGCGTGAACAAGTGAACAAAACGCCGGGCCCTGAACAAGACCGAGAGCCGAGACGCGTCTGGAAACGAGGCCCCAACTGGCTGCCAGCGTGGAATTGACCAGTGTGGCAGGCAGTGAGGAGACATGACCGTGCGTGATGGCAATGGCGAGCAACAGGCCCCAAGCGTGACAGATAAAGAAGCCTGAACTGACCGTGATAGGTACACCTATGGGGAAGGAGAAAGATGCAACAGGACAGTAAGAGAGGAAAGTGACGAGAAGTGAGGTGCCGACCCCAAGAATGATTCTGAAAAAGATGAACAAGTCACAAACATTACTGACCAAACGGGACATGAACCAAACGTAACAGGAGGGAGGACATGATGAAGGCTTGACCAGCAAGAGGACATGACGAGGACCTGAACGTATCAGGCAGAAAAAAACAGAAACAGAAAACCCGAACGTATCAGGCAGACAGACACGAAGACGGAAACCTGAACGTATCAGGCAGACAGACATGAAGACGGAAACCTGGACGTATCAGGCAAACAGACACGAAGATAGAAACCTGAACGTATCAGGCCGAAGGCACAAAGAACATCCTGAACGTATCAGGCAGGAGGACGTGGAGGCAATCCTGAGCATATCGGAAAGACCTTGAACGGATCAGGTGGGAGGACATAATGAAAACAAACCCCGGACGTATCAGGCAACCGGACCTGAAAATGAACCTGAACGTATCAGGTGTTTGGACAGGCAGTGAGCCTGGACGTAACAGGCGATAGACCCCTGAAAGGGAACCTGAACGAATCAGGCGATAGGACACGGAGAGAACCATATAAATGCAAGACAGGAAAAGAAGACCACCTGGACGTCCCTGGAAGGAGAAAACATGGCGGCCAGGTAAATAGAAAACAGGTAAATGAAAACAGAACATATCTGAGCGGACAGTTTTTTTTTTTTTGTTTTTTTTAAACCCGGGGCGGAACCGCAGCGTGCCTAGCAACCGGCACACGCGGCTGCTCCTGGAACGCCCGCACAACAAGCCCGCGCCGCCCGGCCACGGCATCCCCGCAACGTGCCTGCCCAAAGCTTGTTCTGAACTTTTGATGTGACACTACATTGAATACATGTGAGAAATAAATGCAGTCAAGGAACCGGGAGTGGGCGTGGTATGCCTTCCATATTGGAGCACAGGGTATATAGTATATGGGGTTCCCCCTGTGTGCCCCCACGGGGGAGCGCAGGGAAGGTTGGTGATATGGAAGGCTTTCTCATGATTAAAGCGATTAATGAACGCCGATGCGTTCCACCGTGGAACGCAACGGGGAAGTAGTGGAGCTCCGGGAGGTGGCCGGGATTGTACATGCCGATGCGTTCCACCGTGGAACGCATCGGGGAAGTAGTGGAGTAGTGCCGAATGGAGTCAGGAGGCGCGGGCCAGGGCGTGCGGACAAGCGCAGCAGAAGGAGACGCGCTGGTGGGGGAAGCGGAGCCGGAGGTGGGCGCCCGGAGATGTAGTGCGGCGGCGAAGCAGCACGGAGTAACTTACCACGAAGGACCGCCGCACGGGAGAGGCGTACCGCCGCAGCCTCTGCTTCGTCAATCTAGCCGGAACCGGAAGTCACACTCGGATGACGTCGCCGTAATACGAGATGCACTGCGCGATGCCGACACCAGAGGGAGGGCGTGTGCCGGCTAAATACCCTATGCCCCTCCCACAAGTGCAGGCTGGGAATCCAGCCTGCTATACATATATAAAATACAATGCCCCTGTAAAAGACAATACGTGGGCAGAACAAACAGGACATTGAAGAAAAGGATATAAGAGCATATTAATAATATTAGAATTGGTTATGAAAAACATTCAATTTCAAAGCATTTTAAAATATATCATAATCAAGACCCAAAGGGACTCCCCTTCATGGCAATAGAAAAAGTTGCAGAACATTGGAGGGGAGGCAACCATATTAAGAGAATGTCTCATTTGGAGTCCAAATACATATTTGAATTCAGCACTCTCCTATCTGAAGGTTTAAACGCCAAACTCAAACTTTTCAGCTTTTTGTAGCCTATGGGGTGGGTGCCTTGAGCCGACGGCGGATCGAGGTCTTGCT
The DNA here is from genome assembly GCF_014858855.1 of Bufo gargarizans. Lineage (NCBI taxonomy): Eukaryota > Metazoa > Chordata > Amphibia > Anura > Bufonidae > Bufo > Bufo gargarizans. Next base: position 73,664,750 of record NC_058082.1, on the reverse strand, counting down.
GTTTTATCAGCACCTCGATCCCCCCTTGGAGCAATGCCCCCATCCCCTTTTTCATCCTTGACTTTTCATCTTTCATAATATCAACAATTCCTCATAATAACATTATGACATTACGTATTAATACTTCATGTATAGATAGAGAAACCAATAAAGCAGATATATGGATAATTGTACAGGGTGGGCCATTTATATGGATACACCTTAATAAAATGGGAATGGTTGGTGATATTAACTTCCTGTTTGTGGCCCATTAGTATATGTGAGGGGGGAAACTTTTCAAGATGGGTGGTGACCATGGCGGCCATTTTGAAGTCAGCCATTTTGAATCCAACTTTTGTTTTTTCAATAGGAAGGATGTCATGTGACACATCAAACTTATTGGGAATTTCACAAGAAAAACAATTGGTTTTAAAGTAACTTTATTCTTTCATGAGTTATTTACAAGTTTCTGACCACTTATAAAATGTGTTCAATGTGCTGCCCATTGTGTTGGATTGTCAATGCAACCCTCTTCTCCCACTCTTCACACACTGATAGCAACACCGCAGAAGAAATGCTAGCACAGGCTTCCAGTATCCGTAGTTTCAGGTGCTGCACATCTCGTATCTTCACAGCATAGACAATTGCCTTCAGATGACCCCAAAGATAAAAGTCTAAGGGGGTCAGATCGGGAGACCTTGGGGGCCATTCAACTGGCCCACGACGACCAATCCACTTTCAAGGAAACTGTTCATCTAGGAATGCTCGGACCTGACGCCCATAATGTGGTGGTGCACCATCTTGCTGGAAAAACTCAGGGAACGTGCCAGCTTCAGTGCATAAAGAGGGAAACACATCATCATGTAGCAATTTTGCATATCCAGTGGCCAATCTGACCCCCTTAGACTTTTATCTTTGGGTTCATCTGAAGGTAATTGTCTATGCTGTAAAGATACGAGATGTGCAGCACCTGAAACTACGGATACTGAAAGCCTGTGCTAGCATTTCTCCTGCGGTGTTGCTATCAGTGTGTGAAGAGTGGGAGAAGAGGGTTGCATTGACAATTCAACACAATGGGCAGCACATTGAACACATTTTATAAGTGGTCAGAAACTTGTAAAAAAAACTCATGAAAGAATAAAGTTACGTTAAAACCAAGCACACCATTGTTTTTCTTGTGAAATTCCCAATAAGTTTGATGTGTCACATGACCCTCTTCCTATTGAAAAAACAAAAGTTGGATTCAAAATGTCCGACTTCAAAATGGCCACCATGGTCACCACCCATCTTGAAAAGTTCCCCCCCTCACATGTACTAATGTACCACAAACAGGACGTTAATATCACCAACCATTCCCATTTTATTAGGGTGTATCCATATAAATGGCCCACCCTGTATTACCCTCTGACACTATATATCCTAACATGATTACAGGGATGTATTATTATATATAATTTATATTTTTCCTTTGGATGTGCAAATAGCCAATTTTTGGACTTATGAAGTCCTTCATTATAGACCACTAACCATATATGACCATTGAGAACAAAACTTTGATGAAATATACAAAAAAAAAGACACCAATATGAAAACGCAATGTTACCACATCTGACCGCATGGGACATGAATAACACAAAATTTGGTCAATTCATAAACAGACTTATTGGACCGAAACCTATATTAAACCTATTTTAAGAAGACGCATAATAAGATAATGTTATAATATTATATTATGTATCAAAGCAAGTAGATTACTATCCATTCCAGATTTTCAGTCTATCCCTATAAGGTTTAAAGGCATGAGGTGGGGAGATGCGGGCTACCACTGATGAAGGAGTCAAGAGTCAGACTTCGAAACGCGTTTGGTGTAAAGCAATATAATACCTACATAACACGTGCTCATATGGACTATATTTAATATTTGGAAGCGCTTCCTTCTATTCATTCACCTGTATAATTGCCTGAAAACCCGAAACCCCACGAGGGACGTTAAGCACAGAGGACTACGTAACCTCCTCCATAATACCAGCACTTGCTGACCGACGCACATGCCGAATACTTGGAAATCCCAGTGTGAAGCCACGTGGGACGCCGAGAACACGCCGTCGGGTACACAGCAGCAACGGGAGCTCGTGAAGACGCCGGGACAGGTAACAGTCGCCAGTGTATCAGTGTATGGTGGGAGGCCACCAGTAACACAGAAATACACTAGCCCGCTTTCATACTCAAATATATACATAAGGTGAACTTTGAGAACTATACCAAACCGTTCCAATACAATCTAATCAGAATATTGGAAAGGAAATTTCACGTGTTTTTAATACACTCGTTTTGAACGATTGAAGACTCGAATGTTTGGACTTGTGGTCTAATATTTGATTGTCACATACCTAACCTTTATTACAAAGACAGTATACTACAATTGATGTGCAATTTTACTACAATCAATTGTCACCGCCACTTCTGTGAGAAGGTCTGTTAGATGTTTTTCTCTACCTGCATGAAGTTCTTTGTTTTGGTTTCACTTTGTCATCTCCTTTCCTTCTCCCAGCTGTCACCTATTTACACTAATTGTCTCCCTTTTTATTCCCTCCCATACTGCCTCACTTTGCGGTTTATACTTCTTCTTGGATTGTGTTCACTGCTGGATGCTGCTTCTGCTGATTCCTCCGATAAGTCTGTTTCCTTTGTGTTTCCTTGCTGGCTTGATTCCAGGTGACCCTGACTCCGTCCGTAGGGTTTTCAGGTGTCACATAGTATGAGGTACGTGGACATGCAATCGTTTACCATAAAGACCTTTGCATGGGCATAGCAGTCAGGGAGAGCTCTAGGGGTTTTATAGGGCTCACCCATATTCTCCTTAGTTTGGGATCAAGGCAGTCGGATGTTTATTTATAACTTCCAGCTATCTGCAACACCATCCGTGACATCAATGTGCAATTGAAATTATAATACTAATCCAGGAGAGGTTCTCTCAAGATAAGGATCCTCAGTCTGTCTGCTATACCCACTGGTTCAATTATTGAGGACCTTTACATTGCCTCTTTTCTGCAATTTTTTTTTACAGACTTTTTAATAATATTTTTTTTTATCCCCTACATAATTTTTTATTCCTTTTCCTTCCTCCTTTTTTCCATTGCTACCAGAATTATTGCCTTTTAGTATAAGATTTATTTTGGGAAGTACACGCATCCACTGTACATCCCCAATATTTTATGTATTATTAAATTACTTATTTTATCTGTAAACGTCCGCGTGATTATAAATATTGAGTGCCTGTCTACATCATTTTCTCCATAATTGCTTTCTTACTTGTTTTTTCAGTCTAATACATAACATTTTCAAAAATATTGTAAAATGTTGAATACAATAAATATAATGTGATTATCAATCATGTATTATTTTTATTGTAATTAAACATATACATTTTTACCACTTCCTAGTTTCTTTTTGTTATTCCTCGATGATCCCTAATTAATGAATGAGATATATAAGATGTATTAGGATAAAGGCCCCTCACCAAGGAGAGATCAGAGGGCTGCAAATCTTATGCATATCTAATTATGGCACAGTGGGAACAACTTAAAGAGGACCTTTCATGGGTCCAAAGAATATGAACTTAGTAGCAGGCTGCATAGAGAGGCGCCCAGAGATCTAAGTGCACTTACTATTATTCCTGGGCGCCGCTCCGTTTGTCTGCTGTGGCCCCCGATAATTTCTCAATATTCGGTGCAAGTAGGAGGAGACGCCAGTGTCTCTCCTTCTCCCTGACAGCAGTAGAAGCTGGGCTCTGAGTGTCCGGAGTCAGCCCGTAGAGGGAGGGGTACTGTCACCGCCACTTCTGTGAGAAGGTCTGTTAGATGTTCTTCTCTACCTGCATGAAGTTCTTTGTTTTGGTTTCACTTTGTTATCTCCTTTCCTTCTCCCAGCTGTCACCTATTTACACTAATTGTCTCCCTTTTTATTCCCTCCCATACTGCCTCACTTTGCGGTTTATACTTCTTCTTGAATTGTGTTCACTGCTGGATGCTGCTTCTGCTGATTCCTCCGATAAGTCTGTTTCCTTTATTTTTGGTTCCTTGCTGGCTTGATTCTAGGTGACTCTGACTCCGTCCGTATTAAGTGCAGGGAGCCGGTGGTCGTGTCCCCTCACTATTATAGGGTTTTCAGGTGTCACATAGTATGAGGTACGTGGACATTCAATCGTCTATCATAAAGATCTTTGCATGGGCATAGCAGTCAGGGAAAGCTCTAGGGGTTTTATAGGGCTCACCTATATGCTCCTTAGTTTGGGATCAAGCCAGTCGAATGTTTATTTATAACTTCCAGCTATCTGCAACACCATCCGTGACATCAATGTGCAATTGAAATTATAATACTAATCCAGGAGAGGTTCTCTCAAGATAAGGATCCTCAGTTTGTCTGCTATAGCCACTGGTTCAATTATTGAGGACCTTTACATTGCCTCTTTTCTGCAAGTTTTTTACAGACATTTTAATAATAATTTTTTTTATCCCCTACATAATTTTTTATTCCTTTTCCTTCCTCCTTTTTTCCATTGCTACCAGAATTATTGCCTTTTAGTATAAGATTTATTTTGGGAAGTACACTCCAGTGCCACCAGGTGCCACTCCAGAGTAGTCCCCAAGTCAGTGGCAGCTGCATGTCCCCAAGCATGTCGGATTGAGATTTGTTGTTTGTAGTCAGACCCAAGCCGCAGAACAGCTCCTAAAAACAAGTTTACAAGCACATATCAGGGCTGATGAATGAGTAGGCGGCCACGATTAGATCTTCTCACTTAGAAAAAAATAAAATATGCTCTACATTTGAGAATTACAGAACACATCCTCTCTTTTGGGATGGGGTGAGATGTAAAGTTCATGTATCACATTCCAGGTGGCTGTACGGGGAGGACAGTATCAGACTCTGGTCTTTGTTTCTGTTGTCGCTCCGTACACACCTCCAGGAAGTAAAACTTTTAATTCTGACCCCTGGATATGACAGCTGGAGCAATGATCCTTGTAGCTCTAAGGCCTCGTCCACCTTTGCGTGTCAGTGCCATATCCATGAAAAAATAGCGTATGTAGTGCATGTCTCCGTAATTTTTTATTTTTTTTACTGACCCAGGGTCAGTGAAAAAATACTGAAATGTGAACAGACACATTTAAATCAATGGGTATGTGTGCTGTCCGTGGAAAATGTGAACAGCACACATCAATGAAATACGGAAATGTGGACGAGGCGTAACCCTGTCATGATGTATTATACACATCTTTGCCAGGGAAAGTGTTAAATCTACATGAAGAGTTGCTTCTTTTAATGCAAAATTTCTCTCCATTCATGCCCGTAGCAGTTTTAGGCCAGGGTCACACTTGGCTTGCAGATTTGCCATCATGGATTATCATGTCGCAAATGCGCAGCATTTTACAGTTCCAGCAGAGTGGAGGAGAATTTCAGAACTCATCCACATGCTGTGTAAAAAAAAAAAAGAAACGCAGCAGAAAAACAGAAGTACGGCATATTTTAAATCCACAGCATGTCAATTTATACAGAGGATTTCTCTTGCGGATTTCACCCTTTCCAGTGTAGAGAGTGAAATCTGCTGGCTTTTCCGCAGCAAAAACCGGATCTAATACGTGTGTTCTTTTGCGTGATTTTTGCTGCAGAAACCACTGGATTTTCAGTCACTTGTATACTAATAAAAAGACAGCAGCTTTCCGTGTGTCCGTATTTCCGTTCCACAAAAAAATAGAACATGTCCTATTATTGTCCACATTACGGACAAGGATAGGAGTGTTCTATTAGGAGCCAGTTGTTCCGTAAAATACGGAATGCACACGAACGTCATCTGTATTTTTTGCGGAACGCAAAATACATCCGGTTGTGTGCATGAGCCCTTAGGCTATGCATCTGGAGAGCTCCTGTGCATGCGGCAAACATGCATAGGCTTCTATACACCTGACAGAGAACAAAAGAATGGCCTTTTGGCCTGCATCGTGATGATATGCTTCCACATATCTGGTGTAAAAAGCCAGCCTTCGTAAATGACCCCCAACTATTTTGATGTCTCTTTCAATGAAAGCCCACGCTCGTTGATTAGGTGATTAGGGCCACCTTTACACATTAGTAGGAACACTCATTCCCGATAACTGCCACCTGTGATGAATTCCACACCTCACAGCTCCACCTGACGTCAACCACGTTGAGCTCACGAGATACGGTATAGTCACTGGTTACCAAGACATGATGTTACGCCCTCCTGGGAGTACATAAGATCTGCTTGGTACGGTTTTCACAGACTCCTCCTGTCCACATGGGCACAGAGAGGCAACAAGCTGAGAGAGGCTTTCCACTGCCCCAGTGAAACAGTGCTTCCTCGGCCCAGGAAGACTGCCACCAGCTTCTCGTTTTGATATAAGCCCAGTCCGCTAATGGGATTATATAGGGTGATAAACCAACCCGCAGTAGCGTATAACTAGGCCGAAACACGGACGTAGGGATTCGTGATCAAGATACCAGAACAGCACAAGATTAAATTATATATTTAATTGCCTTAAGGGCTCACTAGACATAACACAATATACACTAAAAATATATTACAGTGGTCTGAGTGGTAAATACAGATGGCATGGTACAACAGGGCTAAGCAGAACAAAAGTCAGTTTACCAGATCAATGAGTCCTTTGGGTGGTGATAATGGGTTTCTGTAAGGCTTGGCTGTAGTCACATGGGAGGCACTGATGTCAGCAGTTTCCAGGTCCCTCCAAACACGTTTCACGACGTGACCCCCTCTCCAGAGAAAGATGCCGGACTCTGCTTGCCTGGCCATTTTCAACTGTAGTCAGCCCCTGCCTGCTGGTCCGGGCAGTCCAACGACCCACAAAACCCATTAGGGTTCATAGCTCCAGACCAGAAGGTCACAGGGAGATGGTTCTGGGACCAACGGACCTGCCTGGGTTCCAGCTACAAGTAGAGTCCAAACCTGGTACCGTTATTTGGTTTCTGTGGGGAGATATGTATATCTCCCCTCCCTGGCATTCTACTACCTAACCAAGAGCAGGAGCCTGACCGTCTTGGCCACAGGATTGCAAATATATATCTGGTTTATGCCTGTGATGACCAGGCGATTCATAATTCCTTATAAATCACTGGTTCCATGATGTCTGATAATTTTGATTGAACTGGGGAATAGCCTAGATTCCCTGCAGGACGAGATTGGCCTCCGTGCTGTCCGAGTTAGGTGTGATGTGTAAACGAGTGGCTTGTTTGAAGCCAGGACCCCCTGCGGTGCCCCAGATGGCTGGTGTGAGAACATGGCAGACATTAAATAATAATCCATATTCCTCACACCACCCCTGGTGTGTATACTAATGTATACGTCCGGGTACTGTTAGGTCACAAATGACAGCAGCTAGACTGAACACTGACCCATTTAGTCAATCAGCAAATTCAACTGTATTTCTCAACAGTTGCCCATGAATGGACAGCACATGGATGCCATGCATGTGGTCGATTCAGTTTCGGACAGAGGTGCCTTGGGTACCCCAGAAAAATTTGATCTGGGGGTTCACTGAAAAGCTATATGTAAATATTATCTGGGCACAGTGGCAGACAGCAGCAAGACACTACAAGATGATTCATTATGGGGGTTTCAGCAGCGACTTTGATTCAGAGGCCCCCTAGGTAAAGTTGAGACCGACTGGACCGCCTTTATACCTAGAAGTCATGTAAGCTCTCTCATGCATCTCTCATTATAAGCTGGATAGTTTGTTAAATAAAATACCTTGTTTTTATATGAACATAGGCTGGTTGAGGTGCTGTAAGATGACTGTGTATATGTAGTGCTGTGCCATGTGCCATGTGCCATTGTGCAGGAGGTGGGAGACAAGTGGCCCACCTTGCTCAAGGGCCTACTGGGGGATTCATCTGTTTACTTGTGGGCCAGTTACTGGAATATGGACGAGTAAGGCTGAGTTCACACTTCAGTTATTTGATCAGTTATTTCAACCAGTTAGGGCTCATGCACACGGCCATTGCCCGGCCATGCCCGTATTGTGGCCCGCAAACAGCAGGTCCACAATATGCAGGCATCGGCCATGTGCTCACTGCTTCACTTGAATGGGTCCACAATCCGAAAGGTGTGGTGTGGACGCACCGCAAAAAAATAGAAACATGTTCTGGATCCAACTGTGGAATCCGCACGAATGTTGCCCGTGCATTGGGAACTGCAAATTAAGGCCCCAAATGCATGGAACGGCCGAGCAACCTGTGCATGCATGTATAATATACACTCACCTAAAGAATTATTAGGAACACCATACTAATACAGTGTTGGGCCCCCTTTTGCCTTCAGAACTGCCTTAATTCTACGTGGCATTGATTCAACAAGGTGCTGATAGCATTCTTTATAAATGTTGGCCCATATTGATAGGATAGCATCTTGCAGTTGATGGAGATTTGAGGGATGCACATCCAGGGCACGAAGCTCCTGTTCCACCACATCCCAAAGATGCTCTATTGGGTTGAGATCTGGTGACTGTGGGGGCCATTTTAGTACCGTGAACTCATTTCATGTTCAAGAAACCATTTTTCCAGTCTTCAACAGTCCAATTTTGGTGAGCTTGTGCAAATTGTAGCCTCTTTTTCCTATTTGTAGTGGAGATGAGTGGTACCCGGTGGGGTCTTCTGCTGTTGTAGCCCATCTGCCTCAAGGTTGTGCGTGTTGTGGCTTCACAAATGCTTTGCTGCATACCTCGGTTGTAACGAGTGGTTATTTCAGTCAACGTTGCTCTTCTATCAGCTTGAATCAGTTGGCCCAATCTCCTCTGACCTCTAGCATCAACAAGGCATTTTCGCCCACAGGACTGCCGCATACTGGATGTTTTTCCCTTTTCACACCATTCTTTGTAAACCCTAGAAATGGTTGTGCGTGAAAATCCCAGTAACTGAGCAGATTGTGAAATACTCAGACCTGCCCGTCTGGCACCAACAACCATGCCACACTCAAAATTGCTTAAATCACCTTTATTTCCCATTCTGACATTCAGTTTGGAGTTCAAGAGATTGTCTTGACCAGGACCACAACCCTACATGCATTCAAGCAACTGCCATGTGATTGGTTGACTAGATAATCGCATTAATGAGAAATAGAACAGGTGTTCCTAATAATTCTTTAGGTGAGTGTATATACATGCATTAACAGGCATATTATAGGATGATGTGCGCAGATGTGCCCAGCATCTGCCCTTAGTATTCCACAGGGGCTCATGGTGGCCCCTGTGGGGAATATGTGCCCCTAATATATATCCCCCTATGTGTCCCCACATATATATATCCCAAAATTCTATGTGGTGTATGGATGTGCCCCAAGCATCCATATACATGTATATTATATAAGGTGTCCCCTGGTTCACCTGAAACCAGATGTATCAGTGTGAATGTGCCCCAAGCATTCACGCTGATGTCACCTGGTTAATTGCATCAGAATGACCTCATCCTGTATGCTTCAAAGAACTCTGATTCAATAGAATCGGAGTCCTTTGTATTAATTATCTCCAGCGCCGCTGGAGATAATTATGCATAATAGGAAGATGGGAGAGACCTGCCCTCCTTCTATTATGTGCATTCCGGCAGCGCGATTACCATCGCGCTGTCCGGAATGCAAAGTGTTACAGGCGGGAGATCAAAGGCTTCTCCCGCCTGTCAGGAAGTGGCGAGGCCCCGACGCGCTCGTGCAGGAATGCGCGGGCTGGCGCAGTGACGTCATCTCACTGTGCTGGTCCACGGTCCCTGATGGTGCACGCACCTGCGCGCCACAGTGTGGGCAGTGCGGGCCGCTGGACATAAATATGCGGTGGCCCCTGAACTGGCAGAAGAGCTGAGCCGTCCCCCCTGAAGAGGATCCCCCCTGGACAACGAGCATACCTGGAGGGCTGAGTACCACTATCCCACCAATGATCCTATTCCCCAGACCACTATCCCACCAACGATCACCCCTACCTCTACCCACTACCTGCCCATATTCTATCCCACATCCCCCCTGAACCACCAATCCCCTGTGCTATCTTAACCCTTATATACCCCTACTCCTGTTCTACCTGTACTCCTGTTCCTACCATTAACCCCTACTATTCCCCTGCCTGCTGTACCCCTACCCTTCACCCCTGGACCACCAACACCCTACCCTAACCCTATAGGAGCATCTCTGCTCCCTATTCTGGGTAAACCCCTGCAACCCTGTGTCTGTGGCCTGCATTTACCCTTGCAGCGCCACCGTAAACCCTTCGTTCATAGGGATAGTTTTTAGTCCAAGTTGGGTGGGCTGCTAATGTGCTGTATGTGTACTGTATAGTTAGTTTGTGGGTGGAATTTGGGCTTGTGTAGTGTAGTTAAGTACTGTATTTTTAGTACTGTATTGTTAGTGCATTGCGTGCGTTGTGTACTGTAGGTGTTAATAAATACTGTGTGTTATTTGTACCTACTGTGTAACGTGTTGTTATTAGCGGTAGCTAGCTCAGTTAGGCGCTTGCAGCTAGTTTAGTGATTAGCGTAAGGCAAAGTGAACGTGTTATTAATATTTATAAAGGTATAAATAGGCGGAGTAATCACTAGACGACTCCTCCTATTTATGAATATTAATGATTAATATTTGCATAAATATTGGTAATTCATACTCCCCCTTTACAATACCTTATCTCTGAGTAGGCTTCACTCTTGGTTTTGGCTCACAATAACTGATGGAAATAACTTACCAAACAACTGAACTTGGCCAGACAGATTTGCTCATCTGAAAGGAGCCTAAGAAGTAGTTGCAATACCTTATAGAGGCCAAACATGACAGTAAGGGCTCATGCACACGGCCGTTGCCTGGCTGTGACTGTATTGCGGCCCGCATACAGCGGGTCGGCAATACACGGGCACCGACGGTGTGCACCCCGCACCACGGATCGCGGACTAATTCACTTAAATGGGTCCGCAATCAGGGAGATTCGGTGTGGTGCGGAACGGAGAAATGGATCGGAAGTCTATGGGCGCACTATAGAGTGCTTCCGTGGGTTTTCTGTCCGTGCCTCCGCACCGCAAAAAAGTAGTGCATGCACTACTTTTTTGCGGTGCAGACCATCAGATGCAGATCGCGGACCCCATTCAAGTGAATGGGTCTGCGATCCGCATGCGGCTGCCCCACAGTCGGTGCCTGTGCGGTCCGCAGTATGGGCCAGGCCAGCACACGGTCATGTGCATGAGCCCTAACACTGTATGTTAAAAAAAAAAAAAGAGCATACATCTGACACGGGTCTCTGCTTTTTGAAACATCAGAAACCCAGCGGCTGTGGCGCCCGCTGCATGTGCCATGCTTAAAGACGTGACCTCCACCATACATATCCGGCGGCGGTCGCGAAGGGGTTAAAGGAAATGTGTCATCAGAGAATGACCTATTGTTTAAATCACGTTTTTATGTTAAATGTATTTTTAAAGAACTTTTGCTGCGATTTTTTTATATTTTCCATGTCAATATTTATAGTTAAAAATCCTAAAATCTTGCAGTTTTTACCCTGGCCACTAGGTCAGTTAATAGGTGCCACTTATCGCACAGATCACTTTACTGCAGTTATCTGCTTATCTGTCATTATAACCCTGCCTGCAATTTCTTTCTTTGCACATTGACCTCTGCCAGGTCACAAAGCATGCCTAGAAAACTCTCGGATAGAAGTCAATGAGGTCCACTGTGTGTATGGACCATGTGGCTGCCATAAAGCAATTCTTTAAGTGCTCTCTAAATGCTGTTAATAACAGCTCAGGCAAGATGGCTACCCCCAAAATCATGTTCAGCAAATAGAAGAAATAAATCTGCAATCAGAAAATAAAAACAGATTAGAAAATGTTAAAAGGTGTTGCTATCTGGTTTTAACTTGCAGAAAAAAAATGTTAGTTATACTTTTCCTTTAAGCTTTAGAAGCATGGGTAAAGCCTACTAGATCCATATCTCCCAGAGGAACAAGGATCATGCATGTTAATATCAGCAGGATCAGCAGATGTCAGTGGGGAAGAGTCTGGTTACGCGCGTCCACATAGATGGTTGGCCGAAACGGTCTTGTTTGGACAACATTTACCCAACGAGTGCAGTTTTCCATATCATGTACGGTGATTTTTAAGTATGCGTACCTTAAACTCTGTAAACATTTTGCAGTGCAGCTAAGGACATGGTAAACCAGATCATGCAGGACTGACAAATCTGAATGCTATATAAACCTGTTCTACAGAATGAGTGTACGTGGAGTACTGATTATAGATACGGATGTTTATTTAAAACTTACAGTAATAAAAACAATAAATATATAAATATAGTCAGAAGCTAGTACACACAACATAAATATGCAGAATAAAATTACTTCATAAAATTCTATGGTAATTAAAACATGTTATCCCTTAGAAAGAACATAATTAGCTGGATTGTCAACAACCAATTACTCCATCGGAAGGTTGAATCTTTTCTGCAATAACACACCAGTTGGAATGATCAAAAAAAGTCTGCACAACACGAAGCTCCGGAATGCATTGTTCTATTAGGTCACTGAGCTCACCCTGCTTAAAAATGTGATAGTAACGTAGACAGCCATTGTTTACACCTTGCAGGAGCTGATGGTCTGGTGAAACTATCTCATGATCATTGTTACCGTTGTTTAGGGATTGGTCTCTTTTATTTCTAGTCTTTGTTTCACAAGGATTTGCATAACTCTTCGTAAAATTAAGTTTGGGATCATTCGATCCCCTGTATTTAGAACCCAACTCTCGTAGAGGAACCACATTAAAATGAATTATTTCCTTGTCAAGTTCAACAGTTGGAGACTTACAAAATGTCCTATTAGTGGTCGACGATCTCAACAGTTCTGCCACCACGTTGGTATTATTCTCAAAGTTTTGCACATGATTTGGCAAAAGATCTCCAATGTTCCTGAAGTAATGCAAAGGCTTGGAGGAAAATGCATTTCTACCTCTCTTCATGTCCATGCAGAGATTATACATTCTACGGAATATGCTTCCATAATTTCTCTCACTGGCCCCGGAGTAAAGAGTCTCATTCAATCCTGAATCTAAGGAGCGCGCTAAGAACTTGGATGAATGAAGTTCATTCTGATATAGCGAACTCTGATGATCTAGAAAGGAAGAACTTTTAGTCCTTTGGTTTGTGGAGGCATGGCCTTTGTTGAAGTTTTTATTCAAGGAGATGGTATTGAGGTCTGGTTGCCAGGAGTTCCACAGTTTGTCGGAGAGGTTTTTTGTACTTGGCGGTATGTTCCAAGGTATTAGTAAATCTTGCTTCTCAAACTTTCTTCTCTTTTGTTCCATTGCCCATACATAGATCATCATCTGTCCACCCACTTTCAATATGCGAGTCATCTCCTTAATAGCTAGAACACGACGTTCCTTGGTTGAGAAATGGTGGATCACTGTAGAGGCCAAAAAAGAGGAGGTTAGAGTGTTTGTGAGCGTTTTTTATGTCTATAAAGGTGTTTTATTGTGTAATGAAAGGTTTTGCAATTTAGCTTGTTGTCTGTGATAAACATTGTTTATAGAAAAAGACAGAAAAACTATAGTTATATCTAAGGCCTTATTCACACCTGCATAGTTTGGTCAGCATTTTGCATCAGTTTTTGAATGGCAAAATCAATAGTGGGTCCAAAACACGGGAGAACAGTAAATGATTTGGCTTACAAATACTGATGCAAAATAATGACCAGAATATGCACGTGTCAGTGAGGCCTAACACAGGTGCACAATTTAAACCTTTTTTTTTAACAAAGATAAAAAATAAAACAGGAGCAACATGGACTTACTGACCCATAATCTAGATTTTGCCATAAATTGCACACAAAAAGTGGCGCAATTAGGTGCATCTAGGTTTAGAGAGTTTCTGTCCCTAGTAGGAATGAGCAAACTTCTGTTTTCAAGTTCGGTGTACAAGGTTCTGGTTATCTAAGAATTCCGTTATGGATTCCGCTACCATGGACCATAACTTATGGCCTGTGGTAGTGGAATCCATAACGGAAATCTTAGATATCCCGAACTTGAACCTTGTATGCCGAACAGAAGTTCGCTGAACACTAGTCCCTGGTCCAAAAAACGGGTGGCCTAATGGAAAGACTCATGACTCCATGAGAAAGGTGGCCTAAGATGCAATGTATTGTGCCAAAATTGCAACACAATTCGGGTGTAAAAGTCTGTCTCAAAGTAAGCCCACCAATAGTTAGTATAGAGCTTGTAACGGACCGTTTCAGCAGACATGGGGTTAAGATCCGTTTAGGCGATATGCTTCTTTCTGAGAGACAGGCACAGCTACTGCAGAACACCAAACTCCCGAACTGGATACAAAATAGCACTCCAAACTCGAACCTCGCGAATAGCTGCTAGCAGACGAACAGGAAAAGCATACAATCAGCTTACACTCCTGGCAATCAGTCTCCAACAGCATACAGGGAATCCCCCCAATAACGAGACAAGGCTCCGTGTTGAGGGTCAAGCAGTGGTCTGACTGTACTTCAAGTACAGCCTCTTTTATTCATAAAAAAAACAAACATAGTACTGCCCACAGGGTTTTGAAATTCAACCAATCAATATCTTACAACACACACAATGCAACTACAGCAACCAATCGTTCACGCCCCCCAGAGGACCAGAAGGAAGACTGCGACACAGAACAGATACAACACATCCCCACAATGCATCATGGTTTCCTCCTCTCTGTCCCGGAGACAACTGAGGGCAATCCAATTATCTCTCAGGACAAAGGGAGATCGCTAATACACATGTGGAGACAACAGGACAGACATCACCATTTAAACACACAATGGGACAATGGCACAATGGGATAATAGAAACACACCCAGCATATTCCTCCCAAGCTGACAAGTTATACTTATTATAAATTGTTACAACTTTGTGAGGTTACATTGTCCATACATATAACTTACATCAATTTAAACAGTATAACTTTGGGACAAACCTATCCAAAATTCCCTGGAATAGGTTCAGGGGTTTAAAAGTTAGTATGGGCCATAATCCTGAGGCAAGAGGCGTTTAAACAGGCCTCTCCAAAACCCAGTGGCGAGGTTGGTTTCGCCACAGAGTTAGACAAAGTGTCTAGCCCGGCACCACATTTATCATCCAGCCTGAGCGCCTGTGGTAAATCTGTTGCCGGTCTAGACAACCGGGGGGATTAATCATGAGGGTAATATTTGAAGGCAGTTTTGCAGTAGTCTGTGTTGGAGTACTTTTCACCAAATGTATGAAATGTTGCATGGCGTTTGTTAAATCTTTAAACCTAGCACTTTTACCTAGAAATACTACTTCAGTTTTCCTATGTCACCCTTGTACTAGAGTGAGTTTGCAATTTTTTTGAAAAGTCTCAGGGATAAATCTGAAGTGAAACTCATTAACATAGCTAACCACATCCACTTTACCACCTACTGGAGCAATGGGTGCAAAAATTGAAGTCACAAAATTTGTGACTTTCCGGAGCCACAATTCTGGAGTGTAGGATGCGGTATATTCCTCCCAGACTGCCTACGTTTACACTACCTACAGGCTTAGAAAATCTGCCCCATTGGGTGCTACTAGGGACCTAAAGGAGGTTAAATATCTTCTCACTAAACAGTCCCTTATGGGTGCTCGCAATATGATAAGTAGATTACAAGTTAATCTACTAGACAGTGCTAGTTAGACTTTTATACAATAGGTTGGAAAAATTAAACTGGTTCCTAAACTAATCAATCAACTCCTCATAGACATCAATAGGTAAGAAACATGCCCTAAACAGGTAAGCCTCCCACTAAACCCGAAAATTTTAGGCCTATAGCACTGTTAAATTGTGACCTTAGGCTATACACCAAGATGCTAGCCTCTCGCCTTCAACAAGTTGTACCTGACTTGGTGAATGCAGATCAAGTAGGCTTTGTAGCAGGCAGGCAGACCAGAGATGGCACAAGACGGATGTTAAACCTCCTACAGGTTATGCAACTCTCCAGAACCCCTGGTGTATTTCTTTCCCTAGGCGCTGAAAAAGCCTTTGACAGAGTAAACTGTGGGTTCCTGGAGGCTATTATTAATAAATTTGGTTTCATAGGCTCTATATTGCAGTCTATTTTGGCTTTATACTGTAATCCCTCAGCTAGAGTACTTGCCTCAGGGTTTCTGTCCTCCTCTTTTCGAATTAGCAATGGCACAAGGCAAGGTTGCTCATTATCTTCGGTCATTTTTGCTCTTGTAATGGAACCCCTTGCAGAGGCTATAAGATCACATCCTAACATTATGGGAGACCCAGTGGGTAACACTAGTCACACTATTGACCTATATGCAGACGATGTTATTATTACCTGAACAAAACCAGATACCTCCTTTCCTGCCCTTATTGATGTTCTCACTCAATTTTCCCAGGTGTCCTACTACAAACTTAACTCCTCCAAGTCCCTGATGCTTCCAATACTGCTGGACCCCCTCTCTGTCCAGTGCCTGCTAAATATACCTTTGTGTGGTCCCCAGATGGTGTTCCTTATTTAGGCATTACTTTATGTTTCCCGGTTACAATGGTGGCGTCTCATAACATTCGACTATTACTTAATATCTTAAACCTGAAATCAGTAGGATATCATGCCTCAAACTTTCCTGGGTTGCTCGCATACACATATGCAAGATGATGTTCTTGCCAAAGATACTGTACTTGCTCAGGTATATCCCCTTACCTGTGAGCAGGTCTTCGCTCATTGAAATGCAGAATCTTTTGTTGAAATTTATATGGGGGGACAATGCCCTAGGGTGGCCCGAAAGGTGTTCTACTACCCCTTTTTAGAGGGTGGGATGGGTGTACCAAGTTTTAGCTCATACTATAAGGCACTTGCTCTTGATGCCATGAGTTAGTGTTTTCACTTATGTCCATCACATAAATGGGTTAAATTGAAAATGCCCTGACTGGGGAGGCCCCTCTTAGATTATATGCTGAAGTTTCATATCTCCGTCCTGTGCGGGTTCCATGCCCCTTGGCCACTGTGTCTCATTCCTTTCATATCTGGAAAGGTTTTCTTGCTTCGGTGCTTCTTAAAAAAATATGACTATACCTTTTGAATCACTTTCTATCAGATGTCTAGAACCTCATATACCGGGTACTATCCTTGATAGGATGGGAAAGCAGAGGACTAAAAACACTACACTTAGGCCTTTTTCACACGGGCGTCTCGTGTGAGGGCCGGATAGGATGCGGGTGCGTCGTGGGAAAATCGTGCGATTTTGCCTGCGAGTGGGGTGAGTTTTGTATGCGATTGCATTACGTTCTTCATTTTTTTCTGCGCGAGTGCAATGCATTTTGCACGTGCGTGAGAAAAAAACTGAATGTGGTACCCAGACCCAAACAAGTTCGGGTTTGGGTTATGTATTCTGTAGATTTTAATATTTTCCCTTATAACATGATTATAAGGGAAAATAATAGCAAATTAAGTAAATTAGGGATGGAGGGGTTAAAAAATATTTTTTTTTAACTCACCTCATCCACTTGTTCATGCAGCCCGGCTTGTCGTCTTTCTTCTTCTTTGAGGACTTGGGAGAAAAGGACCTTTGGTGACGTCACTGTGCTCATCACATGGTCCACAACTATGGTGATGGACCATGTGATGAGCGCAGTGACGTCACCAAAGGTCCTTTTCTTCCAGGTCCTCAAAGAAGAAGAAAGACGACAAGCCGGGCTGAGCGAACAAGTGGATGAGGTGAGTTTAATTTTTTTATTTTTTTAACCCCTCCATCCCTAATTTACTTAGCTTTCTGTATTAAGAATGCTATTATTTTCCCTTATAACCATGTTATAAGGGAAAATAATAAAAATCGGTCCCCCATCCCGATCGTCACCTAGCAACCATGCGTGAAAATCGCACCGCATCCGCACCTGCTTGCGATTTTCACGCAGCCCCATTCACTTCTATGGGGCCTGCGTTGCGTGAGAAACACACAATATAGAGCTTGCTGTGATTTTCACGCAACGCACAAGTGATGCATGAAAATCACTGTTCATGTGCACAGCCCCATTGAAGTGAATGAGTCCGGATTCAGTGCGGGTGCAATGTGTTCACCTCACGCATTGCACCCACACGGAATTCTCACCCGTGTGAAAAGGGCCTTACTATATGAAAGGGAAACGCTTTTGATCTTTGAAAAACTTAGCTCCTTATTTACCTTCCCTCACTCATTCTTTTACCAATACCTGTAGGTTAGGCACTTTCTGACTACCAACTCTGTTAAAAACCCTGCCGCCTCAGGTCAGACACTGTATAGAGCCTTTTACACGTCGGATCGGGCTTACCGAGGCCTCTCTCCGTTGTATCACTTTATGAACCAACCACATGAGGTTGAGAAACTCCCCTTTATGAAAAAATGGGAGCAAGATCTACAAGCTACCTTCACATTAGAGCAATGGAGACAGGCCTGCAAGTGGTCCGTTTGCACCTCTCTTTGTGTTAATCACATAGAGCAAATCAAGAAGGTGCAATTACGGTGGTACCTTACCCCACATAGGTTAGCCCATTGTATAGCCAGCTAACATATGTTGAAATAACTGCTCTGGTATTGGCACCATACTTGGTGGATGTGCCCCATTTTTCTTCCAGACCCAGCGATGGCTCTGCTACACATAGGATTTTTTGAGCTTCCCCACCATGTTAGATGGACAGTAGCACATATACTGGAAATCCTCTGAACCTCCTACGTTGGGAGAGGTTATCAATAGGGTGGACTTGCACAGGACATACGAGGGCATTATGGCAAAATCTGCCAAACATCGCACTGTTATGTCTGAGAGGTGGCTTCCCTGGACGAGGTATAGAGACGCCTCTATTGGTACTACTGATCAGGATGGCAATTGACATATATGTACCCCTCTCCTATATTCTGCCATTGTTCTGTTATAACAACATGTACAGAGTTAATAATTAGTGCACTGATGTGGACTGTCGCTTGTGAAGTATCCTTCGCTGACTGGCACCAAGATGTACCAAGACCGCGTGTTTTTCTTTATGTTATCCCCCTGACCTGCGTGTCAGAACTATTGTAAAATGTTGGATTTTTCTTTATCTGACAATAAAAAATATAGGAAATAGGCGAGAAACAAAAAAACGTGCTAGCAGTAATATTCTAGATGCATTGGTTTCCTGGCTTCTGGAACTGTTTCCGACCTCAGTATAAAATATGAGAAACAATATTCATGTTTATTACAAATACAAATGCAGCGAAAAAAAATTGATTATCAAAAAGTAATTTATTTCAGTCATTCAATTCAAAAAGTGAAACTATATTCTATAGATTATTTTACACAGAGTGATCTATTTCAAGCATTTTTTTTTAATGTTGATGATTATGGCATATAGCTAATAAAAAACCCAAAAGTCAGCATCTCAGAAAATTAGATGATATAAAATCAATTAAAATACCGTCATTTTTAATACAGAAATGTTGGCCTACTCAAAAGTATGTACAGTATATGCACTCAGTACTTGGTCAGGGCTCCTTTTACATTAATTATCAATGCGGTGTGGTATGGAGGTGATCAGCCTTTGGCACTGATGAGATGTTATTGAAGCCCAGGTTGCTTTGATAGCAATCCTTCAGCTCATCTGCATTGTTGGGTCTGGTGTCTCTCATCTTCCTCTTGACAATACCTCATAGATTCTCTATGCTGTCCAATCAAGCACAGTGATACCGTGGTTATTAACCCACGTACTGGTACATTTGGCAGTGTGGGCAGGTGCCAGGTCTTGCTGAAAATTTAAGGGATTCTGTCATCAGAAATGAGGCCTATAACCTAAACATATGGCGATGTCCCTAGTAATCCACTGAATCCTAAAGTGACTTTATCAAATGCGCCTGTGGCTCTATAATCATAAAAAACTGGTTTATATCACCTGTCACTCACTTCAAAATGTGTCCAAGGGGACGTCTCATGGTGAAGGGTGCCCGGCTGCAGCCATCTCGTTTAGGTGCCCATCGCCGCCCTCCCTTTCATTAGATCTGCCTACCTCAGTTTATCGCCGCCTCTCTAACGTCCGCTCGCTTCAGCCAGATCCCTATACCTAGTGCTCACGCGCGGGATCTGGCTGAAGCGAGCGGACGTTAGAGAGGCGGCGATGAACTTAGGTAGGCGGATCTAATGAAAGGGAGGGCGGCGATTTCACTTCAGAAGGCGGGGCGCTGGGCACCGAAAGGAGATGGCTGCAGCCGGGCACCCTTCACCATGAGACGTCCCCTTCACCAAACGGAACGGAATGCATTGTGGTGCACTCCATTTCGTCCAGTTCAGTAAAATTAAATAAAAAAAATAAGATCGGCCATGAAGTTCTCATAGGGACATGTCAAAAGTTTAGGAGAGGAGAGATAAGTTCTTGCTTAGCGCGTTCTCTCTCCTCGCTGCAGAACAAAAGGCGAGGCGGACTCAATAGAAAGTCTATAGGCCCGTCTTGTGCAGCCAGGACACAGAGCACGCTAAGCAAGCACTTCTCTCCTCTTGTTCTATAGATCAGCGGGGTACTCAGCACTCACATCCCCACCAATCTTTTCATATGCGTCTATGACATATAAAAAGTTTACTAAAAGCACAGCGACCCTTTAATGTTTAACTCACCAGCTATGGACAGGACAGCATCAAAACAGCCACCACGGTACGGGAGCCGAAGTCCGTCACAAGCCATTACTTCATAACCTCGATTTCTTGCAGCTTCCACCAACGGCAAGCAATAATCACAGCCCATTTTGTATGTCTGACTGTTGATATGGAGATATTTTCCATTTCCACAACCTGGAATCATATTGAAATTCATGAGATGACTGAAAATAGCATCGTCCTGCAGAAAATGTACAAAAAATGGTGCAAAAGAAAAGTGGGGTAGTTGCTCATTACAACCACTCACATTCCACCTCTCGTTGCAATCTCATTGGTTGCAATGGGCAACTGCTCCAATTTTTGACCTAGTTTTGATAAATCTCAGTGAGTTTACGCCTGTACATGGCACCATCTCTCTGCCAACACCACACAGTTAATAATGTAGCATCGGTGGTGGTATGCCCTGCTATGTTACCCGTCTCAGCTAGACATTGCCACACTTATTTAATGGATGAGATTGTTTCATCTGTTATCATAGACCTTTGGCTGGGGTCTATGCTGTGTAACTAGCAAGACTGCAACGTAATGCTGGATTATCATTTAAAATATTTGTGTAATCGGGATTTTTTCTCTTTAGGGTGGTTTCACACACTGCGATTTAGTGAAAACTGCATATTTGGTTTTTTCTCTTCCAAAAATACTGTGACTATTTGTTGGCTATTAGGCACTTAGGAAAAACTGTTTTTTGTGCCCCTTTTCCTCACTTTTGTTGCATTTTTTGACTCATGCCTTTTTTCTCAAACTATGGTATGGTGTTTTTTGGAGGTTTTTTCAGGCATTTTTCCATAATCTTTTCTACAGGTAAGTGCCTTTTTTCTCAAACTATAGTATGGTGTTTTTTGTTTTTTCAGGCATTTTTCCATAATCTTTTCTACAGGTAAGAGAAAAGAAACATTTATGACAAAGTAGCTATATAAAAAATAAATAAATAATGAGCTCCACCTTAAAAATGCGAAGGTTTGTTTTACAAGCCTCAAAAAAGCTAAAATACAGAGTTTTCACTTTACTTACATTTTTAATTTTGCTACATGCATTTTAATGGTTCATGGGATAGATTAAGGGCATGTTCACACAATTAGGATTTAACATTTGAAGAAAAAAAAGATATTTTAAAATTTGACATGCTAAGGGGTGGACATGGTATCTTTGTCAGAAGATCAGAAAGCAAGACCGGAAGGGGAAATTGATTCCACTGCAGAAAAATAAATCTCCGGGCTCAGATGGGATTCCTTTTGAATTATATGGAATATACAGAAAAGTATTGACCCCCAAATTGTTACAGACGTGGAACGCTTCTAGGGAAAAAACAAACAACAAAAAAAAGATTACCAGACTCATTGAAGGAATCATTGATCACGTTAATCCTAAAACCAGGACAGGATCCTAAATTAATGGATTCATATAAACCTATTTAGTTGATAAACACAGATAATAAAATCTTAGCGAAAGTGTTAGCAGATAGATTAAAAGGAGTTGTAAATTCACTTGTACATAAAGATCAAACTGGATTTCTGCCAGGCAAAACAACTACGGACAATATAATGCAATGTTTTTTAAATATGCAACTAAAAGCAAATAATAGTGGGGAAAGATTGATAGTAACTCTGGGTGCCTCAAAAGCATTTGATACAATAGAATGGAGGTTCCTGATCGCTACTTTGAGGAGAATGGGGTTAGACAAGATAAATTAGACAAGATAAAAACATAATTGGGTTTAAATATGGGAGCCATCAAGAGAAAATCTCTATGTACGCTGACGACTTGATGCTTTTTTTAGGATCTCACAATTCACTAAGGCTACTTTCACACTAGCGTTCGATCGGATCCGTTCTGAACGGATCCGATCATAATAATGCAGACGGAGGCTCCGTTCAGAACGGATCCGTCTGCATTATTTTAGCATATAACAGCTAAGTGTGAAAATAGCCTCGTACGGATCCGTCCAGACTTTCAATGTAAAGTCAATGGGGGACGGATCCGCCTGAAGATTGAGCCATATTGTGGCATCTTCAAACGGATCCGTCCCCATTGACTTACATTGTAAGTCTGGACGGATCCACACGCCTCCGCACGGCCAGGCGGACACCCGAACGCTGCAAGCAGCGTTCAGCTGTCCGCCTGTCCGTGCGGAGGCGAGCGGAGCGGAGGCTGAACGCCGCCAGACTGATGCAGTCTGAGCGGATCCGCTCCATTCAGACTGCATCAGGGCTGGACGGCTGCGTTCGGGTCCGCTCGTGAGCCCCTTCAAACGGAGCTCACGAGCGGACCGACGAACGCTAGTGTGAAAGTAGCCTAAATCATATGGAGATATTTAAAAGATTAGACCCCTTATTAGGATTTAATCCAGAACCTTTAGAGATTATAAAAAAAGGGGAGAGTGCAAAATACTTGGGCATTTACATTACAAATAACCCACAGGATTACATAAGACTGAATTTAATACCATTAATAAAAAAAAATGAGAAGTAAGATATCAATATGGAAAAAGTTACGACTGTCAACGGTAGGGAAAATCTCTCTAATAAAAATGAGTTTACTTCCAATGATTAATTACCCCTTATGGAACTCATCAGTAAATATCAAAAAGATTATAGAGAACCTTTTAAGCGAATTAATATGGAGGGGCAAAGACCCAGAATTAAAATGCAGATGATATAATACCCTGAGAAAGAGGGGGGTCTGTCTGTCCCTGACTTAAATATATATATTTTTAGCTGGTCCAGTAATGAATTTGGTGGCCTGGGGGGACACTCGTATGTTTAAATCAATAATGAGTATGATTGATAAAAAAGCACCAGGTTGTAATATCTGTCAGATACTAGAGGCCGGTTTTCATACACAAGATTTTTTTAGGGAGTCTACGTCAATATATTTATGGCACAAAGTATGGATGGAAGTTAAATCCTTTTGGAATAATACAGAGCTCCACGAGGACACTCTTTTATGGAAAAATACTAACTTAAGAGAATTAGGCTCAATAGAAAACAACATATAGTGGAATCAAGGGATATATAGACTGGGGGAGATCTGGAAGAACGGGAAGTTAATAGGGTTTCAAGAATTGAAAGAGAGATATGGAATTTCCAATAAAGATTTTTTATTATTATTATCAGTGAGACATGCCATAAAATCCTATTAGCATGACAAGAAAGATATTAAGGGACTCCCAAAGGTGTTAGTCAAAATCTCAAAACCGACTCAAGAAAAAAGAAAATATCTCTGGTTTATAATGCTTTGATACAGCAAAAGTTAAATAAGGTGGGCGGACTGATGGGAAAGAAAAAATGGGAAGGAGCGGTTGACTCGATGGACACCGAAAGTTGGAGGACAATTTTGAGGGGGTTAAAAAAGTTACTAAAGATTCCTCTTACAGACTTATGCAATATTTTGTTGTCAATTGACTCTACTATACCCCTAAAAAACTTATATAGTATTATAGAAATTATTTAATATTTAAATGCCAGAAGAAGTGTGAGGAGATAGGGGTAGACGACGTACATATTTTATGGTATTGTAAGTTTATTCAAGCGTTTTGGAGCAAGGCGATTGTTCAATTTCAAAGTTATCAGCAAACAGAGATCCCAAGAGGGTTTGAAGTATGTATCTTGGGCGATCTAGGACCTGCCCGACATCAAGATGTAGTCGCTAAACTGTTATTCCAGGCAAGAAGATGTATAGTTACGCAATGGGTGAATAAAAGAGTACCATCGATTCAAATGTGGGAATACTATGTCAAATACTCTTTAGCCTGTGAAAGATTCCATATAAAGTCAAAGGAAGGACTGCTGAAGTTTGATAAGATGTGGGAAAGATGGAGGATATAGGTCACCATAGGAGGGGAGGTACAGGGAGAGAGAGTGATGATAATATTTTTTATTTTTTGGGATGGGAAGGGTAGATAGGCAAAATTTTTATAATGGACTAAAAATGTAATTGCTATCCTAATTTTAAAAGGCTAGATAACCACTTTAGCCTAATACTAAGCATCTCACAGTAGATCAGTTTTACATGGAGTGTTCCTTTAAAGCAAGGGAAATCAAACTGAAGGACTGCTGATTGAGGAAGGCACAGTTAAAGGGAGCCAGTGTCAGTAGAAAAGTGTTAAACCATGTACAACGTCTGGTAGGGTGCCTCTTCATAATCAATATTCCTCCCTCCTTTCCTCACCCTTGTTCAGTTCCCATACACTTTATACCCTCATACATTACACTGACCCATCTTCCTCCACGGTGCAGCATAAAAAACACCAATAGAAATCTTTCAACCACTTGCTGTCTCTTTCTGTTCTCCTGCTACTAGCTGCAGAGGAAATGTCACCAAATCCTGGCCCTCCTCTGTTGCTAACGTCTCCTCTCCTACACACAGAAACTCCAAAAATCTTATTAATGTTTACTACACATCCTCTCCAGTCTCTTAACTGCGCACTCTGGAACGCATGGTCTGTTCGTAACAAACTACCCACAATCCACAATTTCTTCCTCTGACACTCTCTGAACTTGCTAGCCCTTACATAAACCTTGCTTCAACCCTCTGACACTGCTTCCCCTGCTGCCCTATCCTATGATGGACTTCACTTCTCCCATACCCTCAGACCTGATGATAGGCACAGTGGAGGAGTAGGCATAATACTTTCTCCATAGAGCATATTTCAGGTCATTCCCCCTGTATCCTCTCACACATTCCCCTCTTTTGAGGTTCACACCATTAGACTCTTCCATCCATTCCCCCAGAGAGTTGCAGTTGTCTATCGTCCCCCAGGTTCCCCCCACCAATTTCGGGATCACTTTGCAGCTTGGCTTCCTGACTTCCTATCTTCTGAATCACCAACTCTTATTATGGGTGATTTTAATATCCCCATTGAAGATCCTGACTCCCCATCAGCCGCTCACTTTCTTTCTTTAACCTCCTCTCTTGGCCTATCACAACTTATTTCCTCTGCCATGCATTAACAGGGCAATATACAGTCAGGTCCATGAATGTTGGGACATCAACACAATTCTAAATTTTTTGGCTCTATACACCACCACAATGAATTTGAAATGAAATGAACAAGATGTGCTTTAACTGCAGACTGTCGGCTTTAATTTCAGGGTATTTACATTCAAATCAGGTGAACGGTGTAGGAATTAGAACAGTTTGCAAACTTGTTAAGGGACCAAAAGTAATGGGACAGAATAATAATTATACATCAAACTTTTTAATACTTGGTTGCAAATCCTTTGCAGTCAATTACAGCCTGAAGTCTGGAATGCATAGACATCACCCGACACTGGGTTTCATCCCTGGTGATACTCTGCCAGGCCTCTACTGCAACTGTCTTCAGTTCCTGCTTGTTCTTGGGGCATTTTCCCTTCAGTTTTGTCTTCAGCAAGTGAAATGCATGCTCAATCGGATTCAGTTCAGGTGATTGACTTGGCCATCGCATAACATTCCACTTCTTTCCCTTTAAATTAATCTTTGGTTGCTTTTGCAGTATGCTTTGGGTCAGTGTCCATCTGCACTGTGAAGCGCCGTCCGATGAGTTCTGAAGCATTTGGCTGAATAGGAGCAGATAATATTGCCCGAAAGACTTCAGAATTCATCCTGCTGCTTTTGTCCGCAGTCACATCATCAATAAATACAAGAGAATCAGTTCCATTGGCAGCCATACATGCCCATGCCATGACACTACCACCACCATGCTTCACTGATGAGGTGGTATGCTTAGGATCATGAGCAGTTCCTTTCCTTCTCCATACTCTTCTCTTCCCATCACTCTGGTAC
Source organism: Bufo gargarizans (assembly GCF_014858855.1). Taxonomy (NCBI): domain Eukaryota; kingdom Metazoa; phylum Chordata; class Amphibia; order Anura; family Bufonidae; genus Bufo; species Bufo gargarizans. The sequence continues at coordinate 73,638,319 of NC_058082.1, read as the reverse complement.
AAGTTGATCTTGGTCTCATCTGTCCATAGGATGTTGTTCCAGAACTGTGAAGGCTTTTTTAGATGTCGTTTGGCAAACTCTAATCTGGCCTTCCTGTTTTTGAGGTTCACCAATGGTTTACATCTTGTGGTGAACCCTCTTTATTTACTCTGGTGAAATCTTCTCTTGATTGTTGATTTTGAAACACATACACCTACCTCCTGGAGAGTGTTCTTGATCTGGCCAACTGTTGTGAAGGGTGTTTTCTTCACCAGGGAAAGAATTCTTCGGTCATCCACCACAGTTGTTTTCCGTGGTCTTCCGGGTCTTTTGGTGTTGCTGAGCTCACCGGTGTGTTCCTTTTTTTTAAAGAATGTTCCGAACAGTTGTTTTGGCCACGCCTAATGTTTTTGATATCTCTCTGATGAGTTTGTTTTGTTTTTTTCAGCCTAATGATGGCTTGCTTCACTGATATTGACAGCTCTTTGGAGCTCATCTTGAGGAGTTGACAGCAGCAGATTCCAAATGCAAATAGCACACTTGAAATGAACTCTTGACCTTTTAACAATTGGGAGGCACATATGCAAACTGTTGTAATTCATACACCGTTCACCTGATTTGGATGTAAATACCCTCAAAGCTGACAGTCTGCAGTTAAAGCACATCTTGTTCATTTCATTTCAAATCCATTGTGGTGGTGTATAGAGCCAAAAATGTTAGAATTGTGTCGATGTCCCAATATTTATGGACCTGACTGTACTTGATCTAGTCTTCTTCCGTCATTTCTCAGTCTCAAACTTTAGTAACTTATCCTTCCCACTTTATGACCACAATCTTCTTTCATTTACCATAAAGACCTCTTACTTTTCTCATGGCAATCCTAATTATCAACATTTACAGAAACCTACACAGCATTAACTGCCAGCAACTTATTAACACCCTACAACTAGGTCTTACCCCAATCACTTCCCTCCCCTGTCCAGACTTGGCTGTCAATCATTACAACCAGACCCTCAAAACCACCCTATATGAAGTTGCTCCAATATCAATCCGACCCTCTCAACACAGAACAGAGCAACCCTGGCACACACCTGAAACACATTTTCTACAGCGCTGCTCCAGATGTGCAGAACACTTATGGAGAAAATCGCGAATATCTGCAGACTTCCTCCATTATAAATTTATGCTCAAAACATACAATTCGGCTCTCAACATTGCCAAACAAAAGTACTTCACCTTTCTCATCTCCTCACTCTCAAATAACCCAAAATGACTTTTTGACACTTTTCATTCCCTTCTAAGCCCTAAAGTTCCAGAACCTGTTACTGACCTCTGCGCTGATGGCATGGCCACTTACTTCAGAGACAAGATTGGCAGTATCCGGCAGGAAATCTCCCAGTCCCCAAATAATTTAAATCCTCCTCCCCCCAATTCCTCCATATGCTCTCTCTCCTCTTTTGACCCAATAACAGAGGAAGAAGGCTTCAGGCTTCTCTCTTCTTCTCGACCCACAACCTGTAGCAGTGATCCTATTCCATCACACCTCCTCCAGTCCCTCTCCCCGGCTGTCATCACTCACCTAACTACATTTTTTAACCTCTCTCTCTCTCTTCTGGTATCTTTCCCTCCTTTCAAACACTTTATTATAACCCCACTACTAAATAAACCATCTCTTAACCCGATTACTGGGATTACTGGGTGTTCACCCTTCTCGACCCCCGCTACAAAGGGAACTTCTCATCTCTCATTCCTCAGGTGGAGAGGACTAGCAAAACAGTGCAATACCAGAAGGTTCTTGTTGAAAAATTGTTCCAAAACTTTCAATCTGACAATGCTGGTGGCAGAATTCGTACTTCCTTGGGCAACCAAGGAGAGGAGACAAGGGGAACACACAGCAGTTCCAACAGAGGCAGCCCAACACTCTCCAAAGCCTGGGACAGTTTCATGACACCCCGCCAGCACCCTCACCCTGATGCGCGGCCTAGTGTCACAAGAAGGAAAACGTTTAGGAACAAGGTGAAGGAGTACGTAGCAGACCGTGTCAGCGTCCTCAGTGATCCTTCAGTGCCTTACAACTACTGGGTGTCCAAGCTGGACACGTGGCACGAACTGCCGCTCTACGCCTTGGAAGTGCTGGCCTGCCCTGTCGCCAGCATTTTGTCTGAGCGGGTATTTAGTGCTGCTGGTGACATTATAACAGATAAGCATATCCACCTGTCAACTGAAAATGCTGACAGGTTGACTCTTATAAAAATGAACAAGGCCTGGATTGACCCAGACTTCTCGACTTCACCAGAGGAAAGCGGATAAACAAAGGCACTTTAAATGTGTTGTTTAATGTACTCAATACACTATATTACCATGCACCCTTTCCACCACAAAAAAGGGCATTTGGTTAAATCTTCCTTTTCTCATTGTCCTTCTCTTCCATCATATCAACATGCTTATTCGTCGCATATTATGCCCTCGCATATAATGTTTTACAGGGTCAGCTCAACTGCAGGCCCTTGCATATAATGTTTTACAGGGTCAGCTCAACTGCAGGCCCTTGCATATAATGTTTTACAGGGTCAGCTCAACTGCAGGTCCTTGCATATAATGTTTTACAGGGTCAGCTCAACTGCAGGCCCTTGCATATAATGTTTTACAGGGTCAGCTCACCTGCAGGCCCTCACCTACAATCTTTTACAGGGTCAGCTCACCTTCTGATGAATAGAGCGAAGTCTTGCCTGTTGGTACTCTGGCACACATGGCTGACTTCATGTTAGGTTGCCTTTCCCACGACCTGTGCATTATACACATTTTAGACAACACGGATTACTGGTTGTTCACCCCTCTCGACCCCCGCTGCAAAGAGAACTTCTCATCACTCATTCCTCTGGTGGAGAGGACAAGCAAAACGGTGCTAGTCTTGTTGAAAAATTGCTCCAAAGTTGATAGGGCAGACATCCAAACGGATTGTCGCCGTCACGGGGATGTGCGATCGCCTAGAAGTTATCTACAAAGCAGCAGCAGACCCTCACCTACAAGTCCAGCCTCAGTAGCCAAGAGTCTGGTCAACACAATCCTCACCATAATGGCACACTGGATGAATGTTGTGGAGGCCGGGAGCAAGTTGGCTGCTGGCACCAGAGTTGCCCTCCAATAGATCCTTGTTAACGGAAAGTGTACTCATTCCAATAACAGGGCCGCTTAGGAGTGCTGTATTGTTCTTTATCGTCACTACGTCCCTGAATCGGGAATGGGTAATTGCCATGCGCCTGCCGCCTTCCTTGGATGCTTGTGCTTTAATAACTTGACCCACCCTCTCTGGTGGTTCACAATTAGGAAAAAAAAGGGGCAAGGCAACAACAGCCAATCAGATTTCAGCCATTGACCTCTTTTGGATGTGGTATCCCTTTCTCAAGCTCCCTCTCCGGCATTGAACCCTGAGTCTCCGTTACCAGTGATCACCATGGTAGGTGCAGAAAAGAACACTGAAAGTTGATAGGGCAGACATCCAAATGGATCGTCGCCGTCACGGGTTATCCAGAGGTTATCCAGAGTCACCAATGCGGCAGCAGGCCCTTGCTCCTAAGGTTTTAGATGGTCAGATCAGCAACCCCTTGCTCCAAATGTTTTTGAGGGTCACCAGCAGGCCATCAATCCTAATTTTTCAAGGGTGTGTATAATGCCCTCCTTTATGTGTAACAAAGGGTGTTTTGGGGTGCCGGTTCCTTGTAATTTTTGGCAGCCCTTTCCCTTAGTGCATAGGCTTTATGAGTGTAGGAGTCCCACTACCTGAACTATTGTACCACAATGTGAATGTGGCCCTCCATTATGTGATATACAGGTTGTATCAGAGTACCTCTTCCTTGTAATTTTTGGCAGCACTTGCACTTTATATACAAGTAGAGTTGAGCGAACACCTGGATGTTCGGGTTCGAGAAGTTCGGCCGAACATCCCGGAAATGTTCGGGTTCGGGATCCGAACCCGATCCGAACTTCGTCCCGAACCCGAACCCCATTGAAGTCAATGGGGACCCGAACTTTTCGGCACTAAAAAGGCTGTAAAACAGCCCAGGAAAGAGCTAGAGGGCTGCAAAAGGCAGCAACATGTAGGTAAATCCCCTGCAAACAAATGTGGATAGGGAAATGAATTAAATTAAAAATTAAATAAATAAAAATTAACCAAAATCAATTGGAGAGAGGTTCCATAGCAGAGAATCTGGCTTCCCGTCACCCACCACTGGAACAGTCCATTCTCAGATATTTAGGCCCCGGCACCCAGGCAGAGGAGAGAGGTCCCGTAACAGAGAATCTGTCTTCATGTCAGCAGAGAATTAGTCTGCATGTCATAGCAGAGAATGAGGCTTCACGTCAGCCACCACTGCAACAGTTCATTGGCATATATTTAGGCCCAGCACCCAGGCAGAGGAGGGAGGTCCCGTAACAGAGAATCTGTCTTCATGTCAGCAGAGAATTAGTCTGCATGTCATAGCAGAGAATGAGGCTTCACGTCAGCCACCACTGCAACAGTCCATTGGCATATATTTAGGCCCAGCACACACACAGGCAGAGGAGAGAGGTCCCGTAACAGAGAATCTGGCTTCATGTCAGCAGAGAATCAGTCTGCATGTCATAGCAGAGAATGAGGCTTCACGTCAGCCACCACTGCAACAGTCCATTGTCATAAATTTAGGCCCAGCACCCAGGCAGAGGAGAGAGGTCCCTTAACAGACAATCTGGCTTCATGTCAGCAGAGAATTAGTCTGCATGTCATAGCAGAGAATGAGGCTTCACGTCAGCCACCACTGCAACAGTCCATTGGCATATATTTAGGCCTAGCACACAGGCAGAGGAGAGAGGTCCCGTAACAGACAATCTGGCTTCATGTCAGCAGAGAATCAGTCTGCATGTCATAGCAGAGAATGAGGCTTCACGTCACCCACCACTGCAACAGTCCATTGGCATATATTTAGGCCTAGCACACAGGCAGAGCAGAGAGGTCCCGTAACAGACAATCTGGCTTCATGACAGCAGAGAATCAGTCTGCATGTCATAGCAGAGAATGAGGCTTCACGTCACCCACCACTGCAACAGTCCATTGGCATATATTTAGGCCTAGCACACAGGCAGAGCAGAGAGGTCCCGTAACAGACAATCTGGCTTCATGACAGCAGAGAATCAGTCTGCATGTCATAGCAGAGAATGAGGCTTCACGTCACCCACCACTGCAACAGTCCATTGGCATATATTTAGGCCCAGCACCCAGGCAGAGGAGGGAGGTCCCGTAACAGAGAATCTGTCTTCATGTCAGCAGAGAATTAGTCTGCATGTCATAGCAGAGAATGAGGCTTCACGTCAGCCACCACTGCAACAGTCCATTGGCATATATTTAGGCCCAGCACACACACAGGCAGAGGAGAGAGGTCCCGTAACAGAGGATCTGGCTTCATGTCAGCAGAGAATCAGTCTGCATGTCATAGCAGAGAATCAGGCTTCACGTCAGCCACCACTGCAACAGTCCATTGTCATAAATTTAGGCCCAGCACCCAGGCAGAGGAGGGAGGTCCCGTAACAGACAATCTGGCTTCATGTCAGCAGAGAATTAGTCTGCATGTCATAGCAGAGAATCAGGCTTCATGTCAGCCACCACTGCAACAGTCCATTGGCATATATTTAGGCCTAGCACACAGGCAGAGGAGAGGTTCATTCAACTTTGGGTAGCATCGCAATATAATGGTAAAATGAAAATAAAAATAGGATTGAATGAGGAAGTGCCCTGGAGTCCAATAATATATGGTTATGGGGAGGTAGTTAATGTCTAATCTGGACAAGGGACGGACAGGTCCTGTGGGATCCATGCCTGGTTCATTTTTATGAACGTCAGCTTGTCCACATTGGCTGTAGACAGGCGGCTGCGTTTGTCTGTAATGACGCCCCCTGCCGTGCTGAATACACGTTCAGACAAAACGCTGGCTGCCGGGCAGGCCAGCACCTCCAAGGCATAAAAGGCTAGCTCTGGCCACGTGGACAATTTAGAGACCCAGAAGTTGAATGGGGCCGAACCATCAGTCAGTACGTGGAGGGGTGTGCACACGTACTGTTCCACCATGTTAGTGAAATGTTGCCTCCTGCTAACACGTTGCGTATCAGGTGGTGGTGCAGTTAGCTGTGGCGTGTTGACAAAAGTTTTCCACATCTCTGCCATGCTAACCCTGCCCTCAGAGGAGCTGGCCGTGACACAGCTGCCTTGGCGACCTCTTGCTCCTCCTCTGCCTTGGCCTTGGGCTTCCACTTGTTCCCCTGTGACATTTGGGAATGCTCTCAGTAGCGCGTCTACCAACGTGCGCTTGTACTCGCGCATCTTCCTATCACGCTCCAGTGCAGGAAGTAAGGTGGGCACATTGTCTTTGTAGCGTGGATCCAGCAGGGTGGCAACCCAGTAGTCCGCACAGGTTAAAATGTGGGCAACTCTGCTGTCGTTGCGCAGGCACTGCAGCATGTAGTCGCTCATGTGTGCCAGGCTGCCCAGGGGTAAGGACAAGCTGTCCTCTGTGGGAGGCGTATCGTCATCGTCCTGCCTTTCCCCCCAGCCACGCACCAGTGATGGACCCGAGCTGCGTTGGGTGCCACCCCGCTGTGACCATGCTTCATCCTCATCCTCCTCCACCTCCTCCTCATCCTCGTCCTCCTCGTCCTCCAGTAGTGGGCCCTGGCTGGCCACATTTGTACCTGGCCTCTGCTGTTGCCAAAAACCTCCCTCTGAGTCACTTCGAAGAGACTGGCCTGAAAGTGCTAAAAATGACCCCTCTTCCTCCTCCTCCTCCTCCTCCTCCTGGGCCACCTCCTCTTCCATCATCGCCCTAAGTGTTTTCTCAAGGAGACATAGAAGTGGTATTGTAACGCTGATAACGGTGTCATCGCCACTGGCCATGTTGGTGGAGTACTCGAAACAGCGCAACAGGGCACACAGGTCTCGCATGGAGGCCCAGTCATTGGTGGTGAAGTGGTGCTGTTCTGTAGTGCGACTGACCCGTGCGTGCTGCAGCTGAAACTCCACTATGGCCTGCTGCTGCTCGCACAGTCTGTCCAGCATGTGCAAGGTGGAGTTCCACCTGGTGGGCACGTCGCATATGAGGCGGTGAGCGGGAAGGCCGAAGTTACGCTGTAGCGCAGACAGGCGAGCAGCGGCAGGATGTGAACGCCGGAAGCGCGAACAGACGGCCCGCACTTTATGCAGCAGCTCTGACATGTCGGGGTAGTTGTGAATGAACTTCTGCACCACCAAATTCAGCACATGCGCCAAGCAAGGGATGTGCGTCAAATTGGCTAGTCCCAGAGCTGCAACGAGATTTCGCCCATTATCACACACCACCAGGCCGGGCTTGAGGCTCACCGGCAGCAACCACTCGTCGGTCTGTTGTTCAATACCCCGCCACAACTCCTGTGCGGTGTGGGGCCTGTCCCCCAAACATATGAGTTTCAGAATGGCCTGCTGACGTTTACCCCGGGCTGTGCTGAAGTTGGTGGTGAAGGTGTGTGGCTGACTGGATGAGCAGGTGGAAGAAGAGGAGGAGGAAGCCGAGAAGGAGGAGGTGGCAACAGGAGGCAAAGAATGTTGCCCTGCGATCCTTGGCGGCGGAAGGACGTGCGCCAAACAGCTCTCCGCCTGGGGCCCAGCTGCCACTACATTTACCCAGTGTGCAGTTAGGGAGATATAGCGTCCCTGGCCGTGCTTACTGGTCCACGTATCTGTGGTTAGGTGGACCTTGCTACAGATGGCGTTGCGCAGTGCACACTTGATTTTATCGGATACTTGGTTGTGCAGGGAAGGCACGGCTCTCTTGGAGAAGTAGTGCCGGCTGGGAACAACATACTGTGGGACAGCAAGCGACATGAGCTGTTTGAAGCTGTCTGTGTCCACCAGCCTAAATGACAGCATTTCATAGGCCAGTAGTTTAGAAATGCTGGCATTCAGGGCCAGGGATCGAGGGTGGCTAGGTGGGAATTTACGCTTTCTATCAAATGTTTGTGAGATGGAGAGCTGAACGCTGGCGTGTGACATGGTTGAGACGCTTGGTGACGGAGGTGGTGGTGGTGGTGTTGGTGGTACATCCCCTGTTTGCTGGGCGGCAGGTGCCAACGTTCCTCCAGAGGCGGAGGAAGAGGCCGAGGCGGCAGCAGCAGAATAGGCCGAGGCGGCAGCAGCAGAAGAGGTAGCAGGGGGAGCCTGAGTGACTTCCTTGGTTTTAAGGTGTTTACTCCACTGCAGTTCATGCTTTGCATGCAGGTGCCTGGTCATGCAGGTTGTGCTCAGGTTCAGAACGTTAATGCCTCGCTTCAGGCTCTGATGGCACAGCGTGCAAACCACTCGGGTCTTGTCGTCAGCACATTGTTTGAAGAAGTGCCATGCCAGGGAACTCCTTGAAGCTGCCTTTGGGGTGCTCGGTCCCAGATGGCGGCGGTCAGTAGCAGGCGGAGTCTCTTGGCGGCGGGTGTTCTGCTTTTGCCCACTGCTCCCTCTTTTGCTACGCTGTTGGCTCGGTCTCACCACTGCCTCTTCCTCCGAACTGTGAAAGTCAGTGGCACGACCTTCATTCCATGTGGGGTCTAGGACCTCATCGTCCCCTGCATCGTCTTCCACCCAGTCTTGATCCCTGACCTCCTGTTCAGTCTGCACACTGCAGAAAGACGCAGCAGTTGGCACCTGTGTTTCGTCATCATCAGAGACATGCTGAGGTGGTATTCCCATGTCCTCATCATCAGGAAACATAAGTGGTTGTGCGTCAGTGCATTCTATGTCTTTCACCGCTGGGGAAGGGCTAGGTGGATGCCCTTGGGAAACCCTGCCAGCGGAGTCTTCAAACAGCATAAGAGACTGCTGCATAACTTGAGGCTGAGACAGTTTCCCTGGTATGCATGGGGGTGATGTGACAGACTGATGGGGTTGGTTTTCAGGCGCCATCTGTGCGCTTTCTGCAGAAGACTGGGTGGGAGATAATGTGAACGTGCTGGATCCACTGTCGGCCACCCAATTGACTAATGCCTGTACCTGCTCAGGCCTTACCATCCTTAGAACGGCATTGGGCCCCACCATATATCGCTGTAAATTCTGGCGGCTACTGGGACCTGAGGTAGTTGGTACACTAGGACGTGTGGATGTGGCAGAACGGCCACGTCCTCTCCCAGCACCAGAGGGTCCACTAACACCACCACGACCATGTCCACGTCCGCGTCCCTTACTAGATGTTTTTCTCATTGTTATGGTTCACCACAACAACAAATATATTATTTGGCCCAATGTATTGTATTCAAATTCAGCGGGATATAAATTTGAGGCCTAGTATTTAGGCGCTGGGTGACCGGTATGGATTTAGTGACAGAATTAGACTTGGAAATGCACAGAAGCGTGTGTGTGAAGTTATTCTGAATGACCCTATGTGCACCTTGAATATTATATACCCTTTTTGGGATAGATTTCAAATAGCTCTGATATAGCAGGAACCACTAAATTATGAAATTGCTAAATTGGGAATTGTATTTCAACCCAGAACAAAAAATGTGCTTTGACGGACACTAAATATCTTGCCCAGCAACAACAGTACAGCGGTAACGAGAGATTTAGCAGGATATAAATTTGAGGCCTAGTATTTAGGCGCTGGGTGACAGGTATGGGTTTAGTGACAGAATTAGACTTGGAAATACACAGTAGCGGGTGTGTGTGAAGTTATTCTGAATGACCCAATGTGCACCTTGAATATTATATACCCTTTTAGGGATAGATTTCAAATAGCTCTGATATAGCAGAAACCACTAAATTATGAAATTGCTAAATTGGGAATTGTATTTCAACCCAGAACAAAAAATGTGCTTTGACGGACACTAAATATCTTGCCCAGCAACAACAGTACAGCGGTAACGAGAGATTTAGCAGGATATAAATTTGAGGCCTAGTATTTAGGCGCTGGGTGACAGGTATGGGTTTAGTGACAGAATTAGACTTGAAAATACACAGTAGCGGGTGTGTGTGAAGTTATTCTGAATGACCCAATGTGCACCTTGAATATTATATACCCTTTTAGGGATAGATTTCAAATAGCTCTGATATAGCAGAAACCACTAAATTATGAAATTGCTAAATTGGGAATTGTATTTCAACCCAGAACAAAAAATGTGCTTTGACGGACACTAAATATCTTGCCCAGCAACAACAGTACAGCGGTAACGAGAGATTTAGCAGGATATAAATTTGAGGCCTAGTATTTAGGCGCTGGGTGACAGGTATGGGTTTAGTGACAGAATTAGACTTGAAAATACACAGTAGCGGGTGTGTGTGAAGTTATTCTGAATGACCCAATGTGCACCTTGAATATTATATACCCTTTTAGGGATAGATTTCAAATAGCTCTGATATAGCAGAAACCACTAAATTATGAAATTGCTAAATTGGGAATTGTACTTCAACCCAGAACAAAAAATGTGCTTTGACGGACACTAAATATCTTTCCAAGCAACAACAGTACAGCGGTAACGAGAGATTTAGCAGGATATAAATTTGAGGCCTAGTATTTAGGCGCTGGGTGACAGGTATGGGTTTAGTGACAGAATTAGACTTGGAAATACACAGTAGCGGGTGTGTGTGAAGTTATTCTGAATGACCCAATGTGCACCTTGAATATTATATACCCTTTTAGGGATAGATTTCAAATAGCTCTGATATAGCAGAAACCACTAAATTATGAAATTGCTAAATTGGGAATTGTACTTCAACCCAGAACAAAAAATGTGCTTTGACGGACACTAAATAACTTTCCCAGCTACAACAGGACAGCGGTAACGAGAGATTTAGCGGGATATAAATTTGAGGCCTAGTATTTAGGCGCTGGGTGACAGGTATGGGTTTAGTGACAGAATTAGACTTGGAAATACACAGTAGCGGGTGTGTGTGAAGTTATTCTGAATGACCCTATGTGCACCTTCAATATGATCTACCCTTTTAGGGATAGATTTCAAATAGCTCTGATATAGCAGAAACCACTAAATTATGAAATTGCTAAATTGGGAATTGTATTTCAACCCAGAAGAAAAAATGTGCTTTGACGGACACTAAATAACTTTCCCAGCTACAACAGGACAGCGGTAACGAGAGATTTAGCAGGATATAAATTTGAGGCCTAGTATTTAGGCGCTGGGTGACAGGTATGGGTTTAGTGACAGAATTAGACTTGAAAATACACAGTAGCGGGTGTGTGTGAAGTTATTCTGAATGACCCAATGTGCACCTTGAATATTATATACCCTTTTAGGGATAGATTTCAAATAGCTCTGATATAGCAGAAACCACTAAATTATGAAATTGCTAAATTGGGAATTGTACTTCAACCCAGAACAAAAAATGTGCTTTGACGGACACTAAATATCTTTCCAAGCAACAACAGTACAGCGGTAACGAGAGATTTAGCAGGATATAAATTTGAGGCCTAGTATTTAGGCGCTGGATGACAGGTATGGGTTTAGTGACAGAATTAGACTTGGAAATACACAGTAGCGGGTGTGTGTGAAGTTATTCTGAATGACCCAATGTGCACCTTGAATATTATATACCCTTTTAGGGATAGATTTCAAATAGCTCTGATATAGCAGAAACCACTAAATTATGAAATTGCTAAATTGGGAATTGTACTTCAACCCAGAACAAAAAATGTGCTTTGACGGACACTAAATAACTTTCCCAGCTACAACAGGACAGCGGTAACGAGAGATTTAGCGGGATATAAATTTGAGGCCTAGTATTTAGGCGCTGGGTGACAGGTATGGGTTTAGTGACAGAATTAGACTTGGAAATACACAGTAGCGGGTGTGTGTGAAGTTATTCTGAATGACCCTATGTGCACCTTCAATATGATCTACCCTTTTAGGGATAGATTTCAAATAGCTCTGATATAGCAGAAACCACTAAATTATGAAATTGCTAAATTGGGAATTGTATTTCAACCCAGAACAAAAAATGTGCTTTGACGGACACTAAATAACTTTCCCAGCTACAACAGGACAGCGGTAACGAGAGATTTAGCAGGATATAAATTTGAGGCCTAGTATTTAGGCGCTGGGTGACAGGTATGGGTTTAGTGACAGAATTAGACTTGAAAATACACAGTAGCGGGTGTGTGTGAAGTTATTCTGAATGACCCAATGTGCACCTTGAATATTATATACCCTTTTAGGGATAGATTTCAAATAGCTCTGATATAGCAGAAACCACTAAATTATGAAATTGCTAAATTGGGAATTGTACTTCAACCCAGAACAAAAAATGTGCTTTGACGGACACTAAATAACTTTCCCAGCTACAACAGGACAGCGGTAACGAGAGATTTAGCAGGATATAAATTTGAGGCCTAGTATTTAGGCGCTGGGTGACAGGTATGGGTTTAGTGACAGAATTAGACTTGAAAATACACAGTAGCGGGTGTGTGTGAAGTTATTCTGAATGACCCAATGTGCACCTTGAATATTATATACCCTTTTAGGGATAGATTTCAAATAGCTCTGATATAGCAGAAACCACTAAATTATGAAATTGCTAAATTGGGAATTGTACTTCAACCCAGAACAAAAAATGTGCTTTGACGGACACTAAATAACTTTCCCAGCTACAACAGGACAGCGGTAACGAGAGATTTAGCGGGATATAAATTTGAGGCCTAGTATTTAGGCGCTGGGTGACCGGTATGGATTTAGTGACAGAATTAGACTGGGATATGGCCAAAAAATAACCACACTATTGCTGGTTAAATGCACTTGGTGACGGGCGCAGCTTGCCCCTGATGTAGTATATGGCCAAAAAATGAACAGACTATTGCTGGTTAAATGCACTTGGTGTCACAGCTTGACCAACCACACTACTGAGGGTTAAATGCACTTGGTGACGGGCGCAGCTTGCCCCTGATGTAGTATATGGCCAAAAAATAAACAGACTATTGCTGGTTAAATGCACTTGGTGTGACAGCTTCACCCTGATGTAGGCTTTAGCCAGAAAACAACCACACCATTGAGGGTTAAATGCACTTGGTGACAGGCGCAGCTTGCCCCTGATTTTGTATATGGCCAAAAAATGAACAGACTATTGCTGGTTAAATGCACTTGGTGTGACAGCTTCACCCTGATGTAGGCTTTAGCCAAAAAACAACCACACCATTGAGGGTTAAATGCACTTGGTGACAGGCGCAGCTTGCCCCTGATTTTGTATATGGCCAAAAAATGAACAGACTATTGCTGGTTAAATGCACTTGGTGTGACAGCTTCACCCTGATGTAGGCTTTAGCCAAAAAACAACCACACCATTGAGGGTTAAATGCACTTGGTGACAGGCGCAGCTTGCCCCTGATTTTGTATATGGCCAAAAAATGAACAGACTATTGCTGGTTAAATGCACTTGGTGTGACAGCTTCACCCTGATGTAGGCTTTAGCCAAAAAACAACCACACCATTGAGGGTTAAATGCACTTGGTGACAGGCGCAGCTTGCCCCTGATTTTGTATATGGCCAAAAAATGAACAGACTATTGCTGGTTAAATGCACTTGGTGTGACAGCTTCACCCTGATGTAGGCTTTAGCCAAAAAACAACCACACCATTGAGGGTTAAATGCACTTGGTCGCAGCTTGTGCTGGCGCACCACAAGACACAAAATGGCCGCCGATCACCCCAGAAAAATGTGACTGACAAACGGTCTGGGCAGCCTAAAAACAGTGAGCAATTGAGGATCAGCAGCTCAATGATCCACAGCTGCAGATCGATCAGTTAATCAAGTCCTTTGGAGGAGTTAATCTGCCTAATCTCGCCCTACTGTCGCAGCCGCAACCTCTCCCTACGCTAATCAGAGCAGAGTGACGGGCGGCGCTATGTGACTCCAGCTTAAATAGAGGCTGGGTCACATGGTGCTCTGGCCAATCACAGCCATGCCAATAGTAGGCATGGCTGTGATGGCCTCTTGGGGGCAAGTAGTATGACGCTTGTTGATTGGCTGCTTTGCAGCCTTTCAAAAAGCGCCAAGAAAGCGTCACAAAAGCGCCAAGAAAGCGACGAACACCGAACCCGAACCCGGACTTTTACGAAAATGTCCGGGTTCGGGTCCGTGTCACGGACACCCCAAAATTCGGTACGAACCCGAACTATACAGTTCGAGTTCGCTCATCCCTATATACAAGTAAATATACAGGAAAGAATGTCTCTTAACAATTTTTCCTCTATAATCGATTTTATCTTCAGTTTTGTGCGTATTATTGTCAGTCTTTAAAAGTGGCGTACTACTCGGACAACATGGTTCCCAGCAGCGATCTGGGTGTCCAAGATGCATCAAGACTTCCTGTTCCCGAACCATTTCGGTGGTGTTTCCCTCAATTTCTGACCTTTTTCTATGAACCAGGCACCCTCCCCTCTTCAGAGCAGGGGATGCCTGGTTTAATGCGCGGGTTCTTCTATTGACTTCCATTATACTCGGTTGCTCGGTAGAGCATCCGAGCATCCCAATGTGTTCGGCCAGAGCACCTGAGCACTTTGGTGCTCGATCATCACTACTAACCAATCAATAGATGGATTCAGTTCTGACCAATTAGATGTATTATTTTGTGTACCAATCATGTCAATACTTTATTTTTACCCCATTCCAAGGGTGTAGCCCCTTAAAGGGCCCAGGACACTCCCTTTTTGGGATCCTGGCAGAGTCTTGAACTATGCACCGACTTCTGTCATTTTCCTCTGTCAACGTCATTCACCTGAACACGTGGCATTGATCCTCACGTGACTGACCCTTGGTCTGCCATAACAATAGACTATCTTTTAATAGCCTCATATGTGTTTTAAATACATTATTTTTAGAGTTGTGATTAAAGAAATAAAGGGGAAAAAAAAAATTTGACATGCTACGGATATCAGCATTTACAATGCACAGTCTACTCCCATGGGACAGACACATAGGACAGAATTTCCACTTTTGTGTGGATTTGTTGCAGATTTCACCTTCATTTTTAGGGAATGGAAACTCTTTAGCATATCTGCACATGTGAACATACGCTAATGTCAGCTTCATGACATTATAATGATTTATAATGCTGTGTGTCTCTGCATGACCTTACTTCAACAGAATTCTTCTGTAAGGGTTATGTTTGCACACGGCATCATGCACACGATTGTAGTTTCTGTCCGCATCCATTTTTTGTGGATCGGATGCCAACCCATTAATTTCAAAGGGGCAGCAAAAGATGCGGACAGCACACCGTGCGTTATCTGCATTCGTATGTCCATTCCGCAGCCTGCAAGGACAAGGATAGGCAGTTCTAACACAGGGCAAAACATACTGATCCAAAAAATGCGTAATGCACACGGCCGGTATCAGTGTTTTGCAGACCGAAAAAACTGCAACGGTCATGTGCATAGAGCATGATTTCCTCACAAGGCATGCTCATCTAAAAGAGGCCCTAAGCCCACCTTAAGAACTTGGTTGAGATTACTGAAGAAAAACAGGAGTACAGCACTCAAGTATCTCCAGCAGTCCCATAAAGTGGTAGCGTACATGTGTGACCTCCACTCAATTCTTTCTGGGGGCTCCGGCACCTCATTCTTCTGATCAGACGGGGTCTCAGCAGTTGAAACCCCACTAATCAGATACTTATCCCCTATTCCCTATCCTGTGGTAAGAGTTCTTATGGTGGGGCAACTTAAAAGATGTACTTTTCCCCCCAGAAACAGCTTGATTCACTTAAATGGAGCTGCTATACCAGACACAGCCCATATTTTCTAATCTCGGCCCCTTTAATGAAGACAAGTAACCTCCCCTGACATATCTGTTTTAGTATCTACTTACACTATCTGTGTAATAATAAGTCTGGATCATCTATTCTTATGACTTGGTGATGTGCCATTCCTTTAATTATGCCTGAAAGAAGTGATCAGTATATTATAAGCAGTTTGAAATGAAGGTCCAGATCGGTGTTACTAGTTGGGGTGTCTCTGCAATACCCCAAATAGGGAATCTGCAATTGCTAGTTATATTTTGTATTAATAATATGTTATGGTATGTATCTGCCGTATGATCCAGTAATGATCAGGTATGGCTGGCATTAGGAATTGAACTTACCATTCCATTCTTCCCCTCTTGGTGGAAGTGAGCTGGTCCTGCTTCCTGCCATGAGGGGGAGCTCTAGTGAGTTCTAAGGGAAAATTAGCTTCTCAAGCCTTGATTGAAGAGGCACATCCATCTGCTTCCGCTCCAAGGGCCTTTGGGACTAATGATCTCCTCGACTGTGAGGAGGACCACTACTACAGGAAGACTGTAGGGTCACAGGCCACAGTAGATCTGCAATCTACAGCGTTTACAGTCAACAGAGTGATCAGCATTACAGCTATACAGATTCCGCTGAATGTGAGGGGATAACAAGTTAAGACACCCATCTTCACAGTTCAGGACAGGCACACTCAAAAACGTGCATTACACAAGTGGTCACCTATAGCCACAAGTGCCAGCTTATAGCTGTTAGTGAAGAAAAATCAGGATATAGAAAGAGAGAGAGAGAGCAAGAGAGAGGAGAACTTCTCTAAAGCGATATTGTCTGCCATCTTGCAACCATACCTCATTAGCTACCGATAGATACATTGCATCTTGTATAGATGCAACTTATAACTCATCCTTTGCACTCAGTAATGAAAAACGTTTGTTGTTCTACATCTGCCTGATTCCTTCATATCACCTTTTCACTGCACCGAACTCCAGGGAGCCACTACCACTCCCATCCTCTGCACAGATCCTTAGGGGCTCACTGCATCCCTGCACAATTTGACACTATCCAGTCATTACTCCCACTGTCAGACTATGCAGGGACACAACCACAACTGGTAACACCCATCTGGACCATCATTGCAAACTGCTAGTCATATATTCATAACTTCTACCAGGAATTATAAAGGAATGGCACAACACAGAGTCATAAGAATAGAAGCTCCAGAATTGTTATTACATGAAGGATGCAAGTAGTTACTAAAATGGACATGTCAGGAGAGGTGACAGCTTGTTTTTAAGCTCTTATGAAGATAAAATACTGCTTGAAGTGCTGGAAAATGACTACCCATGGTGCAAGTCATCTACTGGGACAGTTTTTAAAACTATTTATCTCAATCAAGTAATTATGCAAACCAGTTACGCAAACTACCAAACACTTATCCAATGCAATCTGCTTGTATTACCCAAATAATTACAAGCCTCTCGTTTCGCTCTTTTGCTTATTTAGCAGGAGGAAAATTAAAAGGCCATGTATTTAAATGAGCCATTATAGGTAATTGTTAGTCACCATTGTTTTCATCTGAATTGGGACATAAATGTCTGTCAGCAGGCTCTGCGGGATTTCGCTGGAAACCTTTACTGATAAATTCCAAGAGTAAAGAAATTGTTCTTCATTGAAGCTGCTGTACTCTCACAAATAATTGTTGTGGTAATAATAGCCACTGGAGATAAGGGGAGGACGTACTGGTTTAGGGTTACTGAACTCATATTGTTTTGCCCTGAACTATGGAAATTGTTAGGTGAATTCATTTTTTTTTTATAATCTGAAAATATATCTGAAACATAAGTCTCAAGTATGCAGCATGCACAGTGCCAAAATATTGCACTTTGCAGGTTGAATGAGCCTTAAAAAAGTTAAGCGGGTTCACATCACCATTTATTTTTCTGTTCTTCTGATCCATTAAAAGAAAGAAAAAGAAAAAAAAAAACGGATCCTGTATTTTAAGCACCTGTAATGCTGTTATACACATTTTGCACCAATTTTAGCCATTTCAGTTTGAGATCCGTAATTTTAGCCGGAAGAATAGTACTGCATGCAGTCTAAATGCTACCTTTTTGGTGCCAACTAGGCTCCAATAAAATTTGGAGAAGGCAGCCTCCACATATATACTGATCCCACTCAGCATGCTACATCTCCTGGTGCCAAATGACCTCCAATGAATACAGGGAGAGCAGGCTTGAGCGTTAAACTACAACTAGACATTAAACCCGTTACAATAACGGGCACTAGAACAGTAGTGCATAAACATTAGTAGGAACAGTCTATCCTCTATAATAAAAGTCATCTGTGCCTGCGATGTGTCCGTGCCGATGTTAAATGCGCATGCGCGGCACGCCGGCCAGTAGAATCACAGCGCACCACATCAGCACGCCGCCCGGCCAATACAAACACGGCGTACCTCAGGCCTCCTGAACCACCCACAGCAACAGCGCTGTAACATCAAAGCCGTCCCACACGCTGCAGGTACTGCCCACAATTGCGCCAGATGCCCAGGCCGCCCACATCAGTGCGCCGGCGGCCAAAAAAAACACAGTGCACCTCAAGCCTCCTGGACTGCCCACAGCAACAGCGCTGTCCTACACGCCGCCCGTACCGCCCACAATTGCGGTGGCCAAGAAACACAGGGCGCACCACGCGCCGCTCGGACTGCCCACAGCAGTGCGCCATTATTATGGTGTGCTGTGTCAGTTTGAGCACCGCCATAAAATGAAACAGAAGCGACACCATTACAGTCCTGTCAGATACGGCAGCTGCTGCTGCCAGCCGTATTAGCCACCAATTTGACCACATTGTATTTATTGTTATTTTTGATTGAGTGACTGATGGCTGATACAACTGGCACTGACTGGTGGCTGAGACTGCGGGCACTGTGACTGGTGGCTAAGACGGCTGGCACTGACTGCTGGTGCTGAGACTGCAGCTGTGGCTGAGACTGCTGACTGTGGCTATTTGCTGAGACGGCTGGCATTGACGTGGTGCTGAGAATGCGGCTGTCCCTGAGACTGTTTACTGCGGCTGATTGCTGAGACGGCTGGCACTGACTGGTGGTGCTGAGACTGCTGGCACTGTGACTGGTGGCTGTGGCTGGTGGCACTGACTGATGGCTAAGACTGACACTGGTGGCTGAGACTGTGGGCACTGTGACTGGTGGCTGAGACGGCTAGCACTGACTGTGTAGCTGGCCAGCTAAGACCTGTCCTAGGTTGCTAACATAGCTTATATGTTTATACAGCTAGACCTGCCAATAACCTTAATACAGTTCCTATGTTTGCGTGTTAAAGACAAAAGCAAAGTTTTTTACAGTGACTTCATGGTTTGGATGTCATATATCTGTTATACTGTATATATTGTGTTCACAGAAGCAGAAAAGATAATATACATTTAAGATTTATTATATGGATGTGAAGTAAGCTCAATAACACAGCAGAAACAACAGAAAGCATAGAGTTAAACTGTTGTTGCTGGGCAGGAGTCTAGACCAATCACAGCCAGCCTGTGTAGGAAATTCCCTAGCAGGAGCTGCTAGAAACTATTTTTCACCAGAGAGAAAAGCTGAAAAGACATTCACTCCACTAACAGCTGTGTTTTATGGAAGCAGAGAGGCCAAAATAGGTATTAAAACAGTTATATAATGTTCCTACTGTTAATATAGTGATTAGAACTGTATACTGAACCAGTTATGTGTGTGTTTACTTACAGTTGCACCAATTGCAAACTACAAAGTTCAAAATTCCAATTCCATATTGCAATCCAATTTGCAAACAACCATACCAGATCACACTCAACCAATCTGCAAATAGTTACTGCTAACGGCATATTGCAAATTGCGACCAAATTCAGCAAGTGAACTATTAGTTAGACCTCAGATATACCTCTCAGAGAGATCATAAAGTGCTTAAATAACTTAAAGTGACAGTACAGATACTCAAGAGAGAAATATAGCCACCATTTTATGTTGAATGACAAGATTGAACAGTTGAACCACCATTTTATGCATACTGCCATTTTGTGATATCTTTTCAACACATGTTATGTACATAGACTATTTGCTGCGGGGGTGGCAGTGTTATATATGAAGAAAAATTAAAATTACTTATGGGTAATCGGATTTTTCTGAACCCACGACAGCACCACGAGAGAGGATGGATCTGCCCCCCAAAGACAGGAAACCTGCGGCACAAAAAGGCGGAGACTCCTCTCTGCCCTCAGTATGACATTCCCACGGATTTGAGGAACTCCGTCGTATACGTTAGTGTTCTTTTCTATTTTCTTATTATTATTTTTTTTTTTTGCGACACCCGTGAAAACACTCCACCAGCCAGGATAACGAAAGAAGGGAGGGAAAATATAAGGGTGCTGTCGTGGGTTCAGGAAAATCCAATTACCCGTAAGTAATTTTCATTTCACCCCTCACCCACGAAAGCACTACGAGAGAGAGAGCCAAGGAAAACTAGGGTGGGATGACAGCAGAAAGCACCAAAGCTCCAAAGAATAAATCAGAAGGAGAGTTCAATTGTGACCGGTAGTGGTTAAAGAAGGTAGAAGGAGAAGACCAAACTGCAGCTTTACAGATGTCCTCGATAGAGACCACAGGTCTTTCAGCCCATGACGTAGATACAGCCCTTGTGGAGGGTGCACGCAGACCCTCAGGAGGTTCCTTCCCGAGGAAGAGTATGCCAGAGTAATTGCTGACTTGATCCATCTTGCCAGAGTCTTCTTTGATGCCTGATGTCCTTTGTTTTTTCCCTGAAAAAGAACAAAACGCGAGGAAGATTTCCTCCACTCCCTAGTCTCATTCAGGTACTGAATGAGACATCTTCTGACATCCAGGCAATGCAAAACTTCCTGCCTTTCTGAAGCTGGATTATCATAAAAGGAAGGAAGAATAATTTCTTGTGATCTGTGGAATTTAGTAGCTACTTTAGGTAAGAAAGCTGGGTCAGGTTTTAAAAGGACTCTGTCCTGAAGGATAGTTGTGTACGGGGGATTTATGGAAATTGCCTGGATCTCGGAGACTCTACATGCAGAAGTTAAGGCCACTAATAAGCATAGCTTTAGAGATTTTTTTTTTCAGATTAATCTGATGGATAGGCTCAAATGGAGGGGCTGTAAGGGCCTGCAGAACCAAATTTAGGTCCCAAGTAGCTATTCTCTGGGAAAAATTAAGGGAAGACCTGGAAACGGCTTTAAAGAAACGCATAACCCAAGGATTAGACGCTAAGCGTTCGTTAAAGAGGGCCGACAAGGCAGACACCTGGACTTTCAGAGTGCTTGGAGACAGGCCCATTTCTAGCCCCTTCTGAAGGAACTCTACCTGTAGTATCTTATTTAAGGGTGGAGAGCCTGGAATGTTTTTAAACTGAAGACCTGCCAAAGACAAAAACTTTCGCCAGGTTCTGGCATAAATAGATATAGTTATCCTTTTCCTGCTACCTAAAAGGGTGTTAGTTAGGTTGACAGAAAATCACTTACTCCTCAACAACTGCCTCTCAAGTTCCACGCCGTCAGGTGGAGGTTGTCCACCTACAGATGGAAAATCGGACCCTGAAAAAGAAGATCCTGAGTTGCCGGGAGCACTCAAGGATCTGAAATCGCTAACTTTCTCAGCCATGTAAACCATGGTCTCTTTGGCCAAAATGGGGCGATTAGAATTACCCTTGCCTGATCTTCCCTGATTTTCCTCAGTACTCGGGGAATCAGGGGGAAAGGAGGGAAGGCATAGGCCAGAGGAAAATCCCACCTGTGGAGGAAAGCATCCAGCCCACACGGGGATCCATCTGGAGACAGGGAAAAAAACCTTTCCACCTTTTTGCTCTGAGCCGTGGCAAACAGGTCTATATGTGGAAGACCCCAGCTTTCCGAGAACTGGGTGAACATGTTCTGGTCCAGACACCACTCTCCCTGGGAAATCTGACGGTGACTGAAATAGACTTGCATTTGCCCTCTACCATCTGGAGGATGTAACTTAGAACTAGCATTAGGTCCTGACACCTGGTCCCCCCCTGCTTGTTTATGTAGGAAACAACTGTTGTATTGTTGAACATAATTCTTAGATCCTTGCCTACACATAGTGGAAGAGCCTCCTGAATTGCTTCCTTCACCGCCATGAGCTCCTTCATGTTGGAGGAAGCCTTTATTAAGCTTCCCTCCTAACGTCCCTGAAAAGATAACTTCTGAATGTGGGCCGCCCCCCCAGCCCCACGGACTTGCATCTGTTGTTAAACATACAATCTTGTTCTTTAGCCAAGGAAGACCTTGATTTGAATTGTCTGTCTTCAACCACCACCTTAGGTTGAGTAAGGTCTAGGAAGATATTGTGAATTTCATATCTAGAGGCAGACTCCCCTTCTGCCAAGTCTCTAGAATCTCCCAATGCAGCTCTCTTGTATGGAACTGTGCCCACGTGATGGCTGGGATGCAGGAAGTTAAGCTCCCCAAGATCGATCAATACCTTTTCTTAGAGTGATCCGGGGATGATCTATTAAATTTGGGATTTTCTGTCGTATACCGGCTATCTTCTCTTCTGTCAAAAAACACTTCTGGAGTCTGGAGTCCAAGATTAGGCCCAGGAACTGCTGACGTTGAATAGGTCTTGGCTTTGACTTCTTGTTGTTCAGGAGCCAACCCAGCTTCCTCAAGATGCGGATTACTTCCAAAACTGCCAACTCGCAGGCTTTCTCTGTCTCTGCCACAATAAAAAAATCGGCGAGATAAGGTATAAATAATATGTCCTTTTCCCGGATGTAAGCTGACATTTCTGCTATCATCTTGGTGAAAACCCTGGGGGACATTGCTAAACCACATGGGAGTGCCTGGACCTGCCAGTGTTTTAATACCCCTTCCATTTGAACTGCAAATCTCAGGTATTTCTGATAATCCTGATGGATCGGAACATGTAGATAGGCGCCCTTCAAGTGCAGAACCGCCATGAAGCATCCTGGGAAGAGTAAATTTATCGTTGAATTGATAGTCTCTATTCTGAACTTTTTCTCTAAGAGAAAATGGTTCAGTTTCTTTAAATTGATTATGGTTCTGTAAGAACCATCAGGCTTTTTTACCAAAAATAGAGAGGAATAAAACCCCTCTCCTTCTTGAATCTTCGGGACTGCCACTAGGACCTTCTTTTCTACTAATGACTGCACTTCTGACGTGATCGCCCCTCCCTCTTTTTGCGCTGCTTCCGTAATTGTGAACCTTGAAGGAGGATTTAAACGAAATTCCAGCTTTAACCCCTCTTTTAATGTGTCCAGAATCCAAGGGCTGCTGGAAATCTGGGTCCATGCAGGCAGAAAGTATTTTAACCTTCCCCCTACATGGTCCCTGGCGTCATTGCTGTTCAGACTTCTTCTCTCCTCTGGTCTGTTTGTTGAAGAAATAACCTCTTGCTTCTTCTCTTCAGGATCTTGGTTTATAAGAGTTATCTTCCTTTGCATTTTCTCTGTTACTCCGAAAGGAACGGAAGGGGCAAAAGGATCGGTTGGACATTTACCTGGAAAAAAAAGGCACCCTGTGTAGGACATTTTTTCTTCTTGTCGGCAACCTTATCTAGCAGGTCATCCAGAGCTGATCCGAATAGATACTCTCCTTCACAAGGCACTGCACATAGTCTTTTCTTAGACTGTAAATCACCCTTCCAATTTTCAGCCATAAGGCCCTGCGAGCGGAGTTAGCTAGTCCTGCCACACGGGCGGACGATCTAATATCGTCCGCAAAAAAATCTACCGCCTTTTTAATAGTAGGAAGACTAGCTAAAACGTCCTCTCTAGGGCTCTTGTTCTTTATTTGTTCCTCTAGATCTGATAACCACATAATAAGGGATCTGGTAGTACAGGTTGAAGCGATGGAAGGTCTGAAGGAAGACGTCGAGGCTTCCCAAGCTCCTTTCAGGAACCCCTCAGCCTTTTTATCCAAGGGATCTTTTAAGGACCTCATGTCTTCAAATGTAAGAGCCGATTTCTTAGCTTCCTTAGAAATGGGCAACGTCAACCTTTGGCGCTTTCTTCCAAACAGTGGCTACGTCCTCAGAAAAGGGATATTTCCTCTTTAAATTCTTTAAAATAAAGACTCCTTTGCTTGGTTTACGCCATTCTACATTAATTAAGACTGATACATTTTTTTTGCAAAGGGAAAGACCTAGACTCTTTTGTCTGCAGCCCCCCCAAACATAATGTCCTGCACTGATCTAGCCGCTTTTACGTCTTCTATTCCCATGACTGCTTTGATCGCTTTTAAGAGCTTACTGGAGAAGATGTGGGGAAATATCCTTATTAAAATAAAACTTTTATACGATATGCAATATAATAAAATACACCAGAGGATGCATCAACATTACAGACATACAAACAAACGAGGGGTTCTGTGATAGATACCCCAATGCTGGTAAAGCAAAGGTAAGTGAAGAAACTGCTGCGCCTGTGTGGACGCAAGCAGTCTTACCTGACCAACCAGGTGACTAGGATCAGATTGGCACACGTGATGCCTGGGTAGGACGGAGTCTTGTGTAGACGTGCAGTCAAGGGAAGATGATGCTGTGCCCTATCTCACCCTATACTTGGGGGAAGGGGGCTGCTCCCATACTGCCTGTCTACACAGAGCACTCGCCCTAGAAAGGGTGACCCCGTCAGGATACCTTTCCCTAGTTATAGACCTGATCACTAGTGCTAAAAAAAAAGCAAATTCTACAGACCTCCCGACGTGGCACGTTTCTGTCGTGTCGACTCCTCAGGGGAAATAAGTGCATGTAGGAAAAAACACAATATGTACCATATGTACCCGCAGGTAGAAAGAAGAAAACACTGCAGTCATATGGTTACAAAAAAGGTCAGGCTCTAATGGTTAAAATGAGAGCCTAGAAAATGGCATCCGTGGTGCAGGAGTGCCATGCTGCAGAAGGATAGATGTTCCTCCGCTCGTTGGTGTGTGAGGATATGGTGGTCCTCGCTAAAGGTAATGTCCCTATAGTTCAGGGGGTTCCTCAACCAATACTAGCCACACTGATACATACCTTCATGGAGTTTAAATAGAGCCCATACGCGCCTCTTCCTGGAAGCCCGCCCTGTCAGCATCCGCGCCGGCGTCTGACGTCACGCGCATGCGCCGCGACGCACCAGACGGCGACACCACGTGATAACGGCGGCCAATCATATGGGGAGGCGGAGGGTGTAATCGGTTACCTTGGAGACATGTCAACAGATAGGAAACCGCACAGTACGTCTCTTGATAAAGGCGTCTATGATAAGGCTATGACACAAAATCATAGCAAGATTAGACTGACATTTCTTGCATGAATTTAGGAACAAGGACAAGTAACAGAGAGTACTGAACATGATGCCGAGTATATATAACACAGTAGGGTATCTCATATAGGCTCCTCCCATCACTATGAATAGGATAACGCCATTTATATAAGAGACAAGGCTTACCACAATTTATATAAAGCACCCAAAATCTAGCCTTTCATTCAGGCCTAGGGGTGCAGATGTTTTAAGACAAAAGATCCACGAGTTTCACGTTGGAGGAGACATTTGTCCCAATCACCCCCTCTAATTGGAGGCTTAACAAGATCTATACCCAAGAATTTCAAAGAGGCTATGCCATTGTCGGCAGTATGTACATGTTTTGATAGTGGGGTGTCCCGTTTATGTGAGATGTTCCCCTATCCCCTATCCGCCAACTGTCACGTGGCTTACAAATGACTTTGTGGTCTGTATGCGTTTGCATGCTATGCAGTTTCCACATTTGTGACAGCCCACAATCTTGGACCGCAACCAGGTGGACTTTGTGCGATCGGGTGCATAATGACTATGCACGAGTTTATCACGTAGATTGGGTCCCCTACGATAGGTGATTTGTGGTTGGTCACCCAGCACATCTTTCAGGTCAGGGTCCATTTTTAGGACCTCCCAATGACGTTCAATGATGTGCTTGACTTGTTTGGACCCCCTGTCAAAATTAGTGATAATTCTCAAGGTTTTGGTTTGCGGGATAGGAGGTTGGTTTGGAGTAAGCAATGAAGATCTAGGTCGGGACAAAGTTGTCTGATAAGCCGAGCTCAAAACATGATCAGGGTAGCCCCTAGACAAAAATCTCATCCTCAGGTCGGCTGCCTGATTGATGAAATCATGCTTGTCTGAGCAATTGCGTCTGAGTCGCAGGTATTGGCCCCTAGGAATTCCTCTCCTGAGTCATAGGGAGGTCCTAAAAATGGACCCTGACCTGAAAGATGTGCTGGGTGACCAACCACAAATCACCTATCGTAGGGGACCCAATCTACGTGATCATTATGCACCCGATCGCACAAAGTCCACCTGGTTGCGGTCCAAGATTGTGGGCTGTCACAAATGTGGAAACTGCATAGCATGCAAACGCATACAGACCACAAAGTCATTTGTAAGCCACTTGACAGGTAAAACATATTCAATCCCATATTTCATTAATTGCAAATCCAGAGGGGTCATATACCGGATCCAGTGTGAATGTGGGATTGAATATGTGGGTAAGACGATCCGAGAATTTAGGAGGCGGATAGGGGAACATCTCACATAAACGGGACACCCCACTATCAAAACATGTACATACTGCCCACAATGGCATAGCCTCTTTGAAATTCTTGGGTATAGATCTTGTTAAGCCTCCCATTAGAGGGGGTGATTGCGACAAATGTCTCCTCCAACGTGAAACTCGGTGGATCTTTTGTCTTAAAACATCTGCACCCCTAGGCCTGAATGAAAGGCTAGATTTTGGGTGCTTTATATAAATTGTGGTAAGCCTTGTCTCTTATATAAATGGCGTTATCCTATTCATAGTGATGGGAGGAGCCTATATGAGATACCCTACTGTGTTATATATACTCGGCATCATGTTCAGTACTCTCTGTTACTTGTCCTTGTTCCTAAATTCATGCAAGAAATGTCAGTCTAATCTTGCTATGATTTTGTGTCATAGCCTTATCATAGACGCCTTTATCAAGAGACGTACTGTGCGGTTTCCTATCTGTTGACATGTCTCCAAGGTAACCGATTACACCCTCCGCCTCCCCATACGATTGGCTGCCGTTATCACGTAGTCTCGGCGTCGGGTGCATGCGCGTGACGTCAGACGCCGGCGCGGATGCTGACAGGGCGGGCTTCCAGGAAGAGGCGCGTATGGGCTCTATTTAAACTCCATGAAGGTATGTATCAGTGTGGCTGGTATTGGTTGAGGAACCCCCTGAACTATAGGGACATTACCTTTAGCGAGGACCACCATATCCTCACACACCAACGAGCGGAGGAACATCTATCCTTCTGCAGCATGGCACTCCTGCACCACGGATGCCATTTTCTAGGCTCTCATTTTAACCATTAGAGCCTGACCTTTTTTGTAACCATATGACTGCAGTGTTTTCTTCTTTCTACCTGCGAGTACATATGGTACATATTGTGTTTTTTCCTACATGCACTTATTTCCCCTGAGGAGTCGACACGACAGAAACGTGCCACGTCGGGAGGTCTGTAGAATTTGCTTTTTTTTTTAGCACTAGTGATCAGGTCTATAACTAGGGAAAGGTATCCTGACGGGGTCGCCCTTTCTAGGGCGAGTGCTCTGTGTAGACA
Source organism: Bufo gargarizans (assembly GCF_014858855.1). Lineage (NCBI taxonomy): Eukaryota > Metazoa > Chordata > Amphibia > Anura > Bufonidae > Bufo > Bufo gargarizans. The sequence continues at coordinate 73,610,923 of NC_058082.1, read as the reverse complement.
GGCAGTATGGGAGCAGCCCCCTTCCCCCAAGTATAGGGTGAGATAGGGCACAGCATCATCTTCCCTTGACTGCACGCCTACACAAGACTCCGTCCTACCCAGGCATCACGTGTGCCAATCTGATCCTAGTCACCTGGTTGGTCAGGTAAGACTGCTTGCGTCCACACAGGCGCAGCAGTTTCTTCACTATCAGATGTAGTTAGCAGATGTGATGTGTCCACTGGCAAAATGTTAGGGGGTGTATTATCTATTAACCGACAGAGGGTCTTTTTACTGTAGCTTGTAAGAGGCTCCGTTTGCGTTCCCTAGCCACACACCCCCATGGAGGCCACTCCTATGGACCCGGCCAGCTCCTCCCACCCACTCCCCCTTTTTCTTCAGCAGCGCGGGCACTGAAGAGGTTAGCGTCTCACATGCGCCTCTCCAGACGAGCAGTGACACTCTCCTAGCCTCCCGGCTCAGGTAAGATGCCCTAAGGCTGAAAGACTATATGTCCTTCTCTAACCACCTCTTACAAGCTACAGTAAAAAGACCCTCTGTCGGTTAATAGATAATACACCCCCTAACATTTTTCCAGTGGACACATCACATCTGCTAACTACATCTGATAGTGCTTTTTCAGCCATAGGCTTTTTAGGTCACCTTCAACTATATTTAAAAGCCTGACCCCGGATTTGGTTTTAGTTACCACTATCCTGCAGTATTGTGGCTAATATAACATAAAGCCCGTTTTTTACAACAGAGATTTTATTATAAATACAGCAGCATAGATAAAATATTGTTTGTTTTTATTCCGTATTTATCTTACTGTTCATGATTATTATTACTTATTAATTTATTTATATACTTTTAATCCTCTCCCTTTGTGTACTTTTGAGACCTACCATTTTATCAGTATGTACTTTGATATCTATATTTACAGCTATATTTATTCATACCTATTTATTTATTTATTTATTTATTCATTTAATTATTCCGTTTGTTATAGGGAAGCACGAAATTTATGTTTCCAACATATGTTTTCTCCTTTCTTACTTAACCTTTCTTTTAGACTTGATAAAGGGGACTTTAGCACCCCAAAACGCGTTGTCTTACGAATAAATGGAACATTGCTGAAATTAAAACACTGTCTTTGATCGGTTGTTTCGTGCGCCCCCAGCAGACCATACGCTCCACTTAAGGTTCAGCGTACTCTTCTTCATTTCCATTACCCTAGTGGCAGGGTGGCTCCTGCCCAAGGCGTTAGGACGAATCTTGGCTGCACCAACCATCTCTTTTCTACACTCGATCTCCATTGCAGTTGCATCCAATTGATGCAACCGCAATAGGTGAGCAAACCATTTCTTTTATTAGAAATTCGTTTTGTTGAATTTACTTACCCTATGAGCGCCTTCTCTATCCTATTGGCCATTATTTGCTCAAAGACAGAAAACCATACTGAGGGCAGAGAGGAGTCTCCGCCTTTTTGTGCCGCAGGTATCCTGTCTTTGGGGGGCGGATCCATCCTCTCTCGTGGTGCTGTCGTGGGTGAGGGGTAAAGTTGAAATTAATAAAGAAGTTATTTCAAGCATTTGGAGTGCTCTTTAACCGCCTCCGGACCGCCTAACGCAGGATCGCAGTCCGGAGGCGGCTGTCTCAGGCAGAGTCACGCGTCAGGCGCGCGCATTCACAGGATCGGCAGGTAAGAGAGTGGATCTACAGCGATTTTTTTAACCCCTAACAGGTATATTAGACGCTGTTTTCATAACAGTGTCTAATATACCTGCTACCTGGTCCTCTGGTGGTCCCTTTTGCTTGGATCGACCACCAGAGGACACAGGCAGCTCTGTAATATGTAGCACCAAGCACCACACTACACTACACCCCCCGTCACTTATTAACCCCTGATCACCCCATATAGACTCCCTGATCACCCCCCTGTCATTGATTACCCCCCTGTAAGGCTCCATTCAGACGTCCGTATGTGTTTTACGGATCCACGGATCGGATCCGCAAAACACATACGGACGTCTGAATGGAGCCTTACCGGGGGGTGATCAGGGAGTCTATATTGGATGATCACCCCCCTGTAAGGCTCCATTCAGACGTCTGTATGTGTTTTACGGATCCACGGATCGGATCCGCAAAACACATACGAACGTCTGAATGGAGCCTTACAGGGGGGTGATCAATGACAGGGAGGGGGGGGGGGGGTGATCACCCCATATAGACTCCCTGATCACCCCCCTGTCATTGATCACCCCCCTGTAAGGCTCCATTCAGACGCCCGTATGTGTTTTGCGGATTCGATCCATGGAATGGAGCCTTACAGGGGGGTGATCAATGACAGGGGGGTGATCAGGGAGTGTATATGGGGTGATCACCCCCCTGTCATTGATCACCCCCCTGTAAGGCTCCATTCAGACGCCCATATGTGTTTTGCGGATTCGATCCATGGAATGGAGCCTTACAGGGGGGTGATCAATGACAGGGGGGTGATCAGGGAGTGTATATGGGGTGATTACCCCCCTGTCATTGATCACCCCCCTGTAAGGCTCCATTCAGACGTCCGTAGGTGTTTTGCGGATCTGTGGATCCGCAAAACACGGACATCGCGGATCTGCAAAACACATACGAACGTCTGAATGGAGCCTTACAGGGGGGTGATCAATGACGGGGTGGTGATCACCCCATACAGACTCCCTGATCACCCCCCTGTCATTGATCACCCCCCTGTAAGGCTCCATTTAGAAATTTTTTGGGCACAAGTTAGCGGAAATTGATTTTTTTTATTTTTTATTTTTTTATTGTTTTTTCATACAAAGTCTCATATTCCACTAAGTTGTGTCAAAAAATAAAATCTCACATGAACTCACCATACCCCTCACGGAATCTAAATGCGTAAATTTTTTGAGACATTTATATTCCAGACTTCTCCTCACGCTTTAGGGCCCCTAAAATGCCAGGGCAGTATAAATACCCCACATGTGACCCCATTTCGGAAAGAAGACACCCCAAGGTATTTGCTGAGGGGCATATTGAGTCCATGAAAGATTGAACTTTTTGTCCCAAGTTAGCGTAAAGGGAGACTTTGTGAGAAAAAAAATAAAAAATTCAATTTCCGCTAACTTGTGCCAAAAAAAAAAAAATCTTCTATGAACTCGCCATGCCCCTCATTGAATACCTTGGGGTGTAGAAGTCTGGGATCCAAATGTCAAAAAATGCCCTCCTAAAAGGAATTTGGGCCCCTTTGCGCATCTAGGCTGCAAAAAAGTGTCACAGTGGTATCGCCGTACTCAGGAGAAGTAGGGCAATGTGTTTTGGGGTGTCTTTTTACATATACCCATGCTGGGTGAGAGAAATATCTCTATAATGACTACTTTCTATTAAAAAAATGGGAAAAGTTGACTTTTAGAGATATTTCTCTCACCCAGCATGGGTATATGTAAAAATACACCCCAAAACACTTTGCCCTACTTTTTCCGAGTACGGCGATACCACATGTGTGACACTTTTTTGCAGCCTAGGTGGGCAAAGGGGCCCACATTCCAAAGAGCACCTTTATAGGATTTCACAGGGCATTTTTAACACATTTGGATTTCAAACTACTTCTCACGCATTAGAGCCCCTAAAATGCCAGGGCAGTATAAATACCCCATTTTGGAAAGAAGACACCCCAAGGTATTCCGAGAGGGGCATGGCAAGTTCCTAGAATTTTTTCTTTTTTGTCACAATTTAGCGGAAAATGATGATTTTTTAAAGTTTTTTTCTTACAAAGTCTCATATTCCACTAACTTGTGACAAAAAATAAAAAATTCTAGGAACTCGCCATGCCCCTCACGGAATAGCTTGGGGTGTCTTCTTTCCAAAATGGGGTCACTTGTGGGGTAGTTATACTGCCCTGGCATTTTAGGGGCCCTAATGCGTGAGAAGTAGTTTGAAATCAAAATGTGTAAAAAATGCCCTGTGAAATCCTAAAGGTGCTCTTTGGAATGTGGGCCCCTTTGCCCACCTAGGCTGCAAAAAAGTGTCACACATGTGGTATCGCCGTACTCAGGAGAAGTTGGGCAATGTGTTTTGGGGTGTCATTTTACATATATCCATGCTGGGTGAGAGAAATATCTCGGCAAAAGACAATTTTCCCATTTTTTTATACAAAGTTGCCATTTGACCGAGATATTTATCTCACCCAGCATGGGTATATGTAAAATGACACCCCAAAACACATTGCCCAACTTCTCCTGAGTACAGCGATACCACATGTGTGACACTTTTTTGCAGCCTAGGTGGGCAAAGGGGCCCACATTCCAAAGAGCACCTTTAGGATTTCACAGGGCATTTTTTACACATTTTGATTTCAAACGACTTCTTACACATTAGGGCCCCTAAAATGCCAGGGCAGTATAACTACCCCACAAGTGACCCCATTTTGGAAAGAAGACACCCCAAGGTATTTTGTGATGGGCATAGTGAGTTCATGGAAGTTTTATTTTTTGTCACAAGTTAGTGGAATATGAGACTTTGTAAGGAAACAAATAAATAAAAAATAAATAATCATTTTCCGCTAACTTGTGACAAAAAAAACAACTTCTATGAACTCACTATGCCCATCAGCGAATACCTTAGGGTGTCTACTTTCCGAAATGGGGTCATTTGTGGGGTGTTTGTACTGTCTGGGCATTGTAAAACCTCAGGAAACATGACAGGTGCTCAGAAAGTCAGAGCTGCTTCAAAAAGCGGAAATTCACATTTTTGTACCATAGTTTGTAAACGCTATAACTTTTACCCAAAACATTTTTTTTTTTACCCAAACATTTTTTTTTATCAAAGACATGTAGAACAATAAATTGAGAAAAAAAAATAATATATATATATATATATATGTCGTTTTTTTAAAAAATTACAACTGAAAGTGAAAAATTTAATTTTTTGCAAAAATTTCGGTACATTTCGATTAATAACAAAAAAAGTAAAAATGTCAGCAGCAAGGAAACACCACCAAATGAAAGCTCTATTAGTGAGAAGAAAAGGAGGTAAAATTCATTTGGGTGGTAAGTTGCATGACCGAGCAATAAACTGTGAAAGTAGTGTAGGGCAGAATTGTAAAAAGTGGTCTGGTCATTAAGGGTGTTTAAGCTTGGGGGGCTGAGGTGGTTAAACCTTCTATCTCCATAGAACTGCGCTAGAGGAATTAAAGAGTAATAGACATTCTGGTTAGACTAAAAGGTCAGAGATATCAAAATTATTCTAATGCCACAGCGCAAAAGGCACCTTATAGTGCTGCGTCTGCTACAGACTGCTGGTGCTGAGACTGGTGGCAATCACTGATGGCTGAGATGGCTGGCACTGACTGGTGGTGCTGAGGCCACTGGCAGCAACTGGTGGCTAATACTGCTGGCAGCAGCAGCTGCTGTATCTGCGTCTGACAGGACTGTAATAGCGGCGCTTCTGTTTCATTTAATGGCGGTGCTCAAACTGACACAGCACACCATAATAACTGCACACTGCTGTGGGCGGTCTGAGCAGCGTGTGGTGCGCCCTGTGTTTATTGGCCGCTGCAATTGTGGGCGGTATGGGTGGCGTGTAGGACAGCGCTGTTGCTGTGGGCGGTCCAGGAGTCCTAAGGTGTGCCGTGTTTTTATTGGCTGCTGGCACGCTGATGTGGGCAGTCCGGGCGGCCGACGTGATTTGTGGGCGGTACCTGCGGCTTGAGGGTTGGCTTCGATGTTACAGCACCTTTGCTGTGGGCGGTCCAGGAGGCCTGAGGTGCGCCGTGTTTGTATTGGCTGTCGGAGCGCTGATGTGGGAGGTCCAGGCAGCTGTGTGGTGCGCTGTGATCCTATTGGCTGGCGCGCATGCGCGTTTAACATCGGCACACACGCACGGACACATCGCAGGCACAGAGGGCCTTTATTATAGAGGATAATTAAAATCAGCTTCTGCGAAAGATGGGTTACTCAGAAGTTGTATAAACCTATAATATGGTAGTGTGTACAACACCACAATCCACTAAATGTAGTTTACATTGTGGCTTCACAATTGTTAGGCTACAATCGCTATATATTTGACATAATGCGGTCGATCAGTTGTCCATGGGAGTGTTCGTACAAACAATCCTATCAACTAAACTGCCTGACTCCCTGGTGCTTGAGCACAATGGCAAGTGATCGGCTGAAATCAGCTAATCATGCCATCACCATGCATTTTCAAAGTTTTCCAGCACGGCGGATTATATTTTCGGCAGACAAGAGTACGTGCTAGATTTTCAAACGACAGTCGGGAGTAATGGCTGAAATCTGCCATTCCAGCCAGCTTTAACCCATTCAGGACCCTGCAATTTTTCACCTTAAGGACCAGGCCATTTTTTGCAAATCTGACAAGTGTCACTTTATGTGTGAATAACTTTAAAAGTTTTTACTTATCCAGGCCATTCTGAGATTGTTTTTTCGTCATATGTTGTACTTCATGACACTGGTAAAATTAAGTAAAAAAAATAATCATTTTTATTTAATAAAAAAAATACCAAATTTGCCAAAAATGTTGAAAAATTTGCAAATTTCCATGTTTCAATTTCTCAACTTCTATAATACATAGTAATACCTCCAAAAATAGTTATTAATTTATATTCCCCATATGTCTACTTCATGTTTGGATCATTTTGGGAATGCCATTTTATTTTTTGGGGACATTACAAGGCTTAGACGGTTAGTCGCAAATCTTAAAATTTTTCAGAAATTTTCCAAAACCCACTTTTTAAGGACCAGTTCAGGTCTGAAGTCACTTTGTGAGGCTTACATAATAGAAACCACCCAAAAATTACCCCATTTTGGAAACAGGTATTCAAAACTGATTTTACAAACGTTGTTAACCCTTTAGGTGTTCCACAAGAGTTATTGGCAAATGGAGATGAAATTTCAGAATTTCAATCGGCAGGGCACAGAAGGAAAGGCACACCATATGGTTTCTGGAAGGCAGATTTTGCTGGACTGGTTTATTTACACCATGTCCCATTTGAAGCCCCTCTGATGCACCCCTAGAGTAGAAACTCCAAAAAAGTGACCCCATTTTGGAAACTACGAGATAAGTTGGCAGTTTAGTTGGGACTATTTTTAGGGTACATATGATTTTTGGTTGCTCTATATTTTTGTGAGGCAAGGTTACAAAAAATGTAAATTCTGAAATGTCATCTCTATTTGCCAATAGCTCTTGTGGAACACCTAAAGGGTTAAAAAGTTAGTAAAATCAGTTTTGAATACCTTAAGGGGTGTAGGTTCTTAGATGGGGTCACTTTTATGGAGTTCCTACTCTAGGGGTGCATCAGGGGGGCTTCAAATGGGACATGGTGTAAAAAAAAAAAACAGTCCAGCAAAATCTGCGTTCCAAAAACCTTATGGTGCTCCTTTCCTTCTGCGCCCTGCTGTTTGGCCATACAGCATTTTATGACCACATATGGGGTGTTTCTGAAAACTACAGAATCAGGGCAATAAATTTTGAGTTTTGTTTGACTGTTAACCCTTGCTTTGTTAACGAATTTTTTTTGATTAAAATGGAAAATTTGGCAAAAAATAGCCAAATATATATATTTTTTGTGTTATTTTTATAGAGCAGATTCTTATGGACGCGGCAATACCTAATATGCCTACTGTTTAAAATGTTTAGGTTTTACACTATAATATCCTTTTTTAAACAAAACATCATTTTAGCATCTTCATAATCTGAGAGCCATTTTTTTTGTCACCTTACATCACAAAAAGTGTAATAGCAAGCGATCAAAAAGTTATATCCACCCCAAAATAGTGCCAATAAAACCATCCTCTCATCCCGCAAAAAATGAGCCCCTACTTAAGACAATCGGATAAAAATAAAAAAATAAACTGACTCTCAGACTATGGGATACTAAAATGTTATTTTTTTTGCTTAAAAAAGTATATTATAGTGTAAAACCTAAACACATTTTAAAAAGTAGACATATTAGCTATTGCTGCGTCCGTAAGAATCTGCTCTATAAAAATAGCACATGACCCAATTCCTCAGATAAAAATAGCACATGACCCAATTCCTCAGATGAACAGAGTCAAAAAAATTAAATAAAAACCGTGTAAAAAAAGCAATTTTTTACACCGTTTTTATTTTAAAAAAATTGACTGTTTTCATCTGAGGGGTTACCATATTTTTCGCCCTATAAGACGCATCGGCCCATAAGACGCACCTAGGTTTTTAAGGAGGAAAAAATAAAATAAAAAAATCCGTGGATGGCACGGTTATGGGGATCTGTGGATGGCACGGTTATGGGGATCTGTGGATGGCACGGTTATGGGGATCTGTGGATGGCACGGTTATGGGGATCTGTGGATGGCACGGTTATGGGGATCTGTGGATGGCACGGTTATGGGGATCTGTGGATGGCACGGTTATGGGGATCTGTGGATGGCACGGTTATGGGGATCTGTGGATGGCACGATTATGGGGATCTGTGGATGGCACGGTTATGGGGATCTGTGGATGGCACGGTTATGGGGATCTGTGGATGGCACGGTTATGGGGATCTGTGGATGGCACGGTTATGGGGGGCACTGTGGATGGCACGGTTATGGGGGGCACTGTGGATGGCACGGTTATGGGGGGCACTGTGGATGGCACTGTTATTGGGGACTGTGGATGGCACTGTTATGGGGGATCTGTTGATGACACATAAATAGCATTTTACGCTATGTGTCCACAGACCCCCATAACAGTGCCATCCATAGAATGACCCCCAATAGGGATGAGGGGCCGGCATCCAGCTCTGTAACTACAGCGGGCCCGGTGCAGTCACTGTATTCTGCTACACCGGGCCCGCTCACTGTAGGAATCCTAACTGCAGGCAATGCTAACAGTCTTTTATCCAGCCTGTACTTACGATACTAACTTTCCGGCAGGCAGCGGGCAGGAGGCTGAACTGGTGGGCGGGCGCTTACAACGTAACTCACTATGTCACGCGCCGGCTCTCCCTTCTTCATTCATAAAGTGGGCGGAGCCGGCGCGTGACATTGTGAGTTACGTTGTAAGCGCCCGCCCACCAGTTCAGCCTCCTGCCCGCTGCCTGCCGGAAAGTTAGTATCGTAAGTACAGGCTGGATAAAAGACTGTTAGCATTGCCTGCAGTTAGGATTCCTACAGTGAGCGGGCCCGGTGTAGCAGAATACAGTGACTGCACCGGGCCCGCTGTAGTTACAGAGCTGGATGCCGGCCCCTCCTCCCTCATCCATGCCCACTAATACACCCGCCACCGCGCTGCGCAGCATGCGGTCGGCGGTATACAAAGTCAAGTATTCGCCACATAAGACGCACTGCCTTTCCCCCCACAATTTTGGGGGGGAAAAAGTGCGTCTTATAGGGCGAAAAATACGGTAGGTCATGAGAGACATATTTTTATTTTATTTTTTTCTGGGCGATTGTCAGTGGCTAAATAGAATTAAAATTGGGGAAGGGAATTATAAATTTAGTACTCCATGGAAGTGTGGTATTCCCTGAAGCAACCGTCACACTGGGGCACGTGTCACACTGAGTGGTGGTGTCCTTCCGTATCCCCCTCCTGTGACACACTCTGCACTTTTTTTGGGACCATCCCTTCTTTCCAGTATGGGGGACCACACCTGGAAAGTGTTGGCCAGGGACGATCCGGGCGCCTCCAGTTCCCGAGGTACTCCGGCCTGCTCTTTCCCGGTCATAAAAGATCAGGTCCTTGAGAACTGCCTCATAGAACTGGAGGAATTTCCCTGTGTTGCCAGCGCTCCGGGACAGCACAAAAGAGTTGTACAAGGCAACCTGTACTAAGTAGACCGCAACTTTTTTGTACCATACCTGGGTTTTGCGCATGGCGTTATATGGCTTGAGGACTTGATCAGAGAGATCAACTCCTCCCATATACCGATTGTTGTCGACGATACAATCGGGCTTGAGGACCGTTGCCGCGGTACCTCGCACAGGGACAAGGGGGGGATGCCGTTACCATGAATTGTGGAAAGTACAAGGACATCCCTCTTGTCTTTATATCTGACCAGCAACAGGTTTCCACTGGTAAGGGAATTGGTCCCACCCCTGGGGATAGGTACCGGGAGGGGTGGGTAGGGAGGCCGCATTGATTTTTCCGCACGGTCCCACAAGCGGACGTGGATCTGGCGGCGATGGACTGGAACAAGGGGATACTAGTATAAAAGTTATCCATGTAACGGTGGTAACCCTTATCTAGCAGTGGGTGCATAAGGTCCCACACAAGTTTCCCGCTAACACCCAGAGTGGGGGGACATTCTGGGGGTTCAATACGGGAATCTCACCCCTCGTTCACTCAAAACTTGTAAGTGTACCCTGGCAATGATTTATTCATCCACATCGATTGATGTGAATGGAGAAATCTGGTTTGCCAGGGCATACGAGCTAAGTGGGTATGGATGTAGGGCGGAGCTCCTATGTCCTGGCAGACGCCTTTCCCCTCCTTTTTTTTTTTTTTGGCAGAGATTTTTTCATCCACATTGATCGATGCGAATGAAGAAATCTGTGCCGTTCATTTTTTTCTTTCAGCCCGGAGGCTGAACGGAAAAAAAAATCTCATTACCTGTATGCTCAATATAAGGAGAATAGCAGAAACTCCTAATGCTGGCCATACATGTAATGATTGCGGAGACCCTCAAATGCCAGGGCAGTACAAACACCCCACAACTGACCCCATTTTGGAAAGAAGACACCCCAAGGTATTTGCTGAGGGGCATATTGAGTCCATGAAAGATTGACATTTTTGTCCTAAGTTAGCGGAAAGTGAGACTTTGTGAGAAAAAACAAAAAAAAAATCAATTTCCGCTAACTTATGCGAAAATTTTTTTTTTCAATGAACTTGCCAGGCCCCTCATTGGATACCTTGGGGTGTCTTCTTTCCAAAGTGGGGTCACATGTGGGGTATTTATACTGCCCTGGCTTTTTAGGGGCCCTAAAGCGTGAGAAGAAGCCTGGGATCCAAATGTCTAAAAATGCCCTCCTAAAAGGAATTTGGGCACCTTTGCGCATCTAGGCTGCAAAAAAGTGTCACACATCTGGTATCGCCGTACTCAGGAGAAGTTGGGGAATGTGTTTTGGGTTGTCATTTTACATATACCCATGCTGGGTGAGATAAATATCTTGGTCAAATGCCAACTTTGTATACAAAAATGGGAAAAGTTGTCTTTTGCCAAGATATTTCTCTCACCCAGCATGGGTATATGTAAAATGACACCCCAAAACACATTCCCCAACTTCTCCTGAGTACGGCGATACCAGATGTGTGACACTTTTTTGATGCCAAGGTGGGCAAAGGGGCACATATTCCAAAGTGCACCTTTCGGATTTCACCGGTCATTTTTTACAGATTTTGATTGCAAACTACTTCTCACGCATTTGGGCCCCTAAATTGCCAGGGCAGTATAACTACGCCACAAGTGACCCCATTTTGGAAAGAAGACACCCCAAGGTATTCTGTGAGGGGCATGGTGAGTTCCTAGATTTTTTTATTTTTTGTCGCAAGTTAGTGGAATATGAGACTTTGTAAGAAAAAAAAATAAAAATCATCATTTTCCGCTAACTTGTGACAAAAAATAAAAAGTTCTATGAACTCACTATGCCCATCAGCGAATACCTTAGGGTGCCTACTTTCCGAAATGGGGTCATTTGTGGGGTTTTTCTACTGTTTGGGCATTGTAGAACCTCAGGAATCATGACAGGTGCTCAGAAAATCAGAGCTGTTTCAAAAAGCGGAAATTCACATTTTTGTACCATAGTTTGTAAACGCTATAACTTTTACCCAAACCATTTTTTTTTTTTGCCCAAACATTTTTTTTTTTATCAAAGACATGTAGAACAATAAATTTGGCGAAAAATTTATATATGGATGTCGGTTTGTTTGCAAAATTTTACAGCTGAAAGTGAAAAATGTCATTTTTTTGCAAAAAAATCGTTACATTTTGATTAATAACAAAAAAAAGTTAAAATGTCAGCAGCAATAAAATACCACCAAATGAAAGCTCTATTAGTGAGAAGAAAAGGAGGTAAAATTCATTTGGGTGGTAAGTTGCATGACCGAGCGATAAACGGTGAAAGGAGTGTAGTGCCGAAGTGTAAAAAGTGCTCTGGTCATGAAGGGGGTTTCAGCTAGCGGGGCTGAAGTGGTTAAGGGGTTGTCAAGGCCTTGAAAAAAATTGTGCATGGTCTGTCATGGTCTCTATCCCTTTTAGCCTAGCTGGAAGTGTAACGTGCCGACACTCCACACATCACTGCTGCTACGAGTATAAAGGGGCCTTTAGTTCATAGTGAGGTTCCATTCTAGGATCAAGTTTTCCTCATGCAATATTAAGGGCTCATTCAGACGACCGTATGTGTTTTGCGGACCGCCCTATGATAGAAATGCATATTCTTGTCCGCAATTGCAGACAAGAATAGGACATGCTTTATCTTCTTTTGCGGGGCCGCAGAACATAAATTTGGATGCGGACAGCACGAGGTGTGCTGTCCGCTTCTTTGCGGCCCTATTGAAATGAATGGGCATGTATCCATTCCACAAAATTGTGCAACGGATGCAGACACATAAATAAGGTTGTGTGAATGAGCCCTTAATGTGGACAACACTTAAAGGTGTCCAAACTGGTTGCTTCTAAGGCTGTGTTCACACAGGGTGGATCCATAACAAAATCAGCATCAAAGATCCCCACCATACACATGCATTTGACCACTGGTTAAATCTGAAATCCCTCGGAAGAAGTGAAACTGACGAGCCCTAGGATAGGTAGCAGGTTCTTACCCAAAGGAAGGAACCCGCGTCTCCCTGAGGCTTAGAACAAAACACACCAGCGAACAACAAACAGAAAAGGCAACAAGAACTTAGCTTTGGGATGTCTGGAGAAGCGGCAGATCCAAATCAAACAAGCTCTAGCAACTCCAACAGGAAATATCAACCGCATGGTCAGCAGTGTGAGGCGGACCTAAATAGAGCCTCATCACTGATAATGAGCGGCTACTGAGGAGAGGTGAGATCCTGCCAAACAACAACATGCTAAGAGGAAAACAGAGAGACCTGTCAGATAGCCTCACGTGCAGCAAGTCTATCCGATTTTCTCACCTCTGTCACGGGAGGGACCGTGACAGTATAACACAAATCCTACCAAAATCAATGGTCTGTCTGGGTACTGCATGGACATGCTGCTGTAAATGGAAGACCCCTACTATTACTGTTCCTTAAAGGGCATTTGAAAATGTATAATATATATATTTGTAACCAGGCAGCCATTTTAAATCCTCAGACGTTCCATAATGGAGTACAAAGTTTTTAATGCACTCACCTATATCAGCAATGAGACTTCCTGGCTCCTGAGCCAGCAGGAACTCTTGGACTTTTGGCCAGGCTTTGTAACGTTTGTCATTGAAGTACGGTGCGATCTTCTCATACACATTATGTACGTGTTGTTTTTCTAAGCGGCTTGCCTCCTTTTCCATCGCCTGTCTCATGAGGTCATTGAACATCTGAAGTGCCTTTAAGCAAAATAAAAAATATTATATTCATCTGAAACTAAGCAAGGTGTGATAGCCATCTTCTATGACTGGCACATACACAGCAGGTATGAGGCTCTCTTAGGAGAGGTTAGTGCACACACATCACCTTGTCAAAGACCAATGGTCATGTGATTATTATAACCCATAATTCATATTCTTACAGAAATAATTAGAATTTTCTGCAGTTTTTTTAGCCTAATTCCATGCCATTTATTGATATATTTCAATCCAGTTTATTAAATTCCCATGATATAGATATATTTTCCACAGCATAGCATACAGGTTGAAATTGCTCAGTCCCTCTCCCCAGTTGGGCTCACAAGCTTAAAGGGGTTGTCTCATTTCAGCAAATAGCATTTATCATGTAAAGAAAGTTTGTACAAGGCACTTACTAATGTATTGTGATTGTCCATATTGCCTCCTTCGCTGACTGGATTTATTTTTCCATCACATTATACACTGCTTGTTTCCATGGTTATGACCAACCTGCAATCCATCAGCGGAGGTCGTGCTTGCACACAATAGAAAAAAAGGACTAGCCCATTCATACTTCCGTGGTCCTGGCCACCAGTAAGGCCAGCCCCTTTTCCTATAGTGTGGAAGCATGACTACCGCTGTTGGATTGCAGGGTGGTCGTGACCATGGAAACAATCAGCGTATAATGCAATGGGAAAATGAATCAGGCCAGCAAAGGAAGTAATATGGACAATCACCATATATTAGTAAGTGCCTTATATTCACTTTCTCTACATGCTAAATGTCCATTGCTAAAGTGAGACAACCCTCTTTAAGGGCTATGGACGCCTTCGGGACAATATTTTTATTGCTCATAATAATAACAAAGGAATGTAGTTACAAAGTTTTTTTTATGTAGATTAGATCTATATAGGTAGATTGTAAAATAGTTTCTGTGCACTCTGCCATTCAGCCTCCCACATACGTCTGTGGGTATGTCCACACATGATGGAAACACTAGAGATTTTCTGCACTGGACTTCCATATGGAAAACCTGCAATATATTACAGTATAGCAGCAAGGTGGATTAGATTTCAATAAATCTAAATATAAAAATTCACATGGAAATTGACAGTGTGGATTTTACCACTTGCAATTCATACCTTCTTCACAGAATTCCAGAGGAGCATGTATGGCCTATACTGTACGGCCCCTTTCACACGGGCGAGTATTCCACGCGGGTGCAATGCGCGAGTTGAACGCATTGCACCCGCACTGAATCAGGACCCATTCATTTCTATGGGGCTGTGCACATGAGCGGTGATTTTCACTTATCACTTGTGCGTTGCGTGAAAATCGAGTGGATTAAGGTGAGTTAAATTATTCTTTTTAACCCCTCCAGCGCTATTGTACTATGCATTGTGTATTCAGAATGCTATTATTTTCCCTTATAACCATGTTATAAGGGAAAATAATACAATCTACAGAACACCGATCCCAAACATGCCGATTTTTCTCACGCGCGTGCAAAACGCATTACAATGTTTTGCACTCGCGCGGAAAAAATCGCGCATGTGCCCGCAACGCACCCACACCTTTTCCCCTAACGCCCGTGTGAAAGAGGCCTAAGTCTCCTCACGCCGATTAAGGCGTTTTCCCCAAGGAGAGATAGTACCACCTAAAATCCTGTCACTTAGTTAAGCCAGTACTCTCTGCCAGTACTCTCCGATGAGGAGCAATAACCCCGAAACAGCTGTCTGCTGATGAGATTCTGGCTTATTTAATATCAGAGTCATGTCTCAAGGCCTATTTAAAGGGTCAAACATTGACTTATAGGATAGCTGCCTTACATCTGGTGGCATTGGAGGCCAAACATGTCAAGTGTTCATTTGCATCCCCTTCTTCCTAATGCAGAGGGTGAAAGTCACAGCAAAATCCACAAATCTCAAGGATTTTGAAACCAGTTCCTTGTGGATTTTCTGCAGCAAAATATATCCTATTTGGACGTACCCTAAAAATAATTCTAATTATACTTTTTATTTTATTCCTCATTTTTGTATCCCCTCCCCGTTTTGGCATAAAAAGATGTGTGTAACCCTGTCTTGTGTGCCCTAAACCACTAAAATAGAAGCCGTGCACAGCGAGTCACGTGTAACCATTGTGACACAGTGAGAGGTTTGGTCTGGGAAAACAGGTATTTTCCTCCCAGCATGTGCTGCTGGGCTGATTTACAGCCAGGTGAGGTCAAATACCGGACCGGATTTTAAATGCCGGTGCGGGTATTGGCAGCGCCTGGCTGTCCTTAAATAGGCAGCTGGGCTCAGAAGCCATGTCTCTGTGTTGGGATCTGGGAGCCTTGTGTCTGGATGAAGGCTTGCTACTTGTTTGAAGTGAAAACAGGTTGGTGCTGCTATTAGCAAGGACTCTTTGAGGCAGAATTGCCGCATGGTGTGAATTACCACCAACACCGCAAGGTGACTTTTTGTTTGAATATGACTGCTTGTTTTGTCACTTGCCTAAAGTGTGAATAAAACACTGAACTGTTTGAGCCAAAGAACTTGTTGTTGCCTCTATACTGCGTCCGCTAATCCTGTCTACCAGAGCGAGTCCCAACAGTGTATTAACTGTGGTAGGTGTGTGCACGGTTTTACTCAACTTACTTTACAACATTTTTTTAAGATTGCTTATGACACTTTACATAACATTTGTAACTGTCAGAAGCAGAACACACATAGGTCATGACAGGACAGTAACCTTGGCACTCCAGTTGTGGTAAAACTACAACTCCCAAGATGCCCCCCTTGCTTTGCTGCTCTCAGAACTCTGTAGAAATAATCGGAGCATGCTGGGAGTCGTAGTTTCACCACAGCTGGAGTGCCAATGTTAGCCATCACTGGCCTATAGTAAGTGGTTTGTATAAACTTTGAAGCGAAAGAACCTCTTTAAAATCTAAACAGAATCTATGACAAACTCCATTTGTCTCTGCATATAATCAGATGCCCATTTCAGTTTGACCGCATAACATTTTTTGTTATGTTTTAGGTCATTTTTTTTCACCTCTGACTAAAAACATCCTCTTTAGGGCTCAGACACATGACGTGTTTTTTGTCCGCATCCGATCTGCATTTTTGTGGATTGGATGCGAACCCATTCACTTCAAAGGGGCTGCAAAAGATGCGGATAGCACACTTTGTGCATCCGTAAGTCCATTACACGGCACCGCAAAAAAATAGAAAATGTCCTATTCTTGTCCGTTTTGCAGACAAGGATAGGACATTTGTGAAAGAGTGAAAAAAATGGCTGCAGGCTCTCAGCAAGTATCCGTGTTTTACAGACCACAAAAATGGCCACGACCGTGTGCACGAGCCCTTAGACAGAGTATTCAACTAGTTTTAGTAAAAGGTCCACTTACCTGGGTCTGCGGTCAGGTGAAGGCCCCAGCTGAACCTCAACAGTAATGATGTCTTGTTTCGGAAACTGTGTAGATCTAGTGAGAACAAAATACAGTATATTATTTGTTAGTGGGTAAACTGGACCAGACCCTAAAAGTAAGACCTCCCCCTGATCCCTAAACTCATCCTGCCCCAACCAAAACACCTTAAATTAATTCAGGCCTTAGCCCAAACTAGATCCCTTTTACTTCTAGGCACCACAACACACAATCTCCTGTCACTGGTCAACATAAGAACCTTGTGTGCCAGGCCATAGCAGTACTGCCATCAAAGATGCATTGGAGCAGGTTCTCTGGAGGGTCCAGATAACCATCGTCCCTGGTCCGAGTTTGGACTGTTCTGGTTTGGCTATTTTTGGAAGCCTAATAGCGATGAATGCAGAGGTGCCAGGGCACACATTATATCCTCTCCATGCAAGCCATGGAACTTTCAAAAATAGCTGTTTTCGGGAGTCCCGTAGCAGTGAATGGAAAGGCATATCTTATCGATATGTCATAAATGTCCAGATGGAACAATCCCTTTAAAGACCACTGCTTCAGAAGTTACTGGTTAGTTTATTTGGGGGGTACTATCTCTCCTTTGGGAGAGAGCGCTTAGTTGGCGTGAGGAGACTTATAGGCCATACATGCTCCTATGGAATTCTGGGAAGAAAGGGATTAAAATCATCCTATAAGTCTCCTCACGCTGACTAAAAGGTGCTCTCTCCCCAAGGAGAAATAGTACCCCTCAAATCCTGACTTAGGCCTCTCACCCAGTGAAGCCAGTACTCTCTGCTCTGCACTGATGAGGGGCAATCACCCCGAAACAGCTGTCTGCAGATGAGGTGCTGGCTTATTTAATATCCGAGTCATGTCTCAAGGCCTATTTAAAGGGTTGAACACTGACTGATAGGATAGCTGCCTCACATCTGGTGGCATCAGAGGCAGAAGTTGTTCAGATTCACTTGCATCCCTTTCTTCTGGTTAATTCATAGCACAATTCCAATGACAAGAATGCAATTTTTCTGAAAACCATATTTATCAAGCCATTTTTTCTAACTCAATATCTTTGTATTTGTCTGATTTACAGCAATATACAGCAGCCACATTTTTCACAGTAACAACCTGGCGTACTTCAGTAGATAGAGGGCACTTTTCAATCAAAGTGCATCGTCTTAAGGGCAGTACAAGGGTTCTTTCAGAAGAGCTACATTCACATCACATTAAAATGCGCTGTGTGAATCCATCCCCAGTCGCTGATTGCATTGCAGTTTTATCAAAAATGTACTGTAACACTAAACTGATTAGAGCGCTGTTTGCAAATCCATTTACAATATCACACAGCTCATAATAAAAAAATATATATTCCCGTCCGGGTGCAGAGTGGACATTCACACACACGATTTTCCTCATAGACCATCAGTCTGTGTAGAGAAAATCAAAGCATGCACTAATTAGGTCAGACTCATACAAAAAAAATGAGGAAACGTGCCTCAACCCATTCTTGTTACCTTGTTCCTTTTGACAAATTTCCAGTATAGTTAGTTTCTAAAGAGGAAGCAATACCTGCAGTACAAAAAACACACAATTACAGGAAGCAAGTACATTTTTGGGGGTTCAACAGAACCCACGGCACTAAGGGTGCCTTCAAACACAGGAGATTGTGTTACAGAAAATATTAGCAACTGAAAATCACTTCCCTTCATCTTATTGAAGTTGTTTTAGCAGAAAGCACATGGGTTTCTGCCATTCTCATTCAGTTAAAGGGGTTATCCCATCTTAGACAATGGGTTCATATCGCTAGGATGGGACCCGCACCTACAAGGAGAACGGAGCCGGGGAGAGTTGTGGCTGGAGGACCCCGGGTTTCCCGGGGTCCGCCCAACACCAGGCGCAGCTCCCCTCCTCTCCTATTGAAGTGAATGGGAGCGCACCACGCATGCGCGGCCACCACTCCCATTATTTTCTATGGGGCCAACGGAAATAGCCGAGCTAGATGGGATAACCCCTTCAAATGGAATTTTCGCAACAAAACCTGCTGCATGTGAAGGTACCACATCCACATTTCACTGCAACATCTGGACCCCTGCGGTTCTACTTAGCCCAAATCAAGACCTCAAAAAACCTTTTAGTGATCTAATGGGTTGTACCCATGTGTTTTGAGGCAAAATGAGTCATACACTACTCACAAAAAGTTAGGGATATTTGGCCTGTGGGTGAAATTTCAGGATGAACCAAAATGCACTCTAATCTTTACAGGTGAAGTTAATGTGACCTTCTCTAAACTTTTGAATGTACATGTCCAACTGTTCAATGTTTCAGTACTTTTTGAACTTGCTGTTCTCTAACAAGGAGCTTAACCGAAAAATTCACAACAGGTGTTTGATCCATAAATCGCCCAATAAATTTCCTGGTTCATTTAGAACTGGTATTTAAACAGTCCTCCTCATCATGCTGTTCACCTTTTGACGTCATGAGACCAAGACGACACAACAATTGATCAACAGTACCTAGCCATTGCAATGCTTCAAGCAGGATGTTCTCAGACGAAAGTGGGCACTGAGCTCAGAGTGTCATCAGCAGGTTGCAAGAGAGATACAGAGAGTCAGATAAAGGCATAGAAGTGGACATCCTTTGGCCACATCCCACATTGATGACCGCTTCATTGTGAACAATGCCCTGCAGAATCGGATGATGAATGCCACAGAACTCTAGGCACATTTAAAGGAGGTGAGAGGCACCCAAGTGTCATGTGAGACCATTCAAAACAGTTTACATCAGCGTGGTCTGCGTGCTAGATGACCTGACCACACCACCAGGCACAGTCATCATCGTCTTGCATGGACCAGGGAGCATCTACGCTGGACGAGGGACCAGTGGGCCTCAGTGCTGTTCACTGATGAAATTGATTCATGCTGAGCACAAATGATGGCCCCTAAGGATGTTGGAGACGTCAAGGAGAGCGCTATGCATCATCCACTGTTGTCACCAGATGAGTGGTGGTGTTACAGTGTGGGCAGTGTGTCTAGTCAATACAGAACTGCCCTACACTTTGTGAATGGTACAAGCCCATACTACTTTAATAACATTATTAATCTAGTCATTGTGCCTCTGCAGGAACAACACTGGCCTAATTTCCTCTTCATGGACGACAATGCGCCAGCTCATCAAGGTCGCATCATTAGGGAACAGCTGCTGGAGACTAGGGCACCTCAAATGGAGTGGCCTGCACTTTCTCCAGACCTGAATCCCTTTGAAAACCTATGGGATCAGCTGAGTCGCTGTGAAAAGGCTTATAACTCTGTACCCGAGAACCTCAATGACCTGTTGTCAAGCTGTAACTGATGTTTAAGGCCACATGACAAGTTATTGAGACACTGATATTTTTTGTGGGGGTATACCTACCACTGGTGTTGGCTTTTGTTTCAATAAATTGTTTGAGGTGAGGAAATCACCATTGCTGCTTCTACTTAAATACCATACTTTTATAATATAATATCACCGTAGCATGAACTTTCTATGTTTTTCCCAAAATTTCCCCCGAAAGCCAAATATCCCTAACCTTTGGTGAGTAATGTTTCTTTTAAATTGCTGTAATACAGGTACATTATACAGTAGCATCAATATTTTCTCCTTAGTTTATGGACACCTTTGGGCAATTTTTTTATGATTGCATTTTACTCACTTTGGGCTAAAAATCATTTTATCAGTTGGGATTTATTAAAAATGTTAGCCTTTTTCGTAATAGATGCAGTTAAAAATCAGTCTATTTGCAGACTGTCCCTCATGAGCTCTGTTATCTAACAGCTCTTGTGAAGCCTTATCTCTGAATTCATGACCTCGTAAACACTTGTATCACACTGATAAAGATAGGGCTTAAATGAGTGTTTATGAGGTCAGGAGACCAGAGATAATGTTTCACACAAGCTGTCCTTTGATGGAACAGAAAGGAGGGGCAGTCTGCAAATAGACAGATTTTTAAACTGTGTGTATCACAAAAACTGCTGAAAACTTTTACTAAAGACTCAATTGAAAGAATTTTGTTTTAGCCCAAAATGAGTAAAATGCAATCATACATTTTTTTTCTAGGTGTCCATAGTCTTTAATATCCAGACCTCTCATGCATCTACTGAACGGTTTAGAAATCAACATGATGATCAAAGTCAAGTTTTAGAAGAATCCTTAGGGCTTATTCATATGAACCATGGGAAACTTGCCTGTGTTTCGGACAATAAAAACAAGGAGTAGTTTTTAAAAAGACCACACACAGATGGAGTCTGTCTATTGTCCTTTATTTGCATGAGTGAATGAGTCTTGCAAGAAAATTGGAGCTGGAAATCCAATCCACATACTGTGTACAAAACAAGCAGTGTGTATTGATGTGTGGTTTGAATTTGGAATTTGCAACGTCAATTCATGCTGCAGATCTCTCCAGCGGTTTTCATCCTTTGCAATGGAAAAAGGGAAGTTCACTGGCTTTTCCGTGGCAAAACCGCAGGTAATACATGAGGTTCATGTTGTGGTTTGTGCTGCAAAAATTCAGCAAAAGCCAGCAGGTTTTTTTTTTTGCTTTATTTTTTGACACACATGGACTCAGCCTAAGGCCGGGTTCACACATAAGCGTACACGATAAGCGCTGTTTACAAGCGTGCTTATCGGGCGTTTACATACGTGCGATGAAACAAGCAAACGCCCATTGTTGCGCGTTCCCGCTAGGTCTATGTGCGGGAACGCGCGACAATGCGCCCCAAAGAAGCTCCTGTACTTCTTGGGGCGTAGGGCGTTTTACAGCGCGTTCGTACGTGCTGTAAAATGCTCAGGTGAGAACCATGCCCATAGCGAAGCATTGGTTTTTGCCTGTTTCAGCATTTTACAGCGCGTAGGAACGCGCTGGCTGTAAAATGCTCAGGTGTGAACCCAGCCTAAGGGCTCATGCACACAAACGTATTTTCATGGCCATGACATCTGTCATATAAACAGAGTTCACTGTGTAAAAAAAGAAATAAAAAATCCAGCAATGTTGAATTTTGGGGAATTCTGTTCAGCAGCTGTACAGCAACACAGTAATCTTTGGTTATATCACAATCAAGATGTGGTGTAGCCCCAGCCTTAGAATTAGGCCTCTTGCACACAACCGTATGGTTTTTACAGTATTTTTCGATCCCAAAAAACGGACTCGCAAAAAATACGGATGACGTCCGTGTGCATTGCGTTTTTTGTGGAATGGAACAGTTGGTCCCTAATAGAACAGTACTATCCTTGTCCATTATGTGGACAATAATAGGACATGTTCTATCTTTGAACGGAAAGGAAAAACTGAAATACGGAAACGGAATGCATACGGAGTACCTTCCATTTTTTTTGCGGATCCATTGAATTGAATGATTCCTTATACGGTCCGTATACGGAACGGAAACGTGCGCACCCCGTGGTCGTGCTGCGGCCCGCAAAATGCGGGCCGCAATGCACGAACACCATCCGTGGGGCAGCCGCAGCGGATCGCGGACCCATTCACTTTAATAGGTCCGTGATCCGGCCGTTCCGCAAAAAGATAAGACATGTTCTATCTTTTTGCGGGACGGAAGTATGGGAGGAAACCCCACGGAAGCGCTCCGTAGTGCTTCCGTAGGGTTCCGTGCTTCCGCTCTGCACCATTCCGCATCTCTGGATTTGCGGACCCATTCAGGTGAATGGGTTTGCATCCGTGATGTGGAATGCCCACGGAACGGCACCCGTGTATTGCGGATCCACAAATCTGGTCCGCAATACAGCAACGGGGCACACGCGTTCGGGTTTTGGGCTTTTTTTTTTAGGCCAGTGGCACAGTGGAGGAGATTTATCAAAACTGGTGTGAAGGAAAACTGGCTTAGTTGCCCTTAGCAACCAATCAGATTCAACCTTTCATTTTCAAAAGGAGCTGTGGAAAAATGAAAGGTGGAATCTGATTGGTTGCTAGGGGCAACTACAGTAAGCCTGTTTTCCTATACATCAGTATTGATAAATCTCCCCCAGCATGCTCTAACTATGGCATTTTTCTAATAATTTTCCCCCATAAGCCTCTCTTCAGAACTTCAAAAAAAGCCAGAAAAAAAAGTCTAAAAATATTAAAGAACAAAAAACACTTTGAAAATGCACCATTAACAACACTTGGAATTCATGGCATTTTTACAGGCCTTTTAAGTTGCTGAAAAAAGTGGCTTAATAGTAAAAGTTGGTAACTGATAGAACAGAAGAGACAGGCTTTGTGTCTGACTGCCGTACTGTACTTAAAGCAACAGCACCATAAAACAATGTACCGTAGGTCTCAGTAAAGCGGGTACATGAGCAGCACAAAGGTTGCTTCATGCTACATACAAGCGTATACTCCATAACATAGAGGCTTCAGTGCTTGTTACCTGCATGAAGAGATGATCGATCGGCTCCTCTGACGGCTCAGTCTTCTGCAGACATCTTCCCTGTTGCAAGCAAAGACAGCAGAACAAAGAGGAGCAAATCTCTAAGTGGATGGAAGTTTCTCCTCACCTGCCGGTGGGGGAGGAGACACTGAAGCCGCAGGTGTGCAGTCAAAAGGAGACGTAAGAGAGAAACTGGAGACCTCTCCATGTCTGTGATTATTCAGCAACCTGATCACCACTCCTCCAAGATGTAAGACAAAGGAGCTTCTCACTTGTGCTTGCGGTTTGTCCGTATTCCCTCTATGAACAAGTTACAACGTGTTATCTGCACTTTATTTGCCCTCTATACAAAATCTTATCAAATGTAGTTCAAGACAAAAGCCTTGGAAATGCAAAGGTGTGCTCAAGACTGTATACTACACACGCATAGGTAAAGCAATGGCAGACAACGACAGATCTCATATTTAAAGGGGTAGTCTCACAATAGTATCTTAGACATGTCACACAGTACCATCAGTTGGGGACACCTGAGACCACTACTGGTCTTCTGAATAGTTGCGCCCCAGTAATTCGCACACACCTACACCCCACACAACAAATATCTTTGAGCCCATATAAAAAATTCAAAGACTGTGGGGATGGAGAACCTTCCATATGCAAAGTCATACTAAACCAAGAAGAAACATGAGACACCAAATTTGGGTAAATAGGAGTGGCCACAGCTTTATTTATTAAACCAAATTAACTAATTTAATAGCACAGAAAGACCCCGTCCTGAAGGGTTGATTGACGTGCTCCATCTGCATCTGACCATTTCTTCCTGTACGCTAACACAACGCTGTCCAACAGCAAGCATGTAGGATCCAAAAACAGAGCCTTCAGGGCCAACTCCCTGCCAAGGAGAGGAATGATAAGCCCTTCTTGAATCACTGACCACCCTCGCCCTCGCCACACCATCTTGTAAACCTGACAGAAACATATTTAAACCAATGGAATTCAGTTGAACCCCATCCTCCAATAAAATATCAAAATTATCCCCTTCCAGCATTCAATGGTGGAAAGCAATGCCCCACAAGGAACGCACATAATGACCAATGCGAACATTGGCATTAGAATTTGATAGCAGCCCGGTCCTTGGCATCCCACCAACCACTTCAGACCAAAGAAAAACACATTTCTCAAATAACAGCAAGCAACGCCCCAAAATGGCTTCAATCAACTAAATCAAAGCTAGCTTCAACTGCCCTAGATCAATACCACCGCCATGGATGGCAAGTACCAAAGGAGACCAACATCTGTGACTGATAAAATAATTTCAGGCAGGATTTGTACCTATCGTAACCTCCTGATTCCGCACCAATGGACCACCACTGAAGGTAACTCCAGGTACAGACCAGGTGACCAATGCATGCGGGGCCGGCCACTGGGCGTAAGAATGCCATGCTATCCACACCTGTGGAGGCAGGCAGCCTGAAAAAACAACATCAGGGCGAACATATGACCTAAAACATTGCGAATGCTAGCGACCAAAATGGATAATGTGCAGTTCGCTAAGCCCCCATGAAGGACCAATAAAAGCTTTTGCAGTAAAGCAAAAGACACTGAGTGTCTGCGATCCCAAAATACTCCTTCTTCAACCCCTTAACCACCTGATGAACAACAAACACTTTGATGACATCTTGACAACCCTACAATTTCAACATGAAAGCAATCTCTGAAAGAGCTTTATCCACCGCAGAAGCAAAGAAACCTGCTTAACGCAAATGAGCTAAATGCAGCCTATCGTTAGGGCCTCTTGCACACGATCGTATGGCTTTTTCAGTATTTTGCGGTCCGCAAAAAACAGATCCGCAAAAAATACGGATGAGTTCCGTGTGCATTGCATTTTTTGCGGAATGGAACAGCTGGCCCCTGATAGAACAGTACTATCCTTGTCCGTTATGTGGACAATAATAGGACATGTTCTATCTTTGAACGGAACGGAAAAAACAAAATGGAAGTCATACGGAGTACCTTCCGTTTCTTTTTGCAGACCCATTGAAATGAATGGCTTCGTATACGGTCCGTATAAGGAACTTTACAGAACGCAAAAAAAGGAACGTAAACAGGAAAAAAAAACGTTCAGGTGCAAGGGGTCTAACAGGAAAATTGCCAGCAAACCTTAACCGATTCTGCCAGGCCATATAATGTCTCTTCCAGGTAGAGGGCTCTGTGCAGTATAAATGAACAGCTCAAAGTCCACACTAGATTGCTCCATCTCCTGACAAACAGCCTTGCCATTGAACGCATGCACAAAGCCTTCCACACCAATAAATCTTCCCTTATACTCCAAAAAACTCTGGACTCTCTGAGTTGCCAAAGACAATCGCCAATCAAAAATATTACCTACTGTATCAGAATAATATGGCACCCAAAAATTAATTGACCCAAAAGAGATTGCAACTGCTTCAAGGTCACCTTCTTTTCTAAGACTACCAAATCGATACTGACCTCCCAACAATTCAACTTGCCCGCCGGAAAGTGAAAAACCATTCCACAGGAATCATTCCCCAGAAAGACAAACTGGTACAAGGGTCCACAGCTTTGTCCTCTGCAACAGGAACGCCAAAACAAGACATTAGCTGTCTAAAAACCTGCAAAGCAACCGCACAGGCATTCAAGTCCCACGGGCCTACAAATAAAAAATAAAAAATCCAAATAATGGATGATGGAATGGACACCTGATTCATGGTGAACAACCCATTCTAAAAAATGACTGAACACATCAAAATAATTACACGAGATGGGGGCGGCAGAGCCCAAGCTAATAAGCTAATAAGATGCCTTAACTTCGGTCATAATGGTCAAAATAGGGAGAGACAAGATCAGGGAACAACATATGACTCCCAAGCAGAAGGAAGGGCAAGTCGAGATGGACCGCTTCGTGAAGAGGCAGCTAGCGCCCTCACCGGCGCGAACAAACAAGATGGCGCTGCAGTCCTCGAGACCTGAATCAGAGGAAGAGGAAGACAGAGAGGATGCTAGAGCTAGCAGAGGTCCAAGACTTCGAGACAACTCGTAGGTAGAGGACGACTTTACTTTAACAAGGTCCTTCTTGAAAGACTCCCTATCACAAGCCTTAGCTCCCTTGGTTCAGGAGATAAAAGATTTGAGACTGGATTTGAGATCACTCAGTCACTGGGTGGAAACCCTGGAGTGCAACCAGAGTCTCTTAACAAGCTACGGAGCGTCTGTGTCGCAGTACATAGACACGCAAATAGATTCCCTCAATAACGCCTTCCTCCTAATAGAAGACCAGGAGAATAGGAGTAGGAGGAAAAATATTCGGATAAAAGAATTACCGGAATCCATTGTACCGAACGCCCTCCAAGAAGCTGCCCTGCACTTGTTCACAGATCTCATTGGTGTCGACAGAGCGCAGCTCATCTCAATAGAAAGCATTCATAGATCCCTGCGCCAGGTCCCAGAGAAAGATTAGCCGGCCACGAGATGTAATTTGTCGCTTGCTCAGCTATAGGGACACGGAGGCCCTGCTGCAAGCTGCAAGAGGGAGGAAGGAATTAACACATTATGGTGCACCTATACAGCTATTCCAAGACATAGCTCCGTCCACACTGAATAAACGCCGCAATCTCAAGCCCATCACGGGCTACCTGAGAGCCCAAAAGATAATGTACAGGTGGCTATATCCCTTCAGCCTCACATTTAGCATCGGTAGCAAACGCTGTACAATTTGCAAACCTGCGGAGCTACCAGCAATATGGGCTGCTCTCGGCATAGAACCACTGAATATTGAATCTTGGCTTCCACTGGACAACAAAGCAATAAAGCTCCCATAGCAATAAAGGAGCCATGGTCCTCGGTTGCAAGGCACAAGTCCACAAACATCAGGAAGACTAAAGATAAAGACTGAGCGGTTACTTCCAGTCAGCTCTTCACAGAATTGCTATATAACTTTTTGCTATTTTTTGTTCCTTACTAGAATATTAAGATGGAAAACAAAATGTCTACTACTCTCCATATATCCACATAGGGGCCTGACTCTGTGGCTACGCCACCCCAAGAAAGGGATCTTGGGTCCTGGCATCTCGGTAACAACCGGGGGTTTTGTGGCTGCAGAAGTCACGCTTTCAGCTTTTTAGGCATATCCACATTTATATACATCTATATATTCTTGGTATGTGCAATTATCATTCTAATACAGAAATAATCTACGTTAGACGTCAAAGTGCCCTACCAAACTCCACAAAATCTCCTAATGAAGAAGCCTGGGTCCACAGAAAACAGGGACCCAGATGTATTTGCTAAGCCCCATGGTGTTTTCCTCAACTCATTGAGGATTTAGCGCTGCTCCTCTGGGCCCTGAGAGCTGGGCAAAGGGGCATCCAAAAAGCACGAAGGGTGGGCGGCAGCAATTAGCGAGCCCCTAATATACCAGAATTACCTACATAACGCCAAACACTCATATGTATATACCACTTTGTTAATTGACAAAGTCTAAGTTCATCTCTTTGGGTGCTCCCATGGTTCCTCCCCAGAAAAAGGAAGGAGTCATAATTTGGACATAAGTCAAAAGCCACCTGTATTCCTGTTTAGAATATCTAGGGCGCGGGTCTGAGACACTAGATCAGGATGTTTTTCTCCCACTTCCACATACTTTCACACATTATCTATCAGTAGCTCACACATCTACTGGTTTGAGTATAATTTCTTTGTTTGAAAGTTCGTTTACATTGTTTTTGTGTTTAATTATTGTCCAGGTCGCTCCCGGGGAAAAACATCCCAGCAAATGCATCTATGAATGTGTTTTCCTACCATGGCAACCTTAACCGTCACATGTTTCAACGTCAGAGGTTTTAACACGCCGCAAAAGAGATACCAGGTACAGACTCTCTTGAGGAAGATCAATACTGATATTTGCTTTCTGCAAGAAACCTATTTAAAAACAAAATTCCCAACATGCCCCTCACCTACTATAAACAATGGTTCCACTCAACATACAAATCTGCAGCAAGGGGAGTTAGCATTGCTATAGCTAAACAAATACCCTTCCAACACATCCTAACTCAGTCAGACCCAGACGGGCGATACGTCTTTGTAAAGGGAAAAATCGGCCACAATATGATCTCTCTCTCGCCAGTCTTTATGCTCCCAACAGTAAACAGCATAATTGGATAACGAACACATTATCCAAATTCCATACATTCGTGGAGGGAGTGAGACTTTTGGGGGGTGACCTAAATATCCCATTAAATCCAAACGTAGACACCTCTAGAGGAACCTCCGCCAGCTCGCAAAAGGCCTTGTGAAATACCCAAAGGGCCCCTAGAGAAAGCCATTTGGTGGACTCTTGGAGGACCCTAAATGCCTCCACTAAAGATTTAAAGTTTTTTTTAAAAGTACACCATACTTCTCAGAGACTATACTATATATTCATTTCAGATAGCCACATAGATACAGTATGCTCCATAACTCTATCATTGGTCCAACGACGATATCCGACCATGCTCCTGTTCACACCTCCCTATCTCTCTCCTCTCTCCCCATCAGAGAATGGACTTGGCGTCTATGTAAGACCCTTTTTGGCTCAGAGGAGGTTATAAAAAATATCTCACAAAAACTTGCCTTCTACTTCAAAGAAAATGACCCCTCGGACACCTCCCATGCCATAGTATGGGAGGCACACAAGGTATTTATAAGAGAAGAGTTCATAGCCCTGGGGACAAAGGTGAAAAGAGAGAGACAAAAAATGCAAAATTCCCTGCTGTCCCAAATTGCCGCATTAGAATTTATCCAAAAACTATCTAAAGCGAGAGCTATGCAAGATGAATTATCTGCTTTGCGCCAAAAATTGAAAGAACTGCTTAACATCCACACTGCCAAGGCATACGAATATGCACGGTTCAAATATTATGCACATGGGGATAAGGGCAATAAAATGATGACCTATCTGATCAAAAAAGAAGAGAGGCTCAACACATAAATAGTATCAGAACGAATTCAGGGTCCATAACCACCGAGATCAAGTATATCGCAGATGAATTCAGACGATTCTACCATCAGTTATATAACATTCCATCAAACTTACAGACAGATACCAGTCATTCTAAGCTAAAACAATTCCTATAGAAACTTAAACTGCCCTTGCTAACCAGAGAGGATTGTTCTACATTACTTTCTCCCATTACATCAGAAGAAATATAAAAAATTATCACTACCCTACCACAGGGGAAAGCCCCAGGCCCCGATGGTCTACCGGCGGAGTATTATAAAAAGCTTCTACCCACCTTACTGCCCCGCATAACTACCTGATGCCAAGCATTGTTGAAATAAGAGTCTCTCCCAAAACAAGCGCTTGAGGCAACCATCACGATTTTGGCCAAGGAAGGGAAGGATAAGCTATTATGTGGAAGCTATAGACCAATATTTTTACTCAATGTAGATACAGTCCTGTTTAAGACCACTTGAAAAATGGCAAAAAAAAAATCATATTTAGCATGGCTGGATCTTAACAAGGTTCCAAGTAGAACTTCAACCTGCAACAAGAAGAAATGGGAGTGAGACAAAACATTTTTTGAGCATTCAATTAAATGAAAACAACGAATAAACCGAAACAGGCTGTTTTTCAGCTGATCAAAAGTTTAGGACCACACCTCCAAAGAAAACCTAAACCCCCCCAAAACAGAAATCCAACTTCCAAACATGAACTCAGTAATGAGTAGCTCTGCCGTTATTGTTTATTACTTCAAAAATGTGTTTCGGCATGCTTGATGCAAGCATTTCCATGAGGTGAGTGGGAACATTTCTCCAAGTGGTGAAGACGGCCGCACGAAGGCCATCTACTGTCTGGAACTGTTGTCGATTTTTGTAAACTTCCCTTGCTATCCATCCCCAAAGGTTCTCAATTGGATTTAGATCAGGGGAACACGCAGGATGGGCCAAAAGAGTGATGTTATTCTCCTGGAAGAAGTCCCTTGTCCTGCAGGCATTGTGTACTGTAACCTTGTCCTGTTGAAAAACCAAGTCGTTACCACACAGACGAGGATCCTCAGTCATAAGGAATGCTCTCTGCAACATCTGGACATAGCCAGCGGCCGTTTGACGCCCCTGCACTTCCTGAAGCTCCATAGTTCCACTGAAGGAAAAAGCACCCCAGACCATTATGGCCCCCCTCCACTGTGGCGCGTAGAAAACATTTCAGGTGGGATCTGGTTGTCATGCCAGTAATGTTGGAAATCATCAGGACCATCAAGGTTACATTTTTTCTCATCAGAGAATAAAACTTTCTTCCACCTTTGAATGTCCCATATTTGGTGTTCTCTTGCAAAGTCCAAACAAGTAGTTCTGTGGCGTTCAAAGAGACGAGGTCTTTGAATAGGTTTTTTGGTTATGAGGCTGCAGTCAGCACCAGTAAGGGCCTTAATTTGGGTCAAGGATCGTCCATTGTCTTGACGGACAGCCATTTGGATCCTCCGGCTCAGTGCTGATGAAATTTTTTGGGGTCTTCCACTTGACTTTTTTGTTCCATAACCCTCAGGATCATTTAAGAAATTCCAAATGACTGTCTTACTGCGTCCCACCTCAGCAGCGATGGCGCACTGTGAGAGACCCTGCTTATGCAGTTCAACAACCCGACCACGTTCATAGAGGGAGAGTTTTTTTGCCTTTGCCATCACAACGTGTGACTACCTGACAGAAAATGACAATGAATCCACATCTTTGCACAGATTTGGCCTTTTAAAGGCATTTGGTCCTAAAATTTGGATCAGCTGAAAAACAGCCTGTTTCAGTTTAATCGTTATTTTCAATTAATTGAATGCTCAAAAACTGTTTTGTCACACTCTCATTTCTTGTTGTTGCATGTTGAAGCTCTACTTGGAACCTTGTTAAGATCCAACAATGTGAAATATGATTTTTTGCCGTTTTTCAAGTGGTCTTAAACTTTTGATCAGGACTGTATAAAAATATGGGCAAAAATTTTGGCGAATAGATTGCATAAACTCCTTCACAAAATAATACATCCAGACCAGGCAGGATTTGTGGCAGGGAGGGAAGGAACGCCACAACGCCATCATACTAGCAATAAACAAAAAGCTCCCACTCATACTCTTGGGTACAGACGCTGAAAAGGCGTTCGACAGAGTCAGTTGGTTGTTCATGCAGCGTGTGTTGCAAAAATTTGGCATGCCGAGCTCTTTTACCCGAGCAATAATGTCTTTATATCATCACCCCAGCGCTAGAGTCCGTGTTAATGGGACGCTTACACCAAATGGAAAAGGATTTAGGAAAACTAGAGGAATGGTCAAAAATCTGGCAACTAAAATTTAATGTTGATAAGTGAAAGATAATGCACCTGGGGTGTAAAAACCCAAGAGCAGAATATAAAATCAGTGATACAGTCCCAGTATCTGAGGAAAGGGATTCAGGGGTCATAATTTCAGAAGCCTTAAAGGTAGGCAGACAATGTCATAGAGCAGCAGGAAATGCTAGCAGAATGCTTGGGTGTATAGGAGGAGGCATTACCAGTAGAAAGAGGGGGGTGCTCATGCCGCTCTACAGAGCACTAGTGAGACCTCATTTGGAGTATTGTGCACAGTACTGGAGACCATATCTCCAGAAGGATATTGATACTTTGGAGAGAGTTCAGAGAAGAGCTACTAAACTAGTACATGGATTGCAGGATAAAACTTACCAGGAAAGATTAAAGGACCTTAACATGTATAGCTTGGAAGAAAGACGTGACAGAGGGGATATAAAGGGAATCAACATGGTAAAAGAGGAGAGAAAATTTAAAAGAAGAAAAACTGCTACAAGAGGACATAGTTTTAAATTAGAGGGGCAAAGGTTTAAAAGTAATATCAGGAAGTATTACTTTACTGAGAGAGTAGTGGATGCATGGAATAGCCTTCCTGCAGAAGTGGTAGCTGCAAATACAGTGAAGGAGTTTAAGCATGCATGGGATAGGCATAAGGCCATCCTTCATATAAGATAGGGCCAAGGGCTATTCATAGTATTCAGTATATTGGGCAGACTAGATGGGCCAAATGATTCTTGTCTGCTGACACATTCTATGTTTCTATGCTATCGCCACCCTTTGAAATAAACAATGGTACCCGCCAGGGATGCCCTTTGTCCCCAACCCTTTTTATCATTACCATGTAAGCCTTATTACAAGCAATTAGGGACAATCCATCCATTAAAGGATTAGTGGTCAGGGGGGTGGAACATAAATGTTCTGCTTTTGCAGAGGACCTTTTGGTGTTGATCACAAATCCTGCACAAGCACTCCCTCAACTATTGACCCTATTCGAAGAATATGGCTCCTTATCCAACTTTAAGGTTAATTATACTAAATCAGAGGCATTGAACATTACAGCTCCCTCTCAACACATCCACCAGTTACGAACTACTTTTCCCTTTAGATGGCAACAAGACAAGCTCAAATACTTGGGGATCTTCTTAACAAATACACCTCCCAAATTATACTCCATTAATTAATTAACTCTTAAAACAGATTAAGGAACAGTTGAATTGATTATCATTACCTTATCTCTTCTGGATGGGTAGGAAAATCTTATTACAAACTTACATTATGCCCAAACTTTTATATTTGTTACAGATGGTTCCAATACACCTTCCCCAGTCCTTCTTCGCATCAATGCATACTCTATTTATAACTTTCCTGTGGAAAGGTAAAAAGCCTAGACTGGCATACAACAGATTAACAAGAGATCGGCAGTGGTGAAGACGTGATGACGTAGTGGACGTCACGCTCCCGGCTCTCCCCGCTGCTCTGCTACCTCGCTGCCGCTTTGTGTATGCCGGCGTCTGTGTGCCGAATTCTACACCTACCTTCTCTGTGACCGGGACCGCGTGATCTGCGCTGCTGCTCTTTGCCCAAAGCCTGCTACGGTGCCGATATCGGCTGTTGGGTTCAGGCTGCCTCCGGTTCCTTCTTGACTGTGCCGTGTCTGATGCTGCCGCTCCTGCCTCCTCTCCTGCTCTCCATTTCATTGCAAACAGTTTGCTGTCTGGAGGTTTTCTCTCCTCTACCTCCATTGAGTGTGCCTCCGGTTCCTGCCTGATCCGTTACCCCCCCTGGTTCTGATGTCAGTGAGTAACCTGCTGTTCCCTCATATTTTGAGGAAGCTATAAGTTTCTCTCCTCTAGTGATTAACCTCCCCCTGACCGCTGACTCCAACTAACCTTGAATGGACTTTGAGTAAGTTGTGTATGTATGGTTACATATGATTATAAGCTGCACTTGATCATAAGATCACAAGAAAGCTAACTTTAAAGTCTAAAATATAAGCTGGAGAAGGGGAAAAAAAAAAAAAAAGGAAATAAGAGGAGAAAGAGTATAAAGAAGAGTGGACATAAAAAGAAAAAGAAAAAAAAAAAAAAAAAATAGGGAGGAGCGAAAAAAAAAAAGGGTTTAAAAAAAAAAAAAAAAAAACAAGAACTAAGAAGAAGGCACTGAAAAAAAAAAAAAGGGGGGATAAGGAAAAAAAGAAAAAAAGGAAAAAAAAGCAAAAGAAAAGGAACAGAAAAAAAAAAAAAAAGAAAAAGAGAAAGAAGGAGAGTAAGGAGAGTATAGGAGAGTACAGGAGAGTAAGGAGGCGGAATAAGGGAAAAAAAAAAAAATAAATCAAAAATCAAATAAATATCCAAGAAAAAAATATTTAAAGAAAAAAATTTACAAAAAAAAAAAAAAAAAGGAGGAATAAGATATGGGCCCAAAAGCCCCAAGGCGTTCGACCGATCTATTAGGTCAGAAACAGGGGTCTAGAACGGCTGAACCAACAAAACTTGACCAGTTTCTGAAATCCCCAAGGGTCAATACGAGGGGCGGACAAAAGGAATTCTCTGAAAAAAAGAATTATGAATTGGAGGTAACTGAGCGAGAAATACAAAAAGGCGCTAGTTACCCTGAGGAGGAGGATGGAATAATGGGGGAAGTTATCCCTGATGACAATTCGTCCCCGCTGGAAGAAATACTCCTAGCGGTTAAACAGAACGGAGATTTGATACAGGTGGTTACAACCCAACTTGGATCTATTCAAGTTGATGTGGGACTAATAAAAGAGGAATTGACCAAAATGCGAGTCAGACTCAACACCCTTGAAAGCTCTGTTACTTTTATACAGAAGGAATCCCAAAAAATAAATACGGAAGTTTCTATACTTAAAGTGGAAAATAATCTCCTGAAGAAAAAGGTAGTGGACCTTGAAGATAGGTCACGAAGATATAACGTGAGAATAATAGGCATTCCAGAGGGTGAGGAAGGAAAAAATCCAACTGAATTCGTACAGAAATTAATTCTTGAGAACTTTGGTAAAGAATCATTTTCTCCTCTTTTCATGATTGAAAGAGCTCATCGGGTCCCAGGAGGAAAACCAATTCCAGGGAGACAACCTCGGACAATTCTTGCTAAGTCACTGACTTCAGGGGACAGAGATGTCCTCTTGAGAAGGGCGAGGGAATCCCCACCGGTTGTTTATAATGGGATTAGACTGGCCTTTTTTCCTGACTTTTCGAAAGAAATACAAGAAAAGAGACGCACATTCATGATTGTTAAAAAGAAGTTAAGAGAGAGGGATATTAAATATTCTCTTATATTCCCGGCCAAACTGCGGATTATTTTTGAGGATAAAACTTTTTTTTTTGATACCTCAGAAGAAGCCGCGGACTGGATTGACCGAAACAATCAATGACTCAATTGGGTTATGAAATGACGGGAATAACTAGTAATATAGGGGGCTCACACCCCTAAATGAGTCTTCTTTGCTTCAAAATGGCGGCGGGGGGGTGGTTGACTGGGGGGAGGGTCGAGGGTTGGTCTTAGGAAAGAAATCTACTACAATATGTGGTGGGTTGCCTGTGGGAGAGGGGTGGGGGGGGGGGGTTGGGTTGTGGTGCGTCAAAGTAGGTGTGGTTCCCTTTTTTTCAGTTTATTATTTTCCCTTTTCATCTTGTCTTCTCCTTTTTCCCTCTCTCCTAATCTTCCATTTAACCACTGGTGATGACGATGATTAGAATTTTTTCCTGGAATGTACGTGGTTTGGGGGAAAGAGGTAAGAGACAAGCGGTTTTTGACTTGACTCAGGTCCATCTACCAGCAATAATATGTTTGCTCGAGACCCATCTTACTGAGGAGACCACTAGAGTGGTCGACAGGGGATGGGCTGTGCATACGTATCATTCTACCCTCTCCAATTACTCGAGAGGGGTTACGGTGCTGATACATAGACTTATTGACTTCGTTTGCGAGGCATCCTCTGTCGACCAACAGGGAAGATTTATTTTTCTATACTGCAGGTTAGGGGGAGAGTTATGTATTTTGGCCTTTGTCTATATTCCTCCGCCATTTTCTCTGCTGGTTCTTAATTCTCTTCTAGTATTCATGGATAAATGGCCAGAATGTCCAACATTGATTATTGGGGATTTTAATTGTGTCATCGATCCTTTACGTGATAGGGTCTCTATGAGTGCTAAGGGGGACAGTACGGTTCAGGGGTCCCCCCTCGCACGATTCTGCCTGGAGGCTGGATTTGAGGACGCTTGGGAATATCTGGGACAGGGGAAAAGGGTTTTTTCATGTTCTAGTAAAGCAGGTAAATCATTGTCTAGAATTGACCTAGTACTGATAAATAGCAAATATATGAAATTGATAAAACGAATGAAATATGAAACAAGGTCAATATCCGATCACTCCCCGTTAGTACTTGAACTATGTTTCTCTCAGGTTAGATATATATCAAAACCTCCCTTTAGATTAAACCCCTACTGGCTATCAGTCATAAAGACACATGAAATAATTCGAAATGAAATAGGCCGATTCTGGGATATCAACGACGGCTCGGCAAAAATTCAAGTGGTATGGGATACCTTTAAGGCCTACATGAGGGGATTGATGGTTAGTAATATCACGAATCTTAGAAGAGAATATGGGAAAAAACAGAAGAATCTAGAGAAACATGTGATCACAGCGACAGAATCCTTTCATATAAATAAGACGGAGAAAAATAGGGAAAATATGCAAAAAGCTACACAAATATATGCTAATTTTTTACTGGATAAAGCTCAACAGAATCTTTTCTTTAAAGGGCAAAAATATTTTACAGAGTCTGGGCGACCCGGTAGGCTACTCTCCAGAGTAATCTCCAATCAACAACCTAAAAAACATATAGAGAGGGTTCGAGTGAGGGATGGTAGAATAGCTATTGGTCAGGGTCCGGTGGAGAAGGCCTTTTTTGATTATTTTCTTGATATGTATAAGGCTGATTCTAATATTACAGACGATAAGATAGATCTTTACCTAGATAGGATCAACTTTTCAACTATTAGTGAGAACCAAAAGAAAGCATTAGAACTGGAGGTCTCAATTAAGGAACTTGAGGGAGCTATTAAATTATGTTCACCCAATTCTACTCCTGGTTCAGACGGGCTTCCATATGAATTTTATAGCAAATATGGGGACTGTATTTTTCCTAGATTACTGGAGGTCTTTGCTGAATCAGTGGAGGATGGGAGGTTGCCGGATTCAATGATGGAGGCTACAGTGATATTAATTCCAAAAAAAGGCAAGGACCCTCTAGATTTAGAATCTTACAGACCAATTTCACTGCTTAATGCAGATGTAAAACTTTTGGCGAGGGTTCCTCGCTACAAGGCTCTCTGGGGTCATCTCCTCCATAGTCCATCCGGATCAGAGCGGTTTTATGAAAAATAAGGGTACACATTATAATCTACACCGGCTCTTTTCTAATATCCAGGCCCCTGGGGGGACCGCCCGCTCCATCCTGTCATTAGATGCCTCTAAGGCCTTTGACAGGGTGGAGTGGCGCTTCCTCTGGAAGGTTCTTGCTAGGATGGGCTTTGGAGAGAGGTTTATACGCACTCTTAGGTTGTTGTATGGATCTCCAAGGGCTAAATTGAGTCTTAATGGAATTTTGAGTAGCAGTATCGAGTTAAATAGAGGCACCCGTCAGGGTTGCCCACTATCTCCCCTACTATTTGATATATATATCGAACCCCTTGCGATGGCCATTAGGCAGGACGATCAGATCAAAGGATTTGGTACGCTGGGAACACAAGATCGTATCTCACTATATGCAGACGATGTTCTGTTTTTTATAGACCATACGGAAACCACTCTCCCTAGGATTATTCAAATGGTTAAATTATTTGGTGAGGTGTCTGGTCTTCTTATAAACTGGACCAAGACTAGTCTGCTTCCAATAGACCCCCTACCACAGAAAGAGATTCCTGTTACACAGTTGGATATTGTTGATACCTTCCAATATTTGGGTTTGACGATATCGCCTCGGGTCGAAAATTTTGTAGAACTTAATTTGATTCCCATCATGGTAAAGATTAGAGCTAAAATAGGAATTTGGCTGAAACTTCCCCTATCTAGAGCTGATCGAGTTTCACTAGTTAAAATGGTGATATTACCACAATTGCTCTATGTGCTCAGGAATACACCTATTTGGATACAAGACAAACATTTTAAACTTATAGAGAGTCTAATTAATGATTTAATATGGGGAAGAAAGCGAGTTCGACTTAAGTTGGAGTATTTGTATAGATCAGTGGAGTGTGGGGGTTTAAATCTCCCCTACTTTAAGGGATACTTTATTGCAGCCCAGCTCTTGAGGTGCTATGAATCAGAGCATAGCGCACTTCTGGGGAAGTTGGTAACTAGTCATGCCCACAATAATATTTTTTCCTTGTTGGAATCTGGCCTATTGAAGAGTTATGAGCAAGGCTATAGAGAGACTATAAAACTACTCCTTAAGGTGTGGGCTACAACTAGGACATGGTTGAAAGTTAAGGGTTCACTTACATTTACGCCTCTTTGGCACAATTTGTATTTAAAAAGGCTGGATGAAATTGCAGCTGACACATTTTGGCAGAAGAATAAAATTTTATATATTTCACAGGTAGCTAAAGATAGAGAAATTAAATCCTATATGGAAATGACACAAAATTTAAAAAATCTTTCATGGTTTAGGTATTTCCAATTGCGTTCTGTGTTATCCAGCTTGGATGATAAGCGGCTGTTGGATATAGATAATGTTTCCTTTCTGAATGATTGGGTAGGAGGTACACATTCTAGAATAAAAATCTCAAATATATATAAGTTATTAATTAAAGCACGGTTTAGTGATATACACTCTCCAGGACAAAAAGCGTGGGAGGCGGACTGTCCGAATGTACAAATAGAAGGGTGGGATAATATTTTTGGGAATCTATCTTCACTATCCCAGAACTTTAACCATGTCCTGATACAATTTTATATCTGCCACAGATTATATATTACTCCACTGTGGATGAACAAATGTGGGTTAAGAGACACGTCCAATTGTCCCAAATGTGACACTGTAGGAGCAGACTTTCTCCATATAATATGGACCTGTCCAGAACTTATAAACTACTGGAACGGTATCAATAACTATATTATGTGTAAATTAAAAATTCTAATCCCTTTTGAACCACAAGTATTTATTCTCAATGATCTCTCCAAATTAAAAATTCATAGTTATCAAAAGATTTTCTTGAGTAGAGTATTCATGTTGGCTAGAGTTTTGATCAGCCGCACCTGGTTTGCCCGATCCACTCCAAATAAAAACACATGGATAAATTTAATCGATAAGGTAAAGAACTACGAAAAAATTTTATATAGACGGAGGGAAAATGAATACCAATGGACCAGGATATGGGGTGGTTGGAGGTCTGGTTAGCTGAGATCAAGTTGTTTTATTTATAAGGGGTCCTACTTTGACGCACCACAAACTGGGAGGGAGGGAGGGGAGGGTTTTTCTAAATATTTTGAAAAGATGAGTGGAATATACGCACATATAATTACTTGGGTTACTAAGAATTGAGAGATTGTAATAAATTTTTTATTGTAAACGTTATGTAGTTTTCCCAATAAAAAATTAAAAAAAAAAAAAAAAAAAAAACAAGAGATCGACTTCATGGAGGCTTTGGCCTACCTGATGCAAAAATTTATCAAAGAGCGATATTGTTGAGAAGATGGCTCCAACTGTGCATCTCACAATTTAGAATATTGGGCTCAGACTTAGAACTAGCCAACTTATCTGATTACCAGCTAGCTGGCCTATGGGGCATAGGTGGAACCTCATCCCCTCCGTTACATAGTCTAACCAGAGGCATTTATAGTGTTATCAAATCTCTTCAGGTTAGCGGCAAGCCATTCTCTGTTCCCTAAAGACATCTACCTTCCTCTTTAATTCCTTTCCTACTCCATCCTAATGCCACAGATGCTCCCTCTTTCTGGCACAACCTTGGAAATATAAATGTCACCAAGCTTAGAACTAACTCAGTAACGCCTGCAGGCATGGAACGCCTTTGTTTACAATATATAAATAAACATAATTTTATGGATCAGAGAGAATTTAGGAACTCGTGCCACTCCTTGCAGACTAAATACAGTTGCAAGAAAAAGTATGTGAACCCTTTGGAGTGATATGGATTTCTGCACAAATTGGTCATAAAATGTGATCTGATCTTCATCTAAGTCACAATAATAGACAATCACAGTCTGCTTAAACTAATAACACACGAATAATTAAATGTTACCATGTTTTTATTGAACACACCATGTAAACATTCACAGTGCAGGTGGAAAAAGTATGTGAACCCTTGGATTTAATAACTGGTTGAACCTCAATTGGCAGCAATAACTTCAACCAAACGTTTCCTGTAGTTGCAGATCAGACGTGCACAACGGTCAGGAGTAATTCTTGACCATTCCTCTTTACCAAACTGTTTCAGTTCAGCAATATTCTTGGGATGTCTGGTGTGAATCGCTTTCTTGAGGTCATGCCACAGCATCTCAATCAGGTTGAGGTCAGAACTCTGACTGGGCCACTCCAGAAGGCATATTTTCTTCTGTTTAAGCCAGTCTGTTGTTGATTTACTTCTATGCTTTGGGTCGTTGTGCTGTTGCAACACCCATCTTCTGTTGAGCTTCAGCTGGTGGACAGATGGCCTTAAGTTCTCCTGCAAAATGTCTTGATAAAATTAGGAATTCATTTTTCCTTCGATGATAGCAATCCGTCCAGGCGCTGACACAGCAAAGCAGCCCCAAACCATGATGCCCCCACCACCATACTTCACAGTTGGGATGAGGCTTTGATGTTGGTGTGCTGTGCCTCTTTTTCTCCACACATAGTGTTGTGTGTTCCTTCCAAACAACTCAACTTTGGTTTCATCTGTCCACAGAATATGCTGCCAGTACTGCTGTGGAACATCCAGTGTCACCACCAGACATCTGAGAAGCTCTGACAGACGTTTATCAGAACCTCCTGCTTGAGGTTCCTTTTGTTTTGCTTTCATTTTCTCATCTCATTAGCCTCTCTCAGCTGTCATGTAGTTACACTGATTGCATCCCTTTAAATCCCTTCCCATACTGCATCACTTTGTGGTTTACACAACTTCCTGGAGTGTGTGCATGCTGGATGCTACTACTGAGTCTTCTACAGATAAGTTTGTTCATTCATTTGTGTGTTCCTGTTTGCTGATTCCTAGGTGACCCTGACTCCCTCCGTATTAAGTGTAGGGAGCCAGTGGTCGTGTCCCCTCACTATTATAGGGTGTTCAGGTGTCATACAGTCGAGGAACGAGGATATGCAATCATCTACCATAGAGATTTTTGCATAGGCTGAGCAGTAAGGGAGAGAGCCAGGTCTGTTACAGGGCTTACCCTCTGGTTCCTTAGT
This sequence comes from Bufo gargarizans, assembly GCF_014858855.1. NCBI lineage: Eukaryota > Metazoa > Chordata > Amphibia > Anura > Bufonidae > Bufo > Bufo gargarizans. The sequence goes on along the minus strand of NC_058082.1, from coordinate 73,569,864 downwards.
TTTGGATCCAGTCAGTCGGATCTTCATTTTGTGTCTTCTAGTTTCTGTACACCTTCCGTGACATTATAAACCGCCAAAACCGTCTCAAGCATGGATCCGGTTTCACTTTTGACTGAACACATGCAGGGTCTTTCATTGGAGGTAGCAGATCTCCGTAAAACTGTTTCTCAGTTTCAGGTGACCGGTTCAGCTTGCGTTCAGTGGATGATTTTTTTTTAGCCCTGGGTCAGATATATGATGATCCGGATTGTATTGCTCTGGCTGAGTCTAGACTACGTCTTTTATGCCAGGGTAAACAGTCCGCAGAGATATACTGTTCAGAATTTCGGAGATGGGCAGCTGATACTGGTTGGAATGATGCTGCACTCCGAAGTCAATTTTGCCATGGTCTTTCAGAGGGATTGAAAGATGCATTTGCCTTTCATGAGAGACCTACCTCCTTGGACTCTGCCATGTCTCGGGCCGTTCGTATTGACAGGCGTCTTAGAGAGAGAGGAGAGATCACTCCTTCCTGTCATACTCAGTCCAAGGACAGTGTGGCGGTCTCATTCAGTGCACAGGGGTCTCACATCGCTCTCAATCCCTTCTCAGCAGGAGCCCATGCAGCTGAGTTTGCTTGCCTCTGACAATAGAAGATTCAGCTCTCATAGGAAGGTTTGTTTCTGTTGTGGAGGTATAAATCATTTGGCAAATGTTTGTCCCTCTAGGAGATTCAGGCAGTTTTTTGAGAGTAATAAAGAAACAAAAAGAAAAAAATCCTCTAAAAACGTTCCATCTGTTACTATTGGCAAGGTTGATGCGGAAATTGAAGGTTTTCTGTTTGCTTGTAGTTCCCGTTTTGTCCTACCTAGAGAGCAAGAACATTTTTTTGTGAGATTTTTGTAGAGAGTGGAGCAGCTGTCAATCTCATTGATAATCAATTTGCTATAACTCATGGTTTCCAGGTATGCACTTTGGGAAAAGATATACCTGTTTTTGCTATTGATTCCGTTCGACTTTCTCAGAAATCGTTAAAGGGCATAGTTCACAATATCCGTTTGATTGTGAGTGATACTCATGTTGAGGATGTGTCATGTTTCGTCCTAAGCGGGTTGCCTACTCCTCTAGTGTTGGGGCTACCCTGGCTCACTAAACATAACCCCACCATTGATTGGCAAGCGAGGCAAATAAATGGTTGGAGTGACTTTTGCAGAGAGAATTGCCTCACAACATCTGTTTCAGAGGTTTCTACTAAGACTGTACCATCTTTTCTCTCTGAATTTTCGGATGTGTTTTCTGAGAGTGGTATTCAGGACTTGCCCCCTCACAGGGAGTATGATTGCCCTATTAATCTCACCCCAAGCTGCCTAAATCTCGTTTATACAATCTCTCCCAACCTGAAAGGGTCGCTATGCGTGCTTATATCTCTGAGAGTCTGAGAAAGGGACACATACGACCCTTGATGTCACCTGTTGCCGCTGTTCTTTAAGACCATGTCTGGATTTCAGGGAGCTGAACAGTATCACAAGTTCGTGACCCCTATCCGCTTCCTCTGATCCCGGACCTGTTTAACCAGATTGTTGGGGCTAAGGTTTTTTCCAAGTTGGATCTAAGAGGGGCATACAACCTGGTCAGGGTCAGAGAAGGAGACGAATGGAAGATGGCCTTCAATACCCCTGAGGGCCATTTTGAGAATCTGGTTATGCCTTTTGGTTTGATGAATGCTCCAGCCGTCTTTTAGCATTTTGTGAACAGCATTTTTTATCATTTAATGGGGAAATTTGTATTAGTGTATCTAGATGACATTTAGATTTTTTCTCCTGATTTCAAAACTCATAAGGACCACCTATGTCAGGTCTTGCTCATCCTGCGGGAGAATAAATTGTACGCTACCTGGAAAAATGTGTGTTTGCGGTTCCAGAAATTCAATTTCTGGGGCTTCTTCTCTCCGCTTCTGGTTTTCGCATGGACCCCGAGAAGGTCCGCGCTGTGCTTGAGTGGGAGCTTCCTGAGAATCAGAAGGCGCTGATGCGTTTTTTGGGTTTTGCCAATTATTACAGGATGTTTATTTTGAATTATTCCTCTGTTGTTAAACCACTCACTGATATGACTAGAAAGGGGGTAGATTTTTCCTCCTGGTCGGTAGAGGCGCGTAAGGCCTTTTGTAGAATCAAGGAGAGTTTTGCTTCCGCTCCCATCTTGGTACAACCTGATATTTCTCTGTCCTTCATAGTTGAGGTGGACGCTTCTGAGGTGGGAGTGGGTGCGGTCTTGTCTCAGGGTCCTTCTCCTGCCAAATGGCGACCGTGTGCCTTTTTCTCGAAGAAACTCTCCTCCGCAGAGAGAAATTACGATGTGGGAGATAGGGAGTTGTTGGCCATCAAGTTAGCTTTTGAGGAATGGCGCCATTGGCTAGAAGGAGCCAGACACCCTATTACCGTGTTTACTGACCATAAGAATCTGGCCTACTTGGAGTCAGCCAAGCGTCTGAACCCGAGACAGGCCAGATGGTCTTTGTTCTTTTCAAGGTTTAATTTTGTTGTCACATTCCGCCCTGGGGTTAAGAATGTGAAGGCGGATGCCCTGTCACGTTGTTTTCCGGGAGGTGGGAATTTTGAAGACCCGGGTCCCATTTTGGCTGAAGGTGTGGTGGTCTCTGCTCTTTATCCTGAATTGGAGGCAGAGGTTCAGGTAGCCCAGTCAGAGGCTCCTGATCTTTGTCCTCCTGGGAGGTTGTTTGTGCCTCTCGCTTGAAGACACAAGATTTTTAAGGAGCACCACGATACTGTCCTTGCCGGGCACCCGGGGGCAAGAGCCACAGTGGATCTCATCGCTCGGAGATTCTGGTGGCCGGCGCTTCGTAAGTCGGTTGAGGGTTTTGTGGCAGCCTGCGAGACCTGTGCTCGTGCCAAAGTCCCTCATTCACGGCCATCAGGTCCTCTCCTTCCGTTACCCATTCCTTCCCGTCCTTGGACACATCTGTCTTGGACTTCATTACGGACCTGCCTCGTTCCTCGGGGAAGACTGTGATTCTGGTGGTGGTGGACCATTTTAGCAAAATGGTACATTTCATTCCTTTTCCTGGCTTGCCCAATGCTAAGACGCTGGCGCAGGCATTTATTGATCACATTGTCAAATTGCATGGTATTCCTTCAGACATAGTCTCTGATAGGGGCACGCAGTTTGTTTCCAGATTCTGGAAGGCTTTCTGTTCTCGCTTGGGGGTTCGGTTGTCATTCTCTTCTGCTTTCCACCCGCAGTCGAATGGCCAGACAGAGTGCGTCAATCAGAATCTGGAGACATATCTGCGCTGTTTTGTGGCGGAGAATCAGGAGGATTGGTGTTCTTTTTTGTCCCTTGCTGAGTTTGCTTTAAATAACCGTCGTCAGGAGTCCTCTGATAAGTCACAATTTTTTGGTGCATATGGGTTTCAGCCGCAGTTTGGGACATTCTCTGGAGAGGGGTCTTCTGGTTTACTTGATGAGGACAGATTCTCCTCGTCTTTGTCATCTATTTGGCAAAAGATTCAGGATAATCTAAAGAGCATGAGTGAGAGATATAAGCGTGTGGCGGATAAGAGACGTGTGCCTGGTCCGGACCTGAATGTTGGTGATCTGGTGTGGTTGTCTACTAAGAATATCAAATTGAAGGTTCCCTCCTGGAAGTTGGGTCCTAAGTTTATTGGGCCGTACAAAATCTAGTCCGTCATTAATCCTGTTGCCTACCGTCTTGATCTTCCTCAGACTTGGAAGATCCATAATGTTTTTCATAAGTCCTTATTAAAACCTTATGTCCAACCCATTGTACCCTCGTCTTTGCCTCCTCCTCCGATTGTGGTTGATGGTAATCTTGAATTTCAGGTCTCTTGGATTGTGGATTCTCGTGTTGTCCGCGGTTCTCTCCAGTACCTCGTTCATTGGGAGGGTTATGGTCCTGAGGAGAGGATGTGGGTCCCAGTGACGGACATTAAGGCCACTCGTCTTATCAGGGCTTTCCATATGTCCCATCCTGAGAAGGTGGGCTCTGAGTGTCCGGAGTCCACTCGTAGAAGGAGGGGTACTGTCACCACCAGACATCTGAGAAGCTCTGACAGACGTTCTTCAGAACCTCCTGCTTGAGGTTCCCCTTGTTTTGCTTTCGTTTTCTCATCTCGTTAGCCTCTCTCAGCTGTCATGTAGTTGCACTGATTGCATCCCTTTAAATCCCTTCCCATACTGCATCTCTTTGCGGTTTATACAACTTCCTGGAGTGTGTGCATGCTGGATGCTACTACTGAGTCTTCTACAGATAAGTTTGTTCATTCATTTGTGTGTTCCTGTTTGCTGATTCCTAGGTGACCCTGACTCCCTCCGTATTAAGTGTAGGGAGCCGGTGGTCATGTCCCCTCACTATTATAGGGTGTTCAGGTGTCATACAGTCGAGGAACGAGGATATGCAATCATCTACCATAGAGATTTTTGCATAGGCTGAGCAGTAAGGGAGAGAGCCAGGTCTGTTACAGGGCTTACCCTCTGGTTCCTTAGTTTTGGATCCAGTCAGTCGGATCTTCATTTTGTGTCTTCTAGTTTCTGTACACCTTCCGTGACATCCAGGTGCTTTTGTGCAAACTGTAAATATGCAGCAATGTTTTTTTTTGGACAGCAGTGGCTTCCTCTGTGGTATCCTCCCATGAAATCCATTCTTGTTTAGTGTTTTATGTATTGTAGATTCGCTAACAGGGATGTTAGCATATGCCAGAGACTTTTGTAAGTCTTTAGCTGACACTCTAGGATTCTTCTTCATCTCATTGAGCAGTCTGCACTGTGCTCTTCCAGTCATCTTTACAGGATGGCCACTCCTAGGGAGAGTAGCAGCAGTGCTGAACTTTCTCCATTTATAGACAATTGTGATAGATGTCATTAGTCTAGGGGTTCACATACTTTTTCCACCTGCACTGTGAATGTTTACATGGGGTGTTTAATAAAAACATGGTAACATTTAATTCTTTGTGTGTTAGTAGTTTAAGCAGACTGTGATTGTCTATTGTTGTTACTTAGATGAAGATCAGATCACATTTTATGACCAATTTGTGCAGAAATCCATATCATTCCAAAGGGTTCACATACTTTTTCTTGTAACTGTATGTGGCACCGCTATTCATCTGACCCCATTGTCGGTCTTGTTGTGAATCCTGACAGACAGATGGACCCCGAAAGCATCTGATTTACCTACCTGGATGGTCCAAGCTGCTAGGTCCCTAATTCCCTTGCTCTGGCTCAACCCCAACCCCCCAACTATTACTCAATGGGAGTCAAAAATCGACCAATTGTACCTTATATAGGAATTAGCAAGTTGGGCAAATAGAACTTACTCTAGATTCCTAAAAACTTGGGCTCCTTGGAAAGAATACAAAAGCAAAACCACGAGTTAAAAATGATCTCACTCTATCGACGCTCAAAAAATGACCTATCTCACAGACCCTCTGACTAGTTGAAAATATAGAACAAACACATGGTTAACTTGGAAAATCTGAGGGGGATTTCTCCCTCCCTCCCGTCTATAATTCATAAAACCTACAGGGAGTGCAGAATTATTAGGCAAGTTGTATTTTTGAGGATTAATTTTATTATTGAACAACAACCATGTTCTCAATGAACCCAAAAAACTCATTAATATCAAAGCTGAATATTTTTGGAAGTAGTTTTTAGTTTGTTTTTTAGTTTTAGCTATTTTAGGGGGATATTTGTGTGTGCAGGTGACTATTACTGTGCATAATTAGTAGGCAACTTAACAAAAAACTAATATATACCCATTTCAATTATTTATTTTTACCAGTGAAACCAATATAACATCTCAACATTCACAAATATACATTTCTGACATTCAAAAACAAAACAAAAATAAATCAGTGACCAATATAGCCACCTTTCTTTGCAAGGACACTCAAAAGCCTGCCATCCATGGATTCTGTCAGTGTTTTAATCTGTTCACCATCAACATTGCGTGCAGCAGCAACCACAGCCTCCCAGACACTGTTCAGAGAGGTGTACTGTTTTCCCTCCTTGTAAATCTTACATTTGATGATGGACCACAGGTTCTCAATGGGGTTCAGATCAGGTGAACAAGGAGGCCATGTCATTAGATTTTCTTCTTTTATACCCTTTCTTGCCAGCCACGCTGTGGAGTACTTGGACGCATGTGATGGAGCATTGTCCTGCATGAAAATCATGTTTTTCTTGAAGGATGCAGACTTCTTCCTGTACCACTGCTTGAAGAAGGTGTCTTCCAGAAACTGGCAGTAGGACTGGGAGTTGAGCTTGACTCCATCCTAAACCCGAAAAGGCCCCACAAGCTCATCTTTGATGATACCAGCCCAAACCAGTACTCCACCTCCACCTTGCTGGCGTCTGAGTCGGACTGGAGCTCTCTGCCCTTTACCAATCCAGCCATCTGGCCCATCAAGACTCACTCTCATTTCATCAGTCCATAAAACCTTCGAAAAATCAGTCTTGAGATATTTCTTGGCCCAGTCTTGACGTTTCAGCTTGTGTGTCTTGTTCAGTGGTGGTCGTATTTCAGCCTTTCTTACCTTGGCCATGTCTCTGAGTATTGCACACCTTGTGCTTTTGGGCACTCCAGTGATGTTGCAGCTCTGAAATATGGCCAAACTGGTGGCAAGTGGCATCTTGGCAGCTGCACGCTTGACTTTTCTCAGTTCATGGGCAGTTATTTTGCGCCTTGGTTTTTCCACACGCTTCTTGCGACCCTGTTGACTATTTTGAATGAAACGCTTGATCACGATGATCACGCTTCAGAAGCTTTGCAATTTTAAGAGTGCTGCATCCCTCTGCAAGATATCTCACTATTTTTGACTTTTCTGAGCCTGTCAAGTCCTTTTTTTGACCCATTTTGCCAAAGGAAAGGAAGTTGCCTAATAATTATGCACACCTGATATAGGGTGTTGATGTCATTAGACCACACCCCTTCTCATTACAGAGATGCACATCACCTAATATGCTTAATTGGTAGTAGGCTTTCGAGCCTATACAGCTTGGAGTAAGACAACATGCATAAAGAGGATGATGTGGTCAAAATACTCATTTGCCTAATAATTCTGCACGTAGTGTATAGCTTACTTACTTGGCTTTCCTGTTTGTCCCGGGCGCGACCACAAATCTACTATCACTATATGTAATATGAACAGTTCACTTTGTTACGTTCAAGGGTTGTCTATGACTGCGTCAAATGGATATTCGCAAAAACCTAGACGGAGCTCTTGCAAGTTACTCTCCTTGAACAGAGGACTAATGAAAAGTTCTGAAAGATCTGTAGTATGTCCATCCTGCTCCATTACTAATATATGACACCTGGACACCTCTATTTATTTGTATTTGTTATGTCATGTACTCTATATAAAATTCCAATAAAAAGATATTTGATAAAAAAATAAAATTACACAAGATGGAACAGCCCATTGGAAAACGAGTATGAACAGAAAACTCATCAACAGCCCAACAAATGTAAACACTTAGGGTGAGCCAGAAGTATGCAAAAGGCAGTCTGATTTAGCTCCATTCAGACATCCGCAAAATGGCTACGGATCCGTTCTGCAACGTTTCGGAATGGATCCGGACCCATTCATTTTTAATGGGGCAGCAAAAGATGCGTACAGCACACAGTGTGCTGTCCACATCCGCACTTCCATTCCGCATTCGCACTTCCTTTCCGCAAATAAATAGAACATGTCCTATTCTTGTCCACAGACACGGACAAGAAAAGGCATCTCTATTTAAAGTGCCGGCCATGTGTGGTCTGCAAAATGCGGAACGCATATGGCTGGTGTCCGTGTTTTGCGGATCCGCAGTTTGCGGACCACAAAACACTTGCGGATGTGTGAATGGACCCTTAGCCAACAATGCTCTATCACCCGCTTGATGAACTACTAAGTGAACAACAACATCAAACAACGTACATGAAACAGCTGCAATGTCTTTTGAGATCGTTCATTGAACAATTCCCCATGAGGACAGGAACAATGATCAATCAATCTGAATTTGCCTGGTTCCTTCTTATGTACGAGGCCAAAAGGAGAAACCTCGCAAATTAGGATACCGCGGTTCATAAAAAAGGCGGGCCATACCACCCAGAGCATCCTCTGCCAGGAACACTTCCCTAGCCACCTCCATGTTGTCTTTGATAGAGACATGATTGTCTGACAAAAATAACGCAGAGGACTGATCATAGGAAATAATGAACCTGGAACTAAACTCTTCAATTAAGAGCCCTGCCTCCCGCTTCCTGGGTATATTCTTAACCACAGCTCCATTTTGAAGATACTCACCAGCATTCTCCACAGAACCAGCAACACCAGGCTGTTTGGACTGGTAGAAACAATGAATGGCCAGATGCACACCCCACGCAAACTGAGCTCTCAAGGCAGACTTTGCAAGACTCAAAACATCTGCATTGTCCTTCATTGTAAAGCCAACAAGCTCCATTAGGTTGTTGGGCCACAACTTCTGGTGAACGAACTAAAACTGTGGCGCTGGACGGAAAGGAATGATTCTGCTTTTGCACCAAAATTTACTGAAGTCAAACATCAGTCGCCCAAACAATTTCAGGCATCAAAGCCATCCGTCTTTTATACTTCTCATCATAGCGCCACCAAGTGGCTCCTCCATGCAGGTTGTCGGCACTAAAAACTAAAATTAAGGACCAGATATCCATGTTTCCAAATCTGCTCCTTGATGTCAGTGGACAGGTGAGTGACAAGAGGCGAAACACCACAAAACAAAGACTCATGAATCGACCCATATTAACAGCCTGATCAGTAGCCCATTGGGACACCTTTGGAGGGGATCCAGAGCCCAATGTACTCTCTCCATTATCTAAATGACTGTAGCGCCTCCGACATCTCCTCCGACTGCATCTACGATGATGACTCTTCTACCTTCTGTCTGACTGCTCTAATCCCACAACACAGCAATCAAAGACACCGGGTGGGCACCACCTGTGCGAACATGTCATCCAAAAGAACTCGTTGTGACACTGGCCACCTTCAGGACAGCCAGTTGAGGTCAGTACAGGTGACGACACCAGAACAAGAATGCATATGTGATGACTCAAGCCCCATGGTGCCGGTGGACCCACAGCAGAAACTGCATATGCAGTAACACATTGCACGACTTCAGTCCCAACCTGGGTACAGGCTCCCAATACTGCAGGGGAATCCCGCAACATCTTGTGCCCTGCTGCAAAGAACTGCAGTATGTGACCCCTGCCTCTTGTGCAGCAGAGCATCCAGCAACCTTATCCTCAGGATAGGTCATCAATCTTGAATCAGTGGGGTGTCGATGCAGCGCTTACTACTACTCAATCTGAGCTGAAGACCTCAGTCAATATTAGAAGGCACCAATACTCTGCAACTCATCTGCCACCGGAAACCACAGCCGTTGCCGCTGACTCCAGCATCGCGGACCTTGCCGCAGAAGCACCTGCTACAGAAGATCCTAAAGAGGTTGTGGATTTCATCAAGGCCTAAGCCTTGAAAGCTTTAAGAAAAAAAACCTGGCCCTGCTGTGTGTGAAGTTGGCTTGCCTTTATATACAATACTTGTATTATATTACAATCAACACAATAGCAAAATGAGATCATAAATCATAGACTGAATACAGTTTCTAAAATGCTGATCAGTTTGCAGCCTTAAGGGAATATTTACACCCAGGAGACTTGCTGGAAAATGTATGCAACTGAAAAGCAGTTCCAGTCGTCCGAGTTTGATTGTTTTGGTGGAAAGCACATGTTGCAACAAATCTATTATGTATGAATATAGACAAACTTTGCAAAACGTTTCTGTTTTTTATCCGCAAAAGTCCTCATGCACATGACTGTAGCAGGTCCGTGCTAGTATTGTGGCCCGCAAACAGCGAGTCTGCAATATACGGGCACCGGCCGCATGATCACCTTATACCGTAACGGATGCAGACCCATTAGCTTGAATGGGTCCGCAATCCGGAAGATAGGGTGTAGTACGTAACGGAGACACGGATCGGAAACCCACGGAAGCCCACTTCCATGGGTTTTCTGTCCATGCCTCTGCTCCGCAAAAAAGTAGTGCCCCCAGGGGTGCCCCGAGGAAAGAAAAGGTGCCCCTTCCATTCAGAGCACAGCCACTGGAGCTACCGTGAAGCACTACTACCACTCCCATCCTCCTCTCCACCTTTCCCGGAGGGCCGCTTCACTAGCATGTAGTTATGTTTGCTTTGAATTCTGTTTTCTGTTTGGTTTTTATTTGTCTTGGCTGTGAGGTTATAATGCACAGCAGGGTCAGTTCTGCCGCGTCTTTATTGCTGCGTTCGGTCATTCACCGTTCTTTACCTGAATCCCATTACCATCTCCTATCTGCTCCATTTCTAGACTTCTATCAACTTCATTTGTTGCTATTATCATTCAATTCCTGCCATCTGTTGGTAAGTTATTTATGTGCATTTATTGCCTGCTAGTGTTGATGCGTCATATATTTCTTTTTGTAACCATCCAGTTGTTATGCAGTTCTTCCCTACGGTACCAAGAGACACTGTTAGTACTTGGGAAGGGTGACTGCTATAGTTCTGCAGTCTTGTGAACAACTGGTGTCGTTACATATATTGGGGTCATTTATCAAGGGTCATGCGATTATTTCAAACATAAAAATAGTCACTAGTCCCCTTTTTTGACCAGCTGAACAACAATATTAAGTAAGTTTTTGACAGCTAGGTTGGATGGGGGCAGAGTGGGGGACTGTTGGGGCAATGACTGGAAACAGGCGTACATGTCATTTTTCTGCCATTTGCCCAGCTGCTGGAGAATAAGCAAAATTTATGTTGAGGCACGCACAAAAATAAAAGTTCCATACAGATAGTCCCCTCATAGTAATAGTGCCCCTTACAGTACCCCCCCATAATCATAATGCTTCCAAAGAGTTCCCCCATTAGTACAAATGCCCTCTATATGTGGCCGACTGTACCCCCAGTAATAATGGTGCCCAAGTAGTAAAAAGGCCTCCCTTTAGAGGACCCAGTAGTAATAAGTCTGATACACAAAGCACCCCTGTAGAGCCCACAATAGTAATAACCCCCCCCCCCCCCGACAGTGCTCCCAGTAGTTATAATGGCCCCTGTAGTAGCCCTATTAGATATAATGCCCTTGCAGTAGCCCCAGTAATTGTAGAGCCCAGAGAATTTGTAATGCCCTCCTGGAGTTATAATCCCTCCAGTATTTATATTGTCCCCTGTAGTGCTCCTGATATTTATAATGCTCCTTCTGCAGTGCCCCAGGTAATTATAATGTCCCCTGCAGTGCCTCTGTAGTTATAATGTCCCCTCGATAGTGCCCCCAGTATTTATAAATGCCCTCCTGCAGTGCCTCCTGTAGTCCTAATACCCCCTGTCGTGCCAGTATGTATAATGCCCCTTTGTAGTGTTCCCTGCATTATAATTCCCCGTGTAGGGCCACTATGTATCATGCTCCTCACTGTGGTGCCCCCAGTGGCTCCAACAAAATAACAAAACACTTACATGACTCTTGCTCCATGCTGCCATCTGTGATGCAGGTCATAGGCCTCTTGCAGGCCTATGACCAGAGGTGGTCGCAATTACAGCACCGCAACCTCCTGCATCAGGCCTTAGTCGTCACAATGACTTAATCATGAATGCCTGCACTAGGATATAGGCATTAGTGACCATGTCATTGCGCCTCCTGAGACCTGGCACAGAGGCATAGTGCTCTTTTCGCCTCATGTGGCTCTGGCTAGGCGTTGTCGTGTTGGAGTTCTTGGGAATGTAAATAAAGCTGTAATTTTACTGTTGATGGATGTTGGGCTCCTCTTCGGTTTCTCCTAGTCATGCATCCCAAGCAAAGACATTTGATGGCAGACTATGAAGCAGTGTCTACAGAGCCTTAGTCAGCATGTTCCACATGTGTAATACTATTTATCTATTCATTTAATCCTCCCTCTACTACCCTCTATATTGTTTCCGGTTTGAATGATGATGTATCGTGTGACAGCTCTGTATGTATTTAGTAGTGTTGAGCACGAATATTCGAAAAGCAAATTTTTATCTCGAATATCGCCACATCGAGAATTCGTGAATATTTAGAATATAGTGCTATATATTTGTTTGTCGCATATTCGTCATTTTTTCCATATGAACACATAAATCCTCCCTGTTTTTGCTTGTGGGCCAATGAGTCAATGGCCCACAAGCAACTTAAGCAGGGAGGAATCATGACTTCAGGAATATTCTAAAAAACTAATATATAGCACTATATTTAATATAGAATATTTGTCATTTTTTTCCATCTGAAGTCATGATTCCTCCCTGCTTAAGTTGCTTGCGGGCCAATGACTCATTGGCCCACAAACAAGAAGCAGGGAGGAATCATGTTTTCAGATGGAAAAAATTACAAATATTCGAAAAACAAATATATAGCACTATATTATACAGTGCTATATATTCGTGTTTGACCCACGCCTGTATTGATTGCGTAATATTTGCATATTACCTTGCCGATTTTCGAGTAAAAAAAAAAAAAAAGAATGTAGAATATAACGAATATTCGAATTCGAGAATATTCGACGAATATTCTACAAGATATTCGCAAAATATCACAAATTCAAATATGACCTCTGCAGCTAATCACTAGTATTTACTGCACAACGCTTCTCAATAACATGGCAGTATTCAGCATTTGTGAAAGAGCTTTTTACCACTGTATATTATGCTGATTCTGCTCAGGAAAGAACTTATTATACAGTAAGTGCTCATTCTGACCAGTGATTTTTCAGTCCGGGTGCTGCCCGAGTATAAACGGACAGCGCCTGAACTGAACACTGACCCGTTGAATTAAATTGGAATATTTACAATATTTACATTGATCTGAATCTGCATAGAGAAAATCTTGGTTTAATTTTCCCGCAAGACCCACTCATTCAAATGAATGGATCTGTGGGAAAAAATGGACTGCATATCGACTCCATTCATGGGTGGTCCATTTAAAAACTCATCCATGTTTCCTACTGAACCCAGACAAGTTTCATATCCAGGTCCAGACTAAGAGTTCCAGGACTATGGAGCAGTCCATTCACCGGTGGCCAAGCATACTTAGAATTTGGTTAGTCGGATGCTTTTGCTTTGTGTGCTGCAGCGTTTCTTTCTCAGGTGTGGACACACACCTTTTTATGAGCCCCCCACCATCTTTCAGTTAGGCCCCACATCTTTCATGATAAATGAAACCTAGATTTGTGACGTGTTGCGCCCTTTTCACAGCAAGTATGGGCACCAAAGTTATTGCAGCATCCTGAGTGCTCATGGAGGGCCGCTTTCTGGGAGGAGCTCTCCATGTACTGTGCGTGAGATTTGCCAACTCCTCTGGGATTCTAGGAGGTCTCTTCTATTTCTGGATACCTCCCAGACATTCTGGGAGAGTTGGTAAGTATATGCTATACATACAATAACATCTACATACATACTTACCCACAAAAACTCCCTATCTTATGCTCATCCATTAATTATAGATCCATATGCATATCATTGGCATGGACAGTCTATTTAATTAGACCAGTGTTCCTCAACTCCGGTCCTCAGGACCTATCTGCTGGTCATGCTTTCAGGATTTTCTTAGTATTGGGCAGGTGATATAATTAGTGTCAATGCATCTGAACTTACTACAGGTATTTGTTCTGTGGGATATTCTCAAATCATGACCAACAGGTGGGCCCTGAGGGCTGGAGTTGAGGAACACTGAATTAGACTATACACTGCTAGAAGGGAAGGGGGGGGGGTGCATTTTCTGAGTACACATTCCCTTGAAGAGGACCTTTCATCAGGCAAAAAATTGTGAACTAAGTGTCATGATCTGTACAGCGGCGCCCAGGGATCTCGCTCCGTTCTCCCGCTATGCTCTCCGGTATGTTCGGTCACTTGGTTATAGTAGGTGGAGACTTAGGGGACTTCATTATAGTAGGAGGAGACTGCCCTTGTTCTCCTGGGCGTCTTCTTCTCCCAGGCTGTAGCGCTGGCCAATCGCAGCGCAGAGCTCACAGTCTGGGAGTTTTTTTCTCCCAGGCTGTGAGCTCTGCGCTGCGATTGGCCAACACTACACCTGGGAGAAGAAGACGCCCAGGAGAACAAGGGCAGTCTCCTCCTACTATAACCAAGTCCCCGAACATACCGGAGGACATAGCAGGAGAACGGAGCGGCGCCCAGGCATAATAGTAAGTGCAGTGAGATCCCTGGGCGCTGCTGTATATATCATGATACTTAGTTCACAATTTTTTGCCAGATGAAAGGTCCTCTTTAATATGTAGTCAGTGCTTCTAAACCAATAACATGAGGTGAGGAACCCGTTGAAATTCTATGCCAAGAGGCCTCCACCAATTGATCTGGCCCTGATGCTGATAAATACAATGTATTAATAGTACATCTATGTGATTTGTCTCCTTACATTGGACCTTTACTTGGAAACATCCTCATTTTTCACGTACCAGATGTAATGACACAGGTCATACATTACATATTGTTGGTAATTATGGTCTTGATGAGTGATCAAAGTGACTGAGTTTTACTGCCCAGATAAAGCATCACTTCATCTTGTAAATTAGCAAATGTCATAGTTATACCAGTGTGACCACATTATTGCCCGGCTATACTCGTAATACAAGAAATATTCACAGGACTCATTACAGAATCATCTTAATAGAAAACCATGTTGTTTTGTCTTAAAGGAAATGTGTCATCAGAAAATGACCTATTGTTTAAATCACATTTTCATGTTTAACATATTTTGAAAGAATTTTTGATTATGTTATGTTTAATTTTCCATGCCAATACCTATAACACAACCCATAAAATCCTGTAGATTTCCCACTTGCCACTAAGCCTAATAATAGGCAGCACTTCTTGGTCTGTACAGATCACTTTACTGCAGTTACCAGCGTATCTGTCATTCTAATCCTGCCTGTAATGCTATCACCTCTGTGTATAGATAAGACAGGATCCACTATTTACAATAGGTGATTGTCAAATCTTATCTATTCTTTCCCGTACAATGAATTCTGCACAGGTTACAGATCATGCCTAAAAAACTCTCCCATAGAAGTCAATGAAGTCCCCTCCTGACCATTGTGTTTATGGCCCATGGGGCTGCCTTAAAACAATTTTCATAAAGGGGTTGGCCACTTTCTGGCTATTGTTGACCATTGTGTCTGTAAGATGATTCTTTGACAATTACTGATATAGCCTTTGTTGATTTTCTGTGAAATTTGCTATATTTCATAAGTTGTGTCCCATGTTGGACAAATCTTATGTGCTGTCCACACAGGAGATCTGTCCATAGGATGGCCGTTGATGGAGAGTCATGTGACGAGGCAAAAATAACACCAGACACATCACTCAGTCTTCTCCACTCAAATATACCACATCTGCCATCTGCACTGGAGAGTTTAGTGCAGGTGCAGTGTATTTGAGTGATTTGCTTGTTCACATGACCCTCCATCAGCAATCATTTTATGGACAGGACTGCTGTGTGGACAGCACAAAGGACTTTCCAAACAAGAGATAATACCTAATGAAATATAGAAAATGGTGCAGAATTTCAACAAAGGCTATACTAGTAAGTGCCATAGTGTCATCCTACAAACACATTGATCAACAGTAGCCGGAAAGTGACCAACCCCTTTAATGCTTTCTAAATGCTGTTAAGAACTGTTCAAGCTGTTCATCCGGGAAATAATGATGTGGTCACACCCTCCATAACTAAGACATTTGTAATTTACAAGATGACGTGATGGATTATCTGTGCAGTAAAACTCAGTCACTTTGATCACTCATCAATACCACATTTACCAAAAGTATGTCATGAATGACCGCCCCCATAATCACGTTCAGAAAATAGAATAAATACATTTTTGGTGACACATTTCCTTTAAAGTGAACATCCACTTTTTGCCCGGAAAGCAAGTGTCCAGCCCCAAATTCTCATTGACATAGTGTCTGCTTTTTTGTGTTCTGCAGTATCGGTTGTCAATACCTTCCTGACAACCTGTATGAGAAATGACTGGTATTCCTTAGGCTACATGCACACGAACGTTGTTTGTTTCCGTGTCCGTTCCGTTTTTTTTGCGGATAGGATGCGGACCTATTCATTTCAATCGGAACACTGTGTGCTGTCCGCATCAGTATGTCAGTTCCGTAGCCCCGCCCAAAAAATAGAACATGTCCTATTCTTGTCCGTTTTAGGCATTGCTACAATGGATCGGCAAAAAAACCAAAAAACGGATGGCATACGGATGGCATACGTTTTTTTTTTTGCGGATCCACAATTTGTGGACCGCAAAACACATACGGTCGTGTGCATGTAGCCTTATATACGTTCCCGGAGCTTCATGGAAGCCACTGCTCAGGCTTCAGGAGAAGACATATCTGGATCTCCTGATTAGTAGGACCTAATATGTTTAGCTGACCTAATAGATTAAACCCAATTTTGGTTTTCTGCTTTTGACATATGTGTAACTTAAATAAATTGCAACTTACTGTGCATCTTCACAGAAATAATAAAACCTAAATGTGGCCATGAATGTTTAACTGTTTTATTATTTTATTTTTCACTGTGCATGGGGACAAGAGGCAACTGGTCATCCATTTTGAAAGCTACCGTATGAGGAGTGTGCTTGAGCTCCCTGTTGCTGTTGAGAATATGCCCTGAGATAAAGACGCTGAGTGGAGTGCACGGAGAATGCAGGCCTACCACTGCATAGATTGAAGACGTTTGGCAAATCATATGGACTAAGGCAGGGATCAGCAACCTCCGGCACTACGGATGTTGTGAAACTACAATTCCCAGCATGCTCCATTCACTGCTGTTCCAAGAACAGCTAAATTCCCAGCATGCTCCATTCACTTCTGTTCCAAGAACAGCTAAACAAATGTGCATGCTGGGAGTTGTAGTTGCATAACACCTGGAGTGCCAGAGGTTTCCAACCCCTGGAAGTTTTGGGTATGAAATAAAGAAGCAAAAAAGACATAAGCAGGGCTGGCTCCAGGTTCTTGGGCGGTAAAGTCTCAGTGGGCTCCCTTGTGGCATTTTGCATGACGCATGTGGCAATGAAACTGCATGTATTATAGATGTTGACAAATACAATAGACAGATCATGTGCGCCAGTACCAAAAAATACCTTATTATGTGAGCCAACACAAAAAATAACCCATATAATGTGCACCAGGACAAAAACCACCCCCTTATAATGTGCGTCAGTACATATGAGATCCTCAGACCTCCATAACAGATCCTCAGATCAGACCCCCATATCAAACCTTCATGTTAGACCCCCCATATCAGACCTCAGATCAGACCCCCTATAGCCTTCCATGTCAGACCCCCCTCATATCAGACCACTTTAGACCTCCATGTGAGACCCCCATATCAGACCTCAGATCAGCACTTCATGTCAGACCCACCGCCCATATCTGACCCCACTTAGACCTCCATGTCAGACCGCAGATCAGGACTCCATATGAGACAGGGCCCCCATATCAGACCTCAGATCAAACCCCCATTAGACCTCCATGTCAGACCCCCAAGTATCAGACCTCAGATCAGACTTGAAAATATATAAACTTAACGCTCCTGCTCCACCGCCACTCTCCCGATCCAGCGCTCTTCCCTGCATTCGAGCTCCCTCTTCTTCTCTGGTCCAGTACACACTATGTCTTGACGCTGTAGGCAGTCAGGACAGTGGAGCACAGCCATTTTTTTCTTTAACACATCAAGGGTTAAAAGCCAAGCAAAACACAATATTTATTACCCTAATTCTGCGGTTTACATAAACACCCCACATATGGTCATAAACCGATGTAAGGGCACACGGCAGGGTGCAGAAGAAAAGGAGCGCCATATGGTTTTTGGAAGGAAGATTTTGCTGAATTGGTTTTTAGATTCCATGTCCCATTTGAAGCCCCGCTGATGCACCCTTACAGTAGAAACTCCCAAAAAGTGACCCCATTTTGGAAACTAGGGGATAAGGTGCCAGTTTTATTGGTACTATTTTGGGGAACATATGATTTTTATTTGCTCTATATTATGTTTTTTGTGAGGAAAGGTAACCAAATAATGGCTGTTTTGGCATCGTTTTTTTTTTAACATTGAATTTGGTATCTGGTATTACTGTAGGGGAAAGCTTGGGATCTAGTGATCACCAGTCAGTGTGGTTTACTATAAGTACAGTGACTGAGTCACACCACACAAAAACAAAAGTTTTAGATTTTAGAAAAACTGACTTTTCTAAAATTAGATTAAAAGTATACAAGTCCCTATCAGATTGGAAAAGTTTCAATGGAGTCCAGGAGAAATGGGACTACTTAAAAGTGGCACTATTGAGGGCAACAGAAAACTGCATTAGGCTTGTCAGTAAAAGCAAAAAAGGAAGAGCCCACTGTGGTACTCAGCAGAAGTGGCCAAAATCATTAAAAACAAAAAGATAGCATTTAGTAATTATAAAAAAAAATATAAGAGGATGAAAGGGAAATTTATAAGATTAGGTACAGAGAGGCCAAACAAGTTATAAGAGCTTCTAAAGCACAGGCAGAAGAGAAATTAGCTCAGTCAGTGAAAAAAGGCGATAAGACATTCTTCCAGGGGCGTAGCTATAGGGGGTGCAGAGGTAGCAGTTGCTACCGGGCCCAGGAGCCCGAGGGGCCCAAAGACCCTGGCATTATAGAAAGTGCATGCTGGTCAATTTACACCTCTTGCTGGAGGGAAGGGGTTAGGTCAAGAAATTGGCATGAAGGGGTGCCCTTTCAAAGTTTGCCTCAGGCAGCAGGAATGCTATATGCTCCCCTGCCCCTTGCCAACAAGCACTACGGGAAGGGGGCCCCAAGCTGAACTCATGCACCAGGGCCCATGAGCTTTTAGCTACGCCCCTGCATTCTTCAGATACATAAATGAAAAAAGGAAACTAAAACAAGGTATTACCAAATTAAAAACAAAAGAAGGAAGGTATATGGAAGAAGATAAAGAACTAGCTGACTGCCTCAATGAATACTTCTGTTCAGTTTTTACAAAGGAAAATGAAGGAAAAGGACCTCAGTTAGGGAGGAAGACTAATTAATCTTTTGATGCATGTGTCTTTACAGAGGAAGAGGTTCTAAGTCAGCTGTCTAAAATTAATAAGAATAAGTCACAGGGGCCTGATGGGATACACCGAAAGCTATTAAAAGAGCTGAACGGGGAACTAGCAAAACCATTAACATATTTATTTAACCAATCACTGGTAACAGGAGTCGTCCCAGAAGATTGGAAATTAGCAAATGTTGTGCCAATTCACAAGAAAGGTAGTAGGGAGGAATCGGGCAACTATAGGCCAGTAAGCCTGACATCAATAGTGGGGAAATTAATGGAAACCATACTTAAGGAGAGGATTGTGGAACATCTAAAATCCCATGGATTTAAAGATCAAAAACAGCATGGGTTTACTTCAGAGAAATCATGTCAAACTAATCTTATAGATTTTTTTGATTGGGTGACTAAAAAAATAGATGGCGGAGGTGCAGTAGACATCGCTTATCTAAACTTTAGTAAGGCTTTTTATACTGTACATCATAGAAGGCTTATCAATAAATTGCAGTCTTTGTGCGTGGACTCCCATATTGTTGAATGGATTAGGCAGTGGCTGAGGGACAGACAACAGAGGGTTGTAGTCAATGGAGTATATTCAGACCATGGTCTTGTTACTAGTGGGGTACCTCAGGGATCTGTTCTGGGACCCATATTGTTTAATATCTTTATCAGCGAAATTGCAGAAGGCCTTGCTGGTAAGATGTGTCTTTTTGCTTATGACACAAAAATTTGCAACAAGGTTGATGTTCCTGTTGTAACTAGGTAAATGTGGGCACTACACAAGGGTCAATTGGGCCACGTTGTTCTCTAACTCCTGAGGGACAGTGGCATTGTATTTAACAGTTCATTTTAATGTATATTGCTATGCTTTTATGTGTGTATCAGGCCTATCAGGATGTAGTTCCTCCTCCTAGACAGTAGAGGGAGCTAGGGAACCCCTAGTATAAATAGTTAGGTCCTGTGCAGGGAAAGGGTCTGTGTAGTCAGGAGTCTGTGTAGAGACAGAAGAGAGTGTGCACTTGAGCAGAGAGGAGCTGAGGGCCACCTCCTGACATGCAGCTAGGACAGCCCAGGCTTCTAGTTGCCACCAGGGGAAGAAGTTACCTCCTGAGAAACCTGCAGTTCCCACAGCCAAAGTGCAGAGCAGAGCAGAAGTGTAACCAGCCAACCTGAGGGCTGAAGGGCAGATTTTACTGAAAGCAAGGATATATATATACCTGAGGAAGTTTTTATACCAAGGATAAAGCCAGCATTTGGGCATACGGCCTTGGGATAAAGACAGACAGGAGTTCTGAGGAATGGTGCACAAAATTTCTGAGGAAAGGTGCAGCCTGATCTGTAAGTGTTTTAACCCTCTGAGTATCTTGCAAGAACATTGTGCCTGCCATTTGTAAAAGCCTGCTTATAATTGCTACTGCCATGTAAAACTGAACCTAGCATGTACAAAGTTAACTGTTTCCAGTAAAAGGAAGTTTTGGTTCACCACAACATTGTGTTCCTCAATTATTCCTATCATAAATCGGTGTGCCACCGTTACTGGCACTGGCGTCATGAACTTAAAGGGATCTTGCCACCGGCACTTTAAATCTGCAACATCCAGGGCACCTCACCTACCACCAGCCTGGCCCCTATATACAGAGAGTGCCCCAGAGGATCCAAGTGCCAGCCTCTCCATCACTGCTGTACGCCTGCCCAGGGTCTCCCATAAACTGCGAGTAACCAAGAGCAACCCTCGTTTGCCTATTAACCGTGACCTCACCATCGCCATACCCTGCAGGGCTGCGTACTGCAGATACACCAAATGGAAAAGGATTTAGGAAAACTAGAGGAATGGTCAAAAATCTGGCAACTAAAATGTAATGTTGATAAGTGCAAGTTAATGCACCTGGGGCGTAAAAACCCAAGAGCAGAATATAAAATCAGTGATGCAGTCCTAACCTCAGTATCTGAGGAAAGGGATTTAGGGGTCATTATTTCAGAAGACTTAAAGGTAGGCAGACAATGTCATAGAGCAGCAGGAAATGCTAGCAGAATGCTTGGGTGTATAGGGAGAGGCATTACCAGTAGAAAGAGGGAGGTGCTCATGCCGCTCTACAGAGCACTAGTGAGACCTCATTTGGAGTATTGTGCGCAGTACTGGAGACCATATCTCCAGAAGGATAGTGATACTTTGGAGAGAGTTCAGAGAAGAGCTACTAAAATAGTACATGGATTGCAGGATAAAACTTACCAGGAAAGATTAAAGGACCTTAACATGTATAGCTTGGAAGAAAGACGAGACAGAGGGGATATGATAGAAACTTTTAAATACATAAAAGGAATCAACAAGGTAAAAGAGGAGAGAATATTTAAAAGAAGAAAAACTGCTACAAGAGGACATAGTTTTAAATTAGAGTAAAAGGATTAAAAGTAATATCAGGAAGTATTACTTTACTGAGAGAGTAGTGGATTCATGGAATAGCTTTCCTGCAGAAGTGGTAGCTGCCAATACAGTGAAGGAGTTTAAGCATGCATGGGATAGGCATAAGGCCATCCTTCATATAAGATAGGGCCAGGGGCTATTCACAGTATTCAGTATATTGGGCAGACTAGATGGGGCAAATGGTTCTTATCTGCCGACACATTCTATGTTTCTATTTCCCCCCTTTGTGTTCCAGCAGTCATGCCCTTTTCATTTTTCCTTAATTTTTATTTTTTATTTTTCAGGATTAGTTTTAGGTTTTTTAGCAACCATTTTAGGGTATATATAGTGTATGAAATAACTTTGATTATTTTATTTTTAGGGAGGAAGATAAAAAAAACTGCAATTTGAACATTCACTATGTGGTATAAATAACTTAACTTTATTATGTGGATCAGTACAATGATGATAATGTCAAACTTCTGGGGGCGTGTCTGGACGCCATCTAAGATGGCTGCTTAAGCGCTCGGCTCCCGCCTGCACCACCGCAATCTGGCCAGCGACACCCATACCACCGCCTGCATGGGGAAGAAAACTTCTCCCCGCAGGTCCTCTCCTCCTCCCCATCTCCCTCACCGCCCAAGACGCTGGAGGAGTGCTGGGTGCGGGCTCCCAGAACGGCTCTCCTGGCAAGACCCTCCACTCAGCAGGGAGCCACCCGACATTGCTCCCTCCCGCCACCTGCCACAGCGCTGGAGCGGGAGTATCTATCAGAGGGGAGAGACCGACCACCTACCATTACAGAGGCGGCCCCATTGTCCAGAGCCCTTGTGCCTCAGAAGACTGGATCTGAGCTCTCCCCTGCTACAAGAGAATTCCTGCCTGCAACCTCCAAGCACCCAGGAGACAACATGGCTGCTCGGGAGGAGGGTACACAGCAGAGGACTGAGGATCCAGGTACTGTGCCCCAACCCACCCCACAGATCTCAGCCTCCACATGCTCCCCTAGGAGACGACATACAGCCCTTTCTGGGGACCCCTGGTCTGCCCCTCTTGAGGCTATCTCATCTGCCCTAGCCAATGACAACAGCAGCTCCCCATTCCCTCCAGATGCCTGGGCTAGCTCACCACGCCCACCTCTGCTGGATGCTATATCCCCCCCTGCTGCTCCTGATCCCCCACATTCCTGGGAAGTATACCTCATCCAATTCCCTACAAAGGAGGACTTTCGGATGCTCATATCTGAAGTTAAGGACGCCTTAACAGCAGGGCAGAGATCGCCGTTGTCCACAACGATATTAAGCACATTGTCGACCGTGTGGACTGATTAGAAAATGCACATGATGACACCAGACAGTATATCTCAGCCCTTCACGAGTCTGTAACACCTCAAACAGCTGCTCTTAGGGAAATTGGTAGGCATCTGGAGGACCTTGACAATAGGGGTCGTAGAAATAATATCAGAGCACGGAGTCTGCCGGAGGCAACTGGGAACGAAGACCTTTTTGTCACCTTGGAGGCCGCCCTCGCACAAGATAAAATTAGATAGAGCCCAAGGGCACCGCCGCTCGTCCCAGAGAAATAATTTGCTGTGTCCACGATTATACTCTCAAAGAGACCATTATTTGATGGGGCCCCCCGTGCAGATCTTCCCTGACCTCTCCTGGCTTGCCTTGCAAAAAAGGAAACACCTACAGCCCCTCCTCACACTACTACGAGACCTTGAAATAGCATATCGCTGGGGATTTTCATTTGCCTTGACAGCACGCCAACAGGGAAAGACTGCAACCCTCTGCTTCTTCTCATATCTGCACCCTTTCTGTGAGACGCTGGGACTTTCTGTACCTGCAATGACGGACTGGGATATTGAACCTCCTGTACCACCTCCCCCTTGCGTCTGGTCCCAAGTGGTAAGGAAGAGAAGAGCTGGTCCGAATGCGGGTTCTTCCCCATCCCCGCGGGCCCTCCCATCCCCAGGACATCGGTCGCCTGACTGAGCTCTCTACCCTGAATGAAGAGGGACGATCTTGATTCTGCCTCTGAGTTACCTACACGAACGGTAGTTCTTCTTTATTGTTGTAAACATCCTGCATATTTATGTTCCAATTTGCCATACTTATTTGCTATTTAGCCAGTTACTTATATAGTGTTGTCTAGTTTTAGCTTTTATGGTATAGGCCTACCCGAGCACTGGTTGACCTTAGAAGGTCTAGTTAGCCTGTTTTTGCTTCGCAAGGAGCCTCTGTCAGTTGACCTCTGTTGCCTCTAGCAGGTATATATATATCTCTGGGAATCGCCATTCATTGTTAATTATATGTCTTTGACTTTCATCTTGTTTTGTGTTGACTGCCCCTCCCTCTTGTTTCCATCTCCCTCTCTAGCTAGCTCACAATCTTGGGCCCAAGCTCTTCTAAACCCTGATCCCGGCGCTGGACGAGAATTCACCAGGTGCCAGGATATTAGGCTAGCCATCAAGGAACACGCAGAACTACAGCATGTGAATATTGGTAAGCTGTATTCTCCCCACAATCCACTCTCTCCTACATCAGCATGGCGCAGTGTGTGACCCTACATGTCAAGGGACTCAACTCCAACTCCCAGAGGAGACTTTTGCTTTTGGAGTTGAAGTCCCTCAAAGTCCCTCACTTTGTTGAAAATTCCTCCTTTCGCTTTGCAACTCACTTATATCCCACTGCATACTCGGCCACACATTCTCGTAGGAAGGCGGGAGTCGCAATTCTCATATCAGCCCACTGTCCCATCAGAATAGAATCTTCAATATTAGATCTGCAGGGGCGCTACATTATTCTGAGAGGTAAACTGGCAGGTCAGTCAATCACACTTTGTAATTTGTATGCCCCAAACACATCTCAGATTAATTTCCTTAAAGGATAACTGTCACACTTAGACCCTAATTTAAATTTTCATATAGTTACTAATAACATGATATTCCAGAATCAGTTACTATTAGACTGACTTACCCCATATTTAATAAGATTCAGCCCTTAGCAACCAGTCTGCATAAAACTGCAATTTACCTATTCAGTTAAGATGGCCGCCACTGTCCCCACCCTGAGGCTAATCCCGCCTGCCCTCACTAGCCAGTAACAATAGCCCCCCAAAAGTGTCAGTAACCAGAGCCCTCCCCCTAAAGGGTTAATCTCCTGCAGCACAAAGGGGTCCTCTTACCACATGTGGCTTTCATTTATACACTGAGCAGACGGCAGATCTCCCTTCCCTGGTCTGCGCTGCTTCAACTCTGCATTGTCCCAGTCTTCTGAGTGAGGGAGCGTCTGCCAAGCGCAGGGACAGGGAGAAGTGCACACAGCCCAGGCACTGTTATCAGCTGCTGGGGAGGACCTGGCCCTAATCATTTACTTACAGTCCCTGGCATAGCAACCTGATTTTAAGCACAGGTAAAAGCAGGCAGTACAGGAACAAAACTGTGGAATTAAGGGGTAATTGAATACACAGTGAAAAGTTGAAATAGGGCCACCAAGGAGATATTAATCACCACAATCCAATACTCCCAAAAAATAAAAAAATATGACAGTTATACTTTAAGGCCTCATGCATACGACCGTTGTGTGTTTTGCGGTCCGCAAATGGCAGATCCGCAAAACACGGATGGCGTCCGTGTGCGTTCCGCAATTTGTGGAACGGCACGGACAGCCTTTAATATAACTGCCTATTCTTGTCCACAAAGCGCGGACAAGAATAGGACAGGTTAGATTTTTTGGGGCGGCGCCACGGAACAGAGCAACGGATGCAGACAGCACACGGAGTGCTGTCCGCATCTTTTGCGGCCGCATTGAAGTGAATGGGTCCGCTACAGAGCCGCCAAAACTGCGGCTCGGATGCGGACCAACGGTCGTGTGCATGAGGCCTAACAGAGTGTTCCACAAGGTTTTCGGATCTCCTGACCCATTAGTCCTACTGGGAGGAGATTTTAACTTTATTTTTTCTGACTCCATGGACAGGTTGGCCCTACCAGGCAGGCCCTTACACTCCACACAGCAGCGTTTAACTAGGGATTTTCGCAGATTAATTAGGAGATTAATTAGGTCCTTTTCCTTCTACTCCGATCCCCATGGTACCCACACTCAAATAGATTTCTTCTTTGGAACCATTTCCACCCTTCGTGTGCTGAAGGGAGCCAATGTGGGTCAAATCACTTGGTCCGACCATGCCCCAGTAATGGTCAGAAAAGACTTTGGTTCAGGACATACCCGACAATGTCACTGGTGTCTTAATGACACCCTCCTTAAGAGACCACCACTATGGGATGAATTGCGCGGGCACCTTAAATCTTACTTTGAGCTTAATGTAGGGTCAGTGATGGATGGATATTTCTTATGGGAGGCCCATAAAGCGGTCATGAGAGGGCACTGTATCGCCCTGGGCACAAGACAAAAAAAGGACTCAATAGCTACAGTTAGGTCCCTGAAATCTCGTTTGCATAAATTGGAGGAGGCAATGTCTGCCCATCCAACTCGCTGCACGCTTAAACGCATAGTTGACACCCGAGCACATCTGAATAGGATGGCTGTGGGTAGAGTCAACAAACTAATGTTATATACTCAACAACGCTACTATGCATGGGGGAATAAGCCTCACACATTGTTGGCCAAGCAACTAAGAAATCATCCCCCACAAACAGACCCATGTGCAGTCAGGGGAGCAGATGGGATGGTCCACTATGACCCCAAGGAAATTGCAGAGCGGTTCTCGATATAATACACCGTCCTCTATAATCTGCCCAGTGATCTCCCCACTAATGAAGAGACTAGGGAGCGCTTATTGCAGACATTCTTGACCTTGTGTGACCTTCCCACCCTGTCGACTGCAGATGTTAATGCCCTTAATGGACCTGTAACTGAGGAGGAGATAGAGGAGGTAATTGACCACTTACCAGAGGCCAAGTCCCCTGCCTCTGATGGCTTTTCCTATAAATATTACAACATTTTTAAGACGGAGTTGATCCCTCATATGTCAAATCTCTTTAATCAATTCCTATCAGGTGATACAGTGCCTACTGATATGTCCCGCTCATATCTGACGTTAATCCCGAAACTTGGAAAAGACCCCCTCGACTGTCAAAATTATAGGCCTATTGCATTACTTAATTCGGACCTCAATATTTTTACTAAAATACTAGCCTCTCGCCTAAATGCTTTTCTCCCCTCATTGATCCATAAAGACCAGGTAAGTTTTGACCCATGTCGACAGGGTGGTGATAATACACAACAAACCATTGACTTGCTGGAGGTAGTTGGCCGCTTGGGAGAGGAAGCATTGCTTCTTAGTCTGGACGCCGAAAAAAAACGTTTGACCACTTAAGTTGGCTGTTTCTGTTTGTGACCTTGAAAGCATACAGTCTCTCTGGCCCTTTTGTTCGGGCCATCCGAGGTTTATACTCCTCCCCTACGGCGACAATCGAGCTTCCACACACTGAGTCTCAAACAATACACATAGTCAATGGGACACGACAGGGGTGTCCCTTATCTCCCTTATTATTAGCTATGTGTATTGAACCCCTAGCGGCTAAAATTAGGGCTTGCCCAGATGTCAAGGGTATTATGGTCGGGGATAAAGAGTTCAAGCTGTCACTATATGTGGACGATGTCCTCCTCACCCTCACTAAACTCCATATCTCCCTCCCAAACCTCCACTCCATATTGCAAGAGTTTGGACGACTGTCGGGGTATAAGGTTAACACCCATAAAACTGAGACTCTACCACTCAATATACCTCAGGCGAACCTTGGCCCCCTTCGGGCAAACTTTGGAAGGAGGTCATATTACGATACTTGGGTGTAAACCTTACCCACCGTCACATAGACATCTACAAACGTAATTTCCCACATATATATAAATTAGGGATCTCCTCGCGAAATGGCAAACACTCCCCATTGTGGCAGTAAAGATGACAATCTTACCTAAGATCCTATACCTGTTTGAGACCTTACCCGTCCCGGTTCCCCTCAAAGATTTAAGATCTGTTCAGTTACAGCTCCTCCAATTTATATGGGCTGAGAGACGCCATAGGATCCCTAGGTCTGTACTCCTGTCTAGCATTTCTTGGGGTGGTCTGGGAGTACCCGACCTGATCAAATATTATTGTGCAGCTCAGTTACATTGCATCACAGCTTGGGCATCTCTGCAGCCTTATTCTATCTGGATGCAGATAGAGAGACTCTGGCTGGCTCCTATGCACCCTAATTCTATGCTATGGTCTAGCCCCTATAGTGCTTCTGCACAAAGGGAACTTTTAGGGCCCATGGTCTGCACTAAATCCATATGTCGGACCTGTAGTGGTAGATTCCCCCTGATCTCCCACCATTCCTCCATGACTTCTTTTTTATATCATCCACTACTCCCAGCGAGTCTCACTACTTCAGCAACGAGACTATGGTTTCAGCGTGGTGGCTTTCGCTTTGCAGACATTGTATACCCATTCACTAGGGACCTGTTACCTTCCTCACCTGTACAGAGCAAATATAGCCTTCCCTCCTCGACCAACTACTTTTATGTTCAGATTAGACATTTTGCCCAAGCATTTGAGTGCCTTTGTAGAAGAGGATGCATATGAAGGGATTGATATCTGAGATTTACTCTATTTTGTTGATCCCCTTATTATTATTATTTCTTTTCTTTTCAGCTAAAAGAGTACGACAAGACGCTGGATTTCCACATAGCCTTTATTGTTTTTTTGTCTGTCTTCTATTGCACATACCATCTGATGTTGTATCATGTGATTTTTTTTTTTTTTTGCTGGCTACTTTGTTCATTTTGCCTTGTTCGCTTTACTTTGTACAAGTGTGCATGCAGTTTAAACAGATTTGTACTGTTGTATTTCAATAAAAATTCAATTATAAAAAAAGTTAAACTTATATATATATATGTTATAATTTTTTGATTTCCCTTTCCTCCTGCAGGCTTTCAGTTCCCCAAATGACGCCCCCCCCCCCCCCCACCTCCTCCTCCAGACTGAAGGAGGCGGCGGAGGGGCTGCTTTATTTGCATAAAAAATTTGAGCGCTTTTTTTTAACAGGCTACCGTATTTTCCGCTCTATAAGACGCACTGGCCCCATAAGATGCACCTAGGTTTTAGAGGAGGACAATATTAGACCTCTGGTCAGACCACCATTTAGACCCCAAATGTTAATCAGACCTCAGATCAGACTCCCAATGTGAATGACCCCCAATTAGACCTCAAATAAGAGCCCCATGCCTCATATCAGCCCCCCCATATGCCTCTCACCAGCCCCAGCAGCATTATATTAGCCCCCATTGCCTGTCACCATGCCCCCAGCAGCGTTATATTAGCCCCCATTGCTTGTCACCATACCCCCAGCAGCATTAAATTAGCCACCAATGCCTGTCACCATGCCCCAGCAGTGTTTTATTAGCCCCCATCAGCGTTATATCAGCCACCAGTATCCTTATATTAGCACCCATCAGCCTCATATGTAATAAAATAAAAAAGCACTTACCTTTCCTGCTCCAGACGCCCCACCCCTCTCCTCCAGCGCTATCCTCTTCCTTTTGCCAAAGCCTGTGCTGTGAACTGGCGCGCACACTGTGCGCAGCCCTGCACAGCCGACAGCCAGGAAGTGGTGAGTACAAAGCCTTTACCGCTTCATGGTCCTCCGGTACTAATGCGTGCTACCATAATGGAAGCGCTCATTAGTATTCGCCCCATAAGACGCAAAAAAAAATACGGTATTTGTTACCAACAACTACCATCCATAGCCATATATTTGCTGTCACTTTGACATTACTAATGTTGTCTTAAGAATCTTGAAAGGGGTTGAAAACAGACTTAGGAGACCTCAGAGTATCATACATTACTCTTCAGTTGTTTTGATATGGATCAAATGTATTCTAATGACCGATTAGTACATATCAGACCTAAAATGAATTTCAAGAAATTCACTCATTTCTAATCGCACAGTGATACAGATACTGATAGCAGACCTGGGAACCTTTGTTAGGCCCTCACTATCCTTGTAACACATCTGTACCCCACGATCGCATTGTGGGGTGAAGATAGCCAAACTGAGGGAGCCCCGTCCCTCTGTCAAACACCTTAGCTGTCATGATCACTATTTACCATAGCATCTAAGGAGTGAAACAGCTGGGATCAGAGCTAGCTCTGGTCGCAGCACTTTTGGTGGGGGCCCAGCTGTGTATCAAAGCAAGCTCCCTCTATAATATTGTGGGGACATTGGACACACAAGAATGTCATGACAGAACAAGCACTAGCTCATGGTGTGCAAATCAGTCATTAATCATTACGACCCCCTAATGCCCGGGCCCTTCAGATAGGTTATACTTACCCCACTCCCCGTGTCACTCCTGCTCCCCGTCGTGTGGATCAAAACATCCGATGCTGGGGGGTGGGGGGGGGGTGCCAGGGCACAGCCAATAGCGGGCTGCAAAGGGGATGAGCCTCCCTAGCGTTGCAGGTGATACTAGTGAGGCTTGTCCCCGTCGCAGCCTGCTATTGGCTGAACAACTGCCCCCGTCACCAGATGTTTTGATCCGCGCGACAGGGCCATGCGGGGAGCAGGAGAAATCTAGTAAATATCTAGTAAATATAGAGCCAGCACATTGAATTTATAATTAGTCACATACGAGCATAAAAACAAGTAGTGAATACTTTTAGAGCATCTACATTACTAGGACTATATGAATTGTGATGGCTGCCAGCCTGTTAATGTGACACATATTTCCAATGCTACATGTAAATGTATTTTTCCCTCCAGTATTTCTATCTTTCTAGAGATTTATGATAATTTACTTGGCCATGTTAAGAAAAAATAAAAATAAATCTGGTGTAGAACATACAGCAGAAGAATATCCGTACATGGAAACTATTCTACCAACTAATTTAATAAATGCAGTTTGTATAATTTAGTCTTTTTTTAACCCTTTCACCAGGAGTTTCTGGACATTGTTGCATTTCTGGTAGCTGATACAATTTTCATAGTTCTGCCAAGTGACACCTGAATTACAGAAAATGAATTCCAATTATACCCCCATACATATACATCTTCTGAACGTTGACATCTGGCACATTGTCAAAAAGCTGCCTAGCACTTCACAATAATCACATTGTGATTCTGAAATAACCGGCACATAAGAGCTAGCTTTCACTTGCAAATGTGATACAAATGCATATGTTTTTTAAACCTCGGTTTATTGGAGAATGTACAAAAAACAAAGAAGTTCAACAATGAATGTAGATGGACGTTCACAAATAAAGTAACCACAATGTATAGAGATCACTTACAAAGGAGTAATCAGGAATGTATGCATAACCATACAATATAAAACAAAAACATGTTTGCAGCAGATCACAAACATAGTAATATGTCCCAACATTACATACAGGAAAATATAAGAGGGAACGAATCTTCATGTCAGAGCAACAGTTTATGTAATTTACCTACAGAAAGAATTTAAAGAGGCCAAAAGGGAATCAGCAGTGTACAAAGTAGAAAATTATGAACCAAATAAGCCCCATAACTTGTGAAATGTATCTTGACAACCTCGACCCCTGTACACAATAGATTATATGGTACTTCAGAGTTGATGACATTCTTCCACATAAATAAACATACCTCTGGGCATAGTGGAACTGGCATTCCTATCAGCCTAGATAGAAAATCCGTGGCCTCTTCCCAAACAGTGAATAATAATACATTCCTGTGGCATATGCCAGATAAGGCTACTTTCACATTAGCGGTAGTCTTCTCCGTCAGACTGTTCCGGCAGGTGAACAGCCTTCCAGATCCGTGCTGCCGCTAGTGCATGCGTGCCGCCGGAAGTCCGCTCCGGCCCAATTCACTATAATCTGGAGTTTTATTCGGGCCGCCTCTCGGCATGTTTGCTGTAGAATACATGGGATTCGCGTCCCCACCTATCCTTTTGTTGAACTTGATGGACTTATGTCTTTTTTCAACCGTATCAACTATGTAATTATGTAACAATGTGTGTAATATGTAGAGACAAGAGAGTCTGCCTCTAACTGCTCCTCACTCCTCCTCAGGGGCGTAACTGCCACCGTACGGTTAGGGCTGCACCAGTAAGGGGCCAGAGATTCTAGATCCTGGGTTGGGACATCAGCCAGGCATCTTAAGATAACTATATAGGACACCCACAGCAGCAGGGGGCCAGCATTCTACAGCCTGACTCCTCTGTCCAGTGCTGCACTGTCAAATAAAAAAAAAAAGAGAGAAAAACAACAAAGTGGAGTTAAAAATGTGGAATAGTAGGGGGCGAGGGGGGGGGGGGGAAGGGATGGGAAGAAAGGAATGGAAAGATATAGGAGCGCCAGAGGACTACTCGGATCGAATGGTGTGTTCCCAATAAGTGGGAGTATGAAAAAAAGAATGGAGCAAAGACTGTTAGTGAGTTGGTCCATGTAGGCAGCTACCCAGTGAGTCCAAATCAGCCCAAAGGGGGTGAAAGGCAACCATAGGGAAGAATAGTGAAAAAATGCAACTATGTGTACTCCGGGCACCAAATTACTGTCAATAGTTACATGAGTTGATTTTTTTTAGCTAGATCATAGTTAATCTATGTTTCTATATAACTTACCAGGAAAGATTAAAGGACCTTAACATGTATAGCTTGGAAGAAAGAAGAGACAGAGGGGATATGATAGAAACTTTAAAATACATAAAGGGAATCAACAAGGTAAAAGAGGAGAGAATATTTAAAAGAAGAAAAACTGCTACAAGAGGACATAGTTTTAAATTAGAGGGGCAAAGGTTTAAAAGTAATATCAGGAAGTATTACTTTACTGAGAGAGTAGTGGATGCATGGAATAGCCACCTAAATTGGGAGAGCAGGCCACCTAAAGCCTGCATTTAGACTGCTGGAGGCAGAACCGCCGACAAGGTGACGTTTTTTGTTATGCATGAACTTTCTACTCGGTGTGAACAGACACCAACCTTGCAAACAGTGTTTTTTTGTTTGACCTTATGTGTGAATAAACACGGACATTTGAATTACAAACTTGTATTTTGCCTCTGTACTGCACCCGCTTATGCCAACTACCAGAGCGAATCCCCACAATATATATACATACATATACACTGCCTATCCAAAAAAAAAGTCGCCACCTGGATTTAAGCATATATTTATGAGATTCCTATTGGATAATTACTGCATGGGCGATTATCTTTCAGCTGGCAAGTTATTTAACCCCAACTGGTGCAATGAGTTGCTTCTATTTCTTAAACAACCATGTCGAAAGACACATTTTGTGGTCGTGGAAAAGATGTGAGTCTGTTTGAGAAAAGTCAATTCATTGACATGCATCAAGCAGAGGAAACATCTAAGGAGATTGCAGAAACTACTAAAATTGGGTTAAGAATTGTCCAACGCATTATTAAAAACTGGAAGGATAGTGGGGACCCAGTGTATTCGAGAAAGAAATGTGGTGGGAAAAAATCCTGAATGATCGTGATCGGCGATCACTTAAACGTTTGGTGAAATCAAATCGAAGAAAAACAAGAGTAGAACTCAGGACTATGTTTAATAGTGAAAGTAAGAGCATTTCCTCATGCACAATGCAAAGGGAACTCAAGGGATTGGGACTGAACAGCTGTGTAGCCGTAAGAAAACCACTAATCAGTGAGGCAAACCAGAAAAAAAGGCTTCAATTTGCTAGGGAGCATAAAGATTGGACTCTGGAGCAATGGAAGAAGGTCATGTGGTCTGATGAGTCCAGATTTACCCTGTTCCAAAGTGATGGGCGCATCAGGGTAAGAAGAGAGGCAGATGAAGTGATGCACCCATCATGCCTAGTGCCTACTGTACAAGCCTGTGGGGGCAGTGCTATGATCTGGGGTTGCTGCAGTTGGTCAGGTCTAGGTTCAGCGACAGTATGTGCTCCAAGAATGAGTTCAGCTGACTACCTGAACATACTGAATGACCAGGTTATTCCATCAATGGATTTGTTCTTTCCTAATGGCACGGTCATATTCCAAGATGACAATGCCAGGATTCATCGGACTCAAATTGTGAAAGAGTGGTTCAGGGAGCATGAGACATCATTTTCACACATGGATTGGCTACCACAGAGTCTAGACCTTAACCCCATTGAGAATCTTTGGGATGTGCTGGAGAAGGCTTTGCGCAGCAGTCAGACTCTACCATCATCAATGCAAGATCTTGGTGAAAAATTAATGCAACACTGGATGGAAATAAATCTTGTGACATTGCAGAAGCTTATCGAAACAATGCCACAGCGAATGTGTGCCGTAATCAAAGCTAAAGGCTTTTTTTTGGTGGCAACGTTTTTTTGAACTCCTATGAGTTCTGCATCCCCTTTATCCATGAAAAATTGGTATAGGGGCCAGTCATTTCTAGTTATGCCCCTGCTCCTCCTCTCCTTCCCCTCTCCATAGATTTCTAAGTTCAAATTTAATTTGATACTTCAATAAGCCAAAAGCCTGTCTTGGTCTCTCAATATGGATTTATCAAAAAATTTTGAGAGAATGTTAGTTTAGGCTACTTTCACGTCAGCATTTTGGCTTTCTGGGCCAAAACGGTTCAGTTTTGCTCCTATTCATTGCCAATAGATACAAAACTGATCCGTTTGCATCAGTTCCATTTTGCTGCAGTTTTCTGTCCGGTCTGCAAAACGTAACAAACTGGATTTGGCATGAAAATCAATGTAAGTCTATTAGGGCCGGATCCGTTTTTATCGTTATCGAAAAAACTGGATCTGGCATCATTGACTTACATTGATTTTCATGCCAGGTCTGGTTTGTTCTGTTTCGATTTAATACAACTGCATATGAACGGAATGGATGCATAGTGTTGTATTAAATGAAATTGATCAGTTTTATTCAGGTTTTGAGATCCTCTGCTTGATCTCAAAACCTGAATTAAAAAAAAAAGCACAGATGTGAAAGTATGTGTTCACAAACTGGTGCGCTCACCAGACACTACCACATCGGAGCTCTGCCTGCCTCCTACCAAAAGGCTTCAAGGTAAATACAAGAAAATATCCTTGGCTGGCTCACGGTAAAACATTACATTTAAGGTACAATTAAAGACATATAACATTACAATAATATAATTAAAATATATTGAGATCTCATAAAGCATACACCCCAAATAATAATTTATCGGTCTTGGTCCCTTTTAGTTCAGTGTTCACACATGCGGAGCTCACGCATGTGTAATTAAAAATGACGGCTTTGCTGACTAAGAACTTGATCACATTAATTGATATATAGTCTGTGTCACTTTCCACCTTTGTTATATATATTATTTCTTTGAGATACTGGTATCTCTTCACTTATGGACATTATGTCCCCTGTGTAGATAATCCCTGCCCCAATATTCAGAATCTCCCATTGACTGCAAGCACAATTTCGATACTCTAGTTGCTTGGCTATTACCAGTATCTACATTTCATTTTGAAATTCCTGTTGCTTGCAAGAAAAATAAGCACACCTATACCAATGTCAGGGCGTTAATAGCCTGCAAGAGTGTTATTTCACATTTTAATCATGGCTTTATGGTGTGCCCATCAGAGGTAAACATTTAGACTGAAGGACTGTTGACATCCTACAGTATTGTTCAACAGGGAACCGTTCTTGCTGCATAATGACGGGATGATTACGCTCGGTGGTTTGTCTCTTGGCCGAAGATTTAGGATTAAATTTCCTGCTGTCTGAAATGCTTTGGATTGCTGAATTGATGTTGTCCACCGAGCGCTCATTGTCTTTTAATGTCTGCAACCGTAAAATAGCGCTCCATAGAGTTTATTGTTTTGCTGCTGTCAATGTGGTTTTGCTCATTTACGTTACAAAAAATAAATAAAAAAATGGATGACTACATCCCACACCGGCCTTGTAAAAGTGATTGCGCTAGACCAGCATTTAGCAGAGGGGAGGAGGCCAGGGCCAAGAGAAGAAAACCTCATATGACTGACTATTGGAGAGGCGCTCACACCAGATGGAGGCTAGACATGCCAGCAGATTACAATTTGCGGAGACCATGCTGGAGCGCTTATAAATATAGATTCCGTGACCAGGCTGCTGACAGATGGCAGTATAAGGTTCTGACACCATAACTGCCATATATATTTCTTGCTGATCCAAAATGAGGATGGAAATCTCATGAATGTGCGTTTTCTATTTCACCATTGTCAAAGTGGTTTTGCACATTTATTTTTTAAATTAAATCTATTAATGCTGGCCAACCTGCCAATTTCGACAAGACCGCTCAACTGTATAAAGGGGTATACCAACTTTCCCCTGAAAGATGATGTTGAGAGAAAGAGGCTTGTTGAATTTCAGTACGCCCGATCCTTTGAAAAGCCACCACTGGTGGACACTCGCGGCAGCTTATTCCCCTCTCCCCATTGAGAACATATGCATGCTTGGCCAAGCATGCATGTTAATGGGGAAGTCAACTCAAGAGACATAGCTGTCGAAGATGTATTCAGTAGAGCCCTAGAGTTGAAACAAATGGTTCTACACCGTACACCTCCACCCGCAGACTATTCTGCATAAAGACAGTTTGTATGCTAAGTGATACCTGGGAAAGAATTCAAGATTACGATTATGTGATCTGAATATAAATGCCTGCTCATAAAACATCTTGGCAGCTTTGTGCCATAATTGTATTAGCGATCCAGACGGATTAGTCTGCACACAATCCATTTGTTATAATTACCGTTAAACTGAACACTAGGGGGTGGTATTCTTCTGGAAATAATTTCATAAAACAGTCTACAAAAAAAAAGACCAATGATTGGAAATGTGCCTTCGTCTGTGTTACATTTTCACTTAATCGTATTACAGTTCTCATGTAGTTACTTTGTGGCAGAATATATTTAAAAACAGTATGGCAATGTGAAGATATTACACTATTACGTTACCATCTCTGTTGCATTCATATTCACTTTACCTTTTATGAAATACTGTGAAACCTCCGAGAGGACCAGCTAAAATTGACTTGAAACGTGATCTTCTATGGGGTGGTCTTCTCAAAGAAGATGTCCAGGACACATAAAATACGGTAAAACTGAAACTCTATCATAGGAAATCTGGTCTGAATAGGAGGGTGGTCTTCTCAAAGAGGTCTTTTGGAGAAGTTTAACTGTATAATAGCTATTGAAGGGAAATTAATAATAATATGATGGATACATTTGAGGCAGGTGCTGTAGCCCATACATGAGGGACCCTTTAACCCCTTAGTGACCACAAATATGCCTTTTTTACGGCGGTCACTAAGGGGCCTTAGGCTGGGCCGCTGCCTTTTTATGGCAGTCTAGTGTAAGCACTGCACGGGAGCACTAATCCAGGCCATTTAGATGCTTAGATGCTGCAGTCAATAGCGACTGCAGTAACTAATCAGGATTTCCTCTGTCTCCCACCAGCAAGCCGCAAATGACATCCTGGGATGCCAATGTCTCTGTGCGGCAGTCTGAAGCCTACTTAAGGCCCTAGTATTAATAGCTCATTAAATGTCTCTCCATATGCCGGGCCCCCCACGCTGGACTTACCCTGCTCCTGGTCCCCGCACCGCCGCTGCTGGCTCTCCCAGTGCACGGATGCAAACATCCAGTGTCAGGGGCAGCCAACGGCAGGTGGGGAAGGGGGCAAGCCTCCCTAGCATCACTAGGAGCAGCACACTATGCACTTTACATCTTTTAGTAAAGAATGGACAACCCCTTTAAGCTGGCCAGAAAAATTAGGTCCCATGCATTATGGCAGAATTTTCAGTCTGCATCCTATCTCCATTTTCTTCCTGTTATTTTTGTGTATTTCTGTCCTTTGCTACCCAGACAAGT
Organism: Bufo gargarizans; assembly: GCF_014858855.1. Taxonomy (NCBI): domain Eukaryota; kingdom Metazoa; phylum Chordata; class Amphibia; order Anura; family Bufonidae; genus Bufo; species Bufo gargarizans. The sequence goes on along the minus strand of NC_058082.1, from coordinate 73,532,525 downwards.
TTTTTGTACGGTAAGTTTGCGCTGCTGACTTTCAACAAACAGGCTGAAACCTTACAGATCTGACTGTGCTTCTGCTGCTGCTGTATTGGATGTTTTCTTGTCTGCAGAGACCATTAGCTGATCAAACATTAGGTACATATTTTCATTGTTAAGCGGAGAGGATACTTTATTTCTAAAATGCAGCAATGAGCGTTTTATAAATAAGATTATCCAAAGAACAATCCAATATTACTGTGATCATCGTCTAGCACTCCGCATAATTGAGTTCTACACATGTTGCAGAGCCAACAATCAAATTTTAAATATTAGGATAATTATTAGCAATATTATTAAAGGGGTTATCTAGTTTTTAAAAATTAAAGGCCTATTTTTAGTATAAGATATCACTATTAGTTTGTTGAGGGGTGCGACTCTCAGCCCTTCCACAATATGCTGTTTGAAGAGGCTGTGGCCCTTATGCAAGTGCTGTGGCATTTTCGTTGTTTACATTGGTCCAAACTACACAATATCTTGTGTTTCATAGTGGCTGTACCGGGTATTGCAGTTTGATGCATTGAAGTGAATAGGACAAAGAAAAGTTAAGGAAAATTAACCATTGTAAACATCAAAGATGCCACACCATGCGCACAAGTGCCATGATCCCGCCAAACAACTGTGCTGAGTCAGACCTCCACAGATCTAATATTTATGGCTTATCCTAAGGAAAGACCATCCATTTCTAAAACATGGATAACCCCTTCAATCATGTTAAATGACCCAACAAGCATGTGCTCATAAATTGATTGTGTAGACCATCCAGAGCTCTTAGATCACGCAGCTTGGAAATGAGCATACTTGACTCTTCTCTGATCCCTCGCCTCTTGCCATGATTGTCAGTCTGATGCATCTTACTTTTCCGTAGACACAGCTCTACACTTTCTGTGCCTACTGGCGTTGATATACAAGTGGAAAGCTTGTCTACACTAAGGGAAGACCATATGACAACCCACATGTACTCTGTGAGCTAGCAAAATATAAATGTATAGATTACTGGCCAATTTGCTTTTGCTTCTGCTACATGTGTTCTTGTTGTACCACCTAAACGTCTACAGTACAAAAGCATCGATTCAAGAATTTATTTTTTAATCTGGGTTCTTGGATGCAATTTCTTGCTTTTCTTTTCTTGCTTAAAGATAATTCCACCTTAAAATATCCTTATTGTGGACAATTCTTACTTCAAGACACTTACAGTCGGTGGTGGATTCAGGATAGTTTCACACTAATGCTTGTTACATCCGTCAGGCTCATTCAACAGCAACCTGGCAAATGCGCAGAGAATCGGCCTGACAAATACCCTTGCACGTGGCGGAATTTGTCCGGCTAATATCCCGTAATATTTGCCGGGTTGCAGCCGGATCTCCACCAGTCCCCATTATAGTTAATGGGGCCGGATGACAATGCTGTAGCTTCCGACAATGCCAGTTACATAGAGCCGGATGTAACAAGCGCTAGTGTGAAACGCCATGTCTATAGACCACCATCCTGTGCCAACAGGTTTAATTCTGGTTAAAGGGGTTTTCTGGGATTTTGATACTGATGACTAGTGATGAGCGAAGCGAGCTTCAGATCATAGATCCAAAGTCGCTTCGCTCAAAACGTAGGATTCATGCTGTTCGGAGATCAGTCGCCGTACAGCATTAAAATGTATGGCCTTCGATGAGGTGAGTTACGTAAAACTTCTGTATTTGAGGCAGTAAAGAAATAAATGTTAAAATCCCTTGTGGTCCGAGATAGAGAAATAGTTCATGTCAAAATCCATGTTGGTTTATGAGAGAAAAGGTAATTTTTTTAAAATCCCCAGTGTTTACTTCAAATAATAGGTTAATTTTAAAATCTCTTGTGGTCTACGGTAGTATAGAGGTTAATTCCTCATACCTGATGTGACCTCCAGGCTCTTGATTGTTCAGCCTCTTGAAGTGCAGGGAGGGGATAGAGAGTACAACCTCACAGTTCAGCTTAAAGAGGACTTTGGCAGTGGCAGATTACATGGGCACTTTGTGCAGCCATGGGGCCCCCCGAGAGCCTTGAACCCCAATGGCCACCCAAACTGCCCATAATATACAATGGCATGGAAAAGTTTAGCCACTGTTACTGTGAACAGTTAAGCAAGTTGAATATGCAATGATCTCCAAAAGGCATACAGTTAAATATGACACATTCCCTTTGTATTTTAAACAAAACTTTTTTTTATTTTCCTATTTTACATTTTCAAAATAGCAAAAAAGGAAAAGGGCCTGAAGCAAGACTTTGGGCACCCGGCATGGTAATACCTAGCAGCCCCCCCGTCTTTCTTGTTTGAGGGATTTTTATCCATTCTTCCTTGCAAAAGTCTTCCAGTTCTGTGAGATTCCTGAGCTGTCTTACATGCTCTGCTCTTTTGAGAACTATCCACAGATTTTCAATCATGTTAAGATCAGGGGACTGTGATGACCATGGTAAAACCTTCAGTTTGCGCCTTTTGAGGTGTGCTAGGATCATTATCCATTTGTAGAAGACATCCTTTTTTTCAACTTCAGTTTTTGGGTATTTAATATTTGGTGTTATTTGTTTGCTTCCAGAATGTGCTAGAATTTCATTGAATCCATTCTTCCCTCCCTCCCCTACCTGTGAAATGCTCATCGTGCCATTGGCTGCAATACAACCTCAAAGCATGATTGATCCACCAGCAAGCTTAAAGAGGTTGTCTGCTTTTTTATATTGATGACCTAGCCTCAATATCAGATCGGCACTGCCTTCTGTTCATTTGTACCTGCTCGCCATCGCGACTGCAGTGGTAAGCAGGTGTAATTACATCTCAGCCATCTCATTCACATCAATAAGAAGAAGAAGGAGCCATCCCATTGGAGTGAATGGGACGGCTGAGAAATAAATACACCTGCTCACCACTGCGGTTGTGACCGCGAGCAGGGAGCAGGTAAGGCTACTTTTACACTGGCGTTTGGTGCGGATCCGTCTTGTATCTGCACAGACGGATCCGCACCGATAATGCAAACGCTTGTATCCGTTTATAACGGTTCCGTTTGCATTATTCATAAAAAAAAAGTCGGATTCGTCTTGACTTACATTGAAAGTCAATGGGTGACAGATCCATTTTCAATTGCACCATATTGTGTCAGTTACAAAACTGATCCGTCCCCTCTGACAGATCCGTTTGGCTCCACATCGTCAGGCAGACACCAAAACACTGCAAGCTGCGTTTTAAAGACTGCCTCAAAAGCGCAATGGAGACCAAACGCAGCCAAATTGATGCATTCTGAACGGATCCTTATCCATTCAAAAATTGGGGCTTAACTGATCCTTTTTGGGACACTTCTGAGAGCCCTGAAACGGATCTCACAAGCGGACCCAGAAACGCCAGTGTGAAAGTAGCTTAAAGAATGAAGAGAAGGGAGCGATCATATGAGCAATGTTTTCTCTTCAAACAGCTGATCGACAGGGGTGCTGAGAGTCATCCCCCACCAATGTGATATTGATGAATTTTCCCAGGGTTCAGCAACCCTTGGCACTCCAGCTGCTGTGAAACTACAACTTCCAGAGAAGTGAAAGAAGGATTCTGGGAGTTGTAGTTTCAAAACAGCTATAGTGGTAGAGGTTGCTGATCCCTGACCAATCCTGAGGATAGGTCTTGAATATAAAAAAAGCGGACAACCCTTGTAATGGTTGGAGAGATGTTCTTTTCATGAAATTCTGTGCCCCTTTTTCTCCATTGTTCATTGTAGTGAAAGAGTTATGTTTTAACCTCATCAGTCCACAGGACTTGTTTCCATGAAGGCCATATTTGTGCAGGTGTTGCTGAACAGTATAAGAATGTACCAGAACTGCAGATTCTGCTAAATCCTCTGAAGGTCTTTTGCAGTCAAGCGGGAATTCTGATTTGCCTTTCTAGCTATCCTAAGAGCAGCTGCCTCTGAAATATTTCTCTTTTCTTCCACACCTTCTCTTGACCTCCACCTGTTAACTGCCATTTCTTAATTACTTTTCAAACTGAGGAAATGACAAACCGAAAAGGCTTTGCTATCTTCTTACAGCCTTCTCCTGCTTTGTGGGCCTAAACTATTTACATTTTCAGAGTGTTAAGGTCCCTTTAAACGGGATGACGACCTAGCGGATTGTCTGCCGATCGCTAGCGGAGGAGACTGGTGCATTTACATCCAGCGATCTCTACCAGCCCCTCCAGAGTATGATGAGGAGCGATTGCTAATACCATCGCTCTTCCCCATACTATCTCGTTGTTTTCCGGCAGCAGATCGTGTTTACACTGTCCGATCTGCCACTGAGAAACAATGATCTTTTGTGCTTCACAAAAGATACAATTACCCGATGAAAGAGCGTTTTACTCATTCATGGGGTAATCGGCGGTGCATTTACACCGAAAGATCATCATTACTTGTAACGCTCATTAGCGATAATCTGTTCCAATGTCGGCCTGTGTAATGGGCCCTTTAGGCAGCTGCTTGGAACCACCCATGAATGCTGTTTTATAAAGAGAGAGTCTCGGTATTTCCTAATGATGATTAGCCTTAAAGGGGTTGTCTCATCATAGACAATGGGGGCATAGCATATCCCCCTATTGTCTTATAGGTGCGGGTTCCACTGCTGGGACCCACACCTATAGTGGGAATGGAGCCTCGCAAGGTGGTGGCTGGAGGACTCTGGTCTGGCCACCACCAAGCCGGCTCCCCATAGAAGTAAATAGGAGCACACCGCGCATGACTGGCCACCGTTCCCATTCACTTCTATGGGCTTGATGGAAATAGCCAAGCCAGCGCTCGCTTTCGCCGGCTCCATAGAAAATGGATGGAGGGCGGCTGCGCATGCGAAGTGCGTCATCCTTCACTTTCAGGGCTCCATTCTCTATATAGGCTGATTTCAGCGGTGTGTCACTCATGAGCTAAAAGTAAGTGGTTGCTGAGAACCAGTATCATTATAATTTGAGCACAGGCCTTGAAAAAGAGTCAAATCTACCTGAAGAGTCCAGGTTATTCCTAATCTCCTGCTCTTCCGCCCATCTGCTGATGATTGGCAGTTCTCTACTAGACAGAAAGGTATAAAACTAGGTAGAACACTGTCAGTCATCAGCAGGTGCTGGTGGGCAGGGAGAGCAGGAATTCATGAATAACTATGACTCTTCTCAGGTGGCCGGGACTCTTTTCCAGGCCCGGTCTGCAATGATTGTGATGTTGGTTCTCAGCAACCACTTACTTTAAACTTTTAAATGACAGACCGCTGAAATCAACTCACCTGTCTCTACTTTATACTGCCGTTAGTATGGGCAGCACAAAGTTAATGACAGGTTCCCTTTAACATTTCCATACTCTTGGACATTTCCTTTCATCCACTCCTCTGTAAATAATAGCATGAGGTTCACATACTCATATCTTGCACCTTGCTTTTCTGTCCTCATTACGCTTAGGCCTCATGCACACGAACATATTTTGTTTCCGTGTCCGTTCCGTTTTTTTTTGCGGATAGGATGCAGAACCCTTCATTTCAATGGGTCCGCAAAAAATGCAGACAGCACATTGTGTGCTATCCGCATCCGTATGTCCTTTCCGTAGCGCCGCAAAATAAATATAACATGCCCTATTCTTGTCCGTTTTAGGCATTGTTACAATGGATCCACAAAAATAAAACGGATGGCATACGGATATTATCCGGTTTTTTTTTGCGGAGTGCAAAACACATAGGTCATGTGCATGTAGCTTTATAGTCACAAATATACAGTCAGGTCCATAAATATTGGGACATCGACACAATTCTAACATTTTTGGCTCTATACACCACCACAATGTATTTGAAATGAAACAAACAAGATGTGCTTTAACTGCAGACTGTCAGCTTTAATTTGAGGGTATTTACATCCAAATCAGGTGAACGGTGCAGGAATTACAATAGTTTGCATATGTGTCTCCTACTTGTTAAGGGACTAAAAGTAATGGGACAGAATTAGGGATGAGCGAACTCGAACTGTATAGTTCGGGTTCGTACCGAATTTTGGGGTGTCCGTGACACGGACCCGAACCCGGACATTTTCGTAAAAGTCCGGGTTCGGGTTCGGTGTTCGTCGCTTTCTTCGCGCTTTTGTGACGCTTTCTTGGCGCTTTTTGAAAGGCTGCAAAGCAGCCAATCAACAAGCGTCATACTACTTGCCCCAAGAGGCCATCACAGCCATGCCTACTATTGGCATGGCTGTGATTGGCCAGAGCACCATGTGACCCAGCCTCTATTTAAGCTGGAGTCACATAGCGCCGCCCGTCACTCTGCTCTGATTAGCGTAGGGAGAGGTTGCGGCTGCGACAGTAGGGCGAGATTAGGCAGATTAACTCCTCCAAAGGACTTGATTAACTGATCGATCTGCAGCTGTGGATCATTGAGCTGCTGATCCTCAATTGCTCACTGTTTTTAGGCTGCACAGACCGTTTGTCAGTCTCATTTTTCTGGGGTGATCGGCGGCCATTTTGTGTCTTGTGGTGCGCCAGCACAAGCTGCGACCAAGTGCATTTAACCCTCAATGGTGTGGTTGTTTTTTGGCTAAAGCCTACATCAGGGTGAAGCTGTGACACCAAGTGCATTTAACCAGCAATAGTCTGTTCATTTTTTGGCCATATACAAAATCAGGGGCAAGCTGCGCCTGTCACCAAGTGCATTTAACCCTCAATGGTGTGGTTGTTTTTTGGCTAAAGCCTACATCAGGGTGAAGCTGTCACACCAAGTGCATTTAACCAGCAATAGTCTGTTCATTTTTTGGCCATATACAAAATCAGGGGCAAGCTGCGCCTGTCACCAAGTGCATTTAACCCTCAATGGTGTGGTTGTTTTTTGGCTAAAGCCTACATCAGGGTGAAGCTGTCACACCAAGTGCATTTAACCAGCAATAGTCTGTTCATTTTTTGGCCATATACAAAATCAGGGGCAAGCTGCGCCTGTCACCAAGTGCATTTAACCCTCAATGGTGTGGTTGTTTTTTGGCTAAAGCCTACATCAGGGTGAAGCTGTCACACCAAGTGCATTTAACCAGCAATAGTCTGTTCATTTTTTGGCCATATCCCAGTCTAATTCTGTCACTAAATCCATACCGGTCACCCAGCGCCTAAATACTAGGCCTCAAATTTATATCCAGCTAAATCTGTCCCTAGTGCTGTAGCTGGGCGAGTTATTTAGTGTCCGTTCAAGCACATTTCTTGTTCTGGGTTGAAATACAATTCCCAATTTAGCAATTTCATAATTTAGTGGTTCCTGCTATATCAGAGCTCTTTGAAATCTATCCCAAAAAGGGTATATAATATTGAAGGTGCACATAGGGTCATTCAGAGTAACTTCACACACACCCGCTACTGTGTATTTCCAAGTCTAATTCTGTCACTAAATCCATACCGGTGACCCAGCGCCTAAATACTAGGCCTCAAATTTAATTCCCTCTAAATCTCTCGTTACCCACCGCTGTACTGTTGTTGCTGGGCAAGATATTTAGTGTCCGTCAAAGCACATTTTTTGTTCTGGGTTGAAGTACAATTCCCAATTTAGCAATTTCATAATTTAGTGGTTTCTGCTATATCAGAGCTATTTGAAATCTATCCCAAAAAGGGTATATAATATTGAAGGTGCACATAGGGTCATTCAGAATAACTTCACACACACCCGCTACTGTGTATTTCCAAGTCTAATTCTGTCACTAAACCCATACCGGTCACCCAGCGCCTAAATACTAGGCCTCAAATTTAAATCCCTCTAAATCTCTCGTTACCGTTGTCCTGTTGTAGCTGGGAAAGTTATTTAGTGCCCGTCAAAGCACATTTTTTGTTCTGGGTTGAAGTACAATTCCCAATTTAGCAATTTCATAATTTAGTGGTTCCTGCTATATCAGAGCTATTTGAAATCTATCCCAAAAAGGGTATATAATATTGAAGGTGCACATAGGGTCATTCAGAATAACTTCACACACACCCGCTACTGTGTATTTCCAAGTCTAATTCTGTCACTAAATCCATACCGGTGACCCAGCGCCTAAATACTAGGCCTCAAATTTAATTCCCTCTAAATCTCTCGTTACCCACCGGTGTACTGTTGTTGCTGGGCAAGATATTTAGTGTCCGTCAAAGCACATTTTTTGTTCTGGGTTGAAGTACAATTCCCAATTTAGCAATTTCATAATTTAGTGGTTTCTGCTATATCAGAGCTATTTGAAATCTATCCCAAAAAGGGTATATAATATTGAAGGTGCACATAGGGTCATTCAGAATAACTTCACACACACCCGCTACTGTGTATTTCCAAGTCTAATTCTGTCACTAAACCCATACCTGTCACCCAGCGCCTAAATACTAGGCCTCAAATTTAAATCCCTCTAAATCTCTCGTTACCGTTGTCCTGTTGTAGCTGGGAAAGTTATTTAGTGCCCGTCAAAGCACATTTTTTGTTCTGGGTTGAAGTACAATTCCCAATTTAGCAATTTCATAATTTAGTGGTTCCTGCTATATCAGAGCTATTTGAAATCTATCCCAAAAAGGGTATATAATATTGAAGGTGCACATAGGGTCATTCAGAATAACTTCACACACACCCGCTACTGTGTATTTCCAAGTCTAATTCTGTCACTAAATCCATACCGGTGACCCAGCGCCTAAATACTAGGCCTCAAATTTAATTCCCTCTAAATCTCTCGTTACCCACCGCTGTACTGTTGTTGCTGGGCAAGATATTTAGTGTCCGTCAAAGCACATTTTTTGTTCTGGGTTGAAGTACAATTCCCAATTTAGCAATTTCATAATTTAGTGGTTTCTGCTATATCAGAGCTATTTGAAATCTATCCCTAAAAGGGTATATAATATTGAAGGTGCACATAGGGTCATTCAGAATAACTTCACACACACCCGCTACTGTGTATTTCCAAGTCTAATTCTGTCACTAAACCCATACCTGTCACCCAGCGCCTAAATACTAGGCCTCAAATTTATATCCAGCTAAATCTGTCCCTAGTGCTGTAGCTGGGCGAGTTATTTAGTGTCCGTTCAAGCACATTTCTTGTTCTGGGTTGAAATACAATTCCCAATTTAGCAATTTCATAATTTAGTGGTTCCTGCTATATCAGAGCTCTTTGAAATCTATCCCAAAAAGGGTATATAATATTGAAGGTGCACATAGGGTCATTCAGAGTAACTTCACACACACCCGCTACTGTGTATTTCCAAGTCTAATTCTGTCACTAAATCCATACCGGTGACCCAGCGCCTAAATACTAGGCCTCAAATTTAATTCCCTCTAAATCTCTCGTTACCCACCGCTGTACTGTTGTTGCTGGGCAAGATATTTAGTGTCCGTCAAAGCACATTTTTTGTTCTGGGTTGAAGTACAATTCCCAATTTAGCAATTTCATAATTTAGTGGTTTCTGCTATATCAGAGCTATTTGAAATCTATCCCAAAAAGGGTATATAATATTGAAGGTGCACATAGGGTCATTCAGAATAACTTCACACACACCCGCTACTGTGTATTTCCAAGTCTAATTCTGTCACTAAACCCATACCTGTCACCCAGCGCCTAAATACTAGGCCTCAAATTTATATCCAGCTAAATCTGTCCCTAGTGCTGTAGCTGGGCGAGTTATTTAGTGTCCGTTCAAGCACATTTCTTGTTCTGGGTTGAAATACAATTCCCAATTTAGCAATTTCATAATTTAGTGGTTCCTGCTATATCAGAGCTCTTTGAAATCTATCCCAAAAAGGGTATATAATATTGAAGGTGCACATAGGGTCATTCAGAGTAACTTCACACACACCCGCTACTGTGTATTTCCAAGTCTAATTCTGTCACTAAATCCATACCGGTGACCCAGCGCCTAAATACTAGGCCTCAAATTTAATTCCCTCTAAATCTCTCGTTACCCACCGCTGTACTGTTGTTGCTGGGCAAGATATTTAGTGTCCGTCAAAGCACATTTTTTGTTCTGGGTTGAAGTACAATTCCCAATTTAGCAATTTCATAATTTAGTGGTTTCTGCTATATCAGAGCTATTTGAAATCTATCCCAAAAAGGGTATATAATATTGAAGGTGCACATAGGGTCATTCAGAATAACTTCACACACACCCGCTACTGTGTATTTCCAAGTCTAATTCTGTCACTAAACCCATACCTGTCACCCAGCGCCTAAATACTAGGCCTCAAATTTAAATCCCTCTAAATCTCTCGTTACCGTTGTCCTGTTGTAGCTGGGAAAGTTATTTAGTGCCCGTCAAAGCACATTTTTTGTTCTGGGTTGAAGTACAATTCCCAATTTAGCAATTTCATAATTTAGTGGTTCCTGCTATATCAGAGCTATTTGAAATCTATCCCAAAAAGGGTATATAATATTGAAGGTGCACATAGGGTCATTCAGAATAACTTCACACACACCCGCTACTGTGTATTTCCAAGTCTAATTCTGTCACTAAATCCATACCGGTGACCCAGCGCCTAAATACTAGGCCTCAAATTTAATTCCCTCTAAATCTCTCGTTACCCACCGGTGTACTGTTGTTGCTGGGCAAGATATTTAGTGTCCGTCAAAGCACATTTTTTGTTCTGGGTTGAAGTACAATTCCCAATTTAGCAATTTCATAATTTAGTGGTTTCTGCTATATCAGAGCTATTTGAAATCTATCCCTAAAAGGGTATATAATATTCAAGGTGCACATTGGGTCATTCAGAATAACTTCACACACACACGCTTCTGTGCATTTCCAAGTCTAATTCTGTCACTAAATCCATACCGGTCACCCAGCGCCTAAATACTAGGCCTCAAATTTATATCCCGCTGAATTTGAATACAATACATTGGGCCAAATAATATATTTGTTGTTGTGGTGAACCATAACAATGAGAAAAACATCTAGTAAGGGACGCGGACGTGGACATGGTCGTGGTGGTGTTAGTGGACCCTCTGGTGCTGGGAGAGGACGTGGCCGTTCTGCCACATCCACACGTCCTAGTGTACCAACTACTTCAGGTCCCAGTAGCCGCCAGAATTTACAGCGATATATGGTGGGGCCCAATGCCGTTCTAAGGATGGTAAGGCCTGAGCAGGTACAGGCATTAGTCAATTGGGTGGCCGACAGTGGATCCAGCACGTTCACATTATCTCCCACCCAGTCTTCTGCAGAAAGCGCACAGATGGCGCCTGAAAACCAACCCCATCAGTCTGTCACATCACCCCCATGCATACCAGGGAAACTGTCTCAGCCTCAAGTTATGCAGCAGTCTCTTATGCTGTTTGAAGACTCCGCTGGCAGGGTTTCCCAAGGGCATCCACCTAGCCCTTCCCCAGCGGTGAAAGACATAGAATGCACTGACGCACAACCACTTATGTTTCCTGATGATGAGGACATGGGAATACCACCTCAGCATGTCTCTGATGATGACGAAACACAGGTGCCAACTGCTGCGTCTTTCTGCAGTGTGCAGACTGAACAGGAGGTCAGGGATCAAGACTGGGTGGAAGACGATGCAGGGGACGATGAGGTCCTAGACCCCACATGGAATGAAGGTCGTGCCACTGACTTTCACAGTTCGGAGGAAGAGGCAGTGGTGAGACCGAGCCAACAGCGTAGCAAAAGAGGGAGCAGTGGGCAAAAGCAGAACACCCGCCGCCAAGAGACTCCGCCTGCTACTGACCGCCGCCATCTGGGACCGAGCACCCCAAAGGCAGCTTCAAGGAGTTCCCTGGCATGGCACTTCTTCAAACAATGTGCTGACGACAAGACCCGAGTGGTTTGCACGCTGTGCCATCAGAGCCTGAAGCGAGGCATTAACGTTCTGAACCTGAGCACAACCTGCATGACCAGGCACCTGCATGCAAAGCATGAACTGCAGTGGAGTAAACACCTTAAAACCAAGGAAGTCACTCAGGCTCCCCCTGCTACCTCTTCTGCTGCTGCCGCCTCGGCCTATTCTGCTGCTGCCGCCTCGGCCTCTTCCTCCGCCTCTGGAGGAACGTTGGCACCTGCCGCCCAGCAAACAGGGGATGTACCACCAACACCACCACCACCACCTCCGTCACCAAGCGTCTCAACCATGTCACACGCCAGCGTTCAGCTCTCCATCTCACAAACATTTGATAGAAAGCGTAAATTCCCACCTAGCCACCCTCGATCCCTGGCCCTGAATGCCAGCATTTCTAAACTACTGGCCTATGAAATGCTGTCATTTAGGCTGGTGGACACAGACAGCTTCAAACAGCTCATGTCGCTTGCTGTCCCACAGTATGTTGTTCCCAGCCGGCACTACTTCTCCAAGAGAGCCGTGCCTTCCCTGCACAACCAAGTATCCGATAAAATCAAGTGTGCACTGCGCAACGCCATCTGTAGCAAGGTCCACCTAACCACAGATACGTGGACCAGTAAGCACGGCCAGGGACGCTATATCTCCCTAACTGCACACTGGGTAAATGTAGTGGCAGCTGGGCCCCAGGCGGAGAGCTGTTTGGCGCACGTCCTTCCGCCGCCAAGGATCGCAGGGCAACATTCTTTGCCTCCTGTTGCCACCTCCTCCTTCTCGGCTTCCTCCTCCTCTTCTTCCACCTGCTCATCCAGTCAGCCACACACCTTCACCACCAACTTCAGCACAGCCCGGGGTAAACGTCAGCAGGCCATTCTGAAACTCATATGTTTGGGGGACAGGCCCCACACCGCACAGGAGTTGTGGCGGGGTATAGAACAACAGACCGACGAGTGGTTGCTGCCGGTGAGCCTCAAGCCCGGCCTGGTGGTGTGTGATAATGGGCGAAATCTCGTTGCAGCTCTGGGACTAGCCAATTTGACGCACATCCCTTGCTTGGCGCATGTGCTGAATTTGGTGGTGCAGAAGTTCATTCACAACTACCCCGACATGTCAGAGCTGCTGCATAAAGTGCGGGCCGTCTGTTCGCGCTTCCGGCGTTCACATCCTGCTGCTGCTCGCCTGTCTGCGCTACAGCGTAACTTCGGCCTTCCCGCTCACCGCCTCATATGCGACGTGCCCACCAGGTGGAACTCCACCTTGCACATGCTGGACAGACTGTGCGAGCAGCAGCAGGCCATAGTGGAGTTTCAGCTGCAGCACGCACGGGTCAGTCGCACTACAGAACAGCACCACTTCACCACCAATGACTGGGCCTCCATGCGAGACCTGTGTGCCCTGTTGCGCTGTTTCGAGTACTCCACCAACATGGCCAGTGGCGATGACACCGTTATCAGCGTTACAATACCACTTCTATGTCTCCTTGAGAAAACACTTAGGGCGATGATGGAACAGGAGGTGGCCCAGGAGGAGGAGGAGGAGGATGAGGAAGAGGGGTCATTTTTAGCACTTTCAGGCCAGTCTCTTCGAAGTGACTCAGAGGGAGGTTTTTTGCAACAGCAGAGGCCAGGTACAAATGTGGCCAGCCAGGGCCCACTACTGGAGGACGAGGAGGACGAGGATGAGGAGGAGGTGGAGGAGGATGAGGATGAAGCATGGTCACAGCGGGGTGGCACCCAACGCAGCTCGGGTCCATCACTGGTGCGTGGCTGGGGGGAAAGGCAGGACGATGACGATACGCCTCCCACAGAGGACAGCTTGTCCTTACCCCTGGGCAGCCTGGCACACATGAGCGACTACATGCTGCAGTGCCTGCGCAACGACAGCAGAGTTGCCCACATTTTAACCTGTGCGGACTACTGGGTTGCCACCCTGCTGGATCCACGCTACAAAGACAATGTGCCCACCTTACTTCCTGCACTGGAGCGTGATAGGAAGATGCGCGAGTACAAGCGCACGTTGGTAGACGCGCTACTGAGAGCATTCCCAAATGTCACAGGGGAACAAGTGGAAGCCCAAGGCCAAGGCAGAGGAGGAGCAAGAGGTCGCCAAGGCAGCTGTGTCACGGCCAGCTCCTCTGAGGGCAGGGTTAGCATGGCAGAGATGTGGAAAACTTTTGTCAACACGCCACAGCTAACTGCACCACCACCTGATACGCAACGTGTTAGCAGGAGGCAACATTTTACTAACATGGTGGAACAGTACGTGTGCACACCCCTCCACGTACTGACTGATGGTTCGGCCCCATTCAACTTCTGGGTCTCTAAATTGTCCACGTGGCCAGAGCTAGCCTTTTATGCCTTGGAGGTGCTGGCCTGCCCGGCAGCCAGCGTTTTGTCTGAACGTGTATTCAGCACGGCAGGGGGCGTCATTACAGACAAACGCAGCCGCCTGTCTACAGCCAATGTGGACAAGCTGACGTTCATAAAAATGAACCAGGCATGGATCCCACAGGACCTGTCCGTCCCTTGTCCAGATTAGACATTAACTACCTCCCCATAACCATATATTATTGGACTCCAGGGCACTTCCTCATTCAATCCTATTTTTATTTTCATTTTACCATTATATTGCGATGCTACCCAAAGTTGAATGAACCTCTCCTCTGCCTGTGTGCTAGGCCTAAATATATGCCAATGGACTGTTGCAGTGGTGGCTGACATGAAGCCTGATTCTCTGCTATGACATGCAGACTAATTCTCTGCTGACATGAAGCCAGATTGTCTGTTACGGGACCTCTCTCCTCTGCCTGGGTGCTGGGCCTAAATTTATGACAATGGACTGTTGCAGTGGTGGCTGACGTGAAGCCTGATTCTCTGCTATGACATGCAGACTGATTCTCTGCTGTCATGAAGCCAGATTGTCTGTTACGGGACCTTTCTCCTCTACCTGGGTTCTGGGCCTAAATTTATGAAAATTGACTCTTACAGTGGTGGGTGACGTGAAGCCTGATTCTCTGCTATGATATGAAGACTGATTCTCTGCTGACATGAAGCCAGATTGTCTGTTACGGGACCTTTCTCCTCTGCCTGGGTTCTGGGCCTAAATTTATGAAAATTGACTCTTACAGTGGTGGGTGACGTGAAGCCTGATTCTCTGCTATGATATGAAGACTGATTCTCTGCTGACATGAAGCCAGATTGTCTGTTACGGGACCTTTCTCCTCTGCCTGGGTTCTGGGCCTAAATTTATGAAAATTGACTCTTACAGTGGTGGGTGACGTGAAGCCTGATTCTCTGCTATGATATGAAGACTGATTCTCTGCTGACATGAAGCCAGATTGTCTGTTACGGGACCTTTCTCCTCTGCCTGGGTTCTGGGCCTAAATTTATGACAATGGACTGTTGCAGTGGTGGCTGACGTGAAGCCTGATTCTCTGCTATGACATGCAGACTGATTCTCTGCTGTCATGAAGCCAGATTGTCTGTTACGGGACCTTTCTCCTCTACCTGGGTTCTGGGCCTAAATTTATGAAAATTGACTCTTACAGTGGTGGGTGACGTGAAGCCTGATTCTCTGCTATGATATGAAGACTGATTCTCTGCTGACATGAAGCCAGATTGTCTGTTACGGGACCTTTCTCCTCTGCCTGGGTTCTGGGCCTAAATTTATGAAAATTGACTCTTACAGTGGTGGGTGACGTGAAGCCTGATTCTCTGCTATGATATGAAGACTGATTCTCTGCTGACATGAAGCCAGATTGTCTGTTACGGGACCTTTCTCCTCTGCCTGGGTTCTGGGCCTAAATTTATGAAAATTGACTCTTACAGTGGTGGGTGACGTGAAGCCTGATTCTCTGCTATGATATGAAGACTGATTCTCTGCTGACATGAAGCCAGATTGTCTGTTACGGGACCTTTCTCCTCTGCCTGGGTTCTGGGCCTAAATTTATGAAAATTGACTCTTACAGTGGTGGGTGACGTGAAGCCTGATTCTCTGCTATGATATGAAGACTGATTCTCTGCTGACATGAAGCCAGATTGTCTGTTACGGGACCTTTCTCCTCTGCCTGGGTTCTGGGCCTAAATTTATGAAAATTGACTCTTACAGTGGTGGGTGACGTGAAGCCTGATTCTCTGCTATGATATGAAGACTGATTCTCTGCTGACATGAAGCCAGATTGTCTGTTACGGGACCTTTCTCCTCTGCCTGGGTTCTGGGCCTAAATTTATGAAAATTGACTCTTACAGTGGTGGGTGACGTGAAGCCTGATTCTCTGCTATGATATGAAGACTGATTCTCTGCTGACATGAAGCCAGATTGTCTGTTACGGGACCTTTCTCCTCTGCCTGGGTTCTGGGCCTAAATTTATGAAAATTGACTCTTACAGTGGTGGGTGACGTGAAGCCTGATTCTCTGCTATGATATGAAGACTGATTCTCTGCTGACATGAAGCCAGATTGTCTGTTACGGGACCTCTCTCCTCTGCCTGGGTGCTGGGCCTA
Organism: Bufo gargarizans; assembly: GCF_014858855.1. Classification (NCBI taxonomy): domain Eukaryota; kingdom Metazoa; phylum Chordata; class Amphibia; order Anura; family Bufonidae; genus Bufo; species Bufo gargarizans. Next base: position 73,516,230 of record NC_058082.1, on the reverse strand, counting down.
AATATATGCCAATGGACTGTTGCAGTGGTGGCTGACGTGAAGCCTCATTCTCTGCTATGACATGCAGACTAATTCTCTGCTGACATGAAGACAGATTCTCTGTTACGGGACCTCTCTCCTCTGCCTGGGTGCCGGGGCCTAAATATCTGAGAATGGACTGTTCCAGTGGTGGGTGACGGGAAGCCAGATTCTCTGCTATGGAACCTCTCTCCAATTGATTTTGGTTAATTTTTATTTATTTAATTTTTATTTTAATTCATTTCCCTATCCACATTTGTTTGCAGGGGATTTACCTACATGTTGCTGCCTTTTGCAGCCCTCTAGCTCTTTCCTGGGCTGTTTTACAGCCTTTTTAGTGCCGAAAAGTTCGGGTCCCCATTGACTTCAATGGGGTTCGGGTTCGGGACGAAGTTCGGATCGGGTTCGGATCCCGAACCCGAACATTTCCGGGATGTTCGGCCGAACTTCTCGAACCCGAACATCCAGGTGTTCGCTCAACTCTAGACAGAATAATAATCATAACTCAAACTTTCACTTTTTAATTCTTGGTTGAAAGTCCTTTGCAGTCAATTACAGCCTGAAGTCTGGAACACATAGACATCACCAGATGCTGGGTTTCATCCCTGGTGATGCTCTGCCAGGCCTCTACTGCAACTGTCTTCAGTTCCTGCTTGTTCTTGGGGCATTTTCCCTTCAGTTTTGTCTTCAGCAAGTGAAATGCATGCTCAATCGGATTCCGGCCAGGTGATTGACTCGGCCATTGCATAACATTCCACTTCTTTTCCTTAAAAAACTCTTTGGTTGCTTTTGCAGTATGCTTTGGGTCATTGTCCATCTTCACTGTGAAGCGCCGTCCAATTAGTTCTGAAGCATTTGGCTGAATATGAGCAGATGATATTGCCCGAAACACTTCAGAAATCATCCTGCTGCTTTTGTCAGCAGTCACACCATTAATAAATACAAGAGAACCAGTTCCATTGGCAGCCATACATGCCCACGCCATGACACTACCACCACCATGCTTCACTGATGAGGTGGTATGCTTAGGATCATGAGCAGTTCCTTTCCTTCTCCATACTCTTCTCTTCCCTTCACTCTGGTACAAGTTGATCTTGGTCTCATCTGTCCATAGGATGTTGTTCCAGAACTGTGAAGGCTTTCTTAGATGTCATTTGGCAAACTTTTTTGCCATTTTTTCAGCCTAATGATGGCTTGCTTCACTGATAGTGACAGCTCTTTGGATCTCATCTTGAGAGTTGACAGTAACAGATTTCAAATGCAAATAGCACAGAACTCTGGACCTTTTATCTGCTCATTGTAATTGGGATAATGAGGGAATAACACACACCTGGCCATGGAACAGCTGAGAAGCCAATTGTCCCATTACTTTTTGTTCCTTAACAAGTGGGAGGCACATATGCAAACTGCTGTAATCTCTACACCGTTCACCTGATTTAGATGTAAATACCCTCAAATTAAAGCTGACAGTCTGCAGTTAAAGCACATCTTGTTCGTTTCATTTCAAATCCATTGTGGTGGTGTATAGAGCCAAAAATTTTACAATTGTGTCGATGTCCCAATATTTATGGACCTGACTGTACATGTTGTATAGGTAATCAGTTGACATTATAGATCGCACTCTAATAGAAGTAAAAAAATAAATAAACTATAGCAAGAACCATTAAAATAAAAACTGCCATCCATACAAATTTAAGCAGTGAAAGAGACTTTTTTGCAACACCTGGTGGTAGCAGCCTGGTCATGTATCCCATTCCTGTTGAATAGTCAGTACATCCTACCATTAATCCCTATTTCTCCATTATCATTTTAGAAACATCATCTTAGAAAGGCACACTAAATTCCTTTTTCTCTACTTATGTATTGATTATCAGACCAGCCCTAGGTATCTCAGTCACATGCCCTAAATCAGGGATGCTCAACCTGTGGCTCTTCAGCTGTTGCAAAACAGAACTAGGCGTCAAGGCTAGGGAGAGGATAAAGGTCACCTCCTAGGAAACCCCTAAACCTGGTCCTGACTCCTGTCAGTATGTATAGACCCTGAAGGTGGGAAAATACATACGCCGGAACCTAGACTCTAGGAGCCCTGAAATGCCTTAGGTAGTGGCAGGAAATGAGACTACTGGTTCCTTCCCAGTTGAACGAACCAGCATCTCCCTGAGGCCTAGTAACAACAAGCACAGGGGAACAACCAAGTACAAAGAGCAGTACAACTTATCTTATAGAAAATGGTCCACTATCCTGGCGATCTGAAATTTAAGATTACCATCCACCATGATTGGGGGGGGGGGGGGCAGGGGGGACGGATCAGCAGGTTCGACATATCTCTTCAGTAATGATTTGTGGAAAACATTATGAATCTTTAAAGCCTGGGGAAGGTCAAGACAAAAGGCTACCGGGTTAATAATGGCAGTGATCTTATATGGACCAATAAACCTTTGGTAGAGATGGCCTTGCGGTTCGCCCGGCGGTCGGTTCGCGGCGTCCTTTGCTCGTTCGTGATTCGCCGAAAATGCGAACATATGGCGATATTCGCAACCGCCATATTCTTTTACATTGTGAAGAACTTTGACCCATGACACATCCATCAGGTGGTACAGGACAGCCAATTGAAAAGTTTCAGCACATGGACATACCCCCCTACCTTATAAATAGACCTGATCTGGCTGCCATTTTACATTCAGTCTTTTGCCAGTGTAGGGAGAGGTTGCTGTGTGGAGCAGGGACAGACTGTTAGTGACACAAATCGCTAGCTAATAGAGCCACAAAAGTCCTTTTAATGACTGGTATAGGTGTGCTATCGATAGGTGTGCAGTATATAGGGGTATAATACCCTTATAATATACTTTCTAATATAGAAAGCATATTATAGTGGATTTGTACTGTGCAGCATTGTGACTGGTGTATTGATTATCAGACCAGCCCTAGGTATCTAAGTCACTTGCCCTAGATCAGGGATGCTCAACCTGTGACTCTTCCGCTGTTGCAAAACTACAACTCCCAGCATGCCCTAATAGCTGTAGACTGTCCAGGCATGCTAGGAGTTGAAGTTTTGCAACAGCTTGAAGGCCGCAGCATGAGCATCCCTGCCCTAGATCATTGACTCACTTGTTTCCACATTTTGTAGACTTTTATCCATGTTACTTTTTCCGCTGAGGCTCCTCCACCCCATTTCCCCTCTTTTATCTCCCTCTTATTCTCTGATCTTTATATCTTTCTTAGTTGTTACTTTGCAACAAGTTATAAATTGGTAAAGTAGGTCACGTATATGTAGCGATCCAAGTGTCAGGAGTTCCCCCAGCGATATCATTATGCAGGGCTCTGACCTTTACCTGTCAGTGTGACTGGAAGCCAAATCAATAAGGTTTGTGGCTATGTGTCCAATCAGAGGGCTAAGCAGGGGATTTAGGAAAGCCGATTCCAAAGTTTCTTGCCCATTATTGCATTCATGTTCTGGGCTCTATACTGTGCAATTTCCTACTGACATTTCTGGTTAACTGACTTCTGGCTTCTTTTTGGATTTACCTTGTGGCTGTTGTTTCTGTTTACATCGACCCCAAAGCCCCCCACCCCCGAAACTGACCTTGGCTTTCCCCTGACATAATAACAGGCCCATAATTGTAACATATTAATCAAATGCAGAGCTTTTCGCTGCTGGTTCAGGATCTTTCTAAGAGACTTCAGCATCAAGAGCTTGCACTTGCCCAAAGTGTTGCTGCACTTACCAGTCCAGTACCAGTTGAACCCAAAATAAATACTTCTGATAGATTTTCTGGGAATTGGAAATTGTGACTTTTGTGCAGCACAAAAGCTCATTGCTTCCCGGTGGCAGATTGTCCTGTGTAAACACGATCTGATGCCGGGAAACAATGAGACAGTACGGAGAAGAGCGATGGTATTAGGGATCACTCCTCTCCATACTCTGGAGGAGATCAGTGTAAATGCACCGGTCTCCTCCACTAGCAATCACCAGATTGTCGGGAAGGATTGTCACCCCGCGTAAAAGGAACATTAGAGGGGACAATGACACTGAGCTTTGGTCAGAGTATTTATAGAAAGAACCAGGGCAGCAATCTAAACCTTTGCCCAGGGCTACCACTCTGCCTGGATCATTACCTGGTATAATTTAAAGGGGATTTGCAGGGGGAATAATTGTATATACAAATTGTATATACAAAAAGGGTACAATGAGTTAAAAATAAAGAGGTATTTTTTGTGTGTGTGCCGAGCCTGGAACCAGAAAGTAGAGAGCAGTGGGGATCAGTGTAGCAGTGGAACTGCACTGATGGGGGATCAGTTAGCAGTGTTGGACCGAAGTCCCTTTGGCCCACCAGAGGAAATGATTCTGAAGGCCCACCCTCTGTGAATATAGGACCTTAAGGGCCCTGTTTTATTAGGGATCCATTATTGTCAGAGCTTGGGTCCACCAGAGGATCCTCTGGTACTCTGGTGGGCCAGCCTGACCCTGTCAGTAAAGGTGAGTGTGAGTAATAATTATTATTTTTTGCCCGTTTTTAACTAATCTAAATATTCCACTTAAAATGGTGTTTCCATATAGAATACATTTGTGTTGTGTGTGGTTTAAAATGATGCCATCTATGGAGAAAAAACAGCTTGATTTGACAACCTTTAAATGCCAGGCTGAATATATAATATCAAGTTCAAGATCAGTCAAAAATATATGAAAAAAATATCAAAGCTCAATCCTTCAAAAGCCACAGCAAAGGAACAAAAATATCATGAAATATTGAGATGATGTCAGTGTTTGCACACTTTTAAAACATATGCATGAGGTATGAAAGGGATAGCCGCAGTAAGAAGAGAAATACATAGATGTGTCAAATTGGGAGATGCAGAAAGACAGTGAGAGCCATGAACATAAGGACAGCAGGTGCAAAACTGATAGATGTGTGAGACTAAGTGATGTTATTAGTAATCAGCTACCTAAATCCTCCATACAGAGACAGCAAATACAATGCAGAATGCAATCATCTCTCGTCATGTTAGTGTCAGAGGTAAAGGGAAAATGCTAATGTTAAGGCAAAGGCTGGAGGTCTCATCACACATACAATGGCCGTTGACCACCTGCTTTTTTATGTGATACATTGGCCCGAGACTTAAAAATTAGATTTTATGGATTATTTCTGGGAACAGTCTGAGCCTACCTTACATTATTTTATTGGATTTTCAACATATCGTATTTTAAAGGTAACCTGTCGCCATGAAAATGCTAAGTAATTTTCAGTTAGCATATTATAGAGCAGGAGGAGCTGAGCAGATTGATATATAGTTTTATGAGAAAAGATTCAGTAACTTATAATTTATTCATTTAAATTCTTGATCATTCTGGACTGTGACGTCAAGGAGGCGGCCCTAACAGTGATTGACAGCTCTGGGATAAGACCACCTCCTCAACTTTAAAGCACAGAAGTGAGCATAGATATGAATGGGTAAATTACAAGTTACACTGAATCTTCTCATATAAAATGATATATCAATCTGCTCAGCATCTCCTGCTCTATAATATGCTGCCTTTAGCTCAGACACCATGTTCAATATGACAGGTTCCCTTTAAGGGTGATCTGTGGCCTATTTTTATTTATAATTGTCACCTGCTGCAATGTTAGATATTTGTTATTGATGGGGTTTTCCAGGAATTACATAATGATAACCTATCCTAAAAGGGACATCAATATCAAATTGGCAGGGGTCCTACTCCTGAGATTCCCTCTGATGAGCTATTTGAAGGGGCTGCAATGCTCAGATAAGTGCTGCAGCCTCAATATAATAGGTGTCACGAATACAGGGGAGTGGAGGGACATACAACTAGGCCTCAAGTCTAGGGAGAGGGAAAAGGTCACCTCCTAGGAAACCCCTAAATCGGGCCCTGACTCCTGTCAATATGTATAGACCCTGAAGGTGGGAAAATACATACGCCGGAACCTAGACTCTAGGAGCCCTGAAATGCCTTAGGTAGTGGCAGGAAATGAGACTACTAGGGAGAGAAAAAAAATTAAAATGTAGGTGTGCTCAAACCCTGCCACACCGAGCACGGACCAGACCAGGAACCACGGTGTTACTTACAGTACAGACCAAAAGTTTGGACACACCTTCTAATTCAAAGAGTTTTCTTTATTTTCATGACTATGAAAATTGTAGATTCACACTGAAGGCATCAAAACTATGAATTAACACATGTGGAATTATATACATAACAAAAAAGTGTGAAACAACTGAAAATATGTCATATTCTAGGTTCTTCAAAGTAGCCACCTTTTGCTTTGATTACTGCTTTGCACACTCTTGGCATTCTCTTGATGAGCTTCAAGAGGTAGTCACCTGAAATGGTCTTCCAACAGTCTTGAAGGAGTTCCCAGAGATGCTTAGCACTTGTTGGCCCTTTTGCCTTCACTCTGCGGTCAAGCTGTCAGGACTCGAACCCGTGGCCAGTCATGTCCCAGGCGGTAGCTCTACCCACTAGGCTACTGTCTCTCCTTGGACTATTATCTAGCTAACTTCTACTACCTCTCTTGTCCTTGCCTTGACCTGCTGATTTTTCCAATCTCTTGCACCTGCTACTTCCCTATAAAACCCAGCCCTTGAGCCCAGCCCCTTGCTGGTTATTGTGCCTCCAAGCCTGTAGCAAGCTTCCTCTCTGCTCCTCCACCACTATTGCTGATTTACCATCGTTGCCAACCCGGACCGTTTGACCTCGCTGATTTGCCGCCTGCATTGACTCACTGCTTACCACCGACCACGCCTCCGTCTACTCCTGCTGTTACCTCGCTGCTGTCTCTGCTGCCAACCCGGACTGATCGACCACGCTACCTGCCTCCCGGTTCTGTGGGCCTTTGCCACTGGCCTCCATACTTCCAGCTCGGGTGTCCTCTGACTCAGGTGAGCCTCGATTGACACTACCACCCATAACACAAGCTCACCCCAAACCATCTCGATTGGGTTCAGGTCCGGTGACTGTGGAGGCCAGGTCATCTGGCGCAGCACCCCATCACTCTCCTTCATGGTCAAATAGCCCTTACACAGCCTGGAGGTGTGTTTGGGGTCATTGTCCTGTTGAAAAATAAATGATGGTCCAACTAAACGCAAACCGGATGGAATAGCATGCCGCTGCAAGATGCTGTGGTAGCCATGATGGTTCAGTATGCCTTCAATTTTGAATAAATCCCCAACAGTGTCACCAGCAAAGCACCCCCACACCATCACACCTCCTCCTCGATTGCATATCCCCTTGTAGAGCAAATAAATCCTGTATGACTAATTCCTGATAATGGTCCAGGGCAGGAGTACGTGAATGGATGGGATAAAACCCAGGATTATGAGTAATGAACTTGTGTGCAAACTCACTGCCCGGATTCCTATGCCATGAATCAAAGTTTTTCCATCAAACAATACATCAACTGTAACACCACTCATGTGGTGTATTGTATTTCATGCACTCTCTGTTCCCTCCAGTACATTGGTTGCCCCACTAATGGCCATAAGGTTAGACCAGTCATGTCCAAACTGCGGCCCTCCAGCTGTTGCAAAACTACAACTCCCAAGCATGCCCTAATAGGTGTAAGCTATCCAGGCAGGCTGGGAGTTGTAGTTTTGCAACAGCTGGAGGGCCGCAGTTTGGACATGAATGGGTTAGACTGTGCAGGCACATCCCCATTCACATGCCAGAAATGTGTCTGCAGTCAGCCTGCATTTTTCAGCGGTGCATGGTGGGGACACAGAGGGTTTAATAGTGCAAGGCTTGGAAAGGGTTACTCCACCATCAAGGGGTGGTAATTATAAAAAAGAAGCTTTTAAATCGTGAGTCGTTCTGGATTTTTAAAATGGGGTCCACCTTACCAAGTGGACTTAATCGGAAACACGACTTGATGTTACATTATTAAATTTTTGATCCATGATTTGTGTGTTCTTTTGTTTTAATTTATCATGCCTTTAGCACGTGTTGTCAATCTCATTTAAAGGAGGAGCTTGTAGTTAGTGTGTCCACCTGTTCCTAGGTAGAGGCGCTATATATCCAACCTCCTCCTCAGTATGTGTATGTCATGAGGAAGGATCGCTATTGTCCCTGATCCGAAACATGTAACTGGAGTGTAACTGGCTTTTATCTGCACTGAAAAATAAAGGTAACATTTTAATCGAGCTGGACCCTTTTCTCTTTTTACTGAATGTCCGGTCGCTACTTGGCCAGGACCACAGAATTAGGGAGCAGGTCACCTCCTATTGCGTCCCTAACGCTGACCCTGTCTCCTGTCAGTATGAGCCGACCTTGATGGTAGGAGGGCTCATACGCTGGAACCTTATAGTCCCTACAAGCCCTCAAGGCGGCCCTGAACTAGAGAACAGAGTAGGACAACCCACTCCTCCAAGACACGGAGCAGCAGGAGTCTCAATGGCCAAGCAGCATGAAGAAGGGAACATCAACAGGCCTATGGATATGACAGGTGCTGCGCTAGTTCTAGCCACCTGCCACAGCCTTGCTGACTGGGTTCGTGTGCAGGCAAGCTGGAGTCCACAACCAAAACAAATAGGACTCAGCACACGCACATCCACACACAGGAACCCAGATCCATAGCTGCACAGAATAGTAAAGGAAAACATAAACCGAACATCACACAGACTAAGACAAACTCAACTTAAACTTAGACCTGAACAAAGACCTATGACCACAGTGGTGGCTCTCACTGGCAGATAGCAACACAGGAGGCTGCTCCAGCTAGCAGGGCTGAAGCAACCTACTGAGCCATGCAAAAGGCCCAGGCTATATAGGCCAAGAAGCCACACCCAACGGAAGGACACACCCAGTGACATCACACACACACTGGGAAGGGAGTTAACCCTTCCAACACCACAGAAGGGAAAGTCACAGACAGGGGAAGTGTCCAACAGATCACACTGTGGCTGTTGCCGCTGGCAACGACATGGGTGGCAGCCGTCCAGAAAGACAGCCCGAAGGCCAGGACACTTCCACCACATGTACAACATACCAGACGCTGCCACGGGCAGCCACAGTGAAAGGAAGATGTACGTGCGCACCAATCAACAAGAAGTGCACACCAGACATACAAACAAAGTGCATCCACACACGCACACAACTCCCCGGGAACCGCACACATAGCTGTTGTCCGCGGCAACCGCACTGAGGCCAACTACATTATGCCTCAGCTGCGGTTGACACAACAACCACAACCGCGGGCAACTGTATGCGGCTCCCAAGGAGTCACGACCATAACCGTGGCCGTGACAGAGGTGTGGTCATTACCAAACCACAACACTGAGAATCAAGAGACTGTCAGTTAACCTCACGTGCAGTCAGTCTCTCTGATCTTCTAACCTGTCACAGAAGGTACCATGACAATAGGGCAGGGATGCTCAACCTGTGGCCCTCCAGAAAAACTACAACTCCCAGCACGCTGTAATAGCAGTAGGCTGTCCAGGCATGCTGGGATTTGTAGTTTTACAACAGCTGGAGGGCCACAAGTTGGGCATCCCTGCTATAGGGAATTGAATAGAGCCCTTGCTACTCATAGGGCTCATTATTATATTATTTATATTTCATTATTGACCCAAAATTGTGTGCTACATCTGTAAAAAAAATGATGAACAGTAATTGTCTGCATGCAGTCACCACTGGGGGAGGGCTAACTGTACATGGATTTATATAACTAGTACTCAACCCAATGGGATCTTTATGAAGTGTGCTTTCCCTAGTTGTGGGTGCAGGTACTTATCATGGTGGTCACAGGAAGCAGGGGCAGCAGTTAAGTGATGTGCTCCCAAATAAGTTGACTGGATTATTCACCAATACTCCTTGCACAGTAGTGCTCTCCAAGTGACCTGTTGTTGCTGTGCAATTGAATTGTTGATTCGTCACTCACGCATTTGTGCTGTGTTTATATGTTACGGCAATATGTTGTTAAAGGGGTTATGTCGGGAAACATATTCGACATGTTTAAACCAGCTAGATCTTAATACTTTTGTAATTGCATATAATTAAAAATTTAGTATAGCCAGTGAGCTATTCAATAAAATGTATCTGTAGAGCGCCACCTGCTGTTTATTTTCCTTATTTATTTTGTTTCTCACTAAAGCTGTCCCATATGCTCAGTTTAAATCTTCAACTGTCCCCAGCCATGTTCTGTTAGAAGCTGTGGCAGGGCTGGTTCTAGCTTTGTTGGAAATGTATACTCATGTGTCTTATTTTCATTTTTTAATTTACATCAATCGTGGCAGGTACTTTGCCTTTCATAGTGGTTCTGATGCACTGAATCCTGTGGGCAAGGTGGTCTGGTGAGGTTTCTGATTATGTGTGCGGATGCATTAGCTTGGTGCCATACTAAGCTGGAGCTAGAGTACGTAATGAGGGCTTATGGTATCGGGTAGAGTGTGTGCAATTGAGTCTATAGAGAGCAGCTGAAATCCGGGGGAGGTCTGTTGAGAGGAGTTGAGCCCCAGAAAGGGCAGTGACCCTGAAAATCCTGGTTGACAGTTGCAGACCGCTTCCACCGCCTTGGTCCTGAACCTAATGCTGTATTACTTGGGTCTGCCTGGGTAACCCAGCCAGAGTCAAGTTATTTCTTTGCCCTGTGCTCTGTCTGCCTCCATTTCTGTGCCATTGAAAAGTGACCCTCTTAGGCCTCTTTCACACGAACGATACGGATTGTGTTCGGATCCGTTCAGGAAAAAACGGATTGTTTTTTCACGCAAGTGCTGTCAGTTTTGTCTGCGATTGCATTCAGTGGTTTAGTTTTCTTTTACATGGATGCTATCAGTTTTGATGCGTTTTTCACGCACGTAAAAAAAAAAAAACATGAAGAATAAAAATTTCCTAGCAACCATCAGTGAAAAATATTTTGCATCCAGACTGCTTTTAGATGCAATGCTTTTTTAACGGAAGTCCTATTCACTTCTATGGGACCGCGGCTACATAAAAAACACTGAATATAGAACATGCCGCGATTTTCACGTAATGCAGAGATGATACGTGAAAAACAACACTCATGTACACAGACCCATGCAAATAAATGGGTCAGGATTCAGTGCGGGTGCAATGCGTTCAATTCATGCATTGCACCCGTGCGGAAAACTCACTCGTGTGAAAGGGGCCTTGTGTTCTCACCTTCCGTGGAAGCCAGTCACAAGCATTGCCTCCGTGGTTGGCATACCACTGTATAGAATGCTAATGAGCAGATAGAGACAGGGCTAATCGTACCATTGTCTTTACCCCTGAGTCATAATAGGCACGTGATTAAAGAAAAGAAAATGCATTTTTTGTCTATTTTTGTCTGTATTTCCTTTTTTAGAATTAAATTTAGCAAAATGAAGTTTTCCTGTACAAGTTAGGCTACTTTCACACTAGCGTTCGGCTGTCCGCTCGTGAGCTCCGTTTGAAGGGGCTCACGAGCGGACCCGAACGCAGCCGTCCAGCCCTGATGCAGTCTGAATGGAGCGGATCCGCTCAGACTGCATCAGTCTGGCGGCGTTCAGCCTCCGCTCCGCTCGCCTCCGCACGGACAGGCGGACAGCTGAACGCTGCTTGCAGCGTTCGGGTGTCCGCCTGGCCGTGCGGAGGCGTGCGGATCCGTGCGGATCCGTCCAGACTTACAATGTAAGTCAATGGGGACGGATCCGTTTGAAGATGCCACAATGTGGCTCAATCTTCAAGCGGATCCGTCCCCCATTGACTTTACATTGAAAGTCTGGACGGATCCGTCCGAGGCTATTTTCACACTTAGCTTTTTTTTTGCCATTTTAATGCAGACGGATCCGTTCTGAACGGAGCCTCCGTCTGCATTATTATGAGCGGATCCGTTCAGAACGGATCCGCCCGAACGCTAGTGTGAAAGTAGCCTTAGCATTGTTGGTTAATGCATATACTTTAAGGTGTATTTGTGCAGGCATAACATAGCCACCGAAGTTCTCAACCAGTGGAACATGTACCCCAATGATATATTCCATGTCACTAAGGGGGTATTTGCCCAGTAACGTGTGCTTTAAATAGGCATACTTACCAGCGTGTTGTTTGTAAATTTAGGGCATGTAAACTCTGCATCTGGGAACACTCTAAATCCACTACTAGGGAATGCCTAGTTATGGGCAGGGACGCCCATTTTCTGACTGAACAGCCTAAAATTAAGGACATTCCCTGCAAATTTTGGACTGTTGGTAACTAGGAATAGGTAATACAGTAAATGATCATGGCCTTGGTGGTACTGTTGAGTAGGGAGTGCTTAGTTTCAGAAAAGTTAGGAACCCTGATCTAACAGACTTCAGCTGGGCATACACTTTCAGTAGCTGCTGGCCGAACTATCGCTCAGCCGTCAGCTATCTCTCCCGCCTTCCTCCTTCATACACACCTATGTGTATTCTATGGGGGAGAGGAGAAAGCTGCTGCCAGAGAGAGAACAAAGGGATCGGGCTAAAATTTTCATATACATTAGAGTGTTGGCTGAACCCACCCTACTTGGTGGGTTCAGCCGACAGAACACTAATATACACTCACCTAAAGAATTATTAGGAACACCTGTTCTATTTCTCATTAATGCGATTATCTAGTCAACCAATCACATGGCAGTTGCTTCAATGCATGTAGGGTTGTGGTCCTGGTCAAGACAATCTCCTGAACTCCAAACTGAATGTCAGAATGGGAAAGAAAGGTGGGCTACAACAGCAGAAGACCCCACCGGGTACCACTCATCTCCACTACAAATAGGAAAAAGAGGCTACAATTTGCACGAGCTCACCAAAATTGGACTGTTGAAGACTGGTAAAATGTTGCCTGGTCTGATGAGTCTCGATTTCTGTTGAGACATTCAAATGGTAGAGTCCGAATTTGGCGTAAACAGAATGAGAACATGTATCCATCATGCCTTGTTACCACTGTGCAGGCTGGTGGTGGTGTAATGGTGTGGGGGATGTTTTCTGGGCACACTTTAGGCCCCTTAGTGCCAATTGGCCATCGTTTAAATGCCACGGGCTACCTGAGCATTGTTTCTGACCATGTCCATCCCTTCATGACCACCATGTACCCATCCTCTGATGGCTACTTCCAGCAGGATAATGCACCATGTCACAAAGCTCGAATCATTTCAAATTGGTTTCTAGAACATGACAATGAGTTCACTGTACTAAAATGGCCCCCACAGTCACCAGATCTCAACCCAATAGAGCATCTTTGGGATGTGGTGGAACGGGAGCTTCGTGCCCTGGATGTGCATCCCTCAAATCTCCATCAACTGCAAGATGCTATCCTATCAATATGGGCCAACATTTCTAAAGAATGCTATCAGCACCTTGTTGAATCAATGCCACGTAGAATTAAGGCAGTTCTGAAGGCAAAAGGGAGTCCAACACCGTATTAGTATGGTGTTCCTAATAATTCTTTAGGTGAGTGTATATGTAATACTGTAATGTATAATGGCCGCTGGCTGGGTACTTAATGAGCTGATGATAGCCTTAATTAATGCTAGAAGCATCCAGAACTTATGCACCTGGCCAGCAGCCGCAGGTGTCCTCCTGAATTCAGCTGTATCATCGTCCTCTGTATGGTGATCAGGCGCTATTTTGTGCATCAGTACAATATTGCTGGCATCGTCTACTTCTGTTGTCTCTGACTTCTTGTGGGTTGTGTTGGACCCATCTACTTGTTTTGCCCCGTCTTCTGTTAGTTTGGACCCACCTACAACATGGGGCCACTTTTATGTTTTTTCCAGGGCCACTTTAAGTCCCAATTTGCCCCTGTTTGGGTTCCCCACTAGGATTTCCGCTCATATCTTTGTTTGATCTGAGACTCACCTTGTAATCAACCAAAACAGGTGGTAAAGACAGTTGTAAAAACCTTGTTTGAAAAATTATTGATATGCCCCTGGGGAAAAAGCAGCCACCACCTTCCAAGATGTCAGGATGCAACATGATTTGTGCACGTGTCCTACAAACGTCCAACAAGATTATTATTTTTTTTTAAAAAGAGCAAAAATTATACATCACAGGACGTAGGCAATGAAAGGGAATAGATTTAGAGATGAGGAGAAAAGTTTCTTCAGTTAAGAATTGAGGAGTTGAAAGGTGAACATTATGTTTCTTCAAGCATGTGAGCAGCAGATATCTTCTCCCCGGCACACACAACCTTGTAATATCTCCTTTAATCCGTCATGCATTTTAAATGCATTTTCCCGAGAGAGAGCTATTTTTGCTTTTCAACATTTCTGAGATGATGACAGTAATTTGTTTCCATGGCAATATCTTTTTTCCTCCCACCATTTCTCTTAAGAAATACAGGGCTATACATCTAATCAAACACTAACATTAGATTTCTATCATGTTTTAACAGGAGGATTAATTTGGTTCACTCTTGAAATTTTCAATAACATTACAATATGAATGGAACGCAATAGATAAGAATTATCCAGCAGCCAGCCATGCAAATAATTTGTCTAAGCTTTCCCTAACGAACGACTGCATTTAGCAATACATTTTCCTTTGTGAATAGACGACAGACGAAAATGTATTGGCATACCATACTGATGTACTGAAAAGTAAGAGTCATGAAACTACTGCCGCCCACACGACGGCCCACATGTCTATAGGATGGTATGTCTGTCACCTGGAAATTCACTGATAAACCAGGCACAATTCCTTGGAGGACTAGCTCAGCTGAATGTAATGATACCTTACACTTACCCTGTGTTCACACCTGAGCGTTCTGAAAGGAGCGCTCTGTATGCGCGATTGTACGGGCGTTTGCAATCGCGCATACAGAGACAAGCGAACGCCCATTGTCGCGCGTTCCCGAAAGTCTATGTACGGGAACGCGCGACAAAACGCCCCAAAGAAGCTCAAGAACTTGTTTATGCGTCGGGCGTTTTTCAGCGCGTTCGAACGCGCTTTAAAACGCGAAAATGTGAACCAGTCCCATAGGGAAGCATTGGTTTGCATCGGTTATGTGTTTTACAGCGCGTTCGAACCCGCTGTAAAACGCGCAATTGTGAACTTAGGGTCAGTGATCCCTTGCTTCATTCTGGAGAAAAAGTCCTTTTAATACATATGCAAATGAGCTGTTAAGTGCACCCTTGCTCCTTCTGCTTCCTCTACCAGCTCCTTCCTTGCCTTCTTGATAGAAAGGGCCAGGTGAGATGACTTTGCTGGAAACAGGCCCCTTCAACTTTGGTGATAGATTCCCTTTAAAAGGGGTTTCAGGTAGCTTTATACTGATGACCTATCCCCTGGATACTTCATCAGTATCTGATTGGCGGGGGTCCGACACCCGGGAGCCCTGTTGATCATTTGTTTGAGAAGGCAGCGACGCTCACAGTAGCGGTACAGCCTTCTCTCTGGAAACCAGTCACAGTGCCATACATTGTATAGTGGCAGTGCTTGGTATCGCAGCTCAGCCCCATTCACTTTAAGGGAACTGAGTGCTCCTAGGTCATGTGACAGATGAACATGTCATCACATGGCATAGGCAAAGCTGAGAGAAGGCCGCAGCGCTACTGCGAATGCCGTCGCCTTCTTAAACAGCTGATCGGTGAGGGTCCTGGGTGTTGGACCTCCACCAATCAGATACTGATGACCTATCCAGAGGATAGGTCATCAGTGTAAAACTCCCAGAAAGTTCCTTTTAGCTTGTACCATACAGTATACGTCACAAGAAGGAGCAAAGATTGGACCAGACTGTAGCTTCCAGCAGTCATGCACACATTACTCCTTATTAGGGGGCAGTTGCTATTTCCAACCCTCTTACATGAAGGCTGTAGGAGAAATCCTTTGGCTTCTGCATGGCCCAGATTGCCCCTAGTGTCGCGCTGCTTTCCACAAATAGGAGTCTATGATGAAGCAGAACTGTAATCTTTTCACACTTGATTTTATTTGTTTTATATGTTTGCAGATCATCATGTAATAATGGTAATTATACTTGCGCTTTGCTTATTGCCATCTAATTATTCTAATTCTCATTAATCGCTCTTGTTTTATTAGACAAATAACATGCATATTGTAACAGCGACTGCTGTGTGCTGCTGTTCCCCTGCTTAGCGCCGCGGTCCTGGGCGCCGCGTTCAGCGGTGATCTGCTACCAGTGCTTCCCCATTCACCACTGCAGTCCTGGGCTCTGTCCATGTACTGTTCTGGGATCCGCTCCACAGTTTCCATTCAGCCCTGGCCACAGCATGCTTGCTGCTTGTTCCCTGCAGCACTTCCTTAAAGGCCGGCGCGCATCACTTCCAGGTGCTATATAGGTTAGATCGTGTGACCTGGCTGACCAATCCTAGCCCTCCTGCATGTATATTTGTGGCTCAGTCCCCTTCCCAGATGCCTCAGCGTCAAGGTACTTGTGTCTTGCTAGGTTGCTGTTATTTCTCGTGTTCCTGTGTACCTGACTCGTGCTTGTGTTTCTGGACTCTGCTACCTGTTTGATCCCTGCCTGCTTGCCTTGACTCTCCTGTTGCCGATCCAGATTGCCTAACCTGTACCTGTGCCGCCCGCCCTGACCTATTGCTTGTTTGTCTTCCCCTCTGCCTCATCCTTCGGTCCTGCACTGTTGCTCCTGGTTACGACTTGGCCTGCTGACTACATCTGTACCTCTGGTACCTTGCTCTGGTACCTCCTGGTTCTCTTGGACCAACTGCCTTGTGTGCCAATCCTCCTCAAGAGGTAGCGACCTGGTG
The DNA here is from genome assembly GCF_014858855.1 of Bufo gargarizans. NCBI lineage: Eukaryota > Metazoa > Chordata > Amphibia > Anura > Bufonidae > Bufo > Bufo gargarizans. Next base: position 73,499,539 of record NC_058082.1, on the reverse strand, counting down.
TTACCCTCGGGAAAGTCTATCCCCACCATCAGGAGTACTGTGAAGTTCGAAGGTTCACTTAGACAATGCCCTTAGAGAATGTAGGACACATGGCACAGTGGATTAACACCGGCTGGTTTGTGACAGTACACTCAGGCCATGGACCCCGCTGGTCTCCCCAAGCCTGTCGTTCAGGAATTGTTACATGAAGTGAGGCGTCAGAGCGAACGTCAGGATGTGATGATGCAGTTTATGCAAAATGTTGCTGCTTGTCTGATTGCCATCTACTGCAAGGTCGCATATCGCTGCTACCCCTGCAATACCCACACCAGTGAATCCGCATTTGTGTGCCGCTGGTGTGCAACTGCCTCTGCCATCACGTTATGGTGGAGATCCAAAAACCTGTCGTGGCTTCCTGAACAACTGCCTGATCCACTTTGAGTTGCATGGGCAGAAGTTTCCAAGTAGGTTCACAAGTAGGGAACATGACACGTATTTAAATATGCACACCACAAAGTGTATCAGATTTTTTTTTAAATAACGCTCTCTTGGTTTAGAAATGCCGCAGTCACTTTGGATGTGAACTGTACAAATGAGATCAATGAGGGTCATTTACTAAGTCCAGCGTTTCACACACCAGTCATAGTTAAAACCCCAGTGGAGCATGGAGCAGTGAGCATTTGTTCACAGTGCATTCTGAGACACAAAATGTATTTTGTATAGACAAAATTCTTTTTGTAGGATTCTATGTCACAAAATGACATAATGTGCAACAAAATGAGTTCGGTAATTCTATGTCGCAGAATGACACTCTCGAGGATAAAATTACATTTTGTGTGACAAACTGTATTCTGTGACAAAATGATATTCTGTGTGACAAAAATGACATTTTGTGCGACAAAATAAATTTCTGTGACAAAATGACATTCTGTGTCACAAAATACTATCCTGTGTGACAAAATGTGTCACAAAATTAACTCTGTGCCACAAAATTAATTCTGTGTAACTATGGGGCTATGTCCATTTTGTATAGACAAAACTCATTTTGTAGAATTCTATGTCATAAAATGACATTCTGTGTGACAATGACAATATGTGTCATAAAATCACATTTTGTGCAACAAAATAAAATTATGTGCAACAAAATTACAATCTGTATGACAAAATTAACTAAATTGTATTTTGTGGCACATAATTCTTTTTGTGTCACAAAATTCATGTTGACACAACATTCATTTTGGCGCACATAATGGTATTTTGTAACTGTGCTGCCCAGCTGAGTTAGAAAATCATTACAGATGATGTCAGCCTCAGTCTTGGTATTTCTGTTTAGTGTGGTTATAGCACCATCTAGCGGTGTTAAGTTGTATTACACTTTGTTTTTCCTGTTACAATACTACTGCATTGTGGGTGGTGCACTGCATTGTGGGAGTGCAAAGCATCCTGGGAAAGAGAATTCTCCAGTCTCCAGGACACATCAGCAGAGCTGTCCTATGCATATCTCCTTCTTAAACTCCACCATCCTGTTGAGAGATCTGCCTTTGTTTCAGGGATTTTGTGTGTTGCACAGCTGTTCAGCTAGTTGTAATTGTTACTCAGGAAGTTGTTATTACTGTTAGATAGCCATGCAGTCTCATATACAGGCAGCCATTTTATCATGTGCTTCACTGTTAAAGCAAATGTTATAGTACATGCTATCCATGCTTGATACTTATACGTGTAAAGGCCGATTCATTGGCCTGTATTTGTGGGAGGGGCTTGGCCACCTACTTCAACGGCCGGCGCCCTCCCACAAGCGTACGTAGTGCAGAGTCCTTAGGAAGCGTGCGCTCGTACCTGCTGTCCCTTCGGCGGATTGGGTAAGTGCACATGCGTGCGTGCGGTGGTCGGCCCTTTGGTGAGTAGGGGCCGCCATACGCTGGGTCTGCTTCACCAGCCGACAGCAGGGGACGGGGCTCCACAGCACGGGGACCCCTCCTGCCCGTGCAACAACGGCACCTCGTCAGCCACAGGGGGGGGGGGATGGAGCCACGGATACGGCACTCCCCTCCTCCGCCGCCCAGGCTCGTGCTCGGCACCGCTCTCCGGCGGGGGGCGGGGCCAGTGGTCACGTGAGGACCCAACCCCCCGCCCGCCTCCCCGCCCGCACACAGCCTGCGCTGCCCCGCTCCCTCACCTGGTGGGCAGCGCAGTCAGCTGTGGGTCAGCAACATAACTTCCCCAATTGCCAGGGGGTTACACTTTCTCCCCACGCGGCATGTCTGATTAGGCCTCCCCCTATGCCAGGGGGCAGCGCCGTTTCCCCACGTGGTGGAGATGCCCAGCCGGCGGTGGGTCGGCCCCTCGTGGAGTAGGGGGGCACCCCCGCACTGAGCACTCCATCAGGGACCGGTGAGGCCCCCCACGCGGCATTTTTTAGTTTCGGCAAGATAGGGCCCTCGTCGCCGGGGGCCCCCCTGTGTCGACCTCATGCCAGAGGGCTGCGCTGCTCCCCACGCGGCAGAAGTGCTCAGCCGGCGGACGGCGCCACCCTGGGACAGAGGGGACCCCCGCACTGAGCACCCTGTCAGGGACACACGTTAGCTCTCCACGTGGCACCCGTTTCATGTTTGCGGGGAGTGTCAGCCGTTGCCTAAGATCCATCCCCACTTGGTTCATGATGCCAGGGAACTCCGCGTTCCCCACGCGGTATCCGTGGAGCACGGCGGGGCACGCAACGGCTCGCTCCTCGCCCACATTAAAGTCTGGCACGGGCCGCCGTGCTGCCTAGATAGGTAGGGGTTTCGTCACCAACGTTAGGTACTGGTCAACGTCAATCAAAAAAAAACAAAAAAAAAAAACACCCTCTCCCACCAGTCACTGTACCTCCCCTCACGAACACGTCCTGGTAATTGAGCCTCACGCATTGACTGGTTCTTTTGTGTTGTTCCGTTGTTGTTTTCCAGGTTCTAACAGTGGTTAGTCAGAGAAAAGTTGGTTGGATCAATTGATTTTCCTTGTCTACCAAGGTAGTGGGGTACGAGTCGGGGGACGGGAAGTGGCTGCCTTCAGGCTGGTGTCTCATGTTTTTTTTTACGTACAGGTTGTTTCATTTTCATTAAATACTTCCGTGGAAGTCAGTGCATAGGGATTCTCAGTTGGTAAGTATGTCAGGTCTCCTTGCATGGACTTCCGGGTGGCGGTTCCTGGCCATTCCTTCACGGCTCTTCTGGTATTAGTGTGCATACCTCACGGGAATTGTTCACCTTTTCATTACGTGGTTAGACAGCTGCACGGATACCAGTGGTCATCCAGGCTAGTCGGTCATATTACGTTACTGTTTTCACAGCTGCAATGTCACGTGCGTCAGACATTGTCGAGGCGTCGGTGGACGAGGTCGTAGCACAGACATCCGAGAGGGGCAGTACACCGTCCCTACGTGCTTGGACAATTCCTAGGCTTATGGCGGAGTTGACAAAGCGGGGCGTTCCTTTCCCGCAACCGCCAGAAAAGCGGAGCTATATCGGCTGTGGAGAGACTCCCTGGTACCCAGTGCCAATGATCCCCCTGCTACCACGATGCAAACATCGCTGACTCAGATACACGTCATGCTAAACAGTCTGACGTCGGCCGTCACATCCATGCAGGCGAGATTGGAGTCTATCGAGGCTCGCAGCGCAGTCGCACCAGTTTCCTCCCTCGAGGTTCCGGTCGCCTCCACCTCTGCCATAGCAGACATTCGTTCTGTCCAGTCCGTCCCCAACGTGACTCCCTCCCACTATGTCCCGCTCAACATCAGGAAAGACATCCTAGAGGGTAGGGATGTCAATCTTGCGTCTCTACTCATAGCCTCCAGGGACCTTTCTGACAACAAGGTAATAGCTTGTGGGGAAGTGTCAGTGGTACTAAGGAGCCGCGACCACCGGCTCAACCGCAAATTGTCCATCCCGGAATTCGTCATGGCGTTTAGCCTTTTTAGGGATGTCATTTGCACTGCCAGGCCGGACAGGAGGGAGGAACTAGACCTATATCTCTTCAGGGTCACAGAGTTGGGTCATAGGTATGGAGGAACCGCGTTCTATGACTACCACTGTTCGTTTGCAGCTAAGGCGGCAGCGGCTCTCTCCCAATTCCAACACGTTACTGACTGGTCCAACCTGGACACTGAGCTTTTCTGCAGACACTTTGCAGGTCTGAAGGCTCCCTCCTGTTCCGCCTGTCAGTCTATCTTCCACTCTGTCGAGTGGTGCGATAAGTCCGCCGTCAGCACGGCGTCCTACCCCTCCAGCTCTGCAGCTGGTCCTCTTGAGGTCTTCAGGCCCCCCAACTCAGTAGACAAGCTGGGTCGACCCATCATTCAGCTAGGAGGAGCACAGATATGCAACAACTTTAATTACGCCTCTTGTAATTTTGGGCAGTGCCGGTTGTTGCATATCTGTACCAATTGTTTTAGGGCCCACCCCCGAGTAGCATGCTCATTAAAATCGGTTAAAAACTACATGAGTGTGGTCAATATCAGCCGTCTACAAGAATACTTGCAAGGTCACCACAACCCTGGGTTTGTACAGTTCCTGGTGTCAGGATTTCACGAGGGCTTCCATACGGGACTGATCACGACTCCAGAGTCCACACATGAGTGCAAAAACCTTCAGTCAGCCGAAAGAAATCCCGCCTCGGTAGACGCACTAATAGAGGCCGAGTTAAGCAAGGGGTTCCTAATCGGTCCCTTTGGTGTGCCCCCTTTTCAACGCTGGAGAGTCTGCCCCTGTGGGGGTAGTCACAGGCAAGTTCAGCGGAAAGGAGAGACTCATTATCGACTTGTCGGCCCCACACGGCTCCCAGGTCCCCAGCCTCAACTCCCTCATTCCTTCGGAGGAAGTGGGCATGAGATATGCTTCGATCGACCAGGCCATCGCTATCATCATGAAAACGGGCCCAGGGTCCTGGTTGTCCAAAGCCGACATATCGGATGCCTTCAAGTTGCTTCCCATCATGCCAGCCCTTTGGCAGTGGCACGGCATCAAGTGGAAAGGCCTGTATTATTTCTCCACTAAGCTCACCTTCGGTTCCAAGAGTAGCCCCTGGCTCTTCGATCAGTTGGCTCAGGCACTCCACTGGATCTTGGCACATAAAGTCCTCTGTGAGTTTGTCATCCACTACTTGGATGATTTCCTGCTGATTGAGAGGCCAGGGGCACTCCCCCTAGGGCTGGGCAAGTTGCTAATGTGCTTTTCCCAGTTAGGTGTCCCGGTGTCCCCCAAGAAAGTAGAAGGCCCGGCCACAGTCATCACCTTTCTGGGCATCGAGTTAGACTCCCAGCGCATGCTAGCTAGATTGCCGGCGGACAAGTTAACAAGGATTAGAGGAGTCATTCACAGGTTCACAGTCACGACCGTGGTCACTAAGGCTGACCTTCAGTCTCTACTGGGCATGTTGAACTTCGCCATGCGCATCATCCCGCAGGGCAGAGCGTTCATATCCCGCCTACTGGCGCTCTTAAGTTCCGCCCCGGAACAGGACAGCCCAGTGTGCTTGGACAGTCAAGCCCTAGCGGACCTCCACATGTGGGACCATTTCCTGAGCCAGTGGAACGGGGTCTCCTTATTTGTACCCGAGCTGTCGTGTCAGTCGCCTACAGTCTTTTCAGATGCAGCTGCGGGCTCGGGGTTTGCCGCCATTTTCGGCACCCACTGGGTGGCAGAAGCATGGCCTGCCGAGGTGGGACAAATCCCGGGGTTCCTCCAGACCTCGGCGCTGTTCGAGCTGTACCCCATCGTGGTGGCCGCCCACATCTGGGGCAATCTTTGGGCGCGTCAGTCTGTTCTGTTCGTAACTGACAACACAGCCGTAGTAGACATTCTCAACAGTGGGCTGTCAAAATCCAGCCCAGTCATGTGTTTCCTCAGACGGTTAGTGCAGCTCTCATCTGAGTGAGAGTGCAGGTTCGGGAATGCTGTCTCCTTTCCCTTTTCCCTTCCCTTCGCCCTTCCTCTTTCCTTCCCTGTCCCCCCCCTTGCCGCGTATACTCAGTGGTTTTGGATTCAATTTGCTTTCTATTGTTCCACATGATTATGTGGTATTTCCGAGTAAGGATTTGTAATTTTTGACTTGTCATTTGTCATTTATTGTACTCATGCTTTATTAGTATGTTGTATTCATTATCAGTCCTAGTGCCCATCATGCTTTGGATTGTTAAAAATTGAAAAAAGTCTTAAATAAAGAAAAAAAAAACAGGAGAGTGCAGCGTGCAGGCATAGAGGCGCTTCCTCTGCAACCGCTCCTCTAGATCTTCTTTCCGGCTTTTCTCCATCCAGCATCTTGGACACATCTCCAGGCAAGTTACCTAACCCTACCAAGGGGCACTCGACCTCATCCTCCCCCATACAAGAGGGTTTTAGCAGAGCAGATTTGGGCCTGTTAGAAACCCCTATCACAATGGAGGCTATAAAAGAACTGTCAGATCTTAAGAAATCTTTTAATAACGACCTCTGATCTGCCCTATCATCTTTGAGGTCTGACATAGTTGCCATTGGAGACCGCACCGCACATTTAGAAGAAAAAATTGAGGAATTTACCTCGGCCCACACCAACTTGATTGATGCTGTGGCACAGTGAGGGGTTGTATCTGGCAAGGCAGGTATTTTCCTCCCAGCATGTGCGGCTGGGCTGGTTTGCAGCCAGGTGAGGTCAAATACCAGACCGGAGTTTAAGTGCCGGTCTGGGTTTTGGCAGCACCTGGCTGTCCTTAAATAGGCAGCTGGACTCAGCAGAGATGTCTGTTTTTCAAGGATCTGAGGCTTTGTGCCATGCTGGAGGGCTGAGAGCCGCACACTGGGGAAACAGGCCCCCTAAAGCCTGCTGTGGACTTGTGGAGGCAGAACTGCCACCAAGGTGACTTATGTTATATGAACTTTCCATTGTGTGTGAATTAACACCAAGACTGCAAAGTTACGTGCTGTTTTGTGCAATTGCCTCAAGTGTGAATAAACACTGATGTTTTCAGTTAAGAACTTGTATTTTGCCTCTGTACTGCGCCCGCTTACCCTATCTACCAGAGCCAAACCCCACAATGCCCATAATACAGCGGAAGATGATATAGTGGCCATAAAACTCAAATTGGCATATTTAGAGGACAGGTCACGGAGGAACAATATTCGATTTAGAAATATACCGGAATCGGTACAAGATTCTCACCTCCAAGAATGTCTTGTAGATCTGTTTTCTGCAATTTTACCTCATGCCTCAGATGTAGATTTTCTAAAAGAGTTCACAGGATACCAAAAAACCTTTCTGCTTCCTGTCCTAGAGACACTATAGCAAGACTTCACTACTATCATATAAAAGATGTCCTTTTGAAAGCAGCAGCAAAAGCAACGGATATTTCTGATTACTTCAAACAAATTTCCCTATTTACAGACCTTTCTCCTGCCACTCTCGCGAGAAGGAGAGAATTTACAAAAACAACACAAATTTTGAGAGAGCAAAAGATCCCTTATAAATGGGGTTTTCCGGTCAAACTTATTGTACACCGTAATGGTTCAACTCATGTTCTGATGATCCCCAAAAAGCAACAAATTTTCTCTCTAAACACTCCTTGCTTCACTCTGCAGAGGCGACAGATAGCCCTCCCAAGAAAAAGCCACCTACTCTGTCTCCTGAGTGGACAGTGGTGGGCTCTCCTAAATCTTCTACCTCCCCTAAGTGAACCTGTCATTTGACTGCTCACATTAACCTCTGCAACTTTGTTTGAGTTTTATTCTCTCCTAAACTCCATCTATAGGTCGTCCTAGATATATATTCACCTGATCTACCAACATCTCATCTATGACCATTTACCATTCTACAATCAACATATCATCAAGCAAATCCACCCGCCCCCAGTGGATGGCGACCTGCGGCCGCATTGGTTCACATAGAACCGGACTGAGCAAGTTTATCTTCTTAGTTTTCAAATTTGGTGCAATCAGTTTTATTATACCCTTAGGCATGTTCCTTTTGAATTTAGTTGTGGTACAATATTTAATGAGTGCATGTCACTGGTCTTTTTACTGTCTGCGGACATTAGATGTGTCTCCATCTTCAGCTTTTATTTTAACATAGCCTAATAGTTTTGAGAATAGCATCTCTAAATGTTAAGGCCCTCAAAAGCCCAGCTAAGCGCTCTTTCTTTTGGAAAGAAACGCATAATCTAAATTGTGATGTTATGTGTGCACAGGAGATGCACCTGAATGAAGCAGACTTAAACTAGACTTAAACATAAAGACTTCTCAATTATTTTTTTTCTCTCAAAAAGAGAGGTGCATTGATAGCCATAAAGAGTTCAGTAGCCTTTCAACTATTATCTCTTCACTCTGACCCTCTGGGTAGATATTTAATTGTGATATGTATTATTAACAACATCCCATATACTTTGGTATCTCTTTATGCCCCTAATTCTAGGTCTTTGAGTTTCTTCAGGTCTGTCCTGGACTCCGTCTCTACCTGCAAGAAAGGGTCACTCATTATTTGCGGGGACTTTAACATTGTCATGGATCCCCTTCTAGATAAGTCATCCTATGTAAGTAAATCTGGAGATTATAAACTCAAATACTTGTGTCACAAAGAGGAGCTCTTCGATGCTTGGAGGATTCTTCATGCCTCGGAGATTGACTACTCCTTCTATTCTAATCCTCACATACTCTCGAATCAATCTCTTTCTAGTAGACAAGTGGCTTCTTCAAAAGGTGGCGGATTCCAGAATAGGCCTGATTACATGGTCTGACCATGCTCCAATTACCATTACTATACAAGAAACTCACAACCTTCAACACTCATCAACCTGGAGATTGAACAATCTTCTCCTCTCTAATAAATACTACAAAAAACTGATATCCTCAGCTTTAGTAGAATATTTTTCACATAACGCAAATGGGGAAGTCAATCCCTGCACAGTGTAGTGTGCACACAAAGCTGTAATTAGAGGCCTATATATTAAATACTCTGCTTTGGAAAGAAATAAAAGATCAACCAAAATCGAAGAACTGTATAAAAAGCTTAGAGACTTAGAACAAGCTAATCCCCTACTATACAACTTGCCAACGACCTTAAAACTACCAGATATGAGATATACCGTCTTATGCAAAATAATTTTGAATGCCATCTCAGACAATCTAAGGCTCAGTTTTACAGACAAGGAAATAAGGCCTCTAAATTACTAGCCCATAGAATTAAAACAAGAGTGGCACACTCAAGAATCCCCTATTTATGGTCTCCCCAGAAGACTAAAGTAATGAACCCGAAAAAAAATTGCTGATGAGTTTGCTAATTGCTATACGTCTCTCTATAATCTGAAAAATGACTCAGATTCATATCAACCTACTCTTTCAGACATTAATAACTTTCTTCAAAACATCTCTCTTCCCCAAGTCTGCCCAAAAAACAATTGGACACTCTAAACGTAAAAATATCACTCCTGGAGATCTTGAATACAATTTCCTCACTAAAAATCAATAAATCCCCAGGCAAGGATGGTCTTTTAAATGAGTACTTCAAAACAATTTACCATATTTTAGTCCCCCATCTGTTAATATGTTTTCACAATATAATACATCTGAACAAAATCCCTTCAAAGATGCTCCAAGCAATTATCATTACACTACCTAAACCAGGGAAGAAACCTAACACTCCATCAAACTTTCGACCAATTTCCCTTTTGAACGAAGACCTTAAAATATTCGCCAAAATACTCGCCAACAGATTGGCAGACATATTACCTTCTCTTATTGGGATTAGTCAAAAGCCTTCAGACCTCAGACGGCACCAAGTGCTTCCTCTACCTGGTTAAAATAGCCCACTCTCGTCGAACACCCTCACAGTAGTACTGCCCTCATTGTGCCCTCTCACAGTAGTTATGCCCTCCCTGTGCACCTTTCACCATTGTAATGCCCTCTTTGTGCCCCCTTCACAGTAATTATTCCCATTGTGCCCCCTTCACAGTAATTATTCCCATTGTGCCCCCTTCACAGTAATAATCCCCATTGTGTCCCCTTCATAGTAATAATGCCCATTGTGCCCCCTTTCTAGTAATAATGCCCACTGTGCCCCTTCATAGTAATAATGCCCCTTTGTGCCCCCTTCACAGTAATAATGCCTATTGTGCCCCCCCTAGTAGTAATGTGCCCCCAGCCCCCAGCTGTTTAAAGAGAGGTCAGCACTTATATGATAGCTTCTTTCTTTGTTCTGTTCACCTGCTCGCCGCAGCATTTGCAGTGATGAGCAGGTAAACAGTGCAGAGAAGGCAGCACACATATAAACAAAAAAAAGCGGAAAACCCCTTTAAAGACATACTTGGAAAACATAACATACAGCGCTACAGGATAATACAGTGCCACATTACATCCAGTGACTTCTCTTCTCTGATGTAGATATTCTCTTTCCTCTTCTCCTGCCAGACCTCGTCTCTGCAGAGTTTAACAAACAGACATCTTATGTTCTTACTTTTCCATCATCCTCCCACCTTCTCGACACCCCATCCTGCTACCCCCAATATTGTGTCCACTGTGCTCCCCAATACTTCCCTGCAGAAACAGTCCCCATGAAAATACTGGTACCACACAGAAGTGTGTCAGTACAAAAACAACCCTTTATTTTGTGCGCTAGTACAAAAAATCCCCTCTTCCTTTCAGATCAGACCCCATATAAAACCCTAAATGATATCCCAACATCTCAGACTGAATCCCCTTTAGACCTCCATGTCAGACCCCATATAAGACCCCAGTTTTAAACCTCAGATCAGACCCCCATTATAACTCCATGTAAGACCCGACCTAATATCAGACCTCAGATAAGACCCCCATTAGAACTCCAGACCCCCATATAAGACCCCCATTTGACCTCCAGACCCCCATATCAGACCTTCATACCCACATATCATACCTCAGACCAGACCCCCATATCAGACTTCCAGACCCCCATTAGACCTCCAAACCCTCATTAGACCACCTGACCCCATAACTGACCCCCATTAGACCTCCAGACCCCCCAGTCAGACCTCCAGACCCCTCAGTCAGAACTCCAGACCCCCCATTAGACCATTCCAGACCGCCCCATTAGACCACTCCAGACCCCCAATCAGACCCCCAGTCAGACTTCCAGATACCCCAGTCAGACCTCCTGACCCCCCCAGTCAGATGTCAAAACCCTTCATAGACCACTCCAGACCCCCATTAGACCTCAATATCAAACCTCAGATCAGACTGTAAAATAATACTTACCTCTCCTCTCTCTGTCCTGGCTGTCTTCTCTTCCCAGGGCCGGCACTGCAGTCACCTGACCTCCTGCAGCATCAGGTCAGAATGCACTCTATACATCCTGACGATGCAGGCAGCCAGGACACGGCAGCACCGGCTCTGAAAAGATCAAGCAGGAGGAGGGATAAGTACTGTACAGCGCTCACAGCACTTCTCTCCCCCTCCTCCTGCAGACTATTGAGCGCATCTGTAACGGATCTCATAGCACCCCGACTGGGTACCTCCATTGATAGATGCTCCTAGTGCTTCCCGAGGGCTTCAAGCACTCTGCTCGACACCGTAACCACCACAAACCTCACGAACCGCCAATGGCGGCAGACCACGTGATCGCTATGGGGCCCGCGAGGTTGGAATGGTCCCACCCCCTCATTTTCTATTCTTATGGCTTACAAGCTTGATTGGGGTCTTGCCGTCCTCCACCCACGCTGGACCCAAGACCGGGCTTCAGCTTCCAGTGGGTGAACCTCTCCTAAATCCAGAGAGCAGGAACCAGGAACAAGCTCTTACAAGAGCTTATACTCAGGGGAGTATTGTGATATAGCAATCCCAAAGAGTGTAGTTATCCCATCCCCCAAACATGAGCCAAGACTTCATGAAGGGGTAAAGCAGGTCTTTTTAATGGGGCTAACTGTCAGCCTTTTATGCAGGTCTTCCAGCAAGGGACACTCCCCCTTTGCCTGGGACACAATTAACAAAATACAATGGGCATTGTCTGTGATGCAATCAACAAATACAATGGGCATTGCCTGTGACACACTTAACAAAATACAATGGGCTCTGCCTGTGAAACAATTACCAAACACAATTAACTTAATCACTCACAGGCAGAAGACACACATTTTTGCCAACCACAGAAAATACCCCAAAACATTACATATCCCCATAATCCCCTGATAGCCTCGATCTGGGGGAACAACCTTTCCAAATATCACCCAGATCGGTTCAGGGGTTCAGGAACTTCCTGGAAGTCTTATTTTTCCCCATCGTGCACATGGTCCCATGCCTAAAATAGTTCCATACACTCGACGGCAAAACACTGCTGGACAATTTAAGATGGCCATCATTACATGTTTGAATCAGTTCCAGTAAAAAGTCCAAGGGGCAGAAACAGTGCCTTTAAAATCCAATAGGCTCAAATAGTGTCCCAGGGGCCATAGTCATAGGGCAAGAGGCTGGCAAGCAGGCCTCTTCAACTCCCAGTGACGAAGGTGCTTTCGTCACAGCATCCATTATGGAACCGCTCACTGCTAGTATTCCCTTTATAAGATGCACTGCATCTTATAAAGGGAAAAGCAATGAGCGCTTCCATATGTATTGATGGTAGCGCTCATTGCTTCCGGCACCCCCCTGAGAGACGGCACCTGATTAAATGCAAACTTTTATCCACACATCCTCGACAGTCGCCAATTTCGATTTAAGAAGCCTCTATTCCTGACTTAAATTTATCTGAATGGAAGAAGAAAGGCCTTTCTTTATATGGGGATTTATATCTCAGTGAAACATTTATGTCCTTCTTGCAATTATCAGATTCTTACAACCTTTCTGCCAGGGACTTTTATAAATATCTCCAAGTTAGACGTGCGTTATCAGATCTCTCACTATATTCTACAGACACACAAGTGCAGGCCCAGACTTCCTTCACTAAATGGCTTCTCCAGAACTCTCCCAATGTTAAGGGGATTTCCACAGTATATAAGATTCTCATATCTCCTCTGGGTGATCCCTTAGGAAAAATTAAATCTCAATGGTCAAATGACCTATCTACTAACATCTCAGATGAGCAATGGTCTCAATCTTTTGAAATCTTACCATCTGTGTCTCGATGTATTAACCACTTTGAGACGTCTAGGAAAATCCTATACAGATGGTACTTCTATCCTTCTTAAATATATAGATTGTTTCCAAACACTTCACCTCTATGCTGGAGACAGGGGCATACATAGAAATCGAGGGGCCCCATAGCAAATCTCAGAACTGGGCCCCCACCCAAATATAAAGTACAATTTTTGTACTAGTGTATGCGTATTTTTATATATATATATATATAAATATGCATGTGGGAGGAGGTTTGCTGTATGGCTCTAATAGCAGCAACCCTCCTACAGACACAGAATTTCCCCCATAGACAAATGTATATGTGTGTGTGTATATATATAATGCTCCCCAGTGGCGTGCCGCGAGGGTTTGGCACCCGGGGCGGATCCTTTCTCTGGCTTCCCCCCCAATACTTTAAATACATTGCACCCCCTCAAAGTAGTATTGCCCTCATTGTACAACCTTCACAGTAGTTTTGTACAGATGTATGCCCTCTCACAGTAGTTATGCCTACATTGTGCCCTCTTACAGTAGTTATGCCCTTTCTGTGCCCGTTTTAAAGTTGTAATGACCTCTTTGTGCCTCCTTCACAGTAATAATCCCCATTGTGCCCCCTTCACAGTAATAATCCACATTGTGCCTCCTTCATAGTAATAATCCCCATTCTGCCCCCTTCATAGTAATAATGCCCATTGTGCCCCCTTCACAGTAATAATGCCCATTGTGCCCCCTTAATAGTAGTAATGCCCACTATGCTAGTAATACCCTCTGTGCCCCCTTCATAGTAGAAATTCCCATTGTGTCCCCTTCACAGTAATAATGCCCACTGTGCCCCCTTCACAGTAATAATGCCCTCTGTGCCCCCTTCATTGTAGCAATGCCCTCTGGCTCTGTGTCCCCTCCATAGTAGAAATGCCCTTTGTGCCCCTTCACATTAGTAATGCCATCTGTGCCCCCTTCATAGTAGTAATGCCCTCTGTGCCCCCTTCATAGTAGTAATGCCCTCTGTGCCCCCTTCATAGTAGTAATGCCCTCTGTGCCCCTTCCATAGTAATAAAGTCCTCTGTGCCCCCTCCATAGTAATAAAGCCTTCTGTGCCCCCTCTTTATAAAAAAACAACAACAGCACAGTAACTACTCACCTTGTCCCGTTCCTGAAGCTAACAGTCCTCTCTCCCCTGTAGACACAGATCGCTCTACAGCACTGTGTGGGCGGAGCTTATGCAGATTTACGGGCTGCAGGCTCCCGCCACACAGGCTGGCAGCGTGATCCGTTTCTGCAGGCTGAGTGGTGGAGCGAGGAGAAGTCTTCCTGCTTCACCATTCAGAGCGCCGCCGGCCTGAAGGAGGGGAGGAGCGCGGGGAGCTGAGAGATGAGTGACAGGACCCAGCTCCCTGGGCTCCAACAATGAGCGCTTCCATCTGTATTGATGGAAGCGCTCAATGCTTCTGGCTCCCCCCTGAGAGCCGCCTCCCGGGGCGAACCGCCCCCCCCCCTTAGTACGCCACTGAAGCTCCCTTCCTCTGCTGCTGTGTAAACCGGCTTGTGAGCTGTAAGACTAGAAAATGAGGGGGCCATTCCAACCTTGCGGGCCCCATAGCGATTGCGTGGTCTGCCGCCATTCGCGGTACGCCACTGGCTGGAGATGTGAAAATTCTGAGGGTACCTTTTTTTATTGTTGGTGGGACTGTCCTCTGGTAAACTCATTATGGCCCTGGGTCTTTTATACTGCCTCTAATATTTGTGTTATTTTGATACCACCATCCCCACTGCTAGCTCTCCTTTTCATTGACTTAGATGTTTTCCCATATATTTTCAGAACAGTGATTAGCCATTTCCGTATAGTCTCCAGTCAATTGATAGCAAGTCACTGGAAAGCCAAATCCCTTCCTTCTCTCAGCGAGATTGTTAAAGGCGTTCAGGATAATTGTTGGTATAAGGGAGCAGCAGCCACTGCTTTTTATAGCAAGGATAAGTTCTATAAACAATAGGATATGTGGCTCACCATCTAATCTGGTGATACAACATGTTACTTTACGTGAGGATAGTCCCCTTTCGTGGAGCTTTTCCTCTTTATGCCAGGATGTCAGTGACATGAACTCATGACACATGATTTAAGCTTAAATTTAATTTTGTATTTCACATCTATCTTATGTACCACAATACTTTTGTGTTAATCCACACATTTATCTACTTAACTCCCCTTTCCCCCTTTTCCCCCCATTTTTTAATTTTACATTTGTACCGAACTTTGCAACATGTATCTTATATTTTATGGAAGATAAATAAAAAGTTCCATGTTTAAAAAAAAGGGGTTAATCCAAGAAGGACTTGGCTAATTTTGTTAACATATTTCAGCAAAGCATGTAGATAAAAAAGATGTTATTGAATTGCAAGCCTGACATGAGTTCATGATTCATTTATTATTTTTTGTTTAAAGATTTGAAACTCTCATTGCAAAACTAAAAGAAATCAGCAAAGTGGGAAACTTTCTCACTGCTCTGTATATGGGCAGTTGGCCAAGGGCTCCTCGAACAGAACAACTAGCGGTGATGTGAACGTGGCTTAATAGCCACAAAAAATACTGATATACCATATGATAACATTGTGAAGTTACTCTTCAAATATATCACCGATTAGGACCGTCAGGACTGCTGTGCATCCACACACGAGTCCTCTCCATTATGTTAGAACACTACAGCAGTCCTGACAGTGTATTTCAGTACAGCTCTGAGTGCTGACAGCAGGGAAATAGGGGGTAGTAGGAAAATAAAAAATTGTGATCTGGACACCATGTCTGTAGGACCTCATGTATTACCATAGATAATCGTCCAATTCCGGGGTGACAGATTCCCTTTAAAATCCCTTGCTGAGCAGCTCCAGCGGTAACTGAGACCTGGCTTCCTGGTATTGATATGCTATGCTCCCCTCTCCCTCCTGAGGATGATTGACATTTTTTTTTATATATATAATGTGTATAGGGAGAATGCTGCCAATCAGCAGCAGGTGGGAGGATGGAGCTAGGAGCTAATGAATATGCACATCATTGAGGTCCTCAACAAGGAGTCATACAAAAAATTCTCCTGTGTCTAGATATTGCTGTTATACTGTACTTTTATACTGTTCTTTTGATTCCTTCTCAAAAAGTGGACCTAATGTGTTTACCATCTGTGAGAAGAAGTCACATCCGTGCACTAATACTTATTTATGATCTGCAAATAGTTAGTAATTACTCTGTTATTTATGTACAAGAGGACTTGGGAGGTGAGACAGAGCTATTGGCTAAGTATGACCACCAGCACTACACATTAGGTGGACCTTTTGAGATATAACAAGTATAGTATGTAACAGCAATATCTAGTAGACACAGGAGCATTTTTAAAAAATGTATTCCAAATGAAAAATTGTTAGGGTTTTATGTGATCCAATAGAGAAATGTAATATTAATTCATGGGACAATCCCTTTAACCATTTCAACCCCAGAGGGTTTTTCATTTTTGTGTTTTCGATTTCACTCCCTGCCTTTTTGGGGTGATAACTTTTTTATTTTTCCATTTAAATAGCCGTATGAGGGCTAGTTTTTTTGTGGGACAAGTTGCACTTTCTAATTCCACCATTTAAGATTGCATACGAGGTAGTGGGGAACTGTAAAAAAAAAATTCCAAATGGGGTGAAATTGGAAAAAATTAATTCGCAACATTTTTATGACTTTTGTTTTATACTGCGTTTCCTATACAGTAAAACTAACCTGTTACTTTCATTCTCCCAGGTCAGTATAATTACCGTGGTACCACATATGTAGTTTTTCTTGCATTTTAATACTGAAAAAAATTAAAAACTTTATTTTTTTTATTTTCATTGCCATATTCTAACCCCTATAACTTTTTTGTAGTTATGTGTATGGAGCTGTACTTTTAATTGATACCATTCTGGGGTGTGTAAGACTTTTTGATCACTATTTATTTAATTTTGTGGGAGGTGAAGCAACCAAAAGACAGTAAATCGGCCATTTAGACTTTTTTTTTTTTGCCATATTTTAATAGTTTATAATTATTGTTTATATTTTTTATTTATATTTTGGGTAAAGAGGGGTGATTTGAATTTTTGTAACAAGCAGTCATCAGATTGCTTCTCTCATACATTCTAATTGCTTTAGTATTGGAGTGTATGAAAGTTAGGCCCCATGCACACGAACGTGTGTGATCCGTGCCCGTGCTGTGGCCCGCAAATTGCGGGCCGCAATGCATGATTGCCGGCCGTAGGTCAGCCGCATCGGATCGCGGACCCATTCACTTGAATGGGTCCGCGATCCGCCCGTTCCGCAAAAAGATAGGACATGTCCTATCTTTTTGCGGAACGGAAGTACGGGATGCAACCCCACGGAAGCACTCCGTAGTGCTTCCGAAGGGTCCCGTTCCGTGCGGCCGTTCCACAATTCCGGATTTGCGGACCCATGTCCATGCAGTTTTTAAAAATTTCCTGTGATGTTATGTCCATGTGCGTGTCAGAGCAGCAACAGGGGCAGTCATATGGGAGTGTCTATGTAACTAGATGGGTGGGAGGAGCTATAAACTAGCTGGGCGTAGCGATGGGCAGGGCTGGAGCAGAGGAAGGAGAAATGCATCATGGGTTTAGTTGGATACAGGAAGTGCTTCATACAGGATGGAAACAACCAGAGTGATCTGTTTACATGGTGAAATTGAGTCAGGAGAATCAAAATTATATTTAAAAAAAACTAAAAACATATGTACACGATGTAAGCAAGTACATGAACATATCTGTTAAAACAATAGTAATCCTGGAAAACCCCTTTAAGTATTTTTATTATTTTTATTTTAAGGTTTATTTAGATTTTTTTTTTAAAGTTTAGTATTATGCAGATTCCAGAAGACCCGTTTAACTCATTATAAGATCCATCTAACATGTAGATGTGTTCAGACTAGTCTTGTGTTGTAATATTCAGAGGATTTTTAGTCATAAAACAAAAGGTCTTTTAGCAATTTAAACAGCTTGTGATGCCTTTTATTCAGGCTCAAAAGAGTTTCCCAACACTTCCTTTTTTTTTTAATCAAATCTGAAATATTAATAATACATATTTCAAAGGTTTCTTCTTTGCCTTTGTACGCAGTAGGGTTTCATAACTTACTGTACTACATCAAAGATTTTTCTCTGATCAGAAGTGAGCAGATATACAAGGGCTGCGAAAACAGTTTAACATTTCTGTCTGCGTTTGTAAAGAAGTTTAAAACAAATGAGAAGAGCTATTAAACTTCTCCCATTTGTGAATGGAAGGGACACATATAAGGCCTGGTTCACATGGAACATTTCTATGTAAAAAAAACATTGAGATTTATCAAACTGGTGTAAAGTAGAACTGGCATAGTTGCCCATAGCAACCAATCAGATTCCACCTTTAATTCTGGATAGCTCCTTTGGAAAATGAAAGGAGGGATCTGATTGGTTGGTATGAGCAACTAAGCCAGTTCTACTTTACACCAGTTTGATAAATGACCCCCAGTATGTCTACTTAGAAACATAATAGGGAGACTTTTTTTTAAAGTGTTTTTTAATAGGGCAACATATTAAAGGATGGATCCACTTAAAGGCTTGTCCCATGAAAAATATTCTACAGTTTTCAAACAAGCACCTGGATCTGAATTCTTTTGTAATTGCATGTCGTTAAAAAATTAACAAAGCTACCAAGTTATTCAATAAAATGTATCTGTATAGCGCCACCTGCTGTTCTTTTTCTTTTTTCTTTGTCCTTCTCACTGAGATGGCCGCACATGCCCAGTTTCATTCCTTCAACTGCCTCCTGAGCTGTGATAGGGAGAGCTGAGACACGCCCCTGAGCTGTGATAGGGAGAGCTGAGACACGCCCCCTGAGCTGCAGCAGAAAAGACACTCCCCTGAGCTGTCAGCTTGATATAAATCTAGCAGAACAATGCATGGGGAGATCTCTGGACCCATGTGAGATACACGTCTGGTTCTAGCTTTGTTAGAAACAGATTGTCATGTACTAGATGTCTGATTTTCTTCTTTTTTTTTTTACATTAGTCATGGGATAACCCCTTTAAATAATTATAACTACATTGGTATTTTATTGGACTAATGATGGACATTCCCTATAGATGATGGCTAGCTTCTTCTCAAGTGTATGCCCAGACAGTAGAGTCAGGGAAATAACATAATGGGATTGAACCACCGTTGTGTCTACAGCAATACAATACGGGAAACAGCAATATTTATTACAGATACAGAATAATCTAATCTGATTAATTAATTTTAGATGTTGTTGAAGGACACAGTTCCTGTATGTATTGGCTTAAAACAGAGCAACCAAGCAGATTCCACCTTTCGTTTTTCAGCGCAAATGAAAGGTGAGCTGGAATCTGATTGGTTGCTATGGCCAACTAAGCCAGTTCTACTTTACACCAGTTTCGATAAATCTCCCCATAGTATATTCACAAAGTAATAAAGATATAGTATAGTTTAGGCCCAAAAAGCTGAGAGGTTACCCATGGCAGTGAAATGATTGATATGATTCTCTAACCAGCGCCTACAGGGCTTCGCCTTTTGCTTTAGTTTTTATAAATTACACTCAATTATAGATCATACTTAAAAATTATGAGAAATTTAGATTTTCCCTACTATAACAAGTCTATCAAGCCGCCTAAGGTTGTTACATAACACCTCTCGAAAATTCTGACTGGTGGTGAAGGGATACTCTTCTGCTTGGCTCATTAGTTTAGCGTTATTAGAGAATCTTACATAAGGAATCTGTCTTTGTGTTAGAATCCCTTTAAGATTTAGTAACTACTTGCATTCCCCATGTAATAACAACTCTGGAACATATGTTCTTATGACTCTATGTTATGCCATGCCTCTGTTATACCTACTAGAAGTTTGTGAGTGAATTAAAAGCGGTCTACAATGATAGTCCATCTGGGTGTTACCAGTTGGGGGGGGGACTGTACTGTCTGACACTGATAGCACTGATTGGATAGCCTCAGACTGTGCAGGGACACGCCCTCTATTGCAGACTGATGAAAATAACTTCAAAAACCTTCATATATGAACAATAGAGGAAAGGTACAACAGAGAGTTCTAATAAAAAGTATTCTTATTACATGGTGAAAGCAAGTGGTTACCAAAACAGACATGTTAGGAGAGGTGACCAGTAGGGATGAGCGAACCCGAACTTCACAGGTTTGGGTTCGGTGTTCGGGTGGTGATGGAATTCCGTTATGGATTCCGTTATAACGGAATTCGTAGACGGAATTCAAAACAGAAGCTTTTAAGAGGCATTCCATTTTGATCCGTCATAATAGAAGTCTATGGCCAAGCAAAACGTATCCGTCTTGTTTTATCAATATAAAAAAAAATATATAATCTAAAATCCTATCGTTTTCACACTAGACACTAGGACTAAAATATGTCAATTTCCTGTTCTTTAAGGCTGGGTTCACACGGGCGTTGCGGGTGACGTGCGGGAACAGATGCGGGTGCATTAAAAATGCGTAATTTTCCCCCGCAAGTGCAAAGCGTTTTAATGCGTTTTGCACACGTGTGAGAAAAATTGGCATATTAGGTACCCAGACCCGAACTCGGACTCAGACTTCTTCACAGAAGTTCGGGTTTGGGTTAGGTGTTGTGTATATTTTATTATTTTCCCTTATAACATGGTTATAAGGGAAAATAATAGCATTCTCAATACAGAATGCATAGTAAAATAGGGCTGGAGGGGTTAAAAAAAATGAATAAATAATAATTTAACTCACCTTAATCCACTTGTTCGCGCAGCCCGGCTTCTCTTCTGTCTTCTTCTTTGAGGAAAAGGACCTGTGGTTATGTCACTGCGCTCATCACATGGTCCATCACCATGGACCCATCCCGATCGTCACCTAGCAACCATGTGTGAAAATCGCACCGCATCCGCAATTGCCCTTTTTGGGGCCTGGGTTGCATGAAAAAACGCACAATATAGAGCATGCTGCAATTTTCACGCAACGCACAAGTGATACGTGAAAATCACCGCTCATGTGCACAGCCCCATAGAATGGAATGGGTCCAGATTCAGTGCGGGTGCAATGCGCTCACCTCACGCATTGCATCTGCGCGGAAAACTCGCCCGTGTGAAAGGAGCCTAAGAGCAGCTACATCAGCCATAGACACAGTATACTGAGGGGCTTAGGAAGAGGGAGTGGGGCTTCGTGTGGCCTGCTGGATTTGCTATAACTTAGGCCAGAGACTGGCATCAGTTATAGCTAAAGCCTGATTTTCTGCTTTCGAGTTTTCATTTTTAACTTCGTGCTTTCCCAGAGCCATAACTTTTTTATTTTTCCATGAGGGCTGTTTATTTTTTTGCAGGACAAGTTTTACTTTCTGATGGCACCATTTATATTGCATATGATGTAGTGGGGAGATGGAAAAAATTCCAAATGGGGTGGAATTGAAAAAAAAAAAAAAAAGCAACTCTACCAGAGTTTTATGGGTCTTGTTTTTACGGTGTTCCCTACATGGTAAAATTGACCTGTTACTTTCATTCTTTAAGTCAGTATGATTACAACAATACCATACTTGTATGGTTTTTCTTGTGTTTTAATACTTAAAAAAAAAAAACTTTGTAAAGAATGATTTTTACTTTTTATTGCCATATTCTAAACGCTATATCTCTTTTATGTTTAAGTTTATGGAGCTGTTTGAGGGCTCAGTTGATCTGTACTTTTCAGGGATACCATTTTGGAGTGTCTGTGATGTTTTGATACATTTTTTGGGGGAGTTGGAGTTGAAGTGACAAAAAAAATTAGATTTTTTTTTCGTTACGCCGTTTGCCTTATGTGATAAATATTGTTTTATTTTAATAGTACAGGCTTTTTTAGATACGGCGATGCCTGATGATGTTAAATTGTTCATTTTGTTTTAATTTTAATTTTGAGGAAAGGGAATGATTTGAACTTTTTTTATATTTAAAAATAAAATAAAAAATGTATTTTACTTTTATAGTCACCCTGGTGACTATAACCAACAATCATTACATTGCCAATTTTATACTCTGTGATGATTATTTATCCATCACAGAACACACCATTCACAGTAATCCAATACAGTGCTGCCCTCTGCAGGCCTGTATTGGAATAGACCAATTATAGGTATTGGAGCCTCAAGCAGACTTCAAACTATCATGGTAACAGGCTCTGACTGCCCCACCGGGGTACAGGTGATTCCGCCGGTGGGCCCCTGAGGAAGGTGGGCCCCTAGTCTCCCACCCCCTGCACAAGTGGCACATAACACAGTAGACTTACTGCACTACATACAGGTATTCAATGTACAGCACCTCAGCCAGCCTATGTTCATATAAAAAACTGGGTAGATTATTAAAGAAACTCCCCAGCTTATTATTATAGACTTGATCAGAGCTGAGATGTCTTCTAGGTATAGAGGAAAGCTGACAGTCTCCTCTTTTCCCCAGGACCTACCTTCTCAAAGTTGCTGCAGGGACCCCCATATTCAATCATCTGGTAGCATCTTGCTGCTGTGTGAGCAGGTAATATTTGAATGTATCCGTACGGTGGGCCCCCAAAATAAATTTTACTAGTGGACCCTAGGCACCCAGGCCGACATTGCATGGTAACGTAACAGTTTCCGCGATCTCAGCCAGGGGAGGCTGTTAGAGGTGTGGGAGCACACAGCTCTTGCATCCTCACTGCCCCCCGGTTTATGGCCAATCGCAGACATTAGCCCTGGGCCTCTGCTGTTTGAAACAGTAGAAACCCAGCAGCTGTGGTGCCCACTGCACTTGTGAGCCGCGCCATCTTTAGTAATACCTTTCACTTAACGGTCGCTGCTTCCTTCTGGAGAAAAAGTATTGTTAATCCATATGCAAATGAGAATTTAAGTGCACTGAGGGCAGGCCCAAGTCAGTCTGTGCACCCTTACTCCACCTGCTTCCTCTGTCAGCTTCTCCCTCTCCTTCTTGATTGACAGGACCAGGTTCCAGCATAGTCATCTCGGCTGGGCCTGGTTAAAAGTGAATTTCTTGGTGACAGACCCTTTTTAACATAGTGCTCAGACACCATGTTGAGAATGACAGGTTCCCTTTAAATTCAATGGCAACTGTATACATTTCTATGCACTCAGCTCCCCCTGGTGGTAGCTTCAGGCAGATCATATTATCATGTATTGTAAGAAGGGAATCAGAGAATTTAGATCTGTATGGGGAAGATTTACAAATGGTTTTATGCCAGTTGTCTGGTGAAAATACATTGACACATTGAGAAATACGGTTTTCAGAATGAGCTCCATATTTATGAAGTACCTGTTCCACTTTTTCCAACAAATGAAGTTGTAGTTGAATTTTTTCTTTATAAAAAATTTAATTTACTTGATTATTTTTTAATCATTTGTTGTACGACTCATTGAACGGAGGGGTGCCCATACCAAGTTTTGCTATGGTGCCCTATGACATTTGTGTACGCCCACTGATCATCATGTTAAATGGTCCTAAAGGAAATGAGTGCTGTTCTTCATGCCACAGTAGATGACCTTCTGTCTGAAATGTAATCAGCAGTGCCTTAGAATAATGATCACTCTCATCAGGATACTTTTACGGATTCTAAATCAGTTATTTAATTAAATCAATCTGATTGTGATAATTATGGCCTACAGCAGAAGTGTTTCCTATATCTTTTGTGTTATCATTTTATAAAAAAAAAAAAAAAAGGCAAGTGGTGGCACCTCTGATTAACCCCCCAATGAAATGCAGAGGAGACTCAATCTGATTTCAGTATGCCGCATTGCTCTTGTATACTTACGATCAGATTGGTTTCTGGCATAATATTTATTTTGTCACATTAAGTTGAACAAGCAAAGTCATCATAGGGAAAACCTGCTTCTGATTACTAGCACGCACTTATTGTAAGCTCATTGCGATGCTCCCGAGTGCCGCAGCATCAGCCTCTCATCTAGGTTCCTGTGATTTCTATTGTTTCTATTCCATAATCTTTAATTTGGCATAGCATATCCTATTCAATGAAAAACTTCATCGTGGAGGCATGAATTGTATCTATTGTTGATTGCACCCAAGTGTGGCATCCCAACGATAGGCAATTTTTAATTACGTGCAATTTCCAAGTGTTGTAGTGTTTCACAGTACGAGATAGATTATATGGTATATTTGGGGCTTTTGAGATGGTTCATACAACATACAGTGAGGAACAGAAGTATTTGAACACTCTGCGATTTTGCAAGTTCTCCCACTTAGAAATCATGGACGGGCCTGAAATTAAAATTGTAGGTGCATTCCCACTCAGAGACAGAATAAAAAATAAAGGAAATTGTATGATTTTTAAAGAATTTATTTGCACTGCTGAACATCAGTGTTATTATTTAGTACAGAAGACTTTGTTTGCAATTACAGAGGTCAAACGTTTTCCTGTAGTTCTTGACCAGGTTTGCACACACTGCAAGAGGGATTTTGGCCCACTCCTCCACACAGATCTCCTCTAGATCTGTCAGGTTTCGGGGCTGTCGCTGAGCAACATAGAGTTTCAGCTCCCTCCAAAGATGTTCTATTGGATTTAGGTCTGGAGACTGGCTAGGCCACTCCAGAACCTTGATATGCTTCTTACGGAGCCACTCCTTGGTTATCCTGGCTGTGTGCTTCGGGTCGTTGTCATGTTGGAAGACCTAGCCACGACCCATCTTCAATGCTCTGAGGGAAGGAGGTTGTTGCTCAAAATCTCCCAATAAATGGCCCCATTCATACTCTCCTTAATACATTTGTCTCCCACCCCCTGCACAAATGGCACATCACACAGTAGACTTACTGCACTACATACATACAGTACAGACCAAAAGTTTGGACACACCTTCTCATTCAAAGAGTTTTCTTTATTTTCATGAGTATGAAAATTGTAGATTCACACTGAAGGCATCAAAACTATGAATTAACACATGTGGAATTATATACATAACAAAAAAGTGTGAAACAACTGAAAATATGTCATATTCTAGGTTCTTCAACGTAGCCACCTTTTGCTTTGATTACTGCTTTGCACACTCTTGGCATTCTCTTGATGAGCTTCAAGAGGTAGTCCAAACTTTTGGTCTGTGTCCAAACTTTTGGTCTGTGTCCAAACTTTTGGTCTGTGTCCAAACTTTTGGTCTGTACTGTATATTTAATGTACAGCACCTCAACCAGCCTATGTTCATATAAATTACTTGACAGATTATTAAAGAAACTCCCCGGTTTATTATTGTAGTCAAAATCAGAACTGAGATTACTTCTAGGTATAGAGGAAAGCCACCAGTGTCCTCTTCTCCCGTAGGACCTATCTTCTCAAAGCTGCTGCAGGGATCCCCATATTCAATCATCTGGTAGCATCTTGTTGCTGTGTGTGCAGGTAATATATGAATGTATCTATATGGTGGGCCCCCAAAACAAATTTTACTGGTGGCCCTAGGCACCCTAGTCCGACAGTGGCCCCTCCTGTCCTACCCAGTATCCCAGTATGCATGCATCAGATTTCTGACAATTTTTTAAAAAAAATTATTAAGCAGAAGAAATTTTTATAAAACAGTTTGTAATACAAAAAAGTTGCACTCTAATTCGCCTGCTTTATCCGACTTCTGTGTCTGAAAAAGTGGAACAGGTGCTTCATAAATATGGCACTTGTTCTGAACTGCAAATTTCTCAATGCATTTACGCCACTCAACTTAAATACTCATAACTACATTGATAAATCTCCTCATACAGCTCTATGACTATGCCTTCCTTTACATAGTGTTGTGTATTATAAACTGTCTGCCTGCAGTCACCACTAGGGGGAGCTCAGTACATAGGAATGTATACAGCTACCATTGAGTGCAATAGAAGCTGTACCAACCTCTTGGCACTGAGCTTCCCCTAGTGGTAACTGCATTTTGTGTTAGGAACACAAAAATAAGTTCAATAACAGGCCCGCCGTACCCTGGGCCCCGTAACAGTGACATGGCCTGCCTCCATGGCCACTAACGGTCAACCATATCAACTCCAGACGGAGCTCAAAGCATGCCAGTCTTTAGCTGTGGCCTCACATATATCCTGAATCCTGACCATTCTCTCTTCCCACTTAATTCTGAATAGCCTGATACCACCCATAATGTGGAGGAGATCACTGCATATAAATGTAGCGGTCTCCTACACTAACGAGCAGGCGCTTGCTGGGAAGGAACGCTTCCTTTCCGAGAATCGCCTGCTGAATTGTCCCGTGTACAGTAACCTTTACTTTAGAGTAACGTGATCCAGTTCAATGATAACATTTAAATCAGGTTCTTAATATAAGAGTGCTTGAATATTGGGTGACATTTATCAAGACCGGGATATTATAAGCCGGTCTTGATCCCCCCTGTACTTCCAGAGAATGCGCTAAATCTTTGCAGAACTGCACACCTCTCATATGTTTGTGCAACACAATTAAATCTACAGTAGCCTGGCTGCCATAGATTTAAGTCTTTAGTCATGCTAGAAAACTGTATAGGATTTCTATTCCTGCTCCTTATATTAAGGTATATGGCCCATTCTCCCTACAGTATGTGCATTATTTCCACCAATAGGTGCACTGTATACATTATATAATGTTTATGTTATAATCTTCATCTAACTGCTGCTCAGCCAATAGGTAGCTGAGGTGGGTCAGACAGTGATATGGCCCATTCCTTGTGTATCGAGGGAGAGGAGGAAGTAGAGACAAGTTGGGCCTGGAAGTGATTGAACTCTCCAGCAAAGATCTATATTGAGGGAACACAGACAAATAAAAAGCGCAAACGTAGATTCCCATAATACACAACTTTCGAAGATGGAAAAAATCTCATCTCGGGGAGGGTTGCCATGTGATACAAATTTAGCCCTACCTGGGGGCCCATGAGGGACACAAGTTAGGCATGTTGGACTTTTTCTCCTCATTTTTTTCCAAAACGTTCCTGTTATTTCCATATGTGGCTCTCAAGCTAAAAGTTTAGGTCTTCTTGTGTGTACATTATACAGCTTAGCTAAATACAATCTCAGCCATATTTAACGATTTTGTATAGAATTCTAAAAGTCAGCAACATGGGTCAATTCTCAAAGTTGGTTTACTGGGCAGGCTTAATATGATGCCTTTAGGGACTCTTCTCTAGAAGAACTGAGCGTACAAATGAATAAGTCAGATGAATTATTGATGTTGATTTAGACCTAGTGACATTAACATTTTATTAATGACCCTTCTGCATGATTAGAATAGGTTACCATGAATAATTTATGGTTAATATCTTGCTGCCTCTGTATTGTTATTGGTAATAAGTTGTGTACTTACCGTCTACGTTGCCCCCCCCCCCCCCCCTTGGGACTATACATTTCATTAGAAAGGATTTGTAACTAGCTTGCTCTTAGCAAATATTACACGTCCTCAAGGGGATGTGGTTTCTGGGCTATTTCAGTCTAAGTGATTTAGTCCGCTGTATAAGAAATGTGGCGACTAGTTGATTTAATTTGTAGAAGCCTGAACGGCAATGCACTTTCTGAGATTAATAAGTAAGTAGAAATTAATTTTTTTTAGTTTTTGTTTTTTTTAGTATCAGACAAAACCAATTACTAGTAGGTCTGTACACTGACAGTTTTGACCCTGTTTCACTCCTGTAAATTACAGTAGGCAAAGAGCCGACAACAGGACGATGTCAAGCATTGATTTCTTAGCTTTTTTTTATTTTTTATGGATTGGATGAGACCGATATTTCTCCCAAATGACAGAAACTTCCAAGAAATCAGAAGAGTAAAAATACTTTGCAATAACCTTACTGTTAAAATACTCCAACCTGTGTTGAGTATTCACTAGGCCTTGTATGTCTCTTCTCTGATCACTGCAATGACATTTCAACCACAGTGAGGTAATGTCCCATGGCAGCAATAGAACGATAAGCCACCTGGCTGAGGCCTACCAAATACCTACAGGGACCACAGATAGTAAGAAGAGTTTAACCACAAGAATGGGTTAGGGTTTTGGAAAAAAAAACTGCCATGTTTTTCTAATTCCAAGTTTTTGCCATTTAAGGGTGCTTTCACACGACCGTATGTATTTTGCGGTCCTCAAAATGTGGATCTGTGCAAAATACAGATGACGTCTGTGTGATGTCCGTGTTGCATCCTTTTTTTTTTCTATTTGCAGACCCACTGTAATAATGCCTATTCTTGTCCTGCAAAATGGACAAGAATAGGACATGTTCTATCTTTTAACTGTGGAACTGACATACACAGTGTGCTGTCCATATTTTTTTGCGTCTTCATTGAAATGAATGGGTCCGCATCCAATCTGCAAAAAATGCGGATTGAATTGGGACGAAAAATATGGTCGTGTGAATGGGGCCTATAGGAAATTTCTGAATCTCAACCAATAGTTATAAAATCAACTGTCAACATTATAAAATTAGTAGTCAGTCGGTGGTTATGTTCCCCACATCTCATGTCACTAGTCCATGTAAAATAAATCACACCAACAAAAGTGGAGGATTTTTCAGAGTAGAAAAAAAGAGACTGGCTAAAATCCGATGAAAAAGGCAGTCTTCCCATCTTCAATTTAATTACAGACAGATCGTCTTGAACAGTAGCTTATCTTAAAATTACCAAAGTGTCAAGTTGGTACCCAACTGTTTTCGCCACTTTTACCCCTGATGAAGCCGAAGAGGTGAAATCAGTGGAAGAGAAAAACTGCCAGGTAATGTCTAGGAGGGGCAGTAGGGATGAGCAAAGCGAGCTTTGGAGGCAGATCCGAAGGCGCTTCGCTCCAAAATTTGTTTTAATGCTGTACATTAAAATGCATGCGCTCCAGCGAAGCAAAGTGAGTTAGTGAGAAAACCTTCGGGATTTGATGTTTGAGCTTGAAAACCATTTTAAAACTTGGTTCCGAAGTTGGCTTCGGTACCAATGTACCAATTTGTCACATGGTGTTTAAGGCTATGTAACAGAATTACAGAGGAATTTCAGTGTAGATTTTGCACTAAAAATGGGCACTCTATGGTTTTGGGGCCCCTCTCTCTGATGTGAGTTAAGGGGTCCTTGTTGTCGATGGATCTGAGGTGCAAGGTGAAGTGTAGCAGTGCAGGAAAGAATCACGGCAAGTTAAGAGCAAACGTTTCTTTACTAAAGATTCAAGTTCAAGAACATCAGGTACAATTGTCAACATGTATGGACTAGAAGTTCTTACACAAGGGCACTTTTCACAGTTCTTATAGGTTACACAGTGGTAGTTAGAGTTATTAGGCGTAATTGTCTTTCTTGAGCAATTTTTCTTACACTGCACATCTCCAGCTGACTCTACTATAAGCATCCAGGAATGGAAGTGCAACACTCTCTTTCTATGCAATGCATGTGATGCAACCAATGGGTGCACCCCAACGTCAGACTAAGTTCTGCACCTTTTTGCACATGGTTGCTATACTCACAATGTACATTTCCACAAATGTCCTATGTGGGTTGTGGATGATTTCCCTATGCAGATGGTCAATCTTCTCCTTGAGTATGTCCAGGGAATGAAAGACTTATTCTCCAAGACCATGGCTATGGTGACTCAATTTCCTTTTCAGAAAGTGTTTTTCCACAAGACTTCTCCTCATATCTACTCCTTGCTTGTTGTATCCAATTTTTTTTATTATATGTGGCTGCATAATCCAGAACTGGGTTCATCTTCCCCTGCTCCCATCAAAGACTAGGCTCAGACTAAGTCTAGACCCTATGGGGAGAGGATACAGCCCCACCTAGTGGGCTGGTGATTATTGCATGGTAACTCCTTACTAACCTATTACATAAAAATGCATAAATATACAGCAATTCACATTTTTGGTCCTTTTAGCAGCTTACACATATAAAGGTGCATAACAACTACTACTGCCCTATCAGTAGGACACTGCACATGATGATGGCAGTATAATGCTGGGGGGGGGGGGGGTTCAAAGGTCGGCACAGGGGGACAATGGTCATGGTTTGAAGGAAAGCTTAATAGAGCAAGCTACAAAGATACAGGTAGGTCCATATATATTTGGACTGAGACGACATTTTTCTAATTTTTGTTCTATACATTACCACAATGGATTTTGAACAAAACGATTCAGATGCAGTTGAAGTTCAGACTGTCAACTGTCAGCTTTAATTCAGTGGGTTGAACAAAATGTGAGGAACTCAATCCCTTTATTTCAGGGGCTCAAAAGTAATTGGTCAAATCAAATAATTGTAAATAAAATTTAATTTCTAATACTTGGTTGAAAACCCTTTGTTGGCAATGACTGCGTGAAGTCCTGACCTCGTGGACATCACCAGACGCTGTGTTTCCTCCTTTTTAATGCTCGGCCTTTACTGCAGCGGTTTTCAGTTGCTGTTTGTTTGTGGCCTTTCTGTCTGAAGTTTACCATAGTAGTAACATAACACAGTACATAAGGCCGAAAAAAGACATCTGTCCATCCAGTTCGGCCTGTCATCCTGCAAGTTGATCCAGAGGAAGGAAAAAAAAAACTGTGAGGTAGAAGCCAATTTTCCCCACTTTAGGGGAATAAAAAATTCCTTCCCGACTCCAATCAGGCAATCAGAATAACTCCCTGGATCAGCGACCCCTCTCTAGTAGCTATAGCCTGTAATATTATTACACTCCAGAAATACATCCAGGCCCCTCTTGAACTCTTTTAGTGAATTCACCATCACCACCTCCTCAGGCAGAGAGTTCCATAGTCTCACTGCTCTTACCGTAAATAATTATTTTTAGTGTTTGTGTACAAACCTTCTTATCTCCAGACGCAGAGGATGTCCCCTCGTCACAGTCACAGTCCTGGGGATAAATAGCTGATGGGATAGATCTCTGTACTGACCCCTGATATATTTATACATAGTAATTAGATCTCCCCTCAGTCATCTTTTTTCTAAAGTGAATAACTCTAATGTTGATAATCTTTCAGGGTACTGTAGTTGCCCCATTCCAGTTATTACTTTAGTTGCCCTCCTCTGGACCCTCTCCAGCTCTGCTATGTCTGCCTTGTTCACAGGAGCCCAGAACTGTACACAGTACTCCATGTGTGGTCTGACTAATGATTTGTCTTTAAGTTGAAATGCTCTATTGGGTTCATATCAGGTGACTGACTTGGCCATTCAAGAATATTCCACTTCTTTGCTTTAATAAACTCCTGGGTTGCTTTGGCTTTATGTTTTGGGTCATTGTCTATCTGTATTATGAAACGCTGACCAATCAGTTTGGCTGTATTTGAGCAGACAGTATGTCTCTGAAAAGCCCAGAATTCATCCGGCTGCTTCTGTCCTGTGTCACATCATCAATAAACACTATGGACCCTTTGCCACCGGCAGCCATGCATGCCCAAGTCATCACACTGCCTCTGCCATGTTTTACAGATGATGGTATGCTTTGGATCAGGAGCTGAGCCAGGCCTTCGCCATACTTTTTTCTTCTTTCCATCATTCTGGTAGAGGTTGGTGTTGGTTTCATCTGTCCAAAGAATGTTCTTCCAGAAGTGTCCTGTTTTTTTAAGATGTGTTTTAGCAAAGTCCAATCTAGCCGCCTTATTCTTAAGGCTTATGAGTGGCTTGCACTGTGCAGTATTTACTTTCAGGCAGTCTTCTCTTTATGGTAGATTTGGATATTGATACGCCTATATCCTGGAGAGTGTTGTTCACTTGGTTGGCTGTTGTGAAGGGGTTCTCTTCACCATGGTAATTATTCAGCGATCATCCACCACTGTTGTCTTCCGTGGGCATCCAGGTCTTTTTGCATTGTTGAGGTCACCAGTGCTTTCTTTCTTTCTCAGGATGTACCAAACTGTAGATTTTCCCACTCCTAATAGCGCAGCAATTTCTCGGTTGGGTTTTTTCTGTTTTTACAGATGAAGAATGGCTTGTTTCACCTGCATGGAAAGCTCCTTTGACCGCATGTTTACTTCTCAGCAAAATCTTCAAAATGCAAGCACCACACCTCAAATCAACTCCAGGGCTTTTATGTGCTTAATTGAGAATGAAATAATGAAGGAATTGCCCACACCTGCCCATGAAACAGCCCTTGAGTCAATTGTCCAATTACTTTTGGTCTCTGTAAAAACAGGGTACCACATGTAAAGGAGCTGCAACTCCTAGACCCTTCAAACAATTTTAATGTAGATACCCTCAACTGAAAGTCTGAACTTTATGCCCATGCCCATTATATAACTATAACTTGAATATGTTTTAGTAAACAGTTAATAAAAAACAAATTTGTGTCAGTGTCCAAATATATATGGACCTAACTGGACAATGACCCTAAGCACACAGCCAAGACAACACAAGAGAGGCTTAGGGACAATTCTCTGAATGTCCCTGATTGGCCCAGCCAGAGCCCTGACTTGTACCAAGTCAAACATCTCTAGAGAGACCTGGAAATGGCTGTCTATTGACAGTCTCCATCCAATCTGTCAGAACTTGAGAGAATCTGCAGATAAGAATGGCAGAAAATTCCTAAATACAGATGTGCAAACCTTGTGGCATCATCCCCAAGAACACTGCAGGCTGTAATTGCTGCCAAAAGTGCTTCAACTAAGTCCTGAGTATAAAGAGTCCGAATACTAATTGTTTTCACTTTGTCATTATGGGGTACTGAGTGCAGAATGATAGGGAAAAACTAGATTTATTTTTTTTAGCACAAGGCAGCAACATAACAAAATGTGAAAAAAGTGAAAGGGTCTAAAGACTTTCTGAATGCACTGTAAAAAATGTTGCAATGGATTTGTAGCAAAATCTGCAGTGGAAAAAACTCTGCTACACATGGACTTACCCTTAACCCCTTAAGGACTTAGGACGTACCGGTACGTCCTAACTTTAAAAATACATTGTGGTGGGGTTAATTGGAAGAGGATGTCCGCTGAAATCATTCAGCGGGCATCCTGGCACAACACCGGGGGTCAATTGCCGCAAACCTCAGGTCAATTCAGACCTGCGGTTTGCGGCTTTTACCTGGTGCGGCGGCGGTGGTGTCATCGGGTCCCCATGGGGCTGTAGGGGGGACCCGATGGCATGGAAGGCAGCGCGATGCCTTCCTGTGACGTGCCTGTGAGATCCAGCCCCCTGGATCTCACAGGCCGGAAGCTGTATGAGTAATACACACTGTATTACTCATACAGCCAATGCATTCCAATACAGAAGTATTGGAATGTATTGTAAAGGATTAGACCCCCAAAAGTTCAAGTCTCAAAGTGGGACAAAAAATAAAGTGAAAAAATAAAGTTGAAAAAATAAAGTTTTCCCCCCAAAAAATTAAAAGTTTCAAGTAAAAATAAACAGAAAAACGTAATTTTCCCCAAATAAAGTAAAAAAAAATTGGTAAAAAATTGGTAAAAAATAGGGGGGGGGGGAGTATACATATTAGGTATCGCCGCGTCCGTATCGACCAGCTCTATAAACATATCACATGACCCAACCCCTCAGATGAACACCGTAAAAAATTTAAAATAAAAACTGTGCTAAATAAACCCTTTTTTTGTCACTTTATATCACAAAAAGTACAACAGCAAGCGATCAAAAAGGCGTTTGCCCACCAAAATACTACCAATCTAACCGTCACCTTATCCCGCAAATAATGAGCCCCTACCTGAGAAAATCGCCCAAAAAATAAAAAAAACTATGGCTCAGAAAATGGAGACACTAAAACATGATTTTTTGTTTTTGTTTCAAAAATGATATTATTGTGTAAAACTTACATAAATAAAAAAGTATACATATTAGGTATCGCCAGCGTCCGGTATCGACCGGCTCTATAAAAATATCACATGACCTAACCCCTAAAATGAACACCGTAAAAAAAAAAAAAAAACTGTGCTAAATAAACAAATTTTTGTCACCTTACATTACAAAAAGTGTAATAGCAAGCGATCAAAAAGTCATATCCATCCCAAAATAGTGCCAATCAAATAGTCATCTCATCCCGCTAAAAATGAGACCCTACCTAAGATAATTGTCTAAAAACTTAAAAAACTATGGCTCTCAGAATATGGAGACACTAAAACATGATTTTTTTTGTTTTCAAAAATGATATTATTGTGTAAAACTTACATAAATAGAAAAAGTATACATATTAGGTATCGCCGCGTCCGCATAGACCGGCTCTATTAAAATTTCACATGATCTAACCCCTCAGATGAACACCGTAAAAAAAAAAAAAAAAACTGTGCTAAATAAAATAAAAATTGTCACCTTACATCACAAAAAGTGTAATAGCAAGCGATCAAAAAGTCACACGCACCCCAAGATAGTGCCAATAAAACCAGTCATCTCATCCCACAAAAATAATACCTTACCCAAGGTAATCGCCCAAAAACTGAAAAAATTATGGCTCTCAGACTATGGAAACACTAAAACACGATTTCTTTTGCTTAAAAAAAGAAATCATTGTGTAAAACTTACATAAATAGAAAAAAAACTATACATATTAGGTATCGCTGCATCCGTGACAACCTGGTCTATAAAAATATCATATGATCTAACCTATCAGATAAATGTTGTAAATAAAAAAATAAAAAAACGGTTCCAAACAGCTATTTCTTGTTATCTTGCCTCACAAAAAGCGTAATATAGAGCAACCAAAAATCATATGTACCCTAAACTAGTACCAACAATACTGCCACCCTATCCCATAGCTTCTAAAATAGGGCCACTTTTTTGGAGTTTCTACTCTAGGGGTGCATCAGGGGGGCTCAAATGGGACATGGTGTCAAAAAAACCAGTCCAGCAAAATCTGCCTTCCAAAACCGTATGGCATTCCTTTCCTTCTGCTCCCTGCCGTGTGCCCGTACAGCTGTTTACGACCACATATAGGGTATTTCTGTAAACTACAGAATCAGGGCCATAAATATTGAGTTTTGTTTGGCTGTTTGGTACTGGGAAAAATGGATTAAAATGGAAAATTTGCCCAAAAATTGTAATTCTGAAATGTTATCTCTATTTGCCAATAACTCTTGTGGAACACCTAAAGGGTTAACAACGTTTGTAAAATCTGTTTTGAATACCTTGAGCGGTGTAGTTTCTTAGATAGGGTCACTTTTATGGAGTTTCTACTCTAGGGTTGCATCAGGGGGGCTTCAAATGGGACATGGTGTCAAAAAACCAGTCCAGCAAAATCTGACTTCCAAAAACCACACGGCGCTCCTTTCCTTCTAAGCCCTGCCGTGTGCCCGTACAGCGGTTTACGACCACAAATGGGGTGTTTCTGTAAACTACAGAATCAGTCCCATAAATATTGAGTTTGGTTTGGCTGTTAACACTTGCTTTGTAACTGGAAAAAAATTATTAAAATGGAAAATCTGCCAAAAAAGTGAAATTTTTTAAATTGTATCTCTATTTTCCATTAATTCTTGTGGAACACCTAAAGAGTTAACAAAGTTTGTAAAATCAGATTTGAATACCTTGAGGGGGTAGTTTATAGAATGGGGTCATTTTTGGGTGGTTTCTATTATGTAAGCCTCGCAAAGTGACTTCAGACCTGAACTGGTCCTTAAAAAGTGGGTTTTTGAACATTTCTGAAAATTTTAAGATTTGCTTCTAAACTTCCAAGCCTTGTAACATCCCCAAAAGATGTAATATCATTCCCAAAATGATACAAACATGAAGTAGACATATGGGAAATGTAAAGTAATAACTATTTTTGGAGGTATTACTATGTATTATAGAAGTATTGAAATTGAAACTTGGAAATTTATCAAAAATGTGTAAAAAAAATTGCAACTTTGTTTTGTTTTTTTTTACTTCTTTTTACCAGTGTCATGAAGTACAATATGTGATGAAAAAACTATCTCAGAATGGCCTGGATAAGTCAAAGCGTTTTAAAGTTATTAGCACTTAAAGTGACACTGGTCAGATTAGCAAAAAATGGCCTGGTCCTTAAGGTGAAATAGGGCTGAGTCCTTAAGGGGTTAATCTGTCAGGATAGCATTCAGGATACCTGTGGCTCTACAGCTTTTTTAAAACAACAACTCCCAGCATGCCCTAACAGCCCTCGACTCGTTGTTTTATTATGGATGAAGAGCCACTGGTTAAAGACCACTGCACATGATTTATAACTAACAGTTTTAGTATACTATTGTTCCTGGTGCCTGCTGTTTCATTATATTGGTATTTCAAATGAAATTATCAGCAAGAATGTCAAGCGAGAGGCTGTGAATCACTTATTACTAATTCTGTAATATTAAAACACCTTCCACATGATGACTCAGGGGTGCTAATCTTAGCCATTCTTCTCAATTCATCCATAACCTTACAATCATATTTACCCAACATATATTTTATTGATGCAGACTGGTGGATGGAAGCATAGTTCCACAGTATACCAATCACAGAGTACACTGGTGTATTCATTTTCAAAATCATTTTTCATAATCAATAGCACCTCAAACCACAGTGCCTTAAAACATAGACAAAATAAAAATATATGTACCATATCTGCTTGCAGGGCTTCCCATCTATGAAAATCTTAATGTACACACATGGACAAAATTGTTGGTACCCTTCTGTTAAAGAAAAAATACCACAATGGCCACTGAAATAACTTGTAAGTGACAAAAGTAATAATAAATAAAAGTTTATTGAAAATCAACTAATGAAATCAAGTCAGAAATGAAAGGTGGAATCTGAGTGGCTGCTATGGGCAACTAAGCCAGTTTGATAAATGACGCCATATGTATGTATGTTGTTATGATTGTACTCCTGAAGTGTGGTTCTTTTGTCCCCAGAAACACGTCAAGTGTTTTAGAATACATTTGTGAACCTATTGAGTGGAGTCCAGTGTCCAATTGTGGAATCTAGTGGGACTGACATCTCATGTGTGAACCCGGCATGAGAGGGTAGTTAGGAAGTGTATTGATTTATTTTTTTGGGTCTATCACCCTCTCGGGTGGTGTGAGTATACTTGCGCACTATTTACCCTACAGCCATAGTCTGGTTCTGACGAGCTCCTCAGAATATCTTCTATTGGCTTCTTTATATGTTACTTTGGCTTCTGGCCAAGACAGGTATCTTTTCATAGAGTGCTGCCGTACATATCCATGACTGGGCCAACGTCTTATCCTGCAGTCTACTAAAATAATATCAGGTTTGTATTGATTTTAGATTATCCATATACCACCCTTTGATGCCTCCCCTGAGGGGTTGGGATCTTCCTTATAACTCATCCCTTTCTTTTTTATATAATGCTTATAGCATCAAGCACTGATCGGAGATCAAGTAGGTCCCCGATTGCTTTAATCCCTTAAATACCACAGTCAGTAAGAACCTTGGCATTCAAGGTGTTGACAGAGTAAACCATGAAGAAATTCAAAAACAATGGTAGAATTACTGTTTTCTCTCTCTCTCTCTGTATATTGTAGAAAGGCGCAAGGGTCCATCACTGAGGGAAGGTATGTATGTGTCACCGAGGTTCCTGGCCTCTGTGAAGTAAGAGCCGGTATTTTCGAGCTAAGTCCTTGTGTGTTTTGGGATCTGAAAACTTGTGCCATGCAAAAGGGCTGGGAGCCGCATGTTGAGAAACAGGCCCCTAAAGTCTGCTGTGGACCACAGGTGGAGAAACTGCAAACCAGGTGAAGGTTTTTGTTATGTGGACTTTTCATGGTGTGAACAAACACCTATATATATATATATATATATATATATATATTAGATCATATTATAAAATGTAAAAAATAAATATGTACTCCAAAGAGCACGCCTAAAAACCTAAACCCATCCTTCAAAAAACAAGCCCTCATACAGCTGTGTTGATAGAAAAATGTAAAATACATTGAGAAGCGTCAAGATAAAAATGACTTTTTTCTTAAAAATATAATTTTATTGTGCAAAAATACAAAAATGTAAAAAATATTATACAGATCACTGCATTCATACTAGCCGAATAAAATTAACTTATTATTTATACTGCAGGATAAAATATAAAAAACACAAAAAAACTGTGATAGAATTGCCCCCTCCAAAAAAAGGTAATGAATTATATGTACTCCAAAATTATAAGTTAGTACAACTCTAACTGCAAAAAGCAAGCCCAATAAAAAAGATAAAAAAGTCATGGCTCTTGAAATGCAAAAATTTAAAACAGAAAAAAATTGCTTTGTCCTAAAAGGAGTTGACTTCTTTATTCTAATAAGGCCTCATGCACACGACCGTTGTTTTATTCCGTGTCCGTTGCGCCGTTTTCTGTGATTTTCTGCGGACCCATTGATTTTCAATGGGTCCGTTGAAAACTCGGCTAATGCACCAATTGCCATCCGTGTCCGTGATCGGTGGTTTCAGTCCGTCAAAAAAATATAACCTGTCCTATTATTTTCACGGAAAACGGTTTGCTGACCCATTCAAGTCAATGGGACCGCTAAAAAATGCAGAAGCACACAAGATTGTCATCCGCGTCTGTTTTTTTCTTATCATTTGCATGGCAAACCTGTCTTAGACTTTTTTTACTTTCCTTTATGTCTGGTGGTCCTCCAAAAATAAAGGAAGACACACGGAAACAAAAACGGATCACGGAACAACGGAACCCCATTTTGCGGAACGGAACACAACGGTCGTGTTCATGAGGCCTTACAGATAGTGAGGCATATGACCACACCTGTCCATCACTGGCTTCATTATATGAAACTGCATGGCATTGGTAGGTAGCACATGCGCAGTGTAAGTCAACTGGGGCCTTTGATGGACATGGATGGGCGTGTTAGAATGAGAATCCTGTGTACACAGAGATGCAGATTGTACCACAAAAGAGGGCAGAATTCCCAATCCAAAGTTTGCTCTGGGGCCCATAGCACTCTAGTTATGCCATTGAACAACAGCACTCATGGGCTTATAACAGTATATTAGAAAGTTGTTCATAATGCTGGTTCTAGCATGTTTCCCATTGTGCCTCTGGCTCTTCAGAGGCAGGAGGTGCGGAGTCACCTCACAGCGCACTCGCTCTGCTCTGAGTCCTAATAGATTAGAGACATAGAACTGCTGCTTCCCACTCACACTGCAGATTCTCCAGTGTATATTATACGTTGCTGCCTTCTGCTTGTAACATCTGTTCTGTCCCAGCACAGGGAGATTCATTTCAGTATCATTACAGATCACGTCTGCTGTATTTCTGTAGTTATTAGTTAGGTTATACCACCATCTAGTGGTATTAAAAATGTACTACACTTTGTTAATAAAGATTATTGTATTGTTGGGAGGTGCAAAGCATTATGGGAGTGCAGTGCATTCTGGGAAAGAGAATCCCAGTCTCCATGTTCCAGGACATCATCAGTGCTGTCTCCTGCATATCTTCTTCTTAAACGCCACCATCCTTTTGCAAGTATATCTGGTGAGTGACATTATGTTATGCAGAGCTGTTTAGCTTAGGTATAAGTGTCACTCAGGGAGTTATTCCTGTTAGCCATGCAATCTATGTATAGGCAGCCATTTTGGACATATGCCCAGTGTTAATGTAGTGTTATAATACAGGGGCGGCCAACCCGCGGCTCCTTGCGCCTTAATTTGCGGCTCGCAGGGGAGCGGTGCGGCCAGCTCTTACTCTCCTCTCTGCAGCTAGCAAATTAATAATCTGCAGCAGCAGCGCCTCACTTAAGCGCTGCTGCATACAGTAACAGCCTGCCCGGGTCCCGCCCGGTGGAAGGCTGGAACGAGGCGGAAGAGTGGAGAAGACTCAGAGTGCTGAGAGCGGGCACGTGACTTAGTCACTCACTGCAGCTCCGGCAGAGAAGGCGAAGCTGCAGTCCTTATCTCCGCCGCCAGCCACCGATGTGCCCGCCTACGGCCCCACGCAGCCATCTGTGAGTGTGTCTGTGTGCAACCCTATGCCCGCCCCCAGTCTTCTCAGTGCCAGCCCAGAAGCCAGAATTATCAGACCGCAGGCTGGGTCTGTAGGGGCAACAAGATGTGGCGCAGCAAACAAGGAGGACCTGCTTCCAGCTCCAGCAGCAGCCAGGTGAGCAGCTCCATCCATAGTAAATTTTAATGAATGTTAATAATGGGCAGCAGGGCAGTGGGCACTCAATCAGAGCAGCAGTGGCAGAGAGACTCACTGAGGCCAACAGCAGCCATTTTAGTCCGATTACAGCCACTCTGTAGCTTTGGCTCTAATCTGACTGAAATGGCTGCTGCTGGCCTCAGTCTCTCTGCCACTGCTGCTCTGCCTTTTTTTTTTTCACAGGTGCCATTGCCTAGCACACCGTGTGTTTGAGCATGGGGGGGTACATCAGAGCATGGGGGGTACATCAGAGCATGGGGGGGTACATCAGAGCATGGGGGGGGTACATCAGAGCATGGGGGGGGGGTACATCAGAGCATGGGGGGGGGTACATCAGAGCATGGGGGGGGGGTACATCAGAGCATGGGGGGGGGGTACATCAGAGCATGGGGGGGGGGTACATCAGAGCATGGGGGGGGGTACATCAGAGCATGGGGGGGGGGTACATCTGAGCATGGGGGGGGGTACATCTGAGCATGGGGGGGGGGTACATCTGAGCATGGGGGGGGGGTACATCTGAGCATGGGGAGGGGGTCATCTGAGCAATATTAAAACACATTGCGAACAAAGATTGCCAGAAGTCTCACTAAAGCTGTCTACTATACAGGTAGGAAAGGTGGTTTAAATGCACTTTTAAATGTTTGAAAACTCAATTGCAGTAATACTGTCATGTGCACGTATATTTGTGTAAATGTATAGCTTGTGGCTCCTCGTAGTCATACGTTTTGTTTTTTTCCTGGCTCTTTGTGTCTGTAAGGTGGGCCACCCCTGTTATAAGGGTACTTTCACACTTGCGGCAGAGAGATCCGGCAAGCAGTTCCGGCGCCGGATCAGGCAAAACGTATGCTAACTGATGACATTAGTAAGACTGGTCAGGATACTTATCAGTCTTAAAAATGCCTGATCAGTCGAAAAAATGCATTGAAATGCCGGATCCGTCTTTCCGGTGTAATCCGCCATTTATTTTCTTCACCTTTTTTTTTTCAGTCTGCGCATGCGCAGACCGGAAGGATGGATCTGGCATTCAGGCAAGTCTTCAGTTTTTTTTCGCCGGAGCATGCTACGGTTTTATCTTTTGCCTGATCAGTCAAAACGACTGAACTGAAGACATCCTGATGCTTCCTGAACGGATTACTCTCAATTCAGAGTGCATGGGGAAATGCCTGATCAGTTCTTTTCCGGTATTGAGCCCCTGTGACGGAACTCTATGCCGGAAAAGAAAAACGCTAGTGTGAAAGTACCCCAATACATGCTGTTTAGGGATGAGTGAATCGACTTTGGATGAAACATCCGAAGTCGATTCACATAATACTTTGAATACTATACGGCTCGCTCCGTACAGCATTAGAATGTATTGGCTCTGATGACCCGAAGTTATTACTTCGCAAAGTCTCGCGAGTCGATTCGCTCATCCCTAGTGCTGTTCTATGCTTCTGCTGATTCATGTTATGCCTTATACAAGCCATTTGTATTCTTGTAGTTTTACCAATTCACAATCCTATTGAGCAACAAACAAGTTGGGCTACTTTCACACTCGCGTTTGGTGCGGATCCGTCATGGATCTGCACAGACGGATCCGTTCAGATAATACAAGAGTCTGCATCCGTTCAGAACAGATCCGTTTGTATTATCATTAACATAGCCAAGACGGATCCGTTCAGATAATACAACAGTCTGCATCCGTTCAGAACGGATCCGTTTGTATTATCATTAACATAGCCAAGACGGATCCGTTCAGATAATACAACAGTCTGCATCCGTTCAGAACAGATCCGTTTGTATTATCATTAACATAGCCAAGACGGATCCGTTCAGATAATACAACAGTCTGCATCCGTTCAGAACGGATCCGTTTGTATTATCATTAACATAGCCAAGACGGATCCGTCTTGAACACCATTGAAAGTCAATCAAGGACAGATCCGTTTTCTATTGTGCCAGATTGTGTCATAGAAAACGGATCCGTCCCCATTGACTTACATTGTGAGCCAGGTTTGGCTCAGTTTCATCAGACGGACACCAAAATGCTGCAAGCAGCGTTTTGGTGTTCGCCTGCAAAGCAGAATGGAGACTGAACTGATGCAAACTGATGCATTCTGAGCGGATCCTTTTCCATTCAGAATGCATTAGGGCAAAACCGATCCGTTTTGGAGCGCTTGTAAGAGCCCTGAATGGATCTCACAAACGGAAAGCCAAAATGCTAGTGTGAAAGTAGCCTAAGGCCTCATGCACACAACAGTTTTTTTTCACGGCCCGCAAAAACGGGGTCCGTGATCCGTGACCGTTTTTTCGTCCGTGGGTCT
The DNA here is from genome assembly GCF_014858855.1 of Bufo gargarizans. Classification (NCBI taxonomy): domain Eukaryota; kingdom Metazoa; phylum Chordata; class Amphibia; order Anura; family Bufonidae; genus Bufo; species Bufo gargarizans. The sequence goes on along the minus strand of NC_058082.1, from coordinate 73,457,161 downwards.
TCCTTGATTTTTGGAGGATCCACGGACATGAAAAAAAAGTCATTTTGGCGTACAATGCAAGTCAATAGGGACGGATCCGTTTGACGTTGACACAATATGGTGCAATTGCAAACGGATCCGTCCCCATTGACTTTCAATGTAAAGTCAGGAGTCCCTTTACTTTCACACTTGTGTTCATAATGCAGACGGTGGCTCCGTTCAGAGCGGATCCGTCTGCATTATATTGTTAAAACATTTCTAAGTGTGAAAATAGCCTCAGACGGATCCGTCCAGACTTTACATTGAAAGTCAATGGGGGACGGATCCGTTTGAAAATTGAGCCACAGTGTGTCACCTTCAAACGGATCCGTCCCCATTGACTTACATTATAAGTCTGGACGGATCCGCTTGCCTCCGCACGGCCAGGCGGACACCCGAACATAACTTGAAGCGTCCCCATCACTATGGGAACGCCTCTACGTTAGAATATACTGTCGGATATGAGCTACATCGTGAAACTCATTTCCGACAGTATATTCTAACACAGAGGCGTTCCCATGGTGATGGGGATGCTTCAGGTTAGAATATACTGAAAAACTGTGTACATGACTGCCCCCTGCTGCCTGGCAGCACCCGATCTCTTACAGGGGGCCGTGATCAGCACAATTAACTCCTCAGGTGCCGCACCTGAAGGGGTTAATTGTACTATCATATCCCCCTGTAAGAGATCAGGGCTGCCAGGCAGCAGGGGGAAGACCCCCCCCCCTCCCCAGTTTGAATATCGTTGGTGGCACAGTGTGCGCCCACCATCGGGCCCCCCCCCCCTTCCTCCCTCTATAGTTAAAAATCGTTGGTGGCACAGTGTGCGCCCCACATCGCCCTCCCCTCTCTCTATAGTAGTAACAACCATTGGTGGCAGTGTGCGGCCTCCCATTCCCCCCCCCCCATCATTGGTGGCAGCGGAGTTCCGATCGGAGTCCCAGTTTAATCGCTGGGGCTCCGATCGGTAACCATGGCAACCAGGAAGCTACTGCAGCCCTGGTTGCCATGGTTACTTAGCAATAGTACAATAGTAGAAGATTCATACTTACCTGCTTGCTGCTGCGATGTCTGTGACCGGCCGGGAGCTCCACCTACTGGTAAGTGACAGGTCTGTGCGGCGCATTGCTAAAGAACTGTCACTTACCAGTAGGAGGAGCTCCCGGCCGGTCACAGACATCGCAGCAGCAAGCAGGTAAGTATGAATCTTCTACTGTTGTACTATTGCTAAGTAACCATGGCAACCATGGCTGCAGTAGCTTCCTGGTTGCCATGGTTACCGATCGGAGCCCCAGCGATTAAACTGGGACTCCGATCGGAACTCCGCTGCCACCAATGATGGGGGGGGGAAGATGGAGGGGGCGATGGTGGGCGCACCCTGTGCCACCAACGATTTTTAACTATAGAGTTTTCACGAAGTGAAAACTTAGATCAGAAAAAGCTTTTATGCAGACGGATCTTCGGATCCGTCTGTATGAAAGCAACCTACGGCCACGGATCACGGACACGGATGCCAATCTTGTGTGCATCCGTGTTCTTTCACGGACCCATTGACTTGAATGGGTCCGTGAACCGTTGTCCGTCAAAAAAATAGGACAGGTCCTATTTTTTTGACTGACAGGATACACGGATCACTGGCCTCGGCTGCAAAATGGTGCATTTTCTGATTTTTCCACTGACCCATTGAAAGTCAATGGGTCCGCGAAAAAAAACGGAAAACGGCACAACGGCCACGGATGCACACAACGGTCGTGTGCATGAGGCCTTAGACTACAGAAAACAGTCCTCTTATTTGGAAGACAGGAATGGTTTATACTGAATGTCAGACTGCACACTCTGTGAACGTGTATGAAGACAGAACAATATCTGACACAGAAAATCCTATCAATCACAATCAGGAGGCAGACGAAGGCAGGGTGAAGCTGCATCTCAAAGAATACACTGGAGACTCCATAGAATATACCGCAGACTGCAAGCACAGAGCCAGTTGAGCTGAGAATCTGCCAGATAATCGCTATCGAGCATTCATAGGAATGTTCATTAGCAGTTATCTGACGGTTAATTGGATCGTTTGTGTAGGCACCTAAATTGTCGTTTTCAGGCAGCAGAATGCACTTTGTGAATAGACTCTGAGTCTGTATGGGGACGAGCGATGGCATTAGCAATGACTACCGTAATTCCCATTGTCACTGTGGATGTTCTGAGGAGATATGTCAGAGTTCCTGCACGTGACTCGATCTGACAGTTTGTTTTGTTGTGGGTTTGAGCAGAATCCCACTTCCTCCCAGGTGTTGCTCTTTAGGTAATTGGTGAGGCTATTTATTCCTCCCCCTCCCTATAGCCTTTACAGGTTATAGTTTTGCCTTGTGTGAGCTCTGGAAGTTTGGTGGATCATCTGCTCCAACACATCTCTAGATAAGTCCTTTTCCCTTGTTCCGTCTGTGTCTGTTTTGACTAGGCCTCAAGGGTGAAGCTAGCTCCTTTGGTTGTTGAAGGAGCTGGGTGCCTCTTTCCCTCTTCCCTACAGCTGAGGGTTTGGTTCAATGTGTTATAGTCTTAGGTACGTGGGCATGTGCATATCTACCATCGAGATATGCACATGGGCATAGCAGCAGTATTTTAGGGATTACTAGGAGGTGACCCCTTTGTTCCCTAGCATTTGGGGCCTAGTCAGTTGTTTGTTTGCTTTTCCGTGTTCTGTTTCCTTCCCTTATCTTGCCTACCGTGATACCCATACTGCGGAGGAGATTGCTGCATGTAAATGCATAGGTTTCCTTTACTGACGAGTGTTCCCAACAATTGCCTGCACAAATGGCCAGTGTAAAGGGGCCTTTAGTTAAAGTCAGGGGAGTTTTATTATTCTGCATCTAATCACCTAATGCACTCACCTACTACAGTATATCACTACACTACCGTTTCATATTCTCAGCAGCATTCTATGAATGGGGGGCATACAGTGGAAAAGTGGACAGAGCTTGGTGGGGAAGGGCTGGAAAGCTAAAATCAAAAGCAAACACAATGCAACAACACTTTGCAAACATAGGATATATGTATTTTCTTTTAATAAAAATCTTTTTTGTCGATCCACCATAGCAAGATGACCTCAGTCTGGGTGGGAATCTACTCAACATACAAGTGGTGGGAAGCGCTCCTTTCCCCAGCTCTCCTGCGGCCTCAGATTAAAGGGGTTGTCCGGGTTCAGAGCTGAACCCGGACATACCCTTATTTTCACCCCGGAAGCCTCCCTGAGGCTAAATCGTGCAGGGCAAGGGCTCTCTTGTTTATCATAACACACTGCCCGGCAGTGTGTTCGGTGACGTCACCGGCTCTGATTGGCGGGCTTTAGCGCTGCCCTAGCCGTTTTACTGGATAGGGCAGCGCTAAAGCCCTCCTATCAGTGCTGGTCATGTCACCGGTCCTCCTGGCAGCCCCATGGAGAGCCCGGGACGTCACCGGAACTCCTAAAAATGCCTTTGCCCTGCACGATTTAGCGCAGGGCAAAGGAGAGCATCAGAGCATAAACTGCTCCGATTGCTTAAGTCGGGGGTCTGCCGGTAGGCAGACACCGGAGCCTATACCGGGCGAACGGAGCGGCGCCCAGACTTACTAGTAAGTGCAGGGGGACCCCTGGGCGCCGCTCTGCCCACAGGTATAGTTAGTTTTTCGTTTGTAGAGTAGTGAAAGGTCCTCTTTAAGTCAGGGGGGCTGCCTGGGAGAAAATTGAGGTATGTCCGAGTTAAGCTCTGAACCCGGACAACCCCCTTTAAGGTCTGGGAAAGCGAAATAAGCCACCATTTTACATGCATCATATATTATCTGATTTTTCTCCAAGATATCTTGCATTTGGAACTTTCTTGGAAGAGTACTGGATTTTCTATAAATTCCTGCTGTATATGATACCTCTCCAGCATATTAATGTAGGGAGAACAGGCTCCACATGCATACTGTGTCTGCTGTATTTGTTACCCATCTCTGTGCCAGCTGGCCTCAAGTGAATTCAGGGAAAGCAGGCTACAGCTGTATACTGCCCTAATTAAAAACAGCTTGCGGGAAGAGTGGATTAATTAGGAGTGCACAACCAAAATGGAGAGAGCCACACCTCCACATACATACCGCAAAAACATAAGACACAGTTAGGGCTCATGCACGCGACCGTTGTTTATGTCCGCATCTGATCCACTTTTTTTTGCTGGTCGGATGCAGAGCCATTCACTTCAATGGAGCCGCAAAAGATGTGGACAGCACACCGTGTGCTGTGCACATCCGTATTTCTACTCCGTTGCACCCTGTTTTATGGACAAAGATAGCACTGTCCTATAGAGGGCAGGATGTACCGTTCTGCAAAATACGGAATGCACACGGCCAATATCCGTGTTTTGCGGATCTTGTGCGTCAGCCCTTAGTCAGCACCCCCTGCAAAATGAAGTAAATGTGCAGGTGTGCGTTGCCATGGCTAAAATTACTCAATTAAAACCAAACACAATCCAACAGCAGTCTGCAAACATAGAATACATGGACAAATACTATATTTACCATATACCGTATTTTTCACCCTATAAGATGCACCGGCCCATAAGACACACCTAAGTTTTTAAGGAGGAAAATAGAAAAAAAATATTTTTAACCAAAAGGTGTGCTTTTGGTGAGTTTTGAACTAATGGTGGTCTGTGCATGACACTATTACACACTGTTATGGGGGGGTCTGTGGATGGTGCACTGTTATGGGGGGGAATCTGTGGATGGCGCACTGTTATGGGGGGGAAATCTGTGGATGGCGCACTGTTATGGGGGGGAATCTGTGGATGGCGCACTGTTATGGGGGGGAATCTGTGGATGGCGCACTGTTATGGGGGGGAATCTGTGGATGGCGCACTGTTATGGGGGGGAATCTGTGGATGGCGCACTGTTATGGGGGGGAATCTGTGGATGGCGCACTGTTATGGGGGGGGAATCTGTGGATGGCGCACTGTTATGGGGGGGGAATCTGTGGATGGCGCACTGTTATGGGGGGGGAATCTGTGGATGGCGCACTGTTATGGGGGGGGAATCTGTGGATGGCGCACTGTTATGGGGGGGGAATCTGTGGATGGCGCACTGTTATGGGGGGGAATCTGTGGATGGCGCACTGTTATGGGGGGGAATCTGTGGATGGCGCACTGTTATGGGGGGGGAATCTGTGGATGGCGCACTGTTATGGGGGGGGAATCTGTGGATGGCGCACTGTTATGGGGGGGGAATCTGTGGATGGCGCACTGTTATGGGGGGGGAATCTGTGGATGGCGCACTGTTATGGGGGGGGAATCTGTGGATGGCGCACTGTTATGGGGGGGGAATCTGTGGATGGCGCACTGTTATGGGGGGGGAATCTGTGGATGGCGCACTGTTATGGGGGGGAATCTGTGGATGGCGCACTGTTATGGGGGGGGAATCTGTGGATGGCGCACTGTTATGGGGGGGGAATCTGTGGATGGCGCACTGTTATGGGGGGGGAATCTGTGGATGGCGCACTGTTATGGGGGGGGAATCTGTGGATGGCGCACTGTTATGGGGGGGGAATCTGTGGATGGCGCACTGTTATGGGGGGGGAATCTGTGGATGGCGCACTGTTATGGGGGGGAATCTGTGGATGGCGCACTGTTATGGGGGGGAATCTGTGGATGGCGCACTGTTATGGGGGGGGGAATCTGTGGATGGCGCACTGTTATGGGGGGGGAATCTGTGGATGGCGCACTGTTATGGGGGGGGAATCTGTGGATGGCGCACTGTTATGGGGGGGAATCTGTGGATGGCGCACTGTTATGGGGGGGGAATCTGTGGATGGCGCACTGTTATGGGGGGGAATCTGTGGATGGCGCACTGTTATGGGGGGGAATCTGTGGATGGCGTTATTATGGGGTGGAGGATCTGTGGATGACACTGTTATATATGTGTCATCCACAGAACCCCCCCCCCCATAACAGTGTCCCCGCCGCTCACAGCAGTATTTCTAGTAATCACTACTCTAGTAACAGTAATCCTTAACCTCTTAAAAAATGTAACTAAAGTTGTGCTCTCCCCTGTATCAGCACTTACTAACAAGCATCCGGAGCAGGCAGAGTGGCTGGCAGCATTACGTTACTCACTGACGTTGCGCGCCTGCTTCATTCATAAAGTGGGAGGAGCAGTGCCAGCTGCTCTGCCTGCTCTGGATGCTTGTTAGTAAGTGCTTATGCAGGGGAGAGCACAACTTTAGTTAAATTTATTAAGAGGTTAAGGATTACTGTTACTAGAGTAGTGATTACTAGAAATACTGCTGTGAGCGGCGGGGCCCGGTGTAAGAGTACAGTGACTGCATCGGGCCCCGCCGCAAGTTCCCTGAACTCCAGCCCCTCCTCCCTCCCTGCTGATACATCGCATACATGCAGCATCGCAGACTGCAATGTAAAATGGCAGCATTCGCCCCATAAGACGAATTCCCCCCCCCCCCCCACACTTTTGGTGGGGGGGGGGGGGGGTGCGTCTTATGGGCCGAAAAATACGGTAAAATGGATGAGGTACTTGGCAAATATATTTTGATCAAAATCATTTGTGCCCATCCACCATGGCAAAGGGACCCCAGTCTGGTTGGGATCTTACTCTGATACCTCGCTCGTTCATTGGGTAATAAGCTTGTTTGTGCAGACACCTAAATCAGCATTTGCCAGCAGCAGATCATGCCGTCTAATCGCGCTCTGCTGCCAACAATGATTCTATATGGGGACGCGCAATGGCATTAGCTGAATGTAAGTGCAGCAATCTCCTTCACTGAAAAGAAGGCGATTGTCAGGAAGAAATGCTTCCCATAAATCGACTGCTATATTGTCCCATGTAAATTTAGACAACCAAACCTGGTATAGAGCTGCTAGGAAGGATTTGATAGATACTGATGTAATCCTGTAATTCTCAGGAAGTAACACAGAGGAGAGACTGACATCCTATTCACACAGAAAAGTAAGTTTTTGACTGGTGGTCATGCTGGGAGCACATGATCCAGGTGGTCATGATGGGTACCAAAAATTGCTAATGTACTACCCTTTCTACTGTGTATCTGAAACTAACTAATGGAGACTTCTCTATCTGTAAAAAAAAAATCTGTTCCTTTATTCTCTTTAAGGCTTCTTTCACACATAGGTTTTTAGTAGGCGTTTTTCTGCACTTTAGCTTTTTTTGTGGTGTTTTTTTTTTTGCACCTATACGTTTGGCGCCCTTCTTTGTGGTAAAAATTCCAGCTCCAGATGTTATGGGAAATATGATCTGCAGGTCACACAATCATTCTTTGGCTAGTGAAGTTTTTTTTTTTTTTTTTGAATTTACAATTTTAGAAAATGCTTACATACAAGGAAAAGGAAAGACCAAGAAAATTTTGTCATCATCCATGCTTGTTTTGGCAAGTGTAAGACATGCTAATCTACTACAGTGGTTCGGAGTCACATAGACGGGTCATCTGGTCGGGATCGTATTTTCGGCATAGATGAAATTGACGCAACAGCATACGTCAACGCCTGACCCTGACAAGTCCATGATGTAGTAGTGAGCCCATACAGTCCGCCAATGAACAACAAGTTAGTTCCTGTGATAGTTACATGTTGCGTGGGCACTAAGTGCATACCGTCGCATCATTGCAAACTGGAAGAAAAGAAGCAACAACAAGAAAAATAAAATTAAGAATAAAAACAAAAGCTGCTCGGGATTTTCTGGGTCCCCCCCCCCCCCCCCTCCGGGCCTCAGGTTAACAGAACTGGCTCGTCACCTGTCAACACCTGCTCCAGGTACCAGTGCAACATGCCAGTCCGCAGGGGAGAACACGTGAGGTTCACGGTGGGCCGACAGGTGCAACAGTTTATCGGTTACTCACGGTTAGCAGACGCCTCCCTGGGCCAGCAGTGCAGTGAAGGGGAGAACCTCACCAGATTCTCCGGGGCACACTCTATTACAGGAGACACCGGCCAGGTGGTGATCGAGGTGCCCTTGATGGTGATTGGGTTTTCCGGGTGCTTGTGCGGCTGGGCCACTGACTTAGGTAATGTCGTGACGGCAGCACCTTGGTGGTGTAAAATGATAAGAATGGTTGTAGTATGGAGATAGAAGAATGAGGCAGGGTTTGAATCCAACTAAGAACTTTACTGTAACCAGAATCTTGACAGCAATTTACATCCAGTAATAAACAATCTCTTATGAACATGCAGGTTAGATGTGGCAAATCCCAGTAACAGGCTGTACATGTGGTTATGTCTCAGGCTATAGTAGGAGGTTGTGCACTCACTGGTATTCAGATCTTTGCCTTGCTCCAATCTCAGTAAGGGTGATTCAGGTCCTTATCTTCCACACACAAGTGATGCAACAGATGTCTCATCTGACCTTAAAGTAACGGTGAGGCTGCTGGAAGCCAGTGGCGTAGGGATCGCCATAGCAACCATAGCAGTGGCTATAGGGGCCCGCCGCCCTACGCCACTGGGGGCCCGTCCGGACCGCATCCTTTTTTTTATTTTTATTAATACACTGAGTCTGACACAGGCAGCCAGCAGCCAGGCCCGACCGCCCGCCCGCCCAGTGTAGTGGGCGGGGCGCAGGAGGTCCGCGGCTCGAGCCTGGCTGGGGGGAAGGCGGAAGCTAAGGAAGGAGGAGACAGGAGAGGACAGTGAGTGGCACTGCCGGAACATGAGGTAGGCGGACGCGGTGGAGGGGGCCAGAACGGGGGCGTAGCGGAGGTGGAGCCAGGCTGGCACCAGCGCCGCAGACCGCACTGCACTTGCCTCTGTGGAAATTGAAGAGAAGCGCCGTAATCTCGCACAGGCGCACTGGCAGAGGCATCGAAGTGCGCATGCACCAACTTCCTGTCCTCTGCCAGTGCGCCTGTGCGAGATTACGGCGCTTCTTTTCAATTTCCACAGAGGCAAGTAAGTGCAGTTAATAAATTAGGTAGGAAGCGGCTCTTGGTGGGGGGGTGGGATCTGTGGAGGACACTGAAGGGGGGGGTGGGATCTGTGGAGGACACTGAAGGGGGGGATCTGTGGAGGACACTGAAGGGGGGGGGATCTGTGGAGGACACTGAAGGGGGGGGGGATCTGTGGAGGACACTGAAGGGGGGGGGGATCTGTGGAGGACACTGAAGGGGGGGGGGATCTGTGGAGGACACTGAAGGGGGGGGGGGATCTGTGGAGGACACTGAAGGGGGGGGGGATCTGTGGAGGACACTGAAGGGGGGGGGATCTGTGGAGGACACTGAAGGGGGGGGATCTGTGGAGGACACTGAAGGGGGGGGGGATCTGTGGAGGACACTGAAGGGGGGGGATCTGTGGAGGACACTGAAGGGGGGGGATCTGTGGAGGACACTGAAGGGGGGGGATCTGTGGAGGACACTGAAGGGGGGGGATCTGTGGAGGACACTGAAGGGGGGGATCTGTGGAGGACACTGAAGGGGGGGATCTGTGGAGGACACTGAAGGGGGGGATCTGTGGAGGACACTGAAGGGGGGGATCTGTGGAGGACACTGAAGGGGGGATCTGTGGAGGACACTGAAGGGGGGATCTGTGGAGGACACTGAAGGGGGGGGGGGTCTGTGGAGGACACTGAAGGGGGGATCTGTGGAGGACACTGAAGGGGGGGGTCTGTGGAGGACACTGAAGGGGGGGGGTCTGTGGAGGACACTGAAGGGGGGGGTCTGTGGAAGACACTGAAGGGGGGTCTGTGGAAGACACTGAAGGGGGGGTCTGTGGACGACACTGAAGGGGGGGATCTGTGGATGACACTGAAGGGGGGGTCTGTGGATGACACTTAGGGGGATGTTCGGGTGGGAGGTCCTGGAGGGGTGTTTGGGTGGGAGCTCTGGAAGGGGTGGGAGGTCCGATAGGTATGTGGGGGTGGGAGATCCGGGAGGGGGGGCCCATAATTTTTTTTGCTAAGGGGCCCAGTCATTTCTAGCTACGCCCCTGCTGGAAGCTAATAAACCTTCACCTTATTACAGAGGTGCCTAGAGCCTAGAATAATTGCTATTGTCCTTCCTTTTGTCTTTCCACAATAAACTTGGTAAAATCCACTTGGCTCTCCGGAAGAGTAGACGGTAGAATAAAGACTTCACCTCTGCCTATTTTCCTTGCTTGACACAGACATTGAATTGGCTCCTTTGGGCCGTGGAGCCCAAGAGAGAGCTGAGAGGAGAGGGGTCCTCTCCTTCCCCCTTTCTCCTCACTCCATCTCCTTCCTCTCCCACACTCTAAACAACTAGCTAACTAGGCCTGAACTGTGCTATATATACTGTGGTGCTATCCCCATCTAGTGGTGGAATGTGTGTAGTGCACCTAACAGCCTGGTATTCTACATAAGAATGAAATACAGCATGATATAACATATGACATAAGCTTTTGCAGTGCCCACGTACACTAATAGGACACTACATAAGGTAGTCCCCGAAAAGCACTCATGTATAGCTTTACGTACATGCAATGGTAGTATGCTAATAAAGCTTTCCCGCACCTGGAAAAAGTGTTTTACTTTTTTGTCTTTTTGGTGCAAGGCCTCAACCCAGTAGGCTAGTGAAGTTTTTGTTTATTGGGTGGCATTTTTTCCCTTTCTAGCTTTTCAAAAATGCTGCATGCTGAAGCTTTTGAAGTTTTTTCAGGAGTTTGGACAACACCTTCTTTATGGGGGAAAAAAAAAATGCCATGAAGAAAATGCTAGCGACAAGACACAAAATGCCACAGAAAATGTGCTAAAAGCTGCAGGTGGCAATAAAAGACTGCCGATTCATGTGTGAGGGCAAAGCATGATTGAGTTAAAAAAAATCATGACTTAAAACAAAATATTTAAAACATCTTGATTTATTCAGTATGGAGTATAAATACATGCACTTACACGCCTTGGCATGCTAACAGTTAGGTTAAATAATGGTTGTCTAAGGAATCTTCTGCCATGCTGAATACACTTGGGCATTCTGGCAGCTCCCTTTGCCATTGCTAACCAATGATGTCCCACGTGTGCTTGATGGTAGACAAGTCTGGAGACGCTGCAAACCAGAATAATGGCTGGTATTGTCTTTACACACGAATTATCTAGTTACACTGAGCACATACTTTTCTGGGGTAGATACATTGATGATGTACTAATACTCTGGGAAGGCCCTACTGACACTTTTCACCAGTTTGTTTTGGCACTCAATACCAATTCTATTGGTATGAAATTTACTTCAGAGATTCACAACATCACCATCACTTTTCTTGATCTTAAACTCACACTGGACCCTGATGGCCACATCCAGTCTGAGATTCATCGCAAGCCTACATCGACGAACAATCTCCTGCAGTGGAACAGTTACCAGAACCACTCAAAAAGGGAATCCCTGTGGGACAATATATTAGAGCCCGCAGGAATTGTTCGGACAATGCTAGTTTTGTAAAAGAGAGCAAGACATTGTATGATCACTTTAGGGCAAGGGGTTACCCAAAAAAGGCTTTACACCAAGCCTATGCCAGGGCAGGTAATACCAACCGAATGGAACTGCTAAACGCTATGCCCAAAAGCCCTAAGGAACATGTGGTCAGATGTATTGGTACCTTTGATACCCAAAACAATCAGGTTTTACATATTTTGAAAAAACACTGGCATGTTCTATGGGCAGACAATGACCTGAGGGCAGTAGTTACGCAGAAACCTAGTGTCGCCTACCGTAGAGGCAGGAACCTAAAGGATAGCCTGGTCCAGTTTTTATCGTCCAGTACCGCCTAAAACCACCTGGCTCACATCGAAAGTAGTAGGCACTTACCCCTGTGGAGACTGTGTCTTCTGCCCCCTCGTGAAAAAGTGTCGATCATTTACCAACCCTGTGGATGAGAAAGAATATCATATAAGACAATATATCAATTGTAATACCAAAGGCATTGTATATGCTATCCAATGCCCGTGCCCTAAGATATATGTTGGTAAGACGTCTCAGGAGTTTAGGAGGAGAATCTCACAACATATAAGCAGCATCAATACCAAGGCAGACACATCAATTTCTAGACACGTCAGGGCCTATCATGGTGGAGACCACAAGGCTTAAATTCTGGGGAATTTGCAAAAAAAATAACTAGGTGCAAGAAAGGGTGATTTGGATGCCATCCTGTTGCAGGAAGAGACCAGGTGGATCTACCGGCTTGACAGTCTTAGTCCTAAAGGGCTCAATGAAGGCTTTGCCTTCACTGCGTTTCTTTAAAAATGAAGGAGAGGTCAAATCTCTATGTTGGTTTTTCAATTTCCCATGATTTCATTTGTTTCTTGTATCCAAAGTGTCATTCGACACCTATATCATCACATAGTTATTAATCTAATAAACCAAGATTATAGTGCACCACAAGCACTGTGTAGATCAATAATAATGTGTCCTGAGGGTACATCTAGACCCAATATGGATATAGTGTATTGGCAAACATGTACATACACTGGCATGTTAACTGCCAATACTATAACCGCGAATTCACAGATGATGCACAAGTGCAGCATCAACCATCTCTGTGCATAGTAAACCCAATGCCTTAAGGGCTACATCTCTTGCACTGCTCTAATAAATTAGTTTTCCATTCTAAGTGCATGCGCAGCCCTAATCTGCGCAGCCGTCCTGTTTTTATTCTAAGTGTAAGCGCATCGTTTACCCGCGCATTCTGGGTGAAGTCTGTGCGCATCCTGATGGAGCGCAGCGCATGCGCACTGCAACCACTGAATGGGTACAACTCTTGTATGCAACCCCAAAGGCTGTGCTACGAATCAATGGGGCCTTGTCGGATCCCTTTGAATTACATAGAGGGAAGAGACAGGGGTGGCCCCTGTCCCCGCTATTGTTTGCGGTGGCAGTGGAGCCCTTGGTGGAGGCTTTAAGACAGGCAAGCTCGGTGAGGGGTTTTCAGTATGGGGAACTGACTGAAAAAGTCGCTCTCTATGCTGACGATCTATTACTGTTCATGGAGGATTGGAGAAATTCCCTTAAGGAAGCCATGAAGGTTATTAATGATTATGGAGCATTGTCTGGTCTCCGTATTAACTGGACGAAGTCTGTAGTAATGCCATTAGCTAAAGGAGATGTCCCAAACCCGGAGGACGCCATGGGTCTAACGATAGTAACTTCCTTTAAGTATTTAGGTGTCCAAATAACCCCTGATACTAGGGATTACGAAAGCCTAAACCTGACGCCATTACTAAACAGATTCAAAGATAAATTGAGCACGTGGATCAAGCTGCCGCTTTCCATGGTAGGAAGGACCAACCTTATAAAAATTATTTTGATGCCCCAGTTACTGTATCTCCTACATAATGCTCCTTGCTGGGTTCCGATTCGATTTTTCTAGAAAGTGAATGCCCTGCTTAGGGACTTAATTTGGAAGAAAGGGGTCCCCCGTATTAAACTTGGCACTCTACGGCGACCAAAAACAAATGGAGGTCTGGCCCTACCGGACCCGTGGCTATACTATTTGTCGAGTCAGTTACAACATGTTAGAGGATGGGGGGATATAGAGAAAGTGAACACGGTAGGGAAAGTAGTAAGATTTCTTGTAGGATGGACATGTTTGATGTCTGCACTGGAGGATGGTACCTTTCGTATTAAAGGGGAACGATATGGAGTACTGAACACCATTCACAAGGTGTGGAAGGCCAGGGATGTTACAAAGATCACTGGGTATACGGCGTATACCCCAATTTGGCCTAACTGTATGTACAAAGAGTTGGACAAACTTGCGGAATTACGGGTGTGGAATTCGTATAACCTGAATAGAATGACCCAGTTGTACTCGGAGGGTGTATTGAAAGAATTCGCACAGTTACAACAGGAATTTAATATCCCTAAGAAATTCTTTTATTTATACCTGCAGCTCCGACACGCCATAAAAACGCAAGACAAGTCTGAAAAAGTTGCCCCTGCTCCAAAGCACAGCATTATAGACCTCACAGCGACAAGTGGTACCACTAATGGTGTTATTTCCCTTCACTACAGTGCATTTATTGATATGCAAGTTAAAAATACACCTTTACAACTATTTGCCAAATGGAAGTCGGACATATCGGACCTCACTGAGGAACAGTGGGAAAAAGTGTTAGAGGATTGCCCGTCGCTAGCTGTTAGTGAAGCGCAGAGAGTCTCCCAATTGTACTTACTACATAGGGTTTACAGAACGCCAGTGGTCTTGAAAAAAATGAGGTATAGGGACAATGACCGCTGCCCAAGATGCGACATATCCAATGCAGACTTGATTCATCTCATGTGGAATTGTCCAAGACTGAGGCGGTATTGGACAGGGGTCATTGAAATAATAAACACTGTGTTTGAAGTACGCCTTGACGTTACACCTTTTGATATGTGTATTAGGGTATTTTGAGATATTGCCGGGTATGGCAAAAAAGAAGCTGGCTATTGGACGGGTCCTATATCAAGCTAGAAAAAGCATAGCTTTCCACTGGATAGATATACTGCCACCGACGGTGAGGGAACTGGAGGCTAGGGTACACAATTTGGTTCGAATGGAGAAGTAAGTCTATCAGAAGAAGAGAGGGTCCATAAAAAAGTTTGAGACAGTGTGGTTTTCCTGGATGCAGCATTACAGTGGAGTATTTAGCCCATAGGTCAGTTATGATGTAAAGTATTGTCTGGATGTTTCTAGATACTAAAAGCAAGGACGATATGAGTATGGAGTGTTTGGATGATAAATGCTGACGGGATATATATGAGTATGAGATGGGCATGTGATGTATGACCTGGAATATGGAAAACAATATATACATGGCATATGTATGAGGATCTACTGCCGGACTTATTGCACGATCCGTGGACTCTGGGCTTAACTGGTCACGAGACTCTGGGAAGGGGGAGGGAGGTGGGAGGGGAGGTTGGGTTACCTTTGTTCTCAATATGCTTGTGAAAATCAAATAAAAATATCTGATTTAAAAAAAAAAAAATATATGCCGCTAATGGCATTGGACGATGGTCCTGTCAATTTTCAAACTATGTATGTAACCTTCCAGTCTAGTGGTGACACCCATTGCTGCCCAATTCCCCTGAAGAAGCTAGAATACTGGTGAAACATGTTGGGGGGGCAGTTTTTGATTTTAAACGCAGCCTTCCACTCCACAGTGAATAAGTTGTGGCTAGTCCGGCTGGACTACACTTCAATAGGTTGATCCTTTATGAACTTAGGATAGGCAGGTCATTCACTCCTTGTCTGTCTGTTTGTGGGGCTATTTGCTATTGGGCTTTAAGCTGGTCTGAAGCTCATCAGGGTGCTAGTTGCATTCCTCTGATAGTGGGGCGACTCATCCTGGCCCTCACTGCTTTACACTGCTGCACTGATAATACTATTCAGTTAGCAATAGCTCCACAGACAGCGATACGGCAGTACCCTGTATCCAAAGTGAGGGGGTGGGAGCTAGTGCACCTCTCCGTGCCTCTCTCACTGTTCAATATTCGAATCCACTAGTGGAGTGGCGACTGTATTTTTAACAATCAATTATATTTTTTGGTTTGTTGAACACAAATAATAAAGATAAATCAAATGTGCACTCACTCATATATTTAGATTTTATTATATCTAATAATAAAAGTGAAGTTTTAATTTCACCTGGGTCAAGAAAGGTTTCATTGCCTGTCTAGGCATCTGTTAATACATTAGTAAAAATACCTTACCCAGGTTAGGTCCAAACTATGATTATCCCGTAGGGATAGGCTCAACAGCCTTTGTTTTTTGAGGACTCTCTTCACTCACCAACTCCTCTCCTTCTAATTCTTTCTGATAGGTGACCATATGGCAGGTTTTCTCTCTAACGTACCGTCCTCTAATTTCAACACCACTGAGGCAGCACAAGTATTTTCCACGGCCCGTCTTCCTATAAACACCACTGATATACAAGTGGCATTTAGAGAAATCTATAAAACCTACAAGCAGTATGTCCGTGCCCAGTGGGAAGTTGCAAGTCCTAATTACTAAAATTTTCTGTGGGGCCCAGTCAGTTTTAGCTACATCACTGCACATCTCCTTCTCTCCTCCAGGCCTGGCCCAGGGGTGACGTCATAACGTCTGTCTCACTGCTGCAGCGGGCCTGAGGAGAGAAGGAGCGCAGGGAGCTGCGGTTAGTGAATGACAGGACCGCCGGCTCCCCTGCTCTCCAGCAATGATAGCTATGTGAGGGGGCCACTGGGGGGTCATTACACTGTGAGGGTCCCTTACACAATATAATGACCCCCAGTGCCCCCCATTTAGTATAATGATCCCCATTGACCCTCCATTTAGTATAATTACCACCAGAGCCCCCATTCAATATAATGACCCCCAGTGCCCCCTCCATACAGTATAACCCCCAGTATAGGCGCGACTGGGGGTCATTATTCTGAATGGAGGGCCACTGTGGGGTCATTAGACTGTGAGGGCCCTTTACATAGTATAATGACCCCCAGTCTCCCTCATTTAGTATAATGATTCCTAATGACCCTCCATTCAGTATAATGACCCCCAGAGCCCCCATTCAATATAATGACCCCCAGTGACCACCATACAGTATTCCCCCCAGTGTGGGGGCTACTGGGGATCATTATTCTGAATGGGGGGGCGACTAAGGGTTCTGAATGAAGGGCCGCTGTGGGGTCATTATACTGTGTGTGGGGCCACTGGGGGTCATTATACTGTGTGGGAGCCACAGGGGGACATTTATTGCCCAAGGGCCCACATGAACCTGGAGCCGGCCCTGCCCCCTAGGCTTGGGATGTGACGTCCAATTTCACTTGTAGTACAAAATGGATCACTACATGTCATTTTTCTAATCTGTGCACCTCTTGCTATCATTTAAGTTTATTGTTGTTCTTCCAACCACCAGGACACACAATGTCAAACAGCGCTGATATCTCAGCCTAGGTGCTTAGTGATCTGACAGAGTTCAAAGATTCTCTTCCTCTCAGTTTTCAACAGGTGGTCATAACTGGCACATTGACGAACCAAAGGCATCACAAATGACTTGATCTGATATTTGAGGTTTCATGTGGCTAAAAAAAAACTTTGCTTTCAACCTGGCTTTTATGCCCCTCCCACATTCCACAGATTGGAGCTAGGTGCTTGAAACTTTAAATCATTTGCAGATCTTAGCGACACCTGCTACTTTTACAATTTGTATAACATTACGGCTTGTCCTTCCTGGTGTTGCAATTTCAGTGTTGAGGAGTGTATGAATATATTTTTTGTTAAAATGGTTTTCGAAGACTTTTATACTCGTGACCTATCCTCTGAATAGATCATCAGTATCTGATTGGTGGGGTCCGACACCCAGGACCACCATCGATTAGCTGTTTGAGAAGGCAATGACGCTTCTGTGAGTGCTGCCTTCTTCTCTCAGCTCACCAAGCACAGCGCTGTACATCCTATGTCGGCTGTGCTTGGTATTGCAGCTCAGCCCCATTCACTTCAATGGGGCTAAGCTGCGCCTATGACATGTGACTGATCATCATGATGTCACATGGCCTAGGGCCGGCTAAGCTGCAAGAAGGCTGTCGCACTACTGCGAGCGATGGTGCCTTCTCAAACAGCGGAACAGTAGGGTTCCCAGGCTGTCTCTGACTGGCCCACAGTGGAATCCTCCAGTGGGTCCCTAACAGAGTTGGACCCCAATTCCCCAAGCATAGCATCTCAACTAGATTATTTACCAAACTGCCCAGTTTATTATAGACGCATTGGGAGGCTAAGATGACTAGTAGAACATGACCTGTCTTCTCGTAATTGTTGCAGTAATCCCTTTTAATCAATCCTCTTGAGCATCTTATTGCTGCCTGCAACTGTGTGAGCAGGTAGTATTTCCATCTAGCTGTATAGTGGGCTGCAGAATAGAATTTTCAGGTGGGCCCTAGGCACCCCAGTCCAACACTGGTTCCAGGTGTCAGACCCCCACCAATCTGATACTGATGACCTATCCAGAGGATATGTGTCTCGGAAAACCCCTTTAATAATGGTACTGATATATTTTTTTTACTGCAATAGCATTTCTTTAATAAAATATAAGGCCGTAAACGATATTACATAATTACTGCAACCACCAAAATTTTCAAGTTTCGCCATCTGCTGCTCCTACTTCGATGATATAAGCCATGGATAGGTCTGGTTAGCACTTTTTTGCTAGTTACATTTTAAAAGAAAAGGTCACCCTGCCAAAACACCATGTCTAGTACAATGTGATTTGTTATCCTATAAAACAACTTTGCTCTATAAAGTGTGACTTAGGGCATCTATTAAGTAAACTGACCATCGCGGTCTGTTGAAATAATGATGATGTACAGCCGGCGCAGTGACTGCACACTCTTTCCATTTGGTGTTTTAATTGAAACTGATAGAGTTGTTCAGCTGACTGAGCCCTGAATAAATTATCAGGGAGATAAGAGACTAGTTCAAGGGTAATCATAATATTTATAGAGGGGCCATTGTATTGTGCTGGAAGAAAGCAAATCTAGACGTGACAACATAGAAACTGCTCTCCATTCTGTATAATATTACCTGGTCTAGTTATTGCTCCCTGGGTATGGATATTCTTATAGGGAATTCATATTTACTTTACAGTAAACTTCGACATTGCCTTCCCTATAAGGCAGCACAGCGTTCTGATTCCTTTTTGGCGCCACAGTAAATACATTCACAGAATACAGAAACCTGCACTCTGCGAATGAAGTGTTAAAGTGACCCTCAAAAAAGAAAATGGACATTAAATGGGGAATAAACAAAACACTTAACTGGGGCCCTCCTTTCCATCTTTGGAGACTTCATCACATTTAAAAAAAAAAAATTGTTTAGTTCCCAATTAATTCGTCACGAAGTGCGTTAAATCGGCTCTATCCCGGCCTGCAGGGAGAGTGTATCTTGGTGTACATCACTGTGCATTGCAGCAACATGCACAGCTAGTCCTTTCTGGTAGTGAAACAGTTAGGCCTCTTTCACACGAGCGTGTCCGGATAAGGTCTGGATGCGTTGTGGCAAACCCGCTCGAGTAGGTACGCAATTGCAGTCAGTTTTGACTGAGATTGCGTTCCGTTTTTATCGCGCGGGTGCAATGCGTTTTGCACGCACGTGATAAAAAACTAAAATATGTGGTACTGTAGTGTCCCACTATGTAAATGTGGGCACTACACAAGGTTCAATTGGGCCACGTTGTTCTGCACCTCTTGTGGAACAGAGTCACTGTATTTCATATAATATGTTTTATGTGATTTTTTTTAAATTTATTTTTCCTGTGTATCTCTTGTATCAGGCCTGTTGGGGTGTAGTTCCTCCTCCTAGACAGTAGAGGAAGCTAGGGAACCCCTAATATATATAGTCAGGTCCTGTTCAGGGAAAGGGGAGTGTGTAGAGTCAGAAGTGAGTGTGGACTTTAGCTAGGGAGCAGCTGAAGTGGAGCTTCTGACATGCAGTTAGATAGCCCAGGCTTTTAGCTTGCCACCAGGGGAAGAGTTGCCTCCTGAGAGAAACTAAGTTCCTACAGAGTACAGTGCAGAGCAAAAGTGATTCCAGCCGAACCAGAGAGCTGAAGGGCAGAAGGATCTATTTAAAGCAAGGAGACATATACCTGAGGAAGTTTTCCCTAACCAAGGATAAAGCCAGCAATAGGGCATACGGGCCTTGGGATAAAGACAGACAGGATTCTGAGGAAAGTGCAGCCTGATCTGTAAGTGTTTAACCCTCTGAGTATCTTGCAAGAACATTGTGCCTGCCAATTGATGTAAAGCCTGCATGTTACTACCTCTAACGTATGGAACTTTGACCAAAGACTGTACACTCTCACCTAAAGAATTATTAGGAACGCCATACTAATACGGTGTTGGACCCCCTTTTGTCTTCAGAACTGCCTTAATTCTACGTGGCATTGATTCAACAAGGTGCTGATAGCATTCTTTAGAAATGTTAGCCCATATTGATAGGATAGCATCTTGCAGTTGATGGAGATTTGAGAGATGCACATCCAGGACACAAAGCTCCCGTTCCACCACATCCCAAAGATGCTCTATTGGGTTGAGATCTGGTGACTGTGGGGGCCATTTTAGTACAGTGAACTCATTGTCATGTTCAAGAAACCAATTTGAAATGATTTGAGCTTTGTGACATGGTGCATTATCCTGCTGGAAGTAGCCATCAGAGGATGGGTACATCGTGGTTATGAAGGGATGGACATGGTCAGAAACAATGCTCAGGTAGCCCGTGGCATTTAAACGATGGCCAATTGGCACTAAGGGGCCTAAAATGTGCCCAGAAAACATCCCCCACACCATTACACCACCACCACCAGCCTGCACAGTGGTAACAAGGCATGATAGATACATGTTCTCATTCTGTTTACGCCAAATTCGGACTCTACCATTTGAATGTCTCAACAGAAATCGAGACTCATCAGACCAGGCAACATTTTTCCAGTCTTCAACAGTACAATTTTGGTGAGCTTGTGCAAATTGTAGCCTCTTTTTCCTATTTGTAGTGGAGATGAGTGGCACCCGGTGGGTTCTTCTGCTGTTGTAGCCCATCCGCCTCAAGGTTGTGCGTGTTGTGGCTTCACAAATGCTTTGCTGCATACCTCTGTTGTAACGAGTGGTTATTTCAGTCAATGTTGCTCTTCTATCAGCTTGAATCAGTCGGCCCATTCTCCTCTGACCTCTAGCATCAACAAGGCATTTTCGCCCACAGGACTGCCGCATACTGGATGTTTTTCCCTTTTCACACCATTCTTTGTAAACCCTAGAAATGGTTGTGTATGAAAATCACAGTAACTGAGCAGATTGTGAAATACTCAGACCGGCCCGTCTGGCACCAACAACCATGCCACGCTCAAAATTGCTTAAATCACCTTTCTTTCCCATTCTGACATTCAGTTTGGAGTTCAGGAGATTGTCTTGACCAGGACCACAACCCTACATGCATTGAAGCAACTGCCATGTGTCACGGAAGGTGTACAGGAAACTAGAAGACACAAAATGAATATCCGACTGACTGGATCCAAAACGAAGGAACAAAAGGGAGAGCCTTGCATCATACCTGGCACTCTCCCTGACTGCTCAGCCTATGCAAAAATCCCAATGGTAGATGATCGCATATCCTCGTACCTCGACTGTATAACACCTGAACACCCTATAATAGTGAGGGGACACGACCACCGGCTCCCTACACTTAATACGGAGGGAGTCAGGGTCACCTGGGATCCAGCAAACAGAAAAACACGAATGAACAAAACTTATCTGTAGAAGACTCAGAAGTAGGATCAGCATGCACACACTCCAGGAAGGAATATAAACCGCAAAGTGAAGCAGTCTGGGAAGGGATTTAAAGGGATGCAATCAGTGCAACTACATGACAGCTGAGAGAGGCTAACGAGATGAGAAAATGAAAGCAAAACAAAAGGAAGCTCAAGGAGGAGGTTCTGAAAGGCATCTGTCAGAGCTTCTAAGATGTCTGGTGGTGACACCATGTGATTGGTTGACTAGATAATCGCATTAATGGGAAATAGAACAGGTGTTCCTAATAATTCTTTAGGTGAGTGTATATAGTTAACTGCTTCAGTAAGCAGAAGTTTTGGTTCACCACAACATCGTGTTCCTCAATTATTCCTACCATAAATCGGTGTGCCACCGTTACCGACACTGGCGTCACAAATTTAAAGGGATCTTGCCAACAGGCACAATAAACAAAACCTGCAACATCCAGGGCACCTCACCTACCATCAGGCCTGGTCCCTATACACAAAGAGTGCCCCAGAGGACCCCTGTGCCAGCCTCTCCATCACTCCTGTACGTCTGCCCAGGAGTGAGTACTATAACCACCCTCGGTTAGTAACTACCCCTGTGACCTCACCATTCGCCTCACCCTGCAGGGCGGCGTACTGCAGTACCCAGACCCGAGCTTCTTCACAGAAGTTCAAGTTTGGGTTCCAGGTTGTGTAGATTGTATTATTTCCCCTTATAACATGGTTATAAGGGAAAATAATAGCATTCTGAATACAGAATGCATAGTACAATAGCGCTGGAGGGGTTAAAAAAATAAATAAATGTAACTCGCCCTAATCCACTTGTTCGCGCAGCCGGCATCTCTTCTGTCTTCATCTGTGAGGAATAGGACCTTTGATGACGTCACTACGCTCATCACATGGTCCGTCACATGATCCATCACCATGGTGATGGATCATGTGACGGACCATGTGATGAGCATAGTGACGTCATCAAAGGTCCTATTCCTCACAGATGAAGACAGAAGAGATGCCGACTGCGCGAACAAGTGGATTAAGGTGAGTAAAATTATTATTATTTTTTTAACCCCTCCAGCCCTATTGTGCTATGCATTCTGTATTCAGAATGCTATTATTTTCCCTTATAACCATGTTATAAGGGGAAATAATAAATATCGGGTCCCCATCCCGATCGTCTCCTAGCAACCGTGCGTGAAAATCGCACCACATCCGCACTTGCTTGCGGATGCTTGCGATTTTCACGCCGTCCCATTCACTTCTATTGAGCCTGCGTTGCGTGAATAGAACATGCTGAGATTTTCACGTAACGCAAAAGTTATGCGTGAAAATTACCGCTCATGTGCACAGCCCCATAAAAAATGAATGGGTCCGGATTCAGTGCGGGTGCAATGCGTTCACCTCACGCATTGCACCCGCGCGGAAATCTTGCCCGTATGAAAGAGGCCTTACTGCTTTATGTGGTAATTGCTTTGTAACGCTTTTACTTACCCAAACCATTATGAGATTTTATTTTTCCTGTGACACATTGTACTTCATGACAGTGGTAAATTTGAATCAATATATTTCACCTTTATTTATTAAAAAAAATACAAATTTACAAAAATTGGAAAAAATTCATAATTTTCTAAGTGGAAGTCAATGAGAGAACCAGAGCATTAAACCAGGCACCCCCAGCTCTAAAAGAGGGGAGGGTGAAAGGTCAGAAATTGATGGAAACACCACTGAAATGGTTCCGGAACAGCATGGGGAGGATGTCTGGATGCATCTTGGACTCCCAGGTCACTGATGGGAACCATGTTGTCCAAGTAGTACGCCACTTTTACAGACTGACAATAATATGCTCAAAACCAAAGATAAAATCGATTTTAGAAGAAAAATTGTTAGGAAACATTCTTTCCTGTATATTTACTTGTATAATAAGTTCAAGTGCTGCCAAAAATTACAAGGAAGAGGCACTCCGATACAACCTGTATATCACATAAAGGAAGGCCTCATTCACATTGTGGTACAATTGTTCAGGTAGTGACACTCCTACACACATAAAGCCTATGCACTAAGTGAAAGGGCTGCCAAAAATTACAAGGAACTGGCGCTCCAATACACCCTTTATTACACATAAAGGAGTTATTACACATTATAATTAATGGCCTGCTGGTGACCCTCAAAAACATTAGGAGCAAGGGCCTGCTGGTGACCCTCTAAAACATTAGGAGCAAGGGCCTGCTGGTGACCCTCTAAAACTTTAGGGGCGAGGGCCTACTGCTGATCTGACCATCTAAAACATTATGGGCGAGGGCATGCTAGTGACCCTGTAAAACATTAGGGGGTGAGGGTCTGCTGCTGAGCTGACCCTCTATAACATTAGGAGCGAGGGCAGCCTAATAAGCATGTTGCTATGATGGAGGAGGAGGACAAGAAAAGGAAGATTGAACCATATACCCTTTTTTGTGGTGGAAGGGTTGCATGGGAGTACAGTGTATTCAAGACGCCATAAAAGCCACATTTAAAGTGCCTTTATGTTCAGCCTCTTTTCCTCTGGTGGAGTAGAGAAGTCAGGGGCAATCCAGGCCTTGTTCATTTTGATAAGTCATCCTGTCAGCATTATCAGTTGACAGGCGGATCTTCCAAAACTTTTCCCTCCTTGTGACACTAGGCCGCGCATCAGGTTGAGGGTGCTGGCGGGGTGTCATGAGTGTTACCCTGCCTCTGTTTGAACTGCTGTGTGTTCCCCTCGTCTCCCCTCCTCAGTTGCCCAAGGAACTACGTACTCTGCCGCCAGCGTTGTCAGCTGGAAATTTTTGGAGACATTTTTCCACAAGGACCTTCTGGTGTTGCACCATTTTGCCAGTCCTCTCCACCACAGAAATGAGAGATGAGAAGTTCTCTTTGTAGCGGGGGTCGAGAAGGGTGAACAACCATAATGGGTGTTGGCCAAAATGCGTATGTCAGCCATGTGTGCCAGAGTCCCAACAGACAAGACTTCTCAATCTCCTCATCCTCTTCCTCCTCTTCGGCCCATCCATGCTGAACTGATGGAATTAAACTTCCATGGGTACTACCCTCTGTAGTGGAGGCAAGAGTCTCCTTCTCCTCCTCCTCTTCATCGTCCAATTCGTGCTGAGAAGATGGACGGAGGGTGGTCTAGCTATCACCCTGTGTACTGTCTTCCCCCATTTCCACCTCTTCTACGTGCAAAGTGTCTGCCTTCATTGTGAGCAGAGAGCGTTTTAGTAGACATAGAAGTGGGATGGTTACGCTATTAATAGCGGCATTGCCGCTCACCATCTTGGTTGATTCCTCAAAGTTGCATAAAACCCCACAGAGGTCAGACGTCCTGCTTGTGAAGAGTGGAAGCTGACTGGAAAGGCGACGACCATGTTGCAGCTGGTATTCCACTACTGCCCTCTGCTGCTCATAAATCCTGGCCAACATGTGGAACGTGGATTCCAGTGCGTGCTTATTTCGCACAACAGTCGGTGAGCTGGCAAATTGCAAGCGCTTCACCAGTGTTCCCAGACCGGCGGCAGCTGTAGATGACTTTTGGAAATGAGCACACACGCAGCCCACCTTCACCAGTAGCTCAGGCAAATTCGGGTAGGTTTTGGGAAACCGCTGAACCACTAAGTTGAACACGTGGGCTCGGCCTGTTGCCGCTTCAACACTGCAGTGCTACACTGCTTCCAGCTACTGACTGATGGTGCTGCAAGATGAGAATTCAGAGATGGAAGTGGAGGAGGAGAAGGCGGGGGGTTGCAGCCACTAATGTAGGTGGTGGCGGAAATCCTGATGGAAGTAGGGCCCGCAATCCTTGACGTTGGTAGCACCTGTGCCATCCCAGGATACGACTCGCTCTCGGCCTCCACAACGTTCACCCAGCGTGCCATCGGGGAAATGTAGCGTCCCTGGCCAAAAGCACTTGTCCATGTGTCAGTCGTTAAGTGGACCTTCCCAATAACTGCGTTGGTCAGGGCATGGGTGATGTTACGGGACATCTGTTGGTGTAAGGCGGGGACGGCACACCGGGAAAAATAGGGGCGGCTGGGGACTGAGTAGTGAAGGACGGCCGCCGCCATCAGGCTGCGGAAAGGCTGTGTCCACAAGCCTAAATGGCAACATTACCAGGGCCAGCAATTTGGAAAGGTCCGCATTTAGCTATGGCCTGTGGGTGGGTGGCTCGGTATTTGTGCTTTCATTTAAAGGCCTGGGGTATGGACATCTGTACGCTGCGCTGGGACACAGAAGTGGATGTGCTAGCTGATGGTTCTTGTGAAGATCCAGGTGCAGGGCAGGAGGCATCTGGGCCTGTGTCTTCGACAGGGGATTGGCTAGCACGTAACACAGGGGAAGAGGAGGCAGTGGTGTGACCCGCAGACACTGATTGTGGACCCAGGCGTTCGGCCCACCTTTTCGGATGCTTTGATGCCATGTGGCGGATCATACAGGTGGTAGTGAGGTTGCTAGTGTTCACGCCCCTGCTCATTTTGGTACGGCACAGGTTGCAAATGACAATTCTTTTATCGTCCGCACTTTCCTTTTTTTACATACTGGGGCAATTTTATCTTCTTCTCTAAGGAGGATATGTGTTTTTCCCAATTTCTTAACATGAATGCTTAAAGGGTTCGTGAATGAGCCTGTGCCCATTTTACAGCTGGAATCGAGGAAGACATTAGACCTAATATCTTCATTATTATTCGAATGGATACTTTCTTCCTGCTGCGGAACAGAGAAATCTGGATGATTTTTAACCGCTTCTCTACTGGCAGGAAGGTCTTCATAAGCTCTGAATCCAATAACATTCCCAAAAATATCTTCTTTTTTCTGGGATGAAGATCCGATTTTTCTGGATTTATCATCCAACCTAACTTTTCTAGATCCTGCCGCACAACAACCAGTTGTTCCTCTAGGATCTTCTCTGACTCGGCAGCAATATAAAAATTGTCCAACTAGGGGACGATCAAAATGCCTGTTTGATGTAAATCTGCTACCGCTTCTGCCATTACTTTTGAAAAGATCCTTGGTGCGGAAGTTAGGCCAAACGGAAGAACCTGAAACTGAAAGTGTAGTATTCCTCTTCCCCCTGAATAGTGAATCTTAGATACTTTTGGTGGGCGCTGCAGACTGGAATGTGATAGTACGCGTCGGTTAAATCCAGGGTTGCCATGAAAGAGTCTCCGCTTGATAGATTTATGGTTGATTTTATTGTTTCCATTTTGAAACGTTTGTAATGGAGAAAACGATTTAGGTCCTTTAGGTTTATTATTGCTCTGAATGAGCGGTTTGGTTTCCGTACTAGAAATACTGGGGAATAAAATCCTGTTGTCTCTGCTGGGGGAACTGGAACAATGGCCTCTTTTTGTAGCCAAATTCTTATTTGGACTCTGAGCAAAGACTGAATTTTTTGGGGTTCTGTGGTGACCCGGAAGACATCCAGAGGTAAGGAGGAGAACTCGTTTTAGGCCTGTTGATATGACGTCCAAAACCCAAGGAGACTTGGAAATGCTTTTCCAAGCCGACAATAATCTGTTTAGTCTTCCTCCCACGCTGCTTCTGGCGTCATTGATCTGAAGAATTTGTTGGGTTGAAGAGAAAACCTTTTCCTCTTCCTCTACCCGTTTGCCATCTGGAAAAAAAACCTCTTCTCTTCTGATCCTACCTGCCCCCTTGTGTGAAATTTCGTTTCGGACGAAAATTTACGGAGGTCTGATGGAAAACCCTTTTTCTTGTTAGTGGCTTTCTCAAGAATGTCATCAAGTACAGATCCAAAGATCCTATCACCTTCACAGGGGATACTGCACAGCTTATTTTTTTTTTTATGCGACGTCTCCTGACCATGATCTGAACCAAATGGCTCTTCTAGTGGCATTAGAAAGGGACGCTTATTTTGCTGCTAGTCGAATAGTGTCCACTGAGGCATCTGCCAAAAAATTTGGCGCCTGTTTAATAATGGGCAAGGAAGCGGTGATGTTCTCCCTTGGAGTACCTGCCATAAGATGTTCCTCTAGCTGATTAATCCAGATAGACAAAGATCTGGCCTTGTAAGTGGATGCCACACTAGGTCTTAAAATGGACATTGATGTTTCCCAGGATCTCTTTAGGAACGCTTCACTTTTTTTGTCCATAGGGTCTTTTAGGAGACCTAAGTCCTCAAAGGGTAGCACTGATTTTTTTTCGTCATTTTCGCTACAGGGGCGTCTACCTTTGGGCATTTATCCCAAAGGGTAGTATCTTCAGAAAAGGGATATTTCCTTTTCATGATTCTAGATACACCTGTTCTTTTAATGCAGGTCGGCCCATTCCTTATTTATGAGCTTTGTTATACTTGAATGTAGAGGAAACACTTTCTCTTTTCTCCCAATCCTTTGAATATGAGATCCTGTACAGATTTTGGCTGTTTAGCCTCCTCTAAATTTAGGGTTGCTCTTATTGTTTTTAATAAGGAATCAGTGTCCTCAATAGAGCAAAGTGGGTGCCCAGACTCTTCATCCGAGGATTCGGAATCGGATGCTGAAGGCAACTCTCCCTCGTCCAAGTCATCCTCTTGGAGATCAATTTCAGAGGGTGCTGACATAACGGACATATAAGTGGAAGGCTTTTGAGCTGTGGCAGCCAATTTAAGGTCCACAGCGCTGTTCACTTCCCTTTAACAATGTGTCTAAAGTTATCCAGTAAGGACGGGGATTCTTCAGACACAATCCTTTCTAGACATTTAGCACAAAGGGGCTTCTTATATCCGGATGGTAGCCCTTTTTTACATATGGAACATTTTTTGATCCGTTGAGCACATTCACCACCTTTTTTGGGTCTCCCTGACCTATGGGGAAAAGGTGCATTTAGAAGGGGGCAGTTTTCTTAATACTAATAGGGATAGCCCCTCGCCCCTGGTGCCAAAAAGATTACTATCTCCCCACAGTGGATAGGATCAACATGCTCAAAAAAGAACCTCCTCAAAGGAGGGAAACTTACCGGGCTGCTGGCCTTTGCCGGGTCTAGTGATCTCCGGGTGTCCGAATCCCCTGGTGCAGACATGTTTGCTCTGCTGTCGGAAGCACCTCCCGCTCTTTATTCAAATGCTCGTTGTCCAGGGGAAAACATGTCATCCGACGCGACCCGGTGTCCTGAGATCTCGTCACGTGACCCACGTCCTATCGCAATTTTTACGCTGGACGCTGCCTGGGGCTGCCTCCACTGGAGGACTTATGCCTAAGAACAGGAAGGACCGCACCACACGTCCCTCGACCCTGCTTTCTGCACGACTCGTCAGGCACAAAAGAAAATAACAAAATCCTGCTGCTTGTCCTAGCAGGAGGATCTCCACGCACTCCCAGAGGGACAGAAAACAACTGGAGCAGGTAAGGGGAGGGGACTATTTAAAGATCTCCATGTTGTTTCCTGTCCTGTTTCCTGGGGCAGGCGGGGTAATCCTCCTAGCGATCGTGCTGCTCTAGGGGCGTTTGGAAAAGTAAGATTGTTCTTTTTGGGTCTAGTGGCCGGAGACATTTTGTCAGACGACCCCCAAACACTGAATTCAAACCACAGTACACTGTGAAGACAGTGAAGCATGGTGGCGCAAGCATCATGATATGGGGATGTTTCTCATACTACGGTGTTGGGCCTATTTATCGCATACCAGGATCATGGATCAGTTTGAATACATCAGAATACTTGAAGAGGTCATGTTGCCTTATGCTGAAGAGGAAATGCCCTTGAAATGTGTGTTTCAACAAGACAACAACCCCAAACACACCAGTAAACGTGCAACATCTTAGTTCCAGACCAACAAGATTAACATTATGGAGTGGTCAGCCCAATCCCCGGATCTTAATCAAATAGAAAACTTGTGGGGAGACATAAAAAATAAGTTTCTGAGGCAAAACCAAGAAATAGAGAAGAACTGTGGAATGTAGTCCAATCATCCTGGGCTGGAATACCTGTTCACAGGTGCCAGAAGTTGGTTGACTCCATGCAACATAGGTGTACAGCAGTTCTCAGAAAAAGTGGTTATAGTAAATATTAGTTAAAGGGGTATTCTCATCTTAATGATCACTGTTAAATCTGTTAATGATTTAACAGTGATCATTTTTCTAAATATATTTAACAAATTCCCACCCCTTAGAAGTAAATAAACATATACTTACCTGACTGTCTTCAGTCTCCCCTGGTTATGGCCACCGCTCTTCTCAGGAATCGCGGTGGCCGCGCGTGCGCAGGCGACTTCTTCTCTTCTCCTGGCCGGCCGCGCACTGTACTGAACGCGCACGCCGAGGCCGCGCATGATGATTTCTTCCTGGCCAGTATAGTATACTGGCCAGAAAGAAGTCACCAGGGCGCATGTGCGGCCTCGGCATGCGCGTTCAGTACAGCGCACGGCCCGGCCGGGAGAAGACTTCAATCAAGATGGAGTCCGTCCCCTGCCGAGTGCCGAAACCAAGAAGTGGACAGCGCGCCGGGAGCAGGTGAGTATAAAATAGAGTCTTGAGAATACCCCTTTAAGTGATTCAAAGGAAAGCAAAATCTTCAAACATTTTTCAGTTTATATAGTGAATGTTTGTTTGAGTTTGTAAAGAAGAATACAAACACTATTATTTTTGAACAGTCTAATATTCACTTT
The DNA here is from genome assembly GCF_014858855.1 of Bufo gargarizans. NCBI lineage: Eukaryota > Metazoa > Chordata > Amphibia > Anura > Bufonidae > Bufo > Bufo gargarizans. The sequence continues at coordinate 73,427,304 of NC_058082.1, read as the reverse complement.
TCTTCAATTTTTTTTTTTTTTTTTTGAGGAACACATTTGATATATTCTTCATGTTTTGATTTGGAATAGAATGTGTAGTGTTTCCAATGCATTTTTGTGTATGGAAATAAAAGCTATTAGAAGGATTTTTAGCTTTATTCACTTTTTTAAACACACTATTATTGTGAACACAACTGTATATGCTTACAAGTATGTCACACGCTTTTTTTCACTGATCCTCCGTGTCCACGCCTACACCAGCCCACCACATTTAAATCTAGGCCCTTTACTAACCTAAAGTACTAGGGTACAATAGGAGTGCATAGTTAGGTTCGAGGACAGGGGGTCTCCACCATCAGGGGCCGCCCCTGGGCTTAGGGCCAAGATTTAGGTTCAAAGCTTAGGGCTTTCTAATACATACACTCTGGCCTAATCGTATGGATGGCCTGGTGTACGCCTGGACATGTTTGGACATTTTGTTTATATAGTAATAAAATGTATAAATATTAATCTTGTTAGGGTTACTAGTTAGCTGGACTATAATATCACACGTACAGTAGCGCAGGTTTTGTAAGTGTGTGCAAATAAAGAACACTAAATGTCACAGATATTTAGGATGCGCAAACGTTATACAGGAAATGTACTGCAGGCAATGTCGCTGTCACCAGCTGATAAGAAAAAATTACACTGAATGTCACAGATATTTAGGATGTGCAAACGCAGGTAATGTCGCAGCAGCCAAACAACTGCACGCAATTTAGCGCAGGTTGCGCCAATAATATATATTGCAGCCAGATAAAACAATAGTCCTTAAAAGGACTTTTGGGTCTCTAACACCTTTCAAGACTAAACCCTGCCTAAAACAAAATAAAAAATAAATGTTGCCTTGATGGGGACCCGATGGGGACAGGGAGGGAGCTCTGAATCACTCCCTCCTCACACCCCATACATGTCAGGGTCAGGTCTGACCGCGGCACAGCTCAGTGTTTTCACCAATGCCGGCGCATACCACAGGGCCACAGCTGCTGATTGGGCAGGTGCAGGTCCTGCACCCGCCTGATTAAGGCACCGTGGTAGTACGGCGCTAGGTGGCAAGTCACTTCCTTCAGGAAGGGGTCAACTCTTTTTCCAAAAAGAAAAGAAAGCTGAACCACTGATGCCACCAGAATTATGTACATTAGCTATCCTGTAGGACATGAGACATAACTTGGATTATAGCTAAGCCAGTACCTCATCTGTAGACAGCTGTTTTGGGCAATTTCCTCTTATTAATGCAAAACTGGCTTAACTGGGTGGAAGGTACTATTTCTAGTAGGCGTAAGGAGTCATATGAGCCATACAGTGCTCCTCTGGGACAAATGTATGTATTTCCAAAAAAGAAAAGAAAGCCGTATTCCTAGTGCCACCAGTCAATATTTTACTTTATAAACAGGCCTTAAGCAGGGGCATACATGGAAATCATTGGGCCCCATATCCAGAATGTAAATGGGGCCCCACTAACCACCACTGACTGGTCTATCCCACCACCTGCCCTGGCTCCTCCCCTGCCATACCCCCAGCAGTGGCAGCCGTGTAGGCATCAGGAGCAACGAGGGTGCCAGCGAGCCGGGTACGTATTAGGCTACTTTCACACTTGCGTTTCTATTTTCCGGTATTGAGATCTGTCATAGGGTCTCAATACCAGGGAAAAAATTGCTTCTGTTTGGCCCCATTCATTGTCTGTGGACACTGTCCACTATAAGCAGCACACAGACACAGTTCATGAAGGAAGGGGGGGGGGGGGCTATAGTGGCACTGGCACAATAGTATACCAGTGCCACTATAGCCCCCCTTGCCTTATGAACTGTGTCTGCTCTTCTGTGTTCCAACAGGCCCCCTTATGAACTGTGCCTGCGTGCTCCTTATACTGAATACTGCTCAAGGGCTCTGCATGCACATTCCAATAGGTGTGCATGTTCTGGGTAATAGACAGCCCCCCACCCCAACCCAACCCAACCCATGAACTTTTAATTTAAAGGTGCAGTGCACTGCTGCTATGCTCACTTACTGTGCACTCCACTGTAGCTTGCTGTCTGTGTGGCAGAGCGGCAGGCAGGCAGGCCATGGCAGGTCTTTACATTGAGTCTGGAGGTTGAGTCCCTCTCTCTGCAGCACAGGTAAGGGTGACTGGTTTCTGGGGGTGAGACTGTCCCCCAGTCAGTCAGGTCAGGCAGAAGCAGTCTGCTAAAGTTTCCCTGCTGGGCGCGCTGCAGATAGGGCGCTCTAGGCAGAGTAAGGGCTGCAACTGTGACTGCCCCTGAGGGGGAGGGAGGATGAAGGGGCCCGCACACCTAACTACCTAAACAGATGGAAAGCATAGCCCGGGACGGAAGACGAGTGGGCCGCCTCAATGCCCGATATAACTAGTAGTAGGCAGCAAACGAATGAACGATTCTGGCATCCTATCAATCAAACGCTAAGGGGAGGAAAAGGGGGTGGGGCGCGCTTGACTTCAGGCGAGAAGGCCGCTGCCCCCTTGACTTCAAGACTATTGTTTATAGCGCGGCCTGTTGAATAAAAGTATTTTTTCAGACTTTTGGCGCATTGCACAGAAAAGACACCTTTTATAATCATGCTACAGGCTGCAATAAGGTACTGCTGGCGGTTTAATATTAATTTTCTAGGTGACAGGTTCCCTTTAATGAAAGTACTTGTCATGTGTATGAATTTTTAACATAGTGATTTGCATAAAATGACATCTCACTTCTGTGAATTATCAATCTTCTGAAATATAAGCCATGAGGAGATATCAGTAACTCTTCATAATACTCTTCAGGATTTACCAAAGCTTTACTTACCAAATCTCTATTTTATTGCTAAGTCATGATCAAAAATAAAAGCTGTGCTCTGTAACTAATGCCTTATAAAGAAGTCAGAGCATGAATGATGAATATCTTTATCGTAACAGCCCGAACTTTTAATGAGGAAATTACGTCTACTGGGCTAAGATTAACAACTGCTCTTACTCCATGTGACTGCCTGATATTTGTGTGATCAGCCACTGAGACTGACTTGTTCTTTTGGAAAGAGCGTTATCTAATTGTCGCCTGTAGCAGGCTGAGACCTATTTTAACTTCAAGTGTGTCTATCGTTTGCAAATAGTGGGTGTACTGATTTGTCTTAAAGGGAACCTGTCACCATGTTCTGACATAGAAAACCAAACGTACCTTAATGTTTACCCTGATAGTTCCCAGCGATCGATCCATAATCTTCTCAGGACTAACCTGAGAAACGCCCCTACAGATAAATTCTTGCGTGAGCTTCCTTGCTTTAAGTCAAGGTAAGCATCCCCCCCCTAACCGTCCCCTCTTTTGTTAGATTGACAACCTGCAGTGTGGCCGGAATCGCATAGGCGTCGCTCATGCGCGATCCTGTCTCCAGCTGCCGATGTTAGCCGGGTTTCAGCGGCGCTCTGCGCATGCGCGAGACTTGTGCCACCCCGGCCGCGCTGCAGGCTGTCAATCTAGCAAAAGAGGGGGCGTGCTTACCTAGACTCAAAGCAAGGAAGCCTCATTTGCATACGACCTGCGGGGGAATAAAAGTTGTTTTACAGCGATCATGCGCCTCAGACATCTTACACAAGAACAACATCAGAAGCCGGATGTTAACAGCTTTAAGGTACTGCTGGCGGTTTATGATCCATTTTTGTGCTGACAGGTTCCCTTTAAGGTATATTACACTGGCAGATTTACTGCCCGATAATCGCTAACGAGCGATCGTAGTAACGCTTGTTAGCGATCATCTGGCAGTCTAATACTGCCTCCAATTGCCCGATGAACGTACAAATGCTTGTTCATTGGGCAATTCAGATCTTTCAGCATGCTGAAAGATCTGGATTTGCCGGTGGCAGATGGTGGTGTGTAACAACGATCTGCTGCCGGCACTCTACTGTCCTGCATGGGGACGAGCGATGGCATAGTGTTCGCTCCTCCCCATGCTGCGGAGGACATGGCTGCATGTAATAGCAGCGGTGTCCTCTGCTAGCTAGCTAGCTTCCCTTCCCTTCTGACAATTGCTTGCAGCATTGGGGTGTCTAATACACCCTCTACTCAATATGGGCATCTATAGGGGGCACTATTGTAAGAGTTCTTGTTGGGCTAGATCAGGCTAATACTGTAGACAGTTGAAAGGTAATTTGCTCAGGGCAGTTGCTGTTTCCTTTTCCTCACTGCTCTTGCCAGGCCATTATTGACCATGGATCACATTCAGTGCAGGAGACACAACCTCCAAGGATGAATGGAAGGTTATTCATACCATGTGTTTTGCTCACTTTCTATCATGTGCACAACGGACAGCACATTGACCCTTAGAACTAAGTGGTGTTATTCATACCACAGTTTTTGGGCATGGGCCGAGTTTCTGTCCTGTCTCGTCTCCCCTTTTCATGAGGGGCCACCAGATCCTCAATAGGAGCAGGTTTGTCAGGGTGTAACTCATAAAATTTCTTAATCGACCAATTAGCATGGACCACTTCAGCTAACACGCAGGACCATAACCTTTCTAGTGGATAAGATATTGTAACTTATTACCGAATTCTTCCGACCTCATATTCTGTTTCACCTTTTACCTCCACCGGACCAGGAGGTTTCTGTGAAACCAGATGGGTAACATATTTCTTTAACAAAGATTCATGAGAAATGATGTGAATTTTTAAAGAATCAGGTAATTTAAGATGAAAAGACCCAGGATTGATAATATCTAGAATTGTGTATGGACCAATGAAATTCAGTGCAAATTTTTTAGATGGTACCTTAAGACGAATATTTTTTGTATGAAGACTTTCAACCAACAAGACCTTTGAATCCTATAAGACTCACACCTTGTCACCAGAACAAAATTAGTCGCTTGAGATCTTTTTCTGTTAGCGGTTCTCTTTTGAAACTCCTGGAAACTCCTCAGGTTCATATGAACCTGAACCCAGACTGGGCACAGTTTCTCCGATACAACCTTCACCTCTGGATTATAAGAAACCAAAGACCTAAAGGAGCACAGGCGAGGATGGAAGCCATAATTACAGAAAAACTGCAAAGTATTGGTAGAACTGTTAACACAATTATTAATGGCTAGTTCGGCCAATGACAGACCTGATACCCGTAACCCAACCACATTGATTGTTAGCAACATAACATCTCGGCAATTGTTCCAGACTCTGATTAGCCTTTCAGTCTGCCTGTTAGTTTCCAGTTGAAAGGCTGATGAAAATGCGAGAGTGATACCCAAATGATTACAAAAAGATCTCAGGAACCTTGAAACAAATTGAACTCCTTTTTGTCAGTATTTTCAGGAATACTGTGGATCTTTACAATATGATCTAATAATACGCTGAAGGAAGTTTGCTTAAAGGAATAAAATGAGACATTATAGAAAACCTGTCCACCACCACCTAGATCAGTCTTCCCTTGGAAGCGTGGAAGATCTGTGATAAAATCCATGGAGATATGTGACAAAGGCCTCTTAGGAATAGGCAACAGACACAGCTTACCGGGAGGATAAGATCTGGGGGTTTTGGACCTGGCAAATGTTTCACATGCTGAAATGTATGACTAAATATTTGTATACATAGTAGGCCACCAATAATGTCTAGAAACCAACTTACTAGTGCCCTCAATACCCAGATGGGTTGGATTTCTGAAGCATCAGGCACTTATGCACCTGGCCAGCAGCCGCAGGTGCCCTGCTGAATTCATACTGTATTGCCATCCCCAGAATAATGATACAATTTCATGCTGTGGCAAGGGTGGCAGTGTTTTGTTCTCACTGTGGTATTTGGTTCTATTTTGGCAGTGTTCTGCATTATAGTATTGCTGGCCTATCCTACTTCTGCTTTTCCTGCCAACATGTGTTGGCACTGCCTACTTGTTTTGCCCCACCTTCTGTCAGTTTGAACCCACATACACATGGGGCCACTTTTAGTGTGTTTTTCAGGGCCACTTTAAGTTCCCAGTCTTCCCCTGTGAAAACCACAGAAGCCTGGCTGTGACTGAACACTGTCGATGAGTGAGATACCAACTGTTTAATCTCTTAGATAGTGTGTATGGTGTCACCAGACTTAGTGGTAAAACCACCGTCCTTCTGTGAGGGGTTGGATCTTGGGATGGGCAATGCAAAGTTTGCACTGATTAGCAGATCCACTAATCAGTGCACAGCCCACTCTGCAACATCTAGCTGCAGTACCAAGGATTTAGAAAGCACTGCTACATCCCCTTGCTCTGCTGAACCCCTGTGTGCCAGAAAAGGGCATTCTACAGTGATAGCAGTAAGTAACTATTTAAAATGATAGCAGGGTAGGCTAATGATAGGAGTGCTAGTCCAGGGGGGTATGGGAATAGAGCATGAGCTATATCCTGGGGGGTGGGGGTGCACTAAGCAGAACCATTATGAAGTGGGGCACAATGTGCTGTCCTTCACTTCAGGAGTCCCGTTCTGGAGATAGGAGACTATATAGGTCTGTAATGTTATTACACCAAATAGGTTGCCTGCCAGCATTTTTGAATATGCATTGAAGTGTGTAAAATCAGCAATCAATTAATAAAATATGTTTAAAAATACAGCCCTCTCCTACCATAATCACTCCATGTTGATAAGATAGTCCTTTAATAGTCCTTCCATGGGGAAATTCACAGTGTTACAGCAGCACAGAGAGTATAAAAACTCCAAAATAAAGGCACTACAGTGACACCGTGGCACACCTCCTATACAGACAGACCACGCAGCTTCTATAGGGCCTATGGAGCCCCGCAGTGGAGGATAGGCCTCTCCCCCTAATTACCGTCAATACTGGCTGCCATCCATCTCCAGTCTAAGATTCATTTATTTATTTTTTTATTATATTTATTTATCATTTTCTTCTTACGTCTCGTTAAAACAAAACAGCAGAGGGACCCCAAAAAAGAAAAAAAACAAAGATAGGGGACAAACATTGCAAATATACAAATATATACCATCATGAATTACAAAAGTACGTTAAAATTATTTTTTCCCTATCCAATTTACTTTTGCTTCGCAAGAGATGCAGACACAGAAAAAGAAAAACCTTTAAAAAACTGCGTCAATCGGAAGCTACTGGAGATGGTACTCCTTTTTACATTTTTAAAAATACTTCTCCAATCAAGAATTGAGGGTTCCACCTCTTGTGCCCATTTCTTTTCACTATTAAATCTAATCACCCCCCCTAACCCCTTCTTTATTTTTTTATAAATCTGTGAGATTGATACTTTACTCACTATTCCCTGGTAACAGAATTCAGCGAAATCGGAGTGTTTCGTAATAAAATATTCTCTATTCTCCGTTGTGTCAAATGCATGTTTTAATCTAGCATATCTAAACCATGTGAGGCAATCTTTATCTATACTTAGACCCATTTCCTCTAGTGTCTTCACCTGTCCTTCCACCACCAACTGGGGCACAAACCTAATACCATTTTTGTCCCAAAATACATAATCTTCAAACTTCCAAAATTCTTTTAAATTTAGATTTCCCCAAATGGGGGAAAACCTTAATGAATGATTTATACCCAGTAATTTTTTAACATTAACCCAAACTAAGTGTATCATATTACTAATTGGGCACTGCCTACCCTTTTTTTTATCACTCCAGTTTCTAAAGTGCTAATAATATTATATTGGAGACCTCCTAATTCCCCTTCCATCCTCCATCATTAACCACTGAAGCTGGGATGCATAGTAATAACCCCGAAAACATGGAACGGACAGGCCACCATCTTCCTCATCTAGCCATAAGTATTTTTGTTTCAACCTGACCCTTTTTCTCCCACAAATAAGGTCATTTATCACTCCTTCTAGTGCATTGAAAAAGTGGTCCCCTATCCAAACTGGGCAGGAGGAAATAACATACAAAATCTGCGGCAGCAGAACCATCTTTATTATCGTGATTCGATCCACTTGTCGGATTAACAATTTTTGCCAGGTACTTGTTTTTTCCCTAACCCTTTTTAAAAGAGGCTCAATATTGAGTTCTAGATACTCCTGTATCCTCAAACTAACTTTAATACCTAGGTATTCAAACGACTCCGTGGGTTTCAGAATTTTAACATTAATTTCCTCCAGCCCAATTTCCTGGCCAATTGGGAGCAATACCGACTTTGTCCAATTCACCCTAAAGCCGGAGATAAGGCCAAACTGATTTACTATTTCCATCAGGTACAGTACCATTGGTGCCCCCCCTTCCACAAAAAACAAGATATCATCAGCGTAAAGGCATATTTTATCCAGTACACCATTTCCCCCAAACCCCCTTATTTTATCATCTGCTCGGACCTTGCAAGCCAACGGCTCAACAAATATGGCGAACAATAATGGGGAGAGTGGGCACCCCTGACGGGTTCCCCTCTGCAGAGGTATCGATTCTGATATTACTCCATTGATTTTTACCCTAACTTTCAAATTTTTATATAGAAGCTGTACCCATCTAATGAATATTTCTCCCAGATTAAACTCATACATAACCTTCCAGAGGTATGCCCATTCCACCCTGTCAAACGCTTTCTCAGCGTCCAGGGACAGGATGGAATGAGCACCCTCCCCGCCCATCTGCATGTTCAGTAATGTCCATCGAATATTCGACTGAGCCTGGCGTTTGGGTACAAACCCTGATTGATCCGGGTGTATTAACTTCTCAATAACTTTTCTTAGGCGGTTTGCAAGTAATTTAGCACATATTTTAAAATCAGGTGTTGAGGAGAGAGATGGGGCGATATGAATCCACCTTTTTCTCGTCCTTACCCTTTTTACCTATCACACTTATTACAGCTTCCGAAAGGGAGGACGGGAGTTCGCCCCTGTCCATTGAATCATTTAAGACCTGCACTAACACTGGGAGGATGACCTCTCCATATCTTCTATATATCTCAAAAGGGAGGCCATCCAACCCAGGACTGGAGTTCCCCTGAATTGTTTTCAATGTCTCCCGTAATTCCTCCACTTGAATGGGGCCGTTCAACCAGTCCCTCTCCTCCTCCGAGAGTCTGGGGATCGGTACTCCCTTCAGGAAGAGTCTGAATTCTTCAGGCCCCCCCCCCCCCCTCCCTCCGAGGAGTAGAGGTCCCCATAATATTCAATAAATTCGAGCTCTATCTCTCCCTGGCTGGATGCCATCCCCCCATCTCTCCTCTCAACACTATCAATCCTATTACCCCCCCTTTGATTCTGTACAAGTGTGGACAACAATCTCCCCGACTTCCCAGATTCCCTAAAATATCGTTCCCCCTCAAAAAACACTTTTTGTTGTGCCTTGTCCATCAAATAGTTCCTCGGTGCACTTTTAGCCTGATCCAATTGGCCTATCAGTTCAGGGATTTTCTTAGTCATGAGTTCTACTTCTATTTCTTTTATCCTATCTGTCAACTCTCTCTCCTGTTTTGCAAATCCCCTTTTCAAACCCTTAATTTTGCTTACCAAAATGCCACGTAGAAATGCTTTAAAAGCATCCCAAACATACCCTGAACCTGCTGACCCCAAGCTATATTTCCAAAACTCCTCTATATCCACCCTAATATCATCTTCCTCCTTAATTAAGTTCAGCCAGTGTGGATTCAGGCGAAAGTCTCGGCTTGTTCGTCTTAAGTTTGTTTTAAACAACAGGCAAACAGGGGGAATGGTCTGAAATGCTATTTGCTTCATACCTCATGCTGGATATCTGGTTTACTAATTCTGAACTAACTAATGCCAAATCTATTCTGGACATTATTTTATTTCCCCGACTAAAACAGGAAAACCCTGGATTATCATCATAAAGGTATCTCCATACATCTATTAGTGAAAGTCTAAGATTCATATCATCAGCGGAGAAAGCTAACGGACCTTTCATGATGTGATCACAGATCCTGTACAAGTAGCAAGGGAACTGCACAGAGAATAGTGTACCTCCCAGGTTAGAACAGTGCATCTGCCAGGACCTGCAATGACATCATCTTCAGCATCACAGGTCCTGCACGATCTAGCAAAGGAACTGCACCAAGAATGGTGTAGTTCCCAGGTTTAAAAGGTGCATCTTCTAGGACCTATGACGACATCATCCCAGGTCCTTCAACCCCTAACAGCAAGGATTAGAAGTGCACAATGTGCTCTGCATTGATTCATTGAGGCTGAAATGGAGTGGTAAGAGGAGGTCCTCCACTTAATTTTCCCCCACACATGCCCTGTTTTTACTCATTGCTCACTCATAGAATTCTGCAGGCAGTTACAATGACCACTGCCTCATGTACCTTCACACAATGACCATAATGTATAACCGACTGCATATATCTGTACACACTGCATCTATTATACTTTGAATGTCTCATATCAGTACACTGCTCTCTCTCTCTCTCTCTCTCTCTCTCTCTATATAATATATATATAATATATATATAGATATATATATATATATATATATATATATATATATCTCTATATATATATATATATATATATATATATATATATATATATCTCTGCTTGAAAAAGGCTCATTTTTGGAGCCGAAATGCTGCACCGTATGGTTGAATAAAGGAACCTTTCAATTTCATCTAGCCGGAGTGCCGTCCATTTTCTGTATATATATTCTATTGCTTGAGAATGGTCCCAATGAGCGGACCGAAACGTCGCACAGGTGAATAAAGGGTCTCACTTTTTTTCACCAAACGGAGTGCTGCGGTGTCTTTCATTCATTATATATATATATATATATATATATATATATATATATACACACAATATATTACACAGTATTATAGAAGCCAGGGGTAACCCTAGCCTAAGGCGAAAACAGAAACAGCGCCCCCCCCCCATTACAATTTCTTAACATAACCCTTTTGCCACAATGAAAGCACTCATTGCCCATGGCCCTTCTGCTTCCCCATTCTTGCTCCTTCCTGGTGCTGCCTGAGGCGATCACCTGACCTGGCCTTATTGGTCGTGCACCCCTGATAGATGCAATATGTACAGATGTATAGTGTACTGATATGTGAGGTACAAGGTAGAATTTCATCTTGTATATACTATATATCTATACCCTACTGCATTTATTATATGTATATGTCATGGATGCGGTGTGCGTGGGAAACTCCACACCGAGCACAGGAGGGAAAGGAACAGGAACTAGGCCTGGAAACTAGGGAAAAGGAGAAGATCACCTACTAGAAGAAGTCCTGACTAACTATCAGTATGAATTGACCTTGATGGTAGGAAAGTCAATACACAGGAACCTAGAGCCCTAACACACCCTGTAGGGCCCTGGTATAGTGACAGGACTTGAGACAGCCTATTCCTCCACCAGAAGGATGAACAGGAGTCTCCCTCAGGCCTAGATACAAAAAACTGGTAAATACAACAAACAAAATACAAATTGGGAAGACGACACTTAACTTCACGTGGAGCAACCGAGATCCAACAACCAACTAGCCCAGAGTCAAGAAACTGAAGCTATAAACCGCACCCCCAGAAGGGGTAAGCAGTAATAAATAGGGGAAATGACCAAACCAACAACAATGCAAGAGGTGTGGTCATTATCAAGACAACACAGACACAAATGATTTACAAGGAACCAGTGAGATTAACCCACGAGTTGCCAGTCTCTCTGATCTCATGGCACCTGTCACAGGAGTGTCTGTGACAGTGTATGTGTTTATTATACAGTACAGACCAAAAGTTTGGACATGTCTTCTCGTTCAAAGAGTTTTCTTTATTTTCATGACTATGAAAATTGTAAATTCACACTGAAGGCATCAAAACTATGAATTAACACATGTGGAATTATATACATAACAAAAAAGTGTGAAACAACTGAAAATATGTCATATTCTAGGTTCTTCAAAGTAGCCACCTTTTGCTTTGATTACTGCTTTGCACACTCTTGGCATTCTCTTGATGAGCTTCAAGAGGTAGTCACCTCAAATGGTCTTCCAACAGTCTTGAAGGAGTTCCCAGAGATGCTTAGCACTTGTTGGCCCCTTTGCCTTCACTCTGTAGTCCAGCTCACCACAAACCGTCTCGATTGGGTTCAGGTCCAGTGACTGTGGAGACAGGTCATCTGGTGCAGCACCCCATCACTCTTCTTCATGGTCAAATAGCCCTTACACAGCCTGGAGGTGTATTTGGGGTCATTGTCCTGTTGAAAAATGAATGATGGTCCAACTAAACGCAAACCGGATGGAATAGCATGCCGCTGCAAGATGCTGTGGTAGCCATGCTGGTTCAGTATGCCTTCAATTTTGAATAAATCCCCAACAGTGTCACCAGCAAAGCACCCCCACACCATCACACCTTCTCGTCCATCCTTCACGGTGGGAACCAGGCATGTAGAGTCCATCCGTTCACCTTTTCTGCGTCGCACAAAGACACGGTGGTTGGAACCAAAGATCTCAAATTTGGACTCCTCGGACCAAAGCACAGATTTCCACTGGTCTAATGTCCATTCCTTGTGTTGTTTAGCCCAAACAAGTCTCTTCTGCTTGTTGCCTGTCCTTAGCAGTGGTTTCCTAGCAGATATTCTACCATGAAGGCCCGATTCACACAGTCTCCTCTTAACAGTTGTTCTCGAGATGTGTCTGCTGCTAGAACTCTGTGTGGCATTGACCTGGTCTCTAATCTGAGCTGCTGTTAACCTGCGATTTCTGAGGCTGGTGACTCGGATGAACTTATCCTCCGCAGCAGAGGTGACTCTTGGTCTTCCTTTCCTGGGGCGGTCCGCATGTGAGCCAGTTTCTTTGTAGCGCTTTGATGGTTTTTGTGACTGCACTTGGGGACACTTTCAAAGTTTTCCCAATTTTTCAGACTGACTGACCTTCATTTCTTAAAGTAATGATGGCCACTCGTTTTTCTTTACTTAGCTGCATTTTTCTTGCCATAATACAAATTCAAACAGTCTATTCAGTAGGACTATCAGCTGTGTATCCACCTGACTTCTCCACAACGCAACTGATGGTCCCAACCCCATTTATAAGGCAAGAAATCCCACTTATTAAACCTGACAGGGCATACCTGTGAAGTGAAAACCATTTCAGGTGACTACCTCTTGAAGCTCATCAAGAGAATAGTCATGAAAATAAAGAAAACTCTTTGAATGAGAAGGTGTGTCCAAACTTTTGGTCTGTACTGTGTGTGTGTGTATGTATGTGTATATATATATATATATATATATATATATATATATATATATATATATATATATGGTATATTCAGCAGTGTACTGATATGTGAGGTATGAGGTATAATAGATGCAGTCTGTATAGATATATAGTATATACAGAAGTGTACAGGTAATCCCAAAAGGCCCTCATGGCATGCAAAATAACATGCAGCTGCAAGCACAGTTCATGGAGCAAAGGGAGAGGCCCCAAATGGGGCATGGGGGCCCAATTTAAATTCTTGCCATGGGGCCCAGTGATATCTATGTACACCCCTGCAGTGACAGTAGGGTACAGATAAAAAGTTAAAAACAAGGCATATAGATATCTCAGCTTAGAAAATTCAGTCTCTGGATGGAATAATATCCACAGGAACCCAGTAGGCGATGAGTGCGGTCTATCTCCGCTTGGGTCGGTGTTGGTTCTACAGCCTAACAGCAGCAGGGAGGAATGACTTTCGTTAGCGCTCCTTCTCACACTTGGGGTGAAGCAGTCGGTCACTGAAGGTACTGTCCAATGCTATTATGGTCTCAGGCATGGGATGGGAGCTATTCTCCAGCATGGAGATCAACCTGGCTAATATTCTTCTCTCACCTAGATTATGGTCTTGAGATGTTTTCTGCATATTAATATTAGTAGTTGCATATTTAAAGGGTTGTGCTCACTGAACTAATGTGATAGCAACTATGAAATCAGAGCTGTGTTAGGACTCCATATGAAACAAAACCAAAAACCCAGCCATGTGCATGAGGTATCATTTGTTAGTCTTCAGCCAATTTCTTGCCTACCAGCTTGTTTTATTGGTTCTGTCTCTAATGGGGGATGCAACTTTCCACTGAGGTTAAATAAAAAGCTTGTCTATGGATTATTGTTCAAGACTGAAGCAGATGGTTCTTCTGTGATAACGAATTTTAAATGAGTGCTGTTGTTTTTTTGTTTTTTTTAACTATACATCTGTTAGAAGAAGACAGCTTTCAGACTGGGTTTACAAATGAAAATGAGACATTACAAGCAATACAAACAATAAAAAAAATGGCAGAACTAATTGTAAAACTAGGATTTCATCATATATTATTCAGTGAGCAATTATACTAAATAAAACCTTTTCCAAATATGTGGATTTTTTTATTATGACTAGTGATGAGCAAAGTTTTGAAAAATTTGATTCGATCAATTTGCCGAAGCTTCAACAAGAAATTTGATTTGTTACGAATTAATTAGTCATAAATCGCTATAAATCAGGTATACCGGTATGTCACGGTATCTGAGGACATGTATGGAGCGGCTGCTGCATTGAGCTCCATATGCGGCAGATGACGGGGAATGGTTACTAGAGTGATTAGGGGTCAAAAGATCCCAGGTTCTAGCCCCCTAAGAGGGTTACAAGTTGTCACTGTAATAGTAAAAAAATAAAATAAAAATTAAGTTTAAATCACCCCCATTTCCCAATTTTACATAAAAAATAAATATAAACAAAAAAATAAAATTCGGTATCTGCTTGTTTTGAAAATGTCTTAATAATAAAATTTTATGTGTGCTGATCGCCGTAATGTCAAAAAAATATAGGAAAAACAGCAATACTGCCACTGAGTGTTTGTTATAATATTTTACTGCATTCATTTTTCTGTATAAATAAAATATTTATTCTCTGGGTCAGTACGATTACAGCGATACCAAATGCATATCGTTTTTTTCCTTTTTACTACTTTTGTGTAATAAAACCCCTTTTTTTTAAAAAAAAGGAAGAAAATCTTGCATTGCCGCTTCCCAAGACCCAGAACTTTTTATTTATTTTTCTTTCTATGGAGTTTTGTGGGGGCTGGATTTTTGCTTTATGACTTGTAGTTTTCATTGGTATCATTTTGGAGTAAATTACGCTTTTTGATCTCTTGTTATTAAGTTTTTTTTCTGTGGCAACTAAGAATAAATTTGCAATTAGCAAGTCACTTATTTATTTATTTTTTACGGCATTCACTGTAGGGGATAATTTACATGATATTTATGTAGTGCGGGAGTTATGGATGCCGCAATATCAAACATATGGGGGAGATCGTTTTTTTGAAATTTATTTCATTGCAAAGCGTATTTCCAATGTAAAAAAAGCATTTTTTTACTGGCATTTTTCTTAATTTAATAAATGTGGTGTTTTTTTTTTTTACTTTTTTTTTTTTTCACTTAATAGTCCCACAAGAGGAATATAGCACACAACATTTTGATTGCTTTTAAAATACAATGCCTATAGTGCAGGAATGGCCAACCTGCAGCTCTTCAACTTTTGTCAAACTACATTTTCCACCATGCCCTGCTGTAGGTTGATAACAACTGGAGAGCCGCAGATTGGCCAACCCTGCCATAGTGCATTGCATTTTAAATGGCAGTCCTTTACCGACATTGACCAGCAGGCTGCGCCAGAGAGGCACAGCCTGCTGGAAAATACGCAAGGCTTGCTTGGGCATATATTAGACCCCAGCCAGCCTTTACACATATTGGCACCCCGTGATCGCATTTTTGGGGTGCGGATAGGAGACACTCCCTCTGTCAACTGCTTTACATGCGGCCGGCGCCATTGTCCACAACACGTAACGCGTTAAACGGCCTGGATCGGTACACCTGCAGGTCCAGACTGTTAGAGCAGGATTTGCAGGACCTGTTGTGTCCCAAAAAACAGTTTTTGTAAAGGAGAGGGAGTTATGCATCTATTTCCCAAATTTAGATGGGGATTTTAAGTGCACCATAAACACAAATTACTACAATTCTATGTAATAAATTGAGAAGGGTTGGCTGAGCGTCATCACAATAGCATCTGCTGCAGCCAGACTCATCTATCCATCCAACTGCTACACTGACGCTATTAGTCTGTGCCAGTCACTTCATTGGTTGCCCATCCACCACAGAATACAGTTCAAACTTCTCACCCTCGCCCACCAAGCTCTCCACAGTGCTGCACCTCCCTAATCTCCATCTACCACTCTACTCGATCTCTCCATTCTGTTAGTGACCTAAGATTAGAAACCTCCATAATTCGTACCTCTCACTCACGTCTTCAAGACTTTTCTTGAGTTGCACCTACTCTCTGGAATACTCTGCCTCGGAATATTAGGTCAATTCACAACTTCAAACATGCCTTAAAAACACATATTTTCAAGCAGGCTTATCAAGCTACCCAAAATGACTTTTCCCCGACTAAACCTCTCCCCCACCAACTCCTATGGCCTAAACTCGATCCTCTAAGGCCTCTTTCACACGTCCCGTGTGCATTGCAGGAAACCCGTGGAAATTCTGTTTTTTCCGCGTGAGTGCAATGGGCTTTGCGCGCATGTGAGAAAAAAAACGGAATGTGGTACCCAGACCCGAACCCGGACTTCTTCACTGAAGTTGGGGTTTGGGTTAGGTGTTCTATTCATTTTATTATTTTCCCTAACATGGTTATAAAGGAAAATAATAGTATTCTTAATACAGAATGCTTACTAAGGGGTTAAAAAAAATATATATATATATTTAACTCACCTTATCCACTTGATAGAGCAGCCGGCATCGTCGTCTTTCTTCTTCTTTCAGGACCTGCATTAAAGGTCCTTTTGCAGGTCCTGAAAGAAGAAGAAAGAAGACATGTGATGTATTGGCTCAGCGTCTCTGCGCCCTAAGGCAGCCGCTTGGTCTGCTTTATTATATCACCGGGCCTGGCCACAGCTAGCAGTCTAGAAGTTTCCGTAGACTGTGTAGTTTCTGGCACCAGCATACTGAAGCTCAGCTACCTTTCACTTGAATAGGAGCTGAGCTGCAGTAACTGGGCACGGCTACTTCACAATGTACAGAGCTGTCTGCCTTCAGCTCCATATACTAAATATTGTCCAGCACTGGGCAGCCCAAAATAACTGAACAATGCGAGGTGTTGGACCCCCACTGATCTGATATTGATGACCTGTCTGGAGGATAGGTCATCAATATCTGTAGCCGGGAGAACCTCTCTATTGAGCAGTTCAGTATTTTCACCCGTACTATTGAATTATATAAAAAAAATAGCAGAAGGACCCGGCTTCGCACCGGTATATTTCATTTATTTCATTTAATGTTTCTGTGTGTCGTTAAAAGATATCGGCAGTATCCCCATAACAGTGACCTCTACAGCACCCTGCCCCACTGTCTGCTGAGCTGTGTATCGAATCCAATCCTGTGTGATACTGTCTGCTGTGCTGTGTATCTAATCTTATGTTGTGTGATACTGTCTGCTGAGCTGTGTATCTAATCCTATCCTTTGTGATACTGTCTGCTGAGCTGTGTGTCTCATAATCTATCCTGTGTGATACTGCCTGCTGAGCTATGTATCTAATACTATTCTATGTGATACTGCCTGCTTAGCTGTGGATCTAATCCTATCCTGTGTGATACTGTCTGCTGAGCTGTGCATGTCGACATGTAGCCCTAGCCTAAAGCTGACTTACAGTAATAAATAAAAATGGCTGGGTTGTTATGGAAACCTGGAGTGAAACTGTGTGTATGTGGAGAATAAGTGCTTGCGAGCGTCTATTGGCTGATAAGTGGCATGTGACCGTGTGCATCCTGAGCACCTAATGTACCTGTGTGCCAAATTTGGTGAAGATCAGTCCAGTCGTTTGGTCGCGCATAAAGAACAGACAAACGTCCAGACAGACAGAAAATCATTTTTATATATATGAGAAGAGACTAGCAGAAGGACCCGGCTTCGCATGGGTAATTTCATCTATTTAATTTATTGTTTTCTGTGTGTCGTTAAGACATAGACAGTATCCCCTATAACAGCGACCTCTACAGCACCCCGTCCTATTGTCTGCTGAGCTGTGTATCTAATCCTATCCTGTGTGACATAGTCCGCTGAGCTATGTATCTAATCATATCCTGTGTGACACAGTCCGCTGAGCTACTTATCTAATCATATCCTGTGTGATACTGTCTGCTGAGCTGTGTATCTAATCCTATCCTTTGTGACACTGCCTGCTGAGCTGTGTATCTAATCCTGTCATGTGTGATATGGTCTGCAGAGCTGTGTATCTAATCCTGTCATGTGTAATATGGTCTGCTGAGCTGTGTATCTAATCCTATCCTGTGTGATACTGTCTGCCGAGCTGTGTATCTAATCCTATCCTGTGTGATACTGGCATATGACTGAATATTTAAGGACCTGCGAACTGCTAAAACCTGTGATCAGTTATGGAAAGCTGGAGTAGGACCTATGAGCTTCTATTGGCTGATAAGGGACATGTGACCGTGTGTGTGGCAGTTGGCATATGAAGAGAAACACTTACAGGCTTGTATTGGCTAATGCAGGTAATATTTTGGGAATATCTCAGGAACGATATGTCCTAGAGAGCTGAGTCCCGCTCTAAAACCTTCCAGGACACCTGATGTACCGGTGTGTCAAATTTGGTGAAGATCGGTCCAATCGCTTGGTCGCGCATAAAGAACAGACAGATGTCCAGACAGGCAGAAACTCATTTTATATATATATATATATACTTGCAGAAGGACCCAGCTTTGCACGGGTATATTTCATCTATTTCATTTTATGATTCTGTGTGTCGTAAAAAAATATCAACAGTTTTCCCCATAACAGTGACCGCTACAGTGTCCGCCCCTTTAACTTTGACTTTCACAGAGACTGCCCCTTTAACAGTGACCACCCGTTTAACAGTGACTTTCACAGTGACCGCCATTTTAACAGTGACTTTTACAGTGACCGCCCCTTTAACTGTGACTTTTACAGTGACCGCCCCTTTAACTGTGACTTTTACAGTGACCGCCCCTTTAACTGTAACTTTCACAGTGACCGCCCCTTTACCTGTGACTTTCACAGTGACCACCCCTTTACCTGTGACTTTCACAGTGACCCCCCCTTTAACCAGTAAAGAAATATGGCTGGGTTGATATGGAAACCTGGAGTAAAACTGTGTTTATGGCAGTTGGGCTTTGAGGAGAAAGAATTGCAGGCTTGTGTTTGAGGGGGGGGGGGGCTAATTTTTTGGGAATATCTCAGTAACGGTACGTCCTAGAGAGCTGCGACCCGGCCTAAAACCTCCCCGGACACCTGATGTACCTGTGTGCCAAAATTGGTGAAGATCGGTCCAGTCGTTTGGTCGCGCATAAAGAACGTCCAGACAGACAGAAACTCATTTTTATATATATAAGAGAAAGAGATATAAAAATAAAAGTTTAGGTATACTTTAAATGTTCCTCCAGATAAAAATGAAATCTGCTTGAAAGGTGTTCAAACAGAAATTCACAAACTTCTCTTCCTGCCAACTCATGTGAGCGCTTGTTCTTCACACATCTGAAGAAATGAGATGAACTGACATGTCTCCAACAAGAGGTGTAAGACTTGTCCTAGGACGCAAATCAGCAAAATCTACCATTATAAAAGATGATCAGAATCTTAAAATGTCAGGGCTGGAGGCAGGGACAGTGTCCACCCTGCCTAAGCAAAGCTTGAATTGTCCCCTTCCCTCCATAACAAGGGCAGAATTGCGTCCCATGCAGCAGGTCCTGCTTTTAAGACCAGGCAGCAATAATCTGGAAAAAACAGTAATGAAATGTAAATATGCAGGGGTATCTTGAAGGCCTACCCCCCTTCATGTAAAAGTGACGGGACTCCTAGAGGGACTCCTTACAGCAGTATATGAAAGGGAGAGGGGCCAAACCAGGACTTTATAGAGAAGAGAAGGGACTAGGTAGGTAGCCTATCACTTTGTTGGACTGCCATATGGAATTTCTTAGCCCCATACCACCATATACAGGTCCTTCTCAAAAAATTAGCATATTGTGATAAAGTTCATTATTTTCTGTAATGTACTGATAAACATTAGACTTTCATATATTTTAGATTCATTACACACAACTGAAGTAGTTCAAGCCTTTTATTGTTTTAATATTGATGATTTTGGCATACAGCTCATGAAAACCCAAATTTCCTATCTCAAAAAGTTAGCATATTTCATCCGACCAATAAAAGAAAAGTGTTTTTAATACAAAAAAAGTCAACCTTCAAATAATTATGTTCAGTTATGCACTCAATACTTGGTCGGGAATCCTTTTGCAGAAATGACTGCTTCAATGCGGCGTGGCATGGAGGCAATCAGCCTGTGGCACTGCTGAGGTGTTATGGAGGCCCAGGATGCTTCGATAGCGGCCTTAAGCTCATCCAGAGTGTTGGGTCTTGCGTCTCTCAACTTTCTCTTCCCAATATCCCACAGATTCTCTATGGGGTTCAGGTCAGGAGAGTTGGCAGGCCAATTGAGCACAGTAATACCATGGTCAGTAAACCATTTACCAGTGGTTTTGGCACTGTGAGCAGGTGCCAGGTCGTGCTGAAAAATGAAATCTTCATCTCCATAAAGCTTTTCAGCAGATGGAAGCATGAAGTGCTCCAAAATCTCCTGATAGCTAGCTGCATTGACCCTGCCCTTGATAAAACACAGTGGACCAACACCAGCAGCTGACATGGCACCCCAGACCATCACTGACTGTGGGTACTTGACACTGGACTTCAGGCATTTTGGCATTTCCCTCTCCCCAGTCTTCCTCCAGACTCTGGCACCTTGATTTCCGAATGACATGCAACAGTCCAGTGCTGCTTCTCTGTAGCCCAGGTCAGGCGCTTCTGCCACTGTTTCTGGTTCAAAAGTGGCTTGACCTGGGGAATGCGGCACCTGTAGCCCATTTCCTGCACACGCCTGTACACGGTGGCTCTGGATGTTTCTACTCCAGACTCAGTCCACTGCTTCCGCAGGTCCCCCAAGGTCTGGAATCGGTCCTTCTCCACAATCTTCCTCAGGGTCCGGTCACCTCTTCTCGTTGTGCAGCGTTTTCTGCCACACTTTTTCCTTCCCACAGACTTCCCACTGAGGGGCCTTGATACAGCACTCTGGGAACAGCCTATTCGTTCCGAAATTTCTTTCTGTGTCTTACCCTCTTGCTTGAGGGTGTCAATGATGGCCTTCTGGACAGCAGTTAATTAGTTGATTCAGATGATTAGGTTAATAGCTCGTTTAGAGAACCTTTTCATGATATGCTAATTTTATGAGATAGGGAATTTTGGGTTTTCATGAGCTGTATGCCCAAATCATCAATATTAAAACAATAAAAGGCTTGAACTACTTCAGTTGGTGTGTAATGAATCTAAAATATATGAAAGTCTAATGTTTATCAGTATATTACAGAAAATAATGAACTTTATCACAATATGCTAATTTTTTGAGAAGGACCTGTATATGGGCACTCCATATTTTGCCATGGATTTCAGCTTTTGCACAGTAATGGATGGAATATGTAGCTAATCTTTGGCAGAACAGCAAAAGCTGGAAATTTGAACACTGCAGCATAATGCCAAATCAATATTTAGTTAACAGGATTTTCTAAAAAGCATTAACATGCATTATACCAGGAGTACACAACCTGCAGTCCTGGGGTAGGCTTGATCACGCTGATTAAAATAATGGAAAAATGCAACATAACTGCCAAAAAACCCCAGACAAAGGCATGCCGAAATGAGTGTTGGGGCAGGCGCCATCCTGGACTGCAGGACACATCATGGGTAATGGTTTTTCTTTTCTTGCATTTTGGAGTCCATATACAGTATATTTCCAGGACGTCCCTCCATGACAGCACCCATGGAGGTTGTCCTATTGGTCTCTGTAGGGACAGGAAGCGAGAGAGATTAAAAGGCCCCCTCCCCTCCCACTCTCCAGTGTTCTTCCTGTCCCTACAGGGATCGGAGCAGAGAGAATCTTTCCCTACTCTGGGAACCTATTTCAGGGCCGAGCCTGGTCGGGGGGGTCTCCCTCTCCTCTTCAGGCTCTGGAGGGCCCTGGGGCTAGCACCTCTCTGGGTAGGGGTCCCCTAGCTTCCCCTGATACCTGTTCTTTCCCGCATCAAGTCTGTGGGTGGCCGCGGTATCAGGGAGCCGAAGCCGCTTCTTCCGGGTTCGGGAGCTCTGGGATCGGCTGCGGTTCCTGCGCTCGGCGCTCCTCCCGTTTGACGTTCAGCCCATGTGACCGGAAGTGCGGGGTCACATGGGCGGAAGAAAGATGGCGGCGCCCAGGGAACGCTGAGCCCGGCGGAATGCACGCAAGGGGGGGTCGACTCTTCGTTTGAATGAGTCCCCCCCCCCACCTGGATTTAAGGAGGCGGAGCCGCGCGGCAACGGGTGGACCAGGTAGGACATAAATTGTGTGTCAGTTTGTTGTCCAAACGTGGTATGGAGGTCCAGATGTCAGCTATGCAGGACACTAGCACAGACATCCCTACCCCGAGTCATGTAAGTAAGTGAGGCTTGTATTCCGGTCCCTCTCTCTCTTCTTGGCACTGGACTAATGGTCTCTCTCTCTTCCATACCAGGGAGAGAAAGACACCACGGTTAAAACGCTGGGAGAACCCAAAAAGAAACCCAGAAGATGTGCTCTATGCTCAAAGAGACTGGGGGACGCACATGTAAAAGCCCTGTGTAGCGACTGCCTGGCAAAGATTCTCAGAGACGAACAATCCTCCCTTTTGGCTGATCTGAGAGTGATTGTGAAAGAGGAGATCCAAGCGGCCAGCTCTAGTAGAGCACAGAAACCCTGTGCCGTCTCCCCTCCCCCCAAGAGACCCCGTGTTCTTAGGGAGTCAGATTCTGAGGAAGAAGGTTTATATCTGTCAGAAGGGGAAACCTCAAAGGGGGATGACGATCAGGGCTCGCCTTATATGGCCGACGACCAGAGAAGATATCTCTTCTCGCAAGAAGATCTAGATCCCCTCCTGTCGGCCGTAAGGCAGACAATGGATATAGAGGAGGAAGAACAGACTCGCTCGATACAGGACGAGATGTTCGGCGGCTTAAAAGCTAAGAAGAAAAAGTTGTTCCCGGTAAACGAGACCTTAAAGGACCTAGTCATAGACGAGTGGGCAGATGCCGATAGAAAATTGTACATTCCACGGGAGTTTAAGAACAGACTATTGTTCAACTCAGAGGACACAAAACTGTGGGATATAGTTCCTAAAGTTGACATTCAAGTGGCAAAGGTGGTAAAGAGAACCACTCTCCCCTTTGAAGACTCAGCCCAGCTAAAGGAACCAATGGATCGGAAGATCGACGGTTTGCTCAAAAGAGCATGGGAAGTTTCGGCCAACAGCATAAATACCAATATTGCTGCTACCTCCGTGGCCAGATCTCTGTGTTTATGGGTGAACCAGCTGGAGGAACATCTTAAGCGGGACACCCCTAAGGAAGAAATTCTGGCATCATTGCCTCTCTTTAAGATGGCCGCATCCTTTGTAGCAGACGCCTCGGCAGAGTCCATAAGGTTTGCAGCAAAAACAGACTCCCTAACCAATACGGCGAGGAGAGCCCTGTGGCTAAAATCCTGGTCAGGGGATATAGCCTCCAAGAATAAATTATGCGCCTTACCTCTTAAAGGTTCTCACCTCTTTGGTCCGGTACTGGACGAGATCCTGGAGAAAACAGCGGACAGAAAGAAGGGTTTTCCGGAGGAAAAAGGCAAGAAACCCTTGCCCTTTCGTAAGACGACCAGCAGCTTCCAGGGCACTCCCAGAGGTAAAGGGAAGACGGGAAGGTGGAGCTACCCCAAAGGAGGAAAAGGTCGGGGTTTCCTTTTTAATCCCAACTCCAAGCCTGAGAAACAATGACGCCAGACCAGTAGGGGGCAGACTCCAGTTCTTTTGGGAAGAATGGACCCGGATAACCAAGAACCAATACATCCTGGAGTCCATCCAGAAAGGGTTCAAGATAGAGTTTCGCCTTCCCCCTCCTCATCTTTTTCAGGCCACAATATTTCAGTCGACCTCCCTGCAGAATCAACTTCTGGCGGACATCCAAAAACTTCTGAGTTTGGGCGCAATAGTACAAGTCCCTCCTTCAGAAGAATTCAAGGGTCACTATTCAAAACTCTTCCTCATAACCAAACCGGATGGCTCCAAGAGAACCATCATCAACCTGAAATTCCTAAACAAATGGATAACACATCACCACTTCAAGATGGAATCAATAAAATCCGCAATTCCGTTGATAAGCCCAGGGGCGTTCCTATGCACCCTGGATCTAAAGGATGCTTATTACCACGTCCCCATTCACCCTCAATACCAACAATACTTGAGGTTCGCAATCAAGAAAGACGGCAGGATTATGCATTTCCAGTTCCAATGTCTCCCGTTTGGGATCTCATCAGCCCCACGCATCTTTACAAAGGTAGTGGCGGAGATAGTTGCCTATCTAAGACAGAGACAGGTAACTATAATTCCCTACCTAGACGATTTTCTGCTTGTGGCAGACTCAGAGGAGGAGTTAGAGCTTCACAAAGAAAGGACTCTATCTTTACTCACACGTCTAGGATGGAAAATAAACCTGGAGAAATCAGACCTACATCCAGCAACACAAAAGAAGTTCCTAGGAACCCTCCTAAACTCCGTGACCCAATATTCTCTTCTTCCCCAGGACAAGCAGGTCAGTATAAGGGAAAGAATAAGAGCCTTCAAACTAAAGAAAAAACGGACTCTACGGGAAGCCATGCAGGTCCTAGGTCTGATGACCTCATGCATCACAACAGTTCCTTGGGCCCAGTTCCATTCAAGAACTCTCCAGGAGGTCCTCTCTTCTTGGGACAAGGACCACAGATCTCTGAACGCCAGGATATCTCTTTCAGACAGGGCAGTAAGCTCCCTCTCCTGGTGGTTGTTAGCAGAAAACCTGTCCCGGGGGATTTCCTGGAACACGTTACCACTCAGAACGTTAACCACGGATGCAAGCAGCCAGGGTTGGGGGGCTCACGTAGAGGATCAGTTCTTTCAGGGCAGTTGGTCCAATACAGACGCCCTACGATCCTCAAACTACCGGGAGTTAAAAGCGGTCTGGGAGTCCCTGAGGGCGGCAGAACATCTCCTCATAGGTCATCATGTCCGAGTACTATCAGACAACGTAACAACTGTTTGCTACATAAAGAGACAAGGTGGGACGAAGAATCCTCATCTCCAGCAGCTAGCGGATCTCATCTTCAGCTGGTCAGAGGAAAAGATCTTATCCATTTCAGCCACACACCTGAAAGGATCTCTCAATCGCACAGCGGACTTTCTCAGCCGACAGTTAGTCAGGCCAGGGGAATGGAAATTGAACCAGGAGGTATTCCAGTTGATTTGCCAGCAGTGGGGGAGACCTCAGGTGGATTTATTCGCGTCCAGCAGAAATACTCAGCTGGACTATTTCTTCTCGCTAGACCCAAGAGGAGGACCACTGGCGGTGGATGCTCTTTCCCGACCTTGGGACATGAGTCTAGCCTACGCCTTTCCCCCACTTCTCCTCATACCGCAGATCCTGAAGAAATTGAGAGGGTGCTCATCCACGCTGATTTTGATAGCCCCAGCTTGGCCCAAGAGAGCCTGGTTTTCGGTTCTAAAGACCATGTCCATCAGGGATCCAATATCCCTTCCAAAAAGACAGGATCTTCTATCGCAAGGTCCTCTGTTTCACCCCAACCTGGAAAAACTGAACCTTACAGCATGGATCCTGAGAGGCAGACCTTAAGGAATAAAGGGCTCTCGGACAAGGTAATTTCAACTTTACAGAGCTGCCGCAAACCTGTCACAAGAGCAATATACAACAAGATCTGGAAGAAGTTCTCATTTTGGTTGTCACAGAACCATACAGATTCCGGATCCCCCACGGTGGGTTGTATTTTAGAGTTCCTTCAGGAGGGGTTCGATGCAGGTCTGAAACCCAGCACACTCAAAGTACAGGTTTCGGCTCTCAGCTGTTGTCTCGATACTCCCCTTGCAGACCATAGGTGGATTAAAAGCTTTCTAAGAGCAGCTTCTAGATTGAGACCCACCTTGAGACAGTCGGTCCCCCCCTGGAGTCTAAACATAGTTTTAGAAGGGTTATGCGATCCTCCTTTTGAGCCGATTGGGCAGATATCCGAAAAATTTCTGTCTCTAAAAGCGGTGTTCCTTCTGGCTATAACCACAGCCCGCATGATAGGGGAAATCCAGGCCTTATCAATTAAACAACCTTATCTAAGGATTCTGGATGACCGCATAATCTTGAGGCCGGATCCAGCTTTTCTTCCCAAGGTGGTCTCTACTTTCCATAGAGAACAGGAGCTAAGACTCCCTTCATTTTGTTCCTTTCCCAAAAATATACAGGAGGAAAGATTCCAGAGGCTGGACGTTAGAAGAACAATCCTAGCCTATCTGGACAGAACCAGTTCCTGGAGGAGATCAAGTAATCTGTTCATCCAGTTCGGTGGGAAGAATAGAGGCTTGAAAGCATCAAAACAGACGCTGGCACGTTGGATTAAGGACACCATCAGAGAAGCATACAGACTGCAGGAAATGACCTGCCCCTTAAATCTGAAGGCACATTCCACGAGAGCGATGGCAACTTCCTGGGCTGAAAGGGCCGACGCTACAGTTGACCAGATTTGCAAGGCTGCAACCTGGTCTAACTTCCTGACTTTTGCTAAGCATTATAGGCTTGATGTATTGGCCGGACAGGACTTGGCCTTTGGGCGAAAAGTCCTTCAGGCAGTAGTCCCCCCCCTAGGAGATTCAGTTGTTAGTTCTCCATGGGTGCTGTCATGGAGGGACGTCCTGGAAATACTGGTTTAGTTTACCGGTAAATCCTTTTCCAGGAGTCCGACATGACAGCACCCTGTACTACCCTCCCTGTTATGCTGGTTCCAGCCTTGTAAGCAGTGTGAATATAACATTGTATTAATAAAGGTGTTGGATCCTATCCGGTGTAGTAATTTGAAAAAACACTGGAGAGTGGGAGGGGAGGGGGCCTTTTAATCTCTCTCGCTTCCTGTCCCTACAGAGACCAATAGGACAACCTCCATGGGTGCTGTCATGTCGGACTCCTGGAAAAGGATTTACCGGTAAACTAAACCAGTATATTTGTACTTGTACTGCCATTCCTGTGGATGTGTTCCCTCTCCAGTAATATCACATTTTCTTGCATTTTTAAAGCTTTTTTTTTTTTTATCATGTGATACAATAAAGATTTATAAGGGAAATGTATCATGAGGGGAATATTTGAAGTCAGTTTTGATTGAGTCTGTATTGGCATACTTTATGCCACATACTTTATAACAAATGTGGCTTGATAAATTTGTCTCATCCTTAGGCTTGTTTCACATTTGTGGTGGACAAGATCCGGCAGGCTATTCAGAACGGGAACAGCCTGCTGGATCCGTGAATACCGGGCGCTTCCGTGCACTGACCAAATACCTTCTGGACCCATTCACTATAATGTCGTGAGATAAGGCCGCTACCCGGCAAATATGCTGAGAAGCGGCCAGACGAAAGCTGCTGCGTGCAGCGGTATTTGTCCGGCCACTTCTAGGCATATTTGCCGCTTTGCAGTCGGATCTACGCCGGTACCCATTATATGTTGTCATTGGTTTGTGTTGAGTTCATGCTGACCTAAAATGATACCTTGTTTAGATCTGTATGATGCACCATTCCAGAGTAAAATAAATGTTTATTAATATGCTAATTAGGCTACTTTCACACTGCCGTTTCTGGGTCCTGCCTGTGAGATCCGTTTCAAGGCTCTCACAAGCGGCCCCAAACGGATCAGTTTAGCCCCAATGCATTCTGAATGGATAGGGATCCGTTCAGAATGCATCAGTTTGGCTCTGTTCCGCCTCCATTCCGCTGACTTACAATGTAAGTCAATGAGGACGGATCCGTTTACATTGACACAATATTGGTGCAATTGTAAACGGATCCGTCCCCCATTGACTTTCAATGTAAGTCAGGGCGGATCCGTTTGACTTACACTTAGACTTAGACTTTTTGTGACAGAGTCATGCAGACAAATCCGTACTGAATGGATACCAACGTTTGCATTATAGGTGCGGATCCGTCTGTGCAGATACCAGACGGATCCGCACCTAAACGCAGGTGTGAAAGTAGCCTTAGCTAGTTGGAGCACAGTGGGGCCAGCCAGCGCCCTTAGAGCACCAGTTTGTGAACACTGCTGCAGCCACTCTCCGTTTCCCTCGGATATATAGCTTTGTAAATCCAGGGGAAGGCGCAGTGGTTAAGGCCTCTTTCACATGGGCAAGATTTCCGCGCAGGTGCAATGCGTGAGGTAAACGCATTGCACCCGCACTGAATCCAGACCCATTCACTCTAATGGGACTGTGCACATGAGTGGTGATTTTCACGCATCACTTGTGCGTTGCGTGAAAATCGCTGCATGCTCTATATTCAGCGTTTTTCACGCAACGCAGGCCCCATAGAAGTTAATGGGGCTGCGTGAAAATCACAAGCATCCGCAAGCAAGTGCAGATGCGGTGCGATTTTCACGCATGTTTACTAGGAGATGATCAGGATGGGGACCCGATCTTTATTATTTTCCCTTATAACATGGTTATAAGGGAAAATAATAATAGCGTTCTGAATACAGAATGCACAGTACAATAGGGCTGGAGAGGTTAAAAAATAAACCATCCACTTGTTCGCGCAGCCCGGCTTCTCTTCTGTCTTCTTCTTTGATAACCTGGGAGGAAAGGGACCTTTGGTGACGTCACTGCGCTCATCACATGATCCATCACCATGGTGATATACCATGTGATAGATCATGTGATGAGCGCAGTGACGTCATCAAAGGTCCTGAAGAAAGAAGAGGAGATCCACTACGTGACCAAGTGGATGGGGTGAGTTAAATTTGTTTATTATTTTTAACCCCTCCATCCCTATTGTACTATGCATTCTGTATTAAGAATGCTATTATTTTCCCTTATAACCATGTTATAAGGGAAAATAATAAAATCTACACAACACCGATCCCAAGCCTGAACTTCTGTGAAGAAGTTCGGGTCTGGGTACGAAACATGCCGATTTTTCTCACTCGCGTGCAAAACGCATTAAAACTCTTTGCACTCGCACGGAAAAATCGCGCATTTTCCCGCAACGCACCCGCATCCTATCCGGCCCTCACACACGACGCCCATGTGAAAGAGGCCTAGGGCTGCAGAGGTATTCACAAACTGGTGCTTAAATGCTCTGGCCAGCCCCTCAGTGCTCTACTGGCTAATTAGCATATTAAATGCAGTTTTATCTGAAACAGTGCATCGTACAGACATAAACAATTGTATGGTAGCCGTCATGGCACATAACAGGTAGAATATAGTGTTAGGAACCCGTCTTACAGAGATCGCCTTGATGTGCTGCAGACGGGCTCAAATAATTTTGTACAAAACGATTTGCCAAGCATCTCTAACTTAGTATAGCACTAGCAATTATTATGCATTTTTGTACTTTATTTGGTTTGCAGAAAGCTGTTGCATTGTATGTTTTGTTTAAAATACATAAACAAGGTATCATTTTAATCATCATGCTCAACCCTACCATGCAGTGTGCCTGGTTTAATCAGGTTGATCATGCTGACAGATGCTCTAGAAGTACTATGAATGGTAAGAGAATATATTATAGAAGTAAAATACAATGCAGTTTTCCCAATTGGAACAGGTGGTCTGACAGTCTTTTTTAGATTAACAACATCACACTAGTATACAGAATTTTCCCAATTCACAACATCTCAATAGGAAAATGCCAGGTTCTTTATAAATTAAAGCAAATATATTCTAGCTTCATTCACCATTAAACTGAACCTTGTGGACCAGCAAGTATTGTATTGTCAAGAACCTGAAAGACCAGTGGGATCATTGCTGCTGCATGCACGAGAAAACCCAGCGTGCCCCTTATTAAACCTGGAATGAAGTAAAACTTTGTTATGCTTTTGTGTTAACTAATTTGCAGACAAATATGATACAAGTGTTTTGACTCTGAGGGTCTTGTGTTCCTATACAATGCACTGTATCCAATTTTGCCATCTTATCTGTAAACTTCAAGGCTACTGGAGAATAGCTCAATTATACAGCTTTGTATGAAACATATGGCACTTTTGTTTCTAAATAGAATACAACATAAAAAAAAAAACTTTGTGCCTCCATGTGAAAGTAGAAGCATGCAGAGGTAGAACAGAGCACCATGGAAGTCTTGTATGAAGCCATAATACCCCTATGTGCATGAAGCACATATTATACATATAGCTGCAGCCCCTTTAGAAGTCTTTCAAACGGTGTATTAAAGCATAGTTCAACCTTCAAGTCTATGGTTTCTGGGGATGTGGCCACATAGGCAGGTTTTTGATGCAGTTTTTGAAGCCAAAGCCTGGAGTGGATTCAAATAGGAGAAGTAGTCTTTCCAGGCTCCTGACATTGACGACCTATCCTCAGGATAGGTCTTTAATATCCAATTGGTGAGAGTCTGACTCCCGACACCCCCACTAGCACTGTGAATGCAGTAGGAAGGACCGCTCCAAAGTGTAGTGACCGTGCCGGGTTACTTCACCTCACCTCATTGGAGTGAGTAGTAGCTGAGCTGCAATAATGAGACACAGCCACTACACTTTGAACACAGCTGTCCTTTCTGCTGATAGTTCTGGTGCCAGAGACTGCAGGGAACAGCTGATCAGTGGAGATGCTGGGAGTCAAACCCTCACCAATTGGATATTAATGACCAATCCTGTGGTCATCAATGTCAGAAGCCTGGAAAACCCCTTAAATGCTTTCTCACTTATAATGATCTACTCTGGGATTTGGGGATTTTGGTGTTGGGAGGAGCACTATGCTTAGGTGCACCACCATCGGAGCCAGAGGTTCTCTATCCTTGTGCTCCAGCTACCTCTTTTGCGCCAAAGGGGTGCTCCCACCCTGAAGTTGGCTAGCCTACAGTCCAGAATTCTGCTGCAGGAGAGTGGCAAAGCCCCATGGATCGCTCTAGAGCAGTGGTCCTCAACTCCAGTCCTCAGGGCCCACCTACCAGTCATGTTTTTAGGATTTCCTTAGTATTGGGCAGCTGATATAATTAGTGTCCCTGCATCAGGATTTGCCACAGGTATTCATTCTGTGGGATACTCCTAAATCCCGACCGGCAAGTGGGCCCTGAGGACTGGAGTTGGGGAACCCTGCTCTAGAGGATTGACAGCCTAGAGGTTTACTACTGCAGAGCCATAATTACTGGAAAACCCTGAGCAGGAGTCAGAGGATGAGGGATATTTCTTAGTCTGGGCTGCTTAAGCTATACAAACTTAGCCAAGAGCTGCAGTTGAGAGAGTGGCTCCAGTTTGTTATTATGAGTAGTTGGCCTGTTCGTATGTCTTCAGAAAAAAATATATACACTATATAGATATCCCAGTTGTGCACATTACATCTCCCTATCCCCTTTTCAGGTTAAATATACCAGCCTGAGTTGTTTGCAGTGTTCTAAGAACCAGTCCCCATAGAAAGACTTTGATGTTGCTAGAGGTCTTTGCCCTTTTATGTTTGCAATGTTTTAAGACCATTTGCCCAGTTGAAAGACTCAAATGTAATCTGAACTTCCAAAGGCCAGTGGAAAAATTGTAATGTAACCTGAGCTCCCTGGAGTCTGGGACCTCCATCGAGATTTTCCACGAGTCCAGAAGCTTCTTCCCGGATTCTAAGGAGGTGACGACGTGGACGGCTCCCTGGTGATGAATCAGGACTTTAGTCGGGAAACCCCACCTATACGGGATGGTGTTCCGTAGAGTGGTAGTAAAAGCGCTAAGGGATCTGCGCTGTTGAAGAGTGACAGCTGACAGGTCTGCAAAGACCTTAATTTGGCTGTATGGAGAAGGCAGTGTGCCTAGTATGGCTTCTTTAATATGGAAGAAATTGACCCTCACCAGGACATCCCTCGGTGACGTGCTGGGAAGGTGCTTTGGCCTCATTACCCTGTGCGCTCTATCCAAGGTAAGGTCATGAGGAGAGAGATCTGGGATCAGGGCTGTCATGAGGCTTTGTAGATAAGGGGTTAGATCATTAGGTGCTATGTCCTCAGGGACCCCTCTAAACTTGAGATTATTCTGGCGTGACCTGTCCTCCAGGTCCACCACTTTAGCTTTAAGCCGGTCTATCTCTTCAGATAAATCATTATGGGCGTCAATTAGCTGGTTATCCAAAATCTCCCATCTTGGATTTAATATGGTCCTCTCTGCTCTCCATCACTACTGCTGCTTGAAAGGGGCGGATTAGGACGGTTAAGTCCTTGTGCATGGACTCGCTAAAAAGGACCAGCATGTCCTTTAACAGGTTACTTGATGCAGGCTAATCATTAGTTGGAATCGCCTGTATAGTCAGGGTAGTGTGATCACTCACCTCCCCGCTTGGGATCTCTGTAGCCTGCTGCGGTCGCGCCTGTCCTGCCGTAGGCGAGTGTGAAGATGGCGCCGGTGTATTGGCGCGCTTCTGTGGACTCCCCGCCTGAGATCCGCGGGTTGCTCCGGGCCTCCCATACCCTGTCGGGGATTCTGAGGAGGCAGGTGGGAGCCGGTCAGACGCGGCGTCTGGTGAATCAAAGGCCATGTCGCCTCGGGGGTAGTTTCGGGCCTCTGGAACATCGAGGCCTTGTTGGTGGGATGGCGGAGGTGGAGAAGTATCCGCTGGAGGGACGCCTTTCCCCAGGTAAAAGTCCAACTTCCCCTGTTTCTTCATGGACCGCTTGCCTCTAGTCATCATCCGGACTGTCTGTGTTATCCCGGTAGTAGCGGAAAGCTCAGTTGTGGGTTATACTATCCCGCTGTCGCTGATGTAGTGCAGGAGCATTCGACTCACGCAGCCATCTTGCTCGGCCGGCAAACCACCGAGCTCCCTAGAGTCTGTTATGTTACATTTAACCCCTTAAGGACACAGCCTTTTTACACCTTAGGACCAGGCCATTTTTTGCAAATCTGACCAGTGTCACTTTAAGTGCTGATAACTTTAAAACGCTTTGACTTATCCAGGCCGTTCTGAGATTGTTTTTTCGTCACATATTGTACTTCATGACACTGGTGAAATGAAGTCAAAAAAATATTTTTTTTTGCACCAAAAAATACCTAATTTAACAAATTTTTGGAAAAATTAGCAAATTTCAAAGTTTCAGTTTCTCTACTTCTGTAATACATAGTAATACCCCCAAAAATTGTGATGACTTTACATTCCCCATATGTCTACTTTATGTTTGAATTGTTTTGGGAATGATATTTTATTTTTTGGGGATGTTATAAGGCTTAGAAGTTTAGAAGCAAATCTTGAAATTTTTCAGCAATTTACAAAAACTACATTTTTAGGGACCAGTTCAGGTCTGAAGTCACTTTGCGAGGCTTACATAATAGAAACCACCCAAAAATGACCCCAAGGTATTCAAAACTGATTTTACATACGTTGTTAACCCTTTAGGTGTTGCACAAGAGTTATTGGCAAATGGGGATGAAATTTGAGAATTTCTTTTTTTTTGTCAAATTTTTTATTTTAACCCATTTTTTCCACTAACAAAGCAAGGGTTAACAGCCAAACAAGACTGTATCTTTATTACCCTGACTCTGCCGTTTACAGAAACACCCAATATGTGGCCGTAAACTACTGTACGGCCACACAGCGGGGCATAGAGTGAAAGGTGCGCCGTTTGGTTTTTGGAGGGCTGATTTTTATGGACTGGTTTATTTACACCATGTCCCATTTGAAGCCCCCTGATGCACCCCTGGAGTAGAAACTCCCTAAAAGTGACCCCATCTAAGAAACTACACCCCTCAAGGTATTCAAAACTGATTTTACATACGTCGTTAACCCTTTAGGTGTTGCACAAGAGTTATTGGCAAATGGGGATGAAATTGGAAAATTTCATTTTTTTGCCTTATTTTCCATTTTAACCCATGTTTTCTACTAACAAAGCAAGGGTTAACAGCCAAACAAGACTGTATCTTTATTACCCTGACTCTGCCGTTTACAGAAACACCCAATATGTGGCCGTACACTACTGTACGGCCACACAGCGGGGCGTAGATTGAAAGGTGCGCCGTTTGGTTTTTGGAGGGCTGATTTTTATGGACCGGTTTATTTACACCGTGTCCTGTTTCAACCCCCCTGATGCACCCCTGGAGTCGAAACTCCCTAAAAGTGACCCCATTTTGGAAACTACGGGATAAGGTGGCATTTTTTGGGGGAGTATTTTTAGGGTAAATATAATTTTTGGTTGCTCTATATTACATTTTTGTGAGGCAAGGTTACCAAAAATTGAAATTCTGATATTTCATCTCCATTTGCCATTAACTGTTGAGGAACACCTAAAGGGTTAATAAAGTTTGTATAATCATTTTTGAATACCTTGAGGGGTGTAGTTTCTTAGATGGGGTCAATTTTAGGGAGTTTTTACTCTAGGGGGGCATCAGGGGGGCTTCAAAAGGGATATGGTGTCAATAAAAAAGGCCATCAAAATCGGCCTTCCAGAAACCATGTCGGTCCTTTCCTTTTGCAGCCTCCCTTTTACGGATACAGCAGTTTACGACCACAAATGTGGCGTTTCTGTAAACTGCAGTATCAGGGTAATAAATTTTAACTTTTGTTTGGTTGTTAACCCTTGTTTTGTTACCGGAAAAAACGGACTGAAATGGAAAAGTGCCAAAAATAGCGGTTTTGGCACAGTTTTTTTGTTTTTTTTTTTAACCGTGTTAATCTGGGTAGTTAGGTCATGGGATATTGTTATAGAGGAGATTCTTACGGACGCGGCAATATCTAATAAGTCTACTTTTTTTTACAATTATTTAGGTTTTTGACTATATTATCTTTTTTGATACAACATTTTTTTTGGGTATCTCTAAAGTCTAAGTGTCATTTTTTTTTATTTTCTTTTAGCCAATTATCTTATGTGGGGGCTCATTTTTTGCGGGATGAGCGGACGGTTTTATTGGCACTATTTTGGGGGCTATATGACTTTTTGATCGCTTGCTATTAAACTTTTTGTTATGTAAGGTGACAAAAAAAATATTTTTTGCACCTATTTTTTTTTTTTTTTTTTTACTGTGTTAATCTGGGGGGTTGGGTCATGGGGTATTTTTTTAGAGGAGATTCTTACGGACGTGGCGATACCTAATAAGTCAACTTTTTTTTACAATTATTTAGGTTTTAGACTATATTATCCTTTTTGATACCCTAAAAAAATTTTTGTATCTCTAAAGTCTAAGAGTCATTTTCAATTATTTTTTTTATCTGATTATCTTATGT
Source organism: Bufo gargarizans (assembly GCF_014858855.1). Lineage (NCBI taxonomy): Eukaryota > Metazoa > Chordata > Amphibia > Anura > Bufonidae > Bufo > Bufo gargarizans. Next base: position 73,392,075 of record NC_058082.1, on the reverse strand, counting down.
GGGGGCTCATTTTTTGCGGGATGAGATGACGGTTTTATTGGCACTAATTTGGGGGCTATATGACTTTTTGATCGCTTGCTATTAAACTTTTTATTATGTAAGGTGACAAAAAAAAAATATTTTTTTGCACCTTTTTTTTTTTTTTTTTTACCGTGTTAATCTGGGGGGTTAGGTCATGGGGCATTTTTATAGAGGAGATTATTACCGATGCGGCAATACCTATGTCTACTTTTAATAAATTATTTTAGTTTTTTTGGGTGTCAAGTCTGAGAACCATTTTTTTTTATCCGATGTCAGTGCTAAATTGGGATATAAGTTTAGTACTCCATGGAAGTGTGATACTCCATGAAGCAACCGTCAATGCAGAGGCCCGGATGATCGGGGCATGTGTCGCACTGAGTAGTCGTGTCCTTCCGTATCCCCCTCCTGCGACACACTCTGCACTTTTTTTGGGTTCTTCCCTTCTTTCCAGTATGGGGGACCACACCTGGAAAGTGTTGGCCAGGGACGATCCGGGCGCCTACAGTTCCCGAGGTACTCCGGCCTGCTCTTTCCCGGTCCGAAAAGATCAGGGCCTTGAGGACTGCCTCATAGAACTGGAGGAATGTCCCTGTGCTGCCAGCGCTTCGGGATAGTACAAAAGAGTTGTACATGGCAACCTGTACCAAGTAGACCGCAACTTTTTTGTACCATGCCCGGGTTTTGCGCATGGCGTTATATGGCTTGAGGACTTGATCCGAGAGATCAACTCCTCCCATATACCGATTGTAGGCGACGATACAATCGGGCTTGAGGACCGTTGCCGCGGTACCTCGCACAGGGACAGGGGTGATGCCGTTACCATGAATTGTGGACAGCATAAGGACATCCCTCTTGTCCTTATACCTGACCAGCAACAGGTTTCCAGTGGTAAGGGCACGGGTCTCACCCCTGGGGATAGGTACCTGGAGGGGGTGGGCAGGGAGGCCGCGTTGATTTTTCCGCACGGTCCCACAAGCGGACGTGGATCTGGCGGCAAGGGACTGGAACAAGGGGATACTGGTATAAAAGTTATCCACGTACAAGTGGTAACCCTTATCCAGCAGTGGGTGCATAAGGTCCCACACAAGTTTCCCGGTAACACCCAGAGTGGGGGGACATTCTGGGGGTTGAATCCGGGAATCTCGCCCCTCGTATACACGAAATTTGTAAGTGTACCCTGAGGTACTCTCACAAATTTTGTATAGCTTCACGCCATACCTCGCCCGCTTGGAAGGCACATACTGGCGGAAAATGAGTCTCCCCTTGAACGCAATGAGAGACTCATCAACCACGACCTCCCTTCCAGGTACATAGGCCTCCATGAATTTGGCCCCAAAGTGATCGATGACCGGCCGTATCTTGTACAGACGGTCATGGGCAGGATCACCTCGGGGTGGACATGCTGCATTATCGGAATAATGCAGACATTTCCGGATGGCCTCAAACCGGGAGCGTGTCATAACCGTACTGTAAAGTGGGGTCTGATATAGGACGTCCCCACTCCAGTACAGCCTGGCACTGGGTTTCTTGACCAGGCCCATATGCAGCACGAGGCCCCAAAATGTCCTCATTTCGGCTGCACTGACCGGGGTCCAGCCACTGGGCCTGGCCAAAAAGGAGCCCGGGTGTTGAGCGACGAACTGTTGGGCGTACAGATTCGTCTGCTCCACCATCAGATTTACCAGTGGGTCACTGAAAAAATGACAAAAAAAGTCATATTCAGTGTAGCCCACTGTGGAAATCTGGATTCCTGATTGGCCTACGAAATCAGGAATCACGGGCTCGTATCGCTCTGGGCTACACCAGACAAGTTCACCGGCAGGGTGCTCCGGTGGATTTAACTGGTGGGCCGGGAAACCAGTACGAGCCCCAGAGCTGCTCGTACTAGTGTGGGCCACAGGGTCCCTAACATGGCGGTCCCCTTGCTCCGCCTGGCGGCGTCTCCGCCGCCTTGGGGGCTCATCATCATCGCTAGATGATGAGGAGGATGCGGATGACAACAGGAATGTGGGGTCATCCTCATCCTCACTGGGACTCTCGGACTCGGAGGCAAGCTGGGCGTATGCCTCCTCAGCCGAGAACGTCCGGCGGGCCATAGGGGAGTGTGTGTCTGCGTGTATATGTGCGTGTGTGTAACTCTTTATTTGGTGTGCGTGTGTGAGGGGGCACGGGTGTTCACGAACTCACCCTAAAACTAACAGAAAAAATAAATAAACTAACTAAAAAAAGGGCAAAAAAGTGAGGAAAAAAAATTCTAAACTGCTGATCAACCGTCCGAAGTTGATCAGCGGTGGGGTGTGCGATGCGCTAACAGTGGCCGGACGCTAAGTGCCGGTCACAGTCAGCGAACTCAAAAAAAAAAAAAAAAAAGCACCCCAAAAAAGGTGGGGGGGGGGGGGCGGCAAGTGGCAAGTGGCAGGGGGAGGGGGGCAAGTGGCAGCACCCCTGGGGGGTCTAGGGTCACACAGCTGTGCTGTGGACCCCAGACACCCTAACTGGGGTGATGCAATAAAAGTTCAAAAAAACTACCTTTCCCTTTTTTTTCCCTGCCTATCCCAAACTTTCCCTAGCTGTCCCTATGTACCTGATGGGGTGCTGGGGGCAGAGATCGGGTCCTGGGGGGCACAGATCGGGGTGCAGGCAGCGGTGGCAGACACGTGCAGGCAGCTCCTCTCTCCTCCGGCGCCGGAACACAAAAGGAGGAGGAGAGGGGCGCCTGCCTCTTTTGAATCTGCCGCCGGACCGCCCACAGACCAATCAGAAAGCGATCCTGAGTGGTGATATCACCATCACCACTCAGGATCGCTGGATGGTGATTGGTGGAGTGAAATCACACCACCATCACCATCCTGTTCCGGGTTATCGGGTCTTCAGAGACCCGAATAACCCGGAAACGCAGAAAACCGCAGGTCTGAATTGACCTGCGGTTTTCTGCGATCGCATACATGGGGGGGTCACCGGACCCCCCGACGCATTTGCCCCAAGTGCCTGCTCAATGATTTGAGCAGGAACGGGGTTCCGATCGCCGCCGGCCGCGCGGCGGTGATTGAAAATGCACAGGGCGTACATGTACGCCCTGTGTCCTTAAGTACCAGGGCACAAGGGCGTACCTGTACGCCCTGTGTCCTTAAGGGGTTAAGCACCATACCGATTGCCATGAACTCTCATGTATTTGAGCTGCAATATGCCCTGGTCTTGTGTTTACTTGGAATCTAATGTCACCAGAGCTGCAATTTCAGAATATGTTCTCTATTTGACTTTGCTATTAGATATGGAGATATTTTAGCCCTGTAGCTAATAAGCTAGGCATCTCATCCTATGGACTGTCACTTTGGACTTTTATACTCTAACACATTGGTAGTTTGTTAGTGTCTAGGCTTTGTATTGTTTAATGTATTGTATGCATTTGCCTTAACCCTTTGCCTTGAAGCTAAACAACAAGGCAAAGGAGTCAGCTGGTACCTACTTTTTGTCATTGAGCTCATACATCAAGCTACCAACGGTGAGTCAATTTGCAACACCAGGACGGCTTGCCTTTCAATAGGAGGGTGTGCAGTACCCCAGAGCAAGGGGGTATATGCAGATCATTCATTTGTTATGTAATGAAATGTTATATTACACTATGTATTGCACCCAGTATAGCCATGTATGGATGGCACAGCCAGGGTTCTAATCTAATCCTGGCTTAGCCCTTGTAGGAGATAAGGTGTAGACTGGCTCCACCTTTTACCTCTAGTCTGTCATAGGGGAGTTTGGAAGAGATAGAAAGCTGTGATTTGTGCTCCCTCTTCTTGGGTCCAAAAGCTACAGAGACTCATCAATCTCTGCAAGATCTACAGAAAGAGAGAAGAAGAAAGACATAAGTACTAGAGAACTTAGAATCTGCATTATCGAACATTGGAGTTAGTAAGGTAACCTGCTACCAAAAGTTGTTAAGACTTTATTGCAGTGACGGACACTGTATCGCTCTAAGGACATTACAGTCCCCATTACAAGAGTACAATTGATCGTTATAAATTCTGCAGGAAGAGACTTGAGACAGACAAAGAGGGAATAGGGCCATAACTCCTACCCTTGCCTAAATCCATATATCTTTAACTGGGAAGAAATGCACTGTGTACAGTTGGAACTGTGTTTTTTTCTTATTGTTGGATGTACTACAACTCCTATTTTGAATTTCAGTAAAGAGAGATGTTTACTGACTCCTGCACCATATGTTGGCCACTCTACATGCCCTGCCTTGCACACATACAAACATCATGGGGACCCCGACTACCATCAGACAAAAGCCCCAACATTAGGTTGTGCCTCAGGGGAATAAACTGTATGCCCTACTTTCAGTGCCTGGAGTGAGGAAAGCCATTGTGAGTGACTGTAACAACCAAAGCCACTACCAGTCCCACTCTCTGCTCCGGCTCATTTTGGGCTTGTTGCACTGGCTTTGCTATTGGCGTATTTTCTGACATCCCACAGGAACCTTGGATTGGTGATAGTGGGACTTGATAAATTACCTATGTTCCTAAGATGGGTCGAGCCTGAAGAGGTTTTCATTCTTCTGGATCGGGAACGCGCGACCCCAGATAACGCATTCCCAAATACACGAATACCAGACCTTTACAACTTCCTGTAGTACAAGATAAGGATTCCTTGAGCTGCACACAAATTGGGAAGCAACATCCGATGCAAGAGTTCATACAGATCAGAGCAAGAGCTCTTGACACAAGAGGCATCTTGCAGCAGCACTTAATTTAATTGCACATCTTTACATAAATTATCATATGCCGGAATGGCTGTGTTTTTCCTACACAAATTCTGAATAACAATCTTCTGCTAGTGAAATGACTGGCATACAAACAACTAGATAGAAATTAGAAATACGACGCTAACTCTGGGCATCACGGCTGCTGTAACATGAGTATGGTATAATGCAACATCTAGAGAAAATGAAAACATTGCTGCCATTTACTGATTTATTTCCAGTGCTTCTATACCACCAACATATTCCACGGGTGTGTCATTAATCACATTGGTCATTTAATCCAATCTCCTTTTGTTTATTGCAGATGGTAGATCTAATTGGTTGCAGATTGCAGCCTCCTATTTATGATGAGGGTTTTATGCTTTGAACAATCCATAGGACTATATTACACTTGCGCTTGGAAGCATGTGTAATAGCAGAATTAGAGCCATTGACAATAAGCTAATCACAAAATACTCCCTACTGTGACCCCCCCCCCCCCCCCCAGTGCCACCATCAGCAGAAATTAAATATTATCCACGTCTCATTTAAAGCAGTGGGTTGTCTGTATAATGCAGGATAGGACAGGTCCTCCAGTGCGAGAGATGCTCTTTGTAAACATTCTCCACTTTGGTCAAGAGAGGAGGATTCCGAACAAGGGACAGCCATCTATTAAACAGTTTTCCGAGATTTTGATATTGATGGCCTATCCTCAGGAGAGGTTATCAATATCAGATTAGTGATGGTCCGACTCTCAGACTCCCTAACGATCAGCTGTTTGAAGAGGCCACGGCCAGTGACACCAAGTTCATTAGTCACGTGGCCTAGGTGCAGCTCTTCAAGTGAATAGGCCTGGGCTGTGAGACTGCAAGCAGGTGCAAAACCATAATGTTAATTATAACAAATCAGACACAGAACATAATGGGGGTCAATTATTAAGACCGTTTTTTTTAGACGCCAGTCTTAATAACCCCTATATCTAGTGGTGGATCCATCGAAGTTATGAAAAGAGGAAGGCCTCTACATAACTTTGGCGCATCCAGCGCCAGTCTAAATATAAGCCAGCTTCTTAGCTGGCTTACATTTAGAGCATTTTCTACACCTACAAACTAAAATGTATACAACAATACCCATTTTAATTTAACACATGGCTGAGAAATGATATGCCGTCTGCCGGACTCCCGCCTTCACAGCTCCTCATCTGCCATCGGAATTTAAAGGCCGCTAGACGTGACTGGACTGAAAAACACCAGCAGAACACTAAACTAAAAACAAACAGCAGCACAGGGAAGGGAGGGCGGGATAATCTGGCTTCGAGGAAGACAAAACAGAAGAAGGTGGGCAAGATTTAAATACGCCTCAAACAGTGTTGGACTGGGGTGCATAGGGCACACCAAATGAGTTTATTCTGAGGGCCCACCCTCCTTCTATGCAAAAATATCATGTGTTCAGTTTAGGGCTGTTTCTGGTATCGAATTTTTGATACCCAATCGATACTTTGTCTGGTATCGACCTCGATACCGGGATTTGCCATTTTTCAATACTAGGCTTCGCTATTGCGCAGTCTAGTATCAGAGAACATGGAGCGCGCTGCTCTCAGCGCACTCTGTGTTCTCCTCTGCAGCACTATTTAACTGGGACTGTATGTTACGGCTGAAGGAAGGGAAGTTATTTACATGAGACTTAAAGTTGGAGGTGGCTGGGGCAGGGTGGTGTTATTTACATAGGACTATATAATGAAGGTGGCTGTGGGAGGGAGTGATATTATTTACATGGGGCTGAATGTTGGAATGGGCTGTGGGAGGGATTGATATTATTTACATAGGACTGCATGTTGGCTGGGGAGGGGGTGATTTTATTTACATGAGACTGTATGTTGAAGGTTTTTGGGGGAAGGAGTGATGTTATTTACATGGGACTGAATATTGAAGGGGTGATGTTCTTTACATGGGACTGTATGTTGAAGGCGGCTGGGGAGTGGGTGATGTTATTTACGTGGAACTGTATATTGGAGGGGGCAGGAGAGATGGTGTGATGGTATTTACATGGGACTATATGGTGGAGGGAGGGAAATAATGTTATTTACATGGGACTGTATGGTGGAGGGGCTGAGGGATTATAATTTCTGAGGACACTAAATGGAGGAATATAACTACAGGGAGCACTGCTGGGGGTATTATAAATACTGGGGGCCCTTAAGGGTGAGCATTATAACAGTAGGGGGCGATATAAATACTGGAGGCACTCTAGGGGCATTATAACAGTAGGGGGAGATATAATGCTCACCCTTAAGGGCCCCAGTATTTATAACAGTAGGGGGCGATATAAAGACTGGGGGCACTGTGGGGGCATTTTAAATCCAGGGGACATTAGGCGTTCTTATTAATATTGGGGGCTCTTTATTACCACTGGGGGAACAATAGGGGGGCCTTATTTATACTTGAGGCTCTGTAAGGGCATTAATACTGGGCGGCTCTTCTACTAATGGAGGCACTCTTGGGGAGCGTTATCACAGTTGGGGGTACTGTAGGGGCAGTATTACTAATGAGGGCATTCTAGAAGGGAATTACTATTGGTGGGAATATGAGGAGCACTATTACTATGGGAAGGATTAGAGTACTTTCAAACTAGCGTTTTTGTTTTCCGGTATTGAGTTCTGTCACAGGGGCTCTATACTGGAAAAAAAACTGATCAATTTGATCTTAATGCATTCTGAATGGAGAGCATTCCGTTCAGTATGCATCAAGATGCATCAGTTCAGTCCCTCTTGCGTTTTTTGGCCGGAGAAAATACCGCAGCATGCTGCAGTTTTCTCTCCGGCCAAAAATCCTGAACACTTGTCGGAATTCTGGATCCGGCATTAATTTCCATTGAAATGCATTAATGCCGGATCCGGCCCAAAGTGTTCCGGAAAAACGGTTCTGGTTTTGCAGTCTGTGCATGCGCAGACCTTTAAAAATGAGAGAAAAAAAAGAAATACCGGATCCGTTTTTCCAGATGACAACCGGAAAAACGGATCCGGTATTGCAATGCATTTGTGAGACGGATCCGGATCCGTCTCACAAATGCATCTGTTTGAGTGCCGGAATCCTCTGCCGCAAGTGTGAAAGTACCCTCATCTGTATGGCACTCATTTTTCTTCAGGATAGTATATGTGGGTAGAGATGGCCTTGCGGTTCGCCCTGTGGTTGTTTCGCAGCGAACTTTGCGTGTTCGCGATTCGCCGAACATGCGAACATATGGAGATATTCGCGCCCGCCATATTTTTTTACATTGTGAAGAACTTTGACCCATGACACATCCATCAGGTGGTACAGGACAGCCAATTGAGACGTTTCAGCACATGGACATACCCCCTACCTCATAAATAAACCTGATCTGGCCGCCATTTTACATTCAGTCTTTTGCCAGTGTAGGGAGAGGTTGCTGTGTGGAGCAGGGACAGACTGTTAGGGACACCAAACGCTAGCTAATAGGGCCACAAAAGTCCTTTTAAGGACTAGTATAGGTGTGCTATCGATAGGTGTGACATACAGAGGGGTGTAATATAATTATAATATATAATATACTTCTATTTTACTTTCTAACATTATAGTGCATTGTATTATGCAGCAGTTGTGTGCGGTTCTCATGCGATACTGCAGCCACACAAAGTGCCATATGCTATTGGAACCAATAATTTCTACTGGTGTGATTTACCAGTTGCCCCCCCAAAAAACTGATTGAAGCAGGGGTGCTATATACCCATTATATACTTTCTATATAGTGCATTTAGGTAGTGCAGCATTTGTTGGCGGTTTTGCTGCATTACCGCATCTACACAGAGTGACAAACGCTATTGGAACCAATAATGTCTACTGGTCCGCAAGGACGTTCAGCGCAGCAGGGGGGGATGGTGACTGATAAGCGCACTCGCCTAGCTCACGACAGTGTGGACTACCTCACATTTCTAAAAATGAATGGGGCATGGATCTCGGAGGAATTCAACACATGTGATGAGTCGACCACGTTTGATTGAATTTCCTCATGACAGCCCACAAATATCCGCCACCACCCAGAACAAATCATGGTCCCTGTCTTAGGTAAATACAGCGGCATAAAAGGCCTTTTATGTGCGTTGAATGGCTAATTTTTGTGGCCTGTACTGGCCGACAGTTACATTTTTATCCTGTGACCACCTAATGTCCCTCCAGCCACAGAATCCTACAAAGTTGTGTGCTGTCAGGTAAATGCCTATTGGCTAATTTTTGGGGCCTGTACTGGCAAGTTCTCAGAACAATACTTAGTGCACCAATCACTAATATCTCATGAGACCTTATAAAATGTGAAGTGTGTACCGTAAAAAAAAAAATCGCATCATTAGGGATTTTCGCGATGGTGCTTTTTTTTAAACACTCAATCTGCATATACAGCAATTGTTCTAACATGCATGTGAAATGTAATCAAATACACTGCTTTAATGTCAAATTACTTACAGTGAGAAGTTCTTCCTCAACGTTGCGAAAATTGTTGCCAACCATCTTTTCTGATTGCATCCAACTTCGGTCTGGTGAAAACCAGTTGCTGTAGTAGGCCACGCCTATTTTACGCATACGCGAAAATTTTATTGCTGATATTTCGCATAAAAAATAAATAATGAATGGAGATCTCAAATTTGAATAATACATCTGGTATGTCACTATCCATGTTGTGGAACTATTTGTGCACTTCTAGTAATTATTTGGTGGCTGCAAATATGACCAGAAGGTTTTTCAGGTTCGCCTGCCATTCAAGTCTATGGGGCCCGCTGCGAACACACGGTTCGTGAACATTTTGAGTTGAGCTAATGATAAATCTGGCCCTCAGTTTTTGGTCAGTGATTTCCATCAGGGATTGTGAGCAAAACGCAGAGTTGAAGAAAAAGCTGTATTCGTACCCAAGTGAGTGGACCAGTATGCACCAACACTGGGAAAGTGTAGAAGAGAACTGGGAACAGATTTCTGTCAAGACATGCTTGAATCTGATCGAGAGCATGCCCAGAAAGATTCAGGCAGTGTTGAAAGCCAAAAGGTGGATTTACAAAATAATAAAAATAAATAATAAAAATAAAAATTTAGAATTTTAGGAACAAAACAGTAAGAATGTAGTTACATGACAAGAATCTGCATAACTAATCATATGCTAAACAGCTGCAAGTCCAATTTTTTTATGAGATAGCCAAGACGATTTCCATAGTAAAATTCCAGCTGAACTTTAGTAGATTATATCAGCCCCTTGTGCACTGAACAAAAAGGTAAGTCCTTTGGTAACAAAACAATAATTGCTGTTCCAGCACTCCAATGTAGTTGTTGTTTTGCTTATTTCTTTATTCGTGGTAACAAAATTGTTGCATGTAGACAAAACCTTACACTCCAACACAAGTTTACGCGTTTCAGACACTTAGTCATAACTGACCAGTAGCTGACCTCCGCTCGACATTCTTAAGGATTTAGAGACCACATGCGGCTGTTTCCGATGGTGGGTACCAGGCCTGCCCTGAACCTAAGGTTGCCCTCCCGGACAGATTTTCTGGGGGTAGGGACAATTTCATTTGGTTAAAGGGAATCGTGTAAATTATACTTTAAGCTGCGTCCATACTCTTCTGGGGATAAGTGTCAACGTGTGGGTATGATAATTTCTTTGCTTAAGGATGATGCACAATCTTAGGCTTTTTCTCTGCCGACCGGATCACCGTCCCTCCAGTCGGTAGATGAATGTTTTAGAGCCTTGGGTCTTATTTATGATGACCCGGAGTGGATCTCTCAGGCTGAGACCAAGTTACGTGGTTTACGGCAGGGAAAGCGCTCTGCAGAGATCTATTGCTCTGAATTTAGGAGATGGGCTACGGATATGGAGTGGAATGATCCTGCTCTGCGTAGCCAGTTCTGTCAGGGTCTATCTGAGAGGCTGCAGGACGCGTTGGCCTTTCATGAAAAACCCGAGTCATTGGAAGAAGCCATGTCCCTTGCTGTACGTCTGGATAGACGCCTGAGGGGGAGATCTAAGGGTCCTCATCCTCAGGACATACAGTACTGTCAAATAAGGTGGCGGCTTTGTTACGGCATACAAGGGAATGCTCCAAACTCCCTAACGGAACCTCACGACTAGCTGCTAGCAGACAAATAGCAAACGCACCCAAGCGGCTTACACTCCTAGCAATCAGTCTCTAACAGCATACAGTGAATCCCCCCAAGAACGAGACGAGGCTCTGTGTTGAGGGTCAAGCAGTGGACAGCCAGAGCTGTGTGTTTATTGTTCTTATACACATTCTTACAGATTAGTACCACCCACAGGGTTTTGTAAGACAACCAGTAAACACGTACAATACACTCAGACACTCCCACACAAAATCCTCCCCTCTGCCTGTGATACAATTACCTCACAAAATAGGTTAATGTAATTATCACAGGCAGGAGAATACACAGTTTTATACAATGTCTTCTGTCCTGGAGACAATTGGGGAGTAATTCAATTATCTCTCAATCGCCAATACACACGTGGGGACAATAGGACAGAAATCACTATTCAAATATACAATGTCACAACCATTACAGTAAACATATACATTTAACATATCCCCTTCGGTCTGAGTGCATTCAATTATTAGGTGAATGGCACTCAGACTACACGAATACAATTCAATTGCCATGGAGTTTAAGTTTAGCATGGGCTGATGAGAGGGCCCATAATCCTGGGGCAAGAGGCTGGCAACCAGGCTTCTCCAGCACCCAGTGGCAAGGTTGGATTCGCCACAGGCTTCCTTTTACACTTATGGTAAAGAGACACCTGTGGTTACGCCTTGTGAGGAGCCTATGCAGTTTGGGGGACTGCTGGTAAGTCATATGAAAGGACTCTGTTTTTGTTGTGAAAAGAAGGGACATTTCGTGAATTTTTTGTCCGTATATTCAGCATCAATGTGTAAACAAAACAAAAAAAACGCTTAATCCCAAAATTGCTATTGGTGGTGTGGGTGGGGAGGAAGAAAACTTACTTTTGTCATTTACTGGTAGTACCCGATTTCTCCTGTCTGCCGAGGTGGCACTAGAGTCTAAAACTGTGGAAAATTGAGGTATTTATCGATAGTGGGGCTGGGGTTAACCTGATTGATAGACAGTTTGTTCGTTGACTACTAGTGCACTACAGAGAAGCATTTCTGTCTTTGCAATAGATTCTGCACCTCTTACCCAAAAATGCCTGTCGCAGGTGGTAATTGACATCTATTTAAGAGTGGGTGATTTCCATCAGGAATCTATCTCATGTTATGTGTTGGAGGGTTTGCCTGCTCCAATGGTTTTGGGCTTACCATGGTTAAGCAAACAACCCTACCATCGACTGGCAAGCGAGACAGATTCTTGAGTGATTTTTGCACTGACAACTGTCTTAATGCGTCTTTCTCTGTGGTCACCACTAACTGTACCCTCATTCATTTCCAAATTTTCAGATGTGTTTTCCGATAGTGGTAACCAGGAGTTACCCCCGCATCGGGAGTATGATTGTCCCGTCAATCTTATTCCCGGAGCTAAACTACCCAAATCTCGGTTGTATAATCTTTCGGAGGCAGAAAGAAAGGCTATGCGAAAGTATATCACCGAGAGCTTTGCGAAGGGTCATATCAGACCATCCAAATCCCCAGTCATATCTGCACTATATCCTAAAGTTGAGGCTAAGGTGTTGGAGGCCCAAGAGGATGCTCCGGACTCTTGTCCTCCAGGGAAATTGTTTGTTCCTTCAGACTTGCGTCTTAAGGTTTTGGAGGAACATCACTGTACTGTCTTGGCTGGACACCCTGCGTAGGTGTGTTGAGGACTGTCAGCCTGTTGTACCTGTGCTTGTGCTAAGTTGACACATACTCGGCCTTCTGGATCTCTTCTGGATCTCTTCTTCCGTTACCAATCCGGTCCAGACCTTGGACGCATTTGTCTATGGACTTTATCATGGATTTACCAAATTATTCGGGAAAAACAGTGATACTGGTGGTAGTTGATCGGTTTAGAAAAATGGCGCTTTTTTATAGCATTATCTGCTCTACCTAATGTCAAGACTCTTGCACAGGTGTTTGTCGATAACATCGTGAAACTACATGGCATTCCCTGGGATGTGGTGTCTGATCGGGGGACTCCGTTTGTTTCCAGACTCTGAAAAGTGTTCTGTACTCGACTGGGGGGTACAATTGTCCTTTTCTTTGGCTTTTCATCCTCAGTCGAACGGACAGACGTAGCGCACTAATCAGAATCTGGAGACTTACTTGAGATGTTTTGTTTCGGAGAACCAGGAGGAGTGGTCTTCATTTTTGTCGTTAGCTGAATTTGCCATTAATAACCATAGACAGGAGTCTACTGATAAGTCGCCATTTTTTGGGGCGTATGGAGTCCATCCACAGTTTGGCACATTCTCTGGTTCTCAAACTTCCGGTATTCCTGAGGATGAATGATTTTCCTCTTCTTTGTCTTCGATTTGGCGGAAAATTCAAAATAACCTGAAAAAGATGGGCAATAGGTATAAGCATGTGGCTGACAGGAGATGTACAGTATGAATGGTCCAGACCTGAGAGTGGGTGATTCTGTGTGGCTGTCTGCAAGAAACATTAAGCTTAAGGTACCTTCTTGGAAGTTGGGCCCAAGATTTATTGGTCCATAAAAGATCACTGCCATTGTTAACCCTGTAGCCTTCCGTCTTGAACTTCCTCAGGCTTTGAAAATTCATAATGTATTTCATAAGTCGTTGTTGAAGAGATGTGTTGAACTTGTTGAGCCGTCCTTCTTGCCTCTCGCTCCTGTCATGGTGGACGGTAATTTAGATTGTGGACTCAGCAGGATTGTGGACTCCCGAGTTCTTCGTAGATCCCTCCAGTATCTTGTCCACTGGAAGGGTTACGGACCAGAGGAGAGGATGTGGGTTCCAGCAGCCGATGTTAATGCAAATCGTCTGGTGAAGGCCTTTTACACAGTACATCCTGATAAGGTTGATCCTGGGTGCCCGGAGGTCACCCGTAGAAGGGGGGGGGGGGGGTACTGTCACGGTCCCTCAGGTGACTTATGTCAGGAAATAGAGGAGATTGGCTGAGCGTGGCGGAATCAACAGCCTCCTTGATTTCTCTTGACTCAGTGTTGATATGGTTAATGACTACTTCCCTTTTCTCAGCTGTTGCTCAGTGGTCATCACTTCTACCCTTTATAGTCTCACCCGACCCTTCTGACTATGCGGTTGATAGCTTAATTTGGGTTTAGCTGAGTTGGTGTGAGATCCTCTCTGGTGTTCATGTTCTTCCATGTCTACAGAAGTTAAGTGTCACGTTTGTTTGTATTTGTTATATTCCCTGTTGTTGTATCTGGGCCTGAAACAGAGACTTCCATTCGTCCGGAGAGGAATGGGTTGTCTTTGGTCCTATACTTATTCCAGGGCCTTAAAGGGAAATCAGGGCTTAGGTATCCTGCTTATGAATATTCCTACCTTCAAGGTACATTCATATTGATAGGTAGTCAGGGCCCGGATTAGGGTTGTCTAGGACCTGTTTCTTTCCTAGTTTCCAGGCTCAGTTACTGTTCGCCTTTGCTCCTGTGTTCAGTGTGGAGTTTCCCCCCCACACTGATCGTGACACCCAGGCAGTGAGTCTAGGCCTGAGAGCTGGATTATATCTGGACATGAAATGCTGGTGCTTGTGAGTAGCTTGCTGTGGTGAACTTCAGTGCTGACAGTACCGTATCTAGGATAGTTAGGCTAAATGCGCATGATCAGATTTGCGTGCGGAAAATCCGCACTGTAGGTCATGTACATTGTATTCTATGAGAATTTGAAATTCTCAATACACACGATGTGGATTTTTACCTGCGGTGCGGATTTTAAAATCTGCAGCATGTCAATTTATTTTATTTTTCCTGACCGGATTTTCAGATTGACCGCATGGATTTGCCTGCGGACACCTGCGGATTTCAGTGCGGATTTCCGCACATGAATTCTGAATGTGTGCATGTACCCTTAGTAAAAACACTGTGTAGTTAGTGCTCAGACGAGCAGGATTTGTTTGTGTTTTGCCTGAAATGTAAAGGCCCTTTATTTTTTCTTGAAACCACAATAAAGTGGAACTTTGGACTTAATCCCGTGTGTCACTGTCTCTGACTGTCCGCAAGCCGGCCAGTCCTTCCTCTATCAGAGCTAAATCCCACATATGGTGGAGGATGCGGCACAGTCTTAAAGAGAGACTTTGCTGCATAACATTCAAAATGGATGAGCTGCTCAAACAACTGTTACAGTCTAATGCTAGCCTCCAGCAGGTTGCTGCCAACCAAATACAGATCATTGCATCCCTGCAAGAAGCCAGCACCACCCAGCGACGGGTACATGAGGAAGCCATGCGTGCCCAGGAGGAAACTAATTCCTTGCTAGTGGAATCCAACAGACTGGCCTTAAAGGAACAGCAGCAGATTAACCGGCAGCTGCAGGAGCAAATACAGACTTTGGCGGAGAGAGACCAGAGGCCTCAAGGGCCGCTTCTAACAGTTCGTGTTGCAGTACAGACCTCCTTGCAGAAGATGACCCCCACTGATGACATCGAGGCTTACCTCATAATGGGAGAAGTTACCTGCAGACCAGTGGGCTGATGTGGTGACTCCTTTCCTAACTGGAGAATCGTAAAAGGCCTACTTTGACCTGAGCGAGCAGGATGCCAAGGACTATGTTAAGTTAAAGGGTGAAATCCTTGCCCGTCTGTGGGTCAACATGAATGTCTATGCGTGACGGATGCACAATTGGACTTATTCAGAGCACCTACCTGCTCGGTTGCAGATACATGACCTTATTCACCTGGTGCGAAAGTGGCTGCAACCAGAGGAGTCAACCCCTGCACAGATCATGGAGAGAGTGGTGCTAGACAAGTACATCCATTCCTTACCTCCTAGGATCCAGAGCTGGTCGGTCAAGGAGACTCAACAGATGCTAGGCAGCCCCAGATGGGCTCTTCCATTATGTCTGCTTACCCTTTGGGTTACATGGGGCTCCAGCGACTTTTCAAAGATTAATGGACATAGTCCTTAAACCTCATCGTCGGTATGCTTCAGCATATTTGGACAACATCATTATCTTTAGTGATGATTGGGAGAGCCACTTACCGAAAGTACAAGCCGTAGATGATTCTCTGAGCTGCAGGGTTAACAGCAAACCCTAAAAAGTGTACTTTGGGCCTGGAGGAAGCACTTTACCTGGGGTATAGTATAAAATAGATAGACCAGGCACTCAATATATATTACTATATCGAGATATTTATTCCACACAGTGAAAGAATGGTAAAAGTTATAATACACCTAAATGATAAAATATATACTGTGACAGCAACAACAATGACAATTAAAGCAGCAATAACAATTATGGCAGCAATATTACATGCAACAGTGTATCACAAGTAGCAAAAAGGTAGTAAAAGGGTAATAAATCGCAATCGGTAGCGATGTTTGGATCCAAAATAAATCGCATGTGTATCTGTGGAATTAGGTTGATAGCAAAAATCGCAGCATGAATAGCAGCGTAACTAGTTCCTTGCAGAGAACCATAAGGTGAGCTCCGAATCCAGGAAATTTGAATAAAGACCGTTCCGCTCCTACCTCATAAGGCTATAGAAAAGGTTAGTGGTTCACCGATCCTTTCGGTCTTTGCAAACTGACCCCAGGTACAAGACAGTAAGCGCTCGTGGCGGTGTCCCACTCACTTGCGCAATATTACCTTGGTCTAGTCGCTTTGTTCCTCTGAGGTATTAGTGAGTAAGTCCAATCAGTGAGTAAGTCCGTAACAGCTGACTCTGAGTGCAGTCTCGTCAGCGTACTTGGTACAATCGGGTGCTGTATTTGCGGAGCTCTTACTTCAGAGGTCTATTCCGATCCAGGGGAGATTTTTCCAGCATGCCGGTACAAGGTTCGTCCCATACACGTTTCGGGGGTGTGTCCCTTCCTCAGTGGTGACCTTGTATCACTTCCCCTCCTCCTTTTATCGTGCAATCATAGAAAGTTTCAAAGGCTGGACCGGAATGGTGAGGATACTTTGGTGAATACAAAAACCTGGATTTGCTGAGCTGCGATTCTTATGCGTTTCACATGCGGTTTGTTTTTAAAATGCGTTTTTTATGCCAACACTGCTTAAAAACAATTCATAAAACAATCAATGTTAAAAAATATAAAATTCCAATAAGATAGATGGTGAAAATATCAATTACACTTCAATTTTGTGCTAAGATGAGTTCCAATGCAGTGATGTAGGCAAAGGAGCTATGACCAGATTGTTGTTTATCTGATTGATCCAGATGTCATTACCATACAACAATTTTACTCAATTAATGAGATATTCATTCAGTCTGGGGACATTTGGATTCTCTGATATGTGTCCAACTTGTGTGTATCAAAAAATGTTCGACATCATATTACAAACCACACTCACAGGAATCCAAATAATTCCCAGTCTGCATTTAACCCATTCGGGGCTAGAGAGCCAAAATCGAAAATGAATTTCGATTCTAATCTGGACATCTTTTTTATAAGATCGCCCCCGTACAGTAGGATTTTCATAGCCCCGACGTATGTTGGCCACATGTTCAGAGACTCTTTTTTTTTAAAAAGTCTCTTTGTGCGGCCAACATACTGTTTGTTGCAGGGGCATGTCAACAGATAAATAACACCCTTGCTATTGCAAGTCAAAAATGTTTTTCTCTCATGTGAATAGCCATTAGCAGTAGAAGTGGCCTTCACAGTTTTTTTCGAAAAATTTGTTAACTTGCAGTTTGGGCATGAATTACATCTGTAGAACCCCTCGAAACATAACCAATTTTTATCTTTCTTTTGATTCAGTCTTTTGACTGTGGGGGCGATCTTGACGCCCAGATTATCGGCACGTGTATATATTATGGTGGGTTTTGTTGGTAACATAGGTCCTATAATTTTATCCTTTAATAAAAAGGACCAATGTTTAGTGATACTGGCTTCCACTTTTTTATACTGAGTGTTGAAAGGTAACACAAGTTGGCTTCTTTCCTATATATTCAGATCATCCTGAGGTCCTGTCTCTTTTTCTACAAAGAAATCTTTACAATCCAAATTTTTTACTTTATTTAAAGCTCCCTCAATACATTGATTTGAGTAGTTCTTATCCACAAACTGCTGTTTTAAAACTTCAGCCTCATTCATAAATGTCTCATTAATTGTGCAATTTCGCTTGAGGCGTCTGAATTGGCTTACAGGAACATTCATCAGCCACCTTGGGAGGTGGCAACTGGAATGTAATATAAAATTATTCTTAGCCGTAGGTTTGTGGTAAGTACTACAGATCAATTTCCCTGCCTCAATATTAATATTCAAATCTAAAAATTCAATATGAGTTTTACTAGTGTTAGATGTAAAATGGAGGTTCAGGTCATTACAATTAATCTCGGATAAAAACGAATTCAATGCCAAGTCTGATCCCGTCCATATAAAAACCACATCGTCTATGTACTGCTTCCAGAACGAGTGGTAAATGGCAGAGGAGTGGTAAAGCCTTCAATAAATAAAGTTGAGGCTATCCAACAGTGGCCACATCCTGTCACCAAAAAGCAGGTGAAAGCTTTTTTAGAAATTGTGGGGTACTACCACAATTTTATTCCTCACTTTGCCAGTACAGCAACCCATTACCAGACCTTAAGGGAATTAGGTCTGTCATGGTCAAATGGAGTGCCGAGGCTGAAAGGGCGTTCCAAGAATTAAAAGTGGCTCTATGTAAACAGCCAGTCCTAGTCACACGAGACTTCAGAAAACAGTTTGTGGTCCAGACTGATGCGTCTGATGTAGGGCTAGGTGCAGTCCTGTCACAGGAGGTTGGCGGTGAGGAACCTCCTGTGACATATCTGAGCAGGAAGCATACTCCCACTGGGAAAAATTACAGCATTGTTGAACGGGAGTGCTTAGCAATGAAGTGGGCCTTGGAATCTCTTAAGTATTACCTGTTGGGGAGCCACTTTAGGTTGGTCACCGACCACTCTTCACTTACGTGGATGTGCCAGCAAAAAGAGAGAAATGCACCAGTGACAAGGTGGTTTCTCACTTTTCAAAACTTTAACTTTTCTGTTGAGCACAGAGCAGGGAAGCTACAAGGAAATGCAGATGCTCTGTCCAGGACACATTGTCTGATAGCTAAAAGTGTCCGACCCCACAGGTTCAAACAGAGTGGGAGGGTATGTGAGACAGTGAAAGGAAGATTAATTAATGGCAGGTACTTTCCCCCCAGAATCCTGTCATATGCAGCTTAAGCTCCAGCGGAGTGCCCAGTATGTAGCGGAAAGCCCACGCTTTCCTGAGGTGGCTTTGTAGAAAAGCCGGTATAGGGCCTGGAGTTTTGGATTGGGGAAGAGTTGGGCGGGTTTCCCAATCCACAGTCCACTTCTGGTAAGAGATCTAGCCTACTGCCTGCAGCAGTTGTATAAAGAGAACCCAGGCAGTGAGTCTGGGCCTAAAAGCTGGATGATATCTGGACGTGATATGCTGGTGCTTGTGAGTAGCTTGCTGTGAGAGAAACTTCAGGGCTGACAGTGCCGTATCTAGGACAGTTAGTGAAACACTGTTTAGTCAGTGCTCAGATGAGCAGGATTTGTTTTGTGTTTTGCCTGAAATGTAAAGGTCCTTTATTTTTTCTTGAAACAACAATAAAGTGGAACTTTGTTTGGACTTGATCTCGTTTGTCACTGTCCACAAGCCGGCCAATCCTTCCTCTATCAGAGCTAAATCCCACTATAAATATACATATATATATAATATATATACACATACACACTATGTACAGTGTGTACACCATATTTTTCGGATTACAAAATGCTTCTTCCCCCTCCCCCTAATGAGGGGGAAAAATGGCAGTGTGTCTGTGTCTTATAGTCCAAATGCTAATGACTGCTTCCATTATGGATGCAGTCATTGGTGTGCAAATGGCACAGGGATCAGTGAGGGAAGCACTGCTCCGGCTGTACTCACCCTCCATGGTCTCAGGCATATAGTGTCAGGACATAGTGCACGTAGGCATGCACTATAACCTGACGCTGTGCGACATCAGGTCCCAGTGCAGCGTAGGCCAGAAGACCAGGTAGCGGAGAGTCCTTGAACTGTAGAGTGGCAGTGTCATCCGAAGAAAGCGAGGTAAGTTTTTATTTTTTGATGTGTGATCTGACATCTGATGGGTCTGATCTGAGGCTGATGGAGCTTGGGGGTCTGATTTTGGGGTCTGATCTAAGGTTTGATGAAGAATGGGGGTCTGATCTGAGGTCTGATGAAAAATATTTTTTCCTTATTTTCCTCCTGAAAATATTTTTTCCTTATTTCCTTCCAATTTGCATCTTATAGTCAGAACAATATGGTATATATATATATATATATATATATATATATATATACACACACAGTACAGACCAAAAGTTTGGACACACCTTCTCATTCAAAGAGTTTTCTTTATTTTCATGACTATGAAAATTGTAGATTCACACTGAAGGCATCAAAACTATGAATTAACACATGTGGAATTATATACATAACAAAAAAGTGTGAAACGACTGAAAATATGTCATATTCTAGGTTCTTCAAAGTAGCCACCTTTTGCTTTGATTACTGCTTTGCACACTCTTGGCATTCTCTTGATGAGCTTCAAGAGGTAGGTGTGTCCAAACTTTTGGTCTGTACTGTATATATATGATAAAGTAAAGAGTTGATTTGCATAGGGGAAATAGGAAAATGTCCACAAATGTACGGACTTCAAAGTACCCCTGCTCCAGGGTACTACACAGACAAAGCAGAGCTAGAGAGTATTCAGAGGAGGTCAACTAAATAGATAACTGGAATGGGTGGACTACAGTACCCAGAAAGATTATCAAAATTAGGGTTATTTAGTGTAGAAAAAAGAGGACTGAGAGGAGATCTAATAACTATGTATAAATATATCAGTGGTCAGTATAGATATCTCTCCCATTATCTACACTGAACAAAAATATAAACGCAACACTTTCGGTTTTGCTCCCATTTTGCATGAGCTGAACTCAAAGATCTGAAACATTTTCTACGAACACAAAAGACCCATTACTCTCAAATATTATTCACAAATCTGTCTAAATCTGTGTTAGTGAGCACGTCTCCTTTGCCGAGATAATCCATCCCACCTCACAGGTGTGGCATATCAAGGTGCTGATTAGACAGCATTAATATTGCACAGGTGTACCTTAGACTGCCCACAATAAAAGGCCACTCTGAAATGTGCACAGTTTTGCCTTACTGGGGGTGAGGTCAGAAAACCAGTCAGTATCTGGTGTAGCCACCATTTGCCTCACGTAGTGCAACACATCTCCGTTGCCTAGAGTTGATCAGGTTGTTGATTGTGGCCTGTGGAATGTTGGTCCACTCCTCTTCAATAGCTGTACGAAGTTGCAGAATATTGGCAGGAACTGGAACACCACGCTGTTGTATACGCCGATCCAGAGCTCCCCGAACATGCTCAATGGGTGACATGTCCGGTGAGTATGCTGGCCATGCAATAACTGGGATGTTTTCAGCTTCCAGGAATTGTGTACAGATCCTTGCAATATGGGGCTGTGCATTATCATGCTGCAACATTAGGTGATGGTCGTGGATAAATGGCACAACAATAGGCCTCAGGATCTCATCACGGTATCTCGGTGCATTCAAAATGCCATCAATAACATGCACCTGTGTTTGTTGTCCATGACCTACGCCTGCCCATACCATAACCCCACCGCCACCATGGGCCACTGGAAACACAACGTTGACGTCAGCAAACCGCTCAGCCACACAACGCAACACATGCTGTCTGCCACCTGCCCTGAACTGTGAAAACCGGGACTCATCCATGAACAGAACACCTCTCCAACGTGCCAGATGCCATCGAATGTGAGCATTTGCCTACTCAAGAAAACTGAAGCCAGGTCCAGACCCCGATAAGGACGACGAGCATGCAGATGAGCTTCCCTGAGACGTTTTCTGAAAGTTTGTGCAGAATTTCTTTGGTTATGCAAACCGATTGTTGCTACACCTGTCTGGGTGGCTGGTCTCAGACGATCATGGAGGTGAACATGCTGGATGCCTGGAGGTCCTGGGCTGGTGTGGTTACATGTGGATTGCGGTTGTGAGGCTGGTTGGATGTACTGCCAAGTTCTCTGGAACACCTTTGGAGATGGGTTATGGTAGAGAAATGAACATTCGTTGCACTGGCAACAGCTCTGGTAGAGATTCCTGCAGTCAGAATGCCAATTGCACGCTCCCTCAAACGTTGCGACATCTGTGGCATTGTGCTGTGTGATCAAACTGCACATTTCAGAGTGGACTTTTATTGTGGGAAGTCTACGGCACAGCTGTGTAATTATACACCGAAAGTGTTGCGTTTATATTTTTGTTCAGTATATTTATCCCCAGGACTGTGACTGTGATGAAGGGACATCCTCTGCGTCTGGGGGAAAGAAGGTTTGTACACAAACATAGAAGATTCTTTACGGTAAGAGCAGTGAGACTATGGAGCTCTCTGCCTGAGGAGGTGATGATGGTGAGTTCACTAAAAGAGTTCAAGAGGGGCCTGGATGTATTTCTGGAGTGTAATATTACTATAGTTACTAGAGATGGGTTGTTGATCTAGGGAGTTATTCAGATTGCCTGATTGGAATTGTGAAGGAATTTTTTGTCCCTAAAATGAGGAATATTGGCTTCTACCACAGGTTTTTGTTTTTTTTGTTTTGACTTCCTCTGGATCGGTTTAATCAGCAGCAGTATGGCCTCATGCACAGGGCCATTGCCGACTATGGCTCGTATTGTATCCCACAAACAGCGGGTCCGCAATATGCAGGCACTGGCCGTGTACTCGCCGCATAACGGATGTGGACCCATTCACATGGGATGGGTCCACAATCTGGAAGGTTCGATGCAGAACGAAGGCACGGAAGCACTACGGGGTGCTTCTGTGGGGTTTCTCTCTGTGCCTCCGCACTGTAAAAAAATAGAACTTGTTCTATTTTTTTGCAGTGCGGATGGCTCACGGACTCATTCAACTTGAATGGGTCTGGATTAATCGCGGCCGTGTGCATGAGGCCTATGTCTGACTCTGTTTAATAGGGTTGATCCTGCAGTCAGGTGTTTGTAATGATCAGAAAAACTATGGAAAAAATCAAAACGGATGTTAACAAGTCCATAATTTTACTGTGATTAAGACGCTTTCTTAAAGTGCAAACATATAAAATTTACTAACATAAAAAATAACAAGAAAGTCAGTCCAATTTCCATTAGTTCCTAAACACTACAATGTCCTATAGTACACAAGGCCAAGCTGGCACAAGGATGTTAGCATTTTAATGATAACAAAATACAAATTCCCATGTGGGAAGTGTGGTATTGGAATTATTGATGAAACAATAAAAGATACAATGACGAACCTCAGGGATAAACAATGAAATGTGTATACTACAGCTCTAGAGAAAATATCTGGCAGGATCCCACTAATATAAACAGACCCTTTAATTGTGTCCTTGGCAAAAAGGTAGAGAATTTTAGCTATTCATAAGGTAACCAGTGAATACAGGGTTCTTTTGCAATTTCCATAATAGTCATTTTATCTGTGGAGCTTGCAATGAAAATTCAGATAGTATGTACCGCATAAAACAGAGCAGAATTGGTTTCGGGCAACGGTATCACATTGTTATTTTATAATGAGCCAATGGCAAATATTTACATGAGCAAACATTTCATTCTTTTGCATCAGCATTGTAAGAATACATTTGCCACTAATCAGCACACTCAGGATTATTTATGTGACATTGTATTATGAATTTTCTTCTACAACTTTCAGTTTCAGTGCATTTGCAGGCTAGCAGGTTCTCTGCTTCACAATTAATATGTCAGGGAGATGCTCTGATGGCACAATCTGTAGCTCTTATCTCTAAACTCCTGACAGCTCATAAACACTCATTAGAATGTATCTATATTGAGGGCCCATGAGCTGTTAGGAAAGTACAGAGAGCCTGCAAGTCTGCAAATGCACTGAACATAAATGCTATGGAAGAAAAACTGTTGAAAAATTTAAAGGGGTTATCCAAGAGTAGGACAGACTTCCCAGCATGGAGATTGCATTGGAGATCATACATACCTGGTCCCCGCCACTGAGTTTGTTGTACGATGCTCGCAGGCCGGCTGTTACTCTTCCTGCCGTGCTGAAATCATCTATGGGGTGACACATGACCACTGCAGCAAATAACAGGCCACAGCAGTGACCTGCATCCTTTGCATACCATGACCAACTGTTATGCTGCAAGGGGAGCAGGTCACCGCTGCGGCCTGTGATTGGCTGCAGAGCTCACGTGTACCTCCATTAACTGATGATTTCTGCTCAGCAAGGAGAGGAACAGCTGGCCTGGGAGTTCCAACACCAAACCCATTGGCGGGGACCAGGTATGATCTTTACAGCAGGTCAGGCCACTCTGGGAGTTCTGTCTTACTATTGCATAACCACGTTAATAAAGAGACCAACTTTAAAATGATTTTAGCTCAAAATGAGCAGACTGCAATAATAAGTAGCCTTTAATATGCACCAATGTAATGTACACCAAAAATTTGGTGCAAATTTTGGAACTCTCCGTAAGCCAACCAATAAGTGGTGTAAAGGTTGACAAAAGTGTCAAAAGGTGCACAAAACATATCATCTGGCATGAACCACTGCAAAAATTCAGCACATCTTTTAGACTGTCTGGTCTAAGTCTACGCTGTCTAAATATTAGACAGGATTAGTTAAAGGGGTTCTGCACTTTGTTTAAACTGATGAACAGCCGATCAGCTGTTTGGGAAGGCAGCAGCGCCACTGCCTTCTCACTGTTTACCGCTAGCCCAGTGAAGTCACGACTTGTATCAACTAACCTGGGCGGGGCTAAGCTCCATTCAAGTGAACAGAGCTTAGCCCCGCCCAGGCCAGTGATACTTGTCGTGACGTCACTGGGCTGCGGTAAACAGCAAAAAGGCCGCGGCGCAGCTGGAGCTCCGCTGCCTTCTGAAACAGCTGATCGGCGGGGGTCCCGGGTGTTAAACAAACTGCAGAACTCCTTTAATCTGCACCCATGTATGTGAAAACCTCTGTTCCTAAATCAAGGGCACACATTCCATAGCGGCAGACCATGTGGTGGCTGTGTTGCCCCTTAAGAGAAGTCAAGAGCAAGTTGGTTTCATTTGCTGTTTTAAAGGGTTTGTGTCACAAAGTGTATTCAAACCAGCACCTGGATCTGAAGGCTTTTGTAATTGCTTTTAATTTAAAATTTAGGATAGCCAGTGAGCTATTTAATAAAATATATCTTTATAGGGCCAGTGTTCTCTTTTTTTTTTTTTTTTGTCCGTCTCACTGAACTGGTCACGTGCTCAGTTTAAATCTTCCCCCGTGTTGCCAGGCTGAAGATAATCTAGTAGGGCAATTGGAGCAGTGAATGTGGATTATGGCATAACCCCTTTAAACTGCATCTTTCAGCAGATTTGTATCTATGACATGTAGCGTATATGCTTGGCAGCTGAAGGCATCTGTGATGGTCCCGTGTTCGTATGTGGCGGCATTGCTGAAAAAGATTGTTTTAATATATGCAAATGAGCTTCTAGGAGCAACAGGGGCGTTGTGTTACTCCTATAGGCTACATTCTCCGGGCCCCCTGCACTTTGATTGACAGGGCCAGGCAGTGCAAACATGATCAAGCCTTGCCCTGACTTCTTCTAAAGTCTTGCCCTGCGCTGTGCGCTTCACTATGTGGTGCAGTGCAGGAAAAAGACTTTCCTGTACCGTGCCTTTGCCGGAGGGAGAGGCGCTCATATGGTAGTATGTATGGTAAGAAAAAAGGAGATTCAGGATGATTACGCTCACCTTATGTGGTTGTGCAAACGTAGGCACAACCGTAGTGTACACAGGTGGTAGTTAGAGGTCGGTGCTGCCAGTGTCGTCTAATCCTCACTAGAATGGGTTGCCACCCCCTGGGAGGTAAGTAATGATGTTGAAAAGGGTGGGGCCCACGTGAAGATCCACCCTCTGTTTGTTCAAAGATGACAACGCGTTTCGGAGCATACAAAGGTCCCTTTTAAACTCTAAAAAACATATATACATGTATCTCTATATATAAAAACATTGTGTAATATGATGTCACTTACCACAGTAAAAATAAAATCGGAAGAAAGACCAGGAAATATATGCGGAAAGCAAAAGATGATAAAATTGGGTAACGGCTAAGCTAAACGATATGACTGTGATGGTGAGGAGAGTACATATATAAATATGGAAAGTGTTGGATAAATACACAATTAGATACATTAAAATAATTATTTGTGCTGCATTAGTTTATATGTCTCGCAAAAATATTTCAATAAATAAATACATTTCGCTGAGATATAAGTGTAGATATATATTTAGATACATCTACACCGAAGGCACTCTAGAAGACTGATGAACCTGAATGGTGGATGATAAGCCCCCAAAAAATTATTCAGTTCTGTTATTTTTTTGTCTGTGGAGTCCAGGCGTACGTCCCATCTAGCTACAATATAAGGGGGAGCGATTTAACCATTTTTCTATGTAGCTGTGTATTGTTTTATTGTGGATATTGTTCTATTATAATGAGGAGCACCCTCACAGTTGCACAGTGAAGCGGGGCAAGACCCTACGATGCCAACGACACTGACGTGCCGGGAGCTTTTGTAGAATGATTGGAGCTGCGTCTATCATTTTGAAAAAGATGGTGACCCAGTCCACCTGCAATATAGTGGTAAACAACCACAGCAACTGAATGTGTAGAACAAAAACTGGCTACATAGATTACGATTATGATTATTTCCCGTAGTGGATTCCCTTGACCAACATGGCGGCTAGATCGCGATGATGACATTGCGCAGGCGCGGCTGTCTATAGTCATCGACGGGAGGTACCAGAGTGTTGCTGATGTCATCAGTGGGTGGCACGATGGTGCTTGGACATGTCCCCCGTTGATGATGATGTGAGGCTGGGGCATGCGCACTGGACTCCCTAGGACGCTATGGTATACGTGGGCTGCATCCTTCCCTCAGGTTAAAATTCATTAGTCTCCTTTATTTGCACATGGTTATCATTCTAGTTGATGCACTAATGATATGGTGATAAGTTACAGGTGTAACTAATCATGTACCTTTCGGTATTTTCATATGTAATACGACACATTATGGAATTTTGCTAGTATGTTAAGCACAGGTCACCTTATGTATTATGATCGATCTGCGATTTTTGCACATTTGTATATTGTATACAGGTATTATGAGTATATATTTTTGATCTTTCGAACGCTGCCTTAACAATGTTTTTAGGGTAACCTTTGTTAAGGAACCCACAAGTGAGGATGCGGCTCTGGGTTATGAAGTCTTCATCATTGGTGCAATTTCTTCGGATGCGTTTGAACTGACTGAACGGTATATTGTTTCTTTACTTTTTGTGATGTGAGCTCTTGTAGTCCAGATAACTGTTTCCATCAACTTTCTTGAAAAATGTTTTAGTTTCAATAGATTCTTCTTTAAAGAAGAGTACTAGGTCTAGGTATTTGATACAAGTATTGGAGTAATTGGCTGTAAAGGAAAGGCTATTGTTATTGAGATGTCTGGTAATGTTGGCTGCCTCGTTATGTTCCCGTCCCATATAATTAGCAAGTCGTCTATAAACCACCTGTAGAAGATGATATTTTCCGACCAGGGGTGTTCGCCTTAGATGTATTTTTCCTCGAACTGTCCCATATACAAATTGGCGAAACTTGGCGTGAAATGCGTACCCATTGCGGTGCCTTTTACTTGTTGGTAAATTTTGTTCTCAAAAGTGAAGACATTATGGTTCAGTATATAGTTTATAGCTTCTAGTACAAATGTGCTTTGTGCGGTGGGCATGGTGTTGTCAGTTGAGAGGTAGTGATGAATTGCTTCTATTCCTGCACTGTGTGGAATATTGGAATAGAGTGGGGCCCCCCAAAGAGAGGAGAGCTACAAGTCCACATTCATCACCACTTACAATATTAACCCAAAAGTCCTACGGGATATCCTTACCAAACATTGGCCGATCCTGCTGGCAGATCCGTTCTTGAAGGATCATATTAAACCCAAGCCACAACTTACGTTCAGAAGGGCCCAAACACGTGAGAATTTTCTAGCCAACTGTGCAAGATGAAGAAAAACACTCCAACGATGTTTTTTCCTAACCTTCATGGCATTTTTAAATGTGGCCATCGATAATGTAAATGTTACCTGAATATATCATCACTTCAAGTTCAATTTCAGTAGTAATGTTACAGGTGAATGTTTTGATATTAAGACTTTCCTGAACTGTTCCTCCTGATACATCATCATTTTTTTAGAGTGTACCTGAAGACTCCAATACATAGGCCGCACTACCCTCAGCTTGAGAGAAAGGACCAATAAATACAGCTACACGAAGCATAGAGTCTCCAGACACTTTCTACAATATCATATTAAAGACCCCACTCAGTTTATTATAACACCTATAGAACACATACCAAGAACTTGTTCCGGCCGTTTTCAACACCTCAGGAAAAAGAGATGTTTTGGATCTTCAAAATGCAGACCCTGGAACCACTTGGCCTAAATAAATCCTTGGAAAGTAACTGCTTTTAGGTCCTATTCTTTCCCCACGCCACCTCCTTATGTCCATCAGCAACAAACAAATTCAAATATTTTCTCCTTAGTTCATCTTTTATTTCAGCAATTTTCTCCATACGTTTATGCCTTTTCTCACCCATCACCCACATATACGTCTTCCTCCCCTCCGTCTCACTCATCTCCATTTTTTATCAAATTTCTATTTTAATCAAATCTCCATGTTTACTATTCCATAATGAATCCATTCCAAATATCACATTTTCAAATCCACTTTTTAATACACCTGACATCCATAATCCACATCTCTCGAACATCTCTATCCCTTCCTTGCAGTTCGTCCCTTCAATCACACTTCCTTCCCTCCTCCTCTTCACCATCAATCAACCCTGGTCACTCCCCACATCTTATCCTTTTAAATTGGCGCGCTTTATCTAGCACGCTGTCCAAACCCAGCATCATAGGAAGCGTTCCAGCATCCTCCACTCCTGGTCACTCGCATCCAAGGTAAAACCCTCATCTCATTGCCGCTCGTCCCGCCTTCCCCTGCTATATATTAATTGCCAGTGATTCCTCCGTGCACTTTCATCCTTAGCCACCGTTCCTCTGGTCACTGCAAGCTGTCGGCATCTTCCCCTTATACCGCCACTCCTGTCTTCCAGTGCGCGATCTGCTGCGCTACTTTGTTTGTTCAGGTCACGTTATTGAGTCCATTCACAGTTACTTTCCTCAGTCTTCCCCTTCTTCCCCCACTAACACACATCCTATTTATCAAACAATTTTTCTCCCGTTTAATTCATCTCATTTAATCTACACACGCATATCACCGACATTAGCGCCCCCTGAGTCATTTTTACTCATTTATCTGAGTGTCACAGCACGTCCTATATACCTACCCATCAATGAGAACATGTAGATATATATTTATATATACTGTATATTTAATATATTTTATCCATTCTGCAACCCTTCCCCAAACCAATAATCAGAGATTAATAATCATCGATCGATTGAAATATTTATGAATTTATTTGCTTTTACCATATATATATTTATGAATTTATTTACTTACACTTCTAATATCTCAGCGAAATGTATTTATTGAAATATTTTTATTGAGAAATATAAACTAATGCAGCACAAATAATTATTTTAATGTTTCTAATTGTGTATTTATTCAACACTTTCCATATTTATATATGTACTCTCCTCGCCATCACCACCATATCGTTCAGCTGTTACCCAAATTTATTGTCTTTTGCTTTCCACATATATTTCCTGGTCTTTCTTCCGATTTTATTTTTAGGCTACGTCTACGTCTACACGACTACATTTTAGGGCACAACTACACTGCAACATTTGTAGCGCAACATTTTGTTGCACTAATGTCGCGCGACAATTTTTATAATGGCAGTCTATGGTGTCGCACAAATGTCGCCGTGTAGACGTAGCCTGACTGTGGTAAGTGACATCATACTACACAATGTTTTTATATATATATATATATATATATATATATATATATATATATATATATTACATGTATATTTGTTTTTTAGACTTAAAAAAGGAGCTTTGTATGCTCCGAAACGCGTTGTCCTCGAATAAACAGAAGTTCACATCCTTATTCGTTTGGTCATTCAGTTGCGCCTACAGAGTCTTCACGGGGGGTGGATCTCCACATGGGCCCCACCCTTTTCAATATCATTTACCATCCATGAATACATTCAAATATGATTGGATTCTTATCATTATAGTTAGAAAGCTGGATTGAGATTTGTCTAACTAAATGATAGTATCTATTTCGTCTCTGGGCCTGCTTAATGTTAAAATACAGTTGTGATAATGAGACAACCTCATTAGCAACACAAAGATGTGATTATTATTATTATTATTTTTTTTTTTTTGCGGACCCATTTTCTTCAATGGGTGCATGAACCGCATTTTGCGTCCGAGTATAGGACGTGTTCTATCTTTTGTGGAATGGACATATGGATGCACATCCGTCTTCTTTCCGCATCTGTATGTCCGTTCTGCCAAAAGATAGAAAATGTCCTGTTTCTGAAGAAAATGGGTCGGCAAAATAATTATATTTAGTTTCTGGTAATACAATATTTATATATCATTTTTTGGTAATACTATCTTCACCAGCAGTCCATGTGCCTAAACTGAAATCTACTGGCGTAAATGAAGATAAATGTGCCAGTCCTTCTATCCCTCCCCACTTGTCATGCCCTCATTTTGAAAAGTGACATGGGTGGGGTAAAAACACCGCTTGCAACAAAAGTTTGTTGCAATGGCATTTAAAAAGTCACTAACACAGGGGTTGCAACTTTTTATCCTATAAAAATGTCATATTTTGTTTTGTTTTTGTAGATTGTCAGAGTTCACATTTTTAATTGGACAAATAATTAAATTCCAGAAAGAAAAATCTATAAGGGTGCATTCACACAATAGTATGTATTTTGTGGTCCACAAAAAATAAAGATGATGTCTGTGTTGCATCCATTTTTTTTTGTGGATCCATTATAACAATTCCTATTGTTATAAGAATAGGACATGTGTTATCTTTTTTGTGAGACTGACCGGACATACGATGTGCTGACCGGATTTTTTTTCAGGTCCATTAAAATGATGGGTCCACTCCCAATCTGCAAAAAATGTGGATCAGATGAGGACCAAAAATATGGTCATGTGAATTGGGCCTTACAGTAAGTAAAAACTAACTACGAGGATTTTACATGGGGATTTCAGTGCTTAAGTAAAACTTACTCTTTTTTTCTCTTTTTCGTCCTTAAAAATGTGTCTGTCAATAATGTGTCAATAGTAAAACTCCATCTACACTGTGATTTGTGAATTTGGTTGAAAACTACTATATTTTACAATATTGACATGAGGATCCCAAATAAAACACAAGAGGGCTAACATATGGGTATATATGCTTATATCTATTGGACAATCACAGATGGGATTAATAAAGGGGCCACCTTTACATAGGTTGGTGATATGTCTCCAAATTGTAAAGGGTAGTTAATAGCTGAAGCTGAATTTCCTATAAATTACTGTTTCTTATATTTCTGATGATAACATCTGGTCAGTCATTTACGACAGTTAAAGGGAACCTGTCACCATGAGAATGTAGTGTAATATTCCAGCAGTATGTTATAGAACAGGAGGAACTGAGCAGATTGATATATAGTTTTATGGGAAAAAATGCAATAATTTGTAATCCAATAGGGACAGAGGGGAGGATTGCTGTCTGTAACTGCAGCTGAACAAGCAGACAGTTTATTGTTGCTGAATGATGGTTGGTAAATATTAGCATTTTCCTTTATTTTAGACCTTTTCCATATGACGTCTTGTTCTGTTTAGTTCACTGTTTAAACACTTTATAATACATGAATAATTCTTTATTTTCTCAGTTACAATGGAGAATTTAAGAAGAGGGTATTCTACCAATATGGTAAACTGCCTTATCTTACCTTCTATCTATGTACTAGTGGCTTATATACTGTGTCTGTGTATAATCCGCACATCTCTGGTATATACTGTAACCAGTATTAGACTTCTCTATTTACAAGCAGATGAGAATCCATTATAAAGCTAGAGTGAAATATATCACAACCTAATGTCTACCCCACACCCTGCACCATGTGATAAATGTAGAATACTTGTAACCTGTTAGCACAGTGTGTAATTTTATTATTCCGCTGTAGAAAAAATGAGAACATCGCTATAGCTATGACATGAAATGGGATTTCTATAAGATCCATTGCAACTTTCTTCATCTTAGGGAAATATAGAAGTCAGTCAAGAGTCTCGATAATACCAAGATTTTACCATAAATTAAGGGTGGCTATGTCACTATGGTGTTGTAGCCCAACATTGTGTAGTCAGATGATCGCTAACGAGTAATCATACAAATGCTCGTTAGCGATCACCTTAACAATAATCTGCCTGTGTAATAGGGGCTTCATAAAAATTAACAGTAAACTAACCCTGACGAAGGAGCCCGATAGGCCCCGAAACGCGTAGGTGGTTTTTAAAAAGACAGTACCACACAAAAAGAAGATTACAGAACAGGAAAGTATTGAGCAGTGCACTATATAATCAACCAAGGGATCACTTCGGATGGAAGATAAGGTAGGACCGCACTACTATTATTATTCTTAACCCTTGCTTTCACTGCCTGATCTCCGATCTATTTAACATATATACTTATCCTCTTGTTTGCTTTCACCGCTCGATTTTCTGCCAAGATATTAATGCACATTTATTCTAGCCCAGTCAACCTTGGTAATTAACCTCTCACTTTTAGGCTGGCACTAACTGATTGTGCAAATTTAAGGGATTAGTTGTTTAGTTTTTGTCCACCAGCGCTGATGTCCCACATCTCCCACGGGTGATATCTATACTATTCAAATATTTTTATCAGCCTGTTAAGCATATTTATTCTGAAATCATCAAATTTACATTAAACAAATGGCACCATGTAATATTGCATACAATGTAGTGGGAAGAGGGAAAAAAAATTCTAATGGGGTGGAATTGGAAAAAACATGACAATTCTGCTACAGTTTTATGGGTTTTGTATCTATGGCGTTCCCTGTGTAGTAAAACTCTCCTATGCTCTTCAATCTATGAGTCAGTACGATTACACCTGCGTGGAATACAGAAGTGAACGGCGCAGGCGCGAGATTTCGTCAGCGATGCTGCGAACCGTGACATCAATCAAGAGGAGCTGGCGGGCAGAACAGGGGACCTGGGCGGGATAAAGGGTGAGTAGACAGAGCCTCTAGGTGCTGATTCTACGCCCACATAGCACCTAGAGGCTCATTAGCATAATATAAAAGTGCTTATTTTATCAGAATGGCTGCAGGGAGAAATGTAAAAAACATACTGTTATGTAGTGCTGACAGCGCATCGCTAATGTCAGTCAGCTACATAACAGTATTTCCGATGGTAGAAACCCTTTAATATTAAAAAATGTATTTTCATTGCCACATTCTGCCCACATAACTTTTTTATTGTTATGTCTACCGAGTTGCGTGGGGGCTCATTTTTGCGGGATGATCTGCAACTTTCCATTTTGGAGTGTGCATGACTTTTTGATCACATTGCATTCAATTTTTTATTGTATTTTTGGTAAATGAAGTGATAAAAAAAAAATCGGCCATTTAGATTTTTTTTTCCTCTATGCCATTCGCTGCATGAGATAAATATTTTTATATTTTAATAGTTTTTTGGAATGTAGCGATTTCCATGATCTTTGTTTTTTTATTGTTTATTTATTTTTTAATTCTGATTTCAATTTTTATATTTTTTGTGGCACCTAGCACATCAGAGCAAAGAAACTTCTCCACACGCTTCCATTTTTTTTCAGCATTTAGATCACATAATCATGTTTGACCAAAGCATTTCTATTTGCCGCCTCTCCTCATTTCTAAGGAAGTGCAGAAAATAGCCGAGCCCCCTAGAAATGAATAGAGAGCGGTCATGCATGCACAGTGGGCTCTATCTTAGAGATAGGTGCAAGACAAAGATATAAGACCTGCACATAGGATATGCCCCCAATGTATATGACACAACCCCTTTAATAATACTGACATGATACTTAAAAAATGAAAATACTTCAATATTAATTTATTATAAATATATTCCCAAATACCTTTCATTAGTTGTTATAATGGCGTTGTTTTGTCTAGGGGGCAATCATTAGGAGAAATAAAATGGCCGCCGCCTATTAGTACACACAAAACCTGTCCTAATCACACAGGAGGACAAGTTACTTCAGAACACTGAGCTAAAGAGCTGCCTCACCCACCTCTCCTACTTGTCAGGGATTATGATGCTGAATACAGATGATAAGAACTTTAGTTGAATCTCTGTAGGAATGGAGTTCATGAGGAGACATGAAGTACAGAGAAGATAGGCAGAACAGATGGTGGTGATGTGGGGCTGTGGTAATGGAGACTGCATACTATGGTGTGGAGCTGCTCATTATTTCTCCCCCCCCCCCCCCCTCCTCTCTGTACTTCATGTTTCCTCATGAATTCCATTCCTACAGAGATTCAGCTGAAGATCTTATCAGCTGTATTAAGGACCATGACAAGTAAGAGAGGAGGATGAGGCAGCTGAGTGTTCTGAAGTAACTTATCCTGCTGTGTGATTAGGACAGGTTTTGTGTGTACTAATAGGACGGCGGCCATTTTATTTCTTCTAATGATTGTCTGTCACTACCAGAGCTTTGAGACGTTCTCACAGCTCTGTTTCTCCACCCCTGTGATGATGTCACTACTAGAGCTTGGAGGAGTTCCCTCTGCCCTGTTTCTCCGCCCCTGTGATGATGTCACTACTAGAGCTTGGAGGAGTTCCCTCTGCCCTGTTTCTCTGCCCCTGTGATGAGGTCTTTACTTTCGGTTTCCTTCCTCCCAGCTGTCCCTCCTGTGTTTGATTTCGCTGCCTTTAAATCACCCCTCCTCCTTTGTAGAGGTGCGGATTATACTTTTCATTTGAGCTGTATCTCACGCTTGAGTATCTTCACCTGTGTGATATCTTTTCACTGGATCTATGTTCTGCTGAAGCAAGTACTTCGGATATCGTCTGCTGACTTTGGATCTGTTTTCACTGCAGCCGCAGCTCCTTCAGTTAAGTGTTCAGACATTGTGTGTTTCTGTTTCTTTGCTGACTGGATCCGAGGCGACCCCGGTTCCGTCCATATACTGAGCAGGGCACCGGTGGCCGTGCCCCTTCCACTATTGTAGGGGTTTCAGTGGTCATCAGCCTTAGGTACGCGGGCATGTCTCGATCCACCATCTGGATCTGGACATGTGCATAGCAGCTTAGGGAGAGCTTTTAGGGTCTGACAGGGGTCACCCTTTATCCTCCCTAGTTTGGGTTCGGTCAGTTGCTATTCACTGTGTAGGCTCTTGTTGCTCACTTACAGCCGTGACATTATAATCAGCCAAACCGTCCTTTTTTTAAATGGATCCGCTTTCTGACCTGGTTTACCGCATGCAGGGTCTTTCTTTGGAGGTAGCGGATCTCCGTCAATCTATGACTCAGCTTCAAGCATTGGGCTCTGCTCCGGCCCATGGAGTCTGTTGCGAGCCAAAGGTCTCACTTCCGGAAACGTTCTCCGGGGCAGTGAGAATTTTGTTCGTTTCAGAGAGGCATGCAAACTCCATTTTTGCTTGTGTCCTCATTCCTCTGGTAATGAGGAACAGAGGGTGAGGATTATCATCTCCCTGCTCAGGGGTAATGCTCAGACTTGGGCTTTTTCGTTGCCATCGGGGGATCCCTCCCTTCGATCCGTGGAAAGATTTTTTGTGGCCCTGGGGCAGATATATGATGACCCGGATCGTGTTGCTCTGGCCGAATCTAACTTAAGTTTTTTATGCCAGAACAAACTGTCTGCGGAGCTTTATTGTTCTGAATTTCGGAGATGGGCAGCTGATTCAGGCTGGAATGATGCTGCACTCCAGAATCAGTTCTCTAATAGTCTCTCAGAGAGATTGAAAGATGCGTTTGCTTTCCATGAGAGACCAACGTCCTTAGAGTCTGCCATGTCATTGGCGGTACACCTTGACAGGCGTCTAAGAGAAAGAAACGAGACCTCTCTGTCCAGTCATTTTCAGTCTAGGGGCAGTGGTGCAGACTCATTCAGTGTGCAGGGGCCTCATCCTCTCTCGGTTCCCTCTGTGGAGGAGCCCATGCAGCTAGGTCGACTTGCCCCGGATAAAGGAGGATTTAGTCCTCAGAGAATGGTGTGTTTTTGTTGTGGGGGCATAGGTCATTTGGCAAATGTTTGTCCGTCTAGGAAATTTTTGAACTGTACTAAGAGTTATAATAAGAGAAAAACCTCAAAAGGTAAATCATCAAACTATGCTTCATCTGCTACTTTGGGCAAAGTTGATGTAGGAATTGATGCTTTTCCTCTGACCTGCAGTTCCCGTTTTCTCCTTTCTGCCAGGGTAGCGCTAGAGATCCCTGAAGGGCATTGTTCACAATATCCGCTTAGCGGTAGGTGACACTCATGTGGAGGATATATCTTGTTTTGTCCTTAACGGATTGCCTTCTCCTCTAGTTTTGGGGTTACCCTGGCTCACTAGACATAACCCCACTATTGATTGGCAAGGAAGGCAAATAAATGACTGGAGTGAGTTTTGTAGAGAGAATTGTCTCACAGCGATTTTTTCAGAGGTGTCTACTAAAACGGTGCCATCATTTCTCTCTGATTTCTCGGACGTGTTTTCCGAGAGCGGTGTTCAGGAGCTACCTCCTCACCGGGAGTTTGACTGTCCCATTAACCTCATTCCCGGCGCCAAGCTGCCAAAAGCACGCCTCTACAATCTCTCACAACTGGAAAGAATCGCAATGCGAACTTATATCTCTGAGAGTCTCGATAAGGGGCATATTCGTCCCTCAAAATCACCTGTTGCCGCTGTTTTTTTTTTGTTAAAAAGAAAGATGGCTCTTTGAGACCTTGCCTAGATTTTAGGGAGCTGAACCGTATCACGATTCGCGATCCCTATCCCCTTCCTCTGATCCCGGACCTCTTCAACCAAATTGTTGGGGCCAAGGTTTTTTCCAAATTGGATTTGAGAGGCGCGTACAACCTGGTCAGGGTCAGAGAGGGGGATGAATGGAAAACGGCCTTTAATACCCCTAACAGGCATTTTGAGAATCTCGTTATGCCTTTCGGCCTGATGAATGCTCCGGCCGTCTTTCAGCATTTTGTTAACAGTATTTTCTACCATTTAATGGGGAAATTTGTATTGGTGTATCTTGATGATATTTTGATTTTTTTCCCCCTGATGTTCAGACCCATCAGGATCATCTTTTTCAGGTTCTGCGGATTCTGCGGGAGAATAAATTGTACGCCAAGCTGGAGAAATGTGTTTTTATGGTATCGGAGATTCAATTTCTGGGTTTTCTCCTCTCTGCTTCTGGTTTTCGCATGGATCCGGAGAAGGTCCGTGCTGTGCTGGAGTGGGAGCTTCCTGAGAATCAGAAGGCATTGATGCGCTTTCTGGGTTTTGCGAACTATTACAGAAAGTTCATTTTGAATTATTCCTCTGTTGTCAAACCCCTGACTGACATGACAAAAAAGGGGGCGGATTTTTCCTCTTGGTCGGAGGAGGCGCTTGCAGCTTTTTCTAAGATTAAAGAGAGTTTTGCGTCTGATCCCGTCTTGGTGCATCCCGATGTTTCCTTACCTTTTATTGTTGAGGTGGATGCTTCCGAGGTGGGTGTGGGTGCGGTTTTGTCCCAGGGCACTTCTGCCAAGTGGCGACCCTGTGCCTTTTTCTCTAAAAAAACACTCCCCGGCAGAGCGAAACTATGATGTGGGAGATAGGGAGTTGTTGGCCATCAAGTTGGCTTTCGAGGAATAGCGCCATTGGTTGGAGGGGGCCAGGCACCTTATCACCGTTTTTACCGACCATAAGAATCTGGCGTACTTGGAGTCGGCCAGGCGTATGAATCCGAGACAGGCCAGATGGTCTCTGTTCTTCTCCAGATTCAATTTTGTCGTTACATTCCGCCCTGGGATCAAAAATGTGAAGGCTGATGCTCTCTCTCGCTGTTTTCCGGGAGGAGGAAACTCTGAGGACCCGGGTCCCATTTTGGCGGAGGGGGTGGTTGTTTCTGCTCTGTATTCTGATTTGGAGGCCGAAGGTCCAGGCTGCCCAGAATGAGGTACCTGCCCGTTGTCCTCCTGGGAAGTTGTTTGTGCCTCCTGAGTTACGTCACAAACTCTTCAAGGAGCATCATGATACTGTTCTTGCTGGTCACCCCGGGAGTAGAGCCACGGTAGATCTCATTGCTCGGAGATTTTGGTGGCCGGCTCTTCGTAAGTCGGTGGAGGGTTTTGTGGCTGCTTGTGAGACGTGCGCTCGCGCTAAGGTCCCTCGTTCACGGCCTTCAGGTCCCCTTCTCCCGTTACCCATACCTTTCCGTCCTTGGACACACCTCTCCATGGACTTTATCACAGATCTTCCTCGTTCCTCAGGGAAGTCGGTGATCCTGGTGGTGGTGGACCGTTTTAGCAAGATGGCTCATTTCGTACCCTTCCCTGGTTTACCCAGTGCTAAAAGGTTGGCGCAAGCTTTTGTCGACCATATTGTTAAATTGCATGGCATTCCCTTGGATATTGTTTCCGATAGAGGCACGCAGTTTGTGTCCAGATTCTGGAAGGCTTTCTGTTCTCGCCTGGGGGTTCGGCTGTCCTTCTCTTCTGCTTTTTACCCGCAGTCGAATGGTCAGACTGAACGCGTCAACCAGAATCTGGAGACATATTTGCGCTGTTTTGTGGCAGAGAACCAGGAGGATTGGTGTTCATTTCTCCCTCTTGCTGAGTTTGCTCTGAACAACCGTCGCCAGGAATCTTCTGATAAGTCACCATTCTTTGGTGCATATGGGTTCCATCCGCAGTTTGGGACATTCTCGGGAGGGGCTCCCTCTGGTTTGCCTGAGGAGGAGAGATTTTCCTCGTCTTTGTCTACCATTTGGCAAAAGATTCAGAGTAATCTTAGAAAGATGAGTGAGAAATATAAGCGTGTGGCTGATAAGAGACGTATGCCTGGTCCGGACCTGAATGTGGGTGATCTGGTGTGGTTGTCTACAAGAAATATTAAACTGAAGGTTCCCTCCTGGAAATTGGGTCCCAAGTTTATTGGGCCTTATAAAATCTTGTCAGTCGTCAATCCTGTTGCCTTCCGTCTTGATCTTCCACGGCTTTGGAAGATACATAATGTATTTCACAGGGCTCTTTTAAAACCATATGTCCAGCCCACGGTACCCTCCTCTTTGCCTCCTCCTCCGATTTTGGTTGATGGCAATCTGGAGTTTGAGGTTTCCAGAATTGTGGACTCTCGCATTGTCCGCGGTTCTCTTCAGTACCTCGTTCATTGGAAGGGTTATGGTCCTGAGGAGAGGATGTGGGTTCCGGTGTCGGACATTAAAGCCATTCGCCTCATCAGGGCATTTCATAGGGCTCATCCTGA
Source organism: Bufo gargarizans (assembly GCF_014858855.1). Classification (NCBI taxonomy): domain Eukaryota; kingdom Metazoa; phylum Chordata; class Amphibia; order Anura; family Bufonidae; genus Bufo; species Bufo gargarizans. Next base: position 73,352,662 of record NC_058082.1, on the reverse strand, counting down.
GAAGGTGGGTCCTGGGTGTCCGGAGTCCACCCGTAGAGGGGGGGGGGGGGGGGTACTGTCACTACCAGAGCTTTGAGACGTTCTCACAGCTCTGTTTCTCCACCCCTGTGATGATGTCACTACTAGAGCTTGGAGGAGTTCCCTCTGCCCTGTTTCTCCGCCCCTGCGATGAGGTCTTTACTTTCGGTTTCCTTCCTCCCAGCTGTCCCTCCTGTGTTTGATTTCGCTGCCTTTAAATCACCCCTCCTCCTTTGTAGAGGTGCGGATTATACTTTTCATTTGAGCTGTATCTCACGCTTGAGTATCTTCACCTGTGTGATATCTTTTCACTGGATCTATGTTCTGCTGAAGCAAATACTTCGGATATCGTCTGCTGACTTTGGATCTGTTTTCACTGCAGCCGCAGCTCCTTCAGTTAAGTGTTCAGACATTGTGTGTTTCTGTTTCTTTGCTGACTGGATCCGAGGCGACCCCGGTTCCGTCCATATACTGAGCAGGGCACCGGTGGCCGTGCCCCTTCCACTATTGTAGGGGTTTCAGTGGTCATCAGCCTTAGGTATGCGGGCATGTCTCGATCCACCATCTGGATCTGGACATGTGCATAGCAGCTTAGGGAGAGCTTTTAGGGTCTGACAGGGGTCACCCTTTATCCTCCCTAGTTTGGGTCCGGTCAGTTGCTATTCACTGTGTAGGCTCTTGTTGCTCACTTACAGCCATGACATTGTCCCAAAGACAAAAATGAGCCATTAAAACTAATGAAAGGTATTTAGGAATGTATTTACAATAAAGTAATATTTAAGTATTTTCGTTTTCTCAATACCCAAACCCCTTTAAGTAATATTCTCTCATATTGTCATCACAGATTATGACAGAAGACCCAGAATTGCCAAGGCAGTGGTATGAGTACAGACTACGGAGTACACTTTAGATTTATTTTGTCTTGAATTTTACTCGCTGTATAGTGTGTGTGTATGTGTATATAATTAATATATATATATATATATATATATATATATATATATATGTGTGTGTGTGTGTGTGTGTGTGTGTGTGTGTGTGTGTGTGTATGTATGTATGTGTGTGTATATATATATATATATATATATATATATATATATATATATATATATATATATATAATTTGCCTGCATTGTGTTTCAAAAAGGAACAGACTGAAGAGAAGTCACTAAACTCTAACTGAAGTTTCACAATTCTAAATGTAAGAAAAAAATTCTCAGAATTATCTTCTAAGAAAGCGCTCAAGGGATTTACCAGACCACTGTATGTGTCTGTGTTACTAAAAAGTAAAAGGGGTTGTCTCATCATGGATAATGGGGGCATATCGCTAGGATATGCCCCCATTGTCTTATAGGTGCGGGTCCCACACCTATATCGAGAACGGGGCCTCGCAAGTGAAGGAGGGCGCATTGCGCATGTGCAGCCGCCCTCCATTCATTTTCTATGGGGCCAGCGAAAATAGCTGAGCGCTGGCTCGGCTATTTATGTCTGCCCCATAGAAATGAGTGGGAGCGGGTGCCGCTCATGCGCAGTACGCTAACATTCACTTCTATAGGGAGCCGGCTTTCTGTCCTCCAGCCAACACCTTGCGGGGCTCGGTTCTCGATATAGGTGCAGGTCCCAGCGGCGGGACCTGCACCTATAAGATAATGGAGGCATATCCTTGCGATATTCCCCCATTGTCCATGATGAGACAACCCATTTAAGAATATTTGATCTAAAACTTTTATACATAGGAATTACACTTACTGCTGATATTATTTCAGGTTCTCGAGAGAGTGACCATTCAGGTCTCTTAATTTTACAACCCTAAGGTATCTATTATCTATCTATCTAATTATCTGTCTATCTATCTGACACTATTTTAGCTTCCTCTGTTAAAATTTGACCTTAAATACTTATATCATGGCCTAGGGATGAGATGAACTCAATGGTTACTCTTTAAAATAAACCTATGGAATTAATTCTAATCTAAATAGGTTTCCAGCTGTAGTCCCTCATTCAAGGTTGAGAGGTAGTTGTGTTTGTCTCGGTGCGGTTCACCGTGATGTGTGTTGCCGTGCAGGCTGGCTGCACGCCTTTTGCGTACTGGCTGCGGGTGATTCAGTGCAGGCTGCTTGCTTTTGGCTGCATGCTGGTTGCGGTGTCTAGGGTGTTCTCTGCCCGTGTACGTGTCTACCCTTTTGACTGTATCTGTATTTCTGTTCCTATATTCTGGTTCCGTGTTGCTGGTTGCCCAGTTCTGTATCCGAGTATGCTGGTTTCCAAGGGCATTGCCCAGTTCTGTATCCGTGCATGATGGTTGCCAGGGGCTACGCCCATCCCTGTATTCGCCTGTGTCTTGTTCCTGTGTATCTTTTATCCGGTTCTGTTGGGGTTAACTTCCTCTGTCTGATGTGCATGGGTGTGGCTTCCCAGGTGCCTCATTACCCAGCTATATAGCCCTATGAGCTGTGGTTCTGGGGGTCAGTCTTTGTCAGTCTGTCCTGTCTGTGGCTGCTAGGTGTAACACCTCGCTCTGTTCCTGGGGGTTTTTCCATCTACCCTTCTGCGTGGTGTCGCCTGGTTTTGCATCAAGTGTCTGTTCTCTAGTGTTTGTTCTCAAGTTTCTGTTCTCAAGTGTCTGTGCTCCGATTCATGTCCTGTTATGTGCTATGCCATGTTCTGAACTGTTCTTGCCCTGTCTTATGTTATTTGTTCCCTGTTTTCGCTTAGCAGAGCGTATCTGCATCTGAGCGCCTAGCAGTGCGTAACTGCGTCCGTTATCTGTTCCTGCCCTGTATGTTTTTTTCATGTCTTCTCCAAAAGGGGGCTCCTGGCGTCCCTGGAGGGGGAATCACTAACCTGTGTGTACCTCTGGTTCTGTTTGTCTGTCCCGCTGTAGGTTTCACCAGACTGTTCCTGGCAGGTAGGGCCAAGCATTCCGGGACCTTCCTGGAGGTGCGACCAGTGAGCCCTCGGCCCAGTCATCTCCACCATCTGGGGCTCTGTGTGAGTATGGGGCTCACTGACTCCGCCCTCCGGATGTTGCTGTGGTCCTCCGATACTCTTGGTCCAGTGGTATTGTTACCACTTCTGTTTACCTGCTTTTCTGTCATGTCTGTTCTGTTTACCTGTGACCTGCTCATATGACGTCCCGGAGGTCTGCCTCGGACCCCCGGCACGTGACAGTGCTTGTACTTGGTGATTCTCTATTATAGTTTATAGGAGATATGGAAACAGTCATAAACAAGAGATCTCTTATCAAAATCTATTATTAAGTGTGTAGTTCGGCGTGACAGGCAGCAATGTTCCTGCTATATTATCCATTAGCCTTTCTTCTTTCTATGGATTATACAAGTTATATACCATTTAAGACTGTTATCCAGTGGTGTACCTCCAATACTTCAATCGTGGCAGACCATGCAGCTGCTATGGGGCCCATGAGGGGGGAAGCCCCAGAGTGGATGGAAAGCCTTGCCCTCTAATTAATCTACCATGGCTGCTGTGGCTCCGCTATCTCTTCTCCTGTTCCTATCTAGGGCTCAGATGGGGCCTGCTTCCCCTGTGCTCTGGGCCCCCCCCCTCCCCTTACATACTTCATGAATCTCCCTGCCCGGGCTCCCGCAGTGACAGAGCAGGAGGAGCTGAGCAGATTGATATATAGTTATATGGGAAAAGATTCTGTAAAACTTGTATTTCACTGACTTAAATTCCTGCTCATTCTGGGCTTTAAAGTCAATCAAGCGGTCCTATCAGTGATTGACAGCTACCTCTGTATACACAGTCATAGAAGGAGGGCTGTCAATCACTGATGAGACCGCCTCCTGAAGCCCAGAAAGAGCAGAAATTTAACTTTATAAATTAAAAGTTTTACTGAATATTTTCCCATAAAATTATATGTCAATCTGCTCAGCTCCTCCTGCTCTATAACATACTGCCTGCAGCTTAAATTGAACCTGTCACCTCCTAAAACCATCCCAAGCTGCCAGCAGTACCTGCGTGTAGACAGCAGTGGGTTTCTGATGATTCCTTTCTTCCTGAAGGCAGATGCAGCAAAAGTACTGAAAACGTTCTTTTATCCCCTGCCCAGCACGCTTCTCCACACATGCTTGAAGTCAAGTAAGCAGCTGCCTCCTTGCTTCAAGTCACGGGAACCATGCCTCCTTCCCTGCCCCTTTGCCAGATCAGTGGTATGAGTACAGAGTATAGATTTATTTTGTCTTGCATTTTACTTATTTTTATAGTGTATATTTTTTTTACTTTCATTCGGTTTGAAAAAAGAATCTTTCTAATAAAATAGGTGATTTCACAGACTGAAGAAAAATCCTTGTTATGTTCTTAGACGGTAACCACACAACCCTCTTCTTCCAAGTCACCCGAAGGGTTTTATGGTGGATAGATTTTATATGTTCCAAGAACAGACTATGAGAATCTGCTTATTCTTTTTTAATAACCTATAACTGAAATTTTACAATTCAAAATATAAGAAATAATTCCCTATAGAATTATCAGAACATGAAATGTCATTCATCCTTAAAAGGGTTATCCAATTTCAAGAACCCCCCCTTTTCACATGTGCCGGGCCCCTCACCGGTAATATACTTACCCCGCTCCCGGCGCCGCTCCTGGTCCCCGCACTGCTGGTCAGGGGCCCGGCACATGTGGGGGGTTTTCTTGAAACTGGATAAACCTTTAACATTACTTTAGAACTAATAAGAATTATCTTCTAAGAAGGGGCTCAAGGGATTTACCCGACCACCATACAGTATGTGTCTGTCTTATAAAAAAGCGAAGAAGATCTGATCTGAAACTTATACATATGGATTACCCTCACTGCTGATTTCATTTCAGGTTCTCCCAAAAGTGACCACTCATCTCTCTCAATTTTACACCTCTGAAGTATCGATTTTATTTCTATCTATCTTTTCTGTCTGCCTGTCTTAGACTATTCTGGCTTCCTTTGTTCTCATTTTCAAGTTTGACCTCCAATACTTACATCAGCGATGAGATGAACTCAATGGTTCTTTAAACCTGTAGAAATAATTTAAATCTAAATGGTTTTCCAGCTCCAGTGCCTCATTCTAAGGGGGTGGAGGTGTCAGTGATTATACTTGGTCACTCTCTATTATAATTCATGGGCGATATGGAAACAGTCTATACTGGATACTGGTATTGTATGTACATCTCTTCTTTACCAGTACCTTGGAGAATTATGCTGAGGTATTTCTTATAGATATTCACAAAACTCATTTAGGCCTCTATCACCTACTTAAAAACGATCATTATGTAATATTCTCTCATATTGTCTTCACAGGTTATGACAGAAGACCCAGAATTGCCAGGGCAGTGGTATAAATACAGAGTACAGATTAGATTTATATAGTTAATATTTTGTTATTTTCATTCTGTTTGGGAAAACAATCTAATAGAATAGGTAATCTGACAAACTGAAGAAAAATCCTGGTTATGTTTTTAAATGGTAACCCCACAAGTCTCTTATTCCAAGTTATAGCCCCACCCAAAAGGGTTCTATAGATATGTAGATAGATTTCATGTGCTCCAAGAACAGACTGCAAAAATGTACTTTTTTTTTTTTTTACTAAACTCTAACTGAAATTTTACAATTCTAAATGTAAGAAATAATTTCCTACAGAATTAGCGGAACATAAAATGCCAGTCATAGGGAACACTACTATAGAATTAATGAGAATTATCTTCTAAAAGGGGACGCAAGGGATTTACCAAACCACCATATATGTCTGTCACTAAAACTTTTATACATATGGATTACACTCACTGCTGATTTTATTTCAGGCTCTCCCAAAAGTGACCACTGATCTATTTTATTTTTACACCTCTGAGGTATCTATCTGTGTGTGTATCTATCTAACCAATATCTAATTATCTATGTATCTGTCTGTCTTAAACTATTCTGGCTTCCTTTGTTCTCATTTTCAAGTTTGACCTCCAATACTTACATCGTGGCCTAAGGATAAAAGTAACTCATTGGTTCTTTAAAATAAATCTATAGAAATAATTAATATTTAAATGGGTTTACAATTCCTCATTAGTCACTCTATTATAATTCATGGGAGATATGGAAACAATCTATACAGGATACTGGTATTATATGTACTGCCCTCTCTATAAAAAATCTCTTCTATTCCAGCCCTCTTTAATGTTCATGTGACAAATTACCAGAGTGTGTTTTTCCTCCATCTGTATGTTCTTTATAAGACGATATGATGAGGTCACATTGTCTCCTCTGAAGTCTTCATCTAATGAAAGCATGGAAAATTATGCTGAGGTATTTTCTATAGATAATCAGTTGTGTAGACTTGTATAAAGTGTTTGTTTTAATGTGAATTTAAAAGATTTGAGAATAAATTAGCTTACACAGCCTGAGTGAATAAATATATTTACTAAATATGATAAAATATATAAAACAAACAAATCACATATAGAGTAGTAAAAGTAAATAACAATCAACCACTAGCCTTCAACACAATGGGAACTCTCGTTGCCAAGTTGTAGCACATGGCCGATGCACGATTGTGATACGAGAGAGAAATAATAACCTACAACATCCTACCTGGACGATGTTCTCAGCAGAGCTCAGTCCTTTGTCTTGTAAACAAATGTTTATACCTTTCAGCCCCTCCTCTTAAAGGGGTTTTGTCGCTTCAGCAAGTGGCATTTATCAAGTAGAGAAAGTTACCACAAGCTACTTACTAATGTATTGTTATTACCTGCATTGTTTCCTTTGCTGACTTGATTCATTTTTCCATCAATTTATACAGTGTTCGTTTCCATGGTTACGACCCCCCTCCCCCCCCCCCTGCAATCCATCAGTGATGCTTGTGCTTGCACACTATAGGAAAAAAAAATGCTGGCCTCTCTGATGGCCAGGACTGTGGGAGCTCACATAGGCTGGTGCTTTTTTATAGTATGCAAGTATGACCACGCTGATGGGTTGCAGAGTGGTTGTAACCATGGAAACGAGCAGTGTATAATGTGATGGAAAAAATAATCCAGCCAGCAAAGGAAGCAATAGGGACAATCACAATATATTAGTAAGTGGCTTGTATTCACTTTCTCTACGTAATAATGGCTATTTGCTGAAGTGGCAAAACCCCTTTAAAGGGGTTGTTCATGATATATATTAATTGATGACCTATCCTCAGGATAGGTCATCAATATCAGATCGGTGGGGGTCCGACACCCGGCACCCCCTCCGATCAGCTGTTTGAAGAGAAGGCGTGCGCGGTGTCAGCGCTGCCTCCTCTTCACTGTTTACCTTCTAGCCGTTGCATCTGCAGTGGTGAGCAGGTGTAATTACACCCAAGCCGTCCCATTCATTTCAATAGGAAGGCTTGGGTGTAATTACACCTGCTCACCACTGCAGATGCAACGGCTAGAAGGTAAACAGTGAAGAGGAGGCAGCGCTGACACCGCGCACGCCTTCTCTTCAAACAGCTGATCGGAGGGGGTGCCGGGTGTCGTACCCCCGCCGATGTGATATTGATGACCTATCCTGAGGATAGGTCCTCAATAAATATAACTTGGACAACCCCTTTAACCACTTAAGGACCACAGGCTTATACCCCCCTAGTGACCAGGCCCTTTTTTACAAATCGGCACTCCACAACTTTAGCGGTTTATTGCTCGGTCATGCAACTTACCACCCAAATTAATTTTACCTCCTTTTCTTCTCACTAATAGAGCTTTCATTTGGTGGTATTTCATTGCTGCTGACATTTTTACTTTTTTTGTTATTAATCGAAATTTAATGATTTTTTTGCAAAAAAATGAAATTTTTCACTTTCAGTTGTAAAATTTAGCAAAAAAAACGACATCCATATATAAATTTTGCGCTAAATTTATTGTTCTACATGTCTTTGATTAAAAAAAAATGTTTGGGTAAAAAAAAAAATGGTTTGGGTAAAAGTTATAGCGTTTACAAACTATGGTACAAAAATGTGAATTTCCGCTTTTTGAAACAGCTCTGACTTTCTGAGCACCTGTCATGATTCCTGAGGTTCTACAATGCCCAGACAGTAGAAAAACCCCACAAATGACCCCATTTCGGAAAGTAGACACCCTAAGGTATTCGCTGATGGGCATAGTGAGTTCATAGAACTTTTTATTTTTTGTCAAAAGTTAGCGGAAAATGATGATTTATTATTTTTTTCTTTTTTTTCTTACAAAGTCTCATATTCCACTAACTTGTGTCAAAAAATAAAAACTTCCATGAACTCACTATGCCCATCACGAAATACCTTGGGGTGTCTTCTTTCCAAAATGGGGTCACTTGTGGGGTAGTTATACTGCCCTGGCATTCTAGGGGCCCTAATGTGTGGTTAGTAGTTTGAAATCAAAATGTGTAAAAAATGGCCTGTGAAATCCGAAAGGTCCTCTTTGGAATGTGTGCCTCTTTGCCCACCTAGGCGGCAAAAAAGTGACACACATCTGGTATCGCCGTACTCAGGAGAAGTTGGGGAATGTGTTTTGGGGTGTCATTTTACATATACCCATGCTGGGTGAGAGAAATATCTTGGCAAAAGACAACTTTTCCCATTTTTTTATACATAGTTGGCATTTGACCAAGATATTTCTCTCACCCAGCATGGGTATATGTAAAATGACACCCCAAAACACATTGCCCAACGTCTCCTGAGTACGGCGATACCAGATGTGTGACACTTTTTTGCAGCCAAGGTGGGCAAAGGGGCCCACATTCCAAAGAGCACCTTTAGGATTTCACCGGCCATTTTTTACAGATTTTGATTTCAAACTACTAACCACACATTAGGGCCGCTAAATTGCCAGGGCAGTATAACTACCCCACAAGTGACCCCATTTTGGAAAGAAGACACCCCAAGGTATTCCGTGAGGGGCATAGCGAGTTCCTGGAATTTTTTATTTTTTGTCACAAGTTAGTGGAATATGAGACTTTGTAAGGAAAAAAATAAAATAAAAAAAATCATCATTTTCCGCTAACTTGTGACAAAAAATAAAAAATTCTAGGAACTCGCCGTGCCCCTCACGGAATACCTTGGGGTGTCTTCTTTCCAAAATGGGGTCACTTGTGGGGTAGTTATACTGCCCTGGCATTCTAGGGGCCCTAATGTGTGGTAAGTAGTTTGAAATCAAAATGTGTAAAAAAGGACCTGTGAAATCCGAAAGGTGCACTTTGGAATGTGTGCCCCTTTGCCCACCTAGGCGGCAAAAAAGTGACACACATCTGGTATCGCCGTACTCAGGAGAAGTTGGGGAATGTGTTTTGGGGTGTCATTTTACATATACCCATGCTGGGTGAGAGAAATATCTCTGCAAAAGACAATTTTTCCCATTTTTTTATACAAAGTTGGCATTTGACCAAGATATTTCTCTCACCCAGCATGGGTATATGTAAAATGACACCCCAAAACACATTCCCCAACTTCTCCTGAGTACGGCGATACCACATGTGTGACACTTTTTTGCAGCCTAGATGCGCAAAGCGGCCCAAATTCCTTTTAGGAGGGCATTTTTAGACATTTGGATCCCAGACTTCTTCTCACGCTTTCGGGCCCCTAACATGCCAGGGCAGTATAAATACCCCACATGTGACCCCACTTTGGAAAGAAGACACCCTAAGGTATTCAATGAGGGGCCTGGCGAGTTCATCGAAATTTTTTTTTTTTTGGCACAAGTTAGCGGAAATTGATTTTATTTGTATTTTCTCACAAAGTCTCCCTTTCCGCTAACTTGGGACAAAAATTTCAATCTTTCATGGACTCAATATGCCCCTCAGCGAATACCTTGGGGTGTCTTCTTTCCGGAATGGGGTCACATGTGGGGTACTTATACTGCCCTGGCATTTTAGCGGCCCTACAGCGTCAGAAGAAGTCTGGAATATAAATGTCTAAAAAAATTTACGCATTTGGATTCCGTGAGGGGTATGGTGAGTTCATGTGAGATTTTATTTTTTGACACAAGTTAGTGGAATATGAGACTTAGTAAGAAAAAACAAACAAAAACTTTCCGCTAACTTGGGCCCAAAAAAATGTCTAAATGGTGCCTTACAGGGGGTGATCAATGACAGGGGGGTGATCAGGGAATCTATATGGGGTGATCACCCCCCTGTCATTGATCACACCCCTGTCATTGATCACCCCCCTGTAAGGCTCCATTCAGACGTCCGTATGATTTTTTACGGATACATGGATCGGATCCGCAAAACACATGCTGACGTCTGAATGGAGCCTTACAGGGGGGTGATCAATGACGGAGGTGATCAGGGAGTCTATATGGGTGATCACCCCTCTGTCATTGATCACCCCCCTGTAAGGCTCCATTCAGACATCCGCATGTGTTTTGCGGATCCGATCCAAGTATCCGTGGATCCGTAAAAAATCATACGGACGTCTGAATGGAGCCTTACAGGGGGGTGATCAATGACAGGGGGGTGATCAATGACAGGGGGTGATCAGGGAGTGTATATGGGGTGATCACCCCCCTGTCACTGATCACCCCCCTGTAAGGCTCCATTCAGACGTCTGTATGCGTTTTGCGGATCCGATCCATGTATCCGTGGATCCGTAAAAATCATACGGACGTCTGAATGGAGCCTTACAGGGGGGTGATCAATGACGGAGGTGATCAGGGAGTCTATATGGGTGATCACTCCTCTGTCATTGATCACCCCCCTGTAAGGCTCCATTCAGACGTCCGCATGTGTTTTGCGGATCCGATCCATGTATCAGTGGATCCGTAAAAATCATACGGACGTCTGAATGGAGCCTTACAGGGGGGTGATCAATGACAGGGAAGTGATCAGGAAGTCTATATGCGTGATCACCCCCTTGTCATTGATCACCCCCCTGTAAGGCTCCATTCAGACGTCCGTATGCGTTTTGCGGATCCGATCCATGTATCCGTGGATCCGTAAAAATCATACAGACCTCTGAATGGAGCCTTACAGGGGGGTGATCAATGACAGGGGGGTGATCAATGACAGGGGGGTGATCAGGGAGTCTATATGGGCTGATCAGTGGTTTATAAAGGGTTAATAAGTGACAGGGGGGGTGTAGTGTAGTGTAGTGGTGTTTGGTGCTACTTTAGTGAGCTGCCTGAGTCCTCTGGTGGTCGATCCTAACAAAAGGGACCACCAGAGGACCAGGTAGCAGGTATATTAGACGCTGTTATCAAAACAGCGTCTAATATACCTGTTAGGGGTTAAAAAAAATCACATCTCCAGCCTGCCAGCGAGCGATCGCTGCTGGCAGGCTGGAGATCCACTCGCTTACCTTCCGTTCCTGTGAGCGCGCGCGCCTGCGTGCGCGCGTTCACAGGAAATCTCGGCTCACGCGAGATGACGCCTATTGGCGTTAGTGTGACCTGGGAGAGCCGCCGCGATGACGCCTTTCGGCGTTAGCGTGGCGGCAAGCGGTTAAGGATGTCCAGTGTGCAGTATGCATGTATCTGAGATAATCACTCAATAATGCAGCCTTCTCAGCACAATGGGGGGTTTTGTATATGTTATCTAACTATCCCTAACTCACTACATTACAATGACTATCATTACAAGAATATAGAAGGTGATATAATAATTAAAGAGGGCAGAGCCAATTAGTACTTAATTAGGTATGTAAAATACCCTTACAACACATTGTTAGAGTTACTTACTGTACTGTTTCTGGAAAAAGTTGACATGCTTTTCTAATTTCATTCAAGTTATAACTCATTTAAGCCTTATCTATCATTTCCTTTATAATGCTGAAATGATACTTACAAATGATTATTCTCTCATATTGTCTTGACAGATTATGACAGAAGACCCAGAATTTCCAGGACAGTGGTATGAGTAGTGTATAGATTAGATTTATTTTGTCTCGCATTTTACTTTAGATTTATTTTAGCTTGCATTTTATTTGTTATATAGTATATATTTTGTTACCTCCATTCAGTTTGACAAAATAACCTTACTAATAGAATAGGTGATCTCACAGACTGAAGAAAAATCCTGGTTATGTTCTTAGAAGGTAACACCACAAAAACCTCTTTCTCCAAGTCATACCCCTACCCTAAGGGATCCATAGATGGGTGGATAGATTTCATATGCTCCAAGAACAGTGTGCAAAAATATACTTCTTCTTTTTTTTTACTTAACTCTCACTGAAATTTCACAATGATAAATGTATGAAAAAATACCCTATAGAATTAGAAAAACCTGAAATGACATTCGTGGTGAACACCACTTTACAACTGATAACAATTATCTTCTAAGAATGTGCGAAAGGTGAAGAAGATCTGATCTACAACTTTGATGGAAAATAGAAGTTTGTTCAGCACTCAGATAAAATCCATCATACTTTATTTAGTCTTGAAACATGTAGAAAAAAAATATGTATTTTTCATATGCATTTCTGGTAGACAACCACCCTTAGTCCTAGCATGGTAAAGGTAGTAGTGTACCAGAAACTTCTATTTTCCATATATCAACTAGGAGCCAGCTTTATGTTCGTGCACCAACATAGTGGATGGAGGTGAGCTAATTATATATGGTAGTTTATATTTTGTTACTTTCATTCTGTTTGGAAAAAGAATCTAATAGAATAGGTGATTTCACAGACTGAATAAAAATCTACTTATGTTCTTAGATGGTAACTCTGAGGTATCTATCTTCTATCTACATAATTATCTTTCTATCTAACTTACGGTATCTGTCTGTCTTAGACTGTTTTAGCTTCCTTTGTTCTCATTTTCATGTTTGACCTCCTATACTTATACATCCCTAAGGCCTAGGGATGAGATGAACTCAATGGTTCTTTATAATAAACCTATAGAATTAATTTAGATCTAAATGGTTTTCCAGCTCCAGTGCCTCATTCCAGGTGGGGAGGTGTCAGTGCCTGTATTTGTTCACTCTCTATTATAATTCATGGGAGATACGGAAACAGTCTATACTGGATACTGGTATGGTATGCTCTGCCCTCTCTAGAACATCTCTTCTATACCAGCCCTCTTTAATGTTCATGTGCCACGTTTGACAGATTACAGGAGTGTCTTCTGATTTTTAACCTCCTCTATGCTCACTTGTCACGGAATGTGTACAGGTAACAAGGCAAAGCAACATGTATAAACGACTCGCTGGATCCAAAAACTAAGGAACCAAGGGAGACCCCTGCAGAAGACCTGGCACTTTCCCTGGCTGCTCAGCCTATGCAAAGATCCTAATGGTGGAGGTTTGCATATCCACGAACCTTGACTATAAAGCCCTGAGCACCCTACTATAGTGAGGGGACACGACCACCGGCTCCCTACACAAGACACGGAGGGAGTCAGGGTCATCTGGGATCCAGCAAACAGATATAAACATATAAAAGTACACTTAGCTTTGAAGCAAACAGGAGGACAGATCAGCGTGCACACACACTCCAGGAGGAAATATAAGCCGCCCAGAAAAGCATTCTGAGGAGGCATTTAAAGGGAAGCAATTAAGACATGACAGCTGAGAGAGGCTGACGAGAGGAGGAGCTGAATACCACAACACAGAAATTCAAGGAGGAGGTTCTGAAAGGCCTCTGTCAGAGCTTCTCAGCTGTCTGGTTGTGACAGTACCCCTCCCTCTACGAGTGGACTCCGGACACTCAGAGCCCACCTTCTCAGGATGGGACCTATGGAATGCCCTGATGAGACGAGAGGCCTTAATGTCCGTCACTGGGACCCACATCCTCTCCTCAGGACCATACCCCTCCCACTGAACAAGGTACTGAAGAGAACCGCGGACAAGACGAGAATCCACAATCCTAGAGACCTGGAATTCAAGATTCCCATCAACCATAATCGGAGGAGGAGGCAAAGGCGAGGGTACAATGGGTTGAACATAAGGTTTCAATAAGGACTTATGAAAAACATTATGGATCTTCCAAGTCTGAGGAAGATCAAGACGGTATGCAACAGGATTGATGACAGACAGGATTTTGTAAGGCCCAATAAACCTAGGACCCAACTTCCAGGAGGGAACCTTCAATTTGATATTCTTGGTAGACAACCACACCAGATCACCAACATTCAGGTCCGGACCAAGCACACGTCTCTTATCAGCCACACGCTTATATCTCTCACTCATGCTCTTTAGATTATCTTGAATCTTTTGCCAAATAGATGACAAAGACGAGGAGAATCTGTCCTCATCAGGTAAACCAGAAGACCCCTCTCCCGAGAAAGTCCCAAACTGTGGATGAAACCCATATGCACCAAAAAATGGTGACTTATCAGAGGACTCCTGACGACGGTTATTTAAAGCAAACTCAGCAAGGGACAAAAAAGAACACCAATCCTCTTGATTCTCCGCCACAAAACAACGCAGATATGTCTCCAGATTCTGATTGACGCGCTCTGTCTGGCCATTCGACTGCGGGTGGAAAGCAGAAGAGAATGACAACCGAACCCCCAAGCGAGAACAGAAAGCCTTCCAGAATCTGGAAACAAACTGCGTGCCCCTATCAGAGACTATGTCTGAAGGAATACCGTGCAACTTGACAATGTGATCAACAAATGCCTGCGCCAGCGTCTTAGCATTGGGCAAACCAGGAAAAGGGATGAAATGCACCATTTTGCTAAAACGGTCCACCACCACCAGAATCACAGTCTTCCCCGAGGAACGAGGCAGGTCCGTGATAAAGTCCATGGACAGATGTGTCCAAGGACGGGAAGGAATGGGTAAGGGAAGGAGAGGACCTGATGGCCGTGAATGAGGGACCTTGGCACGAGCGCAAGTCTCGCAGGCTGCCACAAAACCCTCAACCGACTTACGAAGCGCAGGCCACCAGAATCTCCGAGCGATGAGATCCAGTGTGGCTCTTACCCCCGGGTGCCCAGCAAGGACCGTATCGTGGTGTTCTTTAAAAATCTTGTGTCTTAAAGCGAGAGGCACAAACAACCTCCCAGGAGGACAAAGATCAGGAGCCTCTGACTGGGCTGCCTGCACCTCTGCCTCCAATTCAGGAAAAAGAGCAGAGACCACCACACCTTCAGCCAAAATGGGACCCGGGTCTTCAAAATTCCCGCCTCCCGGAAAACAACGTGACAGGGCATCTGCCTTCACATTCTTAACTCCAGGGCGGAACGTGACAACAAAATTAAACCTAGAAAAGAACAACGACCATCTGGCCTGTCTCGGGTTCAGACGCTTGGCTGACTCCAAGTAGGCCAGATTTTTATGGTCAGTAAATACGGTAATAGGGTGTCTGGCCCCCTCTAGCCAATGGCGCCATTCCTCAAAAGCCAACTTGATGGCCAACAATTCCCTATCTCCCACATCGTAATTTCTCTCTGCGGAGGAGAGTTTTCTTGAGAAAAAGGCACACGGTCTCCATTTGGCAGGAGAGGAACCCTGAGACAAGACCGCCCCCACACCCACCTCAGAAGCATCAACCTCAACTATGAAGGGTAATGAAACATCAGGTTGCACCAAGATGGGAGCGGAAGCAAAACTCTCCTTGATATCAGAAAAGGCCTTACGCGCCTCTACTGACCAAGAAGAAAAATCTACCCCCTTTCTGGTCATATCAGTGAGTGGTTTAACAATAGAAGAATAATTCAAAATGAACTTCCTGTAATAATTGGCAAAGCCCAAAAAACGCATCAGCGCCTTTTGATTCTCAGGAAGCTCCCACTCAAGCACAGCGCGGACCTTCTCGGGGTCCATGCGAAAACCAGAAGCGGAGAGAAGAAACCCCAGAAATTGAATTTCTGGAACCGCAAACACACATTTCTCCAGTTTCGCATATAGTTTATTCTCCCGCAGGATGAGCAAGACCTGACGTAAATGTTCCTTATGAGTTTTGAAATCGGGAGAAAAAATCAAAATGTCATCCAAATACACCAATACAAATTTTCCCATCAAATGATAAAAAATGCTGTTCACGAAATGCTGAAAAACGGCTGGGGCATTCATCAACCCAAAAGGCATAACCAAATTCTCAAAATGGCCCTCAGGGGTATTGAAGGCCGTCTTCCATTCGTCCCCTTCTCTGACCCTGACCAGGTTGTATGCCCCTCTTAAATCTAATTTGGAAAAGACTTTAGCCCCAACAACCTGGTTAAACAGGTCCGGGATCAGAGGAAGCGGTTAAGGGTCACGAATTGTGATATTGTTCAGCTCCCTGAAATCCAGACAAGGTCTTAAAGAACCATCTTTTTTCTTAACAAAGAAAAAACCAGCGGCAACAGGTGACTTTGAGGGTCGTATGTGTCCCTTTCTCAGACTCTCAGAGATATAAGTACGCATAGCGATCCTCTCAGGTTGGGAAAGATTGTATAAACGAGATTTAGGCAGCTTGGCGTCTGGGATGAGATTAATAGGGCAATCGTACTCCCTGTGCGGGGGCAAATCCTGAACTCCACTCTCAGAGAAGACATCCGAAAATTCAGAGAGAAAAGATGGTACAGTCTTAGTAGCAACCTCAGAAACAGATGTCGTGAGGCAATTCTCTCTGCAAAAGTCACTCCAACCATTTATTTGCCTTGCTTGCCAATCAATGGTGGGGTTATGTTTAGTGAGCCAGGGTAGCCCCAACACTAGAGGAGTCGGCAAACCGCTAAGGACGAAACATGACACATCCTCAACATGAGCATCACTCACAATTAAACGGATATTGTGAACTATGCCCTTTAATGACTTCTGAGAAAGTGGAGCGGAATCGATAGAAAACACAGGAATATCCTTTCTCAAAGCGCACACCTGGAAACCATGAGTTATCGCAAAGTGATTATCAATGAGATTAACCGCTGCTCCACTATCCACAAAAATCTCACAAAAAATGTTCTTGCTCTCTAGCGCCACCCTAGCCGGCAGGACAAAACGGGAACTACAAGCAAACGGAAAATCTTCAATTTCCGCCTCAATCCTGCCAATAGTAACAGACGGAACATTTTTCAAAGATTTTTTCCTCTTTGTTTCTTTATTATACCCAGAGAACTGCCTGAATCTCCTAGAGGGACAAATATTTGCCAAATGATTAATACCTCCACAACAAAAACAAACCCTCTCATGCGGGCTGAATCTTCTATTGTCAGAAGCAATCAACCCCAGCTGCATGGGCTCCTGCTCAGAAGGGGCTGACAGCGACTGAGACCCCTGCGCAGAGAATGGGACCGCTGCACAGTCCTGGGACCGAGTATGACAGGAAAGAGAGATCTCTCCTCTCTCTCTAAGACGCCTGTCAATACGAACGGCCTGAGACATAGCAGAGTCCAAAGAAATAGGCCTTTCATGAAAGGCAAATGCATCTTTCAATCCCTCTGAAAGACCATGGCAAAATTGACTTCGGAGTGCAGCATCATTCCAACCAGTATCAGCTGCCCAACTCCGAAATTCTGAGCAGTATATTTCTGCGGATTGTTTACCCTGGCATAGGAGACGTAGTCTAGACTCCGCCAGAGCAATACGATCCGGATCATCATATATCTGACCCAGGGCTAAAAAGAATTCATCCACTGAACGGAGGGGCCGTGCCCCCTCCGGCAGCGAAAAGGCCCAGGACTGAGCGTTACCCCTGAGCAGCGATATAATGATCCCCACCCTCCGTTCCTCATCACCAGAAGAATGGGGAAGAAGGCGAAAATGGAGTTTGCAAGCCTCTCTAAAACGCACAAAATTCTCACTTCCCCCGGAGAACGTATCCGGGAGCGAGATCTTAGGCTCAGAACAAGCTCCATGAACGCAAGCTGAACCGGTCACTTGAAGCTGAGACAAAGTCTTACGGAGGTCAGCTACCTCCAATGAAAGACCCTGGAAGCGTTCAGCCAAAAGTGAAACCGGATCCATGCTTAAGACGGTTTTGGCGGCTTATAATGTCACGGAATGTGTACAGGTAACAAGGCAAAGCAACATGTATAAACGACTCGCTGGATCCAAAAACTAAGGAACCAAGGGAGACCCCTGCAGAAGACCTGGCACTTTCCCTGGCTGCTCAGCCTATGCAAAGATCCTAATGGTGGAGGTTTGCATATCCACGAACCTTGACTATAAAGCCCTGAGCACCCTACTATAGTGAGGGGACACGACCACCGGCTCCCTACACAAGACACGGAGGGAGTCAGGGTCATCTGGGATCCAGCAAACAGATATAAACATATAAAAGTACACTTAGCTTTGAAGCAAACAGGAGGACAGATCAGCGTGCACACACACTCCAGGAGGAAATATAAGCCGCCCAGAAAAGCATTCTGAGGAGGCATTTAAAGGGAAGCAATTAAGACATGACAGCTGAGAGAGGCTGACGAGAGGAGGAGCTGAATACCACAACACAGAAATTCAAGGAGGAGGTTCTGAAAGGCCTCTGTCAGAGCTTCTCAGCTGTCTGGTTGTGACATCACTATAAGACGATATAATGAGGTTACAACCATTGCCTCTACTGCCTTCATCAAATGACAGTACCATGGAGACTTATGCTGAGGTATTTTCTATAGCTATTCAGTTGGAAGACTAATATAAGGTGTTATAGTTACCTACTGTACTGTTTCTGGAAAGAGCAGCCATGATTTTCTAATTTCGTACAAGTTATAACCTATATAAGCCATTTCATTCTCTTATCTATCATTCCCTTAATAATACGGACACCATACTTAAGAATGTTAATTTGTATATAAAATTCTCTCATATTGTCTTCACAGATTATGACAAAATTCCCTAAATTGCCAGGTCAGTGGTTTGAGTATCGAGTAGAGGTTAGATTTATTTTGTTTTGCATTTTACTTGTTATGTCGTATATATTTTGTCATTTTCATTCTGTTTGGAAAAAAAAATAGAATAGAATAGGTGATCTCATAGACTGAAGAAAAATCCTGGTTATGTTCTTAGATGGTAACCCCACAACCCTCTTCTTCCAAGTTATGTCCCCACCTGAAAGGTTCTATAGATATGTGGATAGATTTAATGTGCTCCAAGAACAGACTCCAAAAATATACTTCTTTTTATAACTAAACTCAAACTGAAATTTTACATTTCTATGTCTTAGACTATTCAGGCATCTTTTGTTATTATTTTCAAGTTTCAATTTCAATACTTCCATCATGGCCTAGGGATGAAATGAACTCAATGGTTCTCTAAAGTAAACCTTTTGAATTCATTTAAATCTAAATGATTCTCCAGCTCAAGTCCCTTTTTCCAGGCTGAGAGGCGGCTGTGCTTGTACTTGTTCACTCTCTATTATAATTCATGGGAGATATCAAAACAGTCTATACTGGTATTGTATGTACTGCCCTCTCTATAACATCTATTCTATAACAGCCCTCTCTAATTTTCATTTGCCATGTTTGACAGATTATAGGAGTGTTTTCTTATTTTTGCCTCCTTTATGCTCACTATCAGATGATATGATGAGGTTACAACCATAGACTATACTGTCTTCATCAAATGACAGTACCATGGAGAATTATGCTAAGGTATTTTCTATAGATACTCAGTTGTGAAGACTAATATAAGGTGTTAGAGTTACCTACTGTACTGTTTCTGGAAAGAGCAGCCATGATTTTCTAATCTCGTACAAATTATAACCTTAGTAAGCCATTTCATTCTGATATCTATCATTACCTTAATAATACTGACACAACACTTAAAGAGCAATTCATTCATAACTTCTAGTAGAAATAATAAAGGAATGCACAACATACAGACAGAAGAATAGATGCTCCAGAATTGTTATTACATTGGGAATACATGAAGTAATTAAAGAAGATATGTCAGGAGTGGTAAAAGGTCTCTCATATTGTTTTCCCAGATTATGATACCTTGAATTGCCAGGGCAGTGGTGTGAGTATCGAGTAGAGGTTAGATTTATTTTGTCTTGCATTTTACTTGTTATAAATTTATATTTTATTATCTTCATTTTGTTTGAAAAAAAGAATCTTTCTAATTGAATAGGTGATCTCACAGATTGAAGAAAAATCCTGGTTATATTCTTAGATGGTAACCCCCACAACCCACTTCTTCCAAGTAATATCCCCACTTGATGGGTTCTGTAGATGTGTAGATAGATTTCATATGGTCCAAGAACAGACTGCAAAAATATGCTTCTTTTTCTTTTTACTAAACTCTGAAATTAATTTCTGTATGTCTTAGACTATTCTGGCATCTTCTGTTATCATTTTCACGATTGAATTTCAATAAGCACATCGTGGCCTAGGGATGAAATTAACTTAATGGTTCTTTAAAGTAAATCTTTTGAATTCATTCGAATATAAATGGTTTCCAGCTCCAGCCCATCTTTCCAGGGTGAGATGTGGCTGTGCTTGTACAGTGGTCCCTCAAATATTAATTGGTTCCAGGACGGCCATTGTATATTGAAACTATTGTAACTTGGGTAATCGGTTCCAAAGCCCCAAAATTTTCATCCAAGATAAGAGAAAATGAAGATTTATGAAAAATAGGCAGATAACTAAAACAGATAAAACAAGTCCTTACATATACTGTAACATCCAAGACTAGCAACTAACCAGCAACTACTACAGCTATTTTAACAAAGAGGTGTCCTTGATTGGATGGATCTGAGTCTGAGACGTTGTATGTTGAGTCTAGTTTCAACTTACGATGGGTCAGAAAAGATCATTGTATGTTGAAAATATTGTATCCTGAGGCCACTGTATCCTGAGGGATCACTGTACTTGGTCACTCTCTATTATAGTTTATGGGAGGTATGGAAACAGTCATGAACAAGAGATCTCTTATCAGAATCTATTATTAATACAGGAAAAAGTTGATTTCCAGTATTAGAGTGAAGTGTGCAGTTTGCCAGGACATCAATGTTTCTGCTTTATTATCCAATAGTCTCTATCTATGGATCATTAGATGGTAAAATGGTAACTCTCAGCTTCTCTTTTCTGATATGTACTTTCCTAACCTGTTTTATTAGGAGAACATTAGAAGACCTGGCTCTGTAGGGCGTGGGAATAACATCTGCTCTATATGTACACTGTACATTTTGTCTTATATTAACAGTGGCTTCGAGTGCCTGAGATGCTAAAGCAGTACAGGAAACCCAAAGTGACATTGCTTGATCCTGGCTTCACTATAAACCCTGAGGTATTTATCTATCTTCTGATTATTACACTGGCTTTAGACAGCAGGGATGTAGCATTCAAGATAATGTGACCAGAAAGGTCTGTGATTGGCCACAGCTGCTCCCTGGTCCTGTGGGGTCCACAAGAGGCCAGGAACGGAGGAGCTGCGAGGCCCCAGACAAGTGGATGGTTTTTGTTATCTTCAGGAAGACAAGAAAGTTCCCCAGGGGTTGTTGGTTCCTAGGCTAGGCAACCCCTTTAAGGGTACTTTCACATTAGCGTTAGAAGAGCAAACAGATATCTTTTTTTTTCCGGATCCGTTAGACTTATGCACTGTAATACCGGATCCGTCTTTCCGGTATCATCCGGAATAACGGATCCGGTATTTAATGTTTTCAAAGCTAGAAAGAACTGCGCATGCGCAGACTGGAAAACCGGATCCGGCGATGTGGCAATTTCCGGAACACTTGGTACCAGATCCGGCATTAATACAATTCAATGGAAAGTGCGGTAGAGTTCCGGGATTTGGGCCGAAAAAAATACACGCTGCGGTATTTTATCCGGTCAAATACCGTACAAGGGACGGAACAGAAGACTGTCACGATAGGTAGGTAAGCGGGGAAATAACCAAACACATGAAAACAAACAGAACAAATGACTAGGCCCAAAAGCTAGGGAGAAAAGTGTCATCTCCTAGCGATCCCTAAAAGTTTTCCCTAAACTGCTGTGCCAATGTGCATACCCTAATGGTGGATATGCACATGCCCTCGTGCTTAAACCTATAAACTCTGGGCAAACCCTAAGCTGTAGGGAAAAGGGAAGAGGCAACCCGCTTCTTTAAACCCGGAGGAAGCAAGCGTCTCCCTAGAGGCCTAGATAAAAGACACAATGGGAAATACCAGAGAGGACTTATCTAGAGCAGAGCTGGAGCAGACGATCCACTACACATCCAGAGCTCACAGGAAATAACTATAACCCGCACAGGCCAGTGGGGGAAGGAGTTATAAATAGCCTCACTAACAATCAAACCTAGTACAACTGAGGGAAGGTGGATCCAGCTCAAACCCAAACCAAAACAAACAGAGAAGTCAGACATGTGTAGCCAGTCTGACAGACCTTCGCACATTCACAGGGCAAGGCGTGACAGTGCCCCTTG
Source organism: Bufo gargarizans (assembly GCF_014858855.1). Taxonomy (NCBI): domain Eukaryota; kingdom Metazoa; phylum Chordata; class Amphibia; order Anura; family Bufonidae; genus Bufo; species Bufo gargarizans. The sequence continues at coordinate 73,330,455 of NC_058082.1, read as the reverse complement.
TGACTTCCGGACACCCCGGACCAACTTTATCGGGTGTGCCCTGTGAAAGGCCCTCACCAGCCAGCTAGCACTAACATCAGTAGCCGGAACCCTCATTCTTTCCTCGGAACCGTATCCCTTCCAGTGCACCAGGTACTGAAGGGAACCCCGAAGAACACGCGATTTGAGAATCCTAGAGATCTCAAACTCCAAATTGCCATCCACCAGGACAGGGGGAGGTGGAAATGGAGATGGTTCCACATATTTTTTCAATAAAGACCTGTGAAACACATTATGGATCTTCCAGCGGAAGATCCAGACGGAACGCCACCGGGTTGACAATAGCAGAGATTTTGTAAGGGCCAATAAATCTTGGACCCAATTTCCAAGATGGTACCTTCAGCTTGATGTTTTTAGTGGACAACCACACTGAATCACCCACACACAGGTCCGGACCAGTCATACGTCTCCTGTCAGCCATCCGTTTATATCTTTCACCCATCTTTTCCAAATTAACTTGGATCTTCTGCCAGATAGATGACAAGGCGGAAGAGAATCTCTCCTCTTCTGGCATCCCAGAAGGTCCAGTCCCAGAAAAAGTACCAAACTGTGGGTGAAAACCATATGCGCCAAAAAATGGTGACTTATCAGTGGACTCCGGTCTACGGTTATTTAAGGCAAATTCGGCTAGAGACAAAAACGAGGACCAGTCATCCTGGTTCTCGGCAACAAAACGCCTCAAATAGAATTCCAGGTTTTGGTTAGTGCACTCTGTCTGACCATTCGACTGGGAATGAAAAGCCGAAGAGAAAGACAGTTGAATTCCCAGACGAGAGCAGAATGCCCTCCAAAACCTGGAAACAAATTGCATCTCCCTATCAGACACCACATCAGAGGGAATGCCATGTAGTTTCACAATGTTATCGATAAAAACCTGAGCGAGAGTTTTGGCATTGGGCAAGCTAGGTAACGGTACAAAGTGGGCCATCTTACTGAAGCGGTCCACTACCACCAAAATCACAGTTTTCCCAGAGGAACTTGGTAAATCGGTAATAAAGTCCATGGATAAATGCGTCCAAGGATGAGACAGGATGGACAAAGGAAGAAGGGATCCTGAAGGCCGAGTGTGAGCCACCTTTGCACGTGCACAGGTCTCCCAAGCTGCCACATAACCCTCCATACCATTGCACAACTCTGGCCACCAGACTCTCCAGGAAATAAGATCTATGGTGGATTTGCTTCCAGGATGTCCCGCAAGGACCGTATCATGATGTTTCTTGAACACCTTGTATCGCAGTTAAGCAGGAACAAAGAACTTGTCTGGAGGACAAGAATCAGGAGCCTCTTCCTGGGCCCCCAACATCTCCATCTCCAACTCGGGGTAAAGAGCGGAAACCACCACCCCATCAGCCAAAATCGGAGCGGGGTCCTCCGAATCACTCCCCCCAGGAAAACGTGACAACGCATCTGCCTTGTCGTTTTTAACCCCAGGGTGAAAGGCGACCACAAAATTGAATCTAGTAAAAAACAGTGACCATCTAGCCTGTCTAGGATTCAGGCGCTCAGCAGACTGCAGGTAAGCCAAATTCTAGTGGTCTGTATATACCGTAATAGGATGAGTAGCCCCTTCCAACCAATGACGCCATTCCTCAAAGGCCAATTTGATGGCCAGTAATTCTCTATCTCCTACATCATAATTTCTTTCAGTGGCCGAGAGTTTCTTGGAGAAATAGCACACGGACGCCATTTGCTAGTGGATGGACCCTGCGACAGAACTGCTCCGACCCCCACTTCTGATGCATCAACCTCCACGATGAACGGTTGAGACACATTAGGTTGCATCAGAATGGGAGCAGACACAAAACATTTCTTAATAGCAGAAAAGGCCTGTAATGCCTCATTCGACAATACAGAGAAGTCGGCGCCTTTTTTTAGTCATATCTGTCAAAGGTTTTACAATGGTGGAATAATTCAAGATAAATTTTCTGTAGTAATTGGTAAAACCCAAAAACCACATCAAAGCTTTCTGATTCTCAGGCCGGTCCCATTCCAGTACCGCCTGGACCTTTTCGGGAGCCATACAAAAACCAGAGTCAGAAATATCCCAAAAACGGTAGCTCCTGGACAGCAAATACACATTTTTCCAGGTTTGCATACAATTTATTATCCCAATGGATCGACAACACCTGTCTCACTTGATCCTGATGACGTGACCTAGAACCATTGGAGCAGGCAAGCCCTTCATAACAAAACAAGAAATTAACTCAACATGTGAATCACCCACCCTTAACTGAATGTCATAAACGATATGAGTAAGACTCTTTTGTGAGAGAGGGGAGGAATCAATAGCAAACACAGGTATCTCTTTATCTAATGTGCTAATTCTAAAACCAAGATTTTGGGGGAAATTAAAATCAATAAGGTTTACCCCCGCACCACTGTCAACAAATACCTCAAAATTTCCTGAGTCTAGCGCCACCATGGCAGGCAGAAGGAAACGGGTATTGCAGGGAGAATGCATATTTGCTTGCTCAGACTCCCCATTCACACTACCAAGAGTCAGGGAAGTTTTTTTTTTTTCTCTTAATGTGAATGTCTCCGTAGTTTTTTATTACCGCTTTAAGGTTTAACAAAAGGACACGCACAAACAAAATGACCTTTTTTTTTCACAGAAGTAACATAGCTTATTCAGCATCCTAAAATCCCTATCACTTGAGCGAAAGGAAACCTGGCCCAACTGCATAGGCTCCTCTCCTGCCCCAGATTCAAATGTCATATTACCCCGGGGAATAGGTGGGGCGGATCCACTTTCAGACAGGACCCCCCGCTTGAGAGGAATCTTATACCTCTCTCTAAGATGTCTATCAAGCCGCACTGGCAAAGACATGGCCGTCTCCAATGAATCGGGATACTCATGAAAAGCAAGGTCATCTTTCAGATAGCCCCTGACAAAACTGACTCCGGAGTGCAGGATTATTCCACCCCGAGTCAGTTGCCCATCTTCTAAATTCTGCACAATACGACTCCGCAGTACGTTCTCTCTGTAACAAACTGCGCAACTTAGATTGAGCCATAGAGACCCGGTCTGGGTCATCATAAATTAAGCCCAAGGCTCTGAAAAATTCATCCACCGACCGGAGGGATGGTGAACCGGTCGGCAGAGAAAAAGTCCAGGACTGCGCGTCCCCTTTGAGCAGAGATATAATGATCTCCACTCTTTGATTCTAGTCACCAGATGAAATCGGACGCAGACGAAAATACAACTTGCAGGACTCCCTGAACCGAATAAAGTCATCATCACCCCCTGAGAACCTATCAGGGAGAATGACTTTAGGCTCTAAGCAGACCTGATTACCTCCAACGGCGCCAGACACCAGAGCATTCTGACACCGTGCAACAGAACTGTGGAGGTCAGCAACCTCCAGCGATAATCCCTGCATGCAACACAGGAAAACAAACAGAACAAATGACTAGGCCCAAAAGCTAGGGAGAAAGGGTCACCTCCTAGCGATCCCTAAAAGTTTTCCCTAAACTGCTGTGCCCATGTGCATACCCTAATGATGGATATGCACATGCCCTTGTGCCTAAACCTATAAACCCTGGGCAAACCCTAAGCTGTAGGGAAAAGGGAAGAGGCAACCTGCTTCTTCAAACCCGGAGGAAGCAAGCGTCTCCCTAGAGGCCTAGATAAAAGACACAATGGGAAATAACAGAGGGGAATTATCTAGAGCAGAAATGGAGCAGACGATCCACCACACATCCAGAGCTCACAGGAAAGAACTATAACCCGTACAGGCCAGTGGGGGAAGGAGGGATAAATAGCCTCACTAACAATCAAACCCAGTACAACTGAGGGAAGATGGATCCAGCTCAAACCAAAACCAAAACAAACAGAGAAGTCAGACATGTGTAGCCAGTCTGACAGACCTCCGCACATTCACAGGGCAAGGCGTGACAAAGACATCCTGATGCATATTGAACGGATTGCTTTCCATTCAGAATGCATTGGGACAAAACTGATAAGTTTTTTTCCGGTATTGAGACCCTTTACCGGATTTTAATACCGGAAAAGAATAACGCTAGTGTGAAAGTACCCTAAAGGGGTTATGCCATAGTTGGTGTAAAAAATTAAAATCAGATATCAACTGATACATGATAATCTCTTTCTAACAAAGCTGGAACCAGCCCTGTACATTATATGAATATAAATGTCCCATCAATCTTTGCTTTACTTGCTCTGTTAGATTCATTTGAAGCTGGGAGCTCAGTGGGCGTGTTTTTTTGTGCTGCAGCTCTTTCTGTCACAGCTCAGGTGATGTTTAGTTTTTCAAGGAGCGTGTCATTTTTCAGGGGGCATTTCCATTTTCAAGGGGCATGTCCTTTCTGCAGCAGCTCTCTCCCTGTAAGGGCTCATGCACACAAACATGTGTGACCCTTGCACATATAGCGGCCCGCAATCGGCAATAAACGGACACTGGCCGCGTGCGTTCCATATCACAGATGTGGACCATTCACTTAAATCTGGAGTGGGGCGCAGCGGAGGCACAGAGCAGAAGCCCATGGAAACACTATGGAGCAATTCCGTGGGATTTCGGTCTGTGCCTCCTCACTGCAAAAAAAAAATTCAAGTGAATGGGTCCACATCCGCAAATTTGCTATTTGCGGTCCACAGCACAGGGCGCATACGTTCGGGTGCATGAGCCCTAACTGTGACAGCATCTAACACTAGATATGGCTGGTGACAGTTAAAGGATAGAACTGAGCATGTGCGACTATGCTTATCCAGCTCAGTAGTGGATGTGCACATTACTATACGGATTAAACACAAGGATCGCCATTGTAATGAAAGTAAATTACAAAAGTTAAAAGGAACCTGTCACCTCCCAAAACCATCCTAAGCCGCCAGCAGTGTGTTTCTGAGGATGCCTTTCTTCCTGAAGGCAGATGCGGCAACGTTGTTTTATCCCCTGCCCGGCGCGCTTCTCCATACATGTTTGAAGTCACGGGGGCAGCGGCCTCCTTGCTTCAAGTCACGGTAACCGCGTCCCCTTCCCTGCCCCTTCGCTGTGACTGACAGCGCTTATAAAGAGAGTTCAGCAAAGCCAGCCGAACTGCCAGCTGTCAGTCACAACGAAGGGGCAGGGAAGGGGACGCGGTTACCGTGACTTCAAACATGTGTGGAGAAGCGCGCCGGGCAGGGGATAAAACAACGTTTTCAGTACTTTTGCTGCATCTGCCTTCAGGAAGAAAGGTATCATCAGAAACACACTGCTGGCTACATGCAGGTACTGCTGGCGGCTTGGGATGGTTTTGGGAGGTGACAGGTTCCCTTTAATGTTTTTATATTAAAGTAATATTTAATGGTGACACAATCCCTTTAACTACATACATTTATGGTGCTGAAGTCATATGACAAATGTCGCCAAGAATTAAAATAATACATCTGCACCAGAAATCTGAACATTATACATTAATCCCTGAAACCTTTTCAAGAAATTGTAGATTTGTATTCTTAAATGTTATGACTTATTTTAAAGAAAATGCCGGCACTTTTTCTCAGACTGTTAGTAAGATATAAGGCGTATGACAGTGTCACAGGAGAAAGGAAGTTATTTTAGCATAGTAGCTGTGGCATGTGTGATATGTTGTAAAGTATAGTAAAAGCTGAATTTACAGAGAAGGAGTCGTCAGAAAATGAGCTATATATTAAATCAAGTTTTTATGTTAAACATATTTTTATAGAATTTCTGGTGCATTTACTTTTAATTTTTCATATCCCTATCTAGATTTATTTATTTTTCATCCTGAAAGCCAACAGTTTTCACACTGGTCACTAAGCCTAATGGTAGGTGACACTTCTTGGTCTGTACAGAATGCTTTTCAGCAGTCATCTCATTATCATCACAGGCAGGGTTTAGAATGGCATATCACCTATATTTCTCCTGTAGAAATCAATGAGTCCCCTACAGTTGATTGTGTCTATGGTCCATGATGACTGCTGTAAAGCACACTCAGACAAGATGGCCGCCCCATAATCAAATTCCATACCCTAATCTAGGTCTCTGTGGAAGGAAGTAATCTAAATGCATATATAAATTTGTATCCAGACCATTTACTCTATATTGCAAAAACAACATAATGCTAATATACTATATAACCGGCTTATTTATTACAGGCTACAATTGTCCATAAACAATATCTAACAGCGGAGCCAGTAAAGACTGAGCCACAGTACGACACCATAACCATAGAGATGGTCAATCAAACCTTCAAGACGGCTGTATAATGGGATCATGTCCGGGTATAGAAGAGCTGCTCAAAGAATTTGAAGAGCTCTCCACCTCTCACCCCCAACTAAAGACAACATACAGTACAGTGATGGGGAAACTTTTAGAGATGACTGACCAAACTGCAACCTAAAACCTACTTATTTTTTTATTTTGCTGGTCGGGCATGTAAGAGGATGCAGCGCTGAGAGGCTCCTGTCCTGCCTTCCTATAGTCTTCCTGCATCCTTAGTGCAGCGCTATTCACCGCTTTCACAAGCCCTGGGCAGCTTCTCCAAATGGTGCGATTCCCTCCTGTGCTGAAATGGCACGCATCGGGAAGAAGAGGGCGCCGTCGCGGAGGTGCAGGCCGCAGAGGTCGCGGCCCGACTGGGTAAATACGCTCAATCCTCCTCTGTGCCCCCTCCGACACTAGTGAGCGATACCCCTGCACACCCCTTACTGGAGCCCATGCCAGACACCTCTGGAGGCTCTGATCAAGCTCCCATGACCCCCAAAATTGCGGCTGTACAAACAGCAGAGGGGAAGGACAGACATGACCGCAACCCATCCTGTACAGTACCGAGCAAACTCATGGAGTTGGAGCACTCCGTTACTACTGGGGATGAGCCCACCATTAAAGATGTATTAGCCGCTGTGCAACACTGCAGCAGCTCACTACTTGCTCTTAATACAAATATGGGGAGTCTGCAGGAAAATGTTTCCCTCATCAGACAAGATCTCAGGCAGGGGAATGAGAGGATCAAAGAGGTGGAAGATAGAGTGAGCACTACTGAGGATCAACTACCCCCAGTGAAGAGGCATCTCGGCAGAATTATACACAATGTGTCTTTATTAATGTCCAAAACGGACGACCTAGAAAATGGGTCATGCAGAAATAATCTCAGGCTGATTGAGGTCCCTGAAAAGGCTGAGGCACCTGATCCAGTGATGGACTCTGTCACATGTGTTTGCCATTGAAAGAGCACCCAGGGTGCCATTCCGTGCTCCACCACCAAGGACCTCTCCTCATCCAGTACTGATGAAGTTGCTGCACATCAGGGACAGAGATATTATACTCAAAAAGGCAAGAGATCGTCCTGACTTATTAATAAATGAAAATAAAGTATCTATCTTTCCGGACTTTTCCCGCTAAGGTCCAGCGCAGAAGAGTGGAATTACAAGATGTGAAATGTCGCCTTTGGGACTTACAGATTCCCTACTCTATGATGTACCCTGCTAAGTTGCGGGTGATAGCGCATGGAGAAGTTTGCATATCTTGTTTTTTACATTCTATATGGAACACATTTCTGAAAAATGACTTTATATTTAAACTGTTTATATGGGTTTAGAGATGAGACGGGTACACTGACAATTTGATGGTCTAAATAGGAACACTTGGAATTTGGCTTTCACTAGTGAGATTAGCTCAGTAGAGATTAATTTTTTGGATTTACAATATCAGTGGATGGGAGTAATTTGAGAACCAAAACATTTTTTAAACCTACTGATGTGAATGGGTACATAGGTACAACTAGCTGTCACTATGGACCCTGGTTGGAAAATATACCAAAGGGACAGCTAAAGAGGGTATATAGAAACTGCACAGATAAAAAAGATTTTGTGGAACAAAGTCAGATAATTAAAGGACGGTTTGAGGAAAAAGGATATAATTAGGAGAAATTGCAAAAAATACATGAAGAGATAGAAAGTGGAGGGGAGAATAAGGGCAATAAGAAAGGAAGAGGAGAATAAGGGCAATAAGAAAGGAAGAGGAGAAGAAAAAGATTTCAGGTTCACATTTTTTACACAATTTAATGCCATCACGGGTCCTATTAAGAATATAATAAGAAAACATTGGTCAGTGTTACAGAATGATCCTATTTTGGGGGGTGTTATTCCAGGAAAACCGGAGATTCTGTATAGAAAAGCACCAAATCTATGTGACACGTTGGTTCATAGCCATATTCCCATAAAAAAGAAGAAAAGAACCAGTTCACATGGTGCGGTTTCTGCATTGCATGCAGGAACCGCTCCAAAGATGATAATAAACAGAGAAACACAGAAAATTTTTGCGAAAAATGGGGTAGAATATAACATCAAAGGAGAAATAAGTTGTGAACAAATGGGGGGTCATTTACCTGTTGAGATGTCCGTGCGGTTCCATGTATGTTAGAAGAACCTTGCGGAAACTAAACACTGATACAGGAGCATATCAACAATATAAAAAAGGGCATGGAGACGCATAGTGTTCCAGTGCACTTTTTTTTTCTTGTTTTTTTTTATCTGTATAAGAAGACGTCCAAGGAAGGGTGGAGTATTCGTTCCTGACGAAGCTTGTTTGGCGAAACCCGGGTCAGGCGGTGTTGCAAACATTTGCAGACATTTGTATTCAATGCCTGTTATTTTATTCCCCTTGTGAGTATAATGAATCAAAAATTTGTATACGTACACTGGTGGAGCCTAACTATGTGCCCCGAAACCTTTTAATCCGCAGAAGGAATATCCATGGTGGAGATCTTCTTTTGTGTTGGAGTTCTTTGTTGGGGCTGCAGGAAAAGAGCTGTTACCATCCATTTCTACACTTGAAGGCTGGAGTCTGTGGAAGGCAGCGCGATCACCTTTTAAATAGACACTGACAATTTAGTCTTGGATGGAGCGCTGGTCAAAATACCAGGGTTCCAGTGATATTTATCCTGGCATGACATCTTACCATGCAGAATATGGCTGAAAAACTTAGAATTGTAGGATGGAATATTACGGGATTGGGAGAGGCAGCAAAACGTGCTGCGGTGTTTCTTGCACTGCAGCAGTATCAGCCTGCAGTGATATGCCTATCAGAGACGCATATGGTACCCAACACTACTCGCTTACTACATAAATCGTGGGTGGGCCACTCATATCACTCAACACTCTTCACGCATTCTAGGGGGGGGTGTGAGTGTTCTTATACACAAATCTTTGCCATTTACATGTCACTCGTCACGTATAGATCCTAAGGTTACATTGTACCTGTTACCACCTCTCCTTTATCCTTGTTGAGGTATATATCCCTCCACCCTATAGTAAAGTACTGAAAGAGATAATGGCCTATGTTGAGGAGCTCCCTACATGTCCCTTTTTGATAATTGTCGATTTCAATACTTACCCGTCTGCAAGGATGGACAGGATTGGGGTGTTGGGTACTGATAGAGATACAAAATTTGCCACAGTACTACGAGAGCTGGATTTGCATGATATCTGGTGAGTGAGAAACCCAGACATATGCAGATTCTCCTGTTTTTCCAGCTCTCACCACTCACTCTCTAGAATAGACCTAGCTATAGGATCCCTGGACATGCTGTCTTTAGTAGTAGATGCTACCTATCTGTGGAGAGGTCTATCTGACCACTACCCTATTCATGTAGTGCTTAAATTGAGTTAAAGGAGACCTTGTGGTGTTGGTACATGGAGGCTCAACCCTTTTTGGTTGCAGCTGGTGGATGGTGGGGAGGGTATTGTGGGAGAGCTGCATGAATTCTTTACTAACAATGAGGGGTCGGAAACCTGTGGGAGTGGTATGAGATGCTTGTAAAGCATTTATCCGTGGATTATACATTCAGTGGATAAGTCGACACAAAACGAGGTCCAGAGACATCCTAAAACATCTCCAAGACCTAGTTATGGAGATGGAAAAGATTACCCTTCATGTGACCATGAGACGGCGTTGGTGACGGCGCAGATAGACCTTAAAAAACATCTACTCCTTACCGCTGATAATAGACGCTTCTTTCTTAAGCAAAAATATTTTGAAGCTGGGGAGAGTTCTGGCAGGTTGCTGGCTAGAATTGTTCGGGCACAAGATGGTCCATCAAAAATACTGTCCATCAAGAAAGCTGATGGATGTTTGGTTACGGCAGACTCATATTCTGGCGGTATTCCACGTGTTTTTCAAAACCCTATATGAATCTAAGCTAATGGCGGGCCCCAAAAATATTTCAGATTATCTTGCTTGGTTAGATAGACTACCGGCGGAGTTCTTTAAAAAATATAGCAACCTTTTATTACCTCCATTGCTGTCGGTGTTCAACGACTCCCTTCAAAAAGGAGAGTTGCCTGCTTCTATGAAGGAGGCAATCATAGTTGTACTGCCAAAGCCCGGGAGGACCCGACTCTCCCTGATTCATATAGACCGATCTCCTTGTTAAATTAACATCTGATGTTTAAGATCTTTGGCGAACAGGCTACAAGCCGTAATCCCGACCATTATACATAGTGATCAAGCTGGTTTTATGCAGGATAAATCTACTTCAATTAACCTTCGACGACTGTTTCTTAATATCCAGAGGCGGTCAGAATTGTCAGAAAGTCGGGCTATACTATCCCTTGATGCCGACAAAGCCTTCGATAGTGTTGAATGGTGTTATTTATGGGAGGTGCTAAGAGTCATGGGATTCGGGGATACTTTTATTTCCTGGGTCCAACTATTATACTGTGGTCCCACAGCTAGGATTAGAGCTAACGGTGGTACATTGGAAGCCTTTGAGTTGGGGAGGAGTACCCGTCAAGGATGCCCACTATCCCCTCTCTTATTCGTCATTGCAACTGAACCACTTGCATTTCTGCTTCGCTCATCTAACAGAATTGCGGGTTCTCAATGGGAGTCAGGGAGAAACGCGTCTCCCTGTATGCGGACGATATGCTCATATATGTGGGGGATGTGGAAGGGTCGTTAGGCCCACTAATGTCCCTTATACAGGACTTTGGAGACAGGTCCGGTCTTCGCATAAATAGGGACAAGTCCATCCTGTTTCCGCTGGACCCGGTCCCCGCTGGTTTCTCCCCTATGTCCACCCGTCTGCAGGTTGCTCACAGCTTCAAGTATTTTGGAATTGTGATTTCATTGACTGTTGGGCACTACGTGAAAAATAATGTGGAGCTACTCCTAAACAGCATGTCTGAAAAGATCAGTGCGTGGTGTAAACTCCCAATGTCTGAGATAGGTGGAAGTAATCTCCTTAAGATGATACTTATGCCGAAACTTATGTATGTCTTACATAACTCCTGTCTGGATCCTACAACTGATTTTTTATTTTATTTTTAGAATACAAGGGTTATTCAGAAGTCTGATTTGGCGCAAAAAAAGGGGCCAGGATTCGGTTGGATACTTTACAAAGAGGGAAGGATACAGGGGGTCTCTCTATTCCTAATCCATGGTTATATTTTATTTCCTCCCAGCTGCAGCAATTGAGGGGTTGGAGAGGACCCCTGGGGACAATGCATCTGCAAGGCTGATAGCCCACATTATAGAAAATGAATCCCCCATAGCCATACTAGAATATAGTGGTCTCTCTGATAACCTGGCGGGTCACCCTACACTTAATTTGATATGTAAGATTTGGCATAAGTGTCGTGACCTGTTGTCTGTGCTGTGCTTTACCCAGGTCACTCCTATATGGAGAAACCCCCAGTTGCCTGAACTGTTTCCCTTAGAGGGGTTTTTGCCATGGGAACGGAAGGGTGTGATGTTCTTGCATCAGCTGCAAAGAGATGGTGTGTTTTAAATCCTTTGAACATTTCAGGAATGAGTTTGCCCTTCCTCATACAGCCTTTTTTCAATTCAGACATGCATTCCAGTTACAGGCAAAATCTATGTCACTTACATGTACAACAGTCCCATTACTGCAACAGATTCTCACCTGTGGCTCCTCAAGTGGACTAATATTGTCCATATATAGGAATTAATTTGCAAAATCTGTGAAACATGACTCCTTGGTGGTCAAACAAAAATGTGATACGGTTGGTAATATATCAGAGGATACATGGAAAGCCATGCTGGCACTGACGCCTCAGTTATCAGTTTGTGAGGGTCAACGTATGTCCCAACTGCTTCTTGCTCACCATGTATACCGGACTCCATCCTTTCTGTTCAAGATCAGGGTTAGGAATGATGCCCTAGATGTAGGGAGAGCCCGGCATCCCTGATGCACATGTTCTGGGAGTGTACTGAGCTTTGGAATTTCTGGACAGGCAAGCTAACTTGTATTAACCCCTTCACTACCAAGCCACTTTTCACCTTAAATCCCAGGCCGATTTTTGCAAATCTGACATTTGTCACTTTATGTGGTAATAACTTTAAAACACTTTTACTTATCCAGGCCATTATGAGATTGTTTTCTCGTCATATATTGTACTTCATGACAGTGGTAAAATTGAGTAAAAAATTTAATTTGTATTTAGATTTTTTTTCCAAATTTACAAAAAATTAGGAAAAATTAGCAAATTTCCATTTCTTTACTTTTATAATAAATAGCAATAACTCCAAAAATAGTTGATACTTTACATTTCCCATATGTCTACTTTATGTTTGGATCATTTTGTGAATGCCATTAAATTTTTTGCGGACGTTAGAAGGCTTAGAAGCAAATCTTGAAATTTCTCTGAAAATTTCCAAAACACTTCAGGTTTCAGGTCTGAAGTCATTTTGTGAGGCTTACATAATAGAAACCACCTAAAATGACCCCATTTTTGAAACTACACCCATCAAGGTATTCAAAACTGATTTTACAAACTTTGTTGACCCTTTAGGTGTTCCACAAGAATTAATGGAAATTGGAGAGGAAATTTCAGAATTTCACTTTTTTGGCAGATTTTCAAAAAAAAAAAAAATTCTGCTAACCTAACAGCCAAACAAAACTAAATATTTTTTTTCCCTGATTCTGTATTTTGCAGAAACACCCCATATGTGGTCGTAAACTGCTGTATGGGCACACGGCAGGGTGCAGAAGGAAAGGAACGCCATATGGTTTTTGGAAGGCAGATTTTGCTGGACAGTTTTTTTGACACCATGTCCCATTTGAAGACCCCCTAGAGTAGAAACTCCAAAAAAGTGACCCATTTTGGAAAATTCACCCCTCAAGGTATTCAAAACTGATTAGAAAAACTTTGTTAACCCTTTAGGTGTTCCACAAGAATTAATGGAAAATGGAGGGGAAATTTCTGAATTTCAAATTTTTGGCTGATTTTCCATTTGAATAAATTTTTTCCAGTAACAAAGCAATGGTTAACAGCCACCATGTCCCTTTTGAAGACCCCCTGATGCGCCCCTAGAGTTGAAACTACAAAAAAAGACCCCATTTTAGAAACTACAGGATAAGGTGGCAGTTTTCTTGATATTATTTTAGGATACATTTGATTTTTGGTTGCTCTATATTACACTTTTTGTGAGGCAAGGTAACAAAAATAGCTGTTTTGCCACCGTTTTTATTTTTTGTTAATTACAGTGTTCATCTAAAAGGTTAGATTATGTGTTATTTTTATAGAGCAGGTTGTTACGGAGCAGTTATGACTACTTTTTTGGTTGTTTGTTTCAGTACATAATAAAGCATTTTTGAAATAAACATTTTTGTGTATCCATATTCTGAAAGTCATAGTTTTTTTTTACATTTTGGGCGACTGTCTTATATAGGGGCTAATTCTTTTCAGTATGAGGTGACGGTTTGATTGGTACTATTTTTAGGGTGCATATGACTTTTTGATCGCTTGGTATTACACTTTTTGTGATGTAAGGTGACAAAAAATGGCTTTTTTGACAAATATTTTTTTTATGGTGTGTGATTAGGTCATGTAATATTTTTATAGAGCAGGTTGTTACGGATGCGGCAATACCTAATATGTATACCTTTTTATTATTTATTTAACTTTAGCACAATAATAGCATTTGAAGAAAAAAAAAATCATATTTTAGTGTCTCCATTGTCATAGCTTTTTTTTTTTTTTTTGACTGATTGTCTTAGGTAGGGTCTCACATTTTGCAGGATGAGGTGACGGTTTGATTTGTACTATACGCCTTTTTGATCGCTTGGTGTTGCAATTTTTGTGATGTAAGGTGACAAAATTATTATATTTTTTTTTTAAACATTTTTATTTCAGTAAAGTAATTGAAAAGATACATACTTTAGTAGTTTTACATAGTCATATACAATGATATAATACATATACACTGATTACTTTACAAAAATATTGTTTTGAGACTTTCTGTTCTCAACCCCCCTCCCTTCCCTTACCTAAATTTCCCTACCTCCCACCCCTCCCTTCTCTCAGCACAGTCATCCGTTTACTGGTATTGTCTTGGTGATATGTTTGGTTTTTCATATTCAACGCATAAAGTGTCATCTGTGGTGTTCTATATGTGATTTCTCACTACTCTCCTCTTTTGTCCCTAGAACAGTGCCTTTTAATCATCTATCTGGAGTCTGCCCAATCTGTTGGCTTGCTTTTCTAATAGATACCATGTTTTTAATTGGAATGGTGTTACTATCATTTGTATTTCTTCATCTGTTAAGAAACTTCTAATAAAAATTTGCCATTTTAAAAAAATTTACTTGTCTACTTTGTTTTATTATTTTCGACTTCTACTTGCTTCAACATTAAGCCTTTTTTTAGTTGGGAAATCACCTCCGATGGTGGACATTCTGGCTTTAGCCAATATGATAATAGGCTTCTTTTTGCTGCTAATATTAAAATATGTATTATCCTTGGAATATGTTCATGGGATGTATTGTGTTGGAAAATATATTGTATTGGTGAGTCTGGAAGTCGTATATGCATTTTGTTCAGAAACAATCTGCGTATCTCTTCCCAGAATTCCCCTACCTTAGGACACTACCAGAGACCATGTAAAAGATTGGTATTTTCCAAGTGGCACTTGGGACAACTGGTCATTTTATCAGTTTTATCCTTCCTAGTGTGAAAGCCATATATGGCTCTGTGGATTTTGCGCAATTGGGTTTCCCTACATACTTTGTTTACTGTTACCGAACATACTTTCTTCCATCCCTCTAGCACCTCCATTGGGGTGTTTAGCTCCGGTATTTCTTTTTTCAAGTTATGAAAAGATTTTGTAACATGTTTTGTTGATATCGATCTTCTTATATCTTTATATAAAGTTGCAAGAGTGGCAATCAAGTCTTTCTGTCCAATCATTAGGTCAAAGTCATTCCGAGAGACTTCATTGGAACAATCTTTCAGTTTGTCTTTTAGTAAACCAATGATGCTATAATAGGACAGGAAAGAGGAATCTTTAATACCTGTTTTTAGTTTGAACTCTTGGAAGTTATGATATCTCCCCTGTTCCGAATTTCAGAAATCAGATAGGATCTGGGTGCCCTGCCAGTTTAGTGACCTCCCTGTTGTTGATGTGCACAATTGTTCAATGTCCAGATACACGGAGGCTATGGTGACGGTTATAGAGGCCTGGGCGAGGTTTGTGAATACACATATGGATACTCAAGCAGGGGACATCTGGTCTCCATATATCCCACTATGGCGTAACAAGCACCTCCCTGAGCTTTTACATTTGCCAGATTTTGAATTTTGGCCTAGGAAGGGGCTTAAGTACTTGACACAGCTGTTCCAGGAGGGGGTCTTTCGCTCTTTTGAGAGTTTGCGGTCGGACTTCCTGTTGCCTCAGACGAGTTTTTATCGGTTCCTCCAACTGAGGCACGCTTGTGATAAACAGTTCCACTCCTTGACCCTGAGCTTGGAGTGTGGTCCTCTAGAATCAATAGCTAGGAGGGAACAGCCATATAAACCAATTTCTTCCTTTTATGGTGACATTATTAAGATGCAGGAGTCTCCTATTCGGCTTTCATTTGTTAAGTGGTCGACTGATATCCCAGAGTTGGAGGACTCTCATTTGGAGGAATGGCGTCTGGGGTGGAGGAGGTCTGTCGTGAGTGCTCGAGATCAGCTCATTCAAGTCAAGTGGATGCATAGGGCATATCTGACCCCGGTGCGTCTATATCAGATGCGACAGATACCGAGTCCTGGGTGTGACAGATGTGGAGGTGATAGTGGATCCTTTTTCCACATGGTCTGGTTATGTCCGTCTTTACAAGTATACTGGAAAGGGGTGTGCAACTTCATTAATGATAAGTTGGGCCTACCAGGAATCTGCGATCCTATAATATGCGTGTTGGGATTACACTACGTGCAGAATTATTAGGCAAATGAGTATTTTGACCACATCATCCTCTTTATGCATGTTGTCTTACTCCAAGCTGTATAGGCTCGAAAGCCTACTACCAATTAAGCATATTAGGTGATGTGCATCTCTGTAATGAGAAGGGGTGTGGTCTAATGACATCAACACCCTATATCAGGTGTGCATAATTATTAGGCAACTTCCTTTCCTTTGGAAAAATGGGTCAAAAGAAGGACTTGACAGGCTCAGAAAAGTCAAAAATAGTGAGATATCTTGCAGAGGGATGCAGCACTCTTAAAATTGCAAAGCTTCTGAAGCGTGATCATCGAACAATCAAGCGTTTCATTCAAAATAGTCAACAGGGTCGCAAGAAGCGTGTGGAAAAACCAAGGCGCAAAATAACTGCCCATGAACTGAGAAAAGTCAAGCGTGCAGCTGCCAAGATGCCACTTGCCACCAGTTTGGCCATATTTCAGAGCTGCAACATCACTGGAGTGCCCAAAAGCACAAGGTGTGCAATACTCAGAGACATGGCCAAGGTAAGAAAGGCTGAAAGACGACCACCACTGAACAAGACACACAAGCTGAAACGTCAAGACTGGGCCAAGAAATATCTCAAGACTGATTTTTCTAAGGTTTTATGGACTGATGAAATGAGAGTGAGTCTTGATGGGCCAGATGGCTGGATTGGTAAAGGGCAGAGAGCTCCAGTCCGACTCAGACGCCAGCAAGGTGGAGGTGGAGTACTGGTTTGGGCTGGTATCATCAAAGATGAGCTTGTGGGGCCTTTTTGGGTTGAGGATGGAGTCAAGCTCAACTCCCAGTCCTACTGCCAGTTTCTGGAAGACACCTTCTTCAAGCAGTGGTACAGGAAGAAGTCTGCAAGGTAAGAAAAACATGATTTTCATGCAGGACAATGCTCCATCACACGCGTCCAAGTACTCCACAACGTGGCTGGCAAAAAAGGGTATAAAAGAAGAAAATCTAATGACATGGCCTCCTTGTTCACCTGGTCTGAACCCCATTGAGAACCTGTGGTCCATCATCAAATGTGAGATTTACAAGGAGGGAAAACAGTACACCTCTCTGAACAGTGTCTGGGAGGCTGTGGTTGCTGCTGCACGCAATGTTGATGGTGAACAGATCAAAACACTGACAGAATCCATGGATGGCAGGCTTTTGAGTGTCCTTGCAAAGAAAGGTGGCTATATTGGTCACTGATTTGTTTTTGTTTTGTTTTTGAATGTCAGAAATGTATATTTGTGAATGTTGAGATGTTATATTGGTTTCACTGGTAAAAATAAATAATTGAAATGGGTATATATTTGTTTTTTGTTAAGTTGCCTAATAATTATGTACAGTAATAGTCACCTGCACACACAGATATCCCCCTAAAATAGCTAAAACTAAAAACAAACTAAAAACTACTTCCAAAAATATTCAGCTTTGATATTAATGAGTTTTTTGGGTTCATTGAGAACATGGTTGTTGTTCAATAATAAAATTAATCCTCAAAAATACAACTTGCCTAATAATTCTGCACTCCCTGTAGTTGCTGATGCGACTCCATCCAAGTATAGTAGAATATTGCTACGATTATTAATGTTCTATGGTAGGAAGAACATACTTTTGAATTGGAAACCTCCCAAGTGTCCCACGGTGAATCAGTGGGTGCAACTTATTAACAAGGATCTTCAGATGTACAAATTGACGTATGAAGCGAGAGGAGCCCCTGATCGATTTGACAAAATCTGGGGTATATGGGTGCAAGCGGAGGGTACGGTTTGAGGCCCACTATTGGTTGGGACTGCATCACCCAAGTGTGTGGCTGTGTGTGTGGTTGCGGAGTGAGTGAGTACAGACCTTTGTTCCCCCTTTTTTTTTTCTGTGACAGCAGTGATGTACTGTAATTAATTGCATTTGTATCTCGTACTGTTGTACATTTTGACATTGATGATTCTGTCTGGTCTTGCTTGCATGTGTGGCTGGCATGTGGATCTGATTTTTTCCCTTTTGGGATTGTTGTATTAACTTGAAAAATGTTAAATAAACGCTATTGAAAAAAAAAAAAAAAAAGTAATTAAATAGCAACACTTTATGTCCTCGTATCATCACCGTTGAACAACTTTTTTTTTTTTTTTTATATGCTTTCAGGATCTCAGCCTTATCAGAATAGTTCAGATATTTCATAATTATTTGTCTACGTCTTTGTCTCAACTCATTATTTGGGTTTTGCCCTCCACTTTTTTCAGAGGTTGATCTCAAGTCTGGGCCTACGCGGTATGCCCGCTCGATCTTGCAGGATATCTGTAAGCCCACCACTTCTGGCAGTTCATGTTCACATACAGTACAGACCAAAAGTTTGGACACACCTTCTCATTCAAAGAGTTTTCTTTATTTTCATGACTATGAAAATTGTAGATTCACACTGAAGGCATCAAAACTATGAATTAACACATGTGGAATTATATACATAACAAACAAGTGTGAAACAACTGAAAATGTCATATTCTAGGTTCTTCAAACCTTTTGCTTTGATTACTGCTTTGCACACTCTTGGCATTTTCTTGATGAGTTTCAAGAGGTAGTCACCTGAAATGGTTTTTACTTCACAGGTGTGCCCTGTCAAGTTTAATAAGTGGGATTTCTTGCCTGATAAATGGGGTTGGGACCATCAGTTGCGTTGAGGAGAAGTCAGGTAGATACACAGCTGATAGTCCTACTGAATAGACCTTTAGAACTTGTATTATGGCAAGAAAAAAGCAGCTAAGTAAAGAAAAACGAGTGGCCATCATTACTTTAAGAAAATTGGGAAAACTTTGAAAGTAAGGGCTATTTGACCATGAAGGAGAGTGATGGGGTGCTGCGCCAGATGACCTGGCCTCCACAGTCACAAGACCTGAACCCAATCGAGATGGTTTGGTGTGAGCTTGACCGCAGAGTGAAGGCAAAAGGGCCAACAAGTGCTAAGCATCTCTGGGAACTCCTTCAAGACTGCTGGAAGACCATTTCAGGTGACTACCTCTTGAAGCTCATGAAGAGAATGCCAAGAGTGTGCAAAGCAGTAATCAAAGCAAAAGGTGGCTACTTTGAAGAACCTAGAATATGACATATTTTCAGTTTTTTCACACTTGTTTGTTATGTCTATAATTTCACATGTGAGTGATGATATGCACATCAATGAGAATACATGAAATTATCGGCACTGGAGAATTTATACCAGGACTTGTGGAGTTAAAGTTAACTACACAGCAGATGAAAATCACTCAATTAACAATGGCTATATAAAGGAAATGTGAAGGGGGACTTATTACCACTGAGGAAGGGGTGAGAACAGACGCCGCACCTACCAACCACTGTATCTAATAGCTGTGTTGTTCCTGTGATTCCACTGAATAAGGAACCCTAATAGTGGGGCTCATGTTTTATGGTCCGTCCCTCTGCAATCTTAATGCATTGGGGATATAATCAAACAGGAGGACTTCCTTGCCGAACCCCTAGGGGATCACAGTCGGTGCACAGAACATTTTTATTTTATTTCCACAGTTTTTATTTCTATTTTTAGAGAATACTACTGCAGAGAGTTCATCCGGATATTTTATGATACTATGTGATATTAATGTGTGTGCATTATTATTGTTCTTAGTATTGAGATACATATATTATCTTATTGTGTGATTAATAAACTGTATGGCTACATATATTAGGAGAGTGCCCAGTATTTTTTATACTAATTTCATGTGTTAATTCATAGTTTTGATGCCTTCATAGTCATGAAAATAAAGAAAACTCTTTGAATGAGAAGGTGTGTCCAAACTTTTGGTCTGTACTGTATATATGGTAGCTCATGTGGCGGTATATGTTCAGGGAGGCCTACAATGCGCAAGTTGCTCCTTCTGGAGCGTTTCCCTAAATCATCTACCTTGTCTCCTAGGCGCCTGATTTCTTGTTCTGCCGCTTTCAGTGCAGACTGTGCGGTCAAGACCTCCGTCGCCATCACCAAGTATTTTGCCTCTAAGTTTTCTAAGTGTTGCGCATGCTGAGAAAGCTCCTCTTGCATCTGCTGGAAAGATTGTGTTATCGTCGAGGATAAGGATTTCTGCAGGTCTGGTAAGATGTGTGCTGCTACCTCTATAGTCAGCCACCGATAATCCGCCTTTGTATAATCTTGTTCTACTCCTGAAGCAGCCTGCTGAGACAGCTCCTCTACTTTACTTTATTTTCATCTGGAGCCTCGTGTTTTGTTTGCGGGCTTCGTTGGTTTAATTGTCCCTTTCTGTTTGGTTTTACTCCCCATCGTGAGAATTAAGCGGTCCATAAAGGTTTGCTGTATATTTGTTGTGCTGGGCTTTGAGCCCAATTTGGAGGGGATATTAGATTTCCTAGGCGAGCGGGTGAAGAGCTCCTGCGAGGCTTTCCATGGCGCCGAAACCGGAAGTCCTTTATTTAAATTTATTTTGATGGTGTTCACCTGAGGTGTTAGGTCATGTGATATTTTTATAGAGCAGGTTGTTACGGATGTGGCGATACCCAATATGTATACTTTTTATTTATTTAAGTTTTACACAATGATACCATTTTTGAAACAAACAAAATCATGTTTTAGTGTCTCCATAGTCTGAGAGCGATAGTTTTTTTTTCATTTTCCAGGCGATTGTCTTAGGTAGGATATAATTTTTGCGGAATGAGATGACGGTTTGATTGGCACTATTTTGGGGTGCATATGACTTTTTGATCGCTTGCTATTACACTTTTTGTGATGTGAGGTGACAAAAAATGACTTTTTTACACCGTTTTTGTTTTTGTATTTTTTACAGTGTTCACCTGAGGGGTTAGGTCACATGGTATTTTTATAGAGCAGGTTGTTACGGATGTGGCGATACTTAATATCTCAACTTTTCTTTTTTTACATTTATCACAAAAAGCATTTTTGAAACAAAAAAAAATCATGTTTTAGTGTCTCCATAGTCTGAAGCCATAGTTGTTTTACTTTTTGGGCGATTGTCTTAGGTAGGGGCTCATTTTTTGCGGGATGAGGTGACTGTTAGATTGGTACTATTTTGGGGGCATATGCCTTTTTGATCGCTTGGTGTTGCACTTTTAGTGATGTAAGGTGACAAAAAAAAGTTTTTTTAGCACAGTTTTTATTTTTATTTTTTTGATGATGTTCACCTGAGGGGTTAGGTTATGTGATAATTTTATAGAGCCGGTTGATACAGATGCGGAAATACCTAATATGTCTACTTTTCTTTTTTTACCCAATTAAAAAAAATATATATATTACCCAATTTAAAAAATATATATATTTTTAATTACTTTTGGAAAAGGACGCTTTTTTTTTTTTTTTTTTTTTAACTTGAAACTGGATCTCACAGGCTTTCCCGGAAAGCAGCCACAGTCACAGCAGCGAGGAGACCCCATGGACACTGGCACCCATGAGTATACCGCACGTGCCACGGTAGGCGCTGACTATGGCCGTGCAAGGGTTAATGTGCCGGCATCGGTGATTTTACCAATGCCGGCGTATACAGCAGGGGTCCGGCTATCAGTGACAGCCGAACCCCTGCCTCTGATTGGGCGGACGCAGCTCCTGCACCATACCTGTACTGTGCTGGGATTTCTGTCCTACACTTCTGCGCCGTACATGTATGGCGCTGCTATCCTAAGGGTTAAAGATTCTTATCATATTGTGGTCCTGTCTGGTCCGAGGACTTGTGTGTTGGGAATATTGGACATTGCAAATTGTAATTCGCATCTGCACTTCCAGGCCAGGAAATTATTTGCTAAATACTGGCTTAGACCTCAAACACCTTCTAGGGTTGAATTCTTGAACCGAATGGACGAGATCCTTCACCTGGAAAAAGGAGTATATATTGGAAGGCAATGCCTGGCCAAGTTCACAAAAATCTGGGACAAGTGGTTATCTTATAGGATCAATGAGGTGTAGTTTGACTTATGATTGCCTTGGCTGTGTTGGGAGGGGTGACTTTGGGAATGATAACTATGATGGGTGACCTGGGATGGAGGAGTTGAGAGACAAGCTTATCATAGAAAGTGCAGGGGATAAGACCATATCTAGGGTGTCAGCTTTATCTTCTTCAGAGTCCTAACACACGATATTTATGCTAGTGTTACAGTACCTGTCTCATCGCTGGGTGGGCAGTTTATTGTATGTTCGGATACATCTGAAAGGGTATATTTTTGTCTAGTCAGCTTTCACTATTGTAATATGGATGTCAGTTATGGTAAAAACCTTGACAATTTTCTGAGTACCAGATTTGACTGTACATGCATATCCCTTTCTTTTCTTTTTTGTTCTTTTCTGTACCTTATTTAACGCAAAGTGCCAACACAGCAATTTAACCTGAATACTAAAAAAAATACTGGCCAAGTTAAGCTGTGTGGGTATGGCTTAACACAAGCCCAGTAAAATGAATGCCCCCATTGACGCCCCCCTCATATTAAAAATGTCACATTAGTGGCTCCAGTATTAATAATGCCCCATCAGTGGATCACAGTATTAATAATTTCCCCATTAGCGGTCCCAAGTATTAATAATCCCACATTAGTGGCTCCCAGTATTAATAAGGCCCCCATTAGTAGCCCCCAGTATTAATAATGCCCCCATTAATGGCCCTCTGTAAAATGAATGCTCTTATTAGTCCCCCTTGTATTATTTTTCCTCCATTAGTGGCTCCCGGTAATAATAATGCCCCCATTAAAGGCCACAGTATGCCCCCTTCCCCATTCTTCTTGTGCAAAAAAATATAAATAACTCGCCTCATCCATTTGATCACGCCATGGTGAACACTTGCTGCTTACTGGATGCACAGGACAAGACCTGCATGATGACGTTTTGCAGGTCCTGCTGCTTCCAGTCAATGCTGTGAAATGTCATCACGCTGGAGCGCAGGTCCTGTCCTGCGCATCCAGTGAGCAGCGAGTGTTTCCCGGGGTGCGATCAAATGGATGAGGTGAAGAGGCTGAACTAATGAGCGCTCCACAATGGAAGCGCTCATTAGTAATAGTGCCCAGGTGGCAACCCTACACATGGCCCACACAAAGCCACGTGACCACAGAGCGGGCTCTGAGTGCCCCCTCTGGCACACGTACCATAGGTTCGCCACCACTAATGTATTATGAAGTAGGAGAGTCCAAGGTCAGTGCAATCTATTTCTTAAATCTCTACAATCACCCACCTAGGGGCTAGATTAGTTATCAATCTAGGCACCCAGACTGCCAGAGCAAGCACCTAATTTATGACGAGGCCTGTGCCTCATCATAAGTTAAGCACATCCTCTGGTAGCACCAGGGATATGAAAGAAAACATTGCAGAACACCAGTCTTTGGTAAATGACCCCCATTGTTTTTGCACTCTTTGGCCACCTACCTTTCATTTTATATTTCAGCTTATTTGATATGCTTTTTTTACAGATTTTATTAAGCTCTTTATTATTTTCCGAGGCTACAGCCCTCTCAGATTTGTGTTTTTTTTGTTGTTGTTCTTTACTGCCCTTTTAACAGTAGCTGTATGCAATTTTAGTCGTTTATACTTGTTTTAGCCGTTTATACTTGTTACCTAAGGGAATACATTTTTAATTACCCAAAAAGACTTAAAACTCCGCCATTTATCATCTTTATTATTGTATGACAGTAACAGTAGTTGCTCACAGTCTGTCCTGAAGTGCTGCACTCAACCTGGCGGAAATGAGGCTTTAAAAATAAATAAATAAATGATTTATTATTTTATAAGAAATATGTTTTTGCCCTCGCAGCCTGTATTTTTTATTATATTTTACAGTGTAGGTAGAATATAATTATATTATGATCACAAGCCGTGTCAATTCCAACAAGCTCTGCTTACTTACACAGTTCCAAATATGCAGTGGAGCATCACCTCTTTTGGGGTTTTCCACAAACTGGCCTAAAAGGTGATTCTGCAGCTGAGTTGAGGAATTGTCTCTCCTCTGTACTTGAAGCAAAACCATGGCCCCAATCAATATCTGGGTAGTTAAAATCTCCCATTTATTGCAACATATCAAACAGGCAGCACTGGGTTATTCCCTTCTGGGATAACCAACAGTGCAAAATACTATATGGATGGGAATAAAAAATATATATAAAAAATAAATTAAATACAATATAAAAAATATGTGGTATCCAGTTCCTAAAATTAGATAATACAACTTCAGATGAACAATAACATATGATAAATTACACTGTCAATATTTATTTTACAAAAACAAGGCCAAAATTCAGAAACTGTGTGTGAAAAATTGAGTACAGTACACCCTTAGGGTGCTGCCCCATGTTCAGGTATTTTGATGAACTTTTCAAAGCCAAAACCAGGAGTGGATTGAAAAAAGTGGAGAAGGAAAAGTTGTATCTGCCCATAATACTTTCTTTTCTATTATGATCCACACTTGATTTTGGCTTTAAAAACTGTATCAAAAAGCCTGAACGTGTGGCGGCACCCTAACTGATTTCATAGGAATTAAGAGAGTAAGTTGCAGCCAAGTGATGCTAATCAAGTTCCCGTCATTAACTGATCATCAGCAAGAGTAACCACCACCTCTATAGAAGCAGAAGTTTTTACAGTTTGCTGGTCTGGAGCATTCAGGTGTGAGTTAACACAATGTCAAGGAGGATAGACATCAGCGATGATTGCTGTGAACGGTTGTTCCCGACAATCTGCCCATCTAAATGTACCTCCAATCACCCGATAAACAAGCAAAACTCATTCATCGGATGATCCTATCATTCGTGTTGTAAACAGCGATCTGCTGCCCAGAAACAGTGCAGTTGTATGGGGACAAGCGATCGTAATAGTGATCCCTCGTCCTCATACTGTGGAAGTGATTGCTGCATGTAAATGCAGCGGTCTCCTTCACTTAATGAGCAGCTGGTTGTCGGGAAGGAACACTTCCTTCCCGACAATCGGCTTTAGCTCTGCCCGTGTAAACCCGCCTTAACACTCTACAGACCTCAGTTAGCATGTTAAATATTCAAGTACAGTACATCACAGTACATTTAGAAAAAAACAAGTTTGGGTTGTATGGAAGAGTTGCCAGCAGAAAGCCTCATCTTTCTAAAATGAACATGGCTTAAGTTTGTTAAGTTGCATCTGAACAAACCACAAGATCTCCAGAACAGAGTTCTTTGGACAGACAAAACAAAATTTGAGACATTTGGCCATAATGCACAGCTCTACCATTGGCGAAAACCAAACGCAGTATATCAGCAGAAAGAGTTCATATCAACTGTCAAGCATTGTGGAAGAGGGATGATGATCTGGGCTCGACTACAATTAAGTCGACCATAAAATCCTCTGTATACCAAAGTATTCTAAAGTGTGAGGCGATTTATGTGACGGCTAAAGCTTGGCCAAAACTGGGTCATGTAGCAGGACAATGATCCCAAGAACACCCAGCAGCAAATCTGCAAAAGAATGGCAAAAAAAAAAAATCCAAGGTGTAATGGCCCAGTCAAAGTCCAGATCTCCACCCAATTGAAATGCTGTGGCAGGACCTTAAGAGAGCTGTGCATAAACGAATGCCCAGAACCTAAAAAAACTGAAGAAATGTTGTAAAGAAGAGCGACAACAATATGAGAGACTGGTAGAATCATAAATAAAACAATTACCGGTACTTCAAGTTATAACTGCGAAAGCTGGTTACACAAGCTATTCATGGAGTGTATTTAGGGGGTCATTTTTTTAAAGAGTAACTAAACTGTGTAAAAATGTAATAGATGTTCCTAATGCCTCAATAAAACTTTTTCTAATATACTTTATCAATTAATTTTGTATTTTTATTATTCTTTTACTTCCCTAAAGCGCACCATTCCCTGTGTACTTAAAACTCAGTTCTTTGTACACCGCTGACTGCTCAGCGGTGTACGGACTGTGAAATTTATGAATGGGGCCGCATAAGCAGTGAGTACGGGCTGGAGCGCATATTGCTGCTCCTGCCCGTGCACCCCGGAGGTTTACTAACTCCTGGCATAGCACATGGGTACCCTGTATCTAATTGCTATGCCAGGATTAGCTGAGCAGAGCGGGCTCCTGCTTCTGCCAGCTTCGCTAAGCTAAGAGAACTGCATGTCACCACTTAGCGTAGCGAAGCAGGCAGGAGCCCGCTCCGCTCAGCTAACCCTGGCATAGAACATGGGTACAGGGTACCCATGTGCTATGCCAGGGGTTAGTAAAGCTCTGGGGGGCGCAGTGCTGTTGCGGCCCCATTCATAAACTTCAGAGTCCGTACTCAGTGCTCAGTCCGAGAACGGAGTTTTAAGCCCAGGGAATAGAGCGCTTTAGGGAGGTAAAAGTATAATAAAAAAACTAAATTAATTAATAAAGTATATTATAAAAGCTTTTATCAGGGCATTAGGGACATCTTATTCAAATTTTACACAAAGGTTTAGTTACTCTTAAAGGAAGTTTCTTTTTAGAAGTGTTTTAGACCTGTGTTCTGAGTCTAAATATACGGCTGATTTTCCACCAGGCTTGGAGCATTCAGAAATCAGGCTTATGTGTGCTGGCAAATGATGTAGGCCCAGTTTCTGAGTCTACCTATACTCCTCATTTACAACCAGGTCTACATCCAAATCCTATTTATAGACCTAATTGTAGTCATGTAGCTCATTAACCAGGACCAAGCCATTTTTCACCTTTGTGACCAGGCCTAATTTTGCAAATCTGACTTGTCACTTTATGTGCTAATAACTAAGGAATCCTTTTACTTATCCCAGCACCTATGACGGCTAACCTCCGGCACTTCAGCTGAGGTATAACTACGACTCCCAAGATGTACACTTGTTTGGCTGTTCTCAGAACTCCATAGAAATGAATGGAGCATGCTGGGAGTCGTAGTTTCACCACAGCTGGAGATCCGTTAGCCATCACTCAAGCCATTCTGACTTTGTCTTCTTGTGACATCTCATACTTGATGTCAGGGGTAAATTTGGGTCAATATGTTTTACCTTTATGTTATAAAAAATCTAAAAATCTACAGAAAACTTGGAAAAAATTGCTATTTTCTACTTTTCAATTTCTACACATTAACCCTTTCTACCCCAAAGTTTTTTTTTTTGTTTCTGCATTTTTGTTTTGCGCTCAGTGCCTTCCCAGAATCATAACTTTTTAATTTTTCCGTTCACATAGCCATAGTGGGAAGCAGGAAAACAATTCCAAATGAGATGGAATTTGATTTAAAAAAAGCAATTCTGCTTAAGTTTTAATATTCTTTTTTTTATTTACAACGTTTTTCCACCATAAAAGTAGAAACCCGAATGGATCCAATTATAGTCAATGGGGTCGTTGTTATGTGCCAGATCCAACACTATTATTTTCGTTGTTCTGCTCCTCTAATGAAGCAGAATAATGAATAGGACTAGAGCTGATGTCAACGTGCCCTATTTTATTATAGATACATCAGGTGGCTGAGATTACGTCTAGGTATAGAAAAAGACCAGCGAGTATCCCCCAGGGACCCGTCTTTTGGAAGTCGCTGCAAGGACCCCCATAATCAATCATCTTGATGTAGCATCTTGACTCCGTCTGCTGCAGTGTGAGCAGGTAATATTTGCATGTAGCTGTACAGTGGGCCCCCAGAATGAATTTTTCCTGGGGCTCTAGGCAGTCCAGTCTTGGCCATTATGACAAAAATAAAAATCGGGATTAATTGAATATTTTACCTTGATTACGATTAATGAATAATGATTTTGTTTTTGTTTGTTTGCCTTCATAGTTTGTTGTGAACAGATGGAGCGGTGGGGGGAGATGGTCGCAGTTGGAGCAGTGTGGGGAGCCGGACACAGTTGGAGCAGTGGGGGAGATGGACACAGTTGAGAAGTGGGGGGAGATGGACACAGTTGGAGCAGTGGGGGGAGATCGCACACACACTGCACTGCAAATTCCTCATGGTTTACTCTAAAGCAGTGTACGACTCTTACTAAATCTCCTCCAGTATGTGGTGTTGGAGGGTCCCCCATGAATGGAGTGCTATGTATTACTGGAACCCTTAATCTGGCACTGGCTGAACCAGCTAGCGGTGCAAGTGTAGAGGTTCTGCTTCAGGGGCAATCACTGTTAATGCATGGCTACCCAAAAGTGTAGCCGCACACGTGCTGGTATGTATTAGTGTGTATTTTCACTACTAAAATATATATTGGTGCATGGGGTATATTGACTGCTGCTATATATTTATGTGTGTGCAGTATATTCATTGCTGGTAGATATTGGTGTGTATGGTATATTTACTGCTGGGAAATAATGGTGTGTGAGGTAAATTCACTGCTGGTAGATATTGGTGTGTGATGTATTTTTACTGCTGGTGGACAATGGTTTGTGCGGTATATTCATTGCTGGTGGATATTGGTGTGTGTGGTATTTTCACTGCTGAAAATATAACTGAAAGTGGTGGGGTAACCTTAAAAAGTAACTTTTAATAGTCAATGGTAAAATGATAGGCCCATAAATTATCAATAATCATGCACCACCAAATAGTATAGGGTAGAGGCAAATGTAAGGTATACACTGCCCAGCTTCGTCGGAACAAAAAGGCAACACACACCAGGGTACACACAGAAAGTACTAAAAAAGAAGCGTCCAGACGTGTTTCACCGGCAATCAGCCAGATCATCAGGGGACCGGTAACACCAAAAAGTACTAACAATAATCAGACAGTACAAGAATCCAATCCAAGTCGCTTCCTAGTATAATGAAGCGAACAAGGAATTGTCAGTATTGCATTGCTTTAAGCAGATACTTAGCTCCCCATGTGTTTGATGTCCATGGTCCCGCTACACTCCTCTCCTGCGTATGGCAGTGACGGAAATCAATGCCCGCGCTGGCGTTCTTTAAACCAGCGCGGGTTTCAGTGGGTCCGCCCCTCAAGTCACATTCATAGTAGCATTGATAACCAGAAGGTGCGTCACTTCTATAGAGTCAAAGAAGGCGCAACCAGGATATTAAAGCAGCAGGTTAACCACTTCAGCCCCGCTAGGTGAAACCCACTTCATGACCAGAGCACTTTTTACACTTCGGCACTACACTACTTTCACCGTTTATCGCTCGGTCATGCAACTTACCACCCAAATGAATTTTACCTCCTTTTCTTCTCACTAATAGAGCTTTCATTTGGTGGTATTTCATTGCTGCTGGCATTTTTACTTTTTTTGTTATTAATCAAAATGTAACGATTTTTTTGCAAAAAAATGACATTTTTCACTTTCAGCTGAAAAATTTTGCAAAAAAAACGACATCCATATATAAATTTTTCGCCAAATTTATTGTTCTACATGTCTTTGATAAAAAAAAAAATGTTTGGGTAAAAGTTATAGCATTTACAAACTATGGTACAAAAATGTGAATTTCCGCTTTTTGAAGCAGCTCTGACTTTCTGAGCACCTGTCATGATTCCTGAGGTTCTACAATGCCCAAACAGTAGAAAACCCCCACAAATGACCCCATTTCGGAAAGTAGACACCCTAAGGTATTCGCTGATGGGCATAGTGAGTTCATAGAACTTTTTATTTTTTGTCACAAGTTAGCGGAAAATGATGATGATTTTATTTTTTTTATTTTTTCTTACAAAGTCTCATATTCCACTAACTTGCGACAAAAAATAAAAAATTCTAGGAACTCACCATGCCCCTCACGGAATACCTTGGGGTGTCTTCTTTCCAAAATGGGGTCACATTTTCGGCGTAGTTATACTGCCCTGGCAATTTAGGGGCCCAAATGTGTAAGAAGTACTTTGCAATCAAAATGTGTAAAAAATGGCCTGTGAAATCCTAAAGGTGCACTTTGGAATGTGGGCCCCTTTGCCCACCTTGGCTGCAAAAAAGTGTGACACATCTGGTATCGCCGTACTCAGGAGAAGTTGGGGAATGTGTTTTGGGGTGTCATTTTACATATACCCATGCTGTGTGAGAGAAATATCTTGGCAAAAGACAACTTTTCCCATTTTTTTATACAAAGTTGGCATTTGACCAAGATATTTTTCTCACCCAGCATGGTTATATGTAAAATGACACCCCAAAACACATTGCCCAACTTCTCCTGAGTACGGCGATACCAGATGTGTCACACTTTTTTGCTGCCAAGGTGGGCAAAGGGGCACATATTCCAAAGTGCACCTTTCGGATTTTGCAGGGCATTTTCTACACATTTTGATTGCAAAGTTCTTCTCACACATTTGGGCCCCTAAATTGCCAGGGCAGTATAACTACCCCACAAGTGACCCCATTTTGGAAAGAAGACACCCCAAGGTATTCCGTGAGGGGCATGGCGAGTTCCTAGAATTTTTTATTTTTTGTCGCAAGTTAGTGGAATATGAGACTTTGTAAGGAAAAAAGAAAAAAAAAGAAAAATCATCATTTTCCGCTAACTTGTGACAAAAAATAAAAAATTCTAGGAACTCGCCGTGCCCCTCACGGAATACCTTGGGGTGTCTTCTTTCCAAAATGGGGTCACTTGTGGCGTAGTTATACTGCCCTGGCAATTTAGGGGCCCAAATGTGTAAGAAGTACTTTGCAATCAAAATGTGTAAAAAATGGCCTGTGAAATCCTAAAGGTGCACTTTGGAATGTGGGCCCCTTTGCCCACCTTGGCTGCAAAAAAGTGTGACACATCTGGTATCGCCGTACTCAGGAGAAGTTGGGGAATGTGTTTTGGGGGGTCATTTTACATATACCCATGCTGGGTGAGAGAAATATCTTGGCAAAAGACAACTTTTCCCATTTTTTTATACAAAGTTGGCACTTGACCAAGATATTTTTCTCACCCAGCATGGGAATATGTAAAATGACACCCCAAAACACATTGCCCAACTTCTTGTGAGTACGGCGATACCAGATGTGTCACACTTTTTTGCAGCCTAGATGCGCAAAGGTGCCCAAATTCCTTTTAGGAGGGCATTTTTAGACATTTGGATCCCAGACTTCTTCTCACACTTTCGGGCCCCTAAAAAGCCAGGGCAGTATAAATACCCCACATGTGACCCCACTTTGGAAAGAAGACACCCCAAGGTATTCAATGAGGGGCATGGCGAGTTCCTAGAATTTTTTTTTTTTTGCATAAGTTAGCGGATATTGATTTTTTTTTTTGTTTTTTTCTCACAAAGTCTCACTTTCCGCTAACTTAGGACAAAAATTTCAATCTTTCATGGACTCAATATGCCCCTCACGGAATACCTTGGGGTGTCTTCTTTCCGAAATGGGGTCACATGTGGGGTATTTATACTGCCCTGGCTTTTTAGGGGCCCTAAAGCGTGAGAAGAAGTCTGGAATATAAATGTCTAAAAATGTTTACGCATTTGGATTCCGTGAGGGGTATGGTGAGTTCATGCGAGATTTTATTTTTTGACACAAGTTAGTGGAATATGAGACTTAGTAAGAAAAAACAAAAACAAACAAAAAATTTCCGCTAACTTGTGCCAAAAAAAATGTCTGAATGGAGCCTTACCAGGGGGGGGGGGGGGGGGGGGGGGTGATCAATGACAGGGGGGTGATCAATGACAGGGGGGTGATCACCCATATAGACTCCCTGATCACCCCCCTGTCATTGATCACCCCCCCCTGTAAGGCTCCATTCAGACATCCGCATGATTTTTTACGGATCCATGGATACATGGATCGGATCCACAAAACGCATGCGGACGTCTGAATGGAGCCTTACAGGGGGGTTATCAATGACAGGGTGGTGATCAGGGAGTGTATATGGGTGATCACCCGCCTGTCATTGATCACCCCCTGTAAGGCTCCATTCAGACGTCCGCATGTGTTTTGCGGATCCGATCCATGTATCCATGGATCCGTAAAAATCATGCGGACGTCTGAATGGAGCCTTACAGGGGAGTGATCAATGACAGGGGGGTGATCAATGACAGGGGGTGATCAGGGAGTGTATATGGGTGATCACCCGCCTGTCATTGATCACCCCCCTGTAAGGCTCCATTCAGACGTCCGTATGCTTTTTGCGGATCCGATCCATGTATCCGTGGATCCGTAAAAATCATACGGACGTCTGAACGGAGCCTGACAGGGGGGTGATCAATGACAGGGGGGTGATCAGGGAGTTTATATGGGGTGATCATGGGTGATCAGGGGTTTATAAGGGGTTAATAAGTGACGGGGGGGGGGGGTGTAGTGTAGTGTGGTGTTTGGTGCTACTGTACTGACCTACCTGAGTCCTCTGGTGGTCGATCCTAACAAAAGGGACCACCAGAGGACCAGGTAGGAGGTATATTAGACGCTGTTATGAAAACAGCGTCTAATATACCTGTTAGGGGTTAAAAAATTCGGATCTCCAGCCTGCCAGCGAGCGATCGCCGCTGGCATGCTGGAGATCCACTCGCTTACCTTCCGTTCCTGTGAGCGCGCGCGCCTGTGCGCGCGCGTTCACAGGAAATCTCGGCTCTCGCGGGAGGACGCGTATATGCGTCCACCCAGAAGAGCAGGACCGCCGGCAGGACGCAATCCTGCGTACGGCGGTCCTGAGGTGGTTAAAAAGGTGAGGTACCAGTAAGGAACTTGATAATTTTTGGGCCTATCATTTTACTATTGACTATTAAAAGTTACTTTTTAAGGTTACCCCACCACTTCCAGTTATATTTTCATGGATGCCATATTATAAATACTGTACTGACTGGTAAGTACTCCAGTTAAGTTAATAATTTGAATCTGGATATATAGGGTATGGCAGGCTTTTTGGCAACCAGTCTGGACAAGAATCAGTGGCTTTCTGAAGCCAGTGACGTTTTTTCTGAAAAAACACTCACCCAAAAAAGATATACTCCCTCATTTAAAGCCGCCTTTAACCACTTCAACCCCGCTAGCTGAAACCCCCTTAATGACCAGGCCACTTTTTACACTTCTGCACTACACTACTTTCACCGTTTATCGCTCGGTCATGCAACTTACCACCCAAATGAATTTTACCTCCTTTTCTTCTCACTAATAGAGCTTTCATTTGGTGGTATTTCATTGCTGCTGACATTTTTACATTTTTTGTTATTAATCGGAATGTAACGATTTTTTTGCAAAAAAATGACATTTTTCACTTTCAGCTGTAAAAGTTTGCAAAAACCGACATCCATATATAAATTTTTCGATAAATTTATTGTTCTACATGTCTTTGATAAAAAAAAAAATGTTTGGGCAAAAAAATAAATGGTTTGGGTAAAAGTTATAGCGTTTACAAACTATGGTACAAAAATGTGAATTTCCGCTTTTTGAAGCAGCTCTGACTTTCTGAGCACCTGTCATGTTTCCTGAGGTTCTACAATGCCCAGACAGTAGAAACACCCCACAAATGACCCCATTTCGGAAAGTAGACACCCTAAGGTATTCGCTGATGGTCATAGTGAGTTCATAGAACTTTTTATTTTTTGTCACAAGTTAGCGGAAAATGATGATTTTTTTCTTTTTCTTTTTTTTTCTTACAAAGTCTCATATTCCACTAACTTGTGACAAAAAATAAAAACTTCCATGAACTCACTATGCCCATCACAAAAAACTTGGGGTGTCTTCTTTCCAAAATGGGGTCACTTGTGGCGTAGTTATACTGCCCTGGCATTTTAGGGACCCAGATGCGCGAGAAGAAGTTTGAAATCAAAATCTGTAAAAGATGACCGGTGAAATCCGAAAGGTGCTCTTTGGAATGTGTGCCCCTTTGCCCACCTAGGCTGCAAAAAAGTGTCACACATCTGGTATCGCCGTACTCAGGAGAAGTTGGGGAATGTGTTTTGGGGTGTCATTTTACATATACCCATGCTGGGTGAGATAAATATCTTGGTCAAATGCCAACTTTTGCCATTTTTTTATACAAAGTTGGCATTTGACCAAGATATTTATCTCACCCAGCATGGGTATATGTAAAATGACACCCCAAAACACATTCCCCAACTTCTCCTGAGTACGGCGATACCAGATGTGTGACACTTTTTTGCCGCCTAGGTGGGCAAAGGGGCCTACATTCCAAAGAGCACCTTTAAGATTTCACCGGCCATTTTTTACAGATTTTGATTTCAAACTACTTCGCACACATTAGGGCCTCTAAATTGCCAGGGCAGTATAACTACCCTACAAGTGACCCCATTTTGGAAAGAAGACACCCCAAGGTATTCCGTGAGGGGCATGGCGAGTTCCTAGAATTTTTTCTTTTATTTTCCAAAATGGGGTCACTTGTGGGGAAGTTATACTGCCCTAGCATTCTAGGGGCCCTAATGTGTGGTAAGTAGTTTGAAATCAAAATGTGTAAAAAAAAAACTGTGAAATCCTAAAGGTGCTCTTTGGAATGTATGCCCCTTTGCCCACCCATGCTGGGTGAGAGAAATATCGTGACAAAAGAGAACTTTTCCCATTTTTTTATACAAAGTTGGCATTTGACCAAGATATTATCTCACCCAGCATGGGTATATGTAAAATGACACCACAAAACACATTCCCCAACTTCTCCTGAGTACGGCGATACCAGACGTGTGACACTTTTTTGCAGCCTAGATGCGCAAAGCGGCCCAAATTCCTTTTAGGAGGGCATTTTTAGACATTCTTCTCACGCTTTCGGGCCCCTAAAAAGCCAGGGCAGTATAAATACCCCACATCTGACCCCATTTTGGAAAGAAGACACCCCAAGGTATTCAATGAGGGGCATGGCGAGTTCATAGAATTTTTTTTTTTTTGGCACAAGTTAGCGGAAATTATTATTTTTTTGTATTTTCTCACAAAGTCTCCCTTTCCGCTAACTTGGGACAAAAATTTCCCTGTGTGCGCGCGTTCACTGGAAGTCTCGGCTCTTGCGAGATGACGCGTATATGCGTCACTCTGCGCAGAGCTGCCGCCTCCGGACCGCAGATCTGCGTTAGGCAGTCCGGAGGCGGTTAAAGAACTGACTAAAGCATTTAAAGAACAAATTAGCTCCTGGTGGGAAATCCAACCCCGTAAGAACTACATTTAACATCAGATAATACCCAGGGGTCTTAGGATCACTCTTACTCCAGCAAGTAGGTGCAAGTAGGTGCAGGAGCTCTACATTAATGAGCAAATAGGAGGAGGAGGCAACTAAAAGCTCCCTACGCTTCATGGGCCTATTGCTGGAAGAAGAGGGAGCAAATCTGGTTATCCTAGACAATAGCGAAAAATAGTTTTAGAGATCCGCTCACCTCTGTTCCTCCACAGTAGGTGCACCAACCACGGTTTGAGTACACCCCTCAAAAAAATGGTTTGAAATATAATAAATGTGGGTGGGCACTCTATATGAAGGTAAATAGGACGTGATTTATTAATAAAATTTCATAAAATGCAAACAATATACACAAAAATAAATATAATATAATATGCACACTCTGTATCAAAATGTATAAAAATTTGGAAACAGATCAAACCATCAAGCTACTTCCCAATCTGGGGCTAATACCCAATATAGATCTCTCCTTTTAACAGAACCGATTTGCTCTGGAAGTGAGACCTTATATTGGATAAAAATAATCGGACACCGTGGTATGTGATGGTATCTGTCCAAATATGCATACACAAGTTAAAATGACATATGTGAATACAAATATATGGTCCTATTAAATATAGCCACTTGATTTTCTTGTTTAGAGTCCTTGATGTATTTTGAATGCTAACCGTAGCAAAATCCTGTTCGAATTGAGACTCTTTATAAATGATGAACAGTCTCCTTTTGTGTCCACATGGAGTTCGCTACACGCATATATATCCGGTCTTTCTGTTATTAATCTTTAGGATAACAGCATCCAAGTTTAATCGCTAAGGTGAAAGTCCTTATTGGTACATTAAATCTTTCTTCCTCAATTGATAGTAGGTATTGTATCAAGAAAAGTTTTTTTACCCACTATGTGGGCTTACCTTTGCCTGTGGTTTACGGGAACTTGCGACTCAGTTTTATTCTCCACAAAGTACGCCGGCGTCCCGGCTACAGAGTTGCTCGCGTCCCACGTGTCTCTGCTGCTGATTAGCAGAAGCTGGTCCGGTATAGAGAACACGTCTTTTTTCGGCGCAGGTAGATGACGTCTTTTCAATCCATTCAAATGAGTTCAAGGTATTCCTTTTCCTAGTGCACTTAGGTTCTTTAAGATCGGGGTATCTTTCAAGGTTCTACGCCAGACGCGTTTCGGGGAGACACTATCCCCTTCCTCAGTGGCATACCCCAATCTTTTAAGTCCTCGCCTTTTATACCAATTTTTAGGTATTCCTCAAAGTCCGTTCTGGATTTGTGTTCTGTGCCAAAAAGCGGACTGGATCTATTCCTTTTGTAAGATTCTGACTTGGTTGCGATTTTGGTGCGGTAAAGATGCGTTTTTTTCAATATAGATGCGTTTTTTTCACATTATTTGCAGTTTGTTATATATTATTAAATCCAGTGGAAAAAACTGCTTTTAGATGTTTTGTTTTCACATTATTTGTAGATATGTCAATATCTTGTCTGTAAATGGTTTTTCCAGCGGTTTTTTCATTATAAATTTCCACAATATTAGGAACATAAAATATTTTAATACAATATAAAAGAGTGGATTCAAAAAATAAAGTTAAAACAGACTAAAAATATAAATACATTTTCATATAAATTTTCATATTTACAGCCTTCATGGTTGGGATCATTTCTCCCTATAGTGGGGTCTAATATGGGGTTGTATGCGGATTTCATTAATATTCCTACAGATTCTTAGGACCCATTGAAATATTTCACCTACAGACACATGCTTCTAATTCTAATTTAGTAGGTGGTGTAGAAAAAGGGGGGGCACATGTGGGGTAGAGGGAGAGTTGTAGTGCTGGAAAAACCAGCCTGACATGCAACTCTACATCGACACCCACATGGACCACCCAGATTTTATAAGAAGCCAAATATTTCAAGTTCTGCATTAAGGCCCTTTGGTAACATACTACCAAATTCATAAATTTTTCGGGATTCTGCCCTTGACAGTCTCTCAATTTGATTACCTCCCCGCCAATGTCTTTCAACTTTTTCCAGTGCCATGAAGGAAAGGCCCATCGGATTTTGATTGTGTGCTTCCTTGAAATGTCTGGATAGCGAATGTTTGTCATAGCCTTTAACAATATTGTTTAGGTGTTCCGCTATCCTGACTTTCAAGGTGCGCTTGGTTCGGCCAATATATTGTTTCCGACATGGACACTGGATCAAGTATATAACATTGTTGGAGTTACAGGTAAGGAAATGTTTGATCATCATTGAGTGAGAATTTTGTGTGGAAGTTACTGATAATGTTTTTCTAGGGAATTTAGTTTTTCTACATCCTTGACATTTCCCACATCTAAAGAAGCCCTTTGGCTGAAGCCAATTTGTTATTGGGCCTTTCTTGGATTTCTCCTTTACTGAAGGGGCCACTTGAATTCCAAGATTTGGTGCTTTTGAGTATGTTATATTGGGGGTAGGTGGCAGAAATATTCCTATAATTTTATCGTTGTGCAGATGGTGCCAATGTGACCTTATAATCCGCTCAATTTGTCTTGCCTGAGTGTTATATGGTAAAACAATCCGAAAGTTTAAGTATTCTTCCTGTTTTTGTGTTTTTTCTATGGGTTCGAAAAAGGTCTTCCTATCTAGTTTTTTTACTTTTTCAAGTGCATCATTTATGATAGGTTCCGGATAATTTTTATCCTTGAATTGTTTTTTCATCACACTGGCCTCTTCCTCAAACTTATTTTCTTCCGTGCAGTTTCGTTTCAATCTACGAAACTGCCCGAAAGGGATATTTGTTAACCACCTTGGTAGGTGGCAGCTTGTGAAGGGAATATATCCATTTTTGGCCGTGGGTTTGTGAAATGTATTACACATATATTTATTCTCTACCCGTACAATTTCAATATCCAAGAACTCAATTTTCTCATTCCCAAAGTTGGAGGTAAATTTCAGATTATTTTTATTATCATTAATTTCTTTAATAAAGTTTTCAAGATTTTCTTTTGTTCCACCCCAAATAAAAATGATATCGTCTATATATCTCCGCCATAGTACCAGGTCTGCCCCCAGCCTGGGATTGATGTTCGTAAATTCCCAGTGTGCCAAAAAAAGATTGGCATAGCTGGGGGCAAACCTGGTACCCATGGCGGTCCCCCTCTTCTGTAGATAAAATTGTTCAGAAAAAAGAAAGTAATTGTGGTGTAGAATATGATCTACTCCCTCCAATACATAGTTAATCTGATCTATGTTCCATAATTCATTTCGGGACAATTGTTCTCTCAGGGCTAGTATGCCCTGGTCGTGATCTATAATGGTATAGAGGGACTGGACGTCCAGAGTACCCATAATCCAATGGTTCTGGGCGTCCAGGCCCTCCAGAATATTCACGATTTCGGTTGTGTCGCGTACATAGGATTTAATTTTTTTCACTTCAGGTTGGAGTAGAGTGTCTATGTATTGCGACAAATTGACTGTTAGAGATCCAATGCCCGAAATTATAGGACGTCCTGGTGGGTCTACAATATTCTTATGGACTTTTGGTAAACAATAAAAAATGGGCAATCTACCTGATGTATTTGTAATGAAATTATATTCTTGTTGTGTCAGAATTCCCATTTGTAGTCCTTTTTTACAGAAAAGACTA
This sequence comes from Bufo gargarizans, assembly GCF_014858855.1. Classification (NCBI taxonomy): domain Eukaryota; kingdom Metazoa; phylum Chordata; class Amphibia; order Anura; family Bufonidae; genus Bufo; species Bufo gargarizans. The sequence continues at coordinate 73,291,655 of NC_058082.1, read as the reverse complement.
AGAGACTGTCTATAGGTCTCTGTTGGATCTTTTTTTAGGGGGGTATATGTAGTTTGGTCTGTTAGTTGTCTGAGGCATTCAATATTGTATTGATCCTCTCCCCAGACAACAATAGCCCCCCCTTTATCTGCTGGGCGGATCACTACTTTTTTATTTTTTTGTAGTTCTCTTATAGCTTTTATCTCCCCACTTGTTAAATTATTTTTATATCCTTTTTTGATTTTTAATTTTTCCAAATCCGCTTCTACATTTTTTTGGAATGTAGACATCTCTGGGCTGATTTCAGCTCTGGGGAATTTTTTTGATTTGTTTTTTAAATCAGTATGAATATAGGGATCTTTTGTAGGTTGTTCTATAATCAGTGGATTTTTGATAAAATATTTCTTTAGACAGACTTTTCTAATAAACTTTTGGATCCCTATGTAGGTGTCAAATTTATTTAGGGAAGCTGACGGTGCGAATTTTAAGCCTTTATTAAGAAGTGCAATCTGTGTGATTGTGAGATTAATTTTACTTATATTTATAATATTATCATTTAAATTCAGTGATGATTCCTGTATTCCCCTCTTTCTCTTGGATCTTCGTGTCTTCCTCTTTTTTGATAATTTTCCCTGTGTTGATAATTCTCTCGTGTGTTCCCTAAGTTGTGATTCTCCTGAGTCTCCAGTGGCCATCTCTCGTGTTTCCCTGTGTTGGTTTTTGAATATATTGGTTTCCTCTGATCCTGTAGTGCTCTGTGTCTCAAATTGTATGGTGTCCTGTATATATGGGGCGCTGTTCGCCCGTGATCCATTGGCTGAGGCGATCTCTGTTTCAATCTTGGTGAATGATGGGGGGGAGTCTGGTCTAAAAAAGCATTGTCAGCTAAAGTCTCATATCTGTTTTGTGTTGGTATATTATATCCTCTCCCTTCATTGTACTCATTTATTTTTAATTGGGGAATTGTTTCTATATGTTCTTCTCTAATAAATTTTTCTTCTTTCCTAGTAATATTTTTATATTTTTTACTTTTTTTCGCTATAATTTCTTGTTCTGTTTTGTCCAGACTTTTCTGTAGTCTTTCTTGCCATATTTCATATGTTTGGTCTTTTGGGAATTTTTCTATTTTAGTTTTTAATTTCATTATTTTTTCAGATAGATTGTCTAGTATTATGGTCCTTCTTCTAATAATAAGTTCCATTAAAGCTTTAGATTGTGAGATTAATAAATCTCCCCATTCTTTATTAAAGTCCTCTCCTATTAAATCTTGTGCAGGAGTTTTTGTTATTTGTAGGCCTTTGGGAATTTTATTGTTGGCTAAATATAGCTTCAAAGAGCGTATTTCCCAAATTTGTCTTAGTTTCTTATGCATTAGATCTTCTAATTCCCGAAATGATTCCACTATATGTCTTTCTTCTTGATTTCCATTACTTCTACCTTCCATATCTTCAAAAATATAACTTTCTGCCTTAAGCTGTTTTGTCTCCATGTAACTCCATATATCCATGGTAGGTACAGGGGGAGCTTGATCTCAATGGGTGATTTAGTAATAAAATAGCGAAAAATAGTTTTAGAGATCCGCTCACCTCTGTTCCTCCACAGTAGGTGCACCAACCACGGTTTGAGTACACCCCTCAAAAAAATGGTTTGAAATATAATAAATGTGGGTGGGCACTCTATATGAAGGTAAATAGGACGTGATTTATTAATAAAATTTCATAAAATGCAAACAATATACACAAAAATAAATATAATATAATATGCACACTCTGTATCAAAATGTATAAAAATTTGGAAACAGATCAAACCATCAAGCTACTTCCCAATCTGGGGCTAATACCCAATATAGATCTCTCCTTTTAACAGAACCGATTTGCTCTGGAAGTGAGACCTTATATTGGATAAAAATAATCGGACACCGTGGTATGTGATGGTATCTGTCCAAATATGCATACACAAGTTAAAATGACATATGTGAATACAAATATATGGTCCTATTAAATATAGCCACTTGATTTTCTTGTTTAGAGTCCTTGATGTATTTTGAATGCTAACCGTAGCAAAATCCTGTTCGAATTGAGACTCTTTATAAATGATGAACAGTCTCCTTTTGTGTCCACATGGAGTTCGCTACACGCATATATATCCGGTCTTTCTGTTATTAATCTTTAGGATAACAGCATCCAAGTTTAATCGCTAAGGTGAAAGTCCTTATTGGTACATTAAATCTTTCTTCCTCAATTGATAGTAGGTATTGTATCAAGAAAAGTTTTTTTACCCACTATGTGGGCTTACCTTTGCCTGTGGTTTACGGGAACTTGCGACTCAGTTTTATTCTCCACAAAGTACGCCGGCGTCCCGGCTACAGAGTTGCTCGCGTCCCACGTGTCTCTGCTGCTGATTAGCAGAAGCTGGTCCGGTATAGAGAACACGTCTTTTTTCGGCGCAGGTAGATGACGTCTTTTCAATCCATTCAAATGAGTTCAAGGTATTCCTTTTCCTAGTGCACTTAGGTTCTTTAAGATCGGGGTATCTTTCAAGGTTCTACGCCAGACGCGTTTCGGGGAGACACTATCCCCTTCCTCAGTGGCATACCCCAATCTTTTTATCCGGAACCTATCATAAATGATGCACTTGAAAAAGTAAAAAAACTAGATAGGAAGACCTTTTTCGAACCCATAGAAAAAACACAAAAACAGGAAGAATACTTAAACTTTCGGATTGTTTTACCATATAACACTCAGGCAAGACAAATTGAGCGGATTATAAGGTCACATTGGCACCATCTGCACAACGATAAAATTATAGGAATATTTCTGCCACCTACCCCCAATATAACATACTCAAAAGCACCAAATCTTGGAATTCAAGTGGCCCCTTCAGTAAAGGAGAAATCCAAGAAAGGCCCAATAACAAATTGGCTTCAGCCAAAGGGCTTCTTTAGATGTGGGAAATGTCAAGGATGTAGAAAAACTAAATTCCCTAGAAAAACATTATCAGTAACTTCCACACAAAATTCTCACTCAATGATGATCAAACATTTCCTTACCTGTAACTCCAACAATGTTATATACTTGATCCAGTGTCCATGTCGGAAACAATATATTGGCCGAACCAAGCGCACCTTGAAAGTCAGGATAGCGGAACACCTAAACAATATTGTTAAAGGCTATGACAAACATTCGCTATCCAGACATTTCAAGGAAGCACACAATCAAAATCCGATGGGCCTTTCCTTCATGGCACTGGAAAAAGTTGAAAGACATTGGCGGGGAGGTAATCAAATTGAGAGACTGTCAAGGGCAGAATCCCGAAAAATTTATGAATTTGGTAGTATGTTACCAAAGGGCCTTAATGCAGAACTTGAAATATTTGGCTTCTTATAAAATCTGGGTGGTCCATGTGGGTGTCGATGTAGAGTTGCATGTCAGGCTGGTTTTTCCAGCACTACAACTCTCCCTCTACCCCACATGTGCCCCCCCTTTTTCTACACCACCTACTAAATTAGAATTAGAAGCATGTGTCTGTAGGTGAAATATTTCAATGGGTCCTAAGAATCTGTAGGAATATTAATGAAATCCGCATACAACCCCATATTAGACCCCACTATAGGGAGAAATGATCCCAACCATGAAGGCTGTAAATATGAAAATTTATATGAAAATGTATTTATATTTTTAGTCTGTTTTAACTTTATTTTTTGAATCCACTCTTTTATATTGTATTAAAATATTTTATGTTCCTAATATTGTGGAAATTTATAATGAAAAAACCGCTGGAAAAACCATTTACAGACAAGATATTGACATATCTACAAATAATGTGAAAACAAAACATCTAAAAGCAGTTTTTTCCACTGGATTTAATAATATATAACAAACTGCAAATAATGTGAAAAAAACGCATCTATATTGAAAAAAACGCATCTTTACCGCACCAAAATCGCAACCAAGTCAGAATCTTACAAAAGGAATAGATCCAGTCCGCTTTTTGGCACAGAACACAAATCCAGAACGGACTTTGAGGAATACCTAAAAATTGGTATAAAAGGCGAGGACTTAAAAGATTGGGGTATGCCACTGAGGAAGGGGATAGTGTCTCCCCGAAACGCGTCTGGCGTAGAACCTTGAAAGATACCCCGATCTTAAAGAACCTAAGTGCACTAGGAAAAGGAATACCTTGAACTCATTTGAATGGATTGAAAAGACGTCATCTACCTGCGCCGAAAAAAGACGTGTTCTCTATACCGGACCAGCTTCTGCTAATCAGCAGCAGAGACACGTGGGACGCGAGCAACTCTGTAGCCGGGACGCCGGCGTACTTTGTGGAGAATAAAACTGAGTCGCAAGTTCCCGTAAACCACAGGCAAAGGTAAGCCCACATAGTGGGTAAAAAAACTTTTCTTGATACAATACCTACTATCAATTGAGGAAGAAAGATTTAATGTACCAATAAGGACTTTCACCTTAGCGATTAAACTTGGATGCTGTTATCCTAAAGATTAATAACAGAAAGACCGGATATATATGCGTGTAGCGAACTCCATGTGGACACAAAAGGAGACTGTTCATCATTTATAAAGAGTCTCAATTCGAACAGGATTTTGCTACGGTTAGCATTCAAAATACATCAAGGACTCTAAACAAGAAAATCAAGTGGCTATATTTAATAGGACCATATATTTGTATTCACATATGTCATTTTAACTTGTGTATGCATATTTGGACAGATACCATCACATACCACGGTGTCCGATTATTTTTATCCAATATAAGGTCTCACTTCCAGAGCAAATCGGTTCTGTTAAAAGGAGAGATCTATATTGGGTATTAGCCCCAGATTGGGAAGTAGCTTGATGGTTTGATCTGTTTCCAAATTTTTATACATTTTGATACAGAGTGTGCATATTATATTATATTTATTTTTGTGTATATTGTTTGCATTTTATGAAATTTTATTAATAAATCACGTCCTATTTACCTTCATATAGAGTGCCCACCCACATTTATTATATCCTAGACAATAAACTGAAGAAACAAATTGAAGTAACCCAAAAATTAAAACAGGAACCAGATTTCGCCAATAAAGAAATACAATTGAAAAACACATTGGAGAGGTTTTAGTTTCATTTGAAGGAGCGGAAACACCGCCAGTTCAATAGGGATTTACAGGATTTCAAAACCGGGTGTATACCACTATAGATCGTGGGACACCAAACATTTAAAACAAGACTCTGATATCTGCTCAAGTGAAACTGACGTCTCTGAGAGTGAAAAAGAGGGAGGTCTAAATAATCGCAGAAGAGGCCGAGGGCATAGAAGGGGGAGGGGGTCACGAGGATCGTACGACAATACTGGTCAATGTTTTTTAGAACAGGGAGTACCTTACCATCTGCAGACTCTAAATCAACCGAGATCCCCACCGCCCGTGATCCCGTCACTAAACAGTGCGGGCAGATATTACATTTATCATCTAGGAAACTTGGACAGGCTGAATAGCGATCCTCAATAAAAGCCTATCTTTTGTACCCACTTCATCCTTTAACCTGTTTAATTGGATTAAAGACCTCTTTGCAAGAAAATTGAAATGGCATAAACATTTTGCCTTGACTAATAAACGGGAAAGTAGAGAACATGGGTATTCCATCAGATGTATTACAGGATGTTAAACTACAGGGAGTGCAGAATTATTAGGCAAGTTGTATTTTTGAGGATTAATTTTATTATTGAACAACAACCATGTTCTCAATGAACCCAAAAAACTCATTAATATCAAAGCTGAATATTTTTGGAAGTAGTTTTTAGTTTGTTTTTAGTTTTAGCTATTTTAGGGGGATATCTGTGTGTGCAGGTGACTATTACTGTACATAATTATTAGGCAACTTAACAAAAAACAAATATATACCCATTTCAATTATTTATTTTTACCAGTGAAACCAATATAACATCTCAACATTCACAAATATACATTTCTGACATTCAAAAACAAAACAAAAACAAATCAGTGACCAATATAGCCACCTTTCTTTGCAAGGACACTCAAAAGCCTGCCATCCATGGATTCTGTCAGTGTTTTGATCTGTTCACCATCAACATTGCGTGCAGCAGCAACCACAGCCTCCCAGACACTGTTCAGAGAGGTGTACTGTTTTCCCTCTTTGTAAATCTCACATTTGATGATGGACCACAGGTTCTCAATGGGGTTCAGATCAGGTGAACAAGGAGGCCATGTCATTAGATTTTCTACTTTTATACCCTTTCTTGCCAGCCACGTTGTGGAGTACTTGGACGCGTGTGATGGAGCATTGTCCTGCATGAAAATCATGTTTTTCTTACCTTGCAGACTTCTTCCTGTACCACTGCTTGAAGAAGGTGTCTTCCAGAAACTGGCAGTAGGACTGGGAGTTGAGCTTGACTCCATCCTCAACCCGAAAAGGCCCCACAAGCTCATCTTTGATGATACCAGCCCAAACCAGTACTCCACCTCCACCTTGCTGGCGTCTGAGTCGGACTGGAGCTCTCTGCCCTTTACCAATCCAGCCACGGGCCCATCCATCTGGCCCATCAAGACTCGCTCTCATTTCATCAGTCCATAAAACCTTAGAAAAATCAGTCTTGAGATATTTCTTGGCCCAGTCTTGACGTTTCAGCTTGTGTGTCTTGTTCAGTGGTAGTCGTCTTTCAGCCTTTCTTACCTTGGCCATGTCTCTGAGTATTGCACACCTTGTGCTTTTGGGCACTCCAGTCATGTTGCAGCTCTGAAATATGGCCAAACTGGTGGCAAGTGGCATCTTGGCAGCTGCACGCTTGACTTTTCTCAGTTCATGGGCAGTTATTTTGCGCCTTGGTTTTTCCACACGCTTCTTGCGACCCTGTTGACTATTTTGAATGAAACGCTTGATTGTTCGATGATCACGCTTCAGAAGCTTTGCAATGTTAAGAGTGCTGCATCCCTCTGCAAGATATCTCACTATTTTTGACTTTTCTGAGCCTGTCAAGTCCTTCTTTTGACCCATTTTGCCAAAGGAAAGGAAGTTGCCTAATAATTATGCACACCTGATATAGGGTGTTGATGGCATTAGACCACACCCCTTCTCATTACAGAGATGCACATCACCTAATATGCTTAATTGGTAGTAGGCTTTCGAGCCTATACAGCTTGGAGTAAGACAACATGCATAAAGAGGATGATGTGGTCAAAATACTCATTTGCCTAATAATTCTGCACGTAGTGTATTATTCAGCTTAAGTGACAGCACTCCGCAAGAGGGGAAAGGCCCATTTATCACACAAAAAAATAGGAGTACTAGAATACCACCAGCGGGTGACCCCTCTTGTATTGACGTCTTTATCAATCAAGTCTCTCAGGAATTAGAATATCTGACACTTAAAAAACCCAAATTTAATTGTACTAAAATAGAGTACAAGGCAAGGCATGACAATAATATCACGATTAAGCCCTCCAATAAAGGAGGCAATGTGGTCATTTTGGATACGGTAAATTACAAAAAGCTCTGCCTGGATCTCCTGGGAGACAGGGACACGTATGAGAAACTTAAAACTGATCCTACTGTAAAATATCAGAAAGAATTGATAAATATTTTACGTGAGGCGAAATCTGAAGGCCTCATTTCCGAGGATGAATTTGAATTCCTGCATAAGAAACATTGGACTGTACCCACCTTTTATAGCCTCCCGAAAATTCATAAGGGGGTTACACTCCTGAAGGGAAGACCTATAGTGTCCGGGGTAAATGGTTTGGGACAGAATGTGGGGATTTACATCGACCACATTTTGGCTCCTTTTGTTAAGACCTTGCCCTCTTACATTTGGGACACGGGGGACCTATTGGGCTGTCTAGAGAGTGTCTTTGTGGAAAATGACACTTGGCTTGCCTCGATTGATGTGGAGGCGCTCTACTCCTCAATCCCACATCAACTTGGGATGAGGGCAGTGGAGACGTTTCTGATTACCAGAGGTTGTCAATTCCATGGACACAACTGTTTGGTTCTGAGACTTCTGGAATTTACACTTACCTGCAACTACTTTCTGTTTGGCAGGGCCTTTTACCACCAGCTCAGGGGCACCGCATGGGGAGCCCATGTGCCCTATCGTATGCCAACTTGCTCCTGGGCTGGTGGGAAAGGACCACGGTCTTTGGAGATCCACTGGCCCATGTGACTGAAAATGTGGTCACATGGGCCAGATTCATTGACAACATCTTTTTGCTATGGAAATGGGATGTTGAGGACTTGCTACAGCTTGTGGGCATTCTAAATATTAATGACATTGGACTGAGATTTACATCAGAGATAAAAAAGGACACACTCCCATTCTTGGACATTGCCATCACGAGAGGTAACCGGGGGGGGGGGGGGGGGGGGGGGCTTTTGACAAAAACTTACAGGAAACTGACATCCACCAATTTTCTGTTGAATTGGAATAGTCATCATTGCCTCCCCTTGAAGAGGGGTTTTCCTACCGGGAAATACTTGCGGCTGAGGAGGAACTGTTCCACCCTGAGCGACTATAAATAGCAAGCAGGGGACTTACGAGACAGATTTAGGGAAAAGGGGTATCCCGAGTCTACTTTAAAACAAACATACCAGAGAGCTTGCTCTAAGAATTGAACAGAACTCCTTTACCCTAAAAAAGCACAAACTGCAACTAAGGGAAGTAAGGAATGTAATTTCCAAACATTGGGGTATCCTACAATTGGATCCCAACATCAAACAAATCATTGCAGAAACCGCACAAATTACCTATCGTAGAGGCCGCAGTTTACGAGACCACCTAGTCCACAGCCACTTTAGCAAAGTCAGTGTACGAGTGGGATCGTGGCTTAGACCATTGATGGGCTGTTTTTGCAGCAGTGGCTGCGTTGCATGTCCCTTTATTACCAGGGGCCGTGATTTTATTAGTAATATAACAGACAAGGTCTATACAATTTAAGTGTTTTCTTAACTGTAGGTCCAAGGGAGTCATCTACAAGGCAACCTGTCAATGTGGCCTTAAATATGTGGGTAAAACCTCCCGGGAACTTTGGAGATGGGTGCGGGAACGTCTCGGTGACATGAGACAACATGGTAGAGACACCCCCTTTAACCAAACACATTGAACAGGAAAATATTGCAAAGGGAGGCATGGTGGATATTCGAAATGAGAACTGTTCAACCAAATGGCCTCAATGAGCAACTCTCATTTGGTTGCTACATTGAGGAAACAAGATCGTCCCGCTGATCATTTAAATCTTCCCCACCAGCAGTGACATCTTGTAGATTTTTTAGATAAACTTTCTATTTAAAGGGATTCTGTCACCAAGTTTTGGGCTATAGAGATGCGGACATGCACGGCTAGATCGCCGCTAGCATGTCCGCAATATACCTGTCCTATAGGGCTGTGTGCTTTTATTTTCTTTAAAAAAGGATTTTAGAGATATGTAAATTAGCCTTGTAGGTGTCCAAGGGGCTATACAAACCTTCCTGGTGCCCAGCCATGCCCACCTGTGAAGGAGACTAATTTACATATCTCTAAAATCCTTTTTTAAAGAAAATAAAAGCACACAGCCCTATAGGACAGGTATATTGCGGACATGCTAGCGGCAATCTAGGCGTGCATGTCCGCATCTCTATAGCCCAAAACCTGGTGACAGAATCCCTTTAATTTAACTGCTGTATGTTCGGAATATACATAAGGGTTAATTTTGTGACGCTCGGAATATACTCAAGGGTAAAATTCATACATCCCTTTATAACCCAAGAGGATGTGGGTGTTCCTTGCCTTGAGGGGATGCGCTGCTGTTAATTTGCATGTTTGACCTTTTTTGGCTATAATGAGTCACACTGTATTAATTTTCCTTACTGGTACCTCACCTATTTAACCTGCTGCTTTAATATCCTGGTTGCGCCTTTTTTTGACTTTATAGAAGTGACGCACCTTCTGGTTATCAATGCTACTATGAATGGTCAATATAGGGAGATTTGAGTTAGCCCATTTCTACACCTCCCATACCTCCATAGTTCCGCCCCCCTGCGGGGAGGGAAAACTGGCAGCACAGACACACCTTCTGCTTAGGTTCCGAACATGTTATATTCTTTTGTGACGCGGGAAACATGTGACTATTTACGTCACAGCCCGCGTGACAAATCATGTGACTTGAGGGGCGGACCCACTCAAACCCGCGTTGGTTTAAAGAACGCCAGCGCGGGCATTCATTTCTGTCACTGCCATACGCAGGAGAGGAGTGTAGCGGGACCATGGACATCGAACACTTGGGGAGCTAAGTATCTGCTTAAAGCAATGCAATACTGACAATTCCTTGTTCGCTTCATTATACTAGGAAGCGACTTGGATTGGATTCTTGTACTGTCTGATTATTGTTAGTACTTTTTGGTGTTACCGGTCCCCTGATGATCTGGCTGATTGCCAGTGAAACACGTCGGGACGCTTCTTTTTTAGTACTTTCTGTGTGTACCCTGGTGTGTGTTGCCTTTTTGTTCCGACGAAGCTGGGCAGTCATCGCTACTGTATTTAAGGGACACCCAGGGACATATAGTGAGGGTTCCAATTTGAGCTAGAACATAGGGAGATATAGGGGAAGAGATCCAGCATCTGTCTCCCTCTTGAATTATATCCCTATGTTTCTAAATCTCACCCTCTAAGCAAGTGTGTATACCTTACATTTGCCTCTACCCTTTACTATTTGGTGGTGCGTGATTATTGATAATTTATGGGCCTATCATTTTACCATTGACTATTAAAAGTTACTTTTTAAGGTTACCCCACCACTTCCAGTTATATTTTCAATATTCATGGGTGCCATATTATAGATACTGTACTGACTGGTAAGTACTCCGGTTAAGTTAATCATTTATATTCACTGCTGGTAGATATTGGCATGTGCGGTATATTCACTCCTGGTACATATTGATGTGTGCGGTATATTCAATTCTGGTATATATCGATGTGTGTGCGGTATATTCACTACAGATATTGGTGTGTGCGGTATATTAACTGCTGGTAGATATTGGTGTGTCTGGTATATCCACTGCTGGTAGATAGCGTTGTGTGCAGTATATTCATTTCAGGTAGATATCGTTGTGTGTCTAGTATATTCATTGCGCATATGCTGCATGCGGTATATTCACTGCTGGTATATATTGGTGTGTGCGGTAGGTTCACTGCTTGTAGATATTGGTGGGTACAGTATATTCATTGCTGGTAGATATTGGTGTGTGCAGTATATTCACTAGTAAATATTGTTCTTGGTGCAGTATATTCACTGCATGTAGATATTGGTGGGTGTGGTAAATGTACTGCTGGTATATATTGGTTGGTGCAGTATATTCAGTTCTGGTAGATATTGGTGTGGTATATGTAGAGGACATTCTCTGCATGGGTCTTTTGTTGAGATCTTCTTAGTCTCTGAGGTACTGTAGGTTTTGATTAAGTGGTCTTTGAAAGATACACTGGTCTTGTGTACTGCAACAGGTGTACCTTTCATGTTACGGAGTAAAACAGGTCTACTTGGTTTGGGGTAAGTGGTGTCAAACATTGAGAGGTCAAAGCTGGGATCATTCCTAGTCTTTGCTTGCTGGTGCACGAAGTCCACAAAGAAAGAGAATGGAGAAAATGGGATGTTGTGCTGTTGCTTGTACCTGGAACCTTGAGCAATCCACTTCTCTTGCAGGTTATAAGGTAGTTTTTGTACTATGGGGTTTACACCAGGTGCAGTGTTTAAGAATGCCAGACCTTGTAAATCTCTTTCAGCTTTGGCAACTTGGAGCTCTGTCAGCAGATCACTCAGTTCTCTCAGTTTCTGGAACTCTTTGTTTTGTTTTTGGGGAAATCCTCAATTCTTTTGAAGAGTGTGTTCTCTATCACTTCTGGTGAGCCATAACAGTCCTCAAGTCTCTCCCATATCATGTTTAACCCAGTGCTTGGGTAGTTAATATTAATGGCTCTAATCCGTTTTGCATGCTCTGCCGATTCATTTCCTAGCCACTTGACAAGAAGATCAATTTCCTCACATGCAGACAGATCTAGGTATTTCTGAATGATGATCACCATGACCTATAGCTTTCGGGTCTGTCATTAAACTTGGAGAGCCCCTTTGTTATTAACTTACGTCGGGCAAGCAATTTTAGGAACTCTGACATACCTGCTTCTTTGTTTGGTTTATTATTGCTGTAGTAGTTACCATATACTTGTTCCTTCTTAAAGGATTTGACTATACTGCAATCATTTACAGGTCTGAATGCAGGTTGCGTTGGGAGTTGATGTCCTACAAAACTGTCTCGTTCAAAGCGGGGTTCTTCAGCAGTGGTTGATGCTGCTTTTGGACTTGAATTTAGGCTGTCATCTGACTCCGCATGCTGCATTATGTAATCTGCTCTCGGTGGAGTTGATGTTGTGTTTTATCCTAATGAGAAAAAATTCATAATAAGGATTTGGAGAATGGGCAGAGGGATAGCAGAGCAGGGAGAGGCTGGTGCTGCTACTAGGGGGTCATACCATGGGGGAGTAATAAAGCCCACCATAATGCCCCCCCCCCCCCTCCCAGTAGAAATAATTCTCCTTATAATGTGACAGTGCAAAAAATACCCCCTTGTAATGCCCCCAGTTGAGCTAATGTTCCAAATAGTGCCCCCATAATGTGCTAGTATAAAATACCCCTATATAGTGCCCCCAGTAAATGCCCCATAGTGCTCCTCTCCCCCTCCTTCCTAGTGCCCCCCATAATGTACCAGTATAAAATGCCCCATATATTGTGCCCCAGTAGATGCTCTCAGTGTCCCCCATAATTTGTAAGTATAAAATACCCCTTCTTAGTGCCCCAGTAGATGACCCCATAGTACTCCTCTCCCCCCTTCCCCATAGTACCCACCATAATGTATCCCAGTATAAAATGCCCCTATACAGAGCCCCCATATAAAATACTCATTCTTTGTGGCCTCAGTAGATGCCCCTATAGTGCCACCCAATAATGTGCCAGTAATAAGTGCCCCCATAGATGTCCCCCAATAATGTGCCAGTAAAATGTGCCCCCATAGATGCCCCCAATCATGTGCCAGTAATAAGAGACCCCCACCATCATGTGCCAGTAACAAGAGCCCCCAATATCATGTGCCAGTAGCCAGATTCCCCCCATATCATATGCCAATAGCCAGAGGCCCCCCTATCATGTGCCAGTAGCTAGAGCCCCCCCATAATGTGCCAGTAGCTAGAGCCCCCCTATCATGTGCCAGGAGCTAGAGCCACCCATATTATGTGCCATTAGCCAGAGCCCTATGTGCCAGTATCCAGAACCCCCCCTTCATATGCCAGTAGCCAGAGCCCCCCATATCATGTGCCAGTAGCCAGAGCCCCCCCATATCATGTGCCAGTAGCCAGAGCCCCCCATATCATGTGTCAGTAGCCAGAGGCCCCCCCATATCATGTGCCAGTAGCTAGAGCCCCCCATATCATGTGCCAGTAGCGAAAGCCCCATGTGCCAGTAGCCAGAGGCCCTCCCATCATGTGCCAGTAGCCAGAGCCCCCCTCATATCATGTGCCAGTAGCCAGAGCCCTCCCCCCATCATGTGACAGTAGCCTCCAGTATTGTAAAATATATGGATGACTATAGAGATGAGCGCTTCCACAATGGAAGCGCTCATCTCCCTGTGTGACTGTCCAGCCACCGTTGCCCCCACTTAGCGCCATGGGGCCCACAAAAATATAGTTAGTTGCGGGCCAGTGGGGGCCCCTAAGGACTTGGCCCCCTTGCCTACATGGAAGCGCCGGCCCTGCGTAAGCAGCCGCCGTTTTACTGTTCTGTCCTCCTTATGTGTGAAGGTACATAGCTTGACAGACAGCTAAACCGTATCCCGGCAATGAATTGACAATGGAGTAACGTCCAACTTTTTCTTTATTGCAAGGATGTAAAACTGGGGAACAGAAAAAACAACGTGCTTACTAATTGGGTCTGACATATAGTAATGCATATACAAACACAGATGCATATTTAACCAGAGCATGTTACCTATCTGCATAACAAGCATGGTCCCTAGCTGCTAACTATAAGCTGCTATAAAGGAAAGGAGAAAGATATGAAAATATATATGAAAACAGATGCAAACAGGCTGTAATGTGGCTATGTGACATACCAGCGATGCTACTGTGAGCTTAGATGTAGAGGATGTCTCAAGAGGCTTCCAAGCCAAGTGCTATGCTCATGCAGTGATGACTGTGAATGAAGAAAATGGCTGCTATGTGCAGGGATGATGATGTCACTAAGATAAGGAAGCCTAAGTAGACCAAACTTGTAGTGTGAAATACCTGCAATTGTATGTAAAACAGCCACTAGATGGAGCTGTTACACAATCAACAGAGAATGATACAGAAAACATATTAACTATGTATGAAAGTTATGCATAAATTAACAATAAACTTGCTGAAGGCATGACAACCAGATTTGGTGCAGATCAGTCTAGTTGTTTGGCCGTGAATAAAGAACAGACAGAATTTTTTTTTTTATATAGATAAGAGTTAATGTCAGTGATGTCATTAGGTATAATTCTGTAGGTCACTATACGAGGTGTATACCCTCTCTGAGTCTTATATACGGCCAGATTCACACTGGACACAAGTGATACCATCTCTAATCAGACCGATACCTCAGCACAGCTGTACGCGGGGGGATTTCTCTTCATCCTGATTGTCAGCAGTTGGGCTGTTATTAAACTGCCAAGTCCAAACTGAACGAGTGGAGCTTATGACATATTTCCCCATTGGAGATACAGTTTGCCACTTGCCTAAAAAAAAGTATAATCATTGTAAGTAACCTATAGATATACAGGATGGATAGATAGATAGATAGATAGATAGATAGATAGATAGATATAAGAGATGGATATGTGACCGGGTCCCGTACTTTGTGAATGAAAGTGGAACAACAATAGTGGATACGTGGTGGTTGAAGGGTGTGATCGAAAATTGGCCCGCTTATATAGAAAAGCTTTTGATATGAATTGTAGTGGTTGTAATAGAGTACTGTTGGTATGCGATTTTATGCGACAATGTAAAGATATTATATGTCAGATTCGAGCCAGATAATACCAGTTTGTAATGAACATGTGAATATTTTTAAGTGATTTTTTAATAATGTTAACCTGTTGAGAGAGAAGGTCCCATTGATTTATTAGACAGCCCAGAACTCAGTAATTTGTACTTTTTTACCTCTTGTGGCGGTACTTCAATATTTGCGCACATCCCTTTTTGAAGGTTATACGATCTACCGGGAGGGTGTAAGCAACTGTGAGGATTCATATGTCACTACATTTGGAAGTGCGGAAAAATCCTGCTACGAAAGTCTATCCCTTGATGGAGAATGAAGCAGCGCGGTCCTCCATATAAAACGCATTTGCTGTGTGAACTTGCCCATATCACTTCAGGACCTGCAGCGCATAGAAGACAGGCAACGCATTTTGAGACTTTTATTTTCTTTTTTCTGCTTAGATATTTGCGAAGTTGCGCGTGACTTTGTTAATTAACTTCAGTAATTGATTTTTAAAGTGTAAAACCACTTTAACCACTTCACATCCGGGCCATTTGCCCCCTTCCTGACCAGGCCTAATTTGGCAAATCTGACATGTGTCACTTTATGTAGTAATAACTTTGGAAGGCTTTTACTTATCCAAGCCATTCAGAGATTGTTTTCTCGTGACACATTGTACTTCATGACAGTCATACATTTGTGTCAATATATTTCACCTTTATTTATGAAAAAATCAAAAATTTACAAAAAGAAATTGAAAAATTCGCAATTTTCAAAATTTCTATTTCTCTGCTTTTAAAACAGAAAGTGATACCTCACAGTTTTTATTTTTTTATTTTTATGGTGTTCATCGGACTGGGTGGATCATGTGATATTTTAATAGAGCCAACCATCACGGAAGTGGCAATACCAAATATGTCTATTTTATAATTTTTTTGTATTTTTAACATTTTTTTAAATGTTGGGGAATTGTTGGGAATGTTTGGGAATTTTTTTTTTTTTTATTTTTTATTTTAACACTTTATTTTTTATTTTACAAATTTTTCGTTCCCCATAAGGTCATACAAGACCTCTGGGGGACATTTAACTTCACTTTTTTTTTTTTTCACTATTGATTTCTCCTGTAACTGGGGCTGACATAGTAGCCCCAGTTACAGGGGAAATACACCCCCCAGGGAGGCTGTACTGTAGAATACAGTACTGTACAGCCTCAGTGCAGGGCTGATCGAGGTCTGTGAAAGACCCGACAGCTCCTGCACTCCCCCGGCTCCGGCGGTCACATGACCACCGGGCCGGAACAGGGATCTAGAAGGCTGGGACACCTGGGAACTGTCCCTGCCTTCTCTAAGGTTGCCCTACTGTCACTGACAGCGGGCAACCCGATCTGCAGCTGCACAATTAGCGTGCAGCTGCCATCTCTGAATGACATTCAGAAACGTCACTTCAGAGATAGAGAACCACCTCCCGGACGTTTATAGTCAACGGGCGGACGGGGGGTGGTAAAAACTTGAAACCGAACTCTGGTTCGGTTCCGACAGGTGTTTAGTCTCTTCCCATCCCCCGCCGTACAGGCGGGTATTTAAGGTTGGCACCCACTCTGCTTAAGAACGGGGCGACTGCTGTTTTAAGCAGCAGACACCCGGGCTAGTGTGTGCGATAATAGCATCAATCGCAGACATTAAACCCGTCAGATGTTGTGGTCAAATGTAACTATGGCATCTAGGAGCTAAAAAAAAAAAAATGCTGCGCCCACTGCCAGGCTTGTAATGGCTCCCCCTGCGGCAATCGAGGGAGCTGGATACTGTGTGCAGCAGCCTCGGTTTTCCTGAACGATCCGAGGCTGCTGCAGATATCTTCCTATGCAGAACCTGCCTGTGGCAAGGCTCCATAGGAGCATAGTGATATTCTCATAGACTCCAATGAAAATGGCAAACCATGGGGCGGCTATGTGGCCCCTTAAGAGAGGTGACCAAGAGCAGGTGATTAGAATCTGTGCAAACAGCCACTTCACATGGGTTCTACAAATCCAGGATGTATGGAATTAACCCAATGATTATGTAAGAAGATACCAAGTCCTCCTGTCCCAGGTGGTTATGGGTATGATGGTGTAACCAGCATTAAAAGGAGGACTCCTTTTTACTCTTTGCTATGGCCCCCTCACCTCTATGTCCTTCAGTGATACCAGGTTTTTTTCAATACTGGAAGTTAGATAAGTGATACTATTCTATACTCACCGTGTTACAGTTTTATGGGGACGGTGATTGGTAGTACATTGCATGAGAACTATAGCAATGTCTGAGCATTGATACTGTGTTCAAACATTGTGTATGTTTAATCATTCTGACTGTCCAAAAATGTTGATCCAAAAAAAAGATGAAAACTATTGTTGGCAGACCTGATACAAATTGTAAATGCCCTTGCTGATTTATTTTAATCCCTTGTACTTCCCAAACCGGTGCAACTAAACAGTGCCCCTGATTTATAAGCCTTTAGTCTGCTGCCTATTTACAAACCATGAATACAGTCAAATAGATAAATATTTCAGTTGTCAAAAAGACTTTAGTCATAGTTGTCATATTTATCATGAATTAATCTATGTACTAAATCTCTACTGACAGCTCCAGGGGCTAAAGGCTCATGGGCCCTGGTGGAAGAGATCAGCCTGGGCCTCCTTAACCCTTCACTGATTTGCCTGGTCACATGACACTCCACCTTGCAGACATACCTAATGAAATATAGAAAATGTTGAAGACTATATTAGTGAGTGCTAGGGCTGAAACGATTCATCGATTTAATCGATGTAATCGAGGCAAAAAAATCCTTGATTCTGCATCGAGGATTCGTTTAAATCACATGACCAAGGAGCGTGAGTGAAAATAAGCTTCTTACTCACCGCTCCATGGCCTCCCGTCGGCACCGCGCTGCAGGACCTTGCGTTCACACATCGTCAGCATGCCGGCTGACGCTGTGTATGACATCAGGTCCCCAGTGCATGCTGGCTGGGATGAAGACGCGTCTCCTGCGGACTCCGTTTGTCGGCACACTCTGCACTGAAAGGTAAGTATAAAGTTAGCAGAGGCGGCGGGGCGGTAAATGGTGGCACCTGTGATTTGGCATGGGGAAATGGGGGCACCTGTGATTTGGCATGGGCTGGGGAAAACGGGGGCACCTGTGATTTTGCATGGGGAAATTGGGGCACCTGTGATTTGGCATGGGCTGGGGAAAACGGGGGCACCTGTGATTTGGCATGGGGAAATGTGGGCAGCTGTGGTTTGGCATGTATAAAGTTATTGGCGGGGGGGGGGCACCTGAGATTTGGCATGTATAACGTTAGTGGCGTTAGAGGGGTTAATGGGAGCACCTATGATTTGCCATGTATAAAAGTATTGGGGGGAGGGGTTAATGGGAGCACCTATGATTTGCCATGTATAAAAGTATTGGGGGGGAGAGGGGTTAATGGGGGCACCTGTGATTTGGCATGGGCTGGGGAAAATGGGGACACCTGTGATTTGGCATGGGGAAATGTGGGCAGCTGTGGTTTGGCATGTATAAAGTTATTGGCGGGGGCACCTGTGATTTGGCATGTATAACGTTAGAGGGGTTAATGGGAGCACCTATGATTTGCCATGTATAAAAGTATTGGGGGGGGGGAGAGGGGTTAATGGGGGCACCTGTGATTAGGGACTCGGAGGGTTGATCTGGGGGAGCGGGGGACATGGTGGATGGCATGGAGGCACTGGGAAAGGGGGACATCATGGCAATCTGGATGGAGGGGCTGATGGCAGTGCCATCATGGGGGCACTAGGGGACATGGCATGGAGGGGCTGCTGAACTGATGGCACTGGGAAAGGGGGACATTTTTATAAAGTAATACATTATTTTAAGAAGGTTTTTCTTATTAGATAACTCGATTAATCGTAAAAAATAATCGATAGAATACTCTATTACTTAAATAATTGTTTACTGCAGCCCTAGTAAGTGCCATATAATCATCTCACAAGCACATTGGTTAAAAATAACCAGAAGGTGGCCAACCCATTTAAGGTAGATTTACACATACAGAGGAGCAGCCAATTATCGAGAAGCAATCATTCTTTCCTGACAGCCGGCTGCTCATTCAATGGGGGTTAAGCACTGTATTTACATGCAGCAGTCACTTGTGATCCTTTATTATTGCGATCGCTCGTCCTCATACATCTGTATTGTTTCTGGGCAGCAGATCACTGTTTAGACCGCACGATCTGCTGTCCAGAAACGATAATTTATTTGCCATCACCAACGACAGTTTCCCACAATGAACTAGTGTTTCATTGGGTGATCGGCTGCCC
Source organism: Bufo gargarizans (assembly GCF_014858855.1). Lineage (NCBI taxonomy): Eukaryota > Metazoa > Chordata > Amphibia > Anura > Bufonidae > Bufo > Bufo gargarizans. The sequence goes on along the minus strand of NC_058082.1, from coordinate 73,272,315 downwards.
CTTTAGACGGACAGATTGTTGGGAACGAGCTTTCACAGGAAGTATTGCCCCATATAATCTGCCCGAATATCTGCCTGTGTACATCCACCATAATTGTAATTTCTAGCAGTCTGTGCTCCTAAACTGAAATCTACTTCCATAAATTAAGATATTAGGATGGTACCGTCCCCTCCCTTGCCCCCAATTCGGAAAGTGTTTGTTTTTGAGGATCATCAAAGGTTACATTTTATTTGAGACAAACTGTAAAATTCCAGAAAAATATTGTACATGGGGATTTCAGTACTAAAGTACAATTTACTCTTTCCCTTTTTCATCCCTAAAATTGTCTGTCAGTGATGTGTCAATGGAAGTGGTTTGTTCCCCAATTTCTGAAAATACATACAGTACAAAACATAGTAAAGATCAATCCAGACTGTGATATGTGAATTTGGTCTAAAACTACTACAATTTCCAATATTCACATGATGATCCCAAATAAAACACAAGAGGGCCAACATATGGATACATCTCAATAAATTTACATGTATCGGTGATATGTCCCCACATTGTAATGGGCAGTTAATAGCTGAAGCTGCATCTCCTATAGATTGCTGCTTCCACCAATTCTGATGATGTCATCTGGTCGGTCATTTACCACAGTTAAGGCAAATTTACTGGGGCGAATTATCAGACCGGTTACTGGGAGTGTGGGATACTTGTGTGTAAATATGCTACCGATCGAGCGATCCATAATTTATGTCACACAGGAAATCAGCGTCTGTCAGTAGCACTTCACAAACAGGGATCTGCCACCGACAGATAATGAATCTGTATGGGGATGAGCGATGGTAGTACAGATTGCTCACCCCGTACACAGGGAGGATTGCTGCCTGTAACTGCAGCTGAACCAGAGCGCAGATTATTGCTGCTGGATGATGGTCGGGAAATGTTTACATTTTCCTTTGTTTCAGACTTTTTTAGTTTTCCATATGATGTCTTTTTATGTTTAGTTCACTGTTTGAATACTTTATAATACATGAATAATTCTTTATTTTCTAGTTACTTATGGAGAATTTAGGAAGATGGGATTCTACCAATAAGGTAAACTGCCTTATGTTACCCTTCTATCTACATACTGGTAGCTTATATACCGTGCCTCGGGTGATCGCTGGCATGTTTAGAAAGTCTAAATCCACCTTAACTTAGGCTAGTTTCACACTAGTGTTCGGGAGATCCCGCGGACTGTTCCAGCTGCGGTACAGTATTTGTCCAGCTAATTGTTAGCATATTTGCCACATTGTTGATAGATCCCCACCAGTCCCCATTATAGCTAATGGGGCTTGACGGTATTCATGTAGTTACCGACAATGCCGGAATGCTAGTGTGAAACTAGCCTAACGCTGCCATCCAGCTCTGTAAATAGCACTGCCATCCAGCTCTGTAAATAGCACTGCCATCCAGCTCTGTAAATAGCACTGCCATCCAGCTCTGTAAATAGCACTGCCATCCAGCTCTGTAAATAGCACTGCCATCCAGCTCTGTAAATAGCACTGCCATCCAGCTCTGTAAATAGCACTGCCATCCAGCTCTGTAAATAGCACTGCCATCCAGCTCTGTAACTAGCACTGCCATCCAGCTCTGTAAATAATACTACCAAATCAATGATTAACATATACCGTAATTTTATTCAGGTGTTCAAAGAGGTCATATCAAACCGGAAAACGATAGCTGCTTTTCTTCCAAACATGCTGCCCTTACAGGTCAGAATTACGAACACTGTTTTGGGAAGAAAGCCGCAACATTTTATTTAAAAATACTTCTCTATCAAAACATAATACTGTTAAAATACTTATGACTTGTGACTTTAATACTGTATGACATTACGACCATATCATCCTAACAGGCAACAGCACAATACCCAGGACCACAGCTGCCAGGGCAATGCTTTGAATATAGCAGTCAGGTAAGATTTGCTTGTAGTGCACATTATATCTGTTTGGGGGAAAAAAATCTTACTAATAAAATAAGTGATTGTGAAAACTGGGTTGTGTTCATACACAGCACCCCTCAGCCTCTCCCTCAGAGCCATGCCTCGCACAATGTCAGTGGGTAGATTTTAGGATTTCTGATATTGAAAATATTCATTTTATCCAATTCTTGTCTCCTCGAACACATTAGTGTATAAGCCGAACCCACTGTTGGCTATCTTTTAATTCCAATTTACTACATGTCTATGGAATTTTATGTCTAATTATTGGATACTGACTACAAATAGATTTCCCCCCATACCAAAGATGAAATTTGGCCCCATTATTTCGACCTAGTTTCGCTTCTTAAAACAAAAGGGTCTGTATTTCCTCCATCATTCCCTTAACGTTACCTTTGCTAACAATCCATTTCCTCTGGAATCCTGCATATATTATTGCTAGTCAGTAGCTAAGAGAATAGGGCCAACATGGTCCACATGGTTTAGCTCCATCGTATGGGTGTCCTTCTTGAGTGTACCTAAAATGTCTTAGGGGATACTCTTTGAAGGGAATCTGTCACCAGTTTTATGGTGTGCCCACTAAGAGCAGCATAAATTAGGGACAGATCCCCTTTGCAAAATGCTGGGTCACTTTCTTTAATTGCCCCGATTGGTTTGCTAAAATCTTGTATTGAACCAATCCAGCGCATGCAAATGAGCTCCTGATATTCATGTGGCAGGGGGCAGGGTCATAAATATCAGGACTCATTGGCATGTCCCAGAGCTGTTAGGACTTAGTAGTGAGGGCAGTATAAAACTGGTAACAGATTCCCTTTAAAGTTGACATACACATTTGATGGTTGCCCTCCAAACCCTCATTAAGCCAACTGCTCAGTATGTACAGTATACTTGGCCACGCACTCATATGTTCTCAAAAGATAGAAAGCAATAGGCTTTTAGCCCACTGTGTCTAATCATATCCACTTCTGCTGCCCCTGTTATATTAACAGTGGTTTCTAAAAATGTGATATTCCTTGATCCCGCTATACTATGTTCCCTGAGGTATTTCCATCTTCTGATTTTCACACTGGCTTTAACATTCAAGCTCCTGTGACTTCTGCGGTCTGTGATTGGCCACAGCAGTCACCGGACCAAGCTGCTTCCTGGACCTGTGGGGCCCATGGGCGGCCAGGAACGGAGCAGCACCTGAGTCCCAGACAGGTAATTGTTTTGGTTATGTTTAGGAAGACAGTAGAGGATCCCAGGAGATGTTAACTCCTAGGCTAGGCAACCCCTTTAAAGGGATTACACCATGGTTGATGTAAAAAATTAAAATCGCATATCATCTAATACACCTCATCTTTCTAACAAAGCTGGAACCAGCCCGGTACCTCACATGAATACAGATGTCCCATCAACCATTGCTTTACTTGCTCTGTTAGATTCATTTCAAGCTGGCAGCTCAGGGCATGTTTTTCTTCTGCTGCAGCTCTCTTCTTGTCACAGCCCAGATGGCATGTCTTTTTTCAAGGTATGTGTCATTTTTCAACCCATACAAACACCCAGCCCCTTTTTCGTTCATAAAAAAATTATATATATTTATTTTTTTATTTTTAATTTTTATTACTTTTAGCAATAGTATAGTGGAATTTGTGAGTGTAAAATATACAAACATACACACTTTTTTATTTTAAAAATCTAGGTATTCATATAAAAAATATATAAAAAATTCCACGGCACTTCCAAAATAAAAAAAAATCTGTGTTTATTCACCAGATAGCCTATGTGGTGAATAAACACATTTTTGATTTTGGAAGTGCCGTGGAATTTTCTTTTTCCTGTTGGTGGATCGCCTTCCAAGTCGCTGGCACTCCGTTGTTACTTCATTACCACTGTGCTGCCCATCACACTTTTGCTTTGTAGGTATTCATATTAGCTATATTTAGTATGACAGGGTTTTTTTTGTGCGTAAAATATACAAACGCACGCATATTTTATTCATTTGTAAAAAAAAAAAATTTAAATGTGGCAATTAAAATGTCCAAATTCCCTCAAGATGAATACTAGAGATGAGCAAATTTCCGGTTATGAAATTCGTTTGCGATTCGTTTACTGGTAAAAGGTGAATTGCGTTATGGATTTCGTTACCACGGACCATAACGCAAATCTATGATGGAATGCATAACGGAATGCCTTTAGAGGCATTCCGTTAATCATTCCGTCAGAATAGAAGTCTATGGGCTGCATAACGGATCCGTCCCGTTGCTGCGAGTCCCCTACAGTTGATTGTGTCTATGGTCCATCATGACTGCTGTAAAGAATACTTCTAAAAGTGTCCACCACATAATTATGTTCTTGATTCCGTACCCTGAGCTAGGCCCCTATGGAAGGAAGTAATATACATATATATATATAAATCTATATCCAGACCAGCCTGAGACTAGATACTGTATAACCAGGTTATTTATTACAGGATATGGTTGTCCATGAGCAAAATCAAACAGCGGAGACTGCACAGACTGAGCCTCAGTACGACATCTTAACCATTGAGCTGACCTGCAGATGCCGATGCAGATTGTCATGCAAACCTTTACGGCGTCTGTGTAATGGGATCAGGTCTGGGTGTCGGAGAGCTGCTGAAAGAATAAGGAGAGCTCTCCACCTCACCCCCAAAGCAAGATAAGAAAGATAGTATGAAGTAGGAGAATCCAAGGCCAGTGCAATCTATTTCTTAAATCTCTACACTCACCCACCTAGGGGCTGGAGTAAATTTCAATCTAGGGGCATCGACTACCAGAGGATGCACCTAGTTTATGACAAGGACTGTGCCTCATTATAAATTATAATGCACATGTTCTGGTGTAATCATTTAAGATTCATTTACATTTAGTTAGCTGACTATTAAACGCTTTTCTTGTTACAAGTGCTATCCTGATTAAAACTTATCTTTTTATTTACTAAATTGTATAAATGAAAAGAAAAAGTATAGTTTTGAGACAATTCAAATTATCAGTGTTTGACTATAGCTTTTATATGATAAATCTATAGTAGGTACCGACCACTGCTCTGTCCCTGCAGTGGTATGTAGACCTTAGGTATGTGCTAAGCCCGCTGGGTGTGCACTCCCACTGGTTATGTTGTCTACAATGTTCCAAGAATTAAACACCTCATTTGTATTCTACATTCATGGCAAGCTGCGTCCCTACAATGAAACTTAAAAACACACACAACCACTCTGCCTCCCGACATGTTTCGCCAGCAAACCGGCATGTTCAGGGGATCGGGCCCGATCCCTTGGAGAAGTCGGTTTACTGGCAAAACATGTCGGAAGGCAGAGTGTTTGTGTGTGTTTTTCAGTTTCATTGTAGTTTGTTATCGCAATTCATGCGATTCTCATCTTCTTTGTGTGGGGCCAAATCAATTAGAAGTATAAGTAGGCACGTGCCATACTGCTTTCATAATGAGACCAGACACACAAGTTGGTTTCATGAAAGCATCTTCTCATTCCCCCTGAGCCAGAGCAAGAAGAGAACTTTATTCAAGTTACATTCACTTAAATAGCAGAAATGACATCACAAAATAGGTGTTCCTTAAGAAGAGACTATTGACTCCTTAACTTGATAGGAGTGGTTTTGCCAACTTCAACTCTGAGTTCATAGGTAGATTTGAAAACTGCAACCTAATTCCCCCTTCCCACTCCTCCAGTGTCCTTAAGACAAAGAAATGCACACGAGGCTCACACATCTGGTTTGCGGCCATCTAGTGGACAATAATGTGTACTACAGAATGTTCACATTATATATAGAGAAATAAAACCTAAAACCATCTCTCACAGTATGTATGAAAGTATATGTTGTGTTTAACCAAATTTGGGCCAAACCAAATAGTTGTGTTTTAGAGAAAGTGTTTCTTTGATTTTAATTATGATAATTTATATTCACAGACACCGGGGAAATCTCCAACATGAATGAAGATTTCCAGATTCAGGGATTAATGTTATTTTGGATCAGGATTGCAGCTCGTACAGCTCTCCCTTGGATCTTCATGTTCTGGAGATTATCTTCTTCTCTACATTTTTCTATGGACTTCTGATACTATTCAATACTTATATTTCTATATGATTTGGGGAGCATGCTACCTTTGTGAGTGCAGAATTTGGCACCATATGCAGAGTTGGGGGACCACAGGTTAACTGATACTGGCCATGTTATGCTCAGTTTACACTTCAGTTATTCCATCAATTATTGTGAGCCAAAACCAGTTGTGGATAAAGAACACAAAACAGGAGGTAATCTTTACATTATTCCTTATCTCTGATTAGGCTTCACTACTGGTTTTGGCTCACAATATCGGTGTGAACTCAGCCTTCTGTATATGCTTTCCACCAGATCCAGACTTTGTGACTCATGTCATATACACTTTATGGAATTTTACATCAGAAATGTTGTATTAGAGATGTTTTTAGGTGAATAAAAAAGGACTGGTTCCTTTATTTCAAGTCCCGAGTGCTGTCGTTTTTGTCTTCTGATTTTAAAATATTCTATTATCACATCCCAGCTGTATTTACCTGAGCAGCCCGTTTCATTTGGTGATACAGCTGAGTTGACCTTATATCTCCTCAGTAATGCACAATATAGGCCTCAGACTGCCAAGACCTGCATTGGTAATACTTACCTAATCCCTGGGGCTGGGTCCCAGCTCTTTCACTCCCTGGCCTCCGTTGCTTGTCTTGGGTCCCCCCCATGTAAACTTCATTTTTGTTTAAATGGAAGAACTTAAGAACAGCACCCAGGACCCAGCACCAGGGATCAGGTAAGTATCACCAATGCAGGTCTTGCCAGGGTGAGAGGTCTGGAAATTAGTGCCCAACCCCTCTGAGAAACAAAAAAGAAAGGAAAAATATTATATATACTGTATATACTGGCGTATAAGACTACTTTTGAGCCCTAGAAAATATTTTCTAGAGTGGGGGGGTCGTCTTATACGCCGGGTATGGCGGGCGCTGCAGTGCCGGGACGCCCGAATTATCAACAGAGAGAGCCCGGGCTATTGCTTTGTATCCCCAGCAGCTGAGAGCTGCGATGTAACCCACGGCATATGCCCCCCCTGCGCTGTACCTTGTATACCGCCCCCGGCTCTGTACCCTGTATGCCTCCCCCCTGCTCTGTACCTTGTATGCTCCTTGTACCGCCATCCTCCCGGCCGCTCGCATCTCGCTCCTACGCATGTGCGAGATTTCAACAAATTGAATAAGAAGTGATCAAAAAGTTGCATGTACCTCAAAATCATACCAATACAAACTATAGCTTAGACCACAAAATACAAGCCTTAACACAGTTGTGTCGACAAAAACATAAAAATGTTATGGTGGTTGCTGCTCTCTGGAACTATTTATGCCCTGAGGTAGTATGCAATTATGGCCAGTGCCTTACACCTCCACTTGCTAGCTGACTAAAATGCAGGAGAATTGCTGGATCTGTTTCTCTCTTCCTGCATCTACTGATACAAGGTCTGCAGGGCACTTTTAAGTATCATATTATAGGCATATGCTCTTATTGTCACTAAACATTATTTGAGGACCTCTATAATTCAACCTTTGCACCCAACAGCAATAACACAGTTGGGCACTAGGTGACAGCATTTACAATATACACATTTACAGTGTAGCATACATATTCAGTGCATTTACCCATGTTCTTAGGGCAACTCTTCTGCAATGTCCATTGCATCCCCAAAGTAATATAACTCCCCTAGCATCTCAAGCTGCTTACAACATCTGCCACCACTATGCAGCTATGTCTAGGGCCTGTGCACATAGGGTATTTCACCCATGTTAGTGCAATACCATCACAGTCAAATGCCATTGCTATTGTTCCACAGAGGTACCGAGCCTTCACTAGCACGTTACAACAGTTTAAAGGCATAGTACACATGACATATCAAACATGGATGCAAGTTACAAGGCTCTCAGCCGTGCCAAATTTCCAAGTTATCTGGTATCCATAGTATATGAGATAACTAAAGGATCGGGTTCAACCTCTTGAACCCACACCATTTCTAAGAATGTAGATCCAGTTTCTCCTTCCCCATGTCATGCTCATGTGTGGGAGGAAAACACCACATCGAGCATAGGAGGGAAAGGGGATACAGGAATAAGGCCTTTAAACTAGAGAAGGAAGATGGACACCTCCTAGAGAAAACCTGACTCCAGTCTTGACTGATTACCAGTATTAAGAGGCCCCAAAGAAAGGCAAGTTCATACACCGGATTCCTAGAATTCTATCTCACCCTATAGGACTTTGGAACTCATGTCAGGACTGAGTCAACCTGTTCCTCCAAAGGGAAGGACGAACAGGAGTCTCCCTCAGGCCTAATGACAAACAACAGAGAAAGGCAACACACTCAAATGCCAAAACAAAATACAAAAGGGAACGGAAACACTTATCTTCAATGAAGCTTTGGTAGCACCAGGATCTCAGCCGAGAACCAAACACAAGCTAACCACAAATCCAACAAATGCTATAAACCGCACGGCATAGTGGGCGAAACAACGATAAATAGGGACAGTTAATTGACCACAGTAGCAACACCCGGGGATAGAAGGTGTGGCAAGCACCAAAAACACAGACATAATTTGATCCAAAAGGAAAAGATGTCAGATCAAACAACGTGTTGCCAGTCTCACAGATCTGCCACCTGTGGCGCGAACATACGTATGTCTCGGTAAGTTCGTGACACCCCATCACTGATCTCAGCTATATCCATCATTCCCATACAGAATGAATGGAGTGGCAGTCTGAATGTGTGGCCTGCCACTCCATGCTCCATCGGGTCTGGAGAACGGGACCCCTGCTTTGGGATTGGTGGGGGTCCCAGCAGTCAGATTCTAACTGATCCATTAGTTATAACAAATTCTGTGAAAAGGGAATAACTTGAAAACTTGGCACCACCCCTTTAAAGAGGCTCTATCACCCAGATCAACCCTACCCTACCAGGCGCTCCACCATCTTCTTTTTTCTTTCTAAGGCATATAGTCTGGCAGGGTTGATGACACTGGCAAAAACGATACCTTTCTTTCTTCTGTAATTATTCCGGTGGTGGAGAAAAATCAACTTTTATAAATATGCAAATGAAGTATTCGGGCCCTCGGAGGCGTGCTTATGCCATCCGAGCACTGCTTCAGCGACGCCCTCGTTGCTTCATAATGACTTCCCTCTCCTGTTGATCATGTCCCCATGCTTTTAGATTGACAGAGCTAGACTCTCTGGTCTAGAGCTGAGATCCCTCGCCGGCACACTCGCATCCAGAACGGCGCTCGCACAACATCTTTGCCTTTATTCCCGGCTTGTGAAGATGTCTAGTGCGCATGTTCCGCCACTTCCATGTTCAGTGACATGACGGTGCTTGCACACTAGACATCTTCACAAGCCGGGAATGAAGGCAAAGATTTTGTGCGCGTGTGCTGTTCTAGACTTAAATGAGCAGGCGCGGGATCTCAGTGCTAGATCAGAGGGTCTAGCTCTTTCAATCTAAAGGCATGGGGGCGTCATCAACTGGAGAGAGGAGTTATTATAAAGCTACGGGGGAGTCGCTGAAGCAGTGCTCGGATGGCATAAGCACATCTTCGAGTGACTTGACTTTTTGTTAGAATGTTTTTTTAGAGATTTTTTTTTCCTTTTTTAGGTTTAATTTGGAGGAAAACCACTTTATTAAAAAGTTTTTTTTTTTTTATTATAGCTTTTTATTTCTTAAATATTAAAACCGACACAAAAATAAATTATTGCAATGGGTTCTCTATTTTGTGACTGGTTTTCATATATAACATGTATAGGTTTGAGCAAACAGGGGGACTATAGTAATAGTTTCTGTTAGCGACTGCATAAAAAAAAAAATAATTATTTGTATTTTTTATAATTTTTTTTACTTATATTTGTATTTATTTTTGCCACATAATATATCCCCCAGGAGGTCATTAAAAGACCCCTGGAGGGCACTGACTTTTTTTTTTTTTTTTTTTTTACTTTTTTTCCCCCCACAGTTTCCACTGTAACTTGGGAATCCACAGAGGCCCCAGTTACAAGGGAAAACAGCCCCCTGTGGGGGCATTACACACAGACAGAGCTGATCAGGGTCTGCTTAGACCCTGCAGCTTTGCCCCTGCCCCAGACACCCCCGGCGGTCACGTAACCGCAGGTACCAACAGAGGAAGCGGCTCGTCTGCTTCCTGCTCTCCTCCTGCACTCGTGCAGTGCTGTCCTCCTGGCACAGGAGAAGGCAGAAGCGGTAATAAACCGCTCCTGTCTTCTCCTCAGGGTCCCTGCTGTGTCTCACAGCCAGGACCCGACCTGCTCCTGCTAGATTGCTAGATACTGATCAGCGCTGGGATTAAAGCGCTGCCTGACCGTTTATATACGTGCTATCTGCACGGTGTATGTGCAGATAGGACGTATATAGCAAGTGGGCAGTCAGGAAGGGGTTAAGTTCAGGGAGATAAAGTAGCATGCACTAAACATAATATATGCCTTACTGGTACTAACATAGTTTAACAGTTCAACCTGGCCACCATGACAGGGTCAAACAGTAATCCATAGCAACATATTAACTGAAAGGATATGTTTTCTCTTTGTAAGGCCTTATGCACACGGCTGTCGTTTTGGTCAGCATCTGAGCCGCAGTTTTTGCGGCTTGGATGCGGACCCATTCACTTCAATGGGGCCACAAAAGATGCGGACAGCACTCCGTGTGCTGTCCGCATCCGTTGCTCCGTTCTGTGGTCTGCAAAAAAAATATTTTTGCGGACAAGAATACAGTAAGCTGTTATATTAATGGCTGTCTGTGCCGTTCCGCAAATTGCGGAACGCACACGGACACCATCCGTGTTTTGTGGATACGCAATTTGTGGACCGCAAAACACACAATGGTCGTGTGCATGAGGCCTAAGTCTTGGCTATGTCCAAGTCTTCTGTATTCTCACCTTATGAATACATTGGACCTATAATTAGAGATGTGCGAATTGAATCCCACAAAGTGGAATTCGATCCGACTTTCAGGATAAATTCGATTCGCCTAGAAGCCAAATTTCCTCGTGCTTCGTGTCAGCGAATCGATTTAACCTGAAATAGTATAAAAAACAAAAAAATTCGAACTTACCGCTTCCATTTGCTTGCGACGGGTCTCCAGCCTCCATCTTGCTTGAAGATCTTGGCCGAAATCCCGTGTGGGGCGAGATTACATCATAACGCCGGCCAGATTGATGACGTCATACGTCACCGCGCTGGCCAGCATGATGACGTAATCTCGCGTCGCACAGGATTTCGACCGAGATCTTCAAGCAAGATGGCGGTGGCCTGCCCGTTGCGAGCAAATGGAGGCGGTAAGTTTAAATTTTGTAAGTTTAAATTATTGTTAATTTTACACTCAAATGCCGCGAACATGTATGAACGCAGCATCTGAGGGGTAAAATGATGGGGGTGCGCTATCGCAGCTCCCTGTCATTGCACCCGCTACTTAGAAAAAAATGCGCTTCTTGTAAAATTCTGCAAAGCAGCCAAATTGAATTTTCAATAAATTCGCTCATCTCTACCTATAATATATGCGCATGTTTTATTCTTATTATTTTTATTATCTAAATAGCACAATATTGTATTGTGTTTTTATGTGTCCCCATACTTGGATAGATCACATTTAAAGAATATTTTCAAAGTTTCTTCTTTTCTTTATTTTAAATGCATTAGATTACAGCAACTAAAGCATACTTCCGACAGTGAACATAGCCTCTGTAATGGTTCTTTTAGAAATGTCTTGTACAGCTACTTTTAGAGACACATTATAGCAGTATAGTCTTGGCAAGAACAATCCAATAAAACATTGTAACACCCAATCCAAATTTAAACAAACCTGTTACATTATGCAAATGTAGACCTACATAAAAATGTAATAGGAGAAGTGTCTGTGAAAACTCTTAATACTGTTAAAACATTTTGCAGGCACGAGACATCAAATGAAATAGCTAAAATTCTGTACTAGTGCGAAAACTAAATTAAAGACCTTCTGTAAATAAGGCATAAAAAGAAATTTTAAGGCCACTTTCACACGGGCGAGAATTCTGTGCGGGTGCAATGCGTGAGGTAAACGCATTTCACCTGCACTGAATCCGGACCCATTCACTCCAATGGGGCTGTGCACATGAGCGGTGATTTTCACACATCAATCGCAGCATGCTCTATATTGTGTGTTTTTCACGCAACGCAGACCCCATAGAAGTGAATGGGGCTGCGTGAAAAATCGCAAGCATCCGCAAGCTAGTGCTGATGTGGTGCGTTTTTCACGCTTGGTTGCTAGGTGACGTTCGGGTTGGGGACCCGATCTTTATTATTTTCCCTTATAACATGGTTATAAGTGAAAATAATAGCATTCTTAATACAGAATGCTAAGTAAATTAGGGATGGAGGGGGTTAAAAAATAAAAAATTAAATTAAACTCACCTCATCCACTTGTGCGCGCTGCCCGGCTCGTCTTCATTCTTCTTCTTTGAGGACCTGGGAGGAAAAGGACCTTTGGTGACGTCACTGTGCTCATCACATGGTCCATCACCATGGGTGTTCCTAGCGGCCGCACTGGAGCTGTGGCAGAGAAAGGTGAAGTGCACCATGGGTTTAGTTGGACACAGAAACAGGAAGTTAGTTCTACTTACAGGAGGGAAACAAACCTGAGGGATCTGTTTACACGGTGAAAACGGGTCAAGAGAGTCCAAATAAAGCATGGGAAGATGTACATGAGGTAAGCAACTACATGGGGATATTTGTTTAAAGCCATTGTAATCCAGGAAAACTCTTTAACCCTTTGAATACCGGAGGTTTTTTCGTTTTTGCGTTTTCATTTTTCTTCCCTATTTTCCATGAGCCATAACTTTTTAATTTTTCCGGTCACATAGCTTATTTTTTGTGAAACAAGTTGTACTTTCTATTGCCACCATTAATTATGGCATAAAATGTTGTGGGAAGCGGTAGAAAAATTCCAAATGGGGTGAAATTGGAAAAAAAATGCAATCCCTCCACCGTTTTACGTGTTTTGTTCCCACAGAGTTTTGTTTACGGAGAAAGTGACCCATGCCCTTGATTCTCTGGGTCAGTACGATTACAACGATACCCCATATGTATAGGTTCTTTATGTCTAAATAGTGTAAAAATAAATGTCAACTTTGAGAAAAAAAAAATTATATCCATATATTCTGATTCCCATAACTTTTTTATACTTACGTCTACTGAGCTGTTTAGGGGCTAATTTTTTGTGAAACAATCTGTAATTTTCATTGATACCATTTTGGAGTATGTGTGACTTTTTCATCACATTTTATTAAATTTTTTGGGGTAATAGAAGCAATAAAAAAATGGCAAATTGCCTATTTTGACCCTTTTTTCCGTTTTAATAGTATGGGCATTTTCGGTTGTGGTGATACCCATGATGTTAATATTTATTGTTATTTAGGTATTTATTTTTTTATTATACGGAAAGGGGGTGATTTAAACTTTTATATATTTATTTATTTTCTATATATTTTTTGACATTTTATTTTATTTTTTTGTGATCAGATCATTATTTGCCTCATATATGAGCTTATAAAATATATACAGTATATATATGTATTTATTTTTTGGTTTATCCGGAATTTATTACTAGCTTATTTTGCTCACTTTTGCTCATTTCTTATCCTGGCCAAAATAAGAATTGCAGTTTGAATACTGCTAGCTTTTTCAGTAAAGCTATCAGTATTCAGCGCAACTATATATGCCCAGATTGGACACACGGGGGATAGGTAGGAAGTCACCTGATCACGGCATCTAAAGCATTTAATTACCGCGATCGGCATTATTGCGTCATGCTTGCATGCATGCCAGGAGGTGGCAGGGCCTACGTGGCCTGACACATTTATTATTACATACACTAGTTCTTTTGCACAAGTAATATCAGAAAATCATGCCATCTCCTAGCTGCTGTAAATTTCAGATTCCACCACCAGATCAAGACTGCCATAAGATATGTCAGTTTTGATAAATTTCCCCTATGTGTGTAAAACCAATAAAATAAGCCTATAACACTATTTCTTCTTCTTTTTTGCACCCCTGCCTCGCATACCTGTGAAGAAATCCATATCCACCAGCTCCCATAAGTTCCCTTCTGGTTTCCTGCCTCACTTCATTGGTGCCGCTACAGCCATTGGCCAGCCTAAGCGGTGATGTACCCCCAACGGCACATCATTGCTGGGTCAAATGCTACTTAGGCAAGACCAGTGAAGAGAGACATGGAGTCAGGGAGCAGCAGGGCATAGGTGAGTATGCATTGCTCTACAGGTATTTTAGGCTGGTGAGAACATAAAAAAAAAAAGTATAGGTGGACAACCACTTTAAGGCCCAAAACACGTTCAGAAGTAAAGCTGTTTTTTGGGAGTACAATATTGATGACCAATAGGTTTATTAATATCTGATTGGTTTGGGTCTGACCCCCACACCCCCACAATCAGCTGTTTAGAGGTGAGGTACTCCAGTGCATGCTGCACGCTCCTCACAGCACACCAAGCACCGAACATTGTATAGTTGCTGTGCGTGGTATTGCATCTCAGTCGGACCTTGCACTCCTGTGATTTGCCCACTGGCTCCTGGTATTGCCCATACGGCCCAGGTAGGTTTAGCGTTAGGACCCAAACTACTTGAGAAACCTTGGCGTGGTGCTCGGGCTCAGACATGTCCTCCAAGCAGGATATGTTGGCTAATCTCTCAATTTTACACCAGTACAAGGGTTAGTAAGACCCCAGTGTGCACCTGTCTTTGTTTTTGTTATATTATTTTTACTGTTTATCACATCCACACATTTGCTATCCTGTGTAGTATGTCCATTGTGGTACTTGTGGTCCAACATTGTATGCATTTTTGCTAGGGATTGCCATTAGCAGCGGACCACAAGTGCAGGATCTGCCCCCCCTGTATAGATGCACCACTGCATATGGGGTTGAGCACTTCCTGCTTTTTAATACCACACCCATTTATAGTTTGTATATTGCATCTCAGCCCCATTAACTTTAATGGGACTCATTTGCTCATAGGTCATGTAATTGATGAATGTGACATCACTGACGTAGGATGAAGCCACAGAGCTTACCGGAGCTCTGCAGCCTCTGCAAACAGAGTCAGTCCCCCACTAATTAGATATTGGTGACTTACCCTCACCCATATTATACTCCCGGAAAACCCCTTTAAGACTTGGGCTACACAGTGACTTTGGCTGTAACAAGCATCATACCATCAAAAATGTGTGGCATGGAGCCTCACAATTGAATGGAGGTGCAGCACAAAAATCCAGCACTGCTTATCGTGGCCAATGTTGCCATAGATTCCCAGCCTAAGGGGTTAAACAAGCAGAAAAGAATAAGATAGCTCCATAGCGATCTACTTTCTGTTATAGAATTGCTACATCTCTGCCAAAAACCTTTGTTTCATTATATGAATCTTGAAAAGAGAGATTAAACTGCAGGCTTCCCCCGTGGAATGTATTTAGAAAAATTGAGTTCCCCTTTGAATTTCTGGATGACCCTACAATAATGCCTAAATGAATCAATTATTGTAAAAGCTTAAAAAAACATCCACAATGTTTTCAGTAGACTTGTATAGTTGCCAAAATTTCTCCATCATCATGTTTGGATCCGGGATATTAACTGTGCATTTAATAAACATTATATAAGTTCATTGTTTTTTTGCCTCATTTGATGCTGTAGCTGATAATGCATGACAAAGTTAAGGAACATTTTTAATTATTTTTCTGCTATGATCCTCTCTTTTGTGTTCACAGCTTTTGTAAACGATTGAAATTGCCTTCAATCTCTTCTGCGTTCAGAGTAACATTAGCAGTAATGTGTGCTAATGTTTTACAGAAATAATCACTGCTAATAAACACCCAGCAAAGTGGTTCTAAAATAATCATCATCTTATCCTTTTGTTAAAGTGTAATTGTGTAAGGGGCTTACGGTAGTACAGTGAAGAGCCCTGGGAAAGCAGGGAATGAGTGCAGTCGGTTGTGGTGTGCTGAAACCGAGGATGAGGTAGGCCTGAGAAAGAAGAGGGCCTACCCAAGGAAAAGATATGGAAGAAATGAGTTGTAAATGAGTGGAGTGGTGGGAGGGTCAAAAGCTCAGACCTCAATGATGCAGGAGCCAGGTAAGGGGAGTGCCCTAAATAGGCTGGAGGCGGACCTCAGCCCCTCCCACAAATCCAGGCAATCTGCCTTAATACTTGTGTAAGGGGCTTACGGTAGTACAGTGAAGAGCCCTGGGAAAGCAGGGAATGAGTGCAGTCGGTTGTGGTGTGCCGAAACCGAGGATGAGGTAGGCCTGAGAAAGAAGAGGGCAAAAATGGAAATAACCAGTTTATTGTAACCAATTGATGTATCAATGGCTTAACCCGACCTGTTTTGGAAAGCCACTCTTAACTCTTGTGTTGGATTGGGAATGTATTGCGCGTAAGCGGATGACTCCCAGCGCCCCAATCCCCTGATGACATGAGTGAGGATGTTGGCACTGGAGGCCGTGGATGTGACTCCAATGCGAAAGGAGTGCCCTGAGTAGTTGGCTGCGTTGAGGCCTAGTTGTGTGAGGGATGACCCGGCATGGGTCATGAAGGTGGTGGTGGTGAGTACCGAACCATGTAGTTGAAGTAGCGGTTGAGAGGGTAGAACTTGTGACGCTGATTGTGAGCATCCAGGACCCTGACTGGACACCATCTGTTGTGCGTGGGGTAATGAAATGTTGACGGGTAAGTGCTGACTATTCTTGGAGTGAGGTAAGGACAGGATGTAGTGAACCATGTGTTTTGACAAGTGGGAGATAAGAAGACAAGGTGAGGTTCGGGTCGTGGAGGCTGTAGTGAATTTCCAGGAACTCAGGAATCCGTAGATGGCCAAGTAAATTGCCGTTTTGATGATGGAGTTGGTATCTGTTTCAAGAGGCGTGGCGTCCAGTAAGTCGGATAATGCTTTGAAGATATGATTGATTATGGGTAGCCTCTGGGCTGGACGTGCGGGTTCCGTTTCCTGAATACCTCTGAGTATGGATTTGATCTGGTGCGAGGACATGAAGCTGATGTTATTGGGGTGTGTGATTAGCATATGATGTTGAAATGCCAGTGAGATATGGTTTGATGGTGTTGTATGACATGATTTTGAGGTGGCAAAAAGAAGCCAACCCCGGAAGAGACGTCATGACAAAAGGGTGCGTGATGTTGTGTTCCAACAGGACCTGTTGAATAGTGTGAACGCTCTGTCGTGTGTTCTATGTGTATCGTCTGATAGTGCTAAGCGGGACAAAGACTGGCTATGCCGCATGATGCCTTCTAATCCAGAATGAGCTGTTTGAAATGATGGAGTGATGGAGGCCGCGGGTGACGCTGATGGGAGAGCTTGATGAAATGCCTGAAATTTGACGCGAGACAGACTGTCAGCTGCCGTATTGCCCACCCCCGGGACATGGAAACAATGTAAGAAGAAATTATTGCAAGCGGCCAACCAAGGAAGTCTCCGCAGAAACCTCACGATTGTGAGAGATTTGGAACGATCCTGTTGATGAACTGGCAGGTCGTATGGTTGTCTGAATAGCACCGGACCGACATGTTTGCCCCTGAATGACCCCACGCTACGGCAGCCGCCCCGATGGGGTAGAACTTGAAAAGCGCTGAGGCAGCGGAGAATCCCTCCAAACCCCGGACCGCAGGAGGCCAGCTGCCCCACAGCCAATCGTTCCCAAAAAATGGCCGCGAAGCCTGTGGTAGATGCCGCATCTGACCAGATAGAGGGGTAAGAGTCCGACGGCTGAGGGAGAAACAAGCCCCCGCCACTCCAGGTGGACAGAAATCTCCCCCACATGCCCAGAGCTGCCTGCAGCGTGGGCATCCAGGGACACCACGTGCGAGTCGTGTAGGAGAAAGGGGAGAGGTGCAGGAGCCGTGATATATATGAGCGACCCTGAGGTGGATGCGCATGGCAAAGATCAGGGAGCCCAACAGGGACTGCAGTTCTTTGCGGTTGCCAGTGCTGAGTTGAAGGTAGTTGTCTATGTGGGCGAGAATGTCCTGGATCTTCCCGGATGGCAAACTGGCTTGCATTGAGGCTGAATCCAACTGGGTACCCAGGAAAGGTGATGACCGTGTCTGGCCCTTCTGTCTTCTTGGTGGCAATGGGTACCCCAGGTTCCTCCTCCGGTATTATGTGCGCCGGGCTGACTTCTTGGTCCTCCAGGCTAACGGTCGACGTGATCACTGGCAATCCGGCCGCCGCCGGTGACGCTGCCGGTGGTGGCCCTGCCAAGGAGAGGGTCGCGGTGACCGATTCCAGCCTCTCCAACCTAGCGTTGACTTTAGACATGGATGACATTTAGGGAGGACAGCATGGTATGTATATCCCCTGTGCTGGACTGGCTAGGTCCTTCCCCTGCCTCCCTGTTATCGATTGGCATGCGCAGCAGCCGGAAAAGCTCTGCTTCCCTCGCCGTGGCGGGGAAGGGAACATGCCGTCACCTTAACTCCGTCGTTATGCGCGGGATTGTCCAGGAACTGATGGGTGCTGGACTGGCTAGACCGTCTCCCTGGGTAGCAGTGACGGATCTAGCAGGGGTGCCATGTAGGGAGAAGTTCTCTATCCCTTCCAGAGACATGGTAAAACAAAACAGTTGATTAGCTTGGGGAAACACAGGATCGTGCTGGCAAGCTAGCTAGGCCGGATGGCGAAAAATTATACTTGCATGGTGACAGATGAGGCCCTGCTAATTTGCCAAGCGGCTTGAGAGGCTCTACCTATGATTTGGCGCGAGGGGTTAATGAGGCCACTTGTGGTAGTGGCAGGAGCGTTGGCCTCTCGGTGACTGTAAGACAGGACTAGGGGAAGGGAGTGACAGGTGAGGCCCTCTCTATGCAACACGCGAGGCGGCTTACTAACGAGGTGGCGCGTTGGGCGGGTGCCTCTGTACGTTTGAGGCGGGGTGTCGGCCTCGCGGGACCACTAACTGCTGGCGAAGCCAAGAAGGGGGTAACCTAGTGGGATGATGGTGCCCCTAAAGCCAGCACGCTGACCCTAACGGGATTATTCGAAATGTAAGGAAGACTTTTGTTAATGAGCAGGTGAACATACCTGGTGGTAAGAAAAAATTCTCCGGATACATGGTAGTGCAAAATACAATATAGGTTGACCGCCTGAAAAAGGGGGAGGGTAGACATTTTTTTTTTATTTTTTTTTTATGTGGGGCTGCTGGGGTGATGTTTGACTTTGTAGGGGCGTGCTGGAAGGCCCCCCTGCAACCTGCGCAGGAGGGGCCCCCTGTGTGACCGGAGCCCCCTGAGCTCAGCCGACCAGCCGGGCCGGACCGTTTGACGGCAGCCCCCCATATCAGATGCCGCGCGCACGGCCGCCGGGACACCGCGCACGCGCCGACGAAATCGCCGCGCATGCGCAGAACCCCGGCCGCGCATGCGCAGACCAGGCACCAGGACGCAGCCGCGCGCCATAGGCCGCGCTGCAGGAGGAGCGGCAAAACAGGCAGGAGGCGGTTTGGGAGGGGATGTCTGTGCAGCGGTCAGCCCAGAGGAAGTTGCAATGAATAGGGGGTGTGCCGGTTGCACCGCCGCTGGCCCCTGTAGCTGTGCACGTGAATACGGGGGGGGGGGGGGGGGGCATGAACGTTGCTGGCGAAGTTGTGTGAATCATGTGGATCATGCTTGAAAGTTTATGTGATTGTTTATGAAGAGTAACATCTTAGAGCATATAAGAATGAAATGCCATTTATTTCTGTTCCCATCCGTCCGGAGTCCCACCACGGCCGCCGGGACACCGCGCATGCGCCGACGGAATCGCCGCGCATGCGCAGAACCCCGGCCGCGCATGCGCAGACCCGGCACCAGGACGCGGCCGGGCGCCATCGGCCGCGCGGCAGGAGGAGCGGCAAAACAGGCAGGAGGCGGTGGGGGGGGGATGTCTGTGCAGCGGTAAGCCCAGTGGAGGTTGAAATGAATAGGGTGTGTGCCGGGTGCACCGCAGCTGGCCCCTGTGCTGTGCACATGAATACGAGGACGAGGGGGGGGAGGGCATGAATGTTGGATGTTGGATGTTGAGGGGTGAAATGAAATAAACCAGAAATGGGGAATGGGGCTGGAACCAGCAGGGTGCTGACCGGAGTGTCGGTCCTGTGGGGAGACGCCAGAATAGGCATGAGAGCAATGAGCTGCCGGTGATTGCTGCGAGAAGCCGTGACATGGGTGCAGCGTGTGTGAAAAGAACAACAGAACTGGGGGATTTAATCCAGGAACCATTGGCCGCATGCTGCCAGAGCTGTTGCCCGGAATGGTGGTGCGGTTTGTGAACAAATGCGCATGAACAGGTGCGACAGAAATGAAAGCTGGTGACTTTGTATGAAAACCGTGACATTGGTGCGCATTGATAAAATGAGATGAACCGGTACAGGGGCAACCGTGAGGCCCTGCTGTACCGTATGAAATAACTCATACGCATTTGTGCTCCTGCAGCCGTGCACATGAACATGAGGAGGGGGGGGGGGCATGAATGTGGATGATTGTGGGGTGATATGGACTGAAAAGGAAATGGGGAACGAGCCTGGAAACCACAGGGGTGCTGACCGCAGTGTTGCCTGTGGGAAGATTGCTTGAACGAGACATGACAAAATGAGATGCTGGTGACTGTGAGAAAGCCGTGACATTAGCGCAGCGTCTATGAAATGAAATGAAACAGAAATGGGGGATTAGGCCAGAAACCATGCCGCATGCTGCAGAGGTGTTGACCGGAATGGTAGTACGGTGTGGACAAATTGCGCATGAACAAGGCGTGACAGAAATGAATACTGGTGACTTGTATGAGAAAACCGTGACATTGGTGCAGCGTATGATGAAATGAAATGGTACTGGGGCAACCGTGAGGCCCCGGCTGTACCGTATGGATGACTCAGAAACCACTGCCTGCAGCCGCAGGGGTGTTGTCCGGAGTGGTGATACGGTGTAGGTAAATTTATGCATGAACAAGACATGACAGAAATGAAATGCTGGTGACCTGGGCGAGAAAGCTGTGACATTAGTTTGGTGAAATGAAATTAACAGAAATGGGGGATTGCCCAGGAAACGACTGCATGCTTGCCGCAGGGGTGCTGACCGGAATAGTAGTACGGTGTAGACAAATTGTGCATGAACAAGGCGTGACAGAAATGAAATACTGGTGACTTGTATGAGAAAACAGTGACATGGTGCAGCGTTTGGTGAAATGAATTGAACCGGTACAGGGAGCAACCGTGAGGCCCCGGCTGCACCGTATGGATGACTCGCAATTTAACGGGCAAAACGTGACCCCCAGTGAACCTGAGTAAAGCCGGAAAAATAGAACCGAAATGCTCCAAATCCAGAACTGATGGCAACGAAAAACTCCCAGAAATTCAGCGACTCGCAGGCAACTCTCCAGACACTCCACAAGCGACCTCCTCTCTCAAAAGTTCAGACCTCAATGATGCAGGAGCCAAGTAAGGGGAGTGCCCTAAATAGGCTGGAGGCGGACCTCAGCCCCTCCCACAAATCCAGGCAATCTGCCTTAATACCTGTCATACCTTTTTTTTTTTTTAAATCTGTAGGGACAGTGATTTTAAGTAATTTTGCAATATACGTTATTAGGGAATATCGTAAGCTTCCATTTAACACTCTGAGCTAAAGAGAAACTGTAATCAGTATGTAGTGTACGGGAGAGTAATACCCCGTCACTACAGAAGGGTCACTTGGGTGTTGTCGTTCCCCCTTTAAGGGGAGGTTGGTAAAAACATCTTGTAATGTCATGCTATGTATTTTCCTGTTACTGTGAAACGTGCTTATGCAGGCCGGCTAGGGTGTCATTCCAGCTCTGAGTCACTAGAGGGAGCTAGGGAGCCCTAGGTTATATAAGGCCCAGTCAGGAAGTAACAGCAGTGTGTTCAGACAGTGGGAGCAGAGGTCAGAAATGATCCTGTGTCTGAGAGAAAGCCAGGTTATGGGCCTGTGAGAGCATAGCAGGCCTGAAGCCTGCCGGCTAGGAGAGGGTAGTAAAGGCCCTGTAACCGGGTTCCGGATCCAAGGAAAAGGTTCCCCTCCTGAGTCGTCATCCGTTTAGCTGAAGCAGCATAAACAAGCCACAAGCCAAGACACAGATTACCACAGAGGCCGATCAGATAAAGCGAGAGGTACTCAAGATAACAGAGGAGGTACTAGATAAGGACAGCTTCAAGGGTACGCCAGATAAAGGGCATTAGACCTTGGAGAGAAAGTCACATGTAGCAGGACCAGTCAGGAATAGTGAGCAATCCGCCTGTACTGCATCTCCTGAAATCAACACTCTGTATAATTCATCGCTAAGACCGGCCTTTCTGTATTCTCAAGAACCACCTGTATTTTTATGAAAACCAACCGTCTTTTATGGAACTGTGCACTACCAGTGTCCGTGTATTATCCTGACTGATATTCAGTAAAAGTTCCAGTTTTTGTTGGCTATCCTGTGCTTGCTTCATTCTTCCACCATACTTTACACGGCGTGTCACCGTTTAATTGACACTGGCGTCACGAACTTTTAACATCTGCCTGTTCCTGTATTTGCCCCAATTGAAGACGACAGTGGATCCCAGGTTAGTGGTCAATCTGCACTACAAAGCCCAGCATACACTACTGACCCCCTGGGACACTGCAAGTAGGCACTGTACACTGAAGACGGCTAACTGTTAGATGCAGAGGCAGGCTCCTCCGCCTGTCTCTCCTTTTCCTGCACCATGTGCTGCCTTCCTGAGCAATGGAGAGTTCCCTGTTGTTTTATGTTCACCTAATCACTATCTTTGTTTGGGCAGTTGCTATGCAACTGTCCTGCATCTGAATCTGAGTTGGGTTACTACCTAGTTTGTACTGGTTAATTTAGTTTGGAGTTGCTTATTGTTGAGTCTTTATATATCGAGATCTAACTCCATTCTGGTTTTCAGGTATAGTGTTTGCCGTGTGCATTTCCTCACTGATGTAGTTTTTCAGATATTGTTCTAGTTTATTGTGTTTTCTGTGTATTCTGCAATCTGTAGTTCCACAGAGTTTAGTGTGTTTTCTATGTATTCTGGGATCTGTAGTTCCGCTGTCTTTCTTGCTGTGTCTGGGATTTGTGCTGCTGTACTCCCCTGATTTGCAGGGCTGATTTAAGATAAGGACAGTTTAGTATTGTTCCATTTATGTTCATTCATACATATGCCAATCACTCCATTGCTGGATCATCTCCTCCATCCATGACCATTATTATTCGGTTGTATCCTCTATCGGTAAGTTTAATTTGGCACCTTTGTTTTCTGCCAGGATGGAGAGATACTTAATATACAGTATGTTATTTTTGCAACTCTCCAGTTGCAATAGATGCAAACATTATATATGGACTAAGCCCTCACTCTGATATGATAAAATCTGAGTCTCTCAACCAATATATTTTGAAAGAAACACATCTGTGCCTACCTACTAGTGCCAAGGTGGTCTCAGTCAGACAGGACCTACTCTAACCCTACCTATGTCGTTGGACATCTACTGTACATTCAGGAGAGCAGATCCTACACATATAGTGTGCTGCTTATTTTAACCTCTGTGTGCACCACGCAACCAATGAGAGGAAGAGCACGCACAACTATACACTACTGACAAAAAGTTAGGGATACTTTGCTTGTGGGTGAAATTTAAGAATGAACCTAAAATGCACTCTAACCTTTACAGGTGAACTTGTGTTCTCTAAAATGTTGAGTGCACATGTCCAACTGCTCAATGTTTCAGTACTTTTTGCACAACTTGCTCTAACAAGGAGCTTAACAGCAAAATTCACAACAGGTGTTTGATCCATGAATCATGTTGTTCACATTTTGACATCATGAGACCCAGACGAAACCTAACAATTGATCAACAGCACCTTGCCATTGCGAGGCTTTAAGCAGGATGTTCTCAGACGGAAGTGGCCACTGAGCTTAGAGTCTCACAGAGTGTCATCAGCAGGTTGCAACAGAGATACAGAGAGACTGGAAGAGCCACAGAAAGGCATAGCAGTGGCCACATCCCACACTGATGACTGCTTGATAGTGAAAAATGCCCTGGGGAACCGGAGGATGAATACCACACACCTCTAGGCATATTTAAGGGAGGTGAGAGGAGGCACTCAAGTGTCACGTCAGACCATTCAAACC
This sequence comes from Bufo gargarizans, assembly GCF_014858855.1. Classification (NCBI taxonomy): domain Eukaryota; kingdom Metazoa; phylum Chordata; class Amphibia; order Anura; family Bufonidae; genus Bufo; species Bufo gargarizans. The sequence continues at coordinate 73,248,124 of NC_058082.1, read as the reverse complement.
CATTTACATGAGCGTGGTTTGCGTGCTAGATGACCTGCAAGGGTTCCTGACCACAGGCATCATTGTCTTACATGGATCAGGCAACATCTACGCTGGTTAAGGTACCAGTGGGCCTCAGTGCTGTTTACTGATGAAAGTCGATTCACGCTGAGCAGAAATTATGTTGGAGACGTCAAGGAGAGCGCTATGCATCAGCCACTGTTTGCCTTTGGTGGTGGTGGTGTTACAGCATGGGTAGGTGTGTCTAGTCAATACTGAACTGCCCTACACTTTGTAAATGCTACTGGGACAAGTCTATACTACTTAAATAACATCATTAATCCAGTCATTGTGCCTCTCTTTGAACAACACAGGCCTAATTTCATCTTCATGGACAACAATGTGCCAGCTCATCGAGGTCACATCATTTGGGGACAGCTGCTGGAGACTGGAGCACTTCAAATGGAGTGGCCTGCACTTTCTCCACACCTGAATCCCATTGAAAACCTATGGGATCAGCTGAGTTGCCGTGTAGAGGCTTGTAACTCTGTATCCCAAAACCTCAATGATCTGAGGGCCACCCTTCAAGATGGGTGGAATGCTATGCCTTAGAAGACAATGAGATGTTGTTGTCAAGCTGTAATTGATGCTCAAGGCCACATGACAAATTTTTCAGACATTGACATATCTTGTGGGGGTATACCGACCACTGATGTTGGCTTTTGTTTCTATAAATTGTTTGAGATGAGGAAATCACCATTGCTGCTTCTACTTAAATGCACTACTTTCATGATATAATATCATTGTAGCATGACCTTTTTACGTTTTCCATAAATTTCACCCGAAATCCAAATACCCCTAACTTTTTGTTGACTAGTATATATACTTATTTCCTCAACAAAGTATATTACAATTTACAAAATTATTTAAATTCACTGTCCCTAAAATTGCAACAAAAAAAAAAGGCTGATACACATGTATGTATTGCATATATATATATATATATAGATATATATATATCTATATATATATATAGAGATATATATAGATATATATATTCATTACTATTTATCCTATAATGCTATAATGTATTTAATTTCCTTTCACAGTTTCTTCTTACTACTGCAGAGGCTCAGGTGGTTGACTGCTAAATGGGTTTCTGTGACTTTACTGTGTATGTATGGAATAAGAGTTAATATTTCTGATTCTCGATTCAGTTGCTAGGCGTGGGATGGTCCCACCATGAAGAAGTGTGTGAGTGTGTAGCTGGGTGTCTGAGAGAAAAGCAGCCAGCAAGGATAAACCAGCCCTGTGAGCAGAGAGTAACCAGAAAAGTAGCTGAAAACAGTGCCTGTGAAAGAAGTATTGAACTTTATAGAAGGTCATTACAATGGACAGTGCATGGACAAAAAAGTCAGTGAAGGTAACGCGTGGTTGGCTGTGGACTATATTGGATTTTGATTGGGGATAAGCTTCAAATACCCTGCCATAATTCTGAGACAGACTGGCCACCTGTTAACCCCTTCCCAACCGCCCCAAGTAAATTTACATTGCCGGTTGGCCATTTAAAAATGCAGCAGGCCCCTGGGACTAACGTATGCGATTGACGATGTGGCAGGGCTCCCTAGGAACATAGTGTAATTCTTATAAACTGAGTCTATGATAAAATCAATCTAATGATTCCTTGTTATAGTTCCCTAGGGGAACTATTAGAATGTGTAAAAAATAAAACAAAAAGTTTTTTAAAATATTTAAAAACAAAAACATAAAAATTCAAGTCACCCCCCCTTTCCCCAAAATAAAAATACATAAATAATTAAATTAACAGCCTGTATTAAAATATAAAATATAAAAATATTTATTCCATGCGGCGAATGGTGAAATAGAAAAAAAAGTCAAATTGGCTGATTCACTGCTTTTTGGTTGTTTCCCCTCCCACAAAAATAAAAAAAAGTTCATAAACTTTTTTTCTAAAGTTTCAGATTTTTTTTTTGCAGTACTAAAATGGAAGAAAAACTATACATGTGTGGCATGGTTTTAATTGTACTGACTCGGAAAAGTAACAGGTCAGTTTTACCACATAGCAAACGGTGTAAAAATAGATGTCTTTTCACTCATTGTTTCCTGCTTCCAACTACATTGTATGCAACAGTAAATGGAGCCATTAGAAAGTGCATCTTGTCCTGCAAAAAACAAGCCCTCATAAGGCTATGTGAATGAAGAAATAAAAAAGTTATGGCTTTGGGAGGCTGGGAGTTAAAAAAAAAAATGAAAATCACCTGGTCTTGAGAGGGTTAAAATACTACACCCCACAGTTGGGCATTGTATTGCAATATTGAGAGTGAGAATTTAATGAGAGAGAGAATATTCCCCCTTGGTCGAATTGGGAAGTTTGCTTGGATTAACTGGATAGAGACTCAGAGAAATACTCCTATGGGGCCTATATCCCTATATACAACCTTGGGAAAAATGGGGCAAATTCCTTCTGTAAAGAACAGTGGACTTGTTATCCCAAAATCAGACACATTGTTGCATTATATCACCTTCTTTGCCCCTTTCATTGTAAATTGAGGGAGCCCTGCTTGCACCTCAAAATCTAGGTGTGTCCTGGGGGAAGAAAAGGTGCTGCCCTCTCTTCACTGCATAGGCTAAAGAAGCGACAGAGTGAGGACCGCCACCATGAGTATTACTGCCATTATCATCCATGCAACTACCACCACCCGTCCTCTCCTTCTGGGCTCGCTGCATTAGTATTACAAAAAACAAAACAAAAAAAAACATTTTATTCATGGAAGAGAAATAATGTCTGTGACAACGATAATTTCCCATTCTGAGATTCTCTGAAAATGTGTCTAAAAAGGGACATTTTCTTTCATTTTGTGTTTTTACAGAGACCTCTGGACAAATGACACATTATTTATTATGCAGTAGAACAGCCAATGAGTTTACATGAATGGAGCTAGACCTGGTGCTGATAAAGAACATCATGAATGCTAGCCAGAGGGGTGGGACAGAAGAGGGAGGGAGCTCAGAGAGAGGTAGGGGCCTACTGCCTACAATAGTGCCTACTGAAAGAACCAAATAACTCAGTCGGCACTGCTTAAGAGATTTTTTTTTAATAAAGGGGTTGTCCACCTTTTTTTTTCAGATCCCCCAGCATAGCTGGACCAGTGGTGGTGATCATACTTAACCTATACCTGCCACTGGGTTTTGGCTCCATCGCTCCACCTCCAGCTCTGCAGGTCCCAGGTTTCCCAGCATCAACATCCATTTTGGTCAATATTTGCATGGTGTTCCACTAGATATCTCCCACACTCTAATAAAAAAAAATATTGTTAGGCAGTGACGTAGCTTGCATGAAGGCAGACAATGCTACTGCTACAGGCAGGGCCAGATTAAAGGGAGGGTACCCGAGGCACGTTCCCTGGTGCCTCCACCACTGACCAGGAAGTAGCGGCTTCTACTAGTTGCAGTGGCTTGAAGGGAAGTGTATAAATATGTAAGTGATGCTAAAACATCCCCATGTCTATCCTCCCAGCTCTAAACTCCCGCATAGGGAAGACAACATGGGAACAACTAGTGCCATCAACTACTGCATCTCAACCTCAACAAGATGAAATACTAGAGCAGACGCTGCTTGAAGGCAGCTGCAGGACCTATTGCCAGATGGCCTCCAACTCCTCCTGACAGCACAATGGAAGCCCTGGCACTGAGGTGACAAAAGGTCAGTGATTGGCTGCGGCAATGTCAAACCCGATGTTGACATTGAGAGAGCCCAGCGGACCATTGCAGGCCTGGATGAGAAAGAGCGGGGAGCAAGAGGTCATCTTTCCTTTACAGATCTGGCCAAGTGGGAAGGGAAAGGGGGGGAAGAGTTGTCAAACTCCTCCCCCCCATATTTGGACAACCTATTTAAAGGAAAACACATTTTAGTTTAGAATTCTTCTTCCTTTGTAAAAAACAAATCTATAACACGGGAAAGGGGTAAGTCTTTCTAGCTTCTCCCCTCTTCCATCGGCATTGTTATAATTTTTTTTGTTTAGGTTGGGCCCGCTTATGGTCCAAAAATAATATGCATGTTAACACATACTGTAACTAATACTGATTTTTACTTTATTCAGTGTTGACTGCTTCTTAGGTCTGCTCCATTAAACCAGAATTATCATTAAAGGGGTTATCCTGGAAAAGATAATGATGACTTATCCTCAGGATAGGTCATCATTATCACATCAGCAGGGGTCCACTGTTTCAGGGAGCCGTTGCGCTCACCGGAGCTCTGGTGAGGGATGCAGGCTCCCGGTAGTTTTCTGAGAACAGCGCTGTACATTGTATGGTGGCTGTGCTTGGTATTGCAGCTCAGCCCCATTGAGTTGAATGGGGCTGAGCGGCAACTAGGCTATGTGACCGATGTACAGTGATGTCACTGACCTAAATGGAGGCTGCAGCGCTCAAGGCCTCTTCTAACAGCTGATCGTCGGGAGTCCTGGTGTCGCAACCCCATAGATCTGATACTAATTACCTATCCTGAGGATAAGTCATAAATATCTTTCCTGGATAACCCCTTTAATGACTTCAGCTCAGCTATATTATCTAATGTATGTCTTAGAAATTCTGTATACTGAACCAGTTATATGTGTGTTTACTTACAGTTCCACCAAATCAAACTACAAAGTTCAAATACAAATTGCAAGCATACAAACCAGATTCCATACAAATTGCATGCAAACTGCGAACTGTTCATACCAGATCATAAACAATTGCATACTGCAAACTGCAAACCAAGTTGAGCAAGTAGAACCATTAGTGAGACCTCAGATATATCTCTCACAGAGATCATAAAGTGCTTAAATAACTTAAAGTGAGAGTACAGATACTCAAGAGAGAAATATAGCCACCATTTTATGTTGAATAACAAGATTGAGCAGTTGAACCACCATCTTATGCATACCACCATCTTTTCAACACGTGTTTTGTACATGGACTATCTGCTGCGGAGGTTGCAGTGTTATATATGAAGAAAAGTTTAAGTTAATAAAGAAGTTATTTGAAGCATTTGGTGTGCGCTTTAAACCTACTGTTTCCATAGAACGGCGCTAGAGGAATTACAGAGTAATAGACAGTCTGGTTAGACTAAAAGTCAGAGATATCAAAATTCTTCTAATGCCACAGCGCAAAAGGCACTTCAAAGTGCTGCGCCTGCCATAGTGGAACTATTATCCTCAGAGGGCAAAGCGATAGCGCTCCTCAACTTGCACAGTAAAGAACGCATTAGAGCAGCGGAGCGCCAGCATATACCGCTGCGCAGCAACTGTTCCCTGAGTGAGCAAGCAAAGACATCTCAGCGGAGAAAACCATAGAGGCCATAGAACATGTGCATTAGTCAAACTGCAGTCGACTCTAAAAGTGGCAGAACGGCAAAGGCAAAATAGTCAGAGAAAGAGCACCAAACCTCCTGCGACCCCTAGAGAGAGAAAGAGACACATGGTGAGAGGCCAAAGTCCAGAGCTAGAGTGCCTGCACTGCTATCCACGGAGAGACCACGTACTGCAGTCAGCTAGTTTCCCACCACTAGGCCCAAAACCTGCAGCAGCGTATCCAACCCAGCGCATCGCAAGTCATCACAAAGCATCGCAAATCTGCACAGAGCATCGTAACTCAGGGCATCAAAAGTCATCACAGAGCATCGCAAGTCAGCGCAGAGTATCGCATCACATCAAGAAAAGACAAGTCTCCTTTAAGACATTTGTTCCAGCAACCTTCAGATTGCAGTATCCTGCTCGTCAGAGCTTTCATTTTATTACTTATCATTGCATATAGGCTTTGGCATAAAGAGACAATTTTTTGTGTTCAGAAATAAGAGACTTTAAATAAAAACAAAGGACAGTTTGTAGTACATGGACTCTAAAGCATTTAAAGTGAAAGTCATTTATTGCCTGCATTTATCGCTGTTGAATTTAAAGTGACAGTAATTTATTTCTGCATTTGTCAGTATTGCATTTAAAGTGAAAGGACTCTTAATATTCGTATTGATTATCAGTATTGCATTTAAAGTAAAATGTCTGAGCCTAGTATTACCATGCCCCTGTTAAAGGGATACAAAGATAGATAGAGTAGAGGGGTAAGAGCAAGGGAACCTGTCTGAAGTAGAAGAGTCTGATATAGCATTAGTCTTGCCTCAAACAAATATAGCCCAAGCAGATGAACTAAGACGTTCATCACTTGCAAGAAAATCGACCCCAAAGATGCTGGAAAATTTGGAGCAAGAAGCAGCACTGAAAGGAAAAAAGTTTGCCAGAATGTATGATAAATGGAAATTCTACATTAAAGACATTCTTAAAAATCTAAAGCAAAAAAGTATAAAAGGGAACTTGAGTGATATGGTAGAGACGGTAAAAGAATCTGAATCAGAGCTTATGGCAGCATATGTCAACCTGCGGTCATTTACGACTCCTTCACAAGATTTTGTAAGGAACATGGACACATGTACTGCGGTCACTAAAGATTTGGTAAAGCTCATGAGAGAACTATCATCTGCCGAAAACTATGATGAAGTTAAAGCAAGAAGTAGAATGAATGAGCTTTTTATGAGAGACTATGCTAGGTCCTTAGGTGGTACCACAATCTCAAGTTTGACTTCCTTCACTAGCAGAAGTGCCACCCATATTTCACAGTCCTCAAATACTTCAGCCAAAAGAAAGGAATTAGCTGAAAAACTTGCTCTCAAGAGAGCAGAAATTGAAATGGAAACTGCAGACGCAGCGCCAACTGATGGCTGAAAAGGAAGCTGAAAATTATGCACAATTATGAAAAGTCTTGAAAGGCAGAAAGAAGTTAAGATCATAGAAGCCAGACTCAGAGTACATGAGGAGGATATGAGTCGTCATGGGTTCAAATCTGTACTAAGTGAAGAAACAGACTCCTGCTTTCCTTCATATGCCAGGAGAATGAAAGGAAATCTCCAGCATGTAGTGAAGAAATAAGTCATTATCCTTCCATCCCTGCTCAGAAAGACAAAGAGAGGCCTAGTCCAGTGTTTGGAAAAAGGTGTGTGGATTTACCCTCTGTCTCTACCAGAAAAGATGAAGAAAAGGACTCACCTAATTCAGAAGTAGGTGAGAAAATAGAACCGGATGATTCTATTCCTAGATGCCATGGCAATGCTCAGAAGAGTGTTCCAACCATTGTCCCAGCAAGACCACAGAGAACAGTCCTAACTAGACTTCCCGTTCAGGAACCCACTGTATTTTCAGGAGATGTACTGAAGTTCATAGAGTGGAAGGCATGTTTTGCAATGATTATTGAGCATCATTGCTTCAGTCCAGTTGACAAGTTATTCTACCTTCAGAGATATGTTGGTGGAGAAGCCAAGGAAGTTCTTGAAGGTAACTTCTATAGAAAAGACAAAAAAGCCTACAAACAAGCTTGGAAAAAAATTGAATTCAAGATATGGTAATCCTTTCTTAGTACAAAAAGCCTTTAGAGAAACTGAATAACTGGCCTAAAATAGGTCCTAAAGAACACTTCAGACGCCAAAAGTATGGTGATTTCCTGCAAGCATGCAGCAATGCCATCCCACATGTTCAAGGACTAGAAGTACCGAACGACTATCTAGAAAACCACAGGATGCTAACTAAGCTACCTGAAGAAGTGGCTTCTAGATGGAATCGCTATGTGACTAAACAGTTAGATCTAGGTAAGAACCTCCCAAGTTTTAAAGAGTTCTCTGTGTTCGTCAATAAGGAAGCACGGATAGCATGTAATCCAGTAACATCATTTTACGTCTAAAAATACTCAGAAGAAACGCCTGCAAGAGAGATAAAACGTGCAAGAGCAACTAGCTTTGCAACCAACACAGCAGCTAAAGGTCCAGATATCTACGAGAGCAAGTTCAAAGTCACTACTGGAATCAATAGAGAGACAGAACCAACAAATCTTCAGACTACCTTCAAGTGTATGTTCTGTGGAGAGAACCACTCCATACACAAGTGCCAACAATTGAAGGAGAAGTCCCCAGATGAAAAGATTTTTTTTTTACTGGATATCCAACTGTGTTTTAGATGTATAAGAAAAGGCCATGTTACTAAGGAGTGTAAGAAAAAGGCCACATGCAGCGTTTGCAAAGGATGCCATCCTACACAACCACATGAAGAATGTCCAAAGAAAGATAAATCCTCAATACCTAAAGATACTGAGGAAAGAAAGAAAGTATCGGTATTCTCTTGCAGGGAAGGAGAAAGCAATGGCACATTAATGGCTGTACCAGTGTGCATATTAAATCCTAAAAGGAGGAACAAGAAGGTATACGCCTATGCGCTACTTGATGCCCAGAGTGATGTCACCTTAATTGATCAAGAAATCTGCAAGAAATTACAAGTGGAGGCTACAGAACCAGTGAAGCTCAAACTCACTACAATGACGGGGAGAGACACATTAGTGAACAGTCAAAGGGTCAAAGGACTGAGAGTTAGAGGACTTCATTCAAACTGCACATTAGATCTACCTATCTATACAAAAGAATATATACCTCTAGATCGAGATCGCATACCTACCTGTGAAATCTGTCATATCTCATGAAATGTCCCCGCTGAAGGAGTTTGGTGTTGGACTGTTGATAGGCTACGATTGTCCCGAAGCCTTAGTACCACGAAAGGTAATCACAGGAGGAAAGGGTGAACCCTATGCTGTTCAAACTTATCTAGGATGGAGTGTTGTTGGAGGAAAACAGCAGATCGCAAACTCAAGACAGGTGACAGGTTTGTGTCATACAATATCTGTCTAAGAGTTACCAACTGTAAGTCCAGCAAAAGAAATCAAGATCTTTGAATCCGACTTTGCAGACATAAGTTCTGAAAAAACAGTGTCTCTCAAGAAGACATAAAGTTCGCACACACTCGAGAAGAAAGTATTCAGCAGAATCAACAAGGTCATCTTGAAATGCCCTTACCTTTTAGAGAATGACCTCGTCTGTCAAATAACAGAAATCTTGCCCTACAGAGCCAGAAGAATACAGAATGAAAGTACACTTGTTTGGAGCAGCAGCATCTCCAGGTTGCGCCAATTATGGTATGAAGTACCTAGCTAATCAGAATGAAAAGGATTTCCCATCAGCAGCAAATTTTCAGAAGAAAAACTTTTATGTAGATGATGGTCTCTTAAGTCTACAGAAACTGCAATCAAACTAGTGAAAGAAAGCCAAGAGTTATGCACAAGAGGAAACATGTGCCTTCACAAATTCATCTCAAACAACAGAGAGGTACTGGAATCCATCAGTGACTTTGAACATGCGGCAACAATAAAGAATGTAGATCTCAATTATGATCATCTTTCAGTTCAGAACGTACTTGGATTGGGATGGAATGTAGAGGACGACAAGTTCTTCTTTGAAGTATCTATTGAAGAGAAAGTTGCAACTAGACGAACCATTCTTTCCGCAGTGGCTTCTATATTTGATCCATTGGGATTCTTGGCCCCAGTAATCCTCAGAGCAAAAGAAATACTGCAAGAATTATGCAGACAGAAGTTGGGATGGGACGAGCCCATACCTGAAAATTTGAGGCCATGGTGGGAGAGTTGGATAAGAGACTTGCAAAACTTGAGAGAATTTCGGATACCTCATGATTTTGGAAAGTATAAAAAATAAAACTTCATCACTTTTCAGATACCAGTAGTTATGGTTATGGTCAGTGCTCCTACATCAGAGTAAAAGGTTATGGGGAAGGTCAGAGTTGTACCTACCAGTATTCAGACAATACCAAGACTTGAACTGACAGCAGCTGTTGTTTCAGCATCAGTAAGCAAGTTTCTGAGAGAAGAACTAGAATTGTCTATGGGTGATCCAGAAGTAAAAGTTGTACAAACATTGAGCACTGCTGCCAAGCGTCAAGATAAAATACTTGAAAGACTAGCCAGATGTTTAAAATGGAATACAGTCATAAACGTAGTAGCTCTAATTCAACGTTTGGCAAAGGAAATCAAGAAGGAATTGTTGAATGTAGAAGAAAGAATGAAAGCTGAAGAAACAGTCATAAGACTCATTCAACAGAGATTCTACAGTGAAGAGTTGAAGAGACTTAGTCAAGAACCTAAAAGGCTTCCAAACAACCACCCATTGTACAAGGTTAATCTTGTTCTGCAGGATGGTATACTGAAGCGGGAAGGGAGACTGGAAAATACATCGTTACCTAGCAGAGTGAAGCATCCAGCAATTCTACCCAAAAACTCTACCTTCACAAGATTGATTATTGATCACTACCACAACATATCCTTGCATCAAGGAAGAAGCTTTACCCAAAGCTGTTTGAGAGAAGGTGGTTACTGGATTGTGAAAGGAAGCAAAGTTAGATCAAAGTATATAAGTAAATGTGTAGTCTGCAGAAAGGCACGTAGACCTACAGAAGAACAAAGAATGGCAGATTTAACTGCAAATCGCCTAAACCCATCACCACCATTTCTTTATAGCGAAATGAATTGTTTTGGCCCATTTATCTTCAAACAGAACCAAAAGGAGTACAAGAGATATGGACTAGTATTTACATGTCTAAGCTCCAGAGCAATTCACCTGGAAATGTTATAAGATATGTCAACTGGCGCATTCATCAACGCCTTAAGATGTTTCATAGCCATTAGAGGTACCGTCAGAGAGCTTAGATCTAACCAAGGATCTAAATTTGTTGGAGCAAAGAATGAATTAAAGAAAGCTCTAAAAGAGATTGATAAAGAAAAAGTAACTGAGTATTTGTTAGAGAAACAGTGCAATTTTCATATGAATGCTCCACATGCAAGCCATACATGAGGAGTTTGGGAAAGACAAATCAGAACTGTGAAAAATTTGTTAAGTTCAGTGTTGAAAAAGAACGCCGGAAGAATAGATGATACTTTACTTAGGACCCTATTCTATGAAGTAATGTCTATTGTTAACAGTCATCCACTTACAGTTAGTAACATCAACGATCCAACAAGTTTGGATCCTTTAACTTCCAACCATCTACTTCACCTTAAGTCTGATTACATACAGCCACCGCCTGGCAAGTTCACCAAAGAGGATTTATATGCTAAAAGGAGATGCCGAAGAGTTCAATTTCTATCATAACAGTTTTGGAATAGATAGAGGAAAGAGTACTTAGCCAATGTTATGCTAAGAAGTAAATGGCAAACACCCATAAGAAATGTCCAAGTTGGTGACATAGTGTTAGTGAAAGTAGAAGATTTACCTAGAAGTCAATGGAAATTGGCCAAAGTTCTAGAAGTTCAAAAGGATGAAGACAAACTAGTAAGAAGAGTGTTGTTACAAATAGGAGACGCAAAACTTGACAAAAAAGGAAAACGTCTCACTACTCCACTCAAGTTGGAACGTCCTATACAGAAGTTAGTTTTTTCTACTTGAGAGTGATAAAAGACATTTGGAAGTTGAAAACCTGATGGAAAATTCCTCAAATTCATGTTCAAGTCCTACCACTAAGAACATAGAATTATAGGTAATTTTGGTGGGAGTGTAGCTGGCCAGCTAAGACCTATTCTATGTTGCTAGTATAGCTTATATGTGTATACAGTTAGACCTGCCAATAGCCTTAATACAGTTCCTATGTTTATGGGTTAAAGACAAAAGAAGAGTTATTTACTGTGACATCATGTTTTGGATGTCATATAACTGTTATATTTTGTGTTCACAGAAACAGAAAAATATGATATGCCTTTAAGATTAATTTTGTAATGTAAGGTAGGTTCAGTGACACAGCAGAAACAACAGAAGGCATAGTGTTAATCTGTTGTTGCTGGGCAGAAGTCTAGACCAATCACTTCTCACACAGCAAGAGTTTTCACCAATCACAGCCAGCCTCACAGACAGCCAGTCTGGGAATTCCCCTAGCAGGAGCTTCTGGAATCATTACTCACCAGAGACAGGAGCTGAAGAGACATTCACTCTACTGAGAGTTTTTATGGGAACAAGAGGCCAAAATAGGTATTTAGAACGGTTATATATTGTTAGTATTGTTATTAGAACTGTATACTGAACCAGTTGTATATGTGTTTACTTACAGTTCCACCAAATCAAACTACAAAGTTCAAATACAAATTGCAATCATACAAACCAGATTCCATACAAATTTCATACAAACTGCAAACTGCTCATACCAGATCATAAGCAATTGCATACTGCAAACCAAGTTGAGCAAGCAGAACCATTAGTTAGACCTCAGATATACCTCTCAGAGAGCTAATACAGTGCTTAAATAAGTTAAAGTGACAGTACAGATACTCAAGAGAGAAATATATCCATAATTTTATGTTGAATGACAAGATTGAACAGTTGAACCACCATCTTATACATACCACCATTTTGTGATATCTTTTCAACACATGTTTTGTACATGGACTATCTGCTGCGGAGGTGGCAGTGTTATATATGAAGAAAAGTTGAAGTTAATAAAGAAGTTATTTGAAGCATTTGGTGTGCTCTTTAAACCTACTGTTTCCATAGAACAGCGCTAGAGGAATTACAGAGTAATAGACAGTCTGGTTAGACTAAAAGTCAGAGATATCAAAATTCTTCTAATGCCACAGCGCAAAAGGCACTTCATAGTGCTGCGCCTGTCACAACCACTCCCAGTGCTATTCATCCTAAGAGTTTCACATTTGTTGTTGACAACTGTATGAAGTAAATTATTTTGCGGTAATTATTTTCTTCTTTTTGATAATAAAATATATGAAACCTGTCACTGTAATACACAAGCCTTGGAAAATTCCAGACTAAAGCTTCAGATATCATAAAATAATTTCTCAAAGGACGTATCCATTATTTAGATCAGGGATGGGCAAACTGCGGCTCTCCAGCTGTTGTAAAACTACATATCCCATCATGCCCTGCTGTAGGCTAATAGCTGTAGGCAGACTGGGCATACTGGGAGTTGTAGTTTTACAACAGCTGGAGAGCCGCAGTTTGCCGATCCCTGATTTAGATGAACGATGCCAAGCCTATTATTAAATTCATGCAGCGGTCACTAGCCCTCTGAATCAAACCAAGCAATGTCATATGATAGGTTCTTTTAGTGACTGTTGAAAATACATATTGCCAGCCTCAAGAAATATTATACAAACAGCAGACACTGATATTGCAGCAAGCCCAGGAGGAGCGGAGCGGGGAGAATGGGGGAGGTAGTGGCTCTAGCTGTAACAGTTATTCACGGTGGCAACCCTCACACTGTTGCTCTTCTAGGGCTGGGGCAGTGGTAGTTGGGTGCAACCTTTGTTCCTTCGGGGCACACCCCGATGCTTAGGATTTTTCCTAATGGTAGTTAGGGTGCCCTTAGTGTTATGAGTGTTTTAGGGGTGCAAGGCAGGAGATGTAAGTGCTGTGGCCAGTGTTCCGGCAAAGACCCCAATGTCGGATGAGCAGTGGATTCCCAATTAGAAAAATGTGCGTGCACTCACAGAGAACAACTGATACACACGCACAATGCTACAGACGTGGACAAAATTGTTGGTACCCTTTGGTCAATGAAAGAAAAAGTCACAATGGTCACAGAAATAACTTTAATCTGACAAAAGTAATAATAAATTAAAATTCTATAAATGTTAACCAATGAAAGTCAGACATTGTTTTTCAACCATGCTTCAACAGAATTATGTAAAAAAATAAACTCATGAAACAGGCATGGACAAAAATGATGGTACCCCTAGAAAACACAGAACATAATGTGACCAAAGGGACATGTTAATTCAAGGTGTGTCCACTAATTAGCATCACAGGTGTCTACAACCTTGTAATCAGCCATTGGGCCTATATATATGGCTCCAGGTAATCACTGTGTTGTTTGGTGATATGGTGTGTACCACACTCGACATGGACCAGAGGAAGCAAAGGAAAGAGCTGTCTCAAGAGATCAGAAAGAAAATTATAGACAAGCATGTTAAAGGTAAAGGCTATAAGACCATCTCCAAGCAACTAGATGTTCCTGTGAGTACAGTTGCACATATTATTCATAAGTTTAAGATCCATGGGACTGTAGCCAACCTCCCTGGACGTGGCCGCAGGAGGAAAATTGATGACAAATCTAAGAGACGGATAATCCGAATGGTAACAAAAGAGCCTAGAAAGACTTCTAAAGAGATTCAAGGTGAACTTCATGCTCAAGGAACATCAGTGTCAGATCGCACCATCCGTCGTTGTTTGAGCCAAAGTGGACTACATGGGAGACGACCAAGGAGGACACCATTGTTGAAAACGAATCATAAAAAAGCAAGACTGGAATATGCCAAACTACATGTTGACAAGCCACAAAGCTTCTGGGAGAATGTCCTGTGGACAGATGAGACAAAAATCGAAGTTTTTGCCAAGGCACATCAGCTGTATGTTCACAGACGAAAAAATGAAGCATATCAAGAAAAGAACACTGTCCCTACTGTGAAACATGGAGGAGGCTCTGTTATGTTCTGGGGCTGCTTTGCTGCGTCTGGCACAGGGTGTCTTGAATCTGTGCAGGGTACAATGAAATCTCAAGACTATCAAGGAATTCTAGAGAGAAATGTACTAGCCAGTGTCAGAAAGCTTGGTCTCAGTCGCAGGTCATGGGTCTTGCAACAGGACAATGACCCAAAACACACCGCTAAAAACACCCAAGAATGGCTAAGAGGAAAAAATTGGACTATTCTAAAGTGGCCTTCTATGAGCCCTGACCTCAATCCTATTGAGCATCTTTGGAAGGAGCTGAAACATGCAGTCTGGAAAAGGCACCCTTCAAACCGGACACAACTGGAGCAGTTTGCTCATGAGGAGTGGGCCAAAATACCTGCTGAGAGGTGCAGATGTCTCATTGACAGTTACAGGAAGCGTTTGATTGCAGTGATTGCCTCAAAAGGTTGCGCAACAAAATATTAAGTTAGGGGTACCATCATTTTTGTCCATGCCTGTTTCATGAGTTTATTTTTTTACATAATTCTGTTGAAGCATGGTTGAAAAACAATGTCTGACTTTCATTGGTTAACATTTATAGAATTTTAATTTATTATTACTTTTGTCAGATTAAAGTTATTTCTGTGACCATTGTGACTTTTTCTTTCATTGACCAAAGGGTACCAACAATTTTGTCCACGTCTGTATATACCAAGTTTCTCTAAACTTTATTGAAAGAAAGCAGAGTTATAAAGCAAATTTCTGGATCATTTCCAACTGAAGATGTAGTTAAACCTTTACATCATTAACTCATTAAGACCACAATCTGAAATGAGCAACCCTTGGCTATACGCCCGGAGCGTCTCCCTAGTCCTAAGTGTTGGTGTTAATCACATACCAGTCTTTCTAGAAATTATAGAAATTCCTTACCAAACCAGGTGCGGGGGGCTAGGAGTGACCTTGAGGTTATAGTAACCTTAGCAAAGAAGTTCACAGTTTATAACATAAAATTGCAGTAAGCACAAGATGGAATCTGCAGGCACAACATGGAGTCTCAACCCTCACACCAGCGGATGGTGCTGGAGTCCAGGCCAGTGGTAAAAAATAAATAAGTCTCTCTTTACAAAAGTACATAATGGGAGTTGTAGTACTTCCAACGGTATCTAACAGTTCCAAACAATTCACAGTGCAAATCTTCCTAAATAGCAATGTATTGATATAAGCAAGGTAGGGGAATGTAGTACTCCCCCGCTCTATCCATAGTATTCTTTTGCAGACTTTAAGGCTGGCAATAATGTTCTTGCAAACTTGTCTGTAATTCGCACCTGAGGGGTACAGGAGCAAGATACGATGGGCCGAACCGTGTTTTCTTTTTTTTTTTGTATCAAGTCTACAGCAGCTATTGGCCAGCGTAGATTTGAGTTTCTGGCATCTGCCTCCTAATAAATTAGGCACATCTTACTCCAGCACACAGGGAATCAAGACTGGAGTATGGGAATGCCAGTCTGATAAATCTCCCCCACAGTGTGCAAAAAAAACACCATAAAATTCTATCACACATGGCCAAAAAGAAAAATAAATAAATCTGTGATTATTCTGGTATTTATTTAGTGGTAAAAATGGCATTACCAAATGTATGCGTGTAAGGGCACCTAAAAATAATTAGGGCATATACTACTACTATCACTACTAGCATTACCACTGATAGAATATCTTCTTGAAGAGACTAAAATAAAATAAAAAATCTGTGATATTTTCTGCAACCTCATGAACACCACTGTAGAAATTTGGCAGAGAGAACAGAAGTCACTCTGGTCCTAGATGTGCAACGGACCGGGTTTCTACCAAGGGTCCCTCAAAGTGAAAGGATCCCTGGCCTGTCGCGACCCCACTTGCTTTGCAGAAGGCGGTTTACAGAGTCTGGGGAATCCCTCTATGAAATATGTTCCTCTTATAGAGCAAGTAAACCTGACGCCAGCTGCGGTTAAGCAGCAGAAGCACAAGGCTCCCTTTTTTAGATGGTAATGTTGGTACCTAGGGTAGGATTGCCAGAGTGGTGTAGGGTGGTCTACAGTCTCTGTAGATGTTGTTTATTCATTGTGTTCCTACCTGGATATCCTTGGATCCCAGACATGGTGTGGTCCGAGGCAGTGCAAAAGGGGTAGTAGAACTTGGATGGTGAATAAGTAGAATAAATTAAGTCCCGACTTTGTTGACAGTTGAACAGTCTCTTTACTTGGTAATAAACAGTATTCCATACAGTTTCCAGACTTTATCTTGGTCATCAATAGGTTTCGGCATGCAAATGGCAGGCAAATACTTCTCTCTGCAACAAACTCCTCTCTGCCGTATCCTTTCTGTAGCTCTCTCAGCTATGTCAATAGTCAGATTATTACTGTGGATAATCCTAGGAACTTCTTGTCCTGGCTAAGAGTACCTCAAACTCTAGCTTTAGCTTGGTGTTGCACAACCTCAAGTGATAAGGCTGGCATAGGACTAATAGAACCTGTCCAGACAGGACCAGGCCTGCTGCCTTCCCCTAGCAGGGGTTAAGTCAGACAAGACTCCTCACACATCCTCTCCTCACGAGGGGGCAGGGTAGACTAGATGCACTAACACTAAACTCCTCCCTCTCCTTCTCCCTTTACATGAATAAATATGCATGGTGAAGATAAATACACTACTGCATTAGATGACACTTTATATTGGCCTATAGGAAGTGGTAGCAATGTGCCAAGGAGTGGTAATGGCACTCCGGGACATTACACATGCTTCCATCTTCATATGCGGATCAACTAAGGAGATGGGGTTGAGCTTGCTTGGTCTACATTGCAGAAGAAAAAAGAGAAGAAGATTTGAACTCCATCAAGCTACCTCCGATCCAGAAACATAGCAAACTAGCAATTCAACCTGCCCAACCCACCCATGCCCAAATCCAACATGACCAGCGCATCTTTTCTGTTAGAGAGCCCCTTCTACAAGCATTAGACCATGGGCCAATCCCACCAAAATCCAAGGGTTTGGAAGCCAAAAGTGAGAGACCATCTATAATAGTATCTCCCACCTCACTTAATACTTGGACAAGCATTCATCTGCTGTAGAGCTGTCCATATATTATATGGCTGCTCTTTAGCAGTTAATTTTCTTCTATATTGTTACATCTTATTTCTCGTTCAGAATATTGGGTGCGTTGAATCGGAAAAACTTTTCATGCAGATAATTTTAATTAATTAGTAAATTAGAAATGCATGAATTAGCATAGTTAAAAGAAAAATTCTGGCAGCAAGGAAATATGATCACACGCGCAGAATATAGCTTTGTAATGTCAGTCCATTAACACGTTTCTATTTGTAAATCATCCCATCTCTTTTCTTAAAGGGAATCTGTCATTAACGTTATGCTGACCTCACTGAGGGCAGCATAAAGTAGTGACAGAAATGCTGATGTCAGTGGTGTGTCACTCATGAGCTAAAGGTAAGTGGTTGCTGAGAACCAGCATCATAGTCATTGCAGCCCAGGCCTGGAAAAGAGTCAAATCTACTTGAGAAGAGTCCTGGTTATTCCTAATCTCCTGCTCTCTCACCCATCTGCTGATGATTGGCAGTTCTCTCCTAGAGAGAAAGGGAGAAAACTAGGTAGAAGACTATCAGTCATCAGCAGGTAAGAGGAGAGCAAGAATTCATGAATAACCAGGACTCTTCTCAGGTGGCCGGGACTCTTTTCCAGGCCCAGTCTGCAAGGATTGTGATGTTGGTTCTCGGCAACCACTTACTTTTAACTTATAAATGACAGACCGCTGAAATCAACTAACCTGTCTCTACTTTATACTGCCGTTAGTATGGGCAGCATAAAGTTGATGACAGGTTCCCGTTAAAGGGAGACTTTATAATTGGTCTATTGTCCCACTGACATGTCTGTCACATCTCAACAATGTATGAGATATATTGAAGGGTATAAAAAAAAAATGGAGGTGGAAGGGATGGTGCCTTGAATCTGTCCAGTTTAACCTCTGACCATGTGGTAAAATATTCTGTTGGACAATTTGATGTGTGTAAAAACAAATAAGGCGGCATAGTATTACCAGTGGCCCCAGGCACTAACCCAGTATCCTAGAGGTGCAAGCCAAAGCTTCCGGTTCTTTATCCATTCACATGTGCAACATTTTAGTCTGAAAAGGTCCCATGAGATTGAGCTAAGATGTTGCAAATAAAGAATATCATTGGAGAGATGTGTCTTTTTGCATTTTTGTACTCAAGATAGTTTTAATTCTGCCTCCATTTTCCCCCTGAATTTTGTATAATCGGTTTACACAAGGGAAAGACAGCCCTTTGTTAATAGGACACTTGTGAATGTTTAGACTGGATGCAAGATGCTTTCTTGTTCCATTAATCTGGTGACCCATATATGTGCCATCCAAACACAAGGAAGTATGACCATTACTTCAGAATAGTCTTCAAATAGCTGAGGCTGCCTAGACACAGGAAAAGTAGAACTGAAGATGGACTGTACTTGATGGACTGGAGTAGTGCAGAATTACATAACTTCAAGAAAAGATATATAAAAGATGTATCAAACAACAAATACAGAATAAAACACTCACTGGTAGATTACAGAAAACTGAATGAAGACAGGAATGCAGTCCTTCAATAGAAGTGATTCTATTTAGCATTAACCCCTTAGTGACTACCCATATGCATTTTTACAGTGGTCACTAAGAGGCCTTAGGCTTCATGCACACGACTGTTGTGTGCATCCGTGTCCGTTGTTCCGTTTTCCGTGATTTTCTGCGGACCCATTGACTTTCAATGGGTCAGTTAAAAACTCGGAAAATACACCGTTGTTCATCCGCGTCCGTGATCCGTGTTTCCTGTCCGTCAAAAAAATAAGACCTGTCCTATTTTTTGGACGGACAACGGTTCGCGGACCCATTCAAGTCAATGGGTTCGTGAAAAAACACGGATGCACACAAGATTGTCATCCGCAACCGTGATCTGTGTCCGTAGGCTACTTTCACACAGACGGATCGCATAAAAGCTTTTTCAGAGCTGAGTTTTCACTTCGTGAAAACTCAGATCCGACAGTATATTCTAACACAGAGGCGTTCCCATAGTGATGGGGACGCTTTAAGTTAGAATATACTAAGAACTGTGTACATGACTGCCCCCTGCTGCCTGGCAGCACCCAATCTCTTACAGGGGGCTGTGATCCGCACAATTAACCCCTCAGGTGCCGCACCTGAGAGGTTAATTGTGCGTATCATAGCCCCCTGTAAGAGATCAGGTGCTGCCAGGCAGGAGGGGGCAGACCCCCCTCGCTCCCTCCCCAGTTTTAAATTCATTGGTGGCCAGTGCGGCCACCCTCCCTCCCTCCCCTGTATTACATTCATTGGTGGCCAGTGCCACCAATGATATACTAGTGCCACCATACATATACTATGACCCCAGATGTGCCCCCATACATATATTACGGCCCCAGTTGTGCCCCCATACATATATTATGGCCCCAGTTGTGCCCCCACAGATATATTATGGCCCCAGTTGGTGGCAGCGGAGAGTTCCGATCGGAGTCCCAGTTTAATCGCTGGGGCTCCGATCGGTAACCATGGCAACCAAGATGCTACTGCAGTCCTGGCTGCCATGGTTACTTAGCAATTTTAGAAGCATTATACTTACCTGCGCTGTCTGTGACCGGCTGGGCGGTCCTCCTACTGGTAAGTGACATGTCTGTGCTATAAGCAATGCGCCGCACAGACCTTTCTCTTGGTTTTTCCTATCTCCCTCTCAGAAAGAGTTGATAAAGGTTAATCAGAAAGTTATGTGTACCCCAAAATGGTGCCATTAAAACTACAACTTCATACAGCTATATAGAATTAAAAAGTTATAGCTCTTGGAAGGTGAAAAAGTAAAAAAAAAAAGGCTTGGTCAGTATGTCCCAAAACAGACTGGTCACTAAGGGGTTAAACAGAGTGTAGTCATTGTGATTAGATGGAAATTCCAGGCATATTCTGAGTGCTCCAGTTTAACTGTAATCTGTAACACGCAACCTTGTGTTTACATCAAGACTCATGGGACGTCTGTAGCATCAGGTCTCTGCTTCTCCTTCCCCCCCAGCTTGAATGTCATAGGTCCAAGCCTACTTGAAGCTCTGCTGGAAATACCTTTCCCTAAGACACAGCATCATTGCTGACATCACGTCTAAGAGGCACAGTCACTGACGATGTTGTGCCTACAGGGCAGAGGCCGCAAGAGAGTGCAGGAAAACAGGGCATTACAGATAAACAATCACTATTAATATAAGTTATATAATGTGTTTCCTGTTAATTGATGCTGAAAATTGCAAAACCCCTTTAATACGTGGGTAAGAATACAAAACATCTGTTTTCTTTAGTTCCATAACTGTTGCTTTTTTGCTATTTTTTTAATCTCATAGCAAAATAGATGCCTTCTTACACCCTGTGTGTTGATCATTATCAAATCTCTTATCAGTTGGTTGAGATATCACAGTTGTACCCGAAAATAGAGCTGTCCATACACTATCAACAGCTGTCTCTTCTTACTGCCTCGTACATATACACACAGTTTATGTCGTGGGAGAACAAAAGAACTGGCACTGAAATTCAACTCGTCTGGTCCTTCTCTACCTTAAGATCATCTGTCAGGGTAGAGCCTGAGCTTCCCATACACAATATTCTTACCATCATTCTCTGAAACCTAGATTATAACACACTACTATTCCTAAGTGAATTTACTGTAGTTTGGCTCTAAATGTTCTGGTCCTTATAATCTGTCTTTTTCCATCAATATAGCCGCATGAGGGCTTGTTTTTGGCTGGACAATGTGTCGTTTTTAATGACACCAACTTTTATTATCTTTTTGTGGGGGGTGGGTAAAAACAGCAATTGCCATTGAGTTTTAACAATATAAATTTTGTGTCAACATTTTTTTTCCATTGAAAAGCTTTTTTTATTTCAATGGAAAAAAAGGTGTATTTTTTATTTAATGAACTTTTTTTTTTAGCTATTTACTTAGTTGATCTTTTGATAATTTCTTAACTTTTGTTTAGCTATTTACTAGTCCCACAAGGGGCATTTAATACAGGTGAAACTCGAAAAATTAGAACATTGTGCAAAGTTAATTTATTTCAGTAATCCAACTTAAAAGGTGAAACTAACATATGAGACTCATTACATGCAAAGCGAGACATTTAAAGCCTTTATTTGTGATAATTTGGATGATTATAACTTACAGCTTATGAAACCCTAAAGTCCCAATTTTGAGGTCCCCTTTGCTCAGGGGGTATGGACTAATTAGCTGACTAGAGTGTGACACTTTGAGCCTAGAATATTGAACCTTTTCAAAAAATTCTAATTTTAAGCTGCATTACTGAAATAAATGGACTTTTGCACGATATTCAAATTTTTCGAGTTTCACCTGTAGGTGATCTTTTGATAATTTCTATAATACATTTCATTACTTAAGCAATACAATGCATTATACTGTCAGTGCTATACCGGAGAAGTGCAGCCTGCTAGGATACTCTGCAGGCAGAGCTGGGGCCTTCATTAGGTTCCAGCCTGTTGTGCACAGACATCGGTACCCCAGAATTTTAATAGTGGGGTGCGGATGTGAGACACAGGGAGTCTACTTACCCTGTAACCCCTTAGGTGCAGCGATCACTATTGGTCACAGCATCTAAGGGGTTAAACAGCCCATATCGCTTCTGTCAGTCAGAACCATTACAGCATGAGCCCTGCTCTCCTGTGAGAACTGAGACCCTGCTCTTCACTTCACAGGAGACCCGTGCAGACTGCATAGCTTAGACTGGGCTGCCATAAAAAGGTGTATTGGTGGCTGCTAAGGGGTTAAAGGGTCTGTATAGGATTCCATAAGTTGTCTGATTTAGTTTCCAGAAACATCGCTACTATTGCTTTATGTTAGCAAAATGCTCAGTGCCCCCTGTATATAGTGCCACACTCTGTGCCTCTGTATATACTGCCAGGTTCTGTACCCCCTTTATATACTGCTTCTTGCTCTGATCCTCCTGTACATACTGCCAGGGTCTGTATTTTTTTTACATTTTTCTGGCTATGGTTTTGTTTGAGGACTCGTTTTTTGCAGGTTGAGGTCACATTTTCATTGGAACCATTGTGGGGTACATATGAATTTTTTATCTTTTTTTAGGAGGCGACAAAACATTTGTAATTTTTATTTTTTTGTGGCATTCACCTGATGGGCTAGATCATGTGACACGACGATACCAAATATGCATTTTTTATTTATTTACATGTGAAAGGTTTATTTTATAAAACACTTTACCATATTTTTTTTTTTATACTTAAAATTTTACACTTTGTTACCGCAAAGGGTGGTGTTACCAGTTATTAGGTTTAGGGGCCAATTACCGTACTTGTTCACATAGGGCCAGGTTGGTTTGGATAGCTTTTTTTCCCTTAAAGGGTTTCTACCACCAGAAATACTGTTATGTAGCTGACTGACATTAGCGAAGCACGAATGTCAGCACTATATAACAGTATGTTTTTGACATTTCTCCCTGCAGCCGTTTTGGTAAAATAAGCACTTTTATAATATGCTAATGAGCCTCTAGGTGCTATGTGGGCGTAAAATCAGCACCTAGAGGCCCCGTCTACTCACCCTTTATCCCGCCCAGGTCCCCTGTTCTGCCCGCCCCGCTCCTCTTGATTGATGTGACGGTTCGCAGCATCGTTGACGAAATCCTGGGCCTGCCCCGTTCACTTCTGTCTTCGGCGCAGGCGCAGTGAGTAAATGATGTGCTCCTTGTGCCGGATTTCTTACTGCGCCTGCGCCGACTACGTCACAGTGAGGAAGCCGGCACCAGGAGAGCGGCCTTCACTCACTGCGCCGAAGACAGAAGTGAACAGGGCAGGCCCGGGATTTTGTCAATGATGCTGCGAACTGTGACATCAATCAAGAGGAGCGGGGCGGGCAGAATAGGGGACCTGGGCGGGATAAAGGGTGAGTGGACGGAGCCTCTAGCTGCTGATTTTTCGCCCACATAGCACCTAGAGGGTCATTAGCATATTATAAAAGTGCTTATTTTACCAAAACGGCTGCAGGGAGAAATGTTAGAAGCATACTGTTATGTAGTGCTGACAGCGCATCGCTAATGTCAGTCAGCTAAATAACAGTATTTCTGGTGGTAGAAACCCTTTACCAAATTAAATAATCTTTTAAAAACGTAATTTTTGTATTTACTCAGGTCATCTTTGTCTGATATTCACATTTGTTTGATCATCTGAAACGTTTAAGTGTAGTAAATCTGTAAGAAATATGCAAGGGGGCCAAGACGGACAGCAGTCCAAGTAAGAGTAGTGGTGTTTATTCACCCATGTGGATGGCAACGTTTCAGCTCATACAAGAGCCTTTTTCAAGCAATGAACACAGTGCATAGTGGGGTATATATAGTCCAACCCCTATTACATCATAATATAATCAATTAACAGCAAAGTATAAAAATAAAGTGCAGACAGTGCATAAAAAGGTCAAAATACATATACAGATGTGTATTACTCATCAGTGGTGAAGCACAATACTATTGTGTCACAAATACAGTACAAGATAATCATAAAAATGCAATAATTAATAAGTGAATGCAGGTGCACAAAATGTGGGAGGAGGGAGAAGAAATGATGCTGCAGAAGGGAGGGGGGGAGCGGTGACATACCCAGTGCTGCTTTCCGTGCCACACATGTCGCCCGCCGTCGTGTCCGGTGTTCCGATGGATGCACTGCGCAGGCGCCAGGTCGTCGCATGATGTTGCGTCACATGGGATCGCCCGAGCATGCGCACAAGCGTAGAATCACTCCGTCGGCCATCTTGAAAAAGGTAAAAATCTTTCAATGGAGACACTGCGCAGGCACTAGATCGCAACAACAATATAGCATACTATCATCGCATATACTAGCGGGAGCATGCGCAGAACTATAAAATCATTCAGTCAGCCATCTTGCAAAAGGTAAAACCTCCCAACGATGTGTGTGAGCATGTCTATGTGAAGATAGGACAGCGCAACACGGAATAGATGCCGTGTTCTACAGTGTGTATCCATAGGGAACAAGGGAGAGGCTGCAGCTCATAAAGATACACGCCCACACAGTGGCGCACCTACAGGGGGGGTCCAGCGGGTCTGAACCCCCCCATGAACAACCAGGCAATTATTATTTTTTTAACTCTTCAGGGCCGCACCGCCGATCACCACAGGCGGCGCGGCCCTGGATGTAATTGCAGCTGCGGCGGCGACTGCGGTGGGGGGGGGCCGGGGGGCATCATCACGCCGCCTGAGTCGGGCAGCACACAGCAGGGACACGGGCCGGAAGAGGCTGCATCGCATCGCTGCTGGTAAGTATCGGTGTATTTTCTTTTTTTTTTTTGAGGGGGGGGGGAGCTGGCACTATGGGGGCACTAAAAAAGCGGAGAACTGCACTATGGGGGGCACTAAAAAAGGGGAGAACTGCACTATGGGGGCACAAAAAAAGGGGAGAACTGCACTATGGGGGCACAAAAAAAAGGGGAGAACTGCACTATGGGGGCACAAAAAAAGGGGAGAACTGCACTATGGGGGCACAAAAAAAGGAGAGAACTGCACTATGGGGGCACTAAAAAAAAGGAGAACTGCACTATGGGGGCACCAAAAAAAGGGGAGAACTGCACTATGGGGGCACAAAAAAAGGGGAGAACTGCACTATGGGGGCACAAAAAAAGGGGAGAACTGCACTATGGGGGCACTAAAGGGGAGAACGGCACTACGGGGGCACTAAAGTGGAGAACTGCACTATGGGGGCACTAAAGGGGAGAATGGCACTATGGGGGGCACTAAAGTGGAGAACTGCACTATGGGGGCACTAAAGGGGAGAACGGCACTATGGGGGGCAGTAAAGGGGAGAACGGCACTATTGGGGGCAGTAAAGGGGAGAACGGCACTATTGGGGGCAGTAAAGGGGAGAACGGCACTATGGGGGGCACTAAAGGGGAGAACGGCACTATGGGGGGCACTAAAGGGGAGAACGGCACTATGGGGGCACTAAAGGGGAGAACGGCACTATGGGGGCATTATTTGGGGGGCACCATGGGGGAGAGGAGCACTATGGGGGCTCTAAAGGGGCTTTTTTTTTTACACATTATGGGGGGCACTATAGGGGAGAATGGCACTATGGGGCATCTGGTGGCACTATAGGGACATTATTTGGGGGCACTAAGGGGAAGTGGGGGCTCTAAAGGGTCCTTTATTCTTATTGGCACATTATGGGGGCATTATTGCATCTGGTGGCACTAAGGGGGCATTTTTTTTACTGGCACATTATGGTAGGCACTATGGGGGAAAGGAGCGCTATTGGGGCATATGGTGGCACTTAGAAGGGGCATTTTTTACTGGCATATTATGGGCGACACTATGGGGAAGGGGAGAGGAGCACTATGAGGGCATTTACTGGGGCACTATATAGGGGTATTTTATACTGGCATACATTATGGGGACATTAGCTCAACAGTGGGTACTAAGCGGGGGTACAATTAGTTTTTGGGGACATTATCTTTATACTATTAGTGTCTGAGCGCAGTTATTTTTTTAGAGCACTGTGTGCCAATAATTGTTGAAGGGGGCACTATCTGTGTGGTAGCAGTATTTCCAGGGGGACTGTTTCTGCAGTATAGTATTGGGGGCACAGCGGGCACAGTATTGGGGGTGGCAGGAAAGGGGGTTCAGAACATGTGAAGATGATGGAAATGTGGGAAACTAATGTCTGTTTGTTAATCTCTGCAGAGACGGGACATGGCTGAAAAATAATCATGGCGGTCTGGTCTGAATGGAGAAGATGAGGAAAGAGAACGTCTACAACAAAGGTGACATCACTGGATGTAAGAGGTAGGGGGCGCTATGTAGGAGAGGAGATGCTCCGGCTCCTCCCCCTGCCATTTGCAAAAGGAGGATTCAGAGCTGGGTGAGGACAGCCAAAGGGGGCAGCAGGCAGATGGTGGGGGGAACCACAGGCCTTGAGCAGGATCGGGGGAGGGAGGAGAGCGGAGGAGCTTCCTGGCTGCAGCCTGCTGTCTATTGTATGATGTGAAGCAGGCAGTGCAGCCAGGACAGACCCCCCCTCTCTCCGTATGATGTGTAGAGACAGGCCGCAACTATAGAATGTCAGCTGTACAGTGTTTGTTGGGAGTGGCCTATTATATGTAGGAGCGGCTTTTAATAATGGGCGCGCCGCATTGTTCTTTTCCTGCAGAGCTTTTAGAATCGCCAAGTAAAAGAATTAGCACAGCACACTACACATGCCACATTTTTTTGCCTTTCGGACCCCCCCCTAGACAAAATCTCTGGGTGCTCCCCTGGGGGCAACAGGGTGTCAATCCTTAAAAAGAGAGAGCTCTTTTGGATCTATACCCTTAATAGTCTGAAACCCAATGGGCTCAATGTGGACTACAACCCGGGGATTTATGTCTAGATGAGCAGTTTACCCTACGTTTTTTATGTGATATGCGTCTCTCCTTTGGTGTTACATAGTGTACTATGAACACTATTAAGCCATTTTTCTATTATTTTTTTTCTTCTTTTTTCACAGACAAGAATGATGCTGTGGTATCAGGAAGTGGGACGTACCCCGTGTGCTTTGATGGTGCCTGTATGTCTTTATACAGTTCGCATGATTGTTTTTAGTCTTGCTTCATTTTTTCAGTTATGCCAGCAATATACAGATTTGCTCCCGCTAGTATATGCGATGATAGTATGCTATATTGTTGTTGCGATCTAGTGCCTGCGCAGTGTCTCCATTGGAAGATTTTTACCTTTTTCAAGATGGCCGACGGAGTGATTCTACGCTTGTGCGCATGCTCGGACGATCCCATGTGACGTAACCTCACGCGACGAACTGGCGCCTGCGCAGTGCATCTATCGGAACGCCGGACATGGCGGCGGGCGACATGTGTGGCACGGAAAGCAGCAATGGGTATGTCCCCCCCTCCCTTCTGCAGCATCATTTCTTCTCCCTCCTCCCACATTTTGTGCACCTGCATTCACATTTTTATGATTATCTTGTACTGTATTTGTGACACAATAGTATTGTGCTTCACCACTGATGAGTAATACACATCTGTATATGTATTTTGACCTTTTTATGCACTGTCTGCACTTTATTTTTATACTTTGCTGTTAATTGATTGTATTATGATGTAATAGGGGTTGGACTATATATACCCCACTATGCACTGTGTTCATTGCTTGAAAAAGGCTCTTGTATGAGCTGAAACGTTGCCATCCACATGGGTGAATAAACACCACTACTTTTACTTGGACTGCTGTCCGTCTTTCATCTTTATTATATGGGGTAAGTGGCTACATCCCTGGACTTAGTACCCACACTGTTTTTTCCGGTGCCGCCATTTGTTTCCTTTTTTATATATATATATATATATATATATATATTTCTTAGCATTACATAATTACTTTAATTAATTTTAATACTTGCAGAACAGAGAAAGTTCAGAGCATTATGGTGGGGAGGGCAGACAGCAGATGTATTCACAAATGTCTGAAAACATTGATATATTCTAAAATCTGTCTGTGGTCTCAGCTACGACAAGCACATAACTACTGTTCATTTCAGATAAAGCAAATCTGAATGCATCCCAATCTATTATTTATATCCCCTTAATGGTTTCTCATCTTCCCACAAATTAATTTAATTACATAAGCGCAGCCACAGTCACTAAATGCTTCACAGAAGATTAAATAGGAAAGAAGGAGAACAGTAAATAAATGTTTGGGTGGATTAACTGTTTGTAGGCAACGTAGAATTATATTACTGCTGTACTGATTTTCAAGGCTATCGTGTAAAACGGAAGAAACCTGTTCTAGATTCAGGATGACTTTTATTACTTGGGGCTATTTCCTATGTCTCATGTTTTTATTACCACTGGGCAAATATACACCTACAACCATAAACCACGGATTTACCTACCAAGTATGTGTAAGCTTTTTTTTAGCTTATGGGTAAGGGACATATTAGGGCTGACTATACTATTCACTGCCTGACTCCATTGGCTATTATGCGACATGGCTGCTTTCCGGCATAAGTCCTGGCTTCGCCTGAACAAAAAGCTGTGCATCCAGGACTTTTTGTCCCACCGAAGCTAGCACTTATGCCAGAAAGTGGTTGGATCACCGCCGGATGCCATTATAGTCAATGGGGTGTAGGGGTGTGTGCGGCCATACCCAGCTATGCCGGATCTGGTGAACTCCGGCAGGCTGATCTGCTGGAACAGACTGCCATATCAGTTAAATGCAGATGTGAATCAGCCCTAACTAGGGAAGACTATCAGGAACTAATGTTTGTATTAACGCTCGTTCCAGACAATTGCTACATGTTAAAGGGGTTTTCTCAGATTTTAAAAATGATTGTTGAGTATCCGACACCCGGGATCCCCGCTGATCAGTTATTTGAGAAGGCAACAGCGCTCACAGTAGCGCCGCGGCCTTCTCTTAGCTTTTCCTAGGTCGAGTGACAACACGTTCATCTGTCATGTGGCCTAGGAGCAGCAAAGCCCCATATGAGTGAGTGGGGCTGAGCTGCGATACCAACACAGCCGCTATACTATGTAGGACACTGTGCTTGATGAGCACAGAGAAGGCCGCAGTGCTCACAGGAGCACCAGGTGTTGGACCCCCACCGATCAGATACTGATGACCTATCCAGAGTATAGGGCAGTTAAGCCAGTTATCTCTGCTCTGCACTGATGAGGGGCAATTTCCCCAAAACAGCTGTCTGCAGATGAGATGCTGGCTTATTTCTTATTCAAGTCATATCTCAAGGCATATTTAAGGGTCGAACATTGACTTATACAATAGTTGTCTTACATTTGGTGGCATTAGAGGCAGAGCTTATTAAGAGCTCATTTGCATCCCTTCTTTCCAGATTTCAAGAGGAGCATAAATGGCCTATAAGTCTCCTCATGCTGAATAAGGCGTGCTCTACAAGGAAAGATAGTACCCCCCCCCCCCCCAATCTTGACTTAGGCCTCTCACCCAGTTAAGCCAGTACTCTCTGCTCTGCACTGATGATGGGACATCACCCCAAAACAGCTGTCTGCAGAT
Organism: Bufo gargarizans; assembly: GCF_014858855.1. Classification (NCBI taxonomy): domain Eukaryota; kingdom Metazoa; phylum Chordata; class Amphibia; order Anura; family Bufonidae; genus Bufo; species Bufo gargarizans. The sequence goes on along the minus strand of NC_058082.1, from coordinate 73,218,630 downwards.
GAGATGCTGGCTTATTTCTTATTCAAGTCATATCTCAAGGCATATTTAAGGGTCGAACATTGACTTATACAATAGTTGTCTTACATTTGGTGGCATTAGAGGCAGAGCTTATTAAGAGCTCATTTGCATCCCTTCTTTCCAGATTTCAAGAGGAGCATAAATGGCCTATAAGTCTCCTCATGCTGAATAAGGCGTGCTCTACAAGGAAAGATAGTACCCCCCCCCCCCAATCTTGACTTAGGCCTCTCACCCAGTTAAGCCAGTACTCTCTGCTCTGCACTGATGATGGGACATCACCCCAAAACAGCTGTCTGCAGATGAGGTGTTGGCTTATTTATTATACAAGGCCTATTTAAAGGGTATGGCCTATAAGCCTCCTCATACCAATCAAGGCGCGCTCCAAGGAGAGATGATACCCCCCAAACACACACATACAGACTGTGACACACATGCAGATATTTGTATTTTCTGCTGAATTTCATTCATAGGGGGTGAGAACAGCCGAGCAGGATTGCGCCATTTCGCAGTTATGTGAAGATGCTGGAGCTGTAAAGTTCTTCCCCTCCACTCCAATTGCACTATTGTCTGTAGGTAATACTATCTGTTTTTTGATGGTGAAATGTGAACTCTCGTCTTTCATATAATGTTCACCTTTCACCAGCAGATGGCAGACAGGATAACATACATGAGCCAGAGGAGCAGGGCAGTGGTGATGAAGTCACAACATGGAGGGTTTACGGCTCTAATCCACCGCCCCATCCTTGCACATGCCCTTAAGGCTACTTTCACACTTGCGTTCAGAGCGGATCCGTCTGCATTATATTGTAAAAAAATGTCAAAGTGTGAAAGTAGCCTCAGACGGATCCGTCCAGACTTTACATTCAAAGTCAATAGGGGACGGATCTGTTTGAAAATTGAGCCATAGTGTGTCATATTCAAACGGATCCGTCCCTATTGACTTACATTGTAAGTCTGGACGGATCCGTTTGCCTCCGCACAGCCAGGCGGACACCCGAACGCTGCAAGCAGCGCTCAGGTGTCCGCCTGCTGAGCGGAGCGGAGGCTGAACGCTGCCAGACTGATGCATTCTGAGCGGATCCGCATCCACTCAGAATGCATTAGGGCTGGACGGATCCGTTCGGGGCCGCTTGTGAGAGCCTTTGAACGGAACTCACAAGCGGAGCCCCGAACGCTAGTGTGACGTAGCCTAACTCTGACCCTAGTGCTAAGCAAGGAGCTCTAAGCAAGCTTGTTTGCTTACCTGACATGCATAGAATTCAATGGAGTGTATTTTGTTTCTTTTATGCCATTGTTGCTGCTGGTAGATGCGTGCGCCTCATCCTAGTCCTTGCTCCTGCTGGAAAATCTACTCCAAGTCCTGGCTGGCATGTTTTTTTAGCAAATTCTATGTCTTTTCCTGGTGCAAAATTAGTAAATTTCCCAGATCCCCAGCTACACTTTCAATGTTCGAATGCAGCGTAACAGTGGCAAAAAAAAATGGTTATGTGACAATTTTACACCAAAAATAGGTGTAAAACTGCTTGTAACTGACCCCCAGTGACATCTAGAGGTGAGACTCCAACTATGAAACATTTACACAAGCACACATATCTGATGGGAAAACTCTCAAATATCTGGGGATGGAGAGGTCATAATGTGACTAGATAATTTCACCATACAGCAATTACATTTTAGTACCATACAATGAACAGATAGCCTCACAGAATGGGCCGATGTGTTTTATAACGCCAACATAATTCTGCTATACAGTGTCTTAATAGGGTAGAGTGCCCAAATAACAGCCCCAGGATCTCCCCAAATTATATAACCAGATGCCTAAATTATACTGTCAACCTTACTTTAATAATAGTGCCACATGGAGCCTAAATAAATCCCAAGGAGTGCACATACAACAGAGATATAGAGAGCAGAGAGGGTCTTTTTGGCTGGAAGAATATCCCAAAAGGAGAAAGTAGATGTAACTGGGACCAAAATAATATTATACTGCCTATAAGCTGCTGGATGGGGTTGGTATGGCAGAGGTTCCTGAAGGTTGACAGTCCCTGGGCATGTGCCCTCTCTGCCACAAATTAAACTCTGTTGTATAGTAATATTTCTATATTCTCACCTGTGTCTTTAAAGGGAATCTGTTGCCAGAATCATAGACTATTATCTGCTGTAACAAATGAGTAACAATTCAGATAAGGAGTCCAGCCATGTTCTTCCGCTGTCCGCTTTTAAAGAGGTTGTTTCATCTGAGCCTTACTAAGGCGAGATGAGTCTAAAAAAACATCAATGTGGCCAGGAAACAGCGGAGCAGGTCGGCGCTGTGCTGTTTCAGTACCGTAGCTCCCATTATAGTGCACGGGAGCTACGTAAATAGTGCAGCACACAAGCTATGCTGTTTCCAAGTTCGTAACGGCAAGATAAGACAACCCCTTTAAAGCTGTGCTGAAATATTGTGCCTTGCAAAAGTATTCAGTATTGATTTTTGTTTCCTATTTTCTTACATTGCATCCTTAAATTCAATGTTTTGTTAATCTGAATTTTATGTGATAGATCAGAACACAATTGTCTAAGTTTGTGAAGTGAAATGAGAAAAATTATATAAATAAAACTATTGTTTAGAAATAGAAAACAGAAAATTGGCATGTGCATATGTATTCACCCCCTTTGTTAGGAAGCTCATAAAAAGCTCTGGTTCAACCAATTACCTTCAGAAGTCACATAATTAATGAAATGATGTCACCTGTGTGCCATCTAAGTGTCATAATGATTTATCATTACATATACACACCTTTTCTGAAAGGCCCCAGAGGCTGCAACATCTAAGCAAGAGGCATCACTAACCAAACACTGCCAAGAAGACCAAGGAACTCTCCAAACAAGTAAGGGACAATGTTGTTGAGAAGTACAAGTCAGGGTTAGGTTATAAAAAAATATCCAAATCTTTGATGATCCACAGGAGCACCATCAAATCTATCATAACCAAATGGAAAGAACATGGCACAACAGCAAACCTGCCAAGAGACGTCCGCCTGAGTTCCACAGCAGAGACTGGAGTATCTGTACATAGGACAACAATAAGCCGTACGCTCCATAGAGTTGGGCTTTATGGCAGAGTGGCCAGAAGAAAGCCATTACTTTCAGCTAAAAACAAAAAGGCACGTTGTAAGTTTGCCAAAAGGCATGTGGGAGACTCCCAAAATGTATGGCGGAAGGTGCTCTGGTCTGATGAGACTAAAATTGAACTTTTCGGCCATCAAAGAAAACACTATGTCTGGCGCAAGCCCAACACATCACATCACCCAAAAGAACACCATCCCCTCAGTGAAACATGGTGGCGGCAGCGTCATGCTGTGGGGATGTTTTTCAGCAGCTGGGACTGGGAAACTGGTCAGAGTTGAGGGAAAGATGGATGGTGCTAAATACAGGGATATTCTTGAGCAAAACCTGTACCACTCTGTGCGTGATCTGAGGCTAGGACGGAGGTTCACCTTCCAGAAGGACAATGACCCCAAACACACTGCTAAAGCAACACTTGAGTGGTTTAAGGGGAAACATGTAAATGTGTTGGAATGGCCGAGTCACAGCCCAGATCTCAATCCAATAGAAAATCTGTGGTCAGACTTAAAGATTGCTGTTTACAAGCCTAAACCATCCAACTTGAAGGAGCTGGAGCAGTTTTGCAAGGAGGAATGGGCAAAAATCCCAGTGGTAAGATGTGGCAAGCTCATAGAGACTTATCTAAAGCGACTTGGAGCTGTGATTGCCTCAAAAGGTGGCTCTACAAAGTATTGACTTTAGGGGGGTGAATAGTCTGCACATTGACTTTTTCTGTTATTTTGTCCTATTTGTTGTTTGCTTCACAATAAAATAAAAAAATAAAAAATCTTCAAAGTTGTGGGCATGTTCTGTAAATTAAATTATGCAAATCCTCAAACAATCCATGTTAATTCCAGGTTGTGAGGCAACAAAATACGAAAAAAGTCAAGGGGGTGAATACTTTTTCAAGGCACTGTACATTGCCGGGACTTCTGCTCATGCGCACATTAATCTTTTCCATTAGGTTGACATGGCAGAGCAGTCCAGACTGTGTATTTCAGTGCAGCATTAAGTGCTGACAGCAGGGGACAGGAGGCAGTTGGAAAATTAAAAATGGTGATCTGGACTTCTCATGTGCAGTACTACTCATGTATTACTGAAGAATTGCTGTGACGGATTCCATTTAAGGAATTTTTACTTGAACTCATCATTGATTAAAATATTGGCTGCTCTACCTAACACCACCGATGAGTTTCCCATCATCACTAATATTCCAATGATAAACAGCTTGCTTGGTTCCCAGTAAATCTGATTGTTTCCTGCTAAAGTCATTAATCAATTATTCATGCATGATTGAATTGTGGGACTTTTATCGCCACACGCCAATGAACAAACCCAGCTGTGCAGTAGGCAAGAGGACGGCATTTTAGGAACAGAATTACAGACTCCCTGAATATACCAGTGTTCATTTTCTGATACTGTCTCATCACAAAAACATTGTCAAACCACATGAGAGGATAAACAGGACAGCACTGCCAAAAAGCACATACCTGACATAGAAGCATATCTTTTGTGTAGTATCTGAAAAGACAAAAAGCTATTTAAAGGGAATAGGTAATCAGAAAATGACCTATTGTTTAAATCAAATTTTTTATGTTTAACATATGTTTAAAGAATTTTTGATGGTGTTATTTTTAATTTTCCATGTCAGTAAACAAAACCCATAAAATCCTGCAGTTTTCTCACTGGCCACTAAGGCTACTTTCACACTAGCGGCAGGACGGATCTGACAGGCTGTTCACCCTGTCGGATCCGTCCTGACACTATTTTGCCGTGCCGCCGGACCGCCACTCCGTCCCGATTGACTATAATGGGGACGGGGGCGGAGCTCCAGCGCAGCTCGGCAGTTTGTGGTGAGAGACTAAAAAGTAGGACATGCAGTACTTTTAGTCCGGCGGCCTTTCACCGTGCACTGCTGTGCTGCACTGGAGCTCCACCCCCGTCCCCATTATAGTCAATGGGGACGGAGCAGAGGTCCGGCGGCACGCAAAATAGGGGCAGGACGTATCCAACAGGGTGAACAGCCCTTTCGGATCCGTCCTGCTGCTAGTGTGAAAGTAGCCTAAGCCTAATAATTGGCGCCACTTCTTGTCTGTACAGATAATTTTACTGTAGTTACCTGCTTATCTATATACAGAGGTGACAGCATTACAGGCAGGATTAGAATGACAGAATGAAGATAAGACAGGATCCACCATTTACAATAGGTGATTATTAAATCTTCTCTAATCTTTCCTTGTACAAAAACCTCTGCACATGTCACAGAGCATGTCTAGATGTTACTGTTCTGTGTATTGCAACAACTACATTATGGGATTGCCTGTTTCCAGACACAGTGTTATGTTGTTAATAAAGTACTGCTAAAAAGAAAAGGCAGGAAGGGGCGGAGCCTTGCTGCACATGTACAGAGAGAGAGAGCTGAGAGAGAAGAAAGCCAGAAGCAGATGTGCTGAGATCCTGATCTTAAATCACTTCAAAAAATGCACCAAAATGATACGCAACTGACAATACTAGCTAATTCCTCAAGCTGATGTTAAAAGCTGAGAACTTTGCCAATATCTTCTAGTCAGGAACATATCGGAGCCCCTCATGCACCACGTCATGGTGTCTCAGCATGCATGGGGTCCTACCACTAAACTACCTGTGGTGTGTGAACAGGGTCTGAACAGAGCTAGAAATTACCTCACAGCCAGGCTCTCACATGTCTCCATAGTGGTATCACCAATGCATTGTGAGGTAAAATAAAGCTGTGAGCCGCACCCACAACAGACCATGTGACACAGAAGCTACCAGGTGCAAAAGAATGTTACCAACAAAATAAAGTGGCACATTCCAGACACATAAAGACAAAAACTCACTGAAAAAAGTGCCCTAAACGGGTGGAAATGCTCCAAACCCAGACACTGTAGCGCGTCTATAACCGGGTGAGAAATTCCTCCCCATGCGGTCCGCAGATAACGGCAATCCCCAGCAAAAAATGCATACAATGGAGGATGCAGGGGCGGACCGCATGCACCACAAGGACATCTTACACAAAATGATACATTGCATGCATGCTGAGACACCGTGATGTGGTACATGAGGGGCTTTTAACATGCGCCTGAGGAATTAGCTAGTGTTGAGCGCGAATATTCGAATTACGAATTTTTTTCTCGAATATCGCAATTTCGAGATTTCGCGAATATTTAGAATATCGTTCTATATATTCGCGAATTCGAATATTCGTATTTTTTTTTTTTATTATAATATTTTTTTTCTTTCCCACTTCTCTAAAGTTGTTCTTACCTGTCCTTTGGATTCCTGGCTTCCTGGCTGCTCCAGTCAGTGGTGTTTTCAACTTACTGCTATATTCCATATTAGCTAAATTACAATCTAATCTATATGTGTATTTTACGAAATTTCGCAAGTTGCGATGCGAGTAATATAACACAAAATAATCGCATGAAGATTTCAATTTAGCACTGCTATATTCCATATTCTAGCCTAATATGGAATATAGCTGTGCTAAGTTAGCACTGCTGTATTCCATACTAGGCTAGAATATGGAATATAGCAGTGCTAAGTTGAAATCTTCATGCGATTATTTCGTGTTATATTACTCGCATCGCAACTTGCGAAATTTGCAAATGTTCTTAATATTGCTCTAACTTCGTCTTTTAGAATATTACGAATATTCTAAAAGACGAAGTTAGAGCAATATTACGAAATTTCGTAAAATACACATATAGATTGTAATTTAGCTTATATAGTGCTATAATCCCTTTTTTTTTCCTCTAATTTTTTTTGCCTCTTCTGAACTTAAGTTTTGTAAAATATGTACACTGTTAAAAAATATTACTATAGCAGTATATTAGCTTAAATACAATCTATGTGTATTTTACGAAATTTCGTAATATTGCTCTAACTTCGTCTTTTAGAAATTTCGTAATATTGCTCTAACTTCGTCTTTTAGAATATTCGTAATATTCTAAAAGACGAAGTTAGAGCAACATTAAGAACATTTGCAAAAGCCGAAATTGCGATGCGAGTAATATAATACGAAATAATCGCATGAAGATTTCAACTTAGCACTGCTATATTCCATATTCTAGCCTAGTATGGAATATAGCAGTGCTAACTTAGCACAGCTATATTCCATATTAGGCTAGAATATGGAATATAGCAGTGCTAAGTTGAAATCTTCATGCGATTATTTCGTGTTATATTACTCGCATCGCAATTTCGGCTTTTGCAAATGTTCTTAATATTGCTCTAACTTCGTCTTTTAGAATATTACGAATATTCTAAAAGACGAAGTTAGAGCAATATTACGAAATTTCGTAAAATACACATAGATTGTATTTAAGCTAATATACTGCTATAGTAATATTTTTTAATAGTGTACATATTTTACAAAACTTAAGTTCAGAAGAGGCAAAAAAAAAATTAGAGGCAAAAAAAGGGATTATAGCAGTATATTAGCTAAATTACAATCTATATGTGTATTTTACGAAATTTCGTAATATTGCTCTAACTTCGTCTTTTAGAATATTCGTAATATTCTAAGAGACGAAGTTAGAGCAAATCACGAAATTTCGTAAAATACACATATTAGCCTAGCCATAGTCAATTAGCATAGGAACGTTGCCTTATACTATCAAGATAAATAATCGCAATACGCGAAAAAAAAAAATCGTATATTATTCGCGATAATTGGAATAATTACGAATATTCGATTTCGACGAATATAACACGAATATTCATTCGAATATTCGCGAAATATCGCGAAATCGAATATGGCACCTCCCGCTCATCACTAGAATTAGCTAGTATTGTCAGTTGTGTATCATTTCGGTGCATTTTTTGCAGTGATTTGTGTATGTATATATTTTTTCATCTGCACAATGTATTATTTTGTGTAAGATGTCCTTGTGGTGCATGCGTCCGCCCCGGTATCCTCCATTGTATGCATTTTTTGCTGGGGATTGCCGTTATCTGCGGACCGCATGCGGAGGAATTGCTCCCCTAATTATAGACGCGTTACAGTGTCTGGGTTTGGAGCATTTCCACCCGTTTTTTTCTGTGAGTTTTTGAGATTCTGATCTTACTGAAAGTTAAACTCATATGTTGAGCTGTTTTTTCAAAAAAAAAAAATAATGTTGTTCCTCCTGCTACACCTAATGGAGACCTGATTAATCCACAGCCAACAGGTTATGGGTAGGGATGAGCGAACCCGAACTGTATAGTTCGGGTTCGTACCGAATTTTGGGGTGTCCGTGACACGGACCCGAACCCGGACATTTTCGTAAAAGTCCGGGTTCGGGTTCGGTGTTCGTCGCTTTCTTCGCGCTTTTGTGACGCTTTCTTGGCGCTTTTTGAAAGGCTGCAAAGCAGCCAATCAACAAGCGTCATACTACTTGCCCCAAGAGGCCATCACAGCCATGCCTTACTATTGGCATGGCTGTGATTGGCCAGAGCACCATGTGACCCAGCCTCTATTTAAGCTGGAGTCACATAGCGCCGCCCGTCACTCTGCTCTGATTAGCGTAGGGAGAGGTTGCGGCTGCGACAGTAGGGCGAGATTAGGCAGATTAACTCCTCCAAAGGACTTGATTAACTGATCGATCTGCAGCTGTGGATCATTGAGCTGCTGATCCTCAATTGCTCACTGTTTTTAGGCTGCACAGACCGTTTGTCAGTCTCATTTTTCTGGGGTGATCGGCGGCCATTTTGTGTCTTGTGGTGCGCCAGCACAAGCTGCGACCAAGTGCATTTAACCCTCAATGGTGTGGTTGTTTTTTGGCTAAAGCCTACATCAGGGTGAAGCTGTGACACCAAGTGCATTTAACCAGCAATAGTCTGTTCATTTTTTGGCCATATACAAAATCAGGGGCAAGCTGCGCCTGTCACCAAGTGCATTTAACCCTCAATGGTGTGGTTGTTTTTTGGCTAAAGCCTACATCAGGGTGAAGCTGTCACACCAAGTGCATTTAACCAGCAATAGTCTGTTCATTTTTTGGCCATATACAAAATCAGGGGCAAGCTGCGCCTGTCACCAAGTGCATTTAACCCTCAATGGTGTGGTTGTTTTTTGGCTAAAGCCTACATCAGGGTGAAGCTGTCACACCAAGTGCATTTAACCAGCAATAGTCTGTTCATTTTTTGGCCATATACAAAATCAGGGGCAAGCTGCGCCTGTCACCAAGTGCATTTAACCCTCAATGGTGTGGTTGTTTTTTGGCTAAAGCCTACATCAGGGTGAAGCTGTCACACCAAGTGCATTTAACCAGCAATAGTCTGTTCATTTTTTGGCCATATCCCAGTCTAATTCTGTCACTAAATCCATACCGGTCACCCAGCGCCTAAATACTAGGCCTCAAATTTATATCCAGCTAAATCTGTCCCTAGTGCTGTAGCTGGGCGAGTTATTTAGTGTCCGTTCAAGCACATTTCTTGTTCTGGGTTGAAATACAATTCCCAATTTAGCAATTTCATAATTTAGTGGTTCCTGCTATATCAGAGCTCTTTGAAATCTATCCCAAAAAGGGTATATAATATTGAAGGTGCACATAGGGTCATTCAGAGTAACTTCACACACACCCGCTACTGTGTATTTCCAAGTCTAATTCTGTCACTAAATCCATACCGGTGACCCAGCGCCTAAATACTAGGCCTCAAATTTAATTCCCTCTAAATCTCTCGTTACCCACCGCTGTACTGTTGTTGCTGGGCAAGATATTTAGTGTCCGTCAAAGCACATTTTTTGTTCTGGGTTGAAGTACAATTCCCAATTTAGCAATTTCATAATTTAGTGGTTTCTGCTATATCAGAGCTATTTGAAATCTATCCCAAAAGGGTATATAATATTGAAGGTGCACATAGGGTCATTCAGAATAACTTCACACACACCCGCTACTGTGTATTTCCAAGTCTAATTCTGTCACTAAACCCATACCTGTCACCCAGCGCCTAAATACTAGGCCTCAAATTTAAATCCCTCTAAATCTCTCGTTACCGTTGTCCTGTTGTAGCTGGGAAAGTTATTTAGTGCCCGTCAAAGCACATTTTTTGTTCTGGGTTGAAGTACAATTCCCAATTTAGCAATTTCATAATTTAGTGGTTCCTGCTATATCAGAGCTATTTGAAATCTATCCCAAAAAGGGTATATAATATTGAAGGTGCACATAGGGTCATTCAGAATAACTTCACACACACCCGCTACTGTGTATTTCCAAGTCTAATTCTGTCACTAAATCCATACCGGTGACCCAGCGCCTAAATACTAGGCCTCAAATTTAATTCCCTCTAAATCTCTCGTTACCCACCGCTGTACTGTTGTTGCTGGGCAAGATATTTAGTGTCCGTCAAAGCACATTTTTTGTTCTGGGTTGAAGTACAATTCCCAATTTAGCAATTTCATAATTTAGTGGTTTCTGCTATATCAGAGCTATTTGAAATCTATCCCTAAAAGGGTATATAATATTGAAGGTGCACATAGGGTCATTCAGAATAACTTCACACACACCCGCTACTGTGTATTTCCAAGTCTAATTCTGTCACTAAACCCATACCTGTCACCCAGCGCCTAAATACTAGGCCTCAAATTTATATCCAGCTAAATCTGTCCCTAGTGCTGTAGCTGGGCGAGTTATTTAGTGTCCGTTCAAGCACATTTCTTGTTCTGGGTTGAAATACAATTCCCAATTTAGCAATTTCATAATTTAGTGGTTCCTGCTATATCAGAGCTCTTTGAAATCTATCCCAAAAAGGGTATATAATATTGAAGGTGCACATAGGGTCATTCAGAGTAACTTCACACACACCCGCTACTGTGTATTTCCAAGTCTAATTCTGTCACTAAATCCATACCGGTGACCCAGCGCCTAAATACTAGGCCTCAAATTTAATTCCCTCTAAATCTCTCGTTACCCACCGCTGTACTGTTGTTGCTGGGCAAGATATTTAGTGTCCGTCAAAGCACATTTTTTGTTCTGGGTTGAAGTACAATTCCCAATTTAGCAATTTCATAATTTAGTGGTTTCTGCTATATCAGAGCTATTTGAAATCTATCCCAAAAAGGGTATATAATATTGAAGGTGCACATAGGGTCATTCAGAATAACTTCACACACACCCGCTACTGTGTATTTCCAAGTCTAATTCTGTCACTAAACCCATACCTGTCACCCAGCGCCTAAATACTAGGCCTCAAATTTAAATCCCTCTAAATCTCTCGTTACCGTTGTCCTGTTGTAGCTGGGAAAGTTATTTAGTGCCCGTCAAAGCACATTTTTTGTTCTGGGTTGAAGTACAATTCCCAATTTAGCAATTTCATAATTTAGTGGTTCCTGCTATATCAGAGCTATTTGAAATCTATCCCAAAAAGGGTATATAATATTGAAGGTGCACATAGGGTCATTCAGAATAACTTCACACACACCCGCTACTGTGTATTTCCAAGTCTAATTCTGTCACTAAATCCATACCGGTGACCCAGCGCCTAAATACTAGGCCTCAAATTTAATTCCCTCTAAATCTCTCGTTACCCACCGGTGTACTGTTGTTGCTGGGCAAGATATTTAGTGTCCGTCAAAGCACATTTTTTGTTCTGGGTTGAAGTACAATTCCCAATTTAGCAATTTCATAATTTAGTGGTTTCTGCTATATCAGAGCTATTTGAAATCTATCCCTAAAAGGGTATATAATATTGAAGGTGCACATAGGGTCATTCAGAATAACTTCACACACACCCGCTACTGTGTATTTCCAAGTCTAATTCTGTCACTAAACCCATACCTGTCACCCAGCGCCTAAATACTAGGCCTCAAATTTAAATCCCTCTAAATCTCTCGTTACCGTTGTCCTGTTGTAGCTGGGAAAGTTATTTAGTGCCCGTCAAAGCACATTTTTTGTTCTGGGTTGAAGTACAATTCCCAATTTAGCAATTTCATAATTTAGTGGTTCCTGCTATATCAGAGCTATTTGAAATCTATCCCAAAAAGGGTATATAATATTGAAGGTGCACATTGGGTCATTCAGAATAACTTCACACACACGCTTCTGTGCATTTCCAAGTCTAATTCTGTCACTAAATCCATACCGGTGACCCAGCGCCTAAATACTAGGCCTCAAATTTAATTCCCTCTAAATCTCTCGTTACCCACCGCTGTACTGTTGTTGCTGGGCAAGATATTTAGTGTCCGTCAAAGCACATTTTTTGTTCTGGGTTGAAGTACAATTCCCAATTTAGCAATTTCATAATTTAGTGGTTTCTGCTATATCAGAGCTATTTGAAATCTATCCCTAAAAGGGTATATAATATTGAAGGTGCACATAGGGTCATTCAGAATAACTTCACACACACCCGCTACTGTGTATTTCCAAGTCTAATTCTGTCACTAAATCCATACCGGTGACCCAGCGCCTAAATACTAGGCCTCAAATTTAATTCCCTCTAAATCTCTCGTTACCCACCGTTGTACTGTTGTTGCTGGGCAAGATATTTAGTGTCCGTCAAAGCACATTTTTTGTTCTGGGTTGAAGTACAATTCCCAATTTAGCAATTTCATAATTTAGTGGTTTCTGCTATATCAGAGCTATTTGAAATCTATCCCTAAAAGGGTATATAATATTCAAGGTGCACATTGGGTCATTCAGAATAACTTCACACACACACGCTTCTGTGCATTTCCAAGTCTAATTCTGTCACTAAATCCATACCGGTCACCCAGCGCCTAAATACTAGGCCTCAAATTTATATCCCGCTGAATTTGAATACAATACATTGGGCCAAATAATATATTTGTTGTTGTGGTGAACCATAACAATGAGAAAAACATCTAGTAAGGGACGCGGACGTGGACATGGTCGTGGTGGTGTTAGTGGACCCTCTGGTGCTGGGAGAGGACGTGGCCGTTCTGCCACATCCACACGTCCTAGTGTACCAACTACCTCAGGTCCCAGTAGCCGCCAGAATTTACAGCGATATATGGTGGGGCCCAATGCCGTTCTAAGGATGGTAAGGCCTGAGCAGGTACAGGCATTAGTCAATTGGGTGGCCGACAGTGGATCCAGCACGTTCACATTATCTCCCACCCAGTCTTCTGCAGAAAGCGCACAGATGGCGCCTGAAAACCAACCCCATCAGTCTGTCACATCACCCCCATGCATACCAGGGAAACTGTCTCAGCCTCAAGTTATGCAGCAGTCTCTTATGCTGTTTGAAGACTCCGCTGGCAGGGTTTCCCAAGGGCATCCACCTAGCCCTTCCCCAGCGGTGAAAGACATAGAATGCACTGACGCACAACCACTTATGTTTCCTGATGATGAGGACATGGGAATACCACCTCAGCATGTCTCTGATGATGACGAAACACAGGTGCCAACTGCTGCGTCTTTCTGCAGTGTGCAGACTGAACAGGAGGTCAGGGATCAAGACTGGGTGGAAGACGATGCAGGGGACGATGAGGTCCTAGACCCCACATGGAATGAAGGTCGTGCCACTGACTTTCACAGTTCGGAGGAAGAGGCAGTGGTGAGACCGAGCCAACAGCGTAGCAAAAGAGGGAGCAGTGGGCAAAAGCAGAACACCCGCCGCCAAGAGACTCCGCCTGCTACTGACCGCCGCCATCTGGGACCGAGCACCCCAAAGGCAGCTTCAAGGAGTTCCCTGGCATGGCACTTCTTCAAACAATGTGCTGACGACAAGACCCGAGTGGTTTGCACGCTGTGCCATCAGAGCCTGAAGCGAGGCATTAACGTTCTGAACCTGAGCACAACCTGCATGACCAGGCACCTGCATGCAAAGCATGAACTGCAGTGGAGTAAACACCTTAAAACCAAGGAAGTCACTCAGGCTCCCCCTGCTACCTCTTCTGCTGCTGCCGCCTCGGCCTATTCTGCTGCTGCCGCCTCGGCCTCTTCCTCCGCCTCTGGAGGAACGTTGGCACCTGCTGCCCAGCAAACAGGGGATGTACCACCAACACCACCACCACCACCTCCGTCACCAAGCGTCTCAACCATGTCACACGCCAGCGTTCAGCTCTCCATCTCACAAACATTTGATAGAAAGCGTAAATTCCCACCTAGCCACCCTCGATCCCTGGCCCTGAATGCCAGCATTTCTAAACTACTGGCCTATGAAATGCTGTCATTTAGGCTGGTGGACACAGACAGCTTCAAACAGCTCATGTCGCTTGCTGTCCCACAGTATGTTGTTCCCAGCCGGCACTACTTCTCCAAGAGAGCCGTGCCTTCCCTGCACAACCAAGTATCCGATAAAATCAAGTGTGCACTGCGCAACGCCATCTGTAGCAAGGTCCACCTAACCACAGATACGTGGACCAGTAAGCACGGCCAGGGACGCTATATCTCCCTAACTGCACACTGGGTAAATGTAGTGGCAGCTGGGCCCCAGGCGGAGAGCTGTTTGGCGCACGTCCTTCCGCCGCCAAGGATCGCAGGGCAACATTCTTTGCCTCCTGTTGCCACCTCCTCCTTCTCGGCTTCCTCCTCCTCTTCTTCCACCTGCTCATCCAGTCAGCCACACACCTTCACCACCAACTTCAGCACAGCCCGGGGTAAACGTCAGCAGGCCATTCTGAAACTCATATGTTTGGGGGACAGGCCCCACACCGCACAGGAGTTGTGGCGGGGTATAGAACAACAGACCGACGAGTGGTTGCTGCCGGTGAGCCTCAAGCCCGGCCTGGTGGTGTGTGATAATGGGCGAAATCTCGTTGCAGCTCTGGGACTAGCCAATTTGACGCACATCCCTTGCTTGGCGCATGTGCTGAATTTGGTGGTGCAGAAGTTCATTCACAACTACCCCGACATGTCAGAGCTGCTGCATAAAGTGCGGGCCGTCTGTTCGCGCTTCCGGCGTTCACATCCTGCTGCTGCTCGCCTGTCTGCGCTACAGCGTAACTTCGGCCTTCCCGCTCACCGCCTCATATGCGACGTGCCCACCAGGTGGAACTCCACCTTGCACATGCTGGACAGACTGTGCGAGCAGCAGCAGGCCATAGTGGAGTTTCAGCTGCAGCACGCACGGGTCAGTCGCACTACAGAACAGCACCACTTCACCACCAATGACTGGGCCTCCATGCGAGACCTGTGTGCCCTGTTGCGCTGTTTCGAGTACTCCACCAACATGGCCAGTGGCGATGACACCGTTATCAGCGTTACAATACCACTTCTATGTCTCCTTGAGAAAACACTTAGGGCGATGATGGA